>NC_138907.1:15691593-17079093 GCF_965231255.1 Vanellus vanellus
ACAAGCAAACATCAGTAAAGAAATCTATAAAGGATTTGCAGTCCCATCAAATTAACAGCATTTTCTGGCACACAGGGAAATATAGGCTGAGCCTTGTTATGTTGCTGAGAAATTACTAACATTTTAGTATGTTTTTAAGAGGTAATGTGAAATGTATGGAAGGTAATTTTTGTTCTCTATTTGCACTGTTGAGCAATTGAAATTGGAATTCCCAGAGGATGTTCAGTCGTCTGAGATGGTTTTAAAATTACCCATATTTTACCGGTGATATAAAAGGAAAACTTTACACTATTTTCAGCTAAGACAGAAGTCTATTTCAGTTTTATGAAGTAATACCATACCTTGAAAATCTTGGGATGCTTCACTCCAGGCAGGCTTGATTTCCATATTCACTCCATTCTTCTTTGGTTTTGTAGTAAACATTCCACCTTCCCTCTCCTGAAAAGTGATTCCATTTGAATTCCAAATTAAATTTTTGGTTTTCACAGAATCACAGAATTTTCAGAGTTGGAAGGGACCTCTAGAGATCATCTAGTCCAACTCCCCTGCTAAAGCAGGATTGCCTAGAGCACATTACTCAGGACTGCATCCAGGCGGGTCTTGAAAATCTCCACAGAAGGGGACTCCACAACCTCCCTGGGCAGCCTGTGCCAGTGCTCTGTCACCCTCACCGTAAAGAAGTTTTTCCGTGTATTTGAACGGAACTTCCTGTGTTCTAACTTGTGCCCATTGCCCCTCGTCCTGTCACTTGGAACCATTGAAAAGAGCCTGGCTCCATCCTCCTTCAACCCACCCTTTAGATACTTGTACGCCAAGATACACCTTCAACCCACCCTTTAGATACTTGTACGTTTTGCTGTAATCCTCTCTTGCCAGTTACTTGTTTTGGTTTTAAAAGTACATGGTTAAGGTATTTATTTTCAATGCAAAGTTTAAATTAGAAATGTATTTTTAAAATATTTGACCTGAATTGTTGATAAAAGACCAGTGAAAAGAAGAAAAAAAATAATGTGTCCCCTTGAAGTTTTAATACTACAAAAAGAACCAAGGCAGCAAAAATGGGCAAACAGAGAAAATAAAATATATTAAAAGTACAGGCAGTCAAGGTTTAATCTCTAAGTAATATCATACATACAACATTTTATATTCACACAAGGGGTTACGACTGCTAAAACTTACCTGCGTGGTGATATCTTTTAGGAAATTCTTGTCATCATCTTCAACAGAGAAGAGGATGTTTGGTTGCTTGTACTCTACCAGAAACACCTTTGTTACAACTGTACTCTCCCTGCAGTCCCTGAAAATCAACGTTCACAAAGCTATATACGTGCCACAAACCCATGCGCAGCAACAAGTAAATCACTGACTAACATGGCTCATTTGCTAGAACTTCTCTTCCAAGCTTGCAAGTCATTATTTCAGTTGATAAGTATAATCCTGGGCAATACTCTCCATTTTGGTTTGTTGTTTGTTTTGTTTTGTTTTTAATTTTAAGAAGTGCACAATAAGAAGTTACCAATAAAATATATGGATACATATCTTTTAAATGTAAACATTTTTTACAACATCTTTTAAATGTAAAAACATTTAAACATGTTTTAAATGTAAACATCTTTTAAATGTAAAACTCTTGATACTCCTGTGTCTGCTTTCTAGGGTAACTAGTGTTTGCCAGCATTGCAGAAAATAGAAGAGCAAGACTTTTATTCCGTTCGTAATACCATATTCATTTTCCTAGTCAAGCAGCAGGTAGCACGCTATTTATTTGATAAAACTACTGTAATTCTATACTATTTATCAAATGACAGCAGTAACACTGAAATTGCTGTAAATGTCCAAACCGTTCATTTAGGATTTATTGTCATTCTAGAGCATCTGTTTAGCACACCTGAAAACGTCTTAAAAAAACCATACTGGAAACAGCGTTAATCTAGGTAGTGTTATCAGAAAATACATATAGGCCTAGATTTTACATGTCCCTGCACAGGGAATATAATATTTTTATGTTTCAGTGCAGGCACAAGCAAAAGCTACCCGCAGGTGCCAATAGCAGGGAACAGCAAGCACAAATCCCCAATTGGAGTGGAAGTTTCTGCTCCCTTGGAAATAAAAGATAATGCAACAGGCTACAGACAGAGAATTAATGTGTCCTCTCTGTCTCTAAGCATGAAGTTAGTTTGGAGAAAGTCAGTGGCTGTGCAGCAAAATCCATTTCTCTTTCTAGGTATTGTATTTTTACTTTACCCTTGCATGTATTAAATTGTACTTCAGCTGTGAGGTTTAGCATTCTGTGTTCCTTTGGGAGAAACTAAGCAAATTCCTGGGAAGACCAACTTCTGTAAATCTGGATGACCCCAGAAAACACCGCACTAGTTCCTTTGGCATTTCTGATGATCACGCTCAAAAGGATGAGCTCTAAGTATAGTAGATTTTCTTAGTTTCTCACCCACAGCCTCTACAGATCGTCCATAGCCCAGGAGATAAACATCCGAGAGATAATCCAACTGCACAGACACTTAATGCATAAAAAGTGTTATGAGAAAGCAAAGTCAATGCAACCCATGAAGATCACTTTGATTGCAGACTGGCTGGGGAAAGGGGTGTCTCTTATTTGCAAGGTATGGAGTGCTTTAAACGATGCCTGTCCCTTGTCAAACTACGACTAAAATAAAACAGGATACTTACTTTGTGACTGCCAGTGCCTTGACCATTATTTTTCCAACTGGTAATATGATAGGACCCTTATACTTAAAAGTGTTATGCTCTCCATAGCCAGGTTTCCTAATGAGTTCTGGTTTACTTCCATCTAAGGTGTAATAAATTGAGACCTCAGGTGTATCTGAAAGACACAGAGAAAGTACTTAACCAAACTGTATTCAACCTGTGAAAAACAAGCTCCACGCTTCAAGGTACTCATTACTGTGCTTTATTATTCTCACATAAACAAAATAAAGCAGTTCCATAAATGACTGAATATTTGGGACCAAAACTGTTTCTCCCATGAAAAATAAGTTACTCAGCGAATGCAATTTCATCACAAGCAATATTTCTCTTCATAAAGTTGCTGTGCAATGGTTTTGTATTACAACATTGCAACACCTTGTCCGTTCTAATGACAGAAAAGATATTTTCTCCCATGGTGAAAGGTGTCATTTCAAAAATTTTAAGGAAAGTCTCTGGGGTAAGCCTGGCACATAATACTTTCAAGCACTGGTTTTGCAGTGAAAGCAAATGGTAACATCTTAAGAGCTTGATCTTGGAAGCAATTAAGACTGCTAGCATATATGAAATAACTCATGTCAATAATATTGCTTGAATGCACACCATTAAGTGCAGTTATATTTGGTGTATCAAAACATGTTGGTTAATTTTGTAAGTTCCTTAAGGAAGTGGGCACTCATAAAAATCATAATTAAATGCAAACAAAAGTAGAGAGGCTAAAAGTTTCAAATGAACACTTAAGAAAAGGTTTGACATAGAGTCAAAGCTCTTATTCATACCTGATTTTATTTCTACAAGAGTATTTGTGTCTATTTCATGTTTAGCCTTCCCTGGAAGAGGGATTCGCAGTGGTATGACCTGAGGAACTGAGATAGAGCCAGATGTCATTTTTCTCAGCAGTGATCTTTAAAAAAGAAAAACAAAAAGGCAGACAATAATTTTTCTAAGCAGAAGAATGCTGAGAAATACAGTCTTTTACTGTGATTCCTTGTCTTCTTTTATTTATCTTAAAAGAGAGAACACCAGATTCTTTAAACTGTTAGTTCTAATTAATGTTTGCGAGATTTTCACATGGAAAAGGAGTAAGATCCTAACGACCATCACACTTCTAACTTATTGTCCTGTTTCAGAACTGTGAACAAAGCTTGAGATGAGCATTGTTGCTTTTATTTTACTTTAGTCTTCCTTGCTCAAGCCTGATTGCCACATATTCAAGTGAAACAGCTTTAGCATCAGTGGTACACGGTAAGAGTGAGTGACAGCAAAGTATCTTGACCCTAATCATGGCAGACGTGGTGTCTTTTTCTCTGCAGGAAGAACCAGCTTCTTTTTGATCATGGCCATCTGAACATACACAAGATGACCTGAAAAGGACTAAAGCAAGACAGCTGTTCCTAAAGCTTGTCTCAGCTATCGCATGCATTAAGAATATACCTATAAACCACGTGCCAAACATGATATATCATAATTTACATAGTCATTATCATGTCACACAATTCAAGAGTGAAAAATTGCATTTGGATACGATAACATTTTACAATACAAAAGTATGTACTCCAGATCTTGGGAATTGATACTCAGGGCCAGGAAACATGTCTACACTAGAAGGACTTGGTTTTGTAACCAACCCTTCAGTCCCTCCAGAAACATCTCTTATGCTACTCGTCAACGCAGATGGTAATGATTCAGCATGGGAGGTGTTCGTTAGTCCATGCTGTCACTGGGGCTATGATAAACTATGCCACAGTGCTGCCTGCATCTTCCCATCTCCTTGGCAGGCATGCCCGAAACAGCGGTTAAGGAGCGCAGGCCATTCTCGGGCAAACTCTCTTGGGCTGCATGCAGCAGCACAGGAGATGCAAGGATGGGTGGATCAGCTCTTTACCTTATGCGAGGCCGCAAAGAGTGTTTTTCCTCAAGGACCCGCCTCCTCTTGGCACACCTGGACCAAAAGCACGGTGCCCTGTTTCAGCTTTCTGGGAGCCCATCAGCAGTGGGACACAACTGGTCCTGCTGGCCTCCCCCAAGGTGCCTGGCCCCTGCCCCAGCCACCCCACCCCACAGCCCTGCCCGCCCCACTCGATCCCTGCTGTAGAGCCCTGCTCATCCCACTCGATCCCTGCCCACAGCCCTGCCCATCCTATTTGATTCCTGCCCACCCGACTCGACCCCGCTCCACCCCACAACCCTGCCCACCCCACTCAATCCCTGCTACCGAACCCCTGCCCACCCCACTCGATCCCAGCTGCAGCCTTGCCCGCTCCTCTCGATCCCACCCCACCCCACAGCCCTGCCCACCCCACTCGATCCCTGCTGTAGAGCCCTGCCCGTCCCACTCGATCCCTGCCTGCCCCGCTCGATCCCACCCCACCCCACAGCCCTGCCCGCCCCACTCGATCCCTGCCCGCCCCGCTCGATCCCACCCCACAGACCTGCCCACCCCACTCGATCCCTGCTGTAGAGCCCTGCCCGCCCCACTCGATCCCTGCCCGCCCCGCTCGATCCCACCCCACAGCCCTGCCCACCCCACTCGATCCATGCCCTCCGCGCTCGGTCCCTGCCCATCCTGCTCGATCCCGCCCCACAGCCCTGCCCGCCCCACTCGATCCCACCCCACAGCCCTGCCCATCCTATTTGATTCCTGCCCGCCCCAATCCATCCCACCCCACCCCACTCGATCCATGCCTTCCCCACTCGGTCCCTGCCCACCCCGCTCGATCCAGCCGACCCCGCTCGATCCCCGCCCCCCCCGCCCTCCCGTTACCACAGACGCCGCGCGCCCGGCCGCGCCTCCGCCCTCCCTCCCCTCGCCCCGCCAGCGCGGCCCCGCATTGGTCCGCGTACCGCTGCTTAGCAACCGACCTCGCCGCCCTCCCCGCCATGCGCTCCTGACGTCATCTCTCCGCGCCGCCGGCGCCGGGTTGGTGGTGCGGCCGGCGGCCTGGGCCTGCTGCGCCATGGCGGAGGTGAAGGTGAAGCCGGAGGTCCCCGACCCTATGGAGATAGAGAACAGGTCCGCACCTGTGGCGGGTGGGGCCGGGGGCGCCCCGGTGGGAGGCGGGGCGGCAGTGTGTGTGTGTTGGGGAGGCGGGGGGGAGAGGCTGCCGGGCGGTGAGGGCCCTGGCGGCGGCGGGGAAGAGGGCCGCGAAGGGGCAGGGTGCGCTGGGGCTGGCAGGGAGGCGAGGGAAGTGTCCTGGGGTGGGGTGGGGTGGGGTGGGGTGGGGTGAGGTGGGGAGGCGGCGAGGCGGCAGGGCACAGGGCGTTTTGGTCGGGGCCCGGGCGTTGGTCAGGAAAAGGGTCCCGAAAGAGGGATTTGCTGTTGTTGGGGGCACTATATGTTTTGGGGAGGGGAGGATGGGAGGTGCTCAGGTAGCAGTGAGGGATAGGGTCAGGTTCCCTTCGGCTGCCCTGGTGCCTTGCTGTTCTTGGAAAGGGGAATTGTGGCTTTTCTGCAGTAAGTCATTAAGTATTTTTTTTTCTTTTTCTTTTTTTTTTTTTAAAGGTATTTCATCAGTATTTGTATTCTCTGACTAGCTAGCAATTCCTTCCCGTCAGAACCTTTTGTATAATGAAACTGCACAGGGAGCTCTAAATCCATGTTGTTAATAATGAGGACAACATAAAAGTAAAACAGAGCACCATGTGACTAAGTTCCCTCAATAGATATGACCAAGAAGCAGTTCATGGGTACTTTTCCCCCGAGTTGTTCTTTTCTCTCTCTTCCGTTCTGACTCTAATACTGTTTGGATTTGGTTTTAGATGCAATAGAACATGCTTTTAAACTTGCTTTTCTTCTCCCTCAGGATTATTGAGCTGTGTCATCAGTTCCCTCATGGTATCACAGACCAGGTGATTCAAAATGATATGCCTCACATGGAAGCCCAGCAGCGAGCCATGGCTATCAACAGGCTGCTCTCAATGGTAGGGTGATCTCGCCTTCCTTGCGTTAGTTCAGCTGACCTAGATGGCTCTTCATACAGGCAGGCTGCATGGTAGCAACCTCTGGGGCTTGGCTAGCAAATTAATCCCAGCACTTGCCATAACATACGGTTACCATGACTTACTTATGGTTGCCATAACATACCTCAAAACTTACTCTTTCCATTTTGTAATATGAAGTTATCATGAATGTGTATATCCATGTGGATTTCTAGATGAGGAAGCTACGGCTGAAGAAGTACGACATTTATTTTTGATGTGTGTAAAGTTGTTTGGTTTTATTTTCCCTGTGTGTTACTTTGCAAAGCAGAATGTGATACAATGGTCTGATGTAACAGTTGGGTGCAAGTGCAGTCGCAGTGGTTCAGCGAGTGATAGGACAGCCACAGTTGACAACCACAAGACCAGCTCACTAATGGTGAGGAACGAATTAGCTAGAGATAAAAGATGACTGTTAGCACATGCTCTTACACATGAAGATCTTTTCCAAGCCCTTCACAAAATCCTGAAATTGTGGATTTCTCTGATATATGCAAGTGAAACATCTCAAGGGATTTTTTTGCATCTTTTATAAATTCCCTGCATCTCATGGGGTGTTTCCCTTTACTGTATCAGGAGCCAGCCTAAGATAGGAGCAGGGATCACTGTCAACTACTGCCACATGTTCAGGAACAGATAGTAGCTGTTTAGTCTTGTTGGTTCAGTGTGGCATAAACTTGAGTATCAGCTAAACGTTCAAGGCCTTTAAAGATCAAGATTTCTTTTGGTTCCTTAGCTGCTGCTTCATGGGCGTGTGAAGTCAGGAAATAAAGCAGACTGAGTGGGGCAGTCGAGAGAGCACTGTTGACAAGGGGGCCACTTGCTGTCTCAGAAAGCGAGGTGTTGGAAAGTGCAAACTGAGCAAGATGTGGTTTGTTTGGTTTTTGTTTTTTCAATCAAAACTTCTTAGCTCGGACCATACTAGATGGCACTGGAAGTAATCTAATCTTTTTGTTCTTACTGTTATAAATATGTGGTTTGTCAGCCCATTGGATGTGAGCTTGTGTGTTCAGTAACTTTTGAATAGGTTGGCCATATTTCACAATGAGGCTTCAAAGATTGTCAAGTGTCTAGAATTTGCTTAAAATAGATGTCTTGGGGTGTGCGGGGAGATCTAGTAAGTACCTCAAGCACAGGGAAAAACTGCAGTGGGAGCTCAGCCTTAATAAGCATCAGGTACTTCACTGGAGGTAAGCTCCAAGTATTTCCTCTGTAGAAAAGCATTGAAAGGGCATCATCCTGAGGTGTGAGCTTCAATTGACCACATAATGCAAATCTGTAAGAAACAAGGCTGTAACTATGGGGAAAGGATTAGCTGGCAATGACAGAGTGAATGTTAGTTAATTCTACTATACACAGTTATGCTCTTGAACTTGTCTAATTGCTTGCCCCTTCAAAATAGGAAATAAGAATTTGCCTGGCCTAGGCACAAGTGTCAAGGGCAGGACAAATGTTTTGTGTGTGAGAGATGCCAGTAATTTGCCTCAGAGGGGCACCATCAATCCTGGCTGGCAGTTTTCCAGTGATCTCTACTTAGTGAAAAATAGCACTTTGCTACTGGACTCAGAATTATTCAAAACTTGTGCAGTAGAGCTCCAAGGTGATTTCTGGATAGCCAGAGTGTTTTGGTGGAAAGCAAGAGCAAGGTATACAAGAACTTGCTATCCCTAGTCCAATGGTGAAAGTTAGGAGAAATAATAGGAAGTGCATAGTTGTTGTGGGAAGGGTTGGGAACTGTATTTGTTATTTCTGATAGCTGATGATAAATGATTACTTGTAGGGGAAAAATATATCCTCAAGGGTATTATTTTACTTGTAGGGAAAAAAACATCCTCAAGGGTATTATTGTTCCCAGCGGTTAGAAATGTTATTTTCTCTTTCCTTTATTCACTTGATGTGAAATAAGGTTTTTAATTTAGAATATTAGAAGATTCTTGCCACGTTCTGAAACAAGCTATTTGAAGGAAAGTAAATGCATTGTGCCCATCTGTCCTAGGGGCAACTGGACCTTCTCAGGAGCAACGCAGGCCTCCTATATAGAATCAAAGAGTCTCAAAATGCAAGGTAAGCCTTGTGTTTGCTGGATAAATATATTTGGAATGCAATTCTGCAACTCACATTTAGCACTGCTGAGAAGACATTCAGTGATGTAATATGGATTCTGTAACGTGGATGTTACAGAACATAACTGCTTGTTGTGGGACAGTACACTTAAAAATCCCCTGAGCTGATCCTGAAAAGTGCGTTACGTATAGTGGTTTCTACTGAACAGAGGGTGCCATAGGACTATAGCTCTAACTTGCTAGCAGAGTTCCTGGTCCAGGTGACAGCAGAGTGACCTGTGCAAACGTGTTCATGCTCAGATGAATTCCATCTGACGCCTGACCAGTGAGGGTCTTCCTCACTGCTCATGTTACAGGATCAGCTCATATTTACAGCTGTTCCAGGAGGCCACTTGAACTCATGCTCTTTGATTTATTAAAATGAACCTTCAAACCATGTCTTGTGATGCCTATGTAAATCTGAGTAAAAGATGCCTAGACATACTTCTGGAAAGAAATATCCTGCAAAATTATCCTCAGTGCAGGCATGTCATCCTCTCTTTCAAATGCTTTAGAAAAAGATTGCTGAGTTCACACTTTCTCAGACCAGTGAAAAGGCATGTTTTAGAGTTGGGAGCATGCTACTATCCCTTTTAAGATATTCTGTCTAGAGACAGATTATCCTAAATCATGCTCTATGTTGTGTTTTACCTTCCACAGTTGTGTTAATATGTGACTCCAAATTCCCCATTGTTATGACAAGTGGAGTGACTCTTGTTTAGTCAGTTTTCTTTCATACTGTGCTCTTTTCTCTTTACTGTGGCTTCTCACTGGCAAGCTTGGCTTGATTGAGAGGTTTAGTGTCACGTATTATATTTGCCAATGGCTGGCTTGTTGTGTAGGTTTTTTTTTTTGTGCATTGTTTTTTTCATAGTACTTGTTTTCAGTTTAAAACAAAACCTACTTCTTTCAGATTTTGGACCTTTCAAAAATCCTGATGTCTGTCTTATTTTACAGTAAAATGAAAGGCTCTGACAATCAAGAGAAACTGGTTTACCAAATTATAGAAGATGCAGGCAACAAAGGTAGTTTAAATTATAATTGTGAATGGTACTAACTCTGTTTACTTAAGGAACTGTTCCTATCCAAACTTTTAAATGCTTCTCCAGACAATATAAATATAAAATCTGGAGTCCCCATGCCAGGTCTGTAGCTAATGTTCCACGTGCCCGCTTTTTAAAAACAAAAGAGAAGATGACATGTTTCTCTATTAAAATAACAACCTGTCCTGGTTGACTTTTTTTGGGGACTCTTTCAGAATATTTGGGGATATGAATTATGAGTTATCTATGGGACTGTCAAGCTGAGGAATCCACAGAACACTCACTACTGAAAAGAAAACATGGTATCTCTATCAGATTTAACAGGAGTACTGCCAGCAGCAACCACTGCTAGTAATTAGGCTTTTTCAGCAGTCACTGCACGCTGTGGTTGAGAGATGGCAGGTAGAACTGGCTGTCATGTTTTTGTTGAAGCAAACACTAGTTACCTAAAAATGCAAAAACATTTCTGTGATGTATTCATGTTGTCAGTGAAATGGGGTCCACTTGTAAGAGCTCTCAGAGCAGCGGTAAAGGGCAGAAGGACAGTGTGGCAGTTGTGGTGTGCGTTTCTTTTTTTTGTCAGTTGGTTTTTTTTTTTTTTTTTTTTTTTTTCATTCCATCCCCTTCTGTTCCTTCCCTCCCTTTTGCTGGGAGTGGTAGGATCGAGGATACATCCTATCAAATGAGTCAAGCAATGTTGTGATGTGATTTTTTTTTTTTTTTTTTTTTTTTTTTTGGTTTGTGAGTATGTATAGAAACAAACGGTTTCTTCTATTCACTTCCATTCATTTTTCTGTTTTTAAACAGGTATATGGAGCAGGGACATTAGATATAAAAGTAATTTGCCTTTAACGGAGATCAACAAGATACTGAAAAACTTGGAAAGCAAGAAACTAATTAAAGCAGTTAAATCTGTGGCAGTGAGTATTTTGTGACTTCTTTTTTTAACCATTTCAAATGTTTGCTGCATGCTGTATATGTCTGAACAGGGGAGCAGAGAAACCTCATTCTGCCTCCAGCTTTCTCACTGACTGTGCACCAGCATTTGACTGTCCTTAGTTTGCAGGTTTGAGGTGCAACAGATATGAGAGGCTATAATGTTTATTAAATAATCAACATTCTACTAACAAGCCGATTTATAATCTGATTAATAAAAGTATCACTATTAATATACAGTTTTATCATTCTTCCTACCACTACTAATTACATACCATTATTATCAATTCTTTATTGCATACAACTGTTGCTGCAGTTTTGTTACCCTCCACAAACCTTTCACGCTTCTTCCTGCTAATCTGCAGTTCTGTCACCCTTTTCTCTGCCCTTCCATAGCCGGTCTTTAGGAGGTAAAGTTAGGGAAGAGTCTGGTGGGTTTCCCTCCAGCATCCCAATGAGTTTGGGTCCACAGGTCAGCTTCTCTGCTGCCCGTAGGCATCCACACTCCTGCTGTCTGCAGATCCTGCCCTCTGTTGTTCCATGACTGATTTTTATATCTTATTGCCCTTTCTTGTTTCTTAACTCTCCTTTCTACCACCCTTTTCTCCTTTCTCCGCTCAGTCTCCACCCAAATAAACAACCTGCCCATAATTACTTTTTCTCCATTGGTTCCAATGTTGCTGTACCACAATTTGGTATTTCTGATACTGAAGCAATCTCAGCCTTTTATATGGGACTAATGATATGGTTACCTAGCTGCAAGCGGCCTTGCAAGGTTGCTCTCCACTGGAATTCCTGAAACTCCCTTCAATTATCTGGGTCATACTGTATTTGTATGGTTTATTTCAAACAATTTCTAAGACATTTGGTTCTGTTTCAGTCTTGGTTCCTCCACTTTGTTCCAGTTACTGAAGAACTTTCTTACCTTATGTGCAAACAGTCCACGTACTAGAGTAGGGCTTATCCTTTTCCATGCTTTTTCTCACACTGTTATAATGCTTATGCAGCACCCTGCTCTCCCTTATGTGCCTAATTAGATACCATTGGTATTAGCATGTGTTTTAGACATTCTCCCAGTTTCCAGCAGAGTGTCTGTCTTGTTGCAGGACTTGGGACACCAGGAAGACCACTTGTTTGTGAACTCTTGGAAGTTTTATTTTGTATGCCTTTTCTATGTGTCAGCCTCATCTGCACCATGGAGGTGATACCTTGCCTTGCATGTGTGCATTTTTTATGGGGGTAAGATGTGAGGGTGACTTATTAAATAAAAATAAAATGGAGATGAAGAAGTTGGACATAGAGAAGCAGGATTTTTTTCATGTTCTTGTGAGAGATGCTGCCTTCATGTAGTCATACAGGGGACATAATGCTGCTAAAATTCCTTCAGTGGTTGCTGAGTAGTCCTTTGGATGATGATTGTACTTTAACTGATTACTAATGTCAGAACTGAAGCAGCATTCCCATTCACCCCATCTAGGTGTGGCAGTAAGGAGTGGGCTTGCTAGGGCTAACTTTAGCTGCAGGGTTTAATCACGTAAGGGTCCTCCCATCATCAGTGCACAGGTCGAATCCTGCAGAAACAGTTGAAAGCTTCTCTGTTAAGTTTGTCTTTGCTGCCTTCTAAAAAGGCTTTCCTGCTCTCCTTTGACTGTGGAGGGGGATTAGAGTCAATCAGCTAAAATTAAACTCTGAGATCTTCTTCAGTGAGGTTTGTATTGTGTGCACACTGTTACTAGGCTTCTCTCTTCTAACACTATGTTATAAAGTGATTAGGAATCTAAATGTATTGATCTTCTCTTTATCACCATGTTATCTGAGAGTCAAACATGTTAAGGATAGCTGGATTGCTGTGCCCCAGGTTTTTGGAGTACTGAACTATCTCTTTTGCAGATATCTTCTTAAATCTTCCTTTCTTATGGAAGACTTTCAGCTGTTAAGAGCTGTGCACTATTTTTTCTAACAGGCGTCCAAGAAGAAGGTGTATATGCTGTATAACCTGCAGCCTGACCGGTCAGTGACTGGTGGGGCTTGGTACAGTGACCAAGACTTTGAGTCTGAATTTGTGGAGGTGTTAAATCAACAGTGTTTTAAATTTCTACAGAGTAAGGTGAGTGCTACTAGTGAAGTCACCAGTTTTGTGCAAGTAATTCTTTTCTTTATAAAACCAGTGACAGGCAAAGCTTAAATTTTCCTGTAGTGTTGGCCATTGTTCTAACTGGATCGGCCAATCTGTACTCGATTGTGTTTTGTCACAGCAAGTGTGATGGTGTTGCACTTTAATAATGCATATTTTCACACCCTGTACAGGGAGTGAAGCCTTCAGTCTCCAAGGTCCAATGACAAGGTAGGCAGCAAAGAACACAGGACCAAAAAACCTAGCAAAAGTCACTGCTTTCCGTGGAGAGTTCCTAATTTCTGAAAGGCACTAGTCAGTCAGCTCTGCCTGGAAGACAGTTTTCTCTAGTATAACTGCAGGAGGAACCTGCTTTTTATTAAATAAGTCCTAGGTGGATTGCAACATTTCTCTATTCCATTGAAATATATTTTAACTGGCAGCTGGGTACAGCAGAAACTTCTTTTGTGTCAAAAAATGCGAGATGCTGATATTCTTTCATATTAATCTAAATAATTGTGTAGATTTTGTGTCATATTTAGTGTAAAATTATGTTTGGTTGTGCACTGCATTGTCTCACGTACATCGGTCTTAAGGACGTAGCTTTAAATGCTAAATAAAAAACATGTCCCAGAAATGGTTTGGAAATCAACTTTTATACTTCAGTCTCCCTGAAACTGAACCGTGAAGGAGGCTCTTGGCGGTGAGTACTGATTATAACTCATCTTCACTTTTTTCTCAGGCAGAAGCAGCTCGAGAGAGCAAACAGAACCCCATGATACAGAGGAACAGCTCATTTGCCTCATCCCATGAGGTGTGGAAATACATCTGTGAACTGGGCATCAGTAAGGTCAGAACAGATTCATCTTATTACTGTCAAAATTCTCAGTGCATGACTAGCTGCAGGAGTTGGGTCCTGCAGATTTGGTGAGGGTCCAATAAGTGCTTCAGTACCCTACCCAGTTACTGCATTGGAAGTGGGCTTTGCTGCTTTATTGCTTTTTGAGGAGGATCATTGGTGCTGCTTGGGATTCCAGGGTAGTTTGTACATGTGGGTTTTCAAAGATGTATAAAAGAATTTGCATCCACGTACTTGTTAAAGGAAAACTTACTTCGGTTCCCATCAACAAGCTCAACCAGTTTATATTTTATAATTTCTCTTAAGTTTGCCTATGCACTGCAAGCAGTTTAGGGGAGGGGGAAAGAAAAGGAGGAACACCACCCCCACCCCCAATTATTGGTCACTATCAAGAGGCATATCTTTTAGTAGTCTGCCTGTCTTCTTTCATTATTGTTTTCTTGTAAAACTGGAAATGTATCGTGCTAGGATGATGTAGACACTTGAAGTGCATAGGGAAGTTCTTTTTGGTAAGCCAAGGCTAGTGTAATCCAAAAGTGCTTGGAAGATAGGAGGTATTGGTATTTGCTTTTCTTTTTGTATCTGTGCAACCCTATAAAGTGCCGAGCGAGAGTGCTTCCTTTATCTGGGCTAGGTTAGAATTCTAAGGATTTGTTACTCATGCTGTTTGCTCATTTCCTCCTTGCAGGACTTACTGGCATGCGTCTTTACTAATATTTATTTTACAAATTATTTCTTAGGTGGAGTTGTCAATGGAAGACATTGAAACCATTTTAAATACACTAATATATGATGGAAAAGTGGAGATGACTATTATTGCTGCAAAGGAAGGGACAGTAGGCAGTGTGGATGGACAGATGAAATTGTACAGAGCCGTTAGTCCTCTCATACAACCCACTGGATTAGTCAGGACACCCTGCGGACTCTGTCCTGTAAGTAACTAATTCTGTATGTGAATATGTGGGTGCATGTAATTTTTTTTAATAAAATCCTGCAAATGGCCAGCCAGCACATGGCAAGGTTATGCCCATGAGTCATCCTCGTCTTTCTAAGCCAACTATGGTTATGAGCATTACCCGTGATGCCTTAGCTATGGTGTAAGAGGTGGGTTCTGTAGTTTAGACCAGGATGTTTCCCACTTACATGTTGTCTCTTTATTGTACTGTATGTGAAAGGGTGCTGTCAAGTGTAGCCCGTTCCAAATCATATTATTATATTTTCTAATCCCAAGTTTGCCTATGTATGTTTTTTTTAACGAGCTAACTTATTTCTGTCTAGTTTTTGGTCCCTTGGATTGTAAACTGATATGTGGGTAATACTTGCCAGTGTGTCCATTTGCAACATTTACTACAGTGGGGCCTGTTTTGGTTTGTTGTGCTCACATTACTCTTCTTCAGACCTGGCATTGGACTTCCTAGATTTTGGCCTCTGTTAGACTACTGTTTTTCTACTGGGGGAGGAGCAGAAAACATGCAAGTGTGTTACATATGGAATCATGGAGTTTCAGAGTTGGAAGGGACCTCTAGAGATCATCTAGTCCAACTCCCCTGCTAAAGCAGGATTGCCTAGAGCACATTACTCAGGACTGCATCCAGGCACGTCTTGAAAATCTCCAGAGAAGGGGACTCCACAACCTCCCTGGGCAGCCTGTGCCAGTGCTCTGTCACCCTCACCGTAAAGAACTGTTTCCGTGTATTTGAATGGAACTTCCTATGTTCCAACTTGTGGCCATTGCCCCTTGTCCTGTCACTGGGAACCATTGAGAAGAGCCTGGCTCCATCCTCCTTCAACCCACCCTTTAGATACTTGTAAGCGTTAATAAGGTCTCCCCTCAGCCTTCTCTTCTCCAGGCTAAAGAGTCCCAGCTCTCTCAGCCTTTCCTCATAAGGGAGATGCTCCAATCCCTTAATCATCTTAGTTGCCCTTTGCTGGACTCGCTCCAGCAGTTCCCTGTCCCTCTTGAACTGGGGAGCCCAAAACCGGACACAGTATTCCAGTTGTGGTCTCACCAGTGCAGAGTAGAGGGGGAGAATGACCTCCCTCAACCTACTGGCCACACTCTTCCCTATGCAGCCCAGGATTCCATTGGCCTTTTTGGCAACAAGGGCACATTGCTTGCTCATGGAAGCAAGCATCATCTAATTGGAAGTAATTACTAACACTGGGCTTGCTTTTGCAGGTTTTCGATGACTGCCATGAAGGTGGTGAGATTTCTCCATCAAACTGTATTTATATGACAGAGTGGCTGGAGTTTTAAAGTGAAAGAAAACTGTAAACTGGATTTGTGCTTCACAGACAAAGCAGCTTGCTTTTTTAAAAGTGGACTTCTAAATTTGTGAGCAACTTCAGGACATGGAGTGACTGTTTTTAATGAAACATAAAGCAGCAACGTACCAGTTGTATGAGCAGACCTGCGAGTGGACTGGAAATTGTGTCAGCCCTGAAGGTCAAGGCTGAAGTGGCAATGTGATCTATTCTTGTACCAAAAATTGACTGTGAGACTTGAAAAGTGCCATAGAACAGCTGGGTGGTGATGCATTGCTTCCAAGGATTGCATCAAGTACTCCACAGATGCTTATTCTGAATGAAAGAAAAAAATAAGTAGTCAGCTGATCCAAAGAACTTGCTAATGAGCGTTGCCAAGATCAAGAACTCAAACTTTGCTTTCAAACTAATGCTACTGGTGGGTGCTTAAGTCCTAAAGCTGACACTTTTCTCCCATGATAGCTACCATCTAATTGAAGACTAAGACTCTGATGTGGCAAAGATCCTAAATATGTCAAACAGAACTCACTGATTCTCTATTACCTGCTAATTTATCATTAAAACCCTAATTTTTCTCATATACATCTGTGCTTCATTTCCTTCATTGGTGCTGTTGCCTGGTGATATATCTGTTGTTTTTATTCCTTCATCTGACAGCTACGGGATTATGATCAAATCTGTGTTGATGTGTTCTAGCAGCTGCATTCATGTACATGGATATGTCAGCTAAAATTTTGAGCAGAAGTATTCTGGGAAGATGTGTTTTCTAGAAGAGAAAAAGAGTTCCTCTGGCCTGATGGTACAGAGAAGATATTTATAGATTATCTGAGTGCCCTCTGGGTTGAAAAAGCAACGTCTGGGTAAAAAAAAAAAAAGGCAGCTCCTTTTTCATAAATGAGAATATTGTGCATATATGGTACAATCAGCTCTTCCACCATCCAGAATAAGAGGGCTGAGATGAAGTACTAGACAGTGTAAACACATGAACTGTGCAGAGCCAGTCTGGTCCCAGTATCACTTGCTACCTGGCTTAATCTTGCTTCATCCAGGCTGTATCTCTACACAACTACTCAGTATCTTCAGGATAGCCTCCCAGCACTTGGAAACAGTGGGTCGAGCACAACACCAGACCTGTTGTATCTAGCTACTTTCAAAATTGCCCATCTGAAAATAAGCCCTCCTGGACGCTGTTAGGAGGGCAGTGTTCAAGCACCTCTACAACTGAGTTATCAGCACACCAGGTAACCTGACCGTGAGTAGTAAATGGTGGACTAACAAAGATTTTGGAAGACAGTAGACCTGATAAGGGTAGGAGACTTTACATCAGCTATTTCAATACTGTCCAGGAGTTTGCACCTTCTAAAAGCAGTCTGGGTCCCATAGAAGTGTTCAAATCTTGCTCAATTCCTGTTTTCCTACTTACAGCGTGGGTTGTGGACAGAAGGCTAATAGTGGTAAGTGCTGTATAAAAAATAATGGTTCCTGTCCCATACAGGTACAGTATAGATACAGAGGCAAAGGCTCCTTGTTTGCGAGTAAGCATGCTGTCTCTGACTGGAGCAAATATCTAGTACTGATAAGCTGGCATGTCCATGGAATGAGTTTGATTGTGTTAGCTAGTGTGAGCGCCCACAGCCGGCTCCGGCTCCTTCTGTGTTGTCTCAAGGTGGCAGGGGATGCATATCTCTAGAGAGGCAGAAGAGCTCTTACAAAAGAGATGCGGGGGTGAAACGATTAGATGTTTGTTCTTTTTTCTGCCCCCTTTAACCACTCAGCACACTGAAGCCTGAGGAAAATGCTGCTTACCTCACTGGAGGGAGCCTTAACCTCAGCTTCAGACATCCGTTATGTGGCCAAAGGTAATTTCATTGAGGTGTGGGGCTGGGCTTGCCTTTGTCTTCCTGCCTTCAAAGAGGACCTAACACAATGGGGACCTGAATCCTGCTGCTGCAGAGATAACACATTGTTTGTGCTCTGCTGCAGCTAGGAGATAGCTTTCAGGGAAACAACACGTCTTTTATCATGTAGGTATGTCACTTTATGTGGTATGACCATATCCATTGGCAATAAGAAAAAGGAGAGAGAGCTGTCATCAGTGAATAGATTTAGGAAGTAGAGGGCTGGTTTATTAAGCTCTCTAAATTCTGAGTCATTTGTATTGCGTTTATCTGGTTTAGATGACCTTTGTGGTCTCTGAAGTTTCTTAGTGTTGCAGCTGTAACAAGACTTCTTAAATTTTGAAAAAACAAACAGGCCTATAGAGAGAAGTAAAGCAATTTCACTTTCATATCTGTAAAATAGGAATCTGTCTGATCTATTTCTAAATTAATTAAAGGAATGATGTGTCACTGATTCTTTGTGAACCTGGGTAATCTGTTGGCCTATAAATCTTTTTTATAAAAAGGGAGTACATGCTAAAAGATAACATTAATAGTCTAGTCTTTCTTTTCCTCCCTGAGCTCCTTTAGTCTTCTACCTAGCAAAGCTTTCCCCTTTACAAACTGGTATAAAATGTACCTTTTTGAGGAAGCTACAATGCTAGCTCCAGTACTTAATATGAAAACACTTATGTGTAGAACGCCGAGAGCTAAAGTTAACCCTCAAATCACAGATGACCACTTGGAAGCATGATCCGCTCATTTCTTTAAGCAACCCTCACACAAGAGGTCACAGTTCGGCTGCTGCAGGACCAGGAGGGACCTCTTGGGTTGCAGAGCTCAGCCCTGTTACCATGATCCTTGGGGTGTGCAGACCCTGCTGTGAACCTACCAGGCTGTTCTCAGCAGTTCCCTCACTAGTGATAACTGACTGTATAAAAGCGAGTTGGCCGTTTTCACATGGAATCACGTGCACGATTGCTTTTTATTTCCAAGAGAAACATTAACTACAGTACCAGGCCGTATTGTGAACTGAAGGAGAACACAGCTTCCAGGTACTATTTAACATGTCTAGCCTTTACAGTCCAAAGTTTAAAACATTAATGGCAAACTTGAAGCTTTGATAACGAAAACATTTCCCCCGTGGCTGAGTGGCTGTTCCGTTTTTCCTGGTGTTTTTTTTTTTTTTTTTTTAATATATATACTCTGATCATAACTCTTGCCCCTGCTGGAGGTGTTAAACGTGATGGCTGTTCATCTGGTGCTGTTCGAGCGCCATCTTCTGTCTCGTCCTGGTATGGCTACCCTTGGGCTCCAATAAGAGAAGAGAAAGCTCTTAAACCCTGCTCTGGTTTCCAAGTTTTGCCTCCATATGCAGAGCAGTTTTTGGGAACAAACAGCGAGCAGGGACAGCTGGGTCTCCTATTGCTGCCAAGGACTTAATGCTTTGAAACAGGGTATAGACACCTTAAACAGGCCTGTCCTCCACCACACAGACCACCTTCCCTTCTTGTTTCACATGGCTGAGACTTTCTGTCATTTACTCTATGAGAAAGGGCTAGCCAGGCACTCAGCTGTGCTGACTCCAGCTTAGTCTGTGGCCTGGGGAGGACAAAAAGGTACTGTGAGAAGCTCTACGGATGGTGTCCACGTTCTCGTTGAAAATGTTCACTTCCTCCCTGAGAAAGTTAATTATTGCTCTTTGCAGAGTCTTTGGGAGATCCTGGGTGGAGTAGGGAGGAGGGGAAGCAGAGCTCAAAGCATTCTTCTCTTTCAGTTGTTAAACATAAACCAAGTTTGGGTTTATGTATGTAGCCTGTGTTGTGTGTCGTCGTCCCCCCCCCCCCTTTTTTTTTG
This sequence comes from Vanellus vanellus, assembly GCF_965231255.1. NCBI lineage: Eukaryota > Metazoa > Chordata > Aves > Charadriiformes > Charadriidae > Vanellus > Vanellus vanellus. Next base: position 15,711,345 of record NC_138907.1, read on the forward strand.
AGCAAGCTCGCCATCATTCCAAGAAAACAGAAGAATGGAAAAACCTGTAGTTATTTGGTCTAGAAACACAGGGCTTTAAGATTTTGCTCCTCTTGCAAACTCACAAGAGTTGCTCAACACTTTTAATTAATCTAGTGCTAGCAGGGTAGGCACAGCATGGCCTTGAAGCCCTGGGTCCCAGTTAGGTGCTGTGCTTTGCTTTTGAGACATGGCAACATGAGGATGATGTAAAATGAAGGATAAAGTAGCAACTCCAGAAGAGCAGATTTGCATTGCCTCTTACTGATACCACTTGGGGAGCAAGTCCTGGGTCTGAGGACATTAACAATAGTAGTAATTTGAATTTTATACACTTTAGCACATAAGTAGCCGCCTTCTACTTTTTTACTCCTACTGAATTTTTGAACTTTCTGCTCTTCAGATTTTACACAAGCAAATTTAACCCCTGCAGAGCACACAACTTGTCTTATGTTAGGAAGCTGGGAAGGCAATACTAACGTTCAGCTCAGACAGCAGCTTGTTTTGCTTTGTTTTCAACCGGAAATATTGCTCTCCGCTGTTAGAAAATATACCTTTTCTGCCTTGGGAAGAAGGAATGAATGGCTCTTGGTTAAAGCAGTTTCCTCAAGCATTCCCTGGATAATGCCAATCTTCCTGTGGGATTCAGTGTCCTGAAAATTGCCCCTATCTGTGTACTTATGCAGTTCTGCTCCATACCTGTCAGCAAATTCTTTCTGTCCTTTCCAGGGAAGGGAAGAAGGACTGCTGATTGATCCAAACTCTACAATAGCCCAATGGCAGTTTCATTGGATCTTCTTCCACTGCAAGGGTCTGTTGAATTATCTTGAGGGGTGCAGAGAACAGAGTTGAATACCTTGTCCTTCTCTCCTCAATGTTTTGTTTAATGACTTGCTATTTCTAGTGTAAACCAGCTCAGTATTTCAATCATGTTGCTCCTGTTGTTTTAAGCTGTTAGCAAGCAACTTCAGAATGAACTTTGGGCTTTCTTCTAGTAAATGACTTTGTTTTGAATATTTCATATTTTTCTTAGATTTCTGTTGCATTTAAAAGAGAGAAAACAAGAAAAAAAAAACCCCAAAGCTTGGCAGTGCATGGATGAGCAAACTCAATTGCAGGGCATTAATTTCCTTTAAGCAAAGACGGAGTGATGCTCTTTATAGGCTGACCGCTACATGAATTTAGGGCAAGCACGCAAACTATTAGAAGCAAGTCAAGATGTTTAGATGTTTTTCTACAATGCCTTTGCTGCTAGAAGTATGTATGAAAGTTTGCAGCGTTCAGCAATGGGTTTACGTGCATATGTTAAGATAGGACAAATCCCACTTACACGGCATTACATGAAGCTGCGGTCACGTAATCGGTCTCACTAGGAACAGGCTTTGCCTCTTTGTCTTCGGAATAGACTGTGGGGAGTAACAAGAGAGGGAAGCAATGAAAAGAGGGAAGGCATTTGCTCAGATTCAAGGCACAGACATGTTTCTGAGGCAAGTCGGACTTGGTCAAACCTCTGCCATGTGTCCAGAGGCAGCATGTCGCATTTCTGGATATTGTGGCCCTCCCCAGATCTCCCCTCACCAGAGGGTCTGGGAACCAGGCTTTTCCCTGCAGGCTGGATTGATGAAACGCTGTGGCCTCAAACTAGCTGTGAGGGTAAAAGCTGTCTCCCACGTCTTTTCTGGGAACAGCAAAGGAGGAAAATCCAATTTACTCGGGTCAGGCATATTTGAAAGCAGACACCAGCAACCAGGTATGTGAATGGTGGGATACTGAAGGGTGCGCGTCCTCAGGGCAAACCAAAAAAGGTCCTTTTCATTGTGCAGCCGTGCCTGCTCCCGGCCCTCATAGCCGGCCTGGGGCGCCTCACGCTCAGCCTGCTGTGCTGCCCAGAGCCAACACGCCCCGGGGAGGTGACGCCGGCCTGAGGAGGGGGGCTGAGAACTGAGGCAAAGACGAGGCCGCTTGGGCCTCGCAGCTTATTTATTTATTTTTTCCCTCCCCCTGTCGCTCGCAGGCCTGCGCTGGTGCGGTAAGGTGACGCCTTCCCCGCCCCTCTTCCCCCCATATTTAGTAGGGGCACCACGTTTGTCGCCGTTCCAACGCTGCACCTGGCAGCCTTAGTCAAGATGGCTTCCTTGACGCCGCCGCCCCGCCATGTTTGGTCGGGAGACGCCGCTTCCCCTCCTTCAGAACGGCGCCTAGCGCGCCCTTAGCCAAGATGTCGGCGGAACCTCGCCGACGGAGGGTGGGGCGTGCTGCTGCCGCCATCTTGTCTGCGGGCAGCCCCTACCGCTGAGCTGGCCTTGCCGGCCGCGCGGGGCATGCCGGGAGAGAGCGGCGGCGGCGGCGGGGAGCGGTGAGGCGCGGGCAGGTGGGGGCTGCGGGGGGTCCCTGGGGGGGTCTTCGTCCCCTGTGGCCGTACCTGGGGGCTGCGGGTGGTGGTGTCCCACGTAGCGGGGGATGGGGGTCAGTGGTGTCCCCTGTGAGGGGGGCCTGGCGGGTCAGTGGTGTTCCCTGTGGGGGATGTGGGGTGTGGGAGGGCAGTGGTGTCGCCTGTGAGGGTGGGCTGAGCTGTCCCGTATAGAGAGGGCTGGGGAGGCTCAGCGGTGTCCCCGATGGGGGGTACTGGGGAGGCTCAGCGGTGTCCCCGATGGGGGGTACTGGGGAGGCTCAGCGGTGTCCCCGATGGGGGGTACTGGGGAGGCTCAGCGGTGTCCCCGATGGGGGGTACTGGGGAGGCTCAGCAGTGTCCCCGATGGGGGGTTACTGGGGAGACTCAGTGGTGTCCCCTACAGCAGTCTTTGCATGGGCATCATCAGTGTCCCATAGAGCACTGCAGAGGCTCAGCAGCTTCTCCTGTAGCTTTGCCCTGGCCGGGGGTCGGCAGTGTCCCCTGGGGCTGTCCTGAGTGTACTGGGGCCTGGCAGTGTCCCACAGGGTTAGCTGTGTCCCCTGGGGCTGGGCTGGGTGTCAGCAATGCCACCTGTAGCAGCGCAGGGGGTCAGTGCTTTACCCTATGGCAGTGCTGGGGACCAGTGGTGTAGGGGTCACGGGTGGCCCCTGTGGCTTCGCTAGAGGTCTGTGGGATCCTCTATATGCTTTATGGTGAAGGGTTGGGGGTCTGTGGTGTCCCCTATAGCTGTGCCGAGCACAGCAGCTGGGGGATCTGTGGCATTCCCTATTGCTAGGGAGCAGCAGCATTGCCTATAGCTTTGTTGGGAGGGGTGGGTGAGCAGTGTGCCCTATAGTGGATCCTACACAGAAACTGAAATACTACCACCACTCATCTGCGAAGGCTTTGGAAGGGTTTGTCCTTTCCGGGACAGGGGCTTTGGGACCCTCCCCACCACTGGGACGGGCCCTGGAGGTTGCTGGGTGGAGGTCTGGGGTTGAAGGGCCCTGTGCTGATGGAGGGGCTGGCAGATGGGGCAGGCACCCTGCCCTAAAATGGTCCTACACAGCTCTCATTTGGGTGGGGATGCCTCCTCTCCTGCTGTCCTGACCCCAAAGCAGGGCCACAGCTCATGCCAAACCCAGCTGGGCAATCAGGGCTCGGCCTGGGGCAGGGGAGTGGTGCTGGGCTGCAATTGGAGAAACATGGAGTAAATTTGCATGGTGGTTGCACTGCATACCTGAGATGTCAGGTGTTTATCTTGCTGTTCTGATGTGTGGGATCTTTTACAGGGAGGCTCAGCTCTGACTTTTGCCCAGACAGACCCATTTGTGGCAAGGATGTGTTGCTGAACCCTTCCATTTGTCTGTCCAGAAGTGGGGGTGGAAATACAGGGCAGTGCCCATGAACTTGATTTACATCCTTAATAGCAAGGAGAAATAAAAAAAGGGATGAGTTTGTAGGTCTGTAGGAAGATGTTACATCAAAACTTCTCCTTTGGAGGAGGTGATGCTTCTGATTTCTCACACCTATGGCCATCCTGAATCTCCCACCTGCAGTGAGAATGAGGAGTAAGGTAATCCCAGGGTGTCTGCAGGTGTGAGTTTCCCTGGCCAGAGTGGGTTGTGGTGCTGCTGCTCTTGGCTCTGTGAGTTGCTGCCAGTGCTGTGTGGTGTTTGTGGGCTGGGTTCAATGAGTCAGTTTGTCAATAGGCTTGTCCTTCCCTCTTTCATATACATCAAAGGTAAAGATGGCCTGGGAGGTCTTGTTCGTATCTTACTCTGAAGAGTTTATTAAGGCAGGACAGAGGGTGACTTCTCTGGTGTGTTGGAGATAGGCTTCTTTGAATAGCATGTCTTTATTGAAGTCTACTGGACTCTCAATACCTCCCTTCCTGGGAGTGGGACACGGTGCCATGCACAGAGGGTGTCTAAAATCACCAAAGACCTTTTTTAACTGTTTTGTCACGTGCCATCTGTAAGCAGGGCAGGCTGTCAACTGGATGACGTTTGTGATGAGTATTTTGGTCTCAGACTTGGCCTCCTTTTCTCCCCTCAAGGTTTTAGCTGAAGGCTTCAGGATGTGTTGCAAATCTGACCTGTTTTCATTTACTGACCTGAGTCAGGCAGGATTGACTTGACGCCAGCCTGAGGCTGAGTGGGTATTAGGATGTTAACTGCGGATCACAAAAAAAAATACTTGCATTCTGGCTTTCAGTGTCAGATTTCCTTGTTTCTTTATTGGATTTGGCGGGGTTTTAATTGTCTGGGATCTTGATGAGAGCAGAGATTCTGGACAGAAGAGATTAATGTAGTCACATGGTTCGTTTGATAATGGGATTAACTCATTGTAACGTATTGGCTTTGTCCTGCAATGTCTTGTGCCTCATGTAGTTGAACTGCTGACCTCCTTTGCAGGACTGTTGTCCAAACAGGTGACTGCTGCCTGAACATGTGTGGCTTATGTCCTTTCAGAGCTTTTGCAGTCCCATGGCAACATACCTGGAGTTCATCCAGCAAAATGAGGAGCGTGATGGAGTGCGTTTCAGCTGGAACGTGTGGCCCTCCAGCAGGCTGGAGGCCACAAGGATGGTTGTCCCGCTGGCCTGTCTTCTGACCCCACTGAAGGAGCGTCTTGACCTGCCGCCTGTACAGTATGAACCGGTGCTTTGTAGCAGGCCAACTTGCAAAGCGGTGCTCAACCCACTCTGGTATGAATTTCTTGGCTGGGGATGTTATGAGAGGCTGGATAGTACCTAGTTTTTATCTGAACTTCACTACTTCCTTATTCTCATTTTTCTCTGCCCAGTGCCTGGCAGCCTCATTCATTTAGATGTAGTGGATTTGATAAAATCCATGCGTGCCTAATAAGCTATGTTGAACAGCAGCCCATTACTAGAGCTGCCAGAAACAGAGGAGAGAGGAGTGCCTTTGGGGAGGCTATTAAGGCAAACATGAAACGGAAACAGCCAATCCTTTTACCATCCCAGAGAATTTTGTGGTGAATGATGAAACTTAAACAAAGATGCTGATTATACTGATATTGTCCTCTGGGATGTTCACTTGATTTCCTGCTTCCTACCCATCCTACCGCTTATAGGTCAGTTCCAGTATGAGTATCAAGGTTTTCTTTGAAGTTTTTCTGAGAATTTAAGAGGAATAATCTCGGTCCCCAAATCATGTGATGATTTATATGTAGTGTGATATATACAATGCGATGATTTGTACGATTCATGTGTAGTTGGAGCATAGCATCGGGCAGAGAAAAAGCAGGGAGGTCCAGTAAGAGGAAGTAAGAAGAGATCAAGCCCATGAAATAAGAATATGGCCAGGCTTTACTGCACCAGCAGTTACAGAATGTTGTAACGGGCTGAGGAGAGTAAACTCTTTGGGGCAGGGAACAGCCTGTTTGTTCAGTGTTTGCGCAGGATCTGCGTGAATGGCTCCTGCTGCTCTGTGACTGGAGTACTTCTGTGCTACAGCTGTACAAACAATCAGACGACTGAGCTAAGCCCAAGTGTAGTGAAAGAATGATTAGACCCAAGTCTTTGTCTGCCAAAGGCTAAGCTCCGGAGAGCTGTCAGTGGACTGTCAGACTGACAAGTCTGGAAGTGGCAGGGCTGGATGAGCTAATGGACTTAGTGGCAATAGAACAAGAGTCTGAAAACTCTTGTCGTTCAAGTTGGAGTGTCTAATATTCTGTTTCTTCCTCAGTGGTGTGAACCAGCATAGATAATTGCGAAGCCGTGCTTTAAAATTGTTCCTATAGTTATACTAACACCTCATCTTTCCCTTACAGCCAAGTTGACTATCGGGCCAAGCTCTGGGCTTGTAACTTCTGTTTCCAGAGAAATCAGGTAAGTTGGAAAAAGCATCAGCCCTTCCATCTCTTCAGTGAACATTTTGTTGATGACCTCCCCTGGCAAAGAACATTAAGCATAAATTCCACTTTTCTAGATTCCTTCCCTTGGCCTTTTTCTCTTGCTGAACCCAGGCCTGAGCACTTGTCAGGTGAAACAGACCCATTAACATCTTGTCTATTTTCAGTTCAGTTTTGCCAGTGATTTTACCAGGATGCAGGGCATATGAAGGAGATAAAAATGCTGTTTTGTCCCATGTGTTTCCAGTGTGCTTTTTGCACTTGTCATTTACTATTCTTGCCAAGTATGAAATTAATTAGATTTGAGTAGACTTTTGCTATTAGAAACTGTTGCATGGCTAAATGAATTTCAGCTAACACATGGTCGCTGCTTTATTCCTACTTTTTATTTACACTGGATTGAGCAGCTGTCCATGCTGCTGGCAACTTGTTGTCTGTGCTTGGGAAAACAGCAGTACGGGTCTCTCATCATGACTTAATCAGGTTGATCAGGTTGGTGCAGTGGCAGTAAATAAAGATTTCAATAACCACATCATGAGCAGTGCAGCCTCTGTACTGCAGAGGAGGGCCTTACATTTCTGTCCTGAAACTTGTCCTAATTTTTTGTTCTCTTTTTCAGTTCCCTCCAGCATATGCAGGCATATCTGAAGTCAATCAACCAGCAGAGCTTATGCCTCAGTTTTCAACAATTGAATATATAGTGCAGGTAAATGAATCGTAGGCAAATTTGAAGCCCCCAGAATTGTCTTGTTTATGACAGCTTATGTATGTGTTAGTTTTACTTGGGATAATGCAAATAAGTAACATTTCTGCAAGGTGCTTAAGATAGGGCTTATTTTATTCCTTTGCTGGAGGCATTCTAAAATGTCACCTGGTATATGCATGCCCCTAGTAAATCCATTTCTTCCCACATTAGCGAGGTCCGCAGACGCCATTGATCTTCCTGTATGTTGTTGACACGTGCTTGGAAGAGGAAGACTTGCAGGCACTGAAGGAGTCCCTCCAGATGTCCCTAAGTCTGTTGCCTGCTGACGCTTTGGTGGGGCTTATCACTTTTGGCAGAATGGTCCAGGTTCACGAGCTGAGCTGTGAAGGGATTTCCAAGAGCTACGTCTTTAGGGGCACAAAGGACCTGACAGCTAAGCAAATACAGGTATGTTTGACCATCTCTTAGGCCAGTGTATTGTTCCTGTTTGCTCTGTTGACTCCACTGCCAGTCTTTCAAGCTCTGGGCTCTTGGGGAGGAAGGAGGGTTCATTGCTCTTAACTATTAGTCTGTTTCCTTCCCAATATCTGTCCTGTCTTTTTGCTTTTGTCAATTCCTTGGAAGCTTGTCTAAGATAGAGTTTGTGTATCTCACATAATGGATCTGTTCATCCATTCCTAATGGGAGTGCAAAGATTAATAATTAATTTCACAGATTTGAATGTATTTAATGCTACAGTATTGCAGGCCTCAGGGTATATTGCTTGACAGCAAATAATATGTTTAGTGTTTGAATAGTACATCTCCTCTGCCTCCTTTTTTCTATTCTGTAGGATATGCTTGGGCTTTCAAGGCCAGCTGTCCCCATTCAACAGGGAAGACCTCTTCAAACTCCAGAGCAACCTGTTATTTCAAGCAGGTAAGCTGCACCAGCACAGCAGAAGAGCAGGGCAGATGTTTTATGCCCTTTTGGGGTCACGCTTCTAAACCTGGGTTTACCAAGAGGAGTCATTGTAAGAAGACTTAAATGGTATTGTCTTGTCATAGTTATTTCCCTGCATCAAGTGATATGTATAGGTGGGATCTACTAGGGCTGCAGGCATTGTATTAAACTTCTATAATGTCGTGGTTTTGCAGTTGCAAGAACATGGTTGCTGTTCAGGCTAGATTTTTACTTGAAAAACATAGAGTAGCTGTCTCTGGAAAGCACATTGCTCAGGGGTCGTTTGGAGCAAGGGCCTATCTTTTTGATTGACCAGCCAATAGTCTTGTCTATGCATAACAATCCTACATACCACTTCCTACCCCTTGACCCAGCAAGTCCAAAAAATGATTGGCAGGCAAGCAGTGACCACTGACCAGTAAAACCGTATTTGCCTCTGTTCAATGCAGTTTTCTCTTTCTCAGCCACTCTTTTTCAGTGGCAGCTCTTTTGCATTTTGGTAGACTGAATCACCATTGAAGTTCTTTCCTGTGCTTTATGTGACTTTGCCTTCTTGTCACTTCCTTATGTCTTGCTTTGATCAAATTTTTTGTTTTGCACAGGAAAGTTTTATCTTGGAAGTTTGGATATAAGGGAGCCTGCCATATCACTTTTTGCTTCTGATAACTGTCTCTGCAATTTATGTGTGCCAGGAACAAAGAGGGACTTCTCTAAATGAAAGGATTTATAAGCAGGAAAACATTTCGTTTGAATTTTTGTAGGTTTCTGCAGCCAGTACATAAGATTGACATGAATTTAACAGATCTGCTTGGAGAACTGCAAAGGGACCCATGGCCGGTGACCCAGGGAAAGAGGCCTTTACGTTCCACTGGAGTAGCTCTTTCAATTGCTGTTGGCTTATTGGAGGTACTCTTAGTGCTGTTGTTTTTTTGAGATGAGTTGCTCAAAGTAAGCAGCTGGCAGTCTTTGCTGAGAAACGCGCAGGTGTCAGTCCAGCTTGGTCTGTGGCCCAATCACATTGGGCTGCAGAGGTGCAATTTGTCTCTACTGATGTTTGACATGAATTAGCACCAGCTGGTGTCGAGTGGGCTGAGAGTTTACATTCAAATGGTAAAATATACAGGTATTTAAAGGTCTGATTCTTGTGTGTATCACCATGTGGAGGTGATACTATGCACTGGGTTTATCTGAGGGCCATCTCAGATGAAGTAAGTAAAGATGTAAGTAAAAAGAACAGAAACTGCCTGCTTCCTGTTTTGAAGACATGAAGCTTGATGTAGCTTGCGTCTAAACTTAAGAGTGCTGTAACTGTCAGGAAATGCATCGCTATTTGTCAAAGCAGCATCTAGCAGAGACAGGTCCCTAATGACATTGCAGAAACACATGTGGACTCTTCTCAAAAGAAAGAATTGTTGCCATTTAATCAGTCTCTCTCCCTTCCCGCCCCCATTCTCTCTCTCTCTCTGATATAAGTCTGTATTTTTATTTTAGGGCACATTTCCAAACACAGGGGCCAGAATAATGCTGTTTACAGGTGGGCCACCAACACAAGGACCAGGCATGGTGGTAGGAGATGAACTGAAAACACCCATCCGTTCTTGGCACGACATAGAGAAGGACAATGCAAGGTTCATGAAGAAGGCCACCAAAGTAGGTGCTAGTGCCTGCTGGGTGTGTTTAAAAACGAAAACTGAATATTGTGTCAGAACACTAAATAGGGGGGAAAGGACCTAACACAAACCTACATACACTGCTATGTTGACAGCTGCTCAATGTCCTTCCCCAGGGAACAAACATATTCCATTCTCTTGATGTGGGAACAGCGCGTCCAAATACTTGCATGGTTGTCCTTGAAGTGCCTGAGCCTTTTGTGTATGTTAAATTGTGAGAATAGTCAAGGGAAGAGTAAAAAGACTTCCTCCTAGTTACTTCTCCAGTGCAGGCTTGTGCCTTCTCAGAGAAAGAAGTATTTCAGTGTTGTTTCTTAGCTGATGGTGGGCGGAGAGTTTGTTCATCAACATCATTGTATCTCCTTCTAGGGAGGAAAAAAAAACTGTCTTCCAAGAATTGGTCACTTCCAGAAAAACTCCTTTGTCTTCCTGGAGTATGAAATGACAGTTAAAATAGTTAAAATGTCAGGCATGAAATGTGCCTGTCAGCTTAAGAGGAAGCAGTATAACACCTGTTCTCTTAACTATCACCTGGAAACCTTTGGGTTTCCCCTAAGTTATCACAGGCAAAGACCCCATGTAATTCATACACTTTCTGTGTTTGTGACATGCAACTCAAGCTCATCCAAGTGCAGATGTCCTAGGAGGGTGAAGTGTGTTCCAGCAGAGCAGTAAGAGCAAACAGCTGTTTAGTTACTACAGCACTGGTAATTGTTTCATTTTCCCTTGTGTTTCATGTGCTGGGCTCAGCTGGAGAGCAGTAGGAAAACTGCCCATTGTGGCATCCTAAATACTGTGTGTATTTTCCCCAGCACTACGAGACTCTGGCTAATCGTACTGCAGCCAATGGGCATTGCATCGACATCTATGCCTGCGCCCTGGATCAGACTGGACTGCTAGAGATGAAGTGCTGTGTAAACCTCACCGGGTATGTTCATAGCAGGAGAGCACAAAGTTGGCACCTGTATTTTTTTTTTTTGAGGGGAGAGTGGTTCAGAAAACAGCTAAGTTTGCTGTCAGGGAAAAAGGGTGAGATTTTTATCATTCTGTTCTAAACTGTGGTTTGAATTTGCCAGGATATATATGGCAAACCTCCCCTGATCCCAGTCCACATTTCTGAAGTCTCAAAACAGCATGTGAATTAGCACTGCTGGTAGAAAACTCGATGTCCTGCTTTGAGAAAGGTATTCTAAAGCATGGCACAACCTGTCTTTTGCAAATGCCTTCTGCCTCCTTGGGAGATAGCAAGTATCCTTTCCAAAGTTTATGGGATAGAGATGCCGTGCTTTGTGGTGTGTGCATGACTGAAGTGCTATCAGAACAGCAGAGCGTCAGGCATGGTGGGTAGAAACTTTCCTTGTGTGAGCCAGATTTTCTCTGCTTAACAGCTCACTTGCACTTTCTCCAGGGATTCTCGGCTTCCCTGGATCTAGTTTTAAGTGACATCTCTAAGGGGTAAATGTCTGTGTTCCATATTGCTGAAAACCTTGTGGTCTCTGTGAGGAAGGGTGTGTGCTAAACTGGGCCTTTTGTGGACTCGGCATGTCTTATTGGCTATTTAAAATCTGGAAGGTTTGAGCAAATTCAAGGTATTTGTAAATACTCAGTAAGCAGAAGAGGTTGTTTGACCCTTTGGTTGCGCTACTAAGCTCCATATGATCAGGCCTGGGTTTACCGAGGCACTTGGGGAAGGCACACCACAGACCCATGCTCTTGTCCTCACGCTGCAGCAGTGCAGCCATCCTGTCTATAGTGTGGGTGGTTCCAGCCCTGCTCAGGGAAAGCAGGCTGAGCAAAGCTCTTTCCTGGGTTGAGATATTTCTAACTGGTGGAACATGACCATTTTTAAGATAGCTAAAGGGATGGCAAGAAATATAGTTGAGAGAGCAAGCTGGCAAAGATGGAGTATTAACTTGTCTGGCTTTGGAGGAGGCGTCCGTGAATCTGCATTCCATAATGTGAATTTTATCTATGCAAAGGCATGCTTTAAAACAGTTTCTGCATGTGTTTGCATGCATGAGGGTTGGAAGGATATATCCTTTGTGCTTTACTTCTAGTTCCCAGTTGCTTCAGTTCCCTTGTGTATTGTTTCTTCTTTCCCAGAGGTCACATGGTGATGGGAGACTCCTTCAACACTTCTCTCTTCAAGCAGACCTTCCAGCGGGTATTTAACAAAGGGTTCAACGGGGAATTTCGGATGGCTTTTGGTGCAAGTTTGGACGTGAAGGTGAGAGATTAGTTTCATTGAATGACATTAACTGGGAAATACAAGTTAAGTATCTGGGGTGTAGAAAGTTCTTTGAGGTGAGCTGTAGTGCCTGTTTTGGGAGAAGTACCATACTGGAGCGTGTGGAGGAATTTTTGTTTGGAAGATTATTAAATTTGTATGTGTGTTTATTTTTTAATTTTTTTTAAGCAGCTGAGCTCAGCATCTCCTCGCTCAGCAAGGAACATTTCATACTCTCTCACAGTCTATGTAAATATGTCTTCATTATTCAAATGTGACTATGTAGATTCTCTTACGTTCACTAATTGTAGCAGTAGGTGATCTGGGAAAGCACTCAGAGATGCTTTCCCTGACAGCTGTGTGTACTCATCATCTGATCAAAGCTGAGCAACTGATTTAGTCTGTGTGCATTCTATTTGACTGACCTGATTTAAAACAAAACAAAACAACCAACCAACTTTTTTTACCTTGTTTTAGACTTCTAGGGAGCTGAAAATTGCAGGAGCTATTGGACCATGTGTATCCTTGAATGTTAAAGGCCCATGTGTCTCTGAAAACGTAAGTTTCTGAGATGGAAAAATCTTTAATAAAGAAGTAAATAAACAGTGCAAAGTTTCTGTCTAGACCTACAGCTCAGCTAGAATGTCAGAGTTTTCAATGAAGAGCAATGTGGAAACATCCCTAGGAAAAGACAATCTTTCCTAGACTAAATTCTTGTCCCATAAGGGTTTCTTTTAACTGTATGTCCTTCAGTAACTTCATTCACACCCAGAAGATAAGAAATCTAGAAGGCCCTCTGATTGGAATTTTACATAAGCTTGCCTTCCATGCTGCTAGAGACAAAAATGCTGCCTTCTTTTCAATTCTGTGCAGGAGCTTGGAATTGGAGGAACATCTCAGTGGAAAATTTGTAGTCTGGACCCCAGCACAACTCTGGCCATTTACTTTGAAGTGGTAAATCAGGTCAGTCCTGGCTTCTTATTTTTCTGGTCATCTTTTTTATACTCCAAACTATTTGTTTGTAACAGGGCCAGGAAATGCAATGACATCCCCTGTGTTGCAGATGGATGGTTGCAAAGCAACCAAGTGTTCTGTGCCAAAGAAATAGTCTTAGAGGTTGTTTTCATATGCATAAATTGCATAATACTTTTGTTCTGTACAAACCCTGCATTCTTTCCTTGTCTTCGTGTGATAGTTAACAAAGAAGATACTGTCTTTTTGCCAGTAGGTGCTGTGGAGAATAAAAGTATAAATTCCTTCAAATTCTTGGAAGGATACAATTACATCAAGTTGTAATAACTTGGTGGCTCAAAAGCAACTTTTGGCTGGGGAAGTTTCTGAGCCATGTGGCAGCTAGAAGCTAGGAAGACTACCCCAAAGGAATTGTATTCCACATGTGTGCCTCTGTCTTCTCTGCTGTGTGGTCTTGTTACTGTTGGGAGTAGAATGGTGGACTCGTAGGACCTTTGCTCAGACCTTGTACTGCCATTCTTATGTTCATTGCTATAGAGATGGTAAGTTGCTGCCATCCTTTAAGGGACAAGCTGAGGAAGTGTCAAGCACAATATTAAATGGGCCCAGCACTACTTAACTCTGAGGGCTGCTGGAAAACACAACACTAAGATGTGTCTCTTCTCTGGTCCACCTCTAGCTTGTACTTATTCTATGATTGCTCAAAAGGCACCCTGGAGTTCTCTGTAGTGTGGCTTTAAGGAAAAGCCAGCCCATTTTTAAGGCTTACCTTGTTTCATTTGCAGCACAATGCACCAATACCTCAGGGAGGCAGAGGGGCAGTGCAGTTTGTCACTCAGTATCAACACTCCAGTACGCAGAAACGCATTCGTGTCACCACCATAGCCAGAAAGTGAGTATCTCATGCCAGTTCTTTGGCAGAACGGCAGAACTTTAAGTTGCAGTCTGTGCTGGAGTTTTCCTGGCTTTTTCTTGCATGCATTGGCAGCAGAGGCTGAATCTGGTTTGGGGTTTGCTGAACGTGAATGCATGTAGCACTAACCCTTTACTAACCCTATAGCTGGGCAGATGCACAGAGTCAGCTCCAGCATATAGAAGCTGCGTTTGACCAGGAAGCAGCTGCTGTGCTTATGGCACGACTGGGAGTGTACAGAGCTGAATCAGAGGAGGGACCTGATGTTCTGCGATGGCTGGACAGACAGCTGATCAGACTGGTAAGACCAATAGACTGCAGTTGGGTGTGTTCTTGATTTTAGTAAAAACGGCCTCTGGAACTGAAAACACCATTTATTTTCCAGATTGACTTGCTTCATTTGTGCTTTGATCACGGTCACATAGTTGTAGTGCACAATAGCTCAGAAGCCAGTATGATCAGGTTGGGTAAACGTCCCATCATGCTGACAGGGTTAAACCTGAGATTAAAGAAGTGATAGTGAAACTCTGAATAATGTAGGTGGGAAGGGACCTCTGCAGGTCTCTGGTTCAAGCCCCCTCAGTGCAGGGCCAGCTTTGAAATTAGAGCAGGTTGCTCCAGGTCTTGAGTTTTGAAGATCATCTTTTGCTTCTCTTGACAACCCGTTCCAACGTTTGGTCTTGGTCACTGTGATTTTTTTCTTTTTCCTTTTCTCCTCCTCGCTCCTGTCAGAATGTCCATTTCTCCAGCTACCCGTCAGGTAGCTGTAGACAGTGATACGACTCCTGGATCCCATTTTTCACCAGGCTGAACAAACCCAGCTTCTTCAGCCTCTCTTTCTACATTAGGTGCTCCAGCCCCTGACCAGCTTGGTGGCCTCTGCTAAACTCAGTCCAGTATATCTGTGTCTGTCTTGCACTGGGGAGCCCCAAACTGGACACAGCATTCAGATGTGGGCTCACCGGTGCCAAGTTCAGGGTAGTAATCACTTCTGCAACTTCATGCTGTCTCTTTGAATTTCACAAGCCTGAATTGCCTAAATTGGGTCTGGCTTTGTCCAAATGCCCATGTGGAGTTAATACTAACAGATAGGGCACATCAGACACTGAAAAAACAGGGCCTGTATCAAATAATGATTTAAGCATGAAAACACACACGGGCATGCTGCATGCTGAAATGATTGCGGAGTCATTTATAGTTAAATTGCTAAAACCATCAATGCTTTTTATTTTCAGTGAAGCAATCGACAAAATGCCAGTCTGCTGCTGCTCTAGAAGGAAGTAGAGTTGCTGCAGAAGTGTTTCATAGTGTACAAAGCAGCTTAGGTATAATGCAGTATCCCTGATTTAATGGAAAAAATTGCGTAGTACTAGAAGCACTATTTCTTTCATTCATAGATAATTTCAACTCCAGATTTAATATATATAAACATAGATAAATAGACTGAATCATCATTCTTATTCCAGTAAGATACAGAAACCACTGCTGTAAAGAGACATAAATTTATATTCCTTTTTATTGTCACTTTCATGCCTTGCTTGTTGTGTTTAAAAACAACCAAAAGAACACCCTTCCAAAATAAAAATTGTTAATTCTAAAAAAAAAAAAATAAAAATAATGGAGAGAGATAACCAAAGTATCCATTTTGCTTCCAACAGTGTCAGAAATTTGGTCAATACAACAAAGATGATCCCAACTCCTTCAGATTGTCAGAATCATTTTCTTTGTATCCCCAGGTAAGAACTTCACTTCACTTCCCACAGCCGTGGGAAAAGTGTGCAAGGGTGAGTGATGATAAATCATCTGGTACCATTTATCAAATTCCAGAGGGAAGGAACAGATGCGCTTTTAATTTGTTGGGCTGGTCTTGTAGTTCAGTGCTGCAAATGACTGATAAGGGAAGAACTCTGAGGAGTTAATAAGGGGTAGCCTTTTTTCAAAGAATTTGCTGTTCAGACAGATCGGAATTTGGTGCAGAAGTTTTGGCAATTTGCTGACTTTTCTCGCTCATCTTTCTGGTGCAGTTCATGTTCCATCTGCGACGCTCCCCATTCCTGCAGGTCTTCAATAACAGTCCAGATGAATCTTCTTACTACCGTCATCACTTTGCTAGGCAAGATCTGACCCAGTCTCTCATTATGATCCAGCCCATCCTTTATGCTTATTCTTTCCATGGCCCTCCTGAGGTGAGTCCTTGTTCAACAGGAAGAGGTGGATCAATCCAAAATAATGAGTATTCAGTCAGAGTAATACTTTTTCAGCAAAAACGCCCCTATATATTTTTTTTTTAATCAAGTTATTTATTAAAGGATGAGATGGGGCAATGTAAAATATGAATTGTGTTTTCAGTAAGCTTACAGCTTGGATTAAAAAAGACAAAAACACCAAAAAGCTCCCCAAAAAACAACCTCCCCACCTTCCCCCCCCCCCCCACCCCGCCAAGCCACAGCCCCCGTCCCCGAGCATCTGGTGAATGTTGTGGCTGTCAGTATCACCTTTGCTTCTCTGCCAGAGGCTGCCATCTCCACTGTGTAAGTCAGCAAGCCTCAGCCCATCCAGGTCATAATCTCCCACCAGCTGCTTGTTTTCAGGTGTTTATGCAGCAGTGTTTAACTATGCGCAAGTATTCAATGGACAGACATGGATTCCGTTATACTGACCGTTTCCTTAAAAGGAGTGTCTCTGGCAGGAAAGAAATGCAGGAGCTGCTGGAGTAACACTTTGAAACCTTCTTGGAAGCATTGCCAGAGTTCATATGTTATTCCTTATTATTCTTGAGATAGTTTTGTTTGAGATATTTCTAATTAAACTTGGATGGTCATAGAAATTGGTCTTTTGCATCCTGCGCTTCATACAGCAGCTGATAACCCGCTGCTCCGTTCAGTAATGCTGCAGGAAGCTGACTGCGCTCTGCAAGGCTTTCGCATGGACTGAGCAGCTGTTGGTGCAGTCGTGTCTATACAGGCAGGGCTGAGCAAACTGCTTGGCCGACCATGAAGGTTAGTACAGTTCTGAGGGCTTAGTGGCGCCTGACTTTATTCTTTATTTTCCCCAGCCAGTACTTTTGGACAGCAGCAGTATTCTTCCTGACAGAATCCTACTGATGGATACTTTCTTCCAGATAGTTATCTACCTTGGTGAGGTACAGTGGAATACCTTCTCTTTCTCTGTTTGCACTCCCTCCCTCCTGCCATGCATGCAGACAGTGTCACTGTTAGGATAAAAAGAGCTGCTGGCAAAGCCTACACTAGCATAATGACATCATATACATGCTGCCAGTTTTAATACAATTTCCTCACTCTCCTAGTTATCAAAGAAATCCTACTGGAGTTGCTAAGGATGTGTTCTACACTCAGGAATAGCTGTCATGTTAGCTTGCTAATGAAGATGGTGCCTTACCATGCCTGGAAAAGGACAGAGAAACTTGAAACTAAGCAGGGCAGAGAGCTGCAGTTTGATTTTCGGATACGTGACGTCCTTGATTGCTGGTTTTGCCACTTAAATGCTGCTGCTCTTATCACCTATGACTTTTTCCAGTTTTTTCTTTTAAATATTGGACGTTTTTGACAGTTGCTTCTATATTCCTTCCATTGTGACTGAGGTCACTCTGGCTGCTTTAGGTACTGGCTGCTTTGGAACATCCAGATTTATACCAATATGCAAAGCCTTGGCTTTCCAGTGCCTCTTTAGCTTGCAGACCTGCAGATCTGTATTTCAGCCCTGTCAGGTTTTGTAAGAGACTGGTATGCTACTGTAGCTGCAGAATGGAAATGTGTCACACCCTGAAGTAGTTATGGAATAAGGGATGAAGAGGAAGCTGGCTTTCCGCTTTTCTCTCTGGAAATCTCCCTGTTCTTTGATGCCTTTTTCCCCCTCATATCCTTTATGGTCCTGCTTGGGGAGTGGCCCTCATCGAATTTCCTCTACCTAAACATGGCATCAAATTGGAGTAGATTAAATAAACCCATCTTGGTTTATGGTCAAACATTACTATTAGTGAAAACTTTTTTGGAGGCGTTTAACTGCTCCCTTTGTGTTTGAACTAAGGTACTTCATTTAATGACTGCTATTAGAATGCTTGAAGTTTGGCATGATAGATTGTGGCAAGTCCATTATTAGCTACTGACTCCACTCCACATAGGATTTGTTTTCTTTGAGAAGTGAGCAGGGATACCCGACTGACTTGGACAGGAGTTGAACGTTTGAGTCAACAATGAAATAAATCTTCCAGAGTTACCTTAAACAGTTTCTACCTACTGTTGCAGAGCAAGACACTCAGCAACTGGGTAAAATTTAGACAAAGGAAGAGCTAAGTGTGTGATCTGTGCATGTACAGAATAATTGTTAGGTACATATTGTTAAGTACCTTGGAAATGCTGTAAGGCAATGGCATTTAAGACCAAGACAGATTAAGAATGTCAGTGATTTATAAATGCTTTGTGTTTCTATGTTGGCACAGGCTGAAACATAAAGGTTTGAAGATCACTTTCAATGAATTGCTCTTGCACTGCACAGACTGCTACCAGCTTTTGTGTTGAGTGCCTGTTCTTAAATTCAGGAACAGACAGAAACTAAATAGTGTTATTGCCAGAGTGGTGAAAGTGTGCATTTGCCTCGTGCTCTGTAAGCAGAAGTATGTGTAATGTTCTGCTGCCTTAAGACACATGGGTTAAAAAGGGGAGGCTTGCAGACATCTCTACTATTTTTATATTTCCTCCCTGTCCCATCAATAGACTATCGCACAGTGGCAGAAAGCTGGTTACCAAGACATGCCTGAATATGAAAACTTCAAGCACCTACTGCAAGCCCCGCTGGATGACGCCCAGGAAATCTTGCAGACTAGATTCCCAATGCCACGTTACATCCACACTGAACATGGGGGCAGTCAGGTAAGGAGGTTTATTGAGGAACTCTTTCTGTTCTTGAATAGAGTAAATGTCTGTCTTTTTCCGCTTTACTAAAAGGATGGTTCTGTAAGTTAAATACAATGGTAATTTAGCTCTCCAAAGTATAGAGCTTGCATATTTTCTCTTGAGCTCTTACCACAACATTGTCTTTTAATAAGTCAATCACTCGCTGGATATGCTTTTGAAATCTGAGGATGGGGCAAAAAAAAGAATAAGCCAGCTTAATTATCTTTTAATTCCCCAAAGGGGTGGGAAAGAAATGATTTGGCTACGTGTCTAAACTTACCCAAGACAGGGAGTGCAGTTAGCTTGCTAGGGCAGTAAGTTACGCTGAATGATTGACCATCTGTTCCTTTATTCTCAGATGGTGAATGAGGATATAAAACAGTTCCTGGTTTTGCTCTTCCTGGAATTGCAGTTGTGCTGTGCTTGTCTGTGTCTGGCTTGTTTGTAGCAGTGAAGAGGCCAGAACTGATGCTCCAAAACAAAGATTTGGTATTAATTTCTGATGTGACCATGTTATGCTGGTCCTCCGCTGACCTCTTTTCCAAAGAGTGGCTGGGGGCATATGTGGGACAGTGCTGGCGACATGCCTGTCGCGTGGAACCAGAGCTGCCCTACCAGGCCAGCACTGCTTGCTGTAGCAGAGCTCTGTGTGCCCCTTGGAGACAAGTTGTCTGTGGAGCAGGGCTGTTTCTGGACCTGAAACCTATTTAAGTTAAATTAGTACCTTGCTTGCAAAAGCAGAGGAACATCACTAGTCATGATCTAAGGCAGGGAGAAGTCTTGAGGGAGCTCAACGTCTGCCGTTTTACATAACTACTTCTCAAATCTTTTAACAGGCCCGGTTCCTCTTGTCTAAAGTAAACCCTTCTCAGACCCACAATAACCTCTACGCCTGGGGACAGGTAAGCAATGGAAGAGCTGCTCATGTTTGGGAATACTGTAAAATGTACATTTATGTATTTGGCTAGTAGCCATCCTGCTTCACCACATGGCCACAAACCGTGAACAGGTTACGTTTGTCCTCTATTTCTTATCTAAGAGCTTTTTGCAGACAGATGCAACTGGATATGAAAATCTTAAAATGCTTTATGGTGCATGCAAACTAGGTTATTTCTGTGTACCAAAGGATCTGATAATGGAGTTAACAGCCGAGACTGCAGTAATTGAAGCATTTTAAAAGACAGAACTGATTTATTAGGTTTGTCTCTAAAGTTTAGGCAGGTTAGATTTTTATTCAACCTGCTTCTTCAACCCCTTGGTTGTTGATAAGATAAATAGTACTGGTGGGGAGCACTAGATGACAAGATGATCAAAATTCGGTTTTCAAGCCTGGATGACTAAACTCGTGTTCCTGTTCTTGTACTGAATCCCCCCAAATTTTCAGCAAAATCCAGTTAACTTTAGGGCCTTTTCTCCATGGATCAAAGGAATGGCTATCCAAATAGAGGTGCTGCCAGAACAGCTGAGTACCTCAGCAGCTTGGTGGCAGGAGATGAGTGATCTCCAAGGAGTGCTCTGCCCCTTCATTTTCCCTTCCTGTGTCACAGCTACACGTGGGGCACAGGCAGAGCAGGAGAGTTTTCTGTGGTGGCTGCTACTGAAGGAAGCAGCTAATTTGACATAGAATATGCTCTTAGGGGTTTCAGGTGACCTGATGTAGAAATTTATCTTCACCCTTCTCTACAAATATGATTTAAAACTCTTAGGTAACAGTGTATTTAGTGTTCTGGAAAAAGTAACTAGCATATGGATACATAAAGATCTAATTTATCTGAGAATACTAGACTTCTTTATCCTCTTTCTTTACCTCGTTTGTGTAGAGCTTTGGGGAGCAAAATTCCTAATGCTTTAAAAAAGACTTTCTTTTTTCCAGTAGTTCAGATTGGCAACAGCACTGACACCATCCTCTAGTGCAAAGAGTAGCATCTTTCCACTAGGTATCTGTCTTTTGCAGGAAAAAAAGGGGTTGATTCAGCAGGCAATTAGTTCAGAGTGCTGACATCTGATCTTGCTTTCAGTTCATCCCCAGTGTTACCACCACTATTTTAGGCTCATTATTTCTTTATTTTTCTGCAGGAATCAGGAGCGCCAATCTTGACAGATGATGTTAGTCTCCAGGTATTCATGGACCATCTAAAAAAGCTGGCAGTTTCAAGCGCATCATGACTTTGATCTAATTGAGAAGCAAGAGTAGAAGAGTTACACAGATCATGTTAACAGAAGCGGAGCATTTATTTACATTTCCTTCTCTCCTTTAGACTGTGTTTTTTAAGTATGAAATTAAATAAATACTTGGGGAGAGTTTTGTACTTTCCCCTTCTAGATATTAACTTATTTGTGCTCCCTTTTGTCTGTATTCTGTTTACTCTACATTTTTCATACATTGTAATTGGAGCTAAAGGGTGTTTTAGCCAATGTAGATTTTAACAGTAGCTTAATTTTTAACATTGTGTGTTCTTAAAAGGTGTCTTTGAGCAACCAGGGACTGTATTAATGAAAAATAAAACTGGGTAAGACTATCACTATTTAGTGCTATCCCCAGTTCAGCTGTATGAGCAATGGACTGGGCTTACCTCCTTTTCATTTTTGAAAACGTAACCCTGGGGTGCACACGTGTGGTTGAAAATAATTTTGAGGCTCTCTTAAAGCCAAGGCAGTGCAGAACAAGTATGAGATGGTGGCGAGTGCTTTGAGGGAGGCAGGGAAGGGGGTGCTTTGAGAACAACGGCAGCGTGCCAAAGCGTTGCCCTTGTGTCGCCGTGACGCAGGGCCTGAACGCCAGCCCCACTTTAGCACAGCATTAACGGGCCTGAAAACTGACCGGAAAACCGGCAGTGCGGCTGAGTAAGACGACGTCCCGGAGGCCGCCCCGGGCCGAGCTGAATCGCCTCACACAGCCTCGGTCGCGGAGCTCCCGCCCAAGCTCGGTTCTCAGCAGCGGCCGTGCAGGCCGCTCGCCTCTCTTCCAACCGCAATCCTCGCACCGCACCCAGGCGCTGGGCGTCGCAGCCGCAGCACGGCCTTCCTGTTATGGCGGCCCTCCCCGCCACCATCTTCCGGTTGCTCCTGCCCCGTAGCCAGCGCGCATGCGCGCACCGGCGTTCTGCCCCGCCTCACCCCTCCTGATTGGCGGCGAGACCCGACCAATGAGGGCGGGCGTTGTTGGGGGACGATGCGGGCGGCGATATGGAACGCTCGGGCGGCGCTGCTCTATTCGGTGGGCGGCTGGACCATGCTGGGGGCCATGCTCCACTACAGCTCCAGCAGCAGCAGCAGCGGCGGCACCGAGAGCGGCGGCGGGCCCGGTACGGGCTAGAGCGGCCCCGAGTCCGGGGACGCCGCCTGGGGTCACCTCGGCGGGGAGTGGTAGTGGTGGTGCTGGTGGCGGGAGGGCGGTGGGGCTGAGGGCGGGCCTGGCGAGGGGGGCGGGGCTTGGCTGAGGGAGCTGGATTGAGGGGCATGGCTTAACTGAGGGGGCGTGGTGAGGGGCGGGGCCTATCTGGGGCGGGGCTTGGGCTCCCTCCCGGCCCGGGGGGACCGGAGCTGCCGGCGGTGGGTTCCCCCCAGCGCCAGTTCCGGCTGTTGCCTCGGCCGAGGAAAGCAGAGGCGGGTGCTGCCTCCGCTGAAGTGCCCTGGCAGCCTGCCCGCCTCTCGGGGCTGCGGAAGCTGTGCGGCTGCGGGGTGCGAGGGCTCTGCCTGGGACGGGTGAGCTGTCGGGGTCCGGCAGGGCGCCCGGGGTGGAGGGGGGGGGTCGCTGCTGCTGGCTCGGTGTGCGCCCGGCGCCTCCGGGCATGCCCAGGAGGTTCATCCCGAAGGCAGATAAATCCCGTGTTGATGGGGAAAGCGTGTGCTTTATCTCTGGTGACAAGAACAGGGTCTAGACCCTTTCCAACTTCCAATTTGCATTACGGGAATAGTTAAAAGCTGCGCAAGGGAAGGCATTAGGAAGCATTTCTTTACCGAGAGGGTGGTCAAACACTGCAATAGGCTTCCTAGAAAGGTGGTCGATGCCCCAAGCCTGTCAGTGGGAAATACCCTTAATAATATGCAGGTCACCCCTGAATTGGTCAGGCAGTTGGACTACATAACTGTTGTAGCCCCTTCCAACTGAAATAGGCTCCTCTCCCCTCCCCTCCCTCAGCAGCCTGCTGCTTATTAAGGTGTAGTAATATGGAGCTAGCTGTAATGAGGATGATTGGAAGCCAGTTGTTATTGCCACTACTGTAGTACTGATATTAGTCCAGTACCAGTGTATTCTGTCTACGCAGTCACCAGATATTTGCTATTGATTTCTCAGAATTTAAGAAAAAGCAAAAAGAAGACTGAATGCTTATGTGACTGCTGTTTTGCCATGATGAAGGGATAAAACCTTTTCATTGCTATGCTCTTTTTTATTTTTTTCCTCCCCTCCCTTCTCCCCCTGTTTTGTAGAGAATGAAAGTGATCCTCAGGCAAACAAAGCACAACAGAAGGAAGTATTCACTAGAGAAACAGCTTTTGGATTACAAGTGACAACAGTAATAACATACAAGGACGTTCAGCCTCCTATTACTCGACTGCTCAGGCATGTGAAATCATTCTTTGATTCTAATGACAGCCCTCCTGAAAATTGAGTGGTCTGGAAGCTCAGAACTTTGTGCTGGAGCTGGCTTCTCTGAGAATGTCATCCTGGTGCCTGGCACCAGACCATCGGTGGAAGACTGCCTGTTGCATTGCTGAAATGACAGCTCCATCTCTGACATAACTTCGCAGAACTTGCAAACTTTCTTGTCTGCTCAGATCACTGCTGTTCTTTGCACATGTATTCAAATTAAGAAACACAAACTGTGTTGAACTAGGCATGTTGTGAGACATTAATGAATCTGTGTGCTGCCTGTGTTGGACACTCTGACTGTGTGGCTGTCTGTTGCAGCCTTTTTGTGATATTGATTTCCCAGTGGGTGAGCAGGACGTACCTGGAATGGCTCCTCACCTGATCAGCTCTGAAACGGTTACTTTAAGAACCATGAGTAAACATGAAGGAACGTAGTTTAATATTTGGCGTATGAGAGTTGTTAATTGTCCTTCAAATAAAAGCTTACAAGAGTTGAATTACAAGTGCATAAATACCACTGTAAGCTGAAAACTTTCTAAGTTTTCTGCTCCCAGCGCTCCACCAGCCCCTCCTTTCCATAGGGGTTTCCCTGATCCTTACACATGCTACCTTGCCTTATAGGGTGCTGCCCCAGCTGCTGTGGCTGCAACTAACTTTCATTCTGTAGGCTTTTTCCTAATCCTTATGGACATCACCTCCTTTCACAGTAAGCTGCTCCTGACTACTGACTTCTATAGGTATTTCTCCCAGCTTCTCTTGCTGCTGATCCTATAGGTGCTCCCTACAGCCGCAACTTCCACTTCTAGAAAGCTGCCCCCAGCCCCTGCTTTCTACAGGGGCTTCCCCCAGACCCTATAGATGCTGCCTCCCATCAGAGAAAGCTGACCCCAGACCTTAGTTTCTATAGGTGCTTACCCCTGCTGGCAGCTGCTTCTATAGGGGCTGCCTGCTGACCCTATAGCCTTTTCTAGGAGGATGCTCCCCCTGCCACAGGTCTCCCCGCAGTCCCTGCAGATGCAACCTCGCTGTATAGAAAGCTGCCTCCAGCCCCTCTGCCCACACCCCCCAGCTTCTATAGGGGCTTTTATATCATGTGAGCCCTAGCTCATGCACCTACAGACCCGCCTTTCTATGTGGTCTCCTTGGGTCCCTACAGCCACGACTTCCTTTTCCAGAAGGCTTCCCCCAGGCACTAATTTCTATGTGAATCCCCCCGTTCCCCTATAGCTATTCCTATAGAGGACGCCACTCCCGTTACCTGCATTTGCTCCTTTCTATAGGCGCCCCCCTCCCAAGACCCTATAGGCGCCAACTCCCTTCAGAGGAAGGGAACCCCTCCGCCCGCAAAACATCCGTAGACACCTCACCTGCCTCTACGCACACCTCACTTTCCTATAGAGGCATCCTATAGGGGAAGACCCTACAGGTACCCCTTGTACCTATGTTATACCATACCCGCTCCGCCCTCCCTAGAGCACCTCTTACAGGGAGGCTGCGCCAGCACCCCCCAGCCGCCAGGGGGCGCTGTGAGCGGGGCGGGCCGGCAGGGAGCGGCCGCCGTTGCCTAGCGCCGCCGCCTTTCCCCCCCCCACCCCCCCCCAACCGGCGTCGGGCCTGCGCTGCGCGGCCGCGCCACCATGAAGGCCATCGTCCAGCGGGTGGCTCAGGCCAGTGTCACAGGTCAGTGTGCCGCCACCGGGAGGGGGGGAGGGCCCCCTGCCTCCCCCTTCCCCCGGCTGGGCCTCCTTTCCCCGCCGCGGCCCCCAACGGCCCCTCAGCGCCCTCCTGGCGTTGCCTCTGTGTGTGGGCAGCGCCGTCCCCCTCCCTTTCTCCCACGGCTGGCGTGCGTGGGCGTCCTCCTCCCCTCCCGTCGTCCCCCTGCGTGGGTTTGGCGTGGCTCGGCTTGCTTTGCTTGTGTGGCGGCGGCAGCGCTGGCCCAGTTACCTCCTGGCGTTGCCTGCGGGTGTTGGCAGCGCCCTCCCAGTTGCTTTTACCCATGTGTGGGCTCTGTAATGGGAGCCGCCTCCTTGCGTGCGCTGCGGAGCGTTGGCAGGGCGGTTGCAGTCGCCCGCTTGCCGCGGCTTGCGCGCGTTGGCACTACAATTGTAGTCGTCTCCTTGCATTGCTCGCCTGTGCTGGCAGGGCTCGCCTGATTACAGCCGTGCGTCGGCTGCGTATGTTGGCAGTGCAGTTGGGATCACCCCAGCCTATGGCCTGTGGGTATTGGGCGCTATAATCAGACTGACCCTTCTTGCACTGCTTTTGGGTTTCGGCAGTGCTGTCCCAGTTGCCATTAACTATGGCTTGCGTGTGTTGCCTGTAATGAGAGTCGCCTCCTGGCATGGCTTGCGTGGGCTGGCAAGCCAGCTGCAGTTGCCTCCCCGAGTGGCTTGCATGCATTCACGCTGGAGTTGCAGTAATCTTGCATTGCTTACTTGTGTTGGCAGGGCTGTCGTGTTTACTGCTGTGATTGTTCTGCGTGTGTTTGCAGTGCCATCCCAATTGCCTTATCCTGTGGTTTGCATGTGCTGCCACTACAGGCACAGTCGTCTTGCATCGCTTGCGTGTGTCGGCAATGCAGTTGTGATCCCCTTCTCCTATGGCTTGCATGTGCAGGGCACTATAATCAGAGTTGCTTCCTTGCATTGCTGTCGTGTGTTGGCAGTGAACTTGCAATCGCCTCCTTGCGTTGCTTGCATGTGTCGGTAATACAGTCGCAGTCATCTCCTTGTATTGCCTGTGTGTGTTGGCAGTGCCATCCCAGTTGCCTTTGCCCATCGTTTGCATGTGTTGTCTATGTAATGAGAGTTGCCTCCTTGTATGGCTTGCATGCGTTGGCACTATAATTGCAGTAATCTCCTTGTGTTGCTTGCTTGTGTCGGCAGGGCTCATTGTTGTTGTGTATCGCTTGTGTGTGTCAATGGAGCCATCCCAGTTGCCTCCTCGCGTGGCTCGCATGTGCTGTGACACTATGGTCACAGTTGCCTCTTTGCACTGCTTGTGTGTGTCAGCAGTTGTGATCACCTTCTCCCACGGCTTGAATATGTCATCACTATAGTCAGAGCTGTCTCCTTGTGTTGCTTGTGTGCATGGGCAGTATAGTTGCAATCGCCTCCTTGCATGGCTTGCATGTGCTGCCACTACAATCGTAGTCATTTCCTTGCGTTGTTTGTGTGTGTTGGCAGTGCCGTCCCAGTTGCCTTCTCTGATGGCTCGCATGCACTACAGTGGTAGTCACCTCCTTGCATTGCAAGCACGCTGCAGTGCAACCTGACTCACCTTTCCCCTCTGCTTGCATGTGTTGGCAGTGCTGTCCCAGTCGCCACCATGCACTGCTTGTGTGGGTCAAGGCAGCCAGTGATGGCCCTGGTGCTTGCTTAGCTGCCGGTAGGAACGGTGTGTCCTGACGGTATGTCCCCGCTTTTTGCACTGGTTGGACCTTCTGTGTTCAAGATGCATAAAATCCCCAAGAAGTTTTTGCGCGTGAGGCGGTAAGTGTGCCTGCCCGGGGGCCCAGAGGCAAGGTGGTGTGCAGCAGGATAGCCTGCACGTTAAATAAATGGCTTCTGCTCATGTGTGGATGGTCAGTAAGCGTTGGAAGAGCATGCCTGTGAATCAGTAAGGAGCACAGCTTTGGTGCATGGCTGGTACTGCGGGTACAAGCGTGGGCAGACCCTGTCAGCACCAGGATTGTGGCTGACATTGCTACATTTCTGGGTAGAGTTTAAACTGTTGTTTCTAGCTTTTAAAGAGTTTGAGAAATCCCTCTGTGAGGGAGATAGTGCTGTGCTTAGCAAGAGGATAGACTTCTGAGCTGGAGGGCTCATACCCAGATCGGATGGAAAGGAAGAGTTTTTGGGAGGAGTTTTCCCCCCTGATTTGCTTCTGCCCATTGGGAATAGTCCAGATCTGGCCACCAGTATGCAGACACAAGCCTTCAGCTTTTGCTGGGAGCCCGCTCGCCTTTCATTTTACAGGATGCTTGGGGCTTTTTTCTCAGTTGCGTGAGCCTGGGTATAGTTTTAACAGCTGGGGAGCTGGTGCTTATCTCAGTTTTAAGACCTCATTTAAATCTTACTACAGTCATCTCAGGCTCAACCATGTTAAGATAATTTAATATAAGATAATTTAATTAAAATAAGATAATTTAAAACATTTCTTAGGAAAACACACTAGATCTGCGATGGTTTATTGTAAATATCATTTAAAGAGATTGTGTTCCCAACTAGGAGGGTAGAATTTGCACGTTGTTAAAAGTCTTGTTTCAAAAAATCCATGAGGGCTGTATCAAGTAGAAATCACCTTTTCACAACTAATGCAAAGTGTGCAGGGAATGGTGGAGTAAAGAAATTGAGTACACTTATTGTTATCAGCCAGGTGGATTATTTTTACAAGGATTTGAGAGAGTTCTGCCACCTCTCTGGTTAGCAGTGCTGATCCAATTGTAGTAAAAAATCTTTATACATTGTTGTTAAATGCTGGAGTAAGCATCTTGAGCTAGTCCCTCACAAATAAGTCACAACATTGGAAGGACTTTTGAGAGAGAGCATCTATGTGATCTTTACTTTAACAAACTTAAGACAGAGAAGAAGGGTTTAGAATGTTTTCTTTGGTGGTTGTATGGTTGCCAGCTGAAGTCAATACTTGTGTTGTAAAACAAGACAGTGCATTTAACCTTATTTTTCTCCCCCCCCTCCCCCAGTGGGCGGTGAACAAATAAGTTCAATAGGACGAGGCCTCTGTGTGCTGCTGGGCATTTCTTTGGAAGATACGCAAAGAGAGCTGGAGCACATGTAAGTCACATATTTCCTTTTGCCTTGTACTCTTCTATTTGTGTGTTTCTGACACTGAATCAGCGATACCTGTGCAGTAGCCAAACAAATGGGGCAGTCCTGTCGGGAAACTTAGGTTTGCCTGTTAGTTCCTCTTCAGATTTTACCTTGAATACAGGCTTCTTAGTTAGAGTTTTCTTTTTATGTTCAATTGAGAAAATCCTGTTTCCATTCCCTGTCTGTGTGTGTTTTATCAAGAACAGACTCAAAAATGAAGAATTGACATGTTGGGTTTTTCTGATCACCCCTTTTAAAATATCTGTCCTTTTTACTGTATGAATTTACGCCGAAGGACATCCTTCAAGGATGGGACGTATCAGAAACCTCAGACTCTCATTTTAGCTTGCACACGAGAAGTTTTGTTATTCCAAAAGGCTGGATATTCTCGTCAGTTACTTTTCTGTAAAAGTGAAAGAATTTTGGCAGCCCGGAGCACTGGCTCTGGCCATCTGTTCCATGGATGCAAAATATCATGATTCAGCCGGCTAACACATGAAGAGAGAGTTCTCCAGGGGCTTCTTCTGTCTCCTTCGGTCTGTTCATTGTTCTAGGGCTGACCTCAGTTCTTACGAAGGCAAAGAAGAAACAGGTAATAGAGCTAGCTGATGTCCAGAAGTCGAAAGGCTCAAGCAGTGAGGGGAGAAGAATATGAGTGAGGGTAAAAACAACCCTTAGCAGATGCGGAAGAGAAAGTAGAGAGTGGGAACGTGAACTAAAGGTCACCAAAGATCTCACATAATCATGAGAAACTTGTAGAGAATTGCAGCAAAGCTGAAGCTGTTTTTCTTATGGCTTGCCTTACTGTTTGCCCCCTCAGTGTGTAACATTTCCTCTATTGTTGTTTCTCATTCCTACCTTAATGAATGTGAAAGATGCTTTTGAATATTGCAAGCGGGCGATCCATAGTGACTGTGCTCTCAACACCAGGTTGTTTGGATGACTGATGCAGGAAAGGCAGGAAGCCAGCATCTGGAAAAAAGGAATAAAAGAAATCAGCTTAACCAGGCTCTTCAGGTCCTATTAAAGGAAACTTTAGTAATCCTGTAAATGAAACAACAAACATCTTTATCATTAAAACACAGCAGTGACGATGATTTAAGCTTATATGCTGGGGTCTTCCAAGGATTTTAACCATCCACTTCATTCAGGAGTCAATTCTGTTTGTCTTTGGCAAGGATGTTTTTGTGACTGTGCCTCAGGCGGGTTGGATTAGATGACCTTTAAAGGTCCCTTCCAACCCAAACTATTCCATGATTCTATGATTCTATTCTATGACTATAACAAAGTTTCAGCTTTATTTTATACTAACTGCCTCACCTCTGGTGCAGCATAAAATGTCTGGCTGATGGCTGCAACTGAAATGCTTTGCACTTGATATGCTCTCTTGTTTATAGGTACTGCAGGTTTGTAGAAGCTAAAAGAAGAAACCAAAGACAGGAGAGTGGCGTGCACGCAGTCTTGTTGTCAAAGTCCAGCCATAGACTGGGTTGCAAGTCTGCCTGCTGCTCTTCAGGATCCTTTTGTGAAATTCTTGCCTTCTCTGAGTATCCAAACCAGTCAGTTCTTCCCCCCAGATCCAAAAATCAGCCTTAATACAAATACAAACAAGTCCCAGTCACCACTGCCACCTGCAGTTCTGCACTGTTCCCTGCCTTCCTCCTCTCATCTGTGGCCAGCAGGTCGAGGGAGCTGATTCTGCCCCTCACTCTGGTGAGAGCCCACCTGGAGTACTGCGTCCAGCTCTGGAGTCTTCAGCACAGGAAAGACATAGACATGTTGGAGCAGGTTCAGAGGAGGGCCACAAAAATGATCAGAGGGATGGAACACCTCTCCTATGAGGAGAGGCTGAGAGAGTTGGGGTTGTTCAGCCTGGGGAAGAGAAGGCTCTGGGGAGACCTTACTGCGGCCTTTCAATACTTAAATAGGGCTTGTAAGGAAGATGGGCACAGACTTCTATTAGGGCCTGTTGCAATAGGACAAGGGGTAACTGTTTTAAACTAAAAGGGTGAAGATTTAGACTAGATATAAGGAAGTAATTTTTTATGATGAGGGTGGTAAAACCTGGAACAGGTTTCCCAGAGAGGTAGTAGATGCGCTATCCCTGGAGACACTCAAGGTCATGTTGGATGGGGCTCTGAGCAACCTGATCTGGTTGAAGATGTCCCTGCTTATTGCAGAGGGGTTGGACTAGATGATCTTTGGAGGTCCCTTCTAACCCGAACCGTTCTGTGGTTCTGTGATACTGATGAAAAAGTGTTGTCCTCATCTGGCTTGTGGTGCTGGGTTTGGAAAGAGTGCTAGGCAGTGACAAAGCTGGAGGAATACATGTGAATTGTGTTTGGAAACAACCATGGCTTAGGATGATCTCATTTCATACTGAGCGTGATTTCCCAGTGCGGTGGGAGGATTAAAATTCCCAAAGCTATTCACATGTTAAATAATGTTGTGACACATGAAATCAGATAGTAAAGGGTATGCTTTCTTACTTCCTATGCCATCTTTATGTCACCCTGTAACTTGCAGTTACATGTCCTGATTTCATGCTCTGTAAAATGACAATGTTAATTAATGGTCTGACAATGTTATGTGTAAGGGCTTTCTTGGTTATGGCTCTGCCTAATACGATGAGATTCTGGTGGTTTAGGAATGAAGGGACAAAAGGATATCTTGTTATGTGGAGGCAGGATGAATATTCATCTGCCTTCCCTTTTGTCTCATCCTGTGTGTCTCATCTACCTGTTGATCCTGCATGGCACAATTTAGGAGTTAACTTTTTCTCCTCCTAGGGTTCGAAAGATCTTGAACTTGCGAGTATTTGAAGATGAAAGTGGGAAGCACTGGTCCAAAAGCGTGATGGATAAACAGTATGAAGTGTTGTGTGTGAGCCAATTTACTCTCCAGTGCATCCTGAAAGGAAACAAGCCTGACTACCACATGGCAATGCCTACAGAGCAGGCGGAGTG
This sequence comes from Vanellus vanellus, assembly GCF_965231255.1. Taxonomy (NCBI): domain Eukaryota; kingdom Metazoa; phylum Chordata; class Aves; order Charadriiformes; family Charadriidae; genus Vanellus; species Vanellus vanellus. Next base: position 15,742,366 of record NC_138907.1, read on the forward strand.
TTTTTATAACAACTTCCTAGAACAGCTAAGAAAAGCCTACAAACCAGAGCTTATTAAAGGTAAGGGCAACAGGTCGGTAAGGTCCTCGATGTGACCAGTGGACCTTTCTTATATATGCTTTTCCCTGATTGTTACTTTTTTTTATTCTGCGATTTTCTGTCTGTGTTGCAAAGGAGCTGTCTTTATGTGGCCGTACATAAGGGGATGTTACGGTATTTTCACTAGCAACCCAGCAGGGTGATCGGACCTGTCTTCCTCTAGCCAAGCCATTTCCTGGTGTTCCTCTGGAACAGTTTGACATGTAGATGTTCTTGTATCGTTATTGGCTGTGCAGTGCAAGCAATGACTCTGACAATGTAACCCAGAGAGGCTGCAGCCATGAGAACAAGGGATTCTGGCTCTGGGGTTACGCTCCTTCAAAGTCTGGATATTTTGTCCTGTGTAGCTAGATTAACCCAGGAGGAGCATTTTTTCTGAGGCATATGTGGTTAGTCAGGCTCGAAGGCATCGCCAGTGTGTGATGGACAGTGTAGCTCCATCTGTCGCTTCAGTTTCACATTCTGTGAAATGGTAATGATGACAGCGGGAGGTGTAATGTGCTACTTGAGGAAAGTATTTGATTTAGACTACCTTTTCTCAGCTCTGTGCCATGTGTGCAAAGTTTTCTCTCTACCAGAAAATGCCTGGCTTCCCTTTGCATTTGGGCTCTATCCACCCTTAATCTTTTCTGTTTACTTTTCTGTTTGCTTTCTTGCCGTTTTCATATTTAGGCTTGATTTTTTGATACGCTTGCCCAGAAGACAAGTGTCTAGAAAAGACTGTTTTTTAAATGGGTGCTATCAATAAATAATGGTCAGCCTTACTTTCCTCATGAGGAAAAAAAGGACAAAAAGACAGAAAACTGGTATCTGGGGAAAGATTTAGAGGCTAATCTCTGTATTGACTGCAGATGAAGGTAATTTTCCCAGTGCTTTTCAAGAAGGCACAGTGAAATGCACACATAAAATGTCCATCTTGTGTCAGCTTTCCAGTAGCTTGATATGTTCTTCCAGTCAATATTGGTTGATGATAAGGAATGCGTTTCTGATACCTCTTCCCTGCATCCCTTTTGGTCTGTAACATAGAACACTTCTGTTCTAATGAATTTGGAATATTTACTTTTTTAAATCTTACGACTAAGTTAGGACACTTTCCCGTGCCTCTGAAACTGGTAACAGAACTTCCTGGGAAGTCAATAGGAATAAGATTTGCAGTGGTAAGATTTGATCAAGTTGGACCCTTATGTCCCTGTAAACTAAATGCAAGTATGGACTTTCTTCTGTCACTTAAATGAAAATTTGATATATCCCTGTATATCTACATCTTTATTCTTAGGCTTTGGAAAACACTTCGTTTCTGAAATACTTTCAATCAGTTTATATTTTGACAGCAGCTTTTTGAACTTCTCTTTTCAGTGAGCAACAGTTAGACACCTGAAATTAATAGCTACTGCTGTTCACATTCTGGCACTTGTTTGCCAGTGCTTCCTGAAAAAAGGGCTTAACTTCTGCATTTTGTTTTTTCATTTGGAAAACTGATATAGAAACCCAAGAGTGGCTGCCTGCGCTATTGTGTCAGATAACACATGCATTTGAAACTGTTGGCAGCATTGGAACTGCCTGTTAATTTATAATTTTGCTTTCTTTTTAGGCTGTACCAGTTTTTGTTGTGTTGTTAGACTTTTACGATCAAAGTTTCTGTTGTGCCAATTGCTTTGCCAGTGTTTTTTTGTTTGCTTCCTTGTTTTATCTATTTATTTCTGTGTGTGCAAAGTTTCTGAAGCTTGATGGTTTCATGGATAGTAGGCTAAGTCTTGTGGTTGCATCAGTAGAGTTTACAATTTCCCTGAGCTGAGGTGGATCGGAACAGAGAGCCTTTATGCACTGGCAGGCTGTATGTGAGCAGGACTGCTTGAGTGTCTGTATAATTTTGTCAAATTGTAATACCTGGGCTGTGATTTAGTGTGGCATGCAAATATACTGAATTCTGCCCTGAAAAAGTCCTAAGGAAATCAGAACCTGACTTGCTGGGGGCTGTCCTATACTACAAAGCGTGATGGAAGGGCACTGGGAAGGAGCACTGATGAGTGAGCTGCTGGACTATTAAAATAGGCTTAAAGTATCAGCATGAGGCTTTACCTTCTATCTTCAAAATCTGTACTCATATATTTCCCCTACAGATACACATACACACACACACTGGTAGTTATTGGAGACGAGAGTTTGATTCTCTGGGTTGCTGTAGATGCCCCTCCCTTTGATCTTACAAATTGCTTAATGCATTTTAGAGGAATAATTTAATCATTTAAAGTGGAAATTGTGTAGCTGAGTCAAAGAGGTCAATAAATATATTGCCTAAGAGCCTTGTGTTTTCTGGCCTCTGTATTTTTTCAATAGACTAATTTGTCTGTTCGAAGTTGTGCTGCTACTTGTGCCACTGTTGTAGGTGCTGGGCAGGCAGCTCTTCCATCTGGTATCTGGTCTATCTGGAGCTTGCCAGCTTGGAGCTCAGAATGGTAAGTGTTCCCCAAAGAGAAGCACAAGCCATTCTTTCACACCCAGAGCATTTGATAAACATTTGATAAACAACCTTGGAGAAGGCTCAGAGCCATGGTTCCCAGTTTAGCACAGATGTCTTTAGACTGCAGGTGGACGCCCGTGTCTAGGAAAGAGAAGGTTGCATCAGAAGTCCTTGCTTGTCTTGCTTCAGTGCTTTCTTGTTGTGAAATTCATTCTCACACCTCACCTCACTGCACTCTGAGGAGCAGAGCTGGTGAATATGGGTCCAAGTACTCTGTTGTATAAATAAATATCCCCAAAATAGGCCCACTGGGGATTCTCTTTGTGTTTCAGGGCCTTCACTCTCTGTCTTGCATGTGGATTTAGCCTTCTGAGGCAGTAAGGGTTAGCGTGTCAGTGTGTGAAATATCTCGCTCCCTTAATAGCAATATCTGAGTAAATATGAGAGGACTGTTCCACAAGGAGGAGTTTGATTCAGATTAAGGTTTGGTGCAAGTTGAAAGCAGAGTTATTCTCTCTGATTAATTCCCTTTGTGAGCGTTTTCACTTTGGAATAAGTGCTCTTATCTGGAGCAAGAGTACCCGCATGGGGTTAATTAGGAGTAAGTTTCCAAGTAGACCAGCTTAGAAGTAACTTCTGAATAAAACCAGTGTGAAGTTTCTAGGTCATGAGGCTTGAGGTATGTCCAAAAAATATTCTGAAAGCAAATTATATCTCATTTTCAAGTCTTTACATCTCAGATGTGGCTTGTTTGTCTCACCTCAGATAAAGATCTTTGCCTCTGAGGAAGGCATGCATGCCAGATTCTAAGGGAAAAGGAATTTGAAGAGATTGGTGTCTGGCAGAATAAATTTGTCACTTTAATTATACTTGTAGGATCCTATTTTATTGCAGAGGATGTTGCAAGGGTGACTTGATTAGTCAAGAAGTCTTAAAGTAGGGAAATGTACTTATTACATTGAAGAGCATTGTGATATAAAAAACAGGAAAAGAAATAGTATTTAAGGGTCTAGTGTCTCCCATGGACAGAACAGGGTCATGTGATAAATTTACCCAAAGTTACTGGGGTAGCAAGCAACATCCAAGGAGGGTGGAGTATTTCTCCTCCTTTCCTTCTGACTGAAAAATGAAAATCAATCCAGGCTCACTCTTGGGACAGAGAGATGGAAGAGATGATGTCTTCGGTTTCTTTGCAGTCCTGGGCAGAAGAGGGATTTGTCTGCATTAGAGTTTGAGAAGTTGCATTCAAGGGCAGAATAATAACTCCTTTGCAGCCTGTCTGCCCAGCTGCTGCAGAGGTGGTGTGTTCCACTGGTGTGCAAAATGCAGTGGTACGACAGATGTCAATCTGTTTTAGAGGAGTCAGGCTTGTGTCTCATCTTTACCTCTTCAGGAAACCGTAACACACAAATGAAAAATGCCTTCTCTGAAAGGTTGTGTGAATTTCCATATACTGACACTACTGTAGACACTAGAACAAGGGAAGAAAGGCAGGAGTGTGTTTTTGAGGCAGGCAGCCAACAGTGAGGGAGATTCTGCTGAAGAAACATCTCTTCCTGCAGAGGAATTAGGCATTGATTTAAGAAGAAATTGTGAAACTAAGTTTTAGCTTTCCCTTCTTTCAGGCAAGACCTGACCCTGAAGCTGCAGAGAAAAAAGCTGTGTTACAGTGAGATCACTTCTTGAAAAGAGCTATGAGGACCAATGGACCGCTAGAACCCTTTGGTTTTGTTGTATAAGGGAGCCGCCAGCACAAAAATCCAGAAGCGTCCCATGAGGAAAGCACATACTGTGCAGGGACCATCGTCCCTGAAACTACAGGACACATCAATTTGTGATAAGGGAGGGTGGCAGCTGCTTCTGACAATATCACCTTTGCAGTATGTTTGAAAGCTTGAAGATGAGGTTGTGTGGTGGTCCACAAGACATTTTGGATTAAGACTAGTAAAAGGATTTTGGAATGTGTGAAGAAATTCTCCCTTAGTTGGCTTATTAAATTCTTTGAGAGAATGAGGTTGCTGAGATTGAAACCCGCACTGCCTTTCATATTGTGGTGGTTGCAAGGTGCAGACTCTTCCTGTCTTTGAGAGGAAGGTTTGGAGGAGAGAGGCTATAGAGGAGGGCAGCATTAACAGACATTTCTGGTTTAAATACTGTTTCCATTAACTTTACATATTAAACTTTCTAAGCTGTGGTTCACCTTGACCTGGGGTGACCTTGGGTCAAAAGACTGGAAGTTTAAGTATGAGGAGAATGGAGGGAGCTGTTACAGAATGTCCCTTGACAATAGTTCTGATTCCAAAACAAGATAGAAAGTGCTTGTGACATGGGAGTGCCTTGAGTGTTCTGGTAAAGGTGGGGGGTTCTTTGACCACTTTATCAGCATTTGAAAAAAGGGACCTGTGAAGTTTACTTTTTTTTTTTTTAGGTCCATACATCTATGGGAAGTGCAAAAGACAGTCCTTTTCTGTGAGTAAAGTACAGCAGAGGGATGATACGATATGTAGAGAGCTATTTGAAAAGTTGTGCTCCCACTAATAAAGTTTAAGGTGGTATTTTTTGTTTATTATTTTGTTAAAGAAAGATGCATTAGTTTTGAGTGGTTTATGTGATCGGCATATAGGTACATCTCTTTCCATATACACTGTAAATATAACAAAAGCCCTTCTAGCAGCAGCAGGTCAAATAGCATCTGCTTGATCTTCCTAAAGAAGCAATATAATGACTTTCTAAGCATGTCAGTAGATCCTTCCCTCATTTTCTGCATGAAGGTATAGAGTCGTCTTTTATTGTGCTTGTCAAATGCAGAAACTGTCTGTTTCTGTGCAGGAAGCAACTCTGAGATTCCTGCGCAGTAGTCAGTATTTGTTCTTTAAGAGACACTTACACATTATGGTAGCTAGACTTCAAATGTGCAGATACAGCTAACCAAAAGTAGCAAGCATTCCTCAAGCTTTTGTTGCTCAAGTGAGAGTCATTTATAAGCATCTCTGAAAATGTGTGCCTCCGTGATTCATCGGTGAAACCATAAGCTACAGGTTTAGGGAAAAACTGCCTGGGTTTTCCCTGCAGGTTCTCATCTATCATGGGTGGCAAAGGGTTTGAAAACTGTGCTGGAAAATTATAATCACTAGGTTTTTGATTGCTCTGACATCTTTTCTCAGTGGGACCCTTTACATGTTCCAGGCTCCTGCAAATTTATAAAATGAGAACAGGTCTTTTTGATTTTTTTTTTTACTTGCTTTGTAATACTTTTGTCTCATCATTTTTCTGTTATTTTCTGTAATTATTTAGTAACTCTCTTCTTTTTTTCTTCTGCACTGTTAGCTAGCATTCAGAACACACTGATCCTTTCCTGAAATACTGACAGCTTCATGGTATGTCTATTTACCCAGTGTGCACCCAATCAAGTCAGCTGCACCATGTAAAAGCAGTAACTGTTGATGTGCCAGTGACTTCTGATGTGCCATTCTTTGGTGCCACCACAGCCTCAGTTGTCCCCTCCCTCCAGAGGGTACTGACCCTACAGTGGAGTTGTCACATGGGAAGGTGTTTTCACTCCTGCTGTAGTAGTTCTTGTTAGGTTATGTAATGCAAAACTGGTCTGCACACACACAAAGGAGCACAGAGGCAGGCAGGGAAACCCAAATTCTGGACTCAGAGGGTCCTGTCTAGGCCCCAGCCAGGGCTGTCCTGGAGGGTCAGGTGTGGTGCCCATTCTGGGGAGTTAACAGGAGCACCTTTTGGACTGAGGGGGATCACTGCGTAGGGATATGAGACACATGCAGGAGGAGAGCATTTCAGGGTCGCATAAGACTTATTATGGGATGTTTAGGTGAGGAAGAAAAGGCAGGGAAAGGGGTGGATCTAGGTGATTTGGGGAGGGGACAAGCATGGGAAAATAAAGGGATACGGGTAATAAAAAGGGCCAGCAACATGTAAGCAGTGTCTGGCCAGTATGCTTGAGGCTATGCCCTGCATCTGATCAGCACAGTTTGGTTTGTCTTGTTACTGAAGTCCATTTCTAACTATTTTCCTGGGTGAGGGACCCACTGTTTCATGTGCATGTGTGTGAATGGGGGTCTGAGTGCGGCAACTGGAGCGGGACCATGGGTCTGAGGCCTGTGCCTGCAAGTGAGGGTGAGGGAGCAAATACCCAGCAAGATGAACTGGCGAGGAGCTGTGGTGGCCGGAACTGGGTCTGAGTGTGTGTCTCTGAGGGTGAGACCACAGGAGAAACTGGATCCCAGAGGGACTAGAGGAGCCCTGGCCAGCTGCTGGAGAGATGGGTATCTCTGTGGAAGAGACCTGTGCGTGTGCATGTGTGTGTCTAAGGGTAAGATGGCGGGGGGGGGGCAGCAAACTGCCAGAGGGTTGGGGGGAGATATGCATGTGTGTGCATGTGTGCGAGGGGTTCTGTACCAGCAGCTGGAGCAGGGCTGCAGGCCTCAGGGACTTGTATACCCAGGTGCCAGCATCTGGGGAGGCCAAGATCCACGGGCAGCTACTGGGCAGACTGAGTGTCTAAGCCCAGCTGCTGGAGGGTTCCACATTTTATGTATGTACATATTTCCCACTAATGGCCCTTCGTCTTGATCAGCCAGTGAGGGGTTCAAGGTGAGGCTGTAGGTGCTAGCTGTGTTCATGTGAGTGCTGAGTGTGTCTGCGTTGCTGTCTGTGCAGCTGGCTCTGTGTGTGTGTGTATATCTATGTGTGTGTAGCGTACATGTTTGTGTGTGTGTGCCTACTGGGAATACACGCTTAGCCTTGCTACTGTTTGACCTGGGGGTGTGCAGTTGTGGCAGTCGTGCCTTTGTCAAGGTTTCTAGATTCAACACCATAACATTTCTCGGCCCACTTGAAACATTGAAGAAGGTCAGCTTGGTCAAAGGAGCCTGTGTAGAGACAGCGAGCTGGGACACTGGGCACACGTTCTCTTCCTCCTCTGTGGAGCAGAAAACATCTGAGGGGTGCAGCTGGTAAAATTGTGCAGCCTGTTTTTCAGTAAATCACATTCCTTTTCACAGAAATACTTCCTCGACTCATGTTCTTGCCCCCTTCCCACTGGTGTTTCTGTTGCTGTGACTCTTCAGTGATCAGTCCAGGAACCTTTTCCTTGGCCGCTGGACCGTTGCCAGCAGACTCTTGTGTGGTGCTACAGTTTTTGGCTTTGCCACAGCTTGTATCTCTAGCTCATGGGGCAGCTTGTGGCATACAGCCTTTGCAAAAGCAGTTGGTCAGTATCAATTGTGTTACGGTGCATATGTGTTGGACAGGCCTGAATGTGCCTTTTCTTTTTCCTTTTTCTTTTAAGCAAGTGCTGGACTTCTATCTGACTTACAGGACGTGACGGGGAAAGACTGAAAACTCTTTCAGAGCTATTTGCCACCAGTAACATGTTTGTGAAGAATCAGGACAGTTTGTTTTGACCTCTGCTCAGTCAGGGACATCTCATGTTGCCATGGAAAGCTGCTGTGTAGCTATACAAAATCTCATGTAAATATTCCCAGTGTGTGGTTGCACTACTGAAGTTTGAGCCTATGGCTTTCAGCATGTTCTTGCCAGGTGGTACAGAAAGCGGTTTTGGTTGTGTCGTTCAGCAGGCTCCAGGCCTCCTTCCCAGGAAGTGATACTGTTCCAGTCTTTGGGTAACTGCTGTCTGCTTGCTGTAGTACACCTTTTTCTCTTCCATGTATTTGTATTGGTATGCTAGTGTCTGTTCGGGTTGCTGTCCCTACAGGGAGGTCTAGAAAGGCCACTCGGGTGTGTGGGACAGGAGAAGAGAATATGTGAGAGTGAGCAGTCAAGTAAGCTCAGCCAGGGGTGGGGTGAGTTTGAGGAGTAGAAAGCTGGGCTAGAAAAAAATGGAGCAAGGAAGTTTGCACAAAGAAAAATGAGATGTGAGAAGAGAACATACAAAGGGATGGCTTTTGTAGACTATACAGGATAAAAATGTTATGGGTCTGTTGTGATGGAAACTTCTCAAATGCTTACTAAAAAATGTGGTCTGTGCTTCAACTGGTTGCAAACAGGAATGTAGAAATTGCTGTAGCAGTTTGGGACTGAGATGCACCCCAATGTCCCCTGCTCTAGAGTACTCAATGTCAAATGCTTCAGAGTAGGCTTTGGGTCTTTTTATCTTTTGTCCATCTACAAGATTTCTTCCAAACACAAACTGTTAACTAGACTGGATCCCTAGGCTTAGCTGTTGTTTCATCCTTTAAAATTTCATCTCCTGCCTGTGAGAACTATCCTGCCTAGCCTGAACTGTGACTACCTTGATTATCTGTAGACTTGGTTTGTTTTGTGGACATTTCTGTACTTAGCTGCGTATTTATTGTCTCTGAATGTCAGACCACATAGCTGGATGCACATAGACTGTGATTTTCTTAGTAGCTTTCTGCAGTTCGTTAGTTGGCTGTCCTTTTATGTATTCTTTTTTCTTTTTAGTCACACATTTGGTAAAGATTTTGGTACGTGTTATCCTTCCAAGAGTCCTCAGCACTTCTTTTCCCTTCCCTTTTCAGATGGCAAGTTTGGTGCCTACATGCAGGTACACATCCAGAACGATGGTCCTGTAACAATAGAACTGGAGTCCCCGGCTGCCACTGTTGACCCTAAACAGGTAAGTGAGCCAGAGACTCTGTCTGGAAAGGGTGGGTATATAGGCTGTGCCTTCTCTGCAAATTTGTAGCATTCCCGTTACAAAGCGGTTTCCTTAGGCATGATGACCTTGTGCTTCCTGTGCAGTCTCTGAAAATGGAAATAATTGAGTTGTTTTCTTCAGTTCCCTGGCCTGTTTATAGCTGCCTGATGTCCTGGTAAAGGTCGTGCATGTGTAACGCAAAACAGCTTTTTACAGTTTATTCTTGCTCATCATTAAAGCTGCTGTTTAATCATGACTCATTAGCTAGGTTTTTAATGTGTCTGGAGCTGTCCCCCTCCTTTTTTTTTAGTGAAGTTTCTTGACATTTAGGGGCTTTTGCACACGGGTGGATGGATGGGACAATTAGCTGGAGAGCTGCCTCTTTCTCAGAAACAAGACAACAGCAAATTTAAGTCCTGAATTTAAGTTTGGAGTGGAAAGGAGAGTTAGCTCTGCTGAGGAACAGCGCAGGCTATGCTGAAAACCAAATGTAGTGATGAGGTTTTCTCATCCTCTAAACACAACAGTGACCAATTTTTCCAGGCTGAAAGAGAAGGGGGAGGGATTGTTATTACCAGTTATGCTTCAGCAAGGCCACACCAACCCTATTTGTATAACACTTCACTTAACCTTGTTAAAATTGTTACAGCAGTTTATAGGAAGGGCATGAGGGAAGAAACAGGAAACTACAAACCTGTTAATCTAACCTCAGTACCTTGACAAGTTATGGAGAAGATTATACTGGGTGCTATTGAAAGGCATTTAAAGGACAATGCAGTCATCAGGCACAGTCAGCACGGGTTCACGAAGGGAAAGTCCCATCTAACTGACTTGATATCTTTGCATGATAAGGTCACCCGCCTAGTGGATGAAGGGAAGGCGGAAGGTGTAGTTTTTCTGGATTTTAGTAAGGCTTTTGGTACTGTGCTTCACAGAATCCTTCTGGACAAGTTGTGAGATGAGCAGGTACACAGTGCACTGGGTGGAGAACTGGCTGAAGGGCAGAGCCCAAAGGTTTGTAGTTAATCGGGCTACATCTGGCTGGTGACCGGTTGCCAGCGGTGATCCTCGGGGTTCAATTCTAGTGCCAATTCTCTTCAATATATTTATCAATGATCTGGACACAGGAGTTGAATGCACCATTTGCAAGTTTGCTGATGATACCAAAGTGGGAGGTGCTGTTGAGTCACTTGAGGGACAAGAGGCCTTGCAGAGGGATCTGGATAGATTTGAGCACTGGGCAGTCATCAATGGCATGAAATTTAACACCTAAAACAGAGTAATACTGGGCAATAGATTGGGATACAGATTGGGAGAGGAGTGGCTGGAGAGCAGCCCTGCAGAAAGGGATCTGCTTCAGTCTCACCTGCTGGTTGCCTTCCTTTCCTACTTAAACCTCATTCTTCATCAGCAAAGTTGAGGCTTCTTGTGCAGGATGTTCTTACAGCATTGTCATTTATACTAAGGTAAGGTTACACCAAATATTTTCTTACTGAGTCGATGCCTGGACCCTATGAAAAGAGTACGGACAGAGTACTTCTGTGCACTATCTGAGTGGGTTTTGGATAGTCCTTATATTAGAATAAGAGTAACGTAAATTTACTTACCTTCCTTCTGCAATGTGCTGTCCACACACATTTCGTTAGTCACCCTCAGTTCCAGCTCATTGCAAGTCCTGATGTGGGGGGTTCTTGTTTGTCACAGGAATGGATGAGCTCTTACAGTGGCACAGGCACTGATAAAGCAGTCCAGCTGTGTGCACTTTGGATGAACAAAGAATTTAATCTATGCCACTTTTCAAAGAACACCATTTACTTGAAAATTGGCAGCTCTATTAACTGTTACTGGGTATCTTTTCCAGCTCATATCAGTACTTTAACACGCACTGTTGGAGATATTGCTGTTTCTGACACTCCTAAGCATCCTTTCCTGATATTATTTGACATGTGTGCCATCATCCCTCACCCATCACAGAGGATGTGGGATGAGCAGCCAATTTAAATTTGTCATTCTCTTCTCTCCTCCCTTCCCATTGCATTTTTATTTTGCTGTGACACAGTCTGTTGATTTGCTTGTAGCATGGGGACTAAAGCTTAGAGATGGTGTGGTTTTTATCTTTTTGCTTTCTGCTTTAGCAAGAAGAGATAAATGAACCATCCTGCAGTGTTTAATGCGATGTTAACAGAAAGAGATTAAACAAATAATTGCTGATGAATAGCTCTTTTATGTCATTGGATGTCACAGTGAAATACCTCTTTTTTTTTTTTTGAGTGATTGTCTGTGATTGTAATGGTAATCTGGTCTTTATAATTCCTTAGCAGTGTAATTAGTAAAGATACATTTGGATTAATTGTATTTCTATATTTCTTTTGCTAGAGAGGTATAAATAAATCACAAAATTAATATAAAAAAAAGGTCCTCCTTATACAACAAATAGATGCGGGGTGTGTGTGTGTGTGCGTGTGTGTATAAAAGAGAATATGCCAGCTGTTTGTGACAGTCTAGTAAGCAGGGGAAGCTACTACAGTTCAGTTTGTTGCGAACTGTTCAGTTCCATTGTAATCTGATTTGATAATAAGCAAATGAATTGAAAGTATGGAGTAAATCAGAAGATTCTTACACTAGCAGTGGTTAGTGATTGCTGGGCTCAGCATTAAATCTTAAGCAGACAGTACTTTCCATGAGGCAGTGCTGCGTCTGCTGTAAGGTGTCCACGCTTTGAATCCTTAGGAGGCTTCCAAGATGTCTCAGGAAAGAATGAATTTGGTTTATAGATGTAAAGCTGAGTTAGACACTTTCTGTACGGGTGCACCATCTCCACAGCTAGCCAGCAAATGTCATAAGGCAGTAGCCAGAAATGGCTCATTATATTCCTGCAGATGAGCCGATGAGTATGGAACACACTCTCTGCTTATATGGAAAACTTTAAAGATATGTTTCATTGAACTGGACTTGCCTGTCTGAACTTTTATTCATTGTAATACCAAAAAGTTAACTATTGTAACTTTTTTCAACTCACTGTCAGGTCTCCTGTGGTGGAGCGTACTGCTATAGCACATCCTGTACTCCTATAACACATCCATTTGGATTTCTCAAGTACCTTAGAGCACAGAAATGAAAAAATTAGGAGATGTGTAATTCTTTTGTTGCCTGCGTAGTAACAATGAGACTGTATATTTTGAGTACAAAGAAATGCATTTTAATCTTTGTGTCTGAACTTTGGTTCATAGACTGATCACAGTGTATGCGCAGATTGGAGATCATGTATGTGTGTATTTACGTCCATATGTACATGCAAATCCTTATCTATTTCAGTGTTATTTGAGTTTTAGATGGATGAAACAGTTCATAAATTATCTTTAGCTTTAATCTGTTAAAATTAAGAAAAAAAAGTAAATCCTGTTCATATGAGATATGGGTTAATACAGTTTATCAAAGTATCCCTTCCCCTCATCTAAATGAATTTGTTGTGTCATTTTTCTTTGAGCTGGGTGAAATGCTGCTATCAGATCATGCCAACCTGGGAGTTGTTCTAAATATTCCAAGGTTATTCCTGCTCCTGTTTTTTCTCCATCTGTTAGAGATGTTGGCATGTGAGGAAGAGATGTAGTTGAGTAGTCATGAGTAGAGCTTTGGGTCTGCTACAGAGCTATGTGTGAAGATGGATCTAGTTTTATCTCTGTATATTGGCTGTTTTGTTTGCCCTCTGCACTACATTGTTCTCAAACTAATTAGTTACAGAATTAGGTAACTTATGAAGTCCTTTGTGTTAAATATACGTGTCATAACTTCGGAGACCATCTATTGCATACTGTTTACTCTAGGATATGGATGCTTGCTACTCCTATTTCAACAGAGAGTATGGTCCCCTTGTACATCAGACTATATGTGGATATATATATTTATAAAACTGTATATGTAACTATATATACTTCAGAAGTCTTAGTGAGAATGCTCTTTACCCCCAAGACCATGTTGGAAAATGGCCAGTATAGGCATATTTGAAATGGTAATATGACATGTTGAACCATTTCTGCCTCTATATGTAAATTATATATGAACAAATATACATTATGGCTGCGGATTCTGTATTGCATAACACGGAATGAATATACTACTGTTTTTGATGTTTTGAAAATCCAGGGTTAGCTTTATTGGGTTAGCGCACAGCCTTCTCAAAGGTAAAGGTAACTCAATTTAAACTATTGGTGTCATGTGTCTTAGGCTTTGTCTTCTTTCAAGTAATAAGAAACACTACTTTGAGCAGAGGGGATATCATGTTATTCATGTAATCACATTATTTACAGAAACAATGAAGTTTCATGGAGTTATGAGTTACAGAACTATGAGGTAATGGAAATTTTTTTCAGCATCAGTATTGTTGAAAAAGGGTTAAGGGCTCACAAACTTTTGTTTCCCTTCCTGCAAATGCACTTCCTTTCTCGATTACCTTTAACATTCATGTGCTGTGTATATAGGCTTGTTGGCGGAAGAGTAGTGTGCATGCTGTCAGATATGTGAGTTAAAATATTGCCTGTATCGCACCCAACATGTTTGTTACATGTGACGTGAGGACTGGATCACGCTAGACAAACAAATCATTGCACTCTGTCATTTCACATAGTAAAAATAAACTAATTTTAGTTGTGGAATAACCAGTGTTAGACTAGACCAGTCTAGTCTGTGTCAGACTAGAAGTCTGTGTGTGCAGGTGTTCAGGGAGGGTGTGTATGTGGGATAAAGTACAAGGGGATGCTGTGCATCCTCCCAAGACTCTGCAGTCTGAACTCTTAGCTCTTACTGACTTAGAACTCAAATGTACGTCTTTGTATGCATCTTCTGTAAGTCTGTCTAATTTATGATTGACACACATATTCTATCTTACTTGGTTCTATGAAGATTTCACCTCAGAAGAGATCTTCTGGCCAGGAAATGATTTATGACTAGTATGCTTTATCTTGGGAGGATTGTTGTGGAAACATTGAGAAAATCAGTAGATTACAGAAATAAACCAACCTTATAAACTACACAAAGTGTAGTGATTTAAGTAGCTATCAACTTGTAGTGTCCCCACCACTTAGTGTTACCCGCTTCTCTGAAAAATGGGAAAGAGATGTAAAAGTTACAGCTGTGTGCAACTTAGTTTGACTCTTTTAGTAGCATTGAAACCGTTTCTACTGAGAGGTGGCAAGGCAGTGTTAGCTGAGGGTTTTGTCCAAGCTGATCTGAAATGATTATTGTGTGTGATGCTAAGGTTTATGCATCTCTTTCTCTGAATAAAGAATAAAATTACTTGTGTGCTGCTTGGTCAAATTTGGGATACATCTGTTGTCAGCAACTTTGAAACTACAAAACTGCCTCTTAAGACCCAAAACAGAAGAGGAGTTTGGTGGAATCCAGCTCCCTCTTTTGGTCCCTGTGTTGTATTATTTTCCGTGTCCGCCGATTGTGTTGGGTGGAGAAGGAGCTCTGAAAAATAGAGGGCAGTCCTTTGAATGTGCGCACTTCTCTTTTATACTCAGAGGGGTGATTGTGTTAGCAGATGATAATTCAGCATCTCCTCCAAATAACTGAAAATCTAAGCCTTGGGTTTTTTTTTTTTTTTCTGTTTTATTGACTTAAGTATTGATGCTGTGAATATGAATTGCAAGTTTTTTGACAAATGCTCATCTTTATGATTTTTTAGAAATATTCTTCTGAAATGGTTTTATTCCATTAAGTGTTCTCTCATTCTCCTTACTTTGTGAATAGCTGACAAAACTTGAAAAACAGCAACAAAGAAAAGAGAAGACCAGAACCAAGGTGCCGTCTGAGTCAAGTAGAGAAAGAAATGCCCCCCGTAACAAGGATGACCCCAGCGCAAGCAGTGGAGCAGAAGGAGATGTGTCTTCAGAAAGAGAGCCTTAGCTCATCCAAAGCAGGCCTCAGGTTTGGCTTTTCCACTCCTCTGTAAAGCTGTGTCCTCCTGCTTGGCAGTATCTAACCCTGGTTGCTTTTCTGAAGCAGCACGTACAGAGGGTCACATTAGAAGTGCTGAAAAGTGACATACCGATAATCTTGCTGGTGGGTAGCCTCTGCTTCTATCTGCAGTCGGCACATCAGAATGTAGAAGTAAGTGAAAACCTCTTCCCAGCTGCGTGCTTGGCTGGAGGTGTGTATCTGCGAGTCTGGCTCAGTCATGACTGTTTTCAGGTTAACTCAGGAAATCTAAAATTTTGGTCTTACAACACAGCGGTGACTTAACTCAGAATCCTGCTTTGTATTCTTCAGAGCAGAGGTACATGGTTGTGTTTCTCTCTCTGTCTTTACCTAGCAGGCAGGTCAGTCTGGAACAGCCCCCACCATTTGTAACACCCAAATAACATATTGGGTGTCCAACAGCAATGGAAGTGAAAAACATTTTAGAAGCTGGAGACAGTCCAGAAATGCAACTTCCTATCGCGGTTCCTACCCATCCCTCCTCAGTTTGTTCTTTCCCAGGATGACTTGATAACAGTTTATTTCATATACCTCTACCGTCTAATGAGAACATTAGACCAGGCATTGAGAGTCAAACTTGCTGCTTGAATTAAATGAGAAAACTGGGATTTCCTTTCCCTTCAGGCAGTTGACCTGTAGGACATGCCTGAACCTGAGTGAATTGGATTAGGCTGTGTGAATCCTTGTGAAGACCTGAATCCTTTTTCATGGATTATCTACATATGTACATATGTATTTATCATCCTCTTCCAGTCAGCTTTAAGTCTTCAGGACACAGCTTTCGTTGCCTCCTTTCCCTCACCCCCCCAAAAGCTACATTGCTGATTTTGAACTTTCAAACAGGGCCAGGCTCACAAGAAAGTATTATTTCCTTCGTCTACATGCTGAAGCCCTGAGCTGGCTGTGAATTTTAATTATTAACAGCTTTGTAAAGTTAAGGTCTAACTTTTCTCTCGTTTTCCCATCCCTATGAGTTCAGTCTGACTTGTGATTTATACAATTCAATATCATGCATTGCTCAGAAAGCTGCTTTTTTTAAAAAAAAAATAATAATCCATTAATTTCCCTGGTGGTCAGGCACTGGGGGATGATTTCTGTTTTATAGAAGTGTGTATTATCTATGTGATACTAATATAAATGAATTTGCATAAGGCATTTAATAGATTTCTGGAAATATGCTAATTTGGTTTGGTTTGATCTGGAAAGGGGACCAAAGAAACTCTCAAGTCCATGGGCTTTTTTTTTTTGCTGTCCTTATGGAGAGAAGCTTCAAGACTGGTGTGGAATGGTTCTGTGGATTGTCGTATCACGCAACAGCTGGAATTCCATGAGTTCTACTCTCTTTGGCTTTATGTTCAGTGCACCTTCATCTTTTAATACTGGAGATGAGTAGACACATTGGGAAGGAGAATGTCTTCTTAGAAAATAAAGTGAGGATGTGCTGTTTCTCAGCAACTGTTGGCCTTGCTGCTATGCTACAAGAATACAAGGTTTCCCCCACTGTTTTTGGGTTGTGTATGGAACTAAGAACATTTTAGAGAGCCAGTGTTTGCAGGCCTTCTAGAGTGCTTTGGTCAGTCGGACCTTGACAATAGCATTTGAAATTCTAGGGAGCGGAACTTTGCTAAAATGTGATATACTGATAACCTGGCATTAATTTTCACACCGTGACAATAAGATGCTTTTCTGTATGGGATTTGAAGGCATCGTACTCTATTTCTACTCTACCTGTAGTAATGTTCCTGTTTGTTTGCCTTCCACAGTTTCTTGTACTGGATTCTTGAAGAGAGACCCAACAGACATTCACCTCAGCACCACTCTTCAATGACTTTGGAAAAGGATGGAAAACGGGAAAACAGATCTAAGACATTAGAAACCTAAATCATTATGTATTGAAACAACCAAAGCAATGCTATCAGATTCAGTCGTTGATGTGTAGTATCAGTAGTAAAAAGGACTTGTAACATTTTTGTGTATGTGTTTTCACATGACTGCTGAGTAAAGGGTGACTGTAGGCAGATTGTAGCAGAGCGTTCACTCTCAGTACATAAGCTCCATTTCAAAAATGAATCAGGGTTTTTCCTTAAACTTACACTTGAATTCTGAAAATTATCCAAGCAGGCTTGTATTTTGATTCTTACTCTATGGTGTCATGTGCTACCTGTTTCCATGGCAGCGTGTAGATCTGTGTATATTTTGGTATATTGTTCGCTGCTACGTAACACCAAGTTAGGCAGTCCAGTCTTTCTGCATGGATTAAGTTGTTAAAAAGAAAGATCAGCTGCTTGTCGTTTAACTTGTGGAACACATCTGTCTTGTAAACTTTTTTAAAAACAGAAAAGACTTTATTAAACAAATGATGAGAGCTGAGTGCCTGTTGGTGTTTGTGTATTGCATTCCCTAAGGTGCAGCGATGTGTTTAACCATGTGCGTGACACACAGCAAAAGTTACTATCCCGGAAACATCTAGTAGTGTAACTCATCCACCTCTCCTTTGGAAGTCACGTTGCTGTCCTGAATTCTTTGGTCTTTTCAACACATCGAAGTCCTTTATGTACTTTATGGGGGTTATCAAAATGCCACAGCAGCTGACTGCATCATGCACCTGCTGACATTTCTGTCAGATTCATCAGAGGCAGAACAGCATTTGGAAGCTGCTGGCAAACAACAAAAGCTGAGAAACAACTGGAAAACTGCTCTCCTGAGGGTGTTAAAGCCAAGGAAGTTTCAGGGGAAATGAAAGACTCCAAATCGTTACAGCTTTGACTTCTTTCGGAATACCCTTCTATACAGGGTATTCTCTGGGCCTGCCTTGGCCTTATGGTTTTCACTAGATGTCTGCTGTGGCCACCATCTGAGCCAGGATGCTTATTGAATGACTGTCTTTACCTGACTGTAGGGCTGACTCACTGATGATAGTTGTTCTTAATCCAAATGCCTATCATATTTACCATGCTGCAGACCATGCAACCACCGTGGTTTTTCTTTTTAAACTTTTATCTTGTAGCTTTTTACTTCCAACTGCTTGTTTAGTAAAGTATCGGTCAAACCAAGACAGGAGAGTTTTGGGACTACACCCTGACATGGCTTTTTAAAATACACAAAGCAAGCCACACCCCTAGCATTTATCAAGAATGGAGAGTAGCCAGGATAGGTTGAAATGTTACACTTAGTCTTGCCCTTAAGAATTTACATAATTTTTCATCTGGCCATTACATGTAATTGAGCTTGCCTGAAGTCACAGCCTTGTCCCAAACAGTGTTTTTTCACCTCCAGGTACACGTGTTGTGTCTTGTCCCTTCAGAGTCTCCCTCGCCTGGGATTACAGCCTGGTAGGCGGTTGTCAGATTAGCGTTTAGCTGGCTGCAAAGGGCAGATTCAATCAGGAAGACAGCAAGTGCTTACCTCTCGGGTGTTGATATGGTTGTTGACCAACCAATCCTCAGACCTGTCTCATCTAGCTGAAGTGTCCTGCTTGCTCCAGCATATTTGAAATCTGGTCTTCAGCTTTGCAACTTGCTCTTAAGACGACAACGGTGTGAAGAAAGTCTCACAGTCTCTTTGCATCCTAAAAGGTAAGCTGGTAGAAGCCAAACTAAGAAAGAATAATAAATTTTGAAAAGAAAAAGTATTATAAATACATTTACGGGGTAGGCAAGAGGTGGTATTCTAGCTACGTTTAAGTAGAAATAAAGGGCAAAGAAGTGGTGGCTGTTGGTCAAAAATGGAGTGACCTGGCTTGGCTCCCTGCTCAGCCACGCTCTCTCTGAGTGACTGGACTACATGGTCTTTCTGAGGCTCTCTAATCAATAGCATTTTCCTGCCTCATGTGGGAGACGTGAGGGTAAGCTCACCACCAGCTGGGAGGCGGTCATGGCCTGCGGTGATGGAGGCCTGGGAACGGGAAACACCCAGGAACGCCGTATGTTTTGGATAGATGCTTCCTGTTGTCCTGTGCCCAGCATATTTTCATTCACCATGATTTGTTTCAGGATTCAAGAAGAATCCAAGTAGCCAATCCCACTTTGTTAAACAAACTCCTGTTTACTTTAACGGAAGTTATCGCTCTTTCTCCTGGCAGCAAAACTTGGGAAAGGCCACTTTTCCAAGTGCATTAAATGGCTTAGAAACTGGGTAACTGTCCCATGGTTTTTCCCACTTACAGCAAGCTGTAAGCAAAAACCAGGAGCCTTCAATTCTTCTATCTGTTCCTCTGACCAGTATTTCTTGGGCTTGGTTGGTTTCTAGTGCCTCTGTGAGCTTTTGTTGTCTGTTTGTGAAACAGATGAAGTTTTTTAGTTAGGAGAAATGTTGTTTGTTTTTTTCCTAAATGCTGAAAATGACCTTATTTAACAAAAAGGCGTGTTCGTTTCATATGTTTATAAAATGTTAAGGGACAATACGAATGAATGGTAAGTTGCTGGTCATTATTCCCTTTTCTACAGGTTTAGACTTACAGGCTTTTCTCCATGTTCCTGTCCCAGCTCACAGAGCAGTTTTGCCAGAGTTCACTTCTTTGTGATTTATGGGCTAGAGTCAGAAGATGACCATCTTAACGTTTGCTGGCTATAGTAAAGCAGCAGTCTGATCGCCAGCTGCGTGTGGGTTAACGTCCTACAGGCAGAACCTATAGGGTGGATGTTTTGGGGAGTGTCCCAAAAATCAACGTCCTGTGGCCATTTGTCTTTGTGATACTGCTTCAAGGATCCTGGTCAAATCTTTCAGATTTCCTTTCTGCTTTCTCCTGTGTTGGTGCTGGCGTCTCTTTGCCTTGCGCTGTCTTGTGAACTCAGGCAAGCATCATCCTCTTCAGTGAAATTCCTGGGGAACCTCTGAGTGCCGTGAAAATAATAAGATAAGTCAGAGTCAGTATTACAGTCCTCAAGCAAAGAAACCACATTCGTCTATCACTTCGTTGTGGCTTCAGTTGTTCACAATTCAATATATTTTTTACAGTCTCTATACACCTATGGTGTGGTCAACAATCGATTCTGCCTTTTCAACAAAAGCACATAAAATTACAGAAAATACTCTTTGTAGGATTTCTGCAAGCACCTGATAGCATATGTATGTGAGCGAGGTCTGCAAGAAAGTCATGTCATGTTTTCCCATTTGAAATTCCCAGCAGGTATCTGGGAGACAGTCTGAATCTGAATACAGATATTTTCCATAACTGTTTAAAATACCAGCCAAGAGGGGAGTGTCTGCAAACCATTCTGTATTGAAACTCACTTAGACACTCCACTGCAGGTCCTGTTTTTCTTCCAACCTTATTTTCTCAACAGAAAACTCCCCAAGGAGATCTCCCTGCTAAGGAGAAATTATGCTAGGACTCCTTTGAAAATTTACTGCTATTTTTCATTGACTGCTACAACCAAAAAAGACAATAATTATAACGTTAAAAAACTGTTTTGTAGGTGTTTTGCAAACATCTTCATTCAGATACTGAATCTGTGGACTACATTGCTTTAAAAAGCAGGATTTTAAGAATGGAACAGTCAGAGTAAGTGATGCTCCTACAAAGCTATTTGGAAAAATGATCGGATAATTTTAATTTGGTGTGTAAATACAAATTAATTAAAGGCAAAATAACTTGTGACTGTTGATGTAAATGCTCAATGGATAAGCTCACAGTTTCCAGTTTTAGAAGCTAGTACAGACAATGAATTATAAGAGATCTGATTTACGGCGATGTGAGTTCCTGGAGAATCCTTGTTTGAACATGTTGGCAGTAGCTCCCTCTCTGCTCCAATCTGGTGGCCGTGTGACGATGGGTTTCAGTCTCTTACTGCGCTTTGCTAAAATACACCTTCCTATGGTCCTTCCACAGGACCGTGGGAGTTCCAGTCCATTGCAAACCACGCTTCCATGGTATCCCAAAAATGAAGTCTGGCATGGCTGGATAGTGGTGCAGGGAAAACTCTCGGGTCCATTTGGGGACTTGCAGTTACAGCAGATCCGCAGTCCTTTCAGTGATGACAGTGCTGTCGATTGAGCAGAGAGAGATGGAGTTTGCAGAAGAGGAAGGAGGGCAGAAATACTTCTTCATGGTGTGGTACAGAAAAACAGAGGGCTCTAAGAAAGAGGGAAACCTGCTCTGCCGGCAGCCCAGCTCTTCCCGTTTGCCATCCAGCACCCTCGCTCTGAGCTTCCATCTTGCAGCACTTGCCCAGCAATGGGGTGTCAGACCTCCCGGAGTAGGTTTTCAGCTGGTGCGAGGTGTCTGCTCTTCCCTGGCTGCTGGTCCATATCGAGCGTTTCCATGCTGTCCTTAGAAATGCCCGTTTTCAGTTGATTTTGTGCTTGTTTGGTTAGAAATGCTTAGCCGTCAACACAGCTGCGTGTAGCTACGGACCCTGCAAGCAACAAAGGTTTGCTGGCAATTAAAAAAAGAGCCTCCTAAACTTTTTGCATGTATCTGGTTGTCAGTGAAAGTGAGATGGCAGACCCCTGGCAGGAAACAGAACAGAGGCTGTCAATGTTCAAACTAGTTGTCTGAATTAAGGCGCGAAGTCCTAAGGCTGGTCACTTTTCCATATTCTGGAGCACTCATTCATTTCCATGCCAACCTCGATTTTACCACACGCAATGCTATCCCCGGTGCTGTAAGAGGCGAGCACCCTGCCTCCTCCCCAATTCATGGTTTGCTAGGCTAAGTAAGCTGCACCCTAATCCTTCCTACGAAAACTGGCCTCCTGTTCTCTTGTTGACCCTGGCATAAATAGCTCCAAGCGGAGGTCTTTGAAAGGGATGAGGAATCAGGCTCAAGCTTGAGAGGTTGATGACAATGTCCCTGTCCCTGAGAATGGATCATGGAAATGTGGAGCAGCGTTCCTACACTCAGCATGGAAGGGTTGATGGAGCAGGTATAAACCCAGCCCAAACCCTCTGTTTTCCTTCTAATTACATCATGCAATTTATTGGCGCGGGATGTTTTGGGAAGCCACAGATGTAAATGGGACTGAGATCATAGTCTTGGTAGATAAGAGATACCAGGGGCTGGAGGGAATCCATGGCTTATCAGGGTCTGAGCATCTCTGCTTGCACTGGCTGGGGCAGATGGTGAGGGCAGGACGTCTCCATGTGTGTCACAGTCCTCCCATGCAGGCTCGTGTGTTCACTGCAGCCCCTCCAGGGTGGACTGTGCTGCCGGGCACTTGAGTTTTGGTAGGGGCTCAATAACTTGACGTTATTCCGTGTTCCAGTATTTAAAGGGTGGCTACAAAGACGATGGAGACTCCCTTTTTACAAGGAGTCACATAGAAAAGATGAGGAGTAATGGGTACAAGTTGCTCATGGGGCGATTCCGATTGGACACAAGAGGTAAATTTTTTCCCAATGAGAACAATCAGCCATTGGAATAATATCTCCCCAGGGAAGTGGTGGATTCCCCAACACTGGACGCTTTTAGGATGCAGCTGGACAGGGCGCCGGGCCACCTTGTCGAGACTGCGCTTTTGCCAAGAAAGGTCAGACCAGATGATCCTTGAGGTCCCTTCCAACCTGGGATTCTGTGGTTCCAATCGTGCCTATGCACCCCCGTTACCTCCCACTCCTGTTGATGCTCTGTGCTTGTGGTACCCATTGCAAGGACCCGCCGATGCTGAGGTCCCCGGCTCTTCCTCGAAACCTTCCAGGTTTTATCATGTGCTGCTCAAACGAGTCACTCCATGTTTGAACAGAGAGGTGATGCTGTTTCAGCACAGTGGGGACAGTGAAGTGGCAGGATTTAGTGAGAAGGAAGCAGTGGGTCTGTGAGCGAAACACGGGTGACTTGGGTGCCACCAGCAAGTGAGCAGCGCTGGCTCTGCCCCCGCGCTGGGTTTTCAGGGAAGAAAGGAAAGCAGAATGCTTTTGCCAGGGCGTTCTCTCAAGCTGGCTCTTCACCATTCTCTGAAGGCTTTTGATCTCTAATTTGTCTACACTCCGTGTGTGTTACCATTAACCTACTAATCTTCATTAAAGGGATGCTCAGTAATGGCAATTAACACCAAGTGCTCACACAGGCCAGGCAATGGTCTTGGGATTGCATCACCAAGAGACTGTAAAAAAGGAAAAAGTGTGTGGTCAGGTTTTCTGGGCTGTGGCACATCTCCGTGCTGGATGGACACCCCGTGCGACGAGCCAGGGGTGCTGGCTGCGTGCGCCGGTGCACTGGGGCTCTGGAGGTGACACGGATGGGCGGCCACAGCCGTCGTCGCAGGCATTCGTCTTTACACAAGAAGCGCGCCTCGGTGGATTTGCTGGTGGCAAAAGCCTGAGGACGAATCAGGATGTTACAGGAGGCCCTGTCGAGAAATGTGGTAACCAAAAAATTAGTGTACGCGTGAAAAAGTAAATCCGAGATTGGTGTTTAAAGCAAGCTGTGTGAATAGTGTCAGAGTGAGTGGCTCATAAACCCTTATACTGCTGAAGTCTGGATGAGATTGCTGGTTTTGTGGTCTGGGATGCGTTGAGAATCACACAAAAATACACTGCAAATATCCTTATAAAATATGTATTGAATAAAAGCACCGTGGTCTTACTGAAGGCACTTGTGTACCAAGTAAATACTTTTAAAAAATATTCAAATATTTTATTTTTACATGCTAATTTGTTTCAAAGGGCTCCTCTGCTTTAATGAATACTTTAATACTTGGAGTCATCGTACCCACAATGTTTTAGAGTTGCTCCTTTCATTGCATTGACAACAAAACATTCCTGTTGATGTAACAAATATATTGCCAAGCTGGTGTGCCGGGGGTGGCTCAGCCGCCACGTAAGGAGAGGAGATGTAGTAAGAGAGTAGTAAGAGAATACTTTGCTATCCGTGCTTACTTAGGTGTTATTTTCCTCTTGTTTAAGTTATCTGGGGGATGTTAACCAGTGACAGCTGAGGTATGAGAGCAAACTTTTTTTTTCTGTTAAGAACTGGGATTCATTTCATATGGGTGGTTGAAAAGCTTGTGGCTCTATGGAACAAATATATCTTTTTATTAATCCTTTCGCCCTAACACAAGGGTATGCAAAAGATTGAAGTACTTAGGGGCGAGTAGTTCATATGTTAGACGTTACTACGTCAAGGCTGAACCTGTAAAAGACTTCCAGGGCAGCTCTTCTAGAACTTCGGGTATATTGGCTTGCAGTAAGAGAAATGCCAAGTTTGGTGGAGCAGGAGCACGTATACGTTTATTGCTTTAAGACACTTTTCTTGTTTGCCACCAGGTGCCAGCAAAACCTAAGAAACCGAAAATCACTGCAGTGGATTAAGACGGTTTTCGTTAACGTCTCCTTCCTCAAAGGAAAATAATGATTTTGGCGATAACTGGTGATAGCTGTTTTCTTTTGAGTGTATGTATTTGCCTATAAGTGGGATTTGTATCCTTCTCCAGATAGCTGCTGCTCTGTTCAAAGACTGTAGAATATAATAATCTTTTTTTTCCTTTTTTTTTTTTTTTTTTTTGCTTATTCACGACATGATCTGCATTACATTTGTTGGAAACCCTCAGCCTTACAGAGACGCCACAGAGGGAATGAGCAGTAACTGGTGCCTGAGCGGAGGTGCCTGTAGAGGCGGTACCCATTACCATCGTTTACACTGCCGCGGTGCTGGTCCCTGGCTTTTCTCTGCTGCCTGTATGGGAGCCGTAGCCTCGGTTGTCTTTGGTTTAAAGCATTCGTCAGGATAGACGGCAGTGATTTTGGCACCACCAATGCATAGGGCACGGGTTTAAAGGCAGGAGGTGTTTTTTTCCTGAGCTAAGTTCAATGCTCACAAATACTGTAAGCCACTCCTTATGCCTGGCAAATTCCCTGCCTACAAAACCAGGAGCGTGCCTTCTGCGTAAAACCAGAATAAGATTGTACTCAAATACATGTGTACAAGTTCTCTGTTAGGGGAGGAGGTTGCCTTTGCTCCAGGTAATCTTCTCTGGACGTTTTATTTTCCCTCTGCTGGTGTGGATACATTGCAGCTTAAATTAGGCTACGAATACGCCTTTTGTTGTTGCTCGAGAGTTTGTTTGTTTGAGATGCCCTCGCTACTCAGAAGCCAGGCACTGTTCGTTGTATGATGGATTTTAGTTGTACGCACAGAGAAATAAAAGGCTTGTGATAGCTGCAGATCAGTTTTCTTTAAGCGCTTTTTTTTGTTTCGCCTGGGGTAGGAGGCTACAGAATAGGAACATATAGAACAAACGTGTTTGTTGTTAATCCTAAAATATATTCGCGTTTTAAAAGTTAAGTTTTCAGGATAATGCTTCAAAAGGGTGGCTAGGTGGAGTATTTCTCTCTACGGAGAATCAATCGCTATCTTCTTTGGGATGTTTTGTCATGGTCTTGCAACGTTGGGGTTTGCTATTCCTGAAGCAGGCCTGTTGTAGGGCAGTGGAGCAGTATGGACAACAACCTTGTGAAGCCCGGCCCAGCCGAGGAACTCCTGGCCAGCGCGGAAAATTTCAAAGAAGTTGATAAATGTTCTTAAAAAAGCAACCTGAACAAAACCCCCAGACCTGCTTAAAACCGTTTCTGACACGCTAACGCACAGTGAGGGCTCCATGAAAGGGTGGGGGGGGAGGCTGGAGCAATGGGGAAGTTTGTTATTTGTTATTTTTTAAAAAAGAATAACAATGAAAAGTTTTAAGTTTTAGGGAATTTGTTGGAGCATAGCCAGTGGGCTTCATAAGCTCAGGTGTCCACTGCAACCATCAAGTAGCTGTCTGCCTGCTGCAAAACCGCCTCTGTGTTTCAGGGAGAAGAGACAGGTGAGAAACTCACTCTTATTTTCTCTAAGTTCAAAGTAGGGAGATTTTTAACAGGTCTAATTAAAAACTTTATGACTGAATTTCCATGTCTCCACCCCTGTTTTGGAGAGATCCACGTTGTTCTGCTATAAAAACTGATTAGAAATATTACGGATGGTAGGAGGAATTGTATATTTTCCATTATGTTCCTTTGTTAAAAGTGTATTGAGCTAATCAGAATGTTCCTACAAACAATTACAGTGACGTATAATGCATTATTGATGAAAAATCCATAAAGAAAAATGATCAGAGTATTTATCTGCAGACTAATGTCCTCTGCCTAAGAGAAACTATCGCTGAGAAGTTCATGGAGGAGGTAGTCGTGCTCATAAGAAAACCATCGTAAAGAGCAGCACTGTGCGTTTTTGCAAGAGTAAAAATGCTGAGATTGAAACTGGAACTGATTACGTTGAACATGATTTAGGAAAAAGGTTTTGGCCCAGAAGTTTTGGCTACAACCTCTTAACTTCACCTTCAAAACTTGCTTGCTGTTGTCTGCATTGGTGTTTAAACTATGCTCTGCGTTCCTGTGGTTTCACTTGTTTCTTCACCTGTACCAGCTCTAGAATATGATCTCGGGCCAGGAGAAGTGATGCTGTTCCTGACGCAGGTGTCACTGTTGGTTATCCTCTGATCTATGCTGGAAAAGGCAGAAGGATTTTGCATGTCTTAATAAGAGGGCAGTCAACATTTTTTTTTTCCCAAATATTTCTTACTTGAAATGCTTGTATTTGCAAAAATAAACACAGAATACATTTAATTCCTGTTTTATGCCTAGTGCCTCATAGGGAAGGTCCCCGATGCATTGATTTTAACTACATTTTATCTTGCCTTCCGTCATCCCCTCTTTCCCCACGGTCAAGCCGATAGGCTCCTGTTCCTCCGTAACACCACTTCTGTTGTAATCCCACGCTGAAAGGTGGACCCATCCCACTGGGGCTCCTGCGTAAGCACAATTTCCAGCACAGCTCACAAAGCGGGTTTGGGAAATATTTGGAAGAATATAAAAATAACATAAAAGGTGCTCTGAAGGAAGAAAAGCCCCTTACCTGTGTGGTCATGAATCCTTTTCATGCCCCAGTGGGGTAATGGGGGGTAAAGGGAAAGGGAAGTGGCTGGAATCTTGAGTGGTATCTGTGAGGCTTTTCTTCAGAGGGAACCAAGGGGAGTAAAAGATGCCTCCTGTACAAACTTCATGTTTCTAGACTAATGGCAGCGTGCCCGGTACTGCCAAGTCTAAGTGCCGTAGGAGATGAATTAAATGCACTATAATGGTGTTTCCAGAATGGCTATTGTAAATAAAGTATAAAATACATTGACCCATGGGCTGAAGAAGTCTAAAGTGGGGTCTGTAGGTTGCCCATCTGTTAGTTTCTGAATGTACATGTAGGAAGAATTTGGGGCATCAACATTTGTTTGCTGCTTACTGGACTGCTGGTTTAATGCAATGCAATCATTTTCAGCAGTCAGTCCCCAGTAATTGTATGTCTCTGGAGTGCAATGTTGGAGTTTTGAGGTTTGTCTGCTGTCCCCTCAGTGCTCCTCTTGTTAAATTGTTTTTATATCAAGTACCAACCTGACTTTGGACATGTATGCTTCTTATGGAGGCCAAAAATCTGGTGGTGACTCCTCAATGTTGCCAGAGGGATGAGGAAGAACATACATAACCTGACCTTTCATCCACAGTGTCCTGTACATGTTCTGCTATTGTTCCCTGGGTCAGAAAGCACAGGAGATGCTGAGGGAGGTGGGAGGACCTCTTGGGCCATGGTGTTATTCGTATGAGAATGATTGTTACTTCTAGGTCTTCTGGTCATCTGATTCGGTTAGTCCAGTTTTCTTGTGTCACCAGCAGTTAGGCAAAGCGGAGATTTACTTCAGGAGTGTGGGTTGGCAGAGGATTAATTTGAATAAGCTGAAAATGGTGTTCCTCATGAGGAAATCCAGAAACTCTGGTGAAACTGCAGCCATTCTTTGTATTCAGGAAATATGCTGTGCCTTTGTCAAATCAGCTTGGGCTACTGAATGGAAAGCGTCTCTCGGATCCTCACGGCAACAGGGTTTCATGCAGCATTTTGCTCAGTGACTGGTTTTTCTCCTTCCAGCACATCTTGCTGGTCACCTCCTGGCAGGGATACTCTGGTACTTTCTTATTAGGAACAACCTTAAAGATCACTTGGTATCTTCAGCTTCTGCTGACTGCGTTAGAGATGTGCTCGTATGATAGGCAGGAGCGGCTCCAGGAGGGTTTTTGCTTCACGCAGTGTGCTGAACTCTGCTTGTTTTCGTTTCCTCGTCTGTTTTGATCAACAAAATCCTCTGTCAGAGAGAATTTAGTTCTGCCCTGTTGGCGTCTCCCAAGGTGTGTTGTTCAGCGCGGGGCTTTTCCTGAAGTTGCACTGCTCGTTTCTTGGGACCACCGGCTTCAGCTCACCCTGTCTTCTCTGCTTCTCAAAGAGAATCCAAAAATGTACTGTATAATGTAACATAATATAATAATACTGTTATAGATTTGGACCTAGACCTATATACTCACCTATAAAGATACTGTTTACAGAAATACCGAATAGCCTTTTCTCTAACAAAGCAGAATATATGGAACATATTTAGGCCCTTTACATTTTGCTGTAGTAGCTTGTCTGAGAGCCTGTAGGAGCAGTTTTACTTGTTCCTTCACTCCAAAGGCTCCAGAAGTTTGTCTCCTTGGAGGGGGCGGTCCACATCAAAGTTTGCAACATCTGCTTTTCTTTTATGATCAGTCTGGTTGTCGCTCACTAAGGCCCTAGCGCTGCCCGGGTGGGCTGCCAGCTTTTGGCTCTGCATTGCGAGCCACGCTGGGCCCTTGCGCTCCCGAGTCAGTGAGAGACGTTACGGGGAGATACTCAAAACAACTGAGGAAACAGTCATGCTTGTCATATAAAAATGGCTATTTTCTGCACGTTGACTTTCCAAGACAGTCGCGTGGGCCTTTAGGAGGCCGTGGTCCATGGCGGTGGACGCCGGCTACTAGGCTGAGCTGCTCATCAGGGCTGGTTGGGTTGGACTCAGCACCGTGCCAGGAGGATATAAGGCTTTGGGATCAGCGTTTAGTCACGTTCACCCACTGATGCCTCTTCAGGCCTCCCAGAAAAGCTCAAATTAGACTCCTGGACTGAGGGTTGTAGTGTTTTCATGCAATGAACAGTACCTTTAATCTTTATTGGTTTCTCTGGGAAAGCCCTGGGTGTCTGGGAGAGGTCTTATCAGACTCTTTAGGAAGGCTGTGGCTTCATCGAGTCTGATCCCTTGCCTCAGCCCTAAGGTTTTGCCTTTTTAATCTCTCATAGTCGGTCCATGAGAGCTTGAGCAGCTGCGGGAGTGGGGAGTCTGTCACCGTCCACAGCTGTTAATGCTCCCCGTGTCACACGAGGCACATTTTTTGACAAACCTCTGGGTAGAAGGATGTAGTTTTTCCTTCTTTTCTCCCCCCTCCCCTCCCATTAATTAGTCCTTGGGTTTACACGTGTTTGACAAAGGCTCGCGTTAGTGAGCACGTGGGTGAGC
This sequence comes from Vanellus vanellus, assembly GCF_965231255.1. Classification (NCBI taxonomy): domain Eukaryota; kingdom Metazoa; phylum Chordata; class Aves; order Charadriiformes; family Charadriidae; genus Vanellus; species Vanellus vanellus. The sequence continues at coordinate 15,771,874 of NC_138907.1, forward strand.
AGCTTTGCCAGACCACCTGCAAGAGCTTCAGTTATCAGGAGGAGATGCTTCTGGGAGCAAAATTGAAGCAGCAGAAATGTTACATCAGGAGAAATTAACTTTAGATCATTTCTGGATGGTTATGCATACATTTATATTTTTTTTTCTAAATCCTCTCTGTTGATCCCACAGTGAAACCTAAGCCTTCTTTGGTACCTGTCCTGGAAACGTCTTGGAGTTACAAGACTTCTTCCATGCAAATGTTTCTTAACTTCCCTCACAGACTACTTTTGGTGAATTCCTTGCTGCTTGCTTTGGCTGCCAGTATTTTGATTTTTTTTCTAATAGATCTTTTTTTTTTTTTTCAAACGTGGGCTAATATAAATTCCAGAAATGCAGAGTACCAAACCAAAACTGTAGTTAGCTCTCTAGTATTTTAACAGCCCTTTAAAATATTCACTTTCCTTTGTAGTGATGCATGGTAATAAGCTGGGGCACGAGAACGATAACTGTCTTAGCGGTGGTTTTTGGGTTCCGTATGTGTTAAGACAAAGGTATATCCTGTGAAATGGCATTTACCAGGGCGATCCAGCGATGTCCAGCATGGACTTCTTACAAGTCCTGTTTCTTTCCCCTTTCAGGCCTTCTGAAAAGCTGCACAAGGTTTATTAAGTCTTATGCACCAACAAATAGATCTTAAATTTGCAAAATGCAGAGACGTTTAACATTCACAGTGTCTGACAGGGCGAATCAGTAGTAGATCTAATGAGAGAAGTGTCTCCCCTTCTTTCAGCGATCGCTTTTGGGCGGCTTTTGCAGGATACGTGCAGTTCGCAGGTATCTTTCATACATTGATTTCTATCTCAATTAGTTAAGAAGTTGTGGCTACGTTTTACACATGCTCTTGAATAGGAAGGTAAATAATGAACCGTTTCTAGTGCTAATAGGACTGACTCCGTGCTCACCACCTACGGTGTAAATCAGTAGTAAACCCCCTTGTTACCTGCAGTTTGCGTTGGCGAGATCTGGGTTGGCCGCGATGGATGTGAGGGGGGAGTTGGCTGATCTGAACTGCTGCTCGTGTACGTATCCAGACCGCTACATCCCACGCCTAAGCCTAAGAAAGTTTTTACAGTTTCAAATTACTTCTTACGCTGGTCTGATGAAGTTCTAATTAATCAGAAAAATAGCGTTTTCTTTCGAACACACGGAGATAATGTTCTTCTAAGTACTTCTTCGATCTCGTCGAATGGTAAGTTTAGCACTAATTCTGACTGTTTTGCACAAGTGATTGCCTCTTATTTGCGGTAACTTTCACATATAAATGTTGTGTGTGGGCGTGATGAGTGTTTTTAAAATAAAGTGACTTAATTCTGAGGGTAAGAAATTAGGTACTGATAAGTCTACTTGACTGTGATTTCTTTTGCTCTGCCTCCTGAAGAAAAGGGAATGTACTTGTCTCTTCTCCAATCATTGCCTATACCTTAATTTTCATCTCAGAGCCTGAAATATTTTGTCCTGTCTCTAAGTGGTGTTGCAAATTGTTTTACATGAAACACAGTAGAAAGCAGTGTGCGTGTGTGTTTGATTTTTAGACCAAACATCGTGGTAATCAGCATTGTGTGATCATGTAGGACAAATTAGTTTTGGCTTTGAGAGGGGAAGGTAAAACCAAAAGAATTATGGTTGAGAATTTAGTGACAAAACCAGAGTTGTGCGCTGAATCCTTTAATTATATCTCCTTAATAAGAGTGTGTTTTGTTTTTTTTTTTTTTTTTTTTTTTCTGTTGTGCTTGAAGGTGCTGAAAATGGGCGCGCAGGCGTTGCAAGGGATCTGCTCCAACACGGAGAGAATGCTGATGGCCACCATCCTGAGTGGGGATGAAATTCTTTGCACCAAGCTTCGTTTCAGGTAACCTGTAAGCCTGTCATCTCATTTCCATGTACCGCTGTATTCTGAATGATAATTCGTATACTTTTTTGCATTGTTATCAGGTGATTTTTTTCCTAACCTATCCTGACAGCTGTAAGGCAGTCTAAATGCTAATGGAGTTAAAATGCACTAAAAAAGCGTATTGAGACTACATCAGCTGTTAGGAAGCAATAATTATTTAAGTATTATAAATATTGCATGTACTTATGAGTTCATTTATTGTATTTGGGAAGTAAATCTGTTATGAGATTTTTTGAGAAAGTGTTCTGTTTAGTATCTCTTCATAAGTGAGATATATGACCTATTTCCAGAACAGAAATGTGTTAGCTTAATGGTTCTGATAAACTAATTCAATTTCCATTTCTATTTATTGGGTAAATGAGAAAATGTTAAAAATGAAATTAAATTTGTCTAATTTGTTCCACCGTTAATTTTTCACCTTATATTTAGAGTATTGAATATATTGCATTTTTCTGATTTCTGTTTTGAATGTGTGGGAAAAAATAGGCTACTAGTTCCCCAGTGTTTTTTAAAAACGAAAATATTTATTTTAGGGATACACTGAAAAAATTAAAATAATCCTGGGAAAGGAGCAAGCAAGGAATGTGAGGATGATTTTGAATTATGCCTTTGTTGCTGCTTAAGCTGGGGAATTTAAGAAAGCTTCTATCACATGGTAATGGCCGTCATTCGTTTAGCTTGAGTTTTTAAACTTGCATTGAATTGTCCTCAGATACAGTTTTACAGTTTTAGTTTTACAGTTTTTGTTCTACTTTTGGACGTTGTAATGTCAAATTTCAATATTTTCAATTTAATTTTAGTTGCAAGCAGGTATGCGAAACCATTATTAATTATTTAAATCTTTTTGTTTCAGCAATTTGGTATATTTTCCCCTAAGTAATAGCAAGAAATAGGAAATCAAACCTGTGAATAGATTAAAGACCAAATTTCACGGTATAATTAATCACCCTCAGTAGCACTAGCAAAGCGGTTTGATTCTGATGACGTTGCTCCTGTAATAGGATATTGTTCAGTGAAGATAATCTCTCCCTGGTCCTTAAGTGACAGCAATAGTTTCATTCACATAGGCATATAAAACTTGTTAAGTGCCATTATTCCTTTCACCCGAAATGAAATGTATTGCTATTAAACCTGAGGGTGCCTTAACCTAACCAGAGAAATCATACGAACTGATCTGTCAATACCTGTGGGACAATATATATTAAGGAAAAAAAAAAAAGAGTGGCAAAGAAAGCCCGTCCATCCCGTTGCCTTTCCCGCAGCACGCTTGCCAGTTGTTTATCTGCCGTTGCCCCCAGATCTTTCGGGGAGCTGGAGCGGTGACCCCCGGTCTCTCTTCTTTCACACTAGTAGTAGAAAACCACACACAATGCTTTAGGAGGATTGTAGATAGTAATAAGCAATGAACGTGATTTATAGTTCCACTTCTGATGTATTTTTTATTATTAGCGTGCTAATAATTTTGCTGCTAATAATTTACAGCTAATAATTTTCAGCTATATGAACCTAACAATCTGTCGGCTGAGGGCGATTATCGGCATATTGAATAATGGCGGCGTCCTCTACATGGAGAAAGCGGTTCTCCTCTGTAGTATGTTATTTTAGCGCAATTTTAATAGTGTGGCATAAATAACTAATATCTAAGGATTACATTTGTTTGCCGCACGGTATTTTTTTTTTAGTCTCTTATGATTAGCTGAAAAACAGGGTGGTCAATATGGTGGGTCTTCAGCAGACCGTCGTGCAGGTCTGAAGAAGGCGTACAGCCCCAAGTCTTCTTTAAAATCCCGGCTTTTAAAATAAGTTAATTCTGTTCTATTTAGAAAAAGAGGAGACCTGTTGCCCCGAGCCACGCGTATAGAAGTCAGGAAGGTCACTTGCTATGCTGGTATGGCCCAGCGGTGACAGCTTAACCAGCAGCAACCTACTAAAGGTTCCCTTATTACTATGGACGAGCTGCTAAACGGGGAGGTCACTCTGTGAAGCCGCTAACTACCAATTAAGGGCGATTTGTTGTTTATTTTGTGCCTCAGCGCTTGCGATCTGCCATGCAGCGCACCTCAGGTGCAAGCATCAACCGCCAAGCCAAGGAAAAAGCCACCGCCCCGCGGACCGCTGCACGGGGTGGCCACGCTGGGCAGACCCAGACCCCCCAGACCCCTGCTGTACTTACAGATGGGCCCAATCCCTATGAAATAAGTAGCTTTTTGCAGCAGAAGAACAAGAGTGGAAAGCAATACCCAGAGTAACGGGTCACCAAGGAGGAGTCTCTCCCGGGAGCCCCGTGATTTGCATGTGGCCGGCAGCACTTAGGAATAAAGACATTTAAGACAGGCTGCTACCTGCAAAATTATCAGCAGGTGCTTGATCTTAACCGTGAGCAAAAGGGGATCGTCAGCTGAGCTGTCATTGAGTGTGTCAGACTGAGGACTCTCCTCAGACTGCTGAGGAGCTCAGGCTGCAGCAGATATTGAGAGCGCTGCTTTTCTTTTTTTTTTTTTTTTTTTTTTTTTTCCCCTTCAACTTTTCAGGCATGAAAGATGGGTTGGCAAAATTGCCTGTACTAGAAACATCCTTAAATCAAATACGGCCTTTGTAGCTTGCAATCTCTGAGTGGCGTCGATAAATCCGAGTATCAAAGGAACCTGTGTTTGTCCACTAATCCTCGTTAGCCGGGAAGGATGTGGGTGAGAGGGACGAGTTATGAAATAAGGTGGTTTTTTTCTGCTTCAGTATCTCGGTGAGCGCTGTTCAACAGAAGGAAATATTCATTTTGTCTGCAGCTCACCGTGTTCGCTTCGCCTCCCAACTCCAGAGGAGCCTGGATCTAAATGCGCGCCACAGGCACGCAGTAGTGCTGTGAAAGGGATGGCTGGGTAATATCAAATATCTCTCTCTGGTTCTAATTAAAACACGTTTTATTGCTTGCCTGCTCAGAATAACGGAATACAAGATTTTGGAGGCACCCGGGCCTGTCTGCGTCGATGTAATTTATACAGCCAGTCAACAATGTAAATCAGTGCCAAAGCACGCCGTTTGTTATGATCCTATTACTGAATGATAAATGTTGTTTTTTTTAAAGCAAAGTCAGTAGCGGAAAAAAATAGGTAGGATTTTGTTCTTAAGGTAGGATTTTGTTCTTAATGACTGTATGAGAAATGACCAGAAAATTAAAATGTAATTGTTCCATAACCTCACAAATGTTTAGTGACTTTAAATATTTGCAGTATTCTGGCGTTGCTAATGCTGATGGGATCTGTGACAAAGGAGCAGAAAAAATGATCCCCGTGCGTTCAGCAGTTTGCGGCGGTGATGAAAAATGTTTGGAAATGTTACTTAAAGAAGGCGACGACCCAGATGCTGAAACGTGCCTAACCTTTGGCTGCAGATCACATGCTCAGATGCACGGTTTTCCAAAAAAAGTAAGTTTACTTCTCACATTTTGAAATTATTCATTATTGTGTTGGTCTTTATTTAACTTTTTTTTTTTTTTCCCCAGTTTGATGTGAAGTCCTTCCTCAGCTCTTGAGATGACAGACTTACACCTTTAGTACCTGGATGATGTGTGGGGTTGGGGTCACGTGCAGGAGATAAAAAGCCTTAGCTGAAACCCCCTCTGGGAAGCTCAGCTCTTTGAAGAGGAGCCATGTAGAACATAATTGCCGTATATTTCTTGTGCTTTCAAAAGGCCTTGTCAACCCTTCTCTGTCTTCTGGGAACTTGGCTTGATGCTGTAATTGAATCAAACAAACTCTTAACGAGTTAGATTCTTTTCAGTAAGGATGAGTTATTGGAAAATACTGATTTACTTTCTCTGCTGCCAGTGTTGTGCATGAAAATAAAGCTACATAAGTTTTAGACGTACTTTTATAACTAAAATTCCCTCCACCCCCATTTTGTACCTTCTGTGCTTCATTATTCTTGCAAAAAGACCACCGTGCCATGAAAGCATAGTATCAGTTAGACACGATAGCTCTAACGAGAACTTGAAGTTATTGAATGATAAATTCTTCTAGATCATGGCCCAAGTTATTTTTTGCATGGCATGTGCTGCACACACCACCGCTATACAACAGAAAATAAAATAATGGTTGTTTCATAATGTAACACCTATAATTGCAGAGGAAAAATAATGGAATATAAAAACCTTACTCTTGAATATCCATATACACATACAGTAGGTCAGTGAGCTGCCTTCGCGTCCGTACCGTTGACTTTTCCTTTAGTAATAGAGATACTCATTCCTAACTCCACAGGAAGTAATTCATGGCAAAGTACAGTATTATTCTAAAAAAATTATGTTACTGTCTCTGAGCTCTTCTTGTCCTCTTACCAAAAGGGGTTCAATGCATAAAATATTACTCAAAGGATTAAATATTGTCACAGCTCTGATCAAGACATAGGATTGAATTTCAGCCACTTCTTGGGAGTTTTGCGCTATACATACTGCACTTATAAATAAATATGTTTGCAAAGTGATCACATTTCACTCAGATTCTAGGGGTTTTTCTTTGATTGAATCGATATACTCCTGAAATGTGCGATCACCCTACTTTGGATTAATTTAGGATATTCCCTGTACCATGAAAAGTTTACTCTCTTTTGATGCTTCTTAAGTTACGCAGTTGAAGCACATGAGCAGCACGAGGAACGACTGCCTCATCCACTGTCGGGTGGTTCTAATCCGGTGAATTTACTGTGCAGATTCTGGTAAGCAGATAAATACTGTGTTGCTTATTTAAATATGGTATGCTAATCTCCAAAGCTCTTGCCTGACTAGGTTTACATATGCTTTCAAAGGCTGGTATGTGATAGTTACCACGATCAGGTTTAGTGAGGGTTATAGAAAATCTGGAATAAAAAAATTAATCGGTGAAGGATAGATTCAGTAAAACAAATTTCTTCCCCCTTTTTAGGAAGAAAGCCGCGATGAAAATCACTTTATTACTACCCTGGAGAAAAGCAGCCTTTCTCTGTTCTTACATCGAACATCTCGTAAGAGCCCCCAGATTTCGTTGAGCAACAAGGATAATTTCAGGTGCATAGGAAGAGGCCTGAAGAGATAGAAAATGAAAGTAAAGCGAAGCTGCGCCAAGGTTAGGGGGGAAGGAAATGGGTACAGTTAGAGACCGCGTGAAACAGAACAAGAAGGCAAAAATACCACTGATTTTTGTATTTTTCCCACATAGAAGTAACTACACGGTAAGGTTTAGCTCTTAATTAGGCCCTATAGAATTAAACTTGTATTATGGAGTATGTGTGTTTTCTTCTGTTTTTTATTATCCCTGAAAAGATACTTAGACTTCTATATTTACGAGCTTTTACCAAAATAGTTTAAGATGTATAATGTAATTAAAAATTATTACTTAACTACATGAAAAGAGCGGGATTTTAAGATTTACTTAATTTTAAATATTGATTTCTATGTCAGATACCATTAAGATGTATTTGTATATACATCATATACATCAGATAATGTATTTCAATAAACCCCTTTTTAGCTAAAAGTAACATTTAAAAATGTTTATAAGAGTTTGATGTTCTGCTCTTTGTAGTTTTAATTGTATTTAGTGAAATTCTGTCATCCATTGGCATTCACACCTTCCTAAGCAGTAGTTAGAGGAGCAAACTTAAAGCTTGATATATCTGTGGCTCTGTAGATCATATTTATGTATAGAAGACTAAGAGTAATTGCAAAAGTAAACATACTACACAATTGCAATTCCACGACAAGCATAACTGGCTGCCTATTTACATCATATATAATGCTTTTTAATTTTTTGTTATGTAATCCACAAATGCTTTTATCTGGATCGCTTGCCTTGTTGAAAAATCTGCTTTTTAAAATAGTGCTTTATCATATCACAATCTAGAAAACAGATGTGTTTGTAAGCTCAACTGCAATATCAGCTCTTTCATCCTGGAAAATAATGGGACATTTATAGATGTTAAATGACATTTATTCATTTACGGCTGCTTCACTGTCTCTGGCTACTGTGCAAAACAGTTGTGCAATCACGTACAGGTCAATATCTAGTGCACTGACAGCTGTAATGGCACTGTTACCAGTGGTAAAGCAAAATCACTGTTTGCTTAAAGAGAGCTGGGCAACCGGGTCTCTCCCCTGTATGTTTTTTGGTAATTGTATAAACAATGATTTTCTGCTGGTTGCAGTCAAACATGAAGTCCCTTAATATTGCAACGGGAAATACTTTTTAAAAACCACACTGGAAAGTGCACAAAATAGCCTTTGACGTGAATCTCTTGAAAAAAGCAAATTATTAAAGATTTTTGGGCTGAAATTTTTGTGCACTTGCAGCATTTAGTTTACCATTTAAATGGAAATTCGGGAATGTATACATCAAGGCAGGAAGCTATTCTGGGAAATTACACGGCTTTTTATCGTACATAATACCGTAGCAGTTGCTTGTACCTGCTGTGTTACCCACTTACCCAATTAAGCTCTCCTTAAAAGTTCTTCACACATTGTAAAGATTTGAAATGTAAGTCAGACCCATTTCTGGATGTGTACAAATGCAATCTCTGGTGGAAGGGGAGTTTGAAACACTTGTTAATTCTGTATTTGCAAAGGAAAAAAAAGCTAAATATACCTGATCTGGCTTTTTTTTTTTTTTTTTTCCTTCTCCAAATGTGATGGAAATGCTTCTAACGCCCTGGTAACAGGAGACCTTGTTAGAGCTTAGGTGGAAAAACAAAATCCTGCAAAGGAGAGTGCTGCCTACTACCGAGGCATATATATTTGTAAGCAGATACCTTTTCTTCCAGTCTAACTCTCTTTTAAAAAGTAACGGGGGAAGATCTAATTGCACTAGCAAGGGTTATGCTGTCAAAATTACTTTAGGATTGTTTTCGGTGGTTTTCTGTCCTTAGGATGTAGATTGGTAAGGATTTGTTAGAAAATAGCAAAGCTTTCTATGCATCGTTCCTGTTATTAGTTTTGTGCTATTGTGTAAAATGTTCAGATTTTACAGGAGTGTTCTGTTATGTAGGATTTACCCTGTGAATGAGGACGGCCTTAATTTCGTTCTGGAATTAACGAGCTGGGAGGGGCTCCCTCCAGCTGCGGAGCAAAACCTTTCGGGCCACAAAGAGCGTGCTGCCAGGGGTGCCAGCAGTCCCTGTGGTAAGTGGCACAATTAGCAAAAAAACCCCACCTCTGTATACACTAGTTTCCAGAATTTAAGTGGGAAACAGCTCTTTGTGCCAACACACAATAGCAACAGAAGGTCATCTAGTTGATAGTAATTTCATGTCCAGAAACTGGGGAGCAGAAATAGTAGTTACCTTTGTAGAAAAAAATATGTATTATTTTCTCATCGTGGTGTTTAGTTCATACTTCACGTGTTTCGAGGAGGTATTTTTAATGAGGGCTGTCGTGTCCACTTCAAATGAATGTGTGTGCACCTCCCTGAATGCTATGGAAAGTCACTGAGATACTGTCTCATGAGCCCCTGTACGTGTGACCGCGAGGGGACGGTGTCTTGGCAAGCGTGTCTGTGAGAGTACGTACACAAACGTACGATCCCAGGGCAATTCTCCGAGCTTAGATGAGGTGAGGAACTGGGAGATGGTGACGTGGCCTTGCTCTTTATTGGCCACCTTTGATACCCAAAGGGTGGTGGGAGCTGCTAGGGAAGCAGTCTGGGAACGAGGTGGAGGAGTTCAGGTGGGAAAAAACAAGTAGGGGCAGTGAATGTAAATTAGCACTGCGCCGTCCTAACATGATTTGTTCAGCCTCTTGGAAGAATTTAAGAGAAGATAATGAATATTATTTGATTACATTTTCTAGACGATATCCCACTGACTTTGTTTATTAGTTTTGGAATTCGATTTACATTTATAAAAAAGCATCTATCCTGCTATCTTAGCGTTTGATAGTAATTAAAATACAAACCACATAAATTATCATAGTAAATATTTACAGCTTATTGTCAATCCTATATTCAAAATGAGGTCAGCCAAAAAAATTCAATAGCTGTTTGCCTGCAAATGCCACCCTCCAGAAAAGCAGATTTAACGTATAGACTTTGCCTTACAACACAGGTGTTGTTATTGAAAAAGTGTGCCCAAATGCCTTTGGTACTGACTCATTTCTAACAAAATTCTTCTTTGAAAGGTGCTAAAATTGTGTTAATGTTATTAAAGAAGAGCTTCTTCGGAATATTTTGTTTAATACTGATTGGCATAAGTTTTTTTTTGAGTGACGAAGGCGGTTGCTTGGGAAAATTTAATTGGAGTTCTTTGTTTTCCTTTGCTGTTTGAAACTCCACCTATGAAAAGTATGATTATTTACGTTCTTTTTGTGTGCGTGTGCAAGTCGCCCACCTTAGTGGACAGAAGCCATGAGAGGGAGTCTGTAATTAACGTGGTTGAAGGAACGCGTTCCACGAGAGGCAAGGATGCGGTGGGCAGCTGGTGTTGCCCAGGCTTTTAGGAACCATCCTTGGTAGTCTCACTGAAATTGCAGCAGATGAGCAGCTACATCCTTGCACAGTGGGCTCGGTATCCTGCAAGCAAACGCAAAGCGAGGAGGCAGAGGGGATTTTGGGGGAAAAAGTCCGGCAGAGCTGCGCAGCTGCCGTCGTGCCCTCTCTGCGCCGAGCCAGCAGATGTTGTTCACCGGCTCCTTGCACCAGCCTGAGACCGAGCTGCTCGTGGCCAGCCCGGGCTCTGCTGTAGTGAGGACGTCTGCAGCTCTCTGTGTACGTACTTCAGGTTGTTGCAGCCTTTTCTGCCCGGACTTGGCACCCAGCCCCTATGACAAGGAGTGACTGTTTTAAACTGGAAGAGGGTAGAATTAGATTAGATATTAGGAAGCAATTTTTCACCCTGAGGGTGGTGAGGCACTGGCACAGGTTATCCAGGGAAGTTGTGGAAGCTCCACCCCTGGAGGTGTTCAAGGCCAGGCTGGATGGGGCTTTGAGCAACCTGGTCTCGTGGGAGGTGTCCCTGCCCATGGCAGGCGGGGTGGAACTATAAGGTCTTTAAGGTCCCTTCCAACCTAAATCATTCTATGATCACCCAGGATAACAGGAAGGCAGTGAACCCTGGAGATGTGGGTCCTCCAAGAAGCCAAGGAGCTGTCTGTAGCCAAATGGCTCTGCTCGCAGCCAGCTCAGATCTTGTGCTGCTTGTTAGCTCTGGAGCGTGGCAGGCACCGACATCCCTGTCCTGGCTCCCCCAGAGCCACCCAGCATGTCTGCTTCAGCTGGTGTGCGTGGAGGTAGCAAACATCCCAACGAGCCAGATGCAGTGCAGATGCTCGCCATCTGACAGACAGCAGAAGCAAAGTCTTCTCCAGTTGCTCACTTGGGCATCAGTATGTGTTAAGACAACCCGTAAAAGAATAGTGATGCCGATGCCTAATTTTTTAAAATATATTTTTATTTCTGGAATGTGATGTTCATGTTCATGTTAATAGTAAATAGATGTTGCGTGTGGCTTGCAGGCACTGAAGTACGTACCAAAGAGAAGATGGTGTAACTAGGGTTTGAGAGCAAGCCACCACCCAAAGTTAAAGCTGAACGTTACCATTTTAAGAAGGGGAAAATAAAGTTCTAAAAGTAAGCAATGGTAAACACTTCCAAAACATGATTTCTCAGTTTGCAGGAACTATTTAGCGCGTTTATCAGTGGTATTACTAGATGTTAAATCTTCCTTTTCTTCTTTGAAGACCGACTGTCTTATTGTTCCTCAGAGAGGATAAATAAATCTTTGTCATACAATACAAGGAAGTTACTACAGAATCTGCAGGGCTTTTGTTTTGATTCCCCCTGGAAGTGGACACCCATCTTTATAACAGCAAATGCCATGTTGTTTTATGTGTATGCTGTGCTATGCATCGTGATGGTCTTTCCCTGTCCTTCAACCTGAAGGTTATTCAGTGATGTCTGGGGGTAACAGGTGACATAATGAAATAATTTATTTTTTTAGAAAAGTTTAAGCTTTCTCTTTGAATCCTGCAATATCGTTAAAAAAACCCCAAAACTCCAGGAAGATACTGACTTCTTGTAGCTGTTCCATTGTTCACCATTGTCCTTGTAAGAATGAGTTCGTTTTCTTCTCGACTTTGGGCTTTTTCAGGAAGAGGGGGCTGTGTTCTTAAGGGAAAAGAAAAAGAGCGAATCTCTTCCCTTCATATTTAGTGTAACTTCCGACCTGTGCAGTACTTAACATTTGGTAACAAACTGAAAAGTTTCAGTACAACCTCCAGCTCCTTTCCTGCCTTAAAAGAACTGTTTAGTGACTCGATATGTATGCAGTTCTCTTTGGAGTACGGTATTATGATAGGAAATAGCAAGTGTCCAATGGAAGAGTTTCCCGAGAAGCTGAATTCTGCTGCAGTCCAAAGTGGGACTTGCATTTTACAACACAAAAGGTACTGTAAAACATATGAATATTATGATTGAAGTAAGCGAAGCAAACGTCACTTAAAAAAATCTTTACTCACGTTTTTGACTGCAAATACGACTGACTGGAATTGTTTTGTAGAAGCAGTAAATAAAGTCGAATGCGGTTCATCAGGGTGCTAGGCTGGAGCTAAGATTTGATTTTGAAACCTACCGCCTTTTCATTTGAAAACAACATCAAATCTACAAGAGTGCAAAAGGCTTTATGGCTTTTCAGGCACTACCTTAAGAAGCCACATTTTTATTGGTGTGAGCGTGTTAAAATCCCTAGCTTTGGATTCACAGTACGATAGAGGTACAATTATCCTATGCTTTTTGCTGAGACCTCTGTATTTTTTTTGAGAAGTGCTGTGACCTGGTGTTTGCCACTGGGAATTCCAGCGTTAATCCCCTTGTTCAACACAGGAAAGTAACCGATACTTATCTCTAGTTATTACGTAGCGTTAAATGTGCAGCACATATTATATAGTTCCTATATGCAACGCTGTGTTCAATTACACATTACGGAAGGTCCCGATCTATGAAAGGGACCCTGCCTTATTCTGTGGGAGCGTGATTATGAGCTGTCGGGCAGCTGCATTAATTGCGCTTTGGCTTCTGTAGCAATAATGTTCTTACTGAAATCAGGGCAGGTATAATTTAGGTATTGGATTTTGTTTGCAACGACAATGCCACCAAGCTTTGTTGGATGTTAAAGGTTTCTTTTTTCATGAGAAAAAGGAGACTGTTCTAAAGTCTGTATCATTCCATTGCTGATATAGATTGAGCTGTAGATAACTGTAGACTTTTCCACAAAAAACAAAACTACGATTTGCCAAGAACTATTGTTAGCACAGTGTTGCGAGCAGATAAACACTCTCCACACTTCCTCTACCAATTTTAAATTCAGAAATATTTTGGAACACAGGAGCCATTCAGATGTTAGCTCCGGGACTTCAGAAGCCAGGAATATTAGCTCAAAATTACTCCTCTCTCCTCTGTTTCACCCTCTAGGTTAGGAAGTTAAATGAAAATTATGATTTTAAAACAATGAATTGAAGAAATGAATGTTTTTTTTCTTCATGCTTTGAATATTTAGAATTTATATTTTCATTTTCTCTGACTCTAAGAACAATACTTATTCTTGTGTGATCCATCTCAAGAGCTAACATTTAAAAGAATGTATATACCAAATGTTATATAACATGTAATAACTGCCATGAGATTAATCAACATTACAGATAAACTTAGTTTGGGTATCCGAAGAATTTGTCTTGTCTTTGCTTGGGAAGGGTGGCAGCCCCTGCAACCACAGTTTTGTTATAATTATATAATCAGAACTTCATTCTAATTATAGAAATTCATTATAATGATATAATTAGCATTTCAAAGAATTGGGTGAGATACGTGGATTTAGAGATAGAGTTTGGGAAAGACTGGTTCCCAGCACAGGCAATAAGTAGCATCTTTAACTTAAAAAAAAATATATTTAAAAAAATAATGCAGGGATAGAGTGAATAAATAAAGAATGTGTCTTCCTTTAGAAAGAAAGTGTGCAAAGCGGAGGCTCTAGGTGTCCCTCTGCAGCGTGAAGCGCTCTTTGTTGCAGGGAGCATTGCCGCGACGTGCCACTGAAGGTGCTCGTTCCTTGGGATGAGCTTTCTGGCTCCGCGAGGAAGATGGGCTCGATCATAGGCAGGCGCCTCTCTGGCCCGAACCGTATAAAAAGTAAACAAACGGAACTAGATTATTTTCATAAGTAAGACAGAAATGATTGCAGTAACTATTCGCAATTTCTCTGGGTAATCCAAACTGGGAAACAATACTAGAAGGGTTCTCAGGCACTGGAGTGGTTGTTGGTGTTCACTGGTTCCCAGAAATACGTAATGTCAGGTTCGTGCGTGACAAAAGCATATCTATACAGGAAACCACAGATGCCATTTTCAAACGAGAATGTGTATTAAAGACTGCCAGTTTGTTCTTGACTCATACCATATGCTCTGGTTTTTGCTCAGATGTGCGAGTTATTTGTCATGCCTGGAGTAGTGTTTTAGGAATCAGTCTTCTTAATTTTGGATAATTGTTTTTAATCATAGTTTTGGGAAAAATTGCTAAATAATATATTATTTTGGTCTTAGATGAGCATTTGTGAGGGTGACAGCTTGTATACTGAGATTAGTGGATTCTTTTGGGAACCGGGTGCAGTGACCTTCTGCAGCAGCTCCCCTCGCGCCTCCTCGGCCAGGTCCTTTTGACTCCTGGCTGCTGACTAGTGGCTACGACCATCACAAAACATGTCCGTTTTTGAAAACGACTGCTTCCATGGGCTGTCGCTCTGCCAAGGGAGGAGGAGCTTCCCCAGCCCAGATAAGCAGCTCGGCCAAGGGCCATCAACAAGGTGGTACCTGTGTGTAACTCACATTTATCTCGGGAAGAGAAAGTAAAGGAAAGGCTGCAGCAAGGGGGAAAAGGGCTCCGAATGCAACATTATTCCGACTATTTTACTTTCCTGTGGTGTACGGTGGAGACAACGACAGGGGCTTACCCCCATCCTGACAGGAATAGGTTGAGTCTGCTCAGAGATGGAAAGGACTTCAGGCGCATCCTGTCTGCGCATAGAGAAGATACGTACGATTTTGTTTTCCAATTAAAGCGCTCAATTACATGCGTTGTTGTATTTTATAAATGTTCTTGTTGCTCTGCTGCACTCCTGTTCTTGAAGTAAAGGTCAGCCAATTACTCATGGAAACCGTGTAGCTGCAGACCAGGCGTTGCGGGGAATGGAGAGTGAAGATGCAGTGTGTGACCGTCAGTGCTAAATAGACAAACAAGAAGATAAAATACCACCTTTTAATAATGAAAAGGTTATGTTAAACTCTGATCAGAAATTGTTTTTATTTTCCCCTCGGCCAGCAGACATGAAGTAATGCCTGCACCTGAGTATTTTGTTAATTAAATTAACCTTTTCTTCCATAACTCGCCCTGTTGTCAGATCGCCGAAAAGGCAGAAGCTGTCCTCTGCTACTTTTGATGCCTTCTCCTCTAGTTTCTTTCCTTCTTATTTGAACTTTTCTCATATCCAGGCTCTCTTTTCCAGAAATTTGTTGCTCCCCTTATTCTCTCTGCCATTGAATGCTGTTGGCAGAAAGCTTGGCGCAGATTCCTTTAATGCTTTTCAGCCTGCTTCAACTTTAGTTCAGTCTATGTTCTTTGTTATTGTACCGCACTTATAACATCTAAAGAAACAGAAATCTCCTTTGTAGGTAAGTTTTAAACAAGCCTCCCCTTTTAAATGAGTCTTTTTTTTTTTTTTTCCTGCTGCAATCAAATTTAAATGAACTTTCTCAAAGTTATGAGGCTTAACTGTGACATTACAAGGTACATCGAGAAAGAACTTGATATAATCTCTTAGGTATATATTTCTTTAAACATATTCATGTTGTAACTGGAAAAAAAGGCTTGGCTTAATATTTCTGGTGTGGTTTAAACCTTCAGGTTATTAAAGGTGTCCCATTACTGTGGGTGACGGCAACTGTCCTGCGCTGGCAGAGGGCCGCCAAAGGGGTGTCTCTGTAAATGGGAATGGAGTGCAGGCGCGTTGGTCTCTAGCAAGAAACTTAATAGAAGATAATGAGAAATAAGACTTTTCTGTGAGGAAGGCAAAGGCGCGAGTGGAAGAAGTCCTTCTGGAGGCTGCAGTCTGGTGAAGTTTTGCTAACTCTGCTGTCACGTCTCTCTGACCGTATTTGAGGCAAAAATGTCCAGCTTGCATTAGGATACACTTCTCCAGAATATTAAAGTTTGTTTTTGAGTGAATTCATGTTTACAGACACGTTTGTGTACTTTTGAGCACGCTGCGTATCCCTTTCCCAATTATTTAGCAACATTAGATGCAATGAGAACATCTGGCGTTATATATCATAAAACCGAGAGAAAAGAGGTTCCCAAGGACAGGTTTCTCATTTCACCTTGAAGCTTGTAGGCTAACATGATTTATACATGTTCTGTACAAAAATGTAATTGGCAGTCTTAGCAGGTTTTAATACATCAAGAGAAATAGGGTTACAATAATTTAAACAATAATAGATTACTCACGTTACTGTTTAATATTTATTCTAACAGTGTCTTCCCCCCACGTTACCATTTTTTGTTGTTATTGCTTGATTTGCTTCTTTCTAGACTTATTTATTTTTGATATCTGGTAACGCGGCACCGGCTTCTCTCTCCCCAAGCAACAGTTGTAGGCTGGTTGGAGGAAACTTTCTGATTAAAGATAAAAATGTTTATTTTATTGCTTCCCTGTCTCATCTTTGTTCCTTTTAGAGAGTGACCACCTATGGGGCGACCAGTTTGCCTGGGAAATGCCATTCCCAGCGTGTCTCCAGGACTGCCTTCCCTGCTGGCATTTACGGAGCGTGGGTTTTCGGGGGGTGGAGGAGGGAGTTCTTCCGACCAGCCCTGAGGGTGCAGAGGTGAGAGACACGTGTAATGCTGGTGCATGAGGCGGTGACACCGTCGGGGACCCGGCACTAGGGCTGCGGATGTCATTACAGCAATTAGCAGACACCAGAGAAGAGCCACTAGAAATAATTGTTGGCAGTAATACGTCTTCTCAGGCTGCAGTTTTATACCATATCTGGAAGCTCATTGCAAGTTGTACCATGTATTTGTTTAAAAAGTCTGCTCTAGTTTTCTAGGTGTGCAAAAACTTTCTATTTCTGAAAGGAATTTTTTGTCCTTCTAACGTGAGCTTAAAAAGAAGGTTTATACATGTGTATATGTGTTTATTATAGTAGAAATATACTGTGCTCATATCAGTGTCTGATATGGTGTGTCATTTTTGAATGACAAAAGAAATTAAGTGCTACGGAATGACTTCAGAGTTCATAGTTACATATTCTAAAAAAAAAGGATGTTTAAATGCTTTTTAAAAGAGTGAAGCGCCTAATAATAAGTCAACCTGTACAAATATGTGTTCTATACATGTATATCAGTGAAAAAAACGCACCGAACCACGGGAGTGAATCTTTTAGATAAATTTTTTCCTTTTATTTCATAGCAATGGAAATGTGTGTTCTGAATTGCGATTAGGTTAAAACCTGAGCCAATTTTTTTATATCCTTGACAAAGCGGTGTCTGTTATCGCTCATTTCACTCCGCTATTGCTTTTTGTCAACATTTTTATATCTTTGTCAACATTTTTAAATGCTTGTATTTGAACGTTATTAATAAATCAGCATGACTCAAAGTCAAGAGGTTTCATTGTCTCTGTCACTCAGTGACTAGTGTATCAACAACGTAATTCCTTCAGAACATTTAGAACTGATTTTGAGTAATGATTTTATAACGAATACGGTTTGCACCTCAAATTCATAGTTACGATTCTAAGGGAAACCTCTATGAGTTGCAGCTGTGAACTGGAGAAACGGAATTAAGCCTTGTAACTCACACCATTAAATCCTTGTTTCAAATGTCTCTTTCACCCTGAGTGATTTTTTTTTTTTTTAAATTTAATTTTAATGTAATTTGCAGTATATTGCAAATACCAGCTATAAAAGGAACTTGGGTAAAAATTTTGGTCCCCTCGTATAGAAAAATCTGTTTTCCCATGGTGATAGCTGTTGTCTGTGCTTCTCTTTGCCGGGCGGGCAAGGGAGGGATGGCTGAGCGGGAATTTTGGAAGTGCAGTAAGCAGAATGTGATTCTAAGGTCTTACTCTTGCAAACGACCCCTTGTCATTCAGCCATGCACACACTGCCCCAAATCTGCATTTTCCTTTTCTTCAAGAGAAAAAAAATGATCCAAAATATGGAGTATTAAATTATCTGACAGTGTTAGGAACCGGGATCTGGGAGATGTTTGAGACTAATCAAACACTGGGAGATGGGTAATGGCCACATTATGAACATTTTCCAAGATAGATTTGTTCTGCTCAAAGGCTGTCCTAGAACAACAACTAACTATGCATTTTGTCAGGCTTATGAAAGCAGTTTACGTTTTACCTGCCGCGTAGATGAATTTACAAAGTTGTGCATTTTATAGCTTTACAGCTTTCTATTCCTGTTCGCTGGGGAAGGCGGTTCAAAGTTTCTGTTTCCTTCACAAACAGACAGTGAATTATGAAATTAATAGGATCCTCTTCTCTGTGTAAATCGCAGCAGAAAATCTGGTTAACTTGGGAATTTTGTATGTTTAAATATTTGCTTATGTACCAAGCTGTACCAAAGTGCAGCTTTGCATTATTAGTAAATAATACTCATTTTGCAGACATTGACATGATGAATTTTCATTGCGCTAGCAACCACTCTTCTCCATTAATAATCAGTGTCAGAGGAAAAAGAAATCATGTTGGAGAGCTCTTATCAGATCAAGTATATTTTTATTTTAACGCCGTTTCCCACTTTATGCTCTTCACATTTCAAACTGGAAAAGGGTCAGCTCCAAAACCCGTCCAAGCGACCCGGCTTTGGAAGGTGTCTGCTCTGTTCGAGGCAGTTGCCTACGTCTGTCCCTAGCAGGTGACAAAGCGAGAGACATCTCAGTTTAGGACGGACTGAAATACTCCTTGTTCGTGGTATTCCTTTTCAGTCGAAGGCATGCCTGACTACTAGATGTGTGAAATCAGGTGAAATATCACTAGCAATGTCATTTCGTGGGTTGATTTATCTTCCTGCTCTGTTGTTTGAGCCTATGCTGCTATCTACATATGATGCCAGAAAAAATGAGACAGATTTCTTTTGGGTGTTCCTTCCTACTTACCCAAAGCCGGTATGAGCTTTGCCTGCACTCCAGCCCTGTGTCTAAGAGCGTTCCTCCTGCTGCTTTGCAGTTCTGATTGGTCTTTCTGGGTGTGTTGCGTCTTGTTTATTGACGATCTGTCCCATCCCTTTTTCTTTAGAGCAAGATGATAGAAAACCAAGAAAAGTAATATGCCTCATCGGGGCGGGGGGGGGGCAGATATGAAGTTACGTTGTTTCTAAATCCTGCAGGTTGTCTGACGCTCCAGAATGTGAAGCTGTGGCAGTTATCTTCATGGTACTGTTGTAAGTATTACAAATGCATCAGGGATACCCTAAAGGAGGAGACGATGCAGGAAGGGAGTCTCAAGACGAAATGGGACTACCGTGACGGTGCTCTGCATACGCGCTCCGTAAAACGTGCCTCAGAGTCTGAATCAAACACCTCTCCTTTGGAGAGATAGCTAATCTTGTCATAACATCTCCAGTGAATGACTCTAAAGCTTCCCCTGATAATCTTTCCCAGTCCCTAATTGCCATTACACTGCTAATGGAAGGAGCAGTTTTATTTCAAGGTTTATTTCAAGGTCTGCAGTTTTGTTCAGACTCCAGCCGCGTGATTTTGCTGGCTCTTTGTGAGATTAAGAAGTCCCTTGCTATCAGACACTGTTTCCGTATGTAATTACCTATACACAACGGCTGAGTCACCTCTCAACCTCCTTTTCAACGAGCTGAATAAATTGAACTTCACTTTGTAAGACTGTATTGAAGGAAATCCCCAGAAACTTTTTTTACACGTTTAACAATGTCAACGCAGACATAAGCTGCTCTGGTTGTCATTGATACATTTTCTTCCATACATCCTTTCCAGCTAGTGTGTTTGTACACAGGTTGGGAGGGATATAACACACCAACTACTCACTTTCATCCCCCTCGAGGTATTTAAATATACCTTAAAATAGGGGTGGAAATCGTGCATTCTTTCACTGCGCTTCTTGGACCTGCGTCTCCAGTGTTGGATTGGCCTTCTCCGTCCTGGGACTCAACTGATGGAAAACAGTTTGTCCCAACAGGAGAAATAGCGAGCCACTTCTCTGCGGGGCACTAACATCAAAGGCACCATACGGGCTAGCGTTTATCTATCCTACTCCTGGCTTCTCGGAGTTTCGCTAGATGGTAATTGCTGCGTTGAGTTTCTGCTTCAGTCCTTGTCGTGGTTTAGGCCAAAATCCACTACTGGGGACCTGAACAAAATTGGTTCTGTTTCACCTCAAACCAGGACAGTCCTGTTAATCAGTCAGGATAAACCCAACATTTTGCCACGGTTGAAATTTTGCAGCCCACCTCTGGCGGCTTTGCGCTCCTCCTTGTTCTGAGCAAAAAGACGGTGTTTTTTGTCAGAGGTGGACAATTTTCTGCTCTGGGGAAGACAATCTACAAGAATGTGTAAAAAAGTGAAATGCCTTTGAAACAGCGCAGCTGGTGCGGATCGTGCAGAGGCTGTTTAGCTTTTTGGAGCTTAAATTCCTGAAGAGCCGCCTGCACTAAGTGTGTTCGGATTGGGACAGAGCTGCACCGTTCCTGTGATTACGCTGGCTCTAGCACCCAGCCATCCAAGCCGAAAACAGGGAGTCTCCGCTGCGTGAAACTTGGAAAGAGAAACTTTCCAAGGAAGGAGAAGCTGCTGGACATACCACAGAAGGAAGGACCGGGCAGGTAAAGGTCTGTGGCATTAACCCAGAGATTTCAACACTGCTGGTTGCTCATATGAATAATGATGGAATTTAGTTTTGCCTTCTTATGAAAATCAGAGTTACACCCCCACAAATGTATTAAAAATACTCCGGGGTGACGGGAGGTAGAGTCTAAGAGGGCAAAAGTTGAATATTCAAGATACTGCGCAGGGGTAGGCTCTGCCTAAGTCTTCTGTAGTTTCCCAGCAGAAGGCAGGTTTCTTTTTGCACTCTGCTTTCTTTGGAGCTCAGTTGTCTTCCTCGCCTGCCCAGGGTTTGAAACCTGTTATTGTTCTGTGGTTTTTCACCCCCTGTTATTAGAAAAGCAACAAAGCCCATACGGGCAGCAGCACTGCAGAAACTAAGCAACGTGAACAAGAGACCCTACTGTAGATAACCAAAAATAACATGCATCTATGCAGGCATTGGCAGCGGGTGTGAATCAAATGCCAAGTCAAATGGCACAAGGAACAACGTCATGGAGGCAACAAAAAGCAAAATCTGTTTCTGCTGATACCCCTCAGAGCAACTCCACCTGAGCCTGTTATTAATCCTCATGAGCATCCTGAGTTTTGATTCTCTCAGTCTTCAGCTGTCTTCCTGCAAAAGGTCGATTTGCATCTCAAACTAGCCCCGGGGCTTTGCAACTGCAGAGCAGCCAACTTACAACGAGTTGGGAGGACTTCCAATGACTGAAGCTTTACTCTAACAATAGAATGGACTTTGGATTTGGGAAGAGGTGGGGAGACGGGAAGAAGGGAGGAAACCACGCGGGGAGAATTTTAACCTTTGGAGCACGTTGCGTAGAGTTTCCTCATGTTGCAGAAACTCTGATTGATGTAAGCCCAACTTCTGTGCCAGAAAAGAATAATTATAAAGGTGGTGTCTCACGTTACAACCTGGCAATGTATAAACATAGCAGCAGGAGTTTCAGGGTGAGAAAAAAGAGTGGAAACCACATTTATGCTGTCACTTGACACTGACTTTAAGCTCATGTACCATCTCTCTCAGTCCGAGGGACCGGTGGGGCTGTGGTGGGACCATGCCTGCCTCTCCGGCAGTGCAGGGGGAAGCTGTGGGGTTGGCAGAGGTCATTTGGGGCTGGACCAGAATTCTGAATCGGAGCACTCTCTTCACTTTTTTCTTGTTTGCTGTCTCCGGTGTCTTCATTGTGATCACTCCAAACCCGTGTGGCTCTCACTTATCTGTCAGGAGAGACAGTAGGCTTTGTGAACAAGAGATGCTCTGCAGAAGGGGAAGTCCTCCGCCTGCCTGCCCAGCATTTAAAACTAATAAAAGTGTTATTACTGTCTCAGTAATAAAAATTATATGGCTTGTTAGCTGTTAAAATTGCATACTACAAAATTTCTGTGAGCCCATATAGTTGGGGTGTTATTAAAAGGGAGGGGCTGTTCTGTGTGTAACCCCTCCTGGTACCAGGGCTTGGTTCAGCTCTGCTGACTTCGCCGGGAGTCTGTCCTGTACCCCCAGCTGGGCCCAGAAGAGAAAAAAGAAGGCTCACTGATGGCAACTTGCCTTCCTTAATAACCGACTGCCCTGCAAGCTGAGCTCAGGTGAAGACTGTAGGATTTGTCCCTGGCACTCAGAGCAGATGCTACAATGCTCCTGTGAACAGCTACGGTCAGGGAGGGAGACGGTCACTGACACACTGGCGTCAAGCTGTGCTGGGGCGCCTTCAGACAGCTTTGCTGTGCTTCTAATTATCTGCTATGAAGAGCCGATGGGGTCAAAAGCGAAAGCTTTCTGGGGGCAGAAGAAGGGACGAAAGCATACAGCCATATGCCACAAGAAAGCGAGCAAGCACAGAGCAGGGTGTCCAACACTATGTTCAGTCCTGACAAGCGACCAAAAAATAGTCTTCAAACTGCAGCAGGCACAACACAGCGAGGTTTCTCAGGAGAAATTCGTGTAGGTAGGGACTTAAGCAAGGAACCTACCCGGTTCTGCAGGGAGGGGGGGGAGGGGGGCACTCAGCTCAAGCCTCCAAACTCTGCAGTTTGGGTTTGCCATACAGAAAGGCACCTTCTGAAGAGCTCGAGTGAAAGCTCAACCCTGTTAAAATCCAGGGAGGTTTTGCCGCTCCTGATAGGATCTCAGAGTTCATTCCAGGTTTCTCCACGACAAGGCCACCGCCTGTCTCCAGGGGAATGCAGCAGAAGCGAACGCACAGCTCAAATGGCTTTTGTACAACAGCGGTTAGGAAATAGAGCAGAGGGGGTTAAGGATCAGCAGCATTAACTCCAGGTAACTTTAATGAGCTCTTGTTCATTCTAGAAACAGTGAGGAGCTCAGCATTGTTCCTTACTGAGTTAGAGAGAATAATGGTGTTTGCGGAAAAAATTAGCACCTTCTCAGACAGGAGAGCAAAAGGCTACGGAGAACAGCTGTGCATCACTTTTGCTCTCCCTGCCTCTACGCCTCACTCTTATCCATGAAATCTGAAATGGCTTTGACTTCCTGCTATTTTTTTTTTTTTTTTAATGCCAGGTTAATACTTTTCTGCCTCTCTTTCTTGACCTTTCATATTTTCAGAGAAGGATGGTGCACTTTTCTGAAACGGGGTGAAAACTGTGCTAACCCGCAGCTTGCACACCTGCACCAAACCAGAGTGCAGCTGTGCCGTGCCGATGCAGCAGAGAGCACCTCGGTGCATTGGGCGTCTGACGGGGAAATAATTTCTCCCTTCTCCTCTCTGCTGAGACAGCTTTGGCGTGAAGGCTCACCCCTACGCAGCCAGGAGGGTAATCTGTCTTCCGGGGTCTGAGCTAAACTTGGGCCGGACCCTATTGATTTCTCTGGGAGCTGGATGGGCTCATAAAAGCACCTTTGTAGGTATAATTTGTGACTCTGAGCTCTGGTCACTGCTTTCAAATACCTGCAATTTCATTAAATCAAGAGTGCTTTCAAACAGGAGACAGTCTTTGGTAGTTCTGGCCTCATCTCTCGCAAATCACGCAGGCTGGAACCTCCTGTTTTGTATTTTTCAGTCCATTTTCGTTGTTTGACTTCCCAAGGTGTCGAACACCCACAGGGTAAGACTCCCATACTTTAAAACCAGGAGAGTATATCTTTACTAAGCAGACACTGAGTTTGAAAGACTCTTCTATGTGCTCCGTGCTGTACACATCCTGGGGTTTCAATGGTAAGACACGCCAAAAGAGAGCATCCTTTGCAAAGGGACCGCTTGGAGACTCTCCGCTTGGCAGACAGGAATGACGTGTATTCCAGACAGGAGGGGGGCACCTGCGTGATGTTTAGGGGTTGAGGTACTACACTGCAACGCGGTTGGGAGCAAATCAATGCTTTGGGGGGAAAATGTGGGACCCTGCACCCACGGCCGAGGAGGTGCTGCAGGGAACAGTGGTGTGCCTCCATGGTGCCATGCTTTGCACCGGTGGGAACCCAGGGTGATGTGCCTGTGCCACATACAGGCTCTACCCTGTGACAATGGCCAGAAATTTGCTGCTTCTTGGGTTGGCCAAGGAGAGGAGAGATGAGCTCAACAGCTGAGGTGAGGGCATCTGCACCCCCTTTTTGAGTAGTGTACATGAGGAAGAGAGTTTGAAGGAGCGTGGCGGCCACGGATTGAAGCAAAACGGTCCCTACAAGACTGCAAGAACCGTCTCTATTTTAGCTTATCTTAGTGGGTCAGCCTTGCTGGAAGAAGCCAGCTGAGAGGTCTCACAGGTGTTACTCCTCCAGAATAAGTCAGCAGCCCTCTGCCCCAGAGCAGCAGCCCCAGGGAGGGTCCCTGGCTTCTGAAGACTTATAGCTTGTTTTTAGACTTTTTGGGTCACAGGGGTTTTGCTACAGCTCTCCCCTCCCCTATCAGGATAGTCATGCTGTTTCACAGCTGTCAGGTATGAACCAGAACTAGGACTCTTCCAGCTTTCTTCCATCACTCATCAGTGAAGTGGACATTAATTGTATAAACACACACAGCTGTGGCAGCTCTTATTTCTGTGGACCTGAAAGCAGCCACTCGAGTGGTTGCTGTGGTTGCTTTCATTAGGAGGTGAGACAACTTCCCCTGGTCTGCACAAGCTGTGCCACAGTTAGGGGACCTTGGTGTCTTGGCTTTCTGAAGGGTGCTGTTGGCTCAGGAGGTGCCACTGCAAGCTCTGGAGCAAAAGGTGAGTTTTCTCCTTAGTGAGTAGCTGCTCCTCGTGTGCTGTAGGTTCCTCGGAGGGAGGAGACGGAGGAAACCTTTTGCATTTGAAGTCAGTGCTAAAGCTCGACTTTAGGTGGCGTTTTTGGGCAGTGAGACTGTACTGATCTTCTCCTCTGTGTTGTGTTTGAGTAATTGTGGGCAGATGGGAGCTGCATGGAGAAGAAAGTTCCTGAAGTGTGAACCATCCTGACTTGTGACAGACTCTATATCTGCAAACATGTCCGTGGTTTTTTTTGCAGATGTTTTGCACACCTGCAAAGTTGGGAACTCTGCTGGATTCCAGGTTAACGCTAGCTATCTAAGGCTTGTGCAAGACTATTAAGTCTTAGAGGGAAAAACCCTTGAAAATGGTTGTACTTTAAATGTGACTGTGCAGCGTCTGTGATTATGGCTCTGTGTGTGTAATTGCTCCAGAATATGGCTGTGGTTTTGGCAGCCCGATGTTGTATTGGGCAGAATTGCAGCATGCGTACTGGAGTTGGTTAGAAAACATAGTAAATCTTACAGGTTACCTTATTAAGTTATAACTGTTCTACTCGGGGGATAGAGGTGCAACTCTCTGACTTACAATACAGACTCATATGAAATCTTTCTAGAGACCTGTTAAAACATCCTCTGTTCTGCATTGGGTAGGAAGACAGCTATAAGCAAACCTGTGCAGGTGACAAACGGGGTACACCTTGTTTCAGGTGGACATATGGGGATAAATACCATGACCACTCAAGAAGGTAAGTAAAACTACTGTTCATTCAATTTTTCTTCTTCTGGTGAAAACCCACCTCTGTAAACGACTACTATGCAGCCCATGCGTAACCCCCAGCCCCATATTTGAGGCGCACCTTGGCAGGGAGGATGCGAGCACGCTGTGGCTGGGGGTGGCACCGCAGTGCTTCCAGCCTGCGCTTCATCAACCTGGAGATAAGGGCTCCAGAGTTTGCTTGCCAAACTATGTATAAAACAACGGCTTCGATGGCATCTTTGATTACAAGCTCAGAGGGGAGGAAGGACTGAGAAAAGGTTTGGAGGGCTGGTGGTAGAGCAAACGGCACAAACTCTGCTGCTGGGGGGCTGTGGGCGGTTACCGGAGAGTGGTTAGCAGGTCCTTGGTTTCAGCTTCTTCCAGCATTTGGTGAGGTTCCAGTCACTGTACAGGCGTTGGCAACTTGTCCGGAGTGGTTAATGGACTTTATGTGCTTGACCATCAATTGTATGAAATTAGTATCATGCAGGTTACTTGCAATAAAAAAAAAAAAAAAAAAAAAAAACAAACACAAAAAAAACCCCCAAACCCCATGCCTTCTCAATGGGAACAAGAAATGAGTAGAAATGAGGTACCAAGCAAACTGAGAGGTTTTTTGAACACGTAGATAAGGCTCTGGGGAATCTTGGAAATTCAAATCTTTCCAGGTGGGAAAAACTTATCTCCTTTTACTGGGGGGGGGAGCAAACCACAAAGAAACCAATGTGAACCTTATGACCTGCCTCATGGGATGGCCCTAATTAGAGCAGCCCTTTGCAGGTGCCTTCCCACTGATGTCAGCAGGGAAAAGCCTGCAGCTCCCTGCAGCCTGGGAGAGCGCATCCGCCCCTGTGCTTGACTCTGTCTTGGTTCAGCCAGACCCACTATGAATTTAGCATGCGCTTAAAGTCCCATTGAGGGTCCACTTGGTATGAGTGTAAGTGCTGCTGGGATTTTAGCTTATGCTAAAATTGGTGCTGGGGTGCCTGGCTACGTGGGTGTGTTGGAGTTGTGGCTTTTGAAAGACTCTGTATAATGTGATATCCTGATTTATGAAAGGAGGAGACATAATATTTATCTGGGTGCTGCAGAGGTCGGGTCAACATATGTGCATCCTTAAATTCTTTTAGGAATCTTCACAAGGCTTTGGGGCCGGAAGTTCTCTATGCTCAGATTGTTAAGAGTGGGGCAATGTGAAGACAATTATCCATAAAGTTGTCTTACTTATGTTAGGCAGGGAGTTCACTTCAGAAAATAATGCATTTAGGTAAAGGAAAAACTAAATTTATACAGTATAGCAGTTTTGAAGTAAGCAGGCAGCCTAGACACCTACAGCAGTTACGTATGGATGCATTGAGGACTCATTACTGTTTTGCAAAACAGTAATATGTGTATTAAAATATAACGTTAGCCATTTAGTTGCCTTGCAATGGAAAACAAACTGCAAGAAGGCATCCTGCAGAAAAAACAAACAAACAAACCAAACATCAGGGTAGGCTTGAAATTTACATTACATGTGAAGCTTTGGTATATAAAGATGATTAAGGGCTTGGAGCATCTCCCTTACGAGGAAACGCTGAGAGAGCTGGGACTCTTTAGCTCAGAGAAGAGAAGGCTGAGGGGAGACCTTATTATGGTGTACAAGTATCTAAAGGGTGGGTTGAAGGAGGATGGAGCCAGGCTCTTCTCAATGGTTCCAAGTGACAGGACGAGGGGTAATGGGCACAAGTTAGAACACAGGAAGTTCCGTTCAAATACACGGAAACACTTCTTTACGGTGAGGGTGACAGAGCACTGGCACAGGCTGCCCAGGGAGGTTGTGGAGTCCCCTTCCCTGGAGGTTTTCAAGACCCGCCTGGATGCAGTCCTGAGTAATGTGCTCTAGGCAATCCTGCTTTAGCAGGGGAGTTGGGCTAGATGATCTCTAGAGGTCCCTTCCAACTCTGATAATTCTGTGATAAAGGTGTTAGGAGAAGGGAAGCAATTTTCAGGGTCTCTTCTGGTTTTACAACTGTACATACTTCAACTATATGTTGTGCCCTGGGACAAACCCACAACAACTTGTTTGCGTGTATTCCCACCAGCGGTGACAGCCCTGTTCAGAGGCCCGTTGGCTCCTGAAGGCAAAACCATGCGCTCGTTTCCAGAGCCGCTGGCTCTGTGAGCACGCATGGCAGCTCGGCAGCTGAAAATGAAGATGCTTTTGCGGGATGCTGAGATTCCAACTGCTGGGTAGTAACTGATGCCAATGGGGTTAGCCATGTGAGTGGCTGCTCCCTGCGTGAGGCTTTGGGCTGGGAAGGCCGAACAGTTTGTCTCTGCCCTTTATAAGGCACCAGCTGCAGCGTAAACCAAACTTCATCCCAAGCGCAGGCACCTCTTCAGGCCACTGTGGTGAAAACCCGCCACGTTTGGAACAAAATACCATAAGCTGCTGCGGCCTCCTCACCTCCAAATGGCGGAGGAAGTGACGGGGGAAAATATAGGCCTGCTTCCTTATTCTTGCTTTATTGGTGATTCACAACCAAGATCTGTCAAGAAAGACCGATTAATTTTATCAGCCTTCACTTCTTATCTGTGGCACTTGCTTTGTCCTGAAATTAGATCTCCGATTTAAAAACCAGTGGGTTAGATTGAGGCTACTGGCTTTTGAAATAACGGCTTCTTTTGTCCTAGGCATATAAATAAGAAAAGAATGTTTGCTGTATATTGTTATTAAATATGGGATCCCATCTCTGCAGTCTTCAGGGGATTCAAAGTCCAGATCTGACTTTTGCAATATTGACCCATACCTAATACCAATTCCTGGCACTGCCTCGCTTTCCCCAGTAGTGATGGGGGTCGAATAACAAAATATTAAATGCTTTATTATGTTTTGGGCAGCCTAGGGTTTTTAGGTATCTGTTTTCTTTAAACATTGATTCAGTTCAAAACCGTCAAGGGCTGTTGCCTTCATCGTATATCTAGTGATATGTGTGAGTGCCACACGCTAACAGCTCTCCCCACCTGAAGGGCACAGAAAACTCATCAGCTGAGACCTACTGTTTTCGTTTTGTTCAGATACACGGAATTGCCTACTTTATGCAGAGGTCTGGGAAGAGTTATCCTTTATTTGTTGCTAAATGTTACGTTTGTTTCTCAAATTAGGTTTTGTAAGTGCGGTTGTATGTTTGGAAGAAGACAGCTGCAGGCTTTGAAGCTGCGATGTTTGGAGGAATCGGGTGCTTTGCTCCTTCTCCAAATCCCTTCTATATCCCTTTGAAAAGCCAAACGTCTACAGCGTGTTTCAGATATACAAGTTATGCTTAACTCCATTTAAAACAAACAAAACGACAAAAACCCAAACCACCAGAAAATATGAATAAAAAGCAATCTCTCTTTTTAGCTTTGGAAATCCATTCTGTAAGCAGTTAAGAAGAATAGCAGCCTCTTAAATAGGCCTTTTTCTCAGTAGATCCTGGAATACTGTATAAAAAAAAGTTCAGTGTCCTTAACTTTTTTTTTTTTTTTTTTTTTTTTTTTTTTAGACAGAGAAACTGAGGCAGTGTGACTCTCTCACCTGCAGGTTGTGTGTTTTGCTGGCTGTGGGGTGAGGGACACGGTGACTGTGACTATCAGTCGCTTGGCCATCAGGAGGGAACCAGCCCATACATCAGGCCCTACAAACAAGAGCGTGCACTGTCAGTAAATTATTTTGGTTTATATTAGCAGTTCCAAATAAAATAATTCAAGCCTACCCCCCAATACAAAGAAAAGATGAGATTGCTTAACTGGTGATATGTATCTAGTTTTACTGGGGAAAGGCTACACTGAAACCTTCTACGTTACACGTGTGTGTGAAATTAGATTAACGCAGTGGTGAGTCAGCCCTTAAATAATTTTGATGGGGGGGAACCAGTGTATTTAAGGTTTTGGCAATGAGTTCCTTTGAAATGGTGGAAGTATTTATATTATTTTATCGTTATAGCTCTTGTAAGGCGCTTTTCATCAGTGTTTCAAAGTGTTCTGTAAAGCGCTTGTGCAGACAACTAATACTGATACCAATCAAAGTCTCATTTAAAGTTGACTTAAGGTATGCCAAATATGACAAGAGGCTGTTACTTTGATCAATACACATTTTTTGATGGCTAACATTGACCTATACCGGTTTAAGAAATTGATCTTATAAACAGAGTGCATAAACATTTTATGTGACCCATGGCTGCATTCTAGACAGCTTGGTATTATTAATTTATTTTTGTTTTCATTTTGTAATAATGGAGATAAAGTTGCGTTGGATTTAATATACAAGCGACTTGAGTAGGCATGTCTATTGTTTATATCTATGAAGGTGTGTTTCTAATTTCCCTTTATACGTCCTCTGAGCTAATGCCATGCATATGTATGTACATCTGAAGCCCAATGTAGGTTGCGTTTAAAACTGCTAGGTAGACAAATGAGGATTTCGACATTTAATTCTATAGAAGATGCCCCTCAAACATAATTAAATCTGATCTCTCTTACTTGCAGATGAATGAATAATTCATGGACTTTGGGCATAATCAGGTTATGTGCTTTCTGAAATTCTCAGATGATGTGCGAAGGTTAATTTTTATATTAAAACAAGAAAAGCTCAGATGGTCGTATCTCCTACATGAAAATTCAGGTTGCCTAGGATACCATATTAAAGGGGCAGAAAGGTTCAGGGTATGTATACATCCTCTTTATGCAGAGTCAAACGCAGCCTAGTGTTTATTTAATCCAACAGATGTATAGATTTTTGCCTGAATAACTCATTATTTTCTCTTGAAAAACAAGTCGTACAGAGAGGAGAAAGGGATGGGGCTGGGGAGAGCTGAAGGGAGAGTGACATGGAATTGGAATGGAAAAACTGAGCAATGGCAAACACCCAGGAAGGCAGAAGGAGGAAGAAAGGGAAAATGATAAGGCTGGGAGGAGCAGCAGATGCCTGGCGGGTTTGAAGAAACCCGACGTGGATAAAGGGGAATTAAACTGATCAGCCAGTTGTATACACGTCGCAAACAAGAATTACAAGGGCTGACAGTGATTTCCTTCCCCCCCCGTGGGATGCCAGGAGTGGCAGCCAGATGTTTCGAAAATGCTGCAACGGGTTTTGCTTCCCCATCCTGGGGTGAGAGGGGATGTCCCTGGCCGCATCCCGGGGGTGTGTGTGTGGATGTGTGTGTTTGTGTGTCCCCGGGGGATGGGGGACCCCGGGGCCGCTGGCCCGTAGCCTGTGGCAGCCTGGG
The DNA here is from genome assembly GCF_965231255.1 of Vanellus vanellus. Classification (NCBI taxonomy): domain Eukaryota; kingdom Metazoa; phylum Chordata; class Aves; order Charadriiformes; family Charadriidae; genus Vanellus; species Vanellus vanellus. The sequence goes on from NC_138907.1 coordinate 15,802,866, forward strand.
GGAGCTCTTGGCACGTCGGAAACCCAAAAGCCAGCGGGGCCAGTTGCCCGCTGGGAGCGAGTGGTGGCTGGGGCAGGTGGTGGTGGGGTCAGGGTGCGATGCCGTCGACGGTTCTCGGGGATTGGAGCAGCGTTCGTGTGCTCTTACGTCGTCCGTAGCCGGAATTACCGACTGATCCCACTCTGTCCCCCCAGAGCGTCTTCACTCATGTTCCCCGCTGAGCTGTTTCGCCCACCATCTGGGCTTCCCTTCGTTGTTCTCCTTGATGCTATTAAAAAAATCATACGCTTTGGGAACCCCGTTCCAGCATGGATTGGATTTTTGAAAATATTTAAGCGAGTCACCGGTTGAAAAAGAAATCGGTGTGTTTGTGCAGCTAAACAACAAACAGATATTCCTTCTGTTAGTAATGCATAATAAACATGAAAAATGATTCTATCTTTTTGTTCCGGTGTGCTTTGTCTCTGGGCTACTTGCTTGAAATAGCAGCGTGCTTAGGATGTTAACAGAGGGGGGGGAAAATGGGCTTTGGAATAGTAAGTCTCGATGCAGAGCTCAGACAGCTGTTGCCATGCATGTTAAGAAAACCCCAGTTTTCTTTAACATGCTGTGCTAACTTACAGTTGTCCAGCAGCTGTGCCATGAGACTCACCAGTGCAGCCCAGTCTGGGCTTCCCAGCTGTGGATGGGGACCTTAGCTGGAAACTGGCTTCGGTTGTGCGCAGGAACATATGGGCATTTAATCCCCAGAGGGGATGATGGTCAGGCTTTCCCACGTGCTGCTTTAGAGGGTTCCCTGTTCTGTGTGCAGGCGTTAAGAGCACTAATTTTGACATCTTTCTCCCTCTGTCATCCAACAGGCCAGGAACAACAAGAGGCTGCCACTGAGAACGCTTTTAACTGTGCAGTCACCAATACGGCTTTATGTAAATTACATTTTTTTTTTTTTTTTTTTGCTGCCCTTATCAATATGTTGGGTGTGTCCACCACCATCTTCTATTTCAAGCATAAGCATATTTTCAGAATAGTCTTTATTTCTGCCTGCAGACTTTTGCTAACTGAAGCTGGCAGCATCCAGCCATGCACAGAGCGCTTCTCACAGCACTCAGAGCTGTGTTTGCACTTGATGTATTTGCCGAATTCAGCTGACCTCCGCAGTGAGGAGCACTGTAATCCAGGGTCTGTCTTAATTTTTCATGAAATGCACCTCTGCTGATTCAGTCCATCTTTATGACAGCTTCTTATTGAAAACTGGTGTCTCAAATCCCTCTCTGACTGGATAGTTTCCTGGGTGTACGTTGGGCTAACAAGGGGTTGAGAAAGGGGGGAGACCTGCTTTGTAGTTTGGCAACTTAATCGTTCAAATCGCCATTTTCATTCTTTATGTCTCTTGAACTACACCTGAAACATCCTGTTTCCTATCAGTCTGATGAATCTTTTCATAACGAGACCAGATTCTTGAGCATGTATTGCTATTTGGAGTGAAGCTTACTGTTTTCACCCTGACTAAGGAGAGCTCTATGAGCGTTCAGCGCAGTGCTGATACCCGGAGAAAAGAGAAGCATTACATGCATTTATCCCGGGATTTGCTTTTCCACTCGCTGGATGGGCGTTTCATGTCAGACAGCACAAAATGCTGTGTCTGTTGGACAGACAGCAGAACACTCCTCTGTGAGATGTAACCCCCACAGCGGTATTGCAGTTGCTTCCTTCCGACGCAATCCCACCACATCTACCGAAACCAGTCCCTGGACTCTTATCTTTTGCATATTGTAGCTTTCTAAAAGTGGGTTGTGGTTTGTAGTTTAAAATACCTGGGGTGCCACTACTGAAGAGCAGCGCAGCCGTTCTCTGAAACCGCGGGGCTGAGGCGCGAGGCTGAGCGTTGGCAAATCAGACTGACCACAGCTCCCGCTCCTGTAAAACTTTTATTTGGGTGACTTGTCATGATGACCACAGGAACCACAGCCCATGTGCTGTCTCCCGCTTTGCTTTGCGCTGTGTTAACGCTGAAATGTGATAAACGCGTTGTTTGGTGATGTTATCTTTTCTCTACCAGCAGCCAGCCCCAAACTTGTTTGCTCACTGGTGGCATTGCAGCAGAGGGGCTTTGTGCACAGCCTCTCATCCCATGGGAGTGCTTCCAGAGCATCCGCTTATGCTGCGGAGGAGCAGTGGGCTGTGGTGGCAGTGGCAGTAGGTGGTGGAGGGCTTGCAAGACTGTGGGGTTCCTCAGACCAGCTGCTTGTCAGGGTGTTGGTGTCCTGCAACCTCATTGTGCTCTAATGAGCTGTGCTGGAAGTGTCTGTCCTTCTTCACAGTCTAATTTAATTAGACAGGAAAATGGCAGTAGGAGCTGGCTTGAAAAAAAAAAAAAAAATAAAAAAATCCACAAACACAACAACCAAAACCCAAACAAAAAAACCCCAAACAACCTAACAAAACCCCCACAACAAACATGTTATGAAAGGAGAGACAGGCATTAAACTTCTCTCTTAAATGTGTTTTCTGATATGGGCATTTTATAATAGGCCAGAGGTGATGGGGGATAATTAGGTGAATTGCCCGCTGTTGCGAATCCGGGTGGGTGTCAGTCATGGTTGCAATAGTTGTTGCATTGCGTTATCCCTTTGAGCAATGGTGGTGTATCATCTGGATCGCTTTCATTTTCTACATCTGGCTGTCTGTGCCTGGACCTTCCCTGTCACTTCTCCAGGGTCTGGTGTGGTCCTTCTAAGAGCGTGTTTGTCATTATTAATGCCTCTTCTCCTGCCCAAGTGGAAATTCTGTGTTTTAATGGCCTGGTGCCTTACTGTCACTGCTTTTCCATGACTAACTGAATCTTTCTCCTGGCACAGCTCAGTGGCTGTAATGAATCATAGAATCAGTGAGGTTGGAAGGGACCTTTTAAGATGCCTTTAATAAGGCATCTAAGGTGTGTTAGCCTGCCAGGTATCCCATACTATTGCAAGAAATCATTTACTGCCTGGAGTGGGAGCAGTTAGTGCTTTCTACTGTGTAAGTGAAACCACAGGGAAGGCTGGAGATCAAAACTTTGTTTCCTGGTATGTGTATGCTGAATAGCATTAGCCTAATTTCTTGCGCAAACAGGAGAAATTACCTGAAATGAAAATATTACGCAATCTGTTCATATGAGCGTGTGACGGGGTTATGACAGTAGAAAGAACTGAAAGCTTCTCGGCAGCAGCTGAGCTTTCCTATCGGTAGATGTGTACTATGAATGAGCACACAGTCAGAGAACATCTCTTCAGTCTCTTTCTGGAGAGCAGTGTTAAATTTCTATTTTGTATCAAATTTTTCTGACTGGCAGGAAACAAATTTCTTTGTTTAGAAGACAAACGCATCTCCACTACGGAATTAGATCATGAGGGTCCAAGATGAAAACACCTTTGAAGAATGAATTAACTTAATACACTTCCCAGTTGGATTTTTCCATTTCAATCCTGTTTCTTAGAAGTGGCCCTTTGGCTGCTGTTATGGGATGGTGTAGTTGTTCCTTTTGCAGGAAAGGGAATGGAGGGAGGAAAATGAAGAATATTAAGATTGCAAAGCCAAGAATGCTAAAGGGAGACAGCTTATCTTCACAGTCCTCATGTGTGTCACGAAATGTTCTCTTATCAGTTCCCCAGGGATCAGTACTGGGTCCAGTCCTGTTCAATATATTCATCAATGACTTGGATGAGGGGATAGAGTGCACCCTCAGCAAGTTTGCTGATGATACAAAGCTGGGAGGGGTGGCTGACACACCAGAAGGCTGTGCCGCCATACAGAGAGACCTGGACAGGCTGGAGATTTGGGCGGAGAGGAATCTTATGAAATTCAATAAGGGCAAGTGTAGGGTGCTGCACCTGGGGAGGAATAACCCCATGTAGCTGGGGGCTGACCTGCTGGAGAGCAGCTCTGTAGAAAGAGACCTGGGAGTCCTGGTGGACAACAGGATGACCATGAGCCAGCAATGTGCCCTTGTGGCCAAGAAGGCCAATGGCATCCTGGGGTGCATCGAGAAGAGTGTGGCCAGCAGGTCAAGGGAGGTCATCCCCCCGCCCTGGTGAGGCTGCATCTGGAGTACTGTGTCCAGTTCTGGGCTCCCCAGTTCAAGAAGGACAGGGAACCGCTGGAGAGGGTGCGGCATAGGGCTACCAAGATGATTAGGGGACTGGAACACCTCTCTTATCAAGAAAGACTGAGGGAATTGGGTCTCTTTAGTCTGGAAAAAAGATGGTTGAGGGGGGACCCGATCCATGCTTATAAATACTTAAAGGGTGGGTGCCAGGAGGATGGGGCCAGGCTCTTTTCGGTGGTGTCCAGTGACAGGACAAAGAGGTAATGGGCACAAACTTGAGCATAGGAAGTTCCACCTAAATATGAGGAGGAACTTCTTTACCTTGAGGGTGGCAGAGCAGTGGAACAGGCTGCCCAGGGAGGTGGTGGAATCTCTGTCTCTGGAGACATTCAAAACCTGCCTGAATGCGTTCCTGTGCAACCTGCTCTAAGGTGTCCCTGCTCTGGCAGGGGGGTTGGACTAGATGATCTCCAGAGGTCCCTTCTTACCCTATGATTATATGATTCTATGGTCTAATGCAAAAGTTTGTCCTGTGAATGAGTAATTATTTAATATTCTGTTTTGTTTTCCTCATTCAGTTGTGATTCAAGGCCTTTCTGTATTGCAAGTCTGTGCCCTGGGGCAGTGGACACAAGGAAGGTGGAGCTGGACATTAAAATAGACTCTTGCTGCTGTGCAAAGGTGACAGGAGGGGTCGGGAAAAGGAGAAGAAGCAAGAGTGATATTAGCCAAGTATGACCTAGTGACGGTAAAAGATGGTTGGAGAGATGGGAGAGATGGATTTTGGGTGATGCGACAGATGAAGGCTGTGCACCTTTTTTGAAGCTGAGCCCAGCTTCCAGTTTTAGCATAACTGACCAGTTGCATGGGGCGCAGATGTCCTTCTGTGTCGGCTTCTCGTGATTGCTGCTCTGTGGGCAGCATAAGAGACGCTTAAAGAGGGAAATGGTTGTAAGCTCTTGCTCGGAGGTGCCCTGCTGCATGCAAAATGTGTGTGTAAAAACCTATAAATTACTCTTAAATAGGAATTTTTCCCTGTTAATTCTATTTTTGGAAGTAGATGAGTAAACCAGTGGCAAAAACATGTTCTGCTTAGGATTTGAGAGGGGATGACTGGGCATGTGCATGCATCAAAGCTTTATTCCAAGACTTGAATGCAATTTGAATTCAGTATACAATAAGTGTTGTTCTTACAGTCTTCATACGCAGAAGCCTGTGACCCTGGAGCAGGACCTATTTTGTAGATACTATGGGGATAAAAATATCCTTTTTTCCCTCTAGTTGCAAAGAATTTAGAATATAGTTCACTTGGTGTTTATGAAATGACTAGATTAACTACTTCATATAGTAAATCAATATACTCTACAAAAATTAAAGTGTCAAAAAAAAAAAAAAAGGCAAACCCAAACCCGATGACCAGAAACAAGGAACAAACCACCCCAAAAACCTGACTGAGGCCTAACAGGCAAAGGTGGAGACACTAAAACCTGCTTGTGTGGAAGACGTTGCCTCATTGCTCATGTTATATTTTGCTTTATGCGTGTTTTTTTGTCAGCGTGCTGGTTTAGGAGCTGCTGTTGTGAATCCATAAATGCAGGAAGCATAGTTTTACCTGGCAAAACTTCATTAAAAATCTTCTCCTTGGCATTGAGAATAGTTGGATGTAAAACCCTGAGACAATTTTTCTTTTGTGCTCGCAAACAAGAGAAGCAGACATTAAATTGGCATGTTATTTGTTTGCATTATCTAGGGTCTCTGAAGCAATTACTTTTGCATATGTTAGCAAGTCTGGAAGTCTTTCAGGCTGCATATTTACAGCGTAGAGACAATAGCTGCAAGGTCTGATCCTTGAAGTATCTGAATTAGTACAAAACTGACAGGATCAGGCCTCTGCTGAAGCCTGAAGCACGTTTACCAGATTTTTTTTTTTTTTTTTTTTTTAAAGCATTAAAAGGTACTTTACTTTCAGTGATGGCCCTTTCACCTCATCTAGCTGGCAATAAAGCTTGTGTATAAGTGTTGCCTATTGCAGCCTCTAGGAATTTAATGTGAATTTCACCTGGGTAGTTTCACCGCCTAGGCTGGTAATACTTCATTATAACTATGGTGATGTTTTCCCTTTGGTCCAGAGATTGTTCTGGCTATTTTTTCTGCACAATAAAAGTTTGTTTTACTTTATAAGTGGCTGATAACAAAGTAGGCATTGCATATGGATGATTATATGGGTATGATTCAGCAGCTCTCCTTCTGCCTGCCCTCATTTCTTCATTGCAGTACACAGCAGGTGAAGTACATTCAGCCGGTGAAGGCAGTCCTAAGATCTCATTTTCTTTCTGAATGCATGTTTTCCGTTTCTGAGTGAACCTGGCCATGAGGAGTTCTGAGATAGGCTTCTCATACTCCCTCTCTTGCTGAGGAGAGCTCTTTCTACAGCGTGCTTAAGTACCAATCACTTGAAATAGGCAAGAGAATTACTGCATAGCTGCATCATTCAGGTGCTCCCTACAGAAAGGACAGCATGACATCAAGTCCATCAGTGTGCCCTCTGCTGAGCAGGTGAATGTATGGGGAATAGGCCACAGGTCTCCCGTCCTGCCCAGTAAGGACCACGATCCCCAGGCGCTAGAGTCAGGCTTCCTCTCCTGGTGAGGGAGGAACTGATGCTCGGTGTCTCCCACCCCCAGTGAGCGCAGCGAGGACTGGTTCCTGGATGGAGGGCAGTGCTAGCTGAAGTGTGGGAGAAGTTGGATTGTTCAATCTTTATCGCTGATGTTTTAGTCTGTGGATAAAAAAAAAAAAGTAAGAAACCGGGGGGAGTGGGAAATATCCAATTTAGGTGATAAAGAAGTTGTAGGAAGGAACTGTAGGCAAGTAGGTGCAACAACACTCTGATGCTTTCTGCCTTGCAACAGGTTCATCTGTCCCCCTGTTTGAAATAAAGATCTTTATTCTGAGTTTGAGATGGAATAAGCCAACTAGCAAGCGGTGTGCAATCAATTGAGAATAGATACGGTTTGCATCTGCAGATGTGTTGTGCACAGGCAAATATGTGGGCATCATTATTTCATTAAATCAAGACCAGTGTTTGTATGGACACTTTGGTTACAGACATTATTCAGTTTAGAGTTGCTTTGGTTTGTGGTTTTTTTTTTTTTTTTTTTTTTGAGGGGGGAGGAGTCTTTCTCTTAATGTTTGCTGCTGTGGTCTGGAGACAGGAGGAGCTGCCAGCCTGTGGCATCACGTCGTTTTTGTTTTGGCGATCCTCTTTCTCTCTTCTACCATGATATTACCAATCCTTCAGGACAGGGAAGGTTTAGAGGAACGTTCCTACACTTATATTGGGATGCTACAAAAGTGAAGCAAATCCTGGGGCAATGGACAAGAAAGATGCAAAGCTGTAATCTCCTGTAGCGTACTGGAGATGTCACCCAGGTCCCCTCACACAAAGAAGGAGCTTGTAGTTCTTGCATGTCAATTAAATGGGTGTGATGGTCTGACTTGAGTGAAGGATTCATGGCTGTAGACCCCACACAGAGATGGTTGCTCCCCTCTGGTCCAGAGTTAAGGAATTAACTCTGATCCTCGTGCCTCTTCTGTGTCAGTCTTGACAAACAGCCAAGGTAACTCATTTGCCAGGTTTTGTAGATCTTACCCACAGACAACCAACTTCCAATGTCTGTTGGAATCAGGATTTGGCATATAAAGTGGGATCTTTGGATTCCAGTAGATTCTTGTGGTATTTAAAAGTTAGGGGTTGCAATTCCCTGCTGGTAATTGAGCCTCTGGAGGGGAAAAAGCACTTCTAAGCCCTATAAATACAAAGCTCCGAACGTACAGTGAAATCCTGCAGTTCTTCTGGGGTTTAATTTTCTTTTAAAGAATAATTTGGTGCTTGCAGGTGTTGTTGGACCATAGAGCACCAATGTTCTTAACAAGCATGAAGCAAGTTGAAACCTCATCTCTCCGCAGCCTGTCTCGCCAGCTCTCTGCCGTAAGACAAAAAGGTGGTGGTGAATGTGAGCGTAAGAGATGCAGGGTGTGCTGTGCACAGGGCCATGATCTTACGTCCATCCACTCGCTCTTACAGCTTGCTAGCACCATGGGAGACCATGGGGTGACTTTTTGGCAGAAAGGAAGTTAGTCTTGCTATATGCCTGCTCCTCCGCAATCTTAGAGTCAAAAACACTATTTGCTGATGAAAGCAGTAGAGAGAAGATGCTCTGATGTGATAATGTTGGTCACTTTGCTGCAGGCAGTACCTGGCCAACTGGATTGTCCAGGTTTTTGCTGAAGTAGCTGAAAAGACAGGTGACCCCAGTGAAAGGTGCCCTGGCATGCCTGGAAGGGAAGGCAGTAGGAATTTGGAGGAAACATTTAAAGCCAATTATCTCTGAGCCCGGAAAGCTGAGGATCCAAGGTCAGTGAAGCCAGCCAAGTGATGAGACAGCTTAGCACCAAATCCCTGTGCTCTGATTTAATGCTGAGCCTGTCTCGATACGGAGCCTGGTACCCACTTCTTTTCCAAGGAGCACAGGGGTATTACTCGGGATACCACCCACGGGGTGACAGAGAGGAGGTTCACCAGGCACGGGGAGTATGAGCAGATAAGCTGATCTCATGGCTTTCTCTCTGAGGGTGCTGCTGCCATGTGCTGAATCAATTATTCAGGTTTCATGAATTAGTGATTGATTAATTAAAAGCCTTATTTATTGAGAGTCCAGGAGTTCGCTAAAATCCGCAGTCCTTTCTTGGCTGAAATACTCGCTCAAATACCAGTATAAGGAACGAGGTGTATTTTCTTAGCTGTTTCTGTTAAAGGCTTTCTCCCCACCCCCTCCAACCCTGGGATTTAGGATGGAGACAGAATGAAGAATAACCTCTGTTCTGCAGACATCTTCATACGGAGAGGCGTGGAACAAAATTATTCTGGCCTGTTAGCAAATGCAGCTGTGGCCCTATACGTTGTACAGCGTCATGCTTGCTTTTGTCAGTATTGGTACTTGCTTGTGTATTGAGAGGGGGAGAGGGAATTAAAATTATCCATTAAATCCAGTTACTACAGTCTTTATGGACCGTTTCTAAATGTGTGGTACTGAAGAGACCATCTGAAATTCTTCCTATTTGTTACAAGTCTCCGAGTGTTAAAATGTCCCCTTAACATTTTCACAGATACGGTGTTTTATCTTGTTAGGGGGTACGCAATACTTCTAAAGGTCCAAATAATGCTTAAGCCAAGTGTCTTAACAGAGATGCAGATAACACGTAATTACCAACCTGCAAATCGTTCCAACACAACGAATTATCGAGGTGTGTATTTTCGCACTGGATCTCCCAGTACATTCAGTTGTGTATTATTCTGCACGCAATTTAGCTGCAGTTGTAACTCGCTGGACGTGGTGACGCCACCAGGGTTTGACAGAAGCTGTGGTTCGCGTGGCTCCTCTGGGTGCCTCTGGTGTTCAGTCCCTGCAAGTGGAGCAACGTGGGCACTTCTTGCTCACGCTGCAGGAGTCCATCTTGTAATGCTACTGGCCCGGCTGGGGCTGTGGAGGGTGTGACGTGTCCTAGCCCAGGTGGGACCAGGGAGGATGTATTCTGGGGCCACCACCACCTTCTCGGTTGCAGGCTGTATGTCCATGAGAACAGCCCCGGGGCTGGCAGGGCTCAGGCCACACTTTTGTCTTAATTATTTTTTAATTTTTTTCAGTCCCACAACCCAGAGGCGTTTTGCTGCTGTTTCGGAACTATCTATTCTTTGGGGTTTTATTATCTTTTTTGTTTGCTTAGCCATGCTCGCTTCAGAAACAGCGTTGTAGCTAACCTTCAGCTCAGAGCAGCCTGGGTGCGGGATGGACATCCTGTTGTTTATCTGTCTTGCAGATTTAACAGTTTCCGAAACCGTTTAGGCTCCGGTTTAAGCATAGCTTTATGTTTTATCCTCTGACTTAAGCACTCGCAAGATAATTTTAATCAAATCTTTCGAAATCCCAAATAGGAACAGAACGCTGCATCAGGGCCGCATTTGCTTCCCGGAGCCCAGTGCTTGCTGTCTTGGACTGAATTTTAAGTACCTATAAATCGGCATTGCTGGTGGTGCACTACGCTGACCGCTTGTCTGAAGTGCAGAGCCTCTGAGGAAAATAACTGTATGGGAGGGAGGCCAGGAGCAGCCATGAATAAATGTTTGGATGTGTTTCTGGACTAGGATATTTGCTGTATAATGACTCCATTCTATACAGAAAAAGAATATGCGATAAATAACTTCTGCCAGTAAGTACAAGTACTTCAAAACCACCTATTCTACTGAGCCTCAAAAGTAAGGATATGCTTTCTTGTTCCCACTAACTTATTATTTTTTAGAACTGTATACATTCACAGTGGTGACCAGCCATACGCAGCAAGAAACATGTCTCTTGTCTCGTCAATTCTTTTCTTTCTGGCCTCTCAGAGCTAGGATTTCAGACCCCTTGTGCTCGGCAGGTTCTTGAATTTGTTATGCTGCTTATTGTGCCTGGAATTGCATTTTTTAATATCTTGGCAGATGGCGTTCAAACACTTGCGAGTTTTACACCCACAGTTCCCCTGGTGCCAGTTGGGCATTTCTTCTGAGGAGCATTTTTCTTTTCTAATTACACCATACTGCAGGGTTGGTTGTGTGTTGTTGTGTGTGTTTTTTTTTTTTTTTCCTCCTCTCCTCCAGCAGTAGCATATTTTGCAGTTTTGGCTATTTTACTAATATGCCACAGTTTTGGAAGGTGGAAATCTCTGACCTTCAAAATTGTTACTCCTGTCCTCCCCCCTGCCTCCCACCCCCCCCTTAGTTTCCACAAATGTAAAATTCTGCTTCTTTGATAGTTTGCAGCCTGTGATGCATCTTCAAGTGGTTCAGAGTCACAGTGAAGGGGAATAGATTGGAGGTACTATAACTGTTTTGTGGACAAAGTCCCAGTTGTATAGGTTGTGCACTAAATAAGCTTACCGACTAAATCTATCAGTGCGTGTTTAAATATGAGGAAGGGCGGGGGGGAGGAGGGTCTTATGTTGGAATATAAAGAATATAGAAATTAAGACATCATTTGTCTAAATGTTAATGGGAGCCAGATGATGTCACATATTAAGGAGCTTTCTTAGCAAGAAAAATGTTGTTTTCCTGTGCTTTGGCATGCTACAGGACAGCCTCATGTTTGGGTCACCAAAACGCCCCATAGGAAGCTTTTTTTTTCCTGTACCTGTTTGAAAGTCCAAAGCAGTAATTTGGCAGGTGGATAGAATAATCCCAGTGCCGCACTGATCTCTGATGTAGAAGCAGAAGCTGCAGAGCGATAGCCTGGATTTTTCCATTGCCTTTCCCTTCCCTAGTCATTCCTACCTGTCAATACCTTTAATGCTTGCCTCGCTGTACTCAGGCGTAGGTGACGACTGAGGCTGCAAAGCAGTGGACCACATCTAGGAAAGCCCTGGTGGTGTCAGGCTATGACGGCCAAATCCCCCAAGGACATGGGAGAGCATCCTGATTCCCAAGAAGTAGCTCCAATCGCTAGAGAAGTCACAGATAACCATCCTTGGATATCATCCAGGTGTTTCGAAGTCAGTTATTTTTCCAAATAGCAGCTGTGCATTTAAGGAGAGGGAAGAAGCAGCAAAGGAAATAAAATGTATGGAGACTGCAGGTGGGATGGTGCTGTCTTGAAGGCAGGGCTGGAGGAGTTGCAGCCTGATGAGGGACCTTGCTGGGTGCACTTCGGTAGGGTGTCCGTGAAGCAGCCTCACACAGATGGCTTGAGCTAGCTCCAAATGTCCTGGAACTGCATTGTTCAGCTGCCCCAAGCAATTAGCTAGCAAATGTCCCACCTCAGCACCAAGGGCTGTCTAGCCATCAGGACCACCTTGGAGATGATGATGACTGCAGTCCAGGGCCAGCTGGTGTCTCTAGGTAGAGCTTATACTTGTCTCTTGCTCTGGTTCTTCAAGCTCCGACCACAAAACTCAGATGCCAGGCTGGGGCAGTAGGTGTTCCTGCAGCAGAACTGTAGCCATAGGGGCATCTGTAACAGCTGTCTGGTGAAGAAAATGCCCTTTGTTTTTAAATTAGCACCCCAGTTATGTTCTTGAATGTAAAAAAGACTGTGTATAATGTGCCTTTTGTAGATTAGGTGATAAGCACAGGTGACTGTAAAAGAACAGTTTTACAACAAACAGGGAAAAATTGCAATTTAAATACACGTGGGTTTTTGTCCTCCCTTGCAGTGTTTACATTTTTTGCTATTAGATCTTTCCTCCTGTATGTTCATTTAAGCCATTCCCAATTATGCATGCTAAAAGTGGGAGGTTAAAGCTGTGCTATGTTTACTGGGTTTTATTTATTCTGGATTTAGGGAAAAAAAAAAAACAAAGGCGGTATATTCAGGGCTTTCTGTTTCATATTATGAAGTATGCTGCTATACACAGTTTGTTCTATTAAAAACTTAAATTAAAATCCCAAGATGGGGATTGCTCAGAGGCAACCTTGGGGAAACACTACCGGATTTCTTGCTAACTATGAAACTTCTCTCCAGTGTCCTCAACAATAGATCTGGGAGACTCAAAAGCTTTAAAAGCATCTAGGTGGAGTTATTCAGTACTATGGTCACTTGTCTTTTGTTACTTCCATGCTTGTGCTACTGTCTGGGTCTGGTACTACAGTACCATTTTAGGGATTGGGGGAGATAAAAGAGCAATGGTGGCTTCAAGGGGAGGATGTATATATTTATTGTGTGCCGTTTTTCTCTGAAAAGCTCTTCTAGCACCTCAGCTCTTATGAATAAAGCAGGAGAAACATTTCTTCTCTTGTAAGTTTTTGGTGGTCATTTAAAAACATAATAATATTAATTGTTTTCAAGTACAGGGCTAATATGTGCCAGCTCTCCCATACGCATCTCTGGAACTATTTGATTAAGTCTTTTCCATAAATAAAACAGACTGCAGTGATGCCACCATGGTGTTCTGATATTGTGTATTATTTAACTGTTTCAGTATTACCTCACAAGGGCGTTTCCTAACTGAGGTGCAGAGTATGACCCACCCTTGCTCTAGCAGGAACTATGCAAAGTCCCTTTTTAAAGAACCGATTAATATCATGCAGCATTTTCCTTCTCTGCATTGCAGGGATAGACTAAAAAGGCAAAACGGGGCAAAAGGATCTTTGGCTTTTTTCCATGTGTGCATCTCTTTGCTGAGGATGTTTAAAAACTTTGCTGCCTTGATCTAGTAGCTAAGATCTGTTACACAGAGCAATCTTAACACTGAGACTCTCATCTCTTGATTCTGGATGTGAGTCTTATCTCCCACATTCAGGTGGCACGCTGATCAAACATGTGGTTTGAAGAAATGCAAATCCTGATGGATTCAGAAGATTCTCCACGCGAGATGGAGCATTTGTGGGTTTATGATCACTGCAGTTTCCCACTTAGAAGGATCTGGGACAATATGTCACTAGGGTACCATCAGTTTTATTCTTCTACCTAAAATATGATGTAAACTGGCCCAGTGGACTATTGTGCCCAGTAGGGGCTGATCCTGCAAGGTACTGAGCACTGAGTCCTTACCTGGCCCGTGATCAGTACTCGTGAAGTCAGTAAGACAATACATGTGCTTACAGCTCTGTATGCACTTGGCTAGGCTGTGTCCAAACCTAGTCCACCTTACCCAGTTGAGGGTGTGACATCTTGCCAGCAGTAGCATTGAACATATGAAGGTGGTGGGTCAGCCTTAGTGTAGCCAGATTTTGCTGAGAGTAGGTCAAAAATCAAATAAGTGCATGGCTGAAAGCCTTGAAGTGCTTTGCAGCTTAGGTCTTGACTCTGGATCATCTTGAACCTTCGTGCTCTTTCTAAACGTGTACAGTAGTGTAGACAGAGCTGTCACCACTGTCTGAGGGATCATCTTGCAGAGAATGCATATGGAAAAGTGTGGTATTATGGTTATTAAGTTTGTATCAAATAACTGACCGGAAAAAAATCCGGTTCAATTTGTAGCAAAAAATCTGTTTCCTACATGATGGACTCCCTTCCTACCTCTAGTGGAAGTTGGAGTTGTGTTAGTTACCTGGGCACTATTTTTGCCTGTTTTCAACTGCGATGATCACTTTAACAATACTTTAAAATGCTTGATACTTATATTTCCATTTTATAAGAGTCCTGTGGGTTCCATCACATCAGATGACTTCTGTGAAAGTCGGCGGAATTTTAATTGGCTTGGTTTGATCGAGTTGGTGGCGAATGTTCTGTTCTGACTTGTACTTTACTTTGAATTTCAGTTTTGTTTCACTGCTGCCGTTGTGTTGTTGCTTTTGTTCAGGCATACTGCAATAAATTCAGATGAACACATTTATGACCAGCCTCATGTCTGATACAACTGAATTACCCTATATTCAAAATAACTTCCAAAAATACGTTGATCCCTTTACTCAATCAGCAACTTGAGCTCCTAACTTACTGTGTCATCAAAACTTGTTTCATGATTCTTTGTTATGTGTAAAAAGTTGGTCTCCATTTTGTGTCCCTGGATTAAAATTTCACGTGGTTACGTTGTAATATAATCTGATCTGGGGTTCTTTTATGCAAGGCAATTTCCAAACAAGCCCTAAGATGCTATGGCTCCTCCCCCCGAGTTTCCCGATCCAGCAAATATTTAAGGCTGTTGTGTGTCGGGATGCTGACTGCCATAGCTATTGAACAGTAGGCTGCTGCAGAGAAGTCCTGTGTGGAGAAAGTTGCTACGGGAAGATGAGTGGTATAACTCTTCTGGCCAGCTTTTCCTCTCAAAGTGTATTCTCGAAGTACACGCACGCAAAAGACACGACAAATTATATCTGCGCGAATGAAAACATTCAAATGTCTGAATGTCTAATTGTAGGGTTGGGATTTGGAAAGGTAAACTCTGACAGGGGCTCTGCAACCAGTTACATACTCGTGAACATAATATTTGCTTTGGGGCTTGCATGGATGTTTGCAAATGCTTGCTGATCCGACCTTGGAAGTAAGATATCTAAAATAGAAAGCATTCTCAGAGTGACACTGCATGGGATCCCTTTCCTCCTCTAACTGGGGACACATTCGTTCTGCTTGGGCTCTCTATGTACCCGTTTCACTCAGAGTAGCCTTGGTATATCTCTTCCCCCCTCCCCCTCCCCCCCACTTGCAGCTTCTGAAATATTGCACTTCCTTGCTCTAGTTCTTGGTTTTGCTTTTCTGCAGATTATGACAAAGTTACCCATGAGAAGAGGTAGATGTCCTGAGAGGGCAGAAGAACCTCTGACCTCTACAGCTTTGCCACTCTCGGAATCAGATGCATTCCTCGCATCTTCACAGTGATGCAGATGCTGAACAGCCTTTCTAGTGCAGCCTTCAACCTGTGCTTGCTTGAGGTAAGAAATCCTAAAGGCTGACTGATAGATATGATGGTTGTGGATCTCCAGTAGTCCGAAACAAATTGGTGGCATTGTACCTTTGTCTTTTTTGTTCTTCAAAACCAAAGGACCTGATCCCAAGTCAGGGCAAAGGTTCTTGATGGTTTCATCATTCAATCACAGTCTTGAAGGTTGTTTCCAACATCTTTCCACACCCAATTTATCTGTGGAACAGAAAACTGAACAGGACCTCAGCATGATTTTTTGTTTTTTTTAATCACTAAGGATGTCAGTTCTGTTCTCATTTTCAGTCAGAGCTTATTCCTCTTCAGAACTTGGCAGTGACTTCTCAATCTTCCTTTTAAAGATGCTGTTCCTGCTGGGGAGCTCATCAATAGATCCTGAATAAAATCAATTTCTACTGCTTCCTTCTGGAAGTGGTGACTTCTGAGCCATTGGACACATGTGTTTGTCCTAAGCAGCTGGGAGTTAGTTACACCAAGGCCTGTCCTATCGTGTCCTTAGTGTCTTCATTTGTGTTAGGAGTGGGGAATAATTTATATCGGCGCTGAGAAGCGGGAATTCTGTGTGTCTTCTCCATTAACTCCTGTTGACAGTTATTCAGTTACTTAATCACTTTATGTTGACATTTTGACAGCTGGAGTGTAGGGACTTAAGTGAAATCTCTGTGAAGAAGGATTTGGAGGTAGTTAAAAGGAAGGGGATGCAGAGGAACGGGACAGGAAGGAGGAGAAGAAGATGACAGTAGGGAAGCTTCTCCCAGTTGGGAGAATGATACCCTCCCTGAGTCTCGCTGACTGTGATATTCCAGTACTGAGCCAACATATGAAGTGAATAAAAGGGTTAAAGTTCTCCACTGCTACTACACAGATTCTGCTCTAGGCTTCTGCTCCGGCCACGTGGGGATGGCTGTTAAGGTTCCTTCACAACTTGAAAGTGGTCTATGATGCTAAGCTTCAAGCCACACTCGTTGGCCGTTATAGGAAGAGGGGTTTTGGTCTCTGAGTGAGTTACCACACCTCATCTGTTAGCAGTGATTTGAATTCCCAAACACTTTCTAGAATTTATTGCATGCTTATTCGAGAGGGATGACTTTTTTGTGCCTGGCCAATTTATAGCTCATGCTGCAGATTTAGCATAACTTATTTTAAAACTAGGCACTTTCCTTAACCATAAATGTCTTTAGAAAATTATCATAGGGAAATGTTTGGGGGAGATAAAACATAATATCATGTTATCCTTATTTTGTGGCATTTTCCTGCCAGTTTTATTTATGTAATATAGTTTGTTCCTTTTGTAAGACTCTGGTGAGCATAAATAGAGCGGAATCAACAGATGTAATTCAGTATAGTTCTTCCGTAACTCAAATAATGCAACTTTAATGAATGCTAACTCGGATTTTATAGTTTATTCATTCTGAACAGAAGTCTATACGCATATACAGCTATAAATTTAACTACTGCATCCTTTTCAAGCCTCTACTAATTGTCTGAAAGAAAGGAAGCATCTACATTGGTCACTCCTCGCTTTCAGCATAAGGCTGGGCATTTGTGAGTGATAGGTGTGTTTCACAAATCAGCAAGCTGAAAAAAAACATGTAATCCCCTTGCTGTTTAAAACTAACAATACAAAAGTGCTCCTTCACTGTAACTTACAATGCTTCACAAATAACTGTTTCACCCTTTCATGATGGTTTCTTACTGATACTGTGTTATTGATGTAGAATTGTGTCTTTGAACAACAACAAAAAAATAGAACTCTAATAGCACGAATTTAACAGCACAGACTAATAACTTCTAATGTATCCAAGAGTGGGCTTTACTTTGAGAAAGCATGGCCTTGTACCTGTTGCAGACCTGGATTCTGGTCCTTGGATGAGCACAGGCATTGTTGTGTGTTACTTAAGACCAACCTTTCCAAATCTGGCGTTGAAATTAGTGATGTGACACAGATCCACAATGATGGACCACACAGGGAATTGCTCCTGGTCGCAACACTCTGCGTAAGCTTGATTTCTGGGGAAAAGCCTGTGAAAGAAACTGCATAGACATCCTCTTGTGACCTGCTATTTACAAAAATGTGACGATGACTATGTCCGCGTGATGGCTTAGGCTCATCCGAAACTTGAAGAGCCTTAATGCCTTGTGGCTGCAGAGGGCAATGTCTCGGTGTCTTCAAGTTTCATCCCACTGCTTTCACCCTGCATCCCTGTGAACAAGAGGCTGGCACTTGAGAGTGTAGAGCTGCGCTCCACGGAGCGCCCTGTGGCTGTAAAATGTAGCCAGGATGGAAGTCCTGAGCGGGAACTTTCCTGATCCACGCTGTGTTTGTGTGGAGATTGCTGAGGCAGAGTCCCACTGTTGCTTGGTTTCCCGTGGGCAAACACTGCTCCCCAGTGCTGGCCAGCAGCCCGAGGCGAGCATAACCAGGGAAGGAGCGTGACTGAACCTGCGTTTCAGAAAGTAAATCAGTGGAACAACTTTGAAATATCTGATTTTTTTCTTTTTTTTTTTTTTTCCTTTAGGGACTCTAAAATTGCTTGTATATATTCATGTATTTTGCCTTTTGCAAGATAAGTCACTGTCAGCAGTCCATTGTGGAGGTATGAGAGGTAAGGAGGGTGCATCATCAACGCTAGAGTAGCCAGTATGTGCCAACCGGTTGGACTTACGCAAAAAAAATGTAAGGCTTGGAAAGAAATTCATAGCCCTTGGTTGAGAGTTCAAGCTGAATAACTTAAAGGCATGCCCAGGCAGATGCAGGCAGTGGACTGATGTGTGGCTGCTATTTGTACTGGGCAGGAAAAGATAAACTTGAGTGAGTAGTCAGCATTTCAGCAAATCTCTTCACCTGTGAAATGCCATGGCTAAATATGCCTGCCAGTGCTCCCTTTGTAATCTTGCAAATACCAGGCTGCTAAGTTGGAAGGGATTTTTTTTTTTATTTTTTTTTTTTTTTGACTGAGGGAGAGGGAAGGAGAGACATCCTGGAGATGGGCTTTTGTACTTCATATCTTCCTGATCTACTCCTGGGAAATGACACTCATACCAGGTATATCTTAAGACTTTTTTTTTTTTTTTTTTACTATTTTTTGTGTGCCCCCCCTGTTTTATTACTCCCTAGTTCTGTACTCAATAACTCTCCTCCCTGCTTTGCTCAAATCAAGTTCTTGGGGGTTTTGTTCTTTATGCTTCTCTATTTGAAGCAAGCTTATGGGGATCTGACATCTTTGGGTGTTCTTGCTGTCAAAGACAAAATCTTTCCAAATGGAGGTACATGTTAATAACTCCTTGAAGTGCCTGCAATGCTGGACACATTTGAGGGGACCAAGACTGATGGTGCCTGTCTCATAATGTAAGACTGACTGGTATCCTCAGATGTCGATTGCTGGGTGAAATGTTCCTATGGTCATTAAGCTGGATCTCTGGCTAGGAGTAGACGGTAGAGAGATCCCATAATTGTGCCAGCTTGTTCTAGGCATCCAAAGAAGAGCTTGTTTTTTCCCTCCTGAGCATTCACAGCCTGTCTCGGTGGGAACTGGTGTTACTATTATTTTTTTTTTTTTTTTTCTTTCCTGGTTCAGCAGTTGTGAAAAGTTGGGTTGATAGTGCAGCTTCCATGCCTTAGCGTTGCTAAAATAAAAGTGGCGTCTGTCTAAGACCCGTTGCAAGGAAACGTGCTGTTAGCAGATGCTGCGTAAGGCGCTTGCATGGATCCAGGGTGCCTCTGGAGTAAGGCAGTCTCTCGGTAAACCTCTACCTGCTGATACAGCAATATGTGGAGCTCCAGGAGGCACGATTATTTTGTTATGAAAGAGTGAATCGGAAGAAATGCGATTTCTCAACCTGTCCCCTGAAGCTCTTGTGGGGGTAGAACACCTGTCTCTATTTCCAGGAGGTCTGGCGCGTGATGCTTTTGAAATGTACAGGAAACAAAACTGTCTTCCCTCCCAAAACTGTCTTTCTCGCTGCTGACTGGTTTTGGTGCATGTGCTCTTAGTTTGAGTTAGGGCAAGAGCAGACTAGGTATTTGCCTAAATGTATAAGGTGAATGCTGGTTGCCAGTGCCTCTGTTCCTCGTTACCGTGTCAAGTCAAAGGACAGTCTCTTATCAGCAGAGGGGAGCTGGGTGCTTCTCCTAAAATTACATAGAATTATGTGTATCCATTCCCTTTGCAATGAAGACTGCTGAAGTGCTCTATTTACCAGTGACTTTTTGTAGCAGCCTTCTGTGGGGTTACCTGTGATGCTGTGGTGCTGTACTCTGTTCCCACTATGAAATCCATTACATCCATTTCACTCTAACGCACTGTGGCAATCAACCTTACACAGAATTATATCCTCTTCTAGTTCAGAAATCACTTCTATCACAGAGTGCAAAACCACCTTGCACAACCTTGTCCACTGTATCTGAATAATAAACCAGAGACCGCTGCTCTTCATGATCTTCAGTCATTTTTGCTGTGCAGGAAAATATTATTCTTGTGGTTAGTGTATTTCTCTGCTGTCATTAACTTATGTCCTATTGAAATGAGGTATCACAATGTGGGAAATTATTTTGGGTTTGTCCTGATGGGTTCGGTACGTTTTCACCGTCTGGGAAGTTTCTTTGTATAGGGACTGCTTTACTTCACACGCTTATTTTCATTTGTAAGCAGATAGCTGACTTTTGTGGCAAATGCATTCCAGTCTTAACTGGAAAACTTGATAGTAATATTCATAATAAAGGATAGATATGCTTCCCAAAAGGATTTTTGTAGTACTCTTCCCACCTCTTCTTTCCTTCCACAAAATGACCTTATTGGACCCCTGTCTATTATTGTTTGGAAGCCAAAAGGCAAAGTGAGAACTCTGATTACCATCATGACAATATGTCTGCTTAACCCAGCTCTGAGAATTCATTACCCTACTGTAAGCAAATACCTTCTCTTTCTGTTATTGATTTCTTTTTTTTCCCCTCCAGTGAATGTACTTACTCAGCCTGTTTGCTGTCGCTTTGAAATGTCAGAGATGCCATTTGGACATTAGTTTGCAGGAAAAGGATGACAGGTCAAGAAACCCATAGGTTTTAAAGAAGCAGAGCTCTAGTATGGTTCAATGTACCTCAACATCTAAATGACATTAGGTATCAAGTTAGACAAGGATATACATTTCACAGTAACAAAGATGAGATGGCTGAGCCAGATTGTGCTTGCTGCTCAGGTATGTAAATCCCACCTACTTAAATCTTTTTTTTTTTTTTTTTTTTTTTATTCCGTCTCCAAGTTGAAGAATAGTTCATGGTGTGAACATTAGCTGTTGTCAGTAAATTGGAAGCACTCTGAAAGTGATTACTAAAAATATTTACTTTGACTTGGGTAGACCGCCCCTACCCCCAGTAGGCTAATATATAGATATCTATATACCTATATCTATATATATAATGGGTGCGATCCTTGCAAGGCAAGTTATGGCATTTATAACTGTTCTCTGAAAAGAAAACCTAGAAGTAGGTGATATTACATAGCATGAGATAATAAGAATTTTATATTCTCTAATCACTTTCACTTGTTTCTACCAGGCTCCAAACAGATTTAATTAGATTATTAAAATTATAGTATACAACAGTACTGAATTCCTGCTTTGTAGCTTGGGGGCAACCTTTGAATCTCCCACTAATTAAACACACACAGTCTGATTGTGTACTCCCGGGGATCTGAATTTCACGGCTTTGGTTTATTTATTTATTTATTTTTTTTTTTTGGTGCAGCAGAGTAACACTGCCAGTGTAAATGGTGTGGAAAGAGTTAACTGTGGGTCATGGGGAAACAGAGAATGGGGACTTGAATATTTCCCTTTTTCCGCCTGGAATTGTGGGGCCCCTGGGGACAGAGGGACACATTTTGTAAAGAGAGCCGAGAGACCCGCCGAGATGCTGCAGACACTGGGTGGTGCCTTCAGCCTGGCAGCGGGGCTCGCAAAGTGCGGTGGGGGCAGGTCCCTGCCAGCCCCCTGCTCTGCAGGGTGAATGCAGCTTCCCACCTCTTCCAGAAACCCTGCTTGGTGTCCTGCGCTCAGTCAGGGTTTCCTCCTGTCCTCCCCTCCCTTTTGAAGATGCTCCTGGCGGTCTCCCCTGGTGGTAAATGAGGATGGAGACTAAAGCATGCTCTGATGCTCTGAAGATGAACCTTCCAGTTTCTCTTGGAGTGTTATCCCTCTGGAGTTGCCTCCTGATTTGTCTTGGTGGTGTCTTCCACCCCTTAGGTCACACTGGCTTTCTAGAAAACTGGATGTGAGCTGATTTGTTTAAAAAGGCTTTTCACATCTTCAAATAGAAAATGGCTCTGTCTTGTTACAAAGAGTGGTTCCAGTGGGCTCTGCTCCTCCATGGAGACCTGCTGCCCAGACAGCACAGGCCTGGCTTTGGCTGATGCAATGTCCATTGCAGGTAGTGAAATAATCAGTTATACTACCACCTGCTCGTGGAAGAAAACAGTTTACAAAGCTTATGTTCATCTATAGAAGGAAGAAAAATTATTGAAGTGATAGGTGGACTTGCAGCCTGAACACAGCTGCAAGTCTGTCATCAGTGACAGCGCAGTGCACATTTTGGAGCAGCGATGACTCATTGTGACAGCAAGTTAGTAATGCGATCTTGTCAAGACTCCCTCTGCTGATATCGTAGGCTGTAGAAGCCCAAAATACGACAGCTTTCACTTTAGTACTAGCATATGGCTGTTCATTCACTTTCACCTCTTATATTGAAAGGACTTGCCATGTCTGTTTGAGGCCATCAATCACAGTCTAATTTTTAGAAACAGAAGTGAGCTATGAATCCAAAAATGAGTGTTTCGACCCCCAGTATGCAGTAGCGAGCTGATGTGTGTAACCTTGGGAGCGATGTGCTAGGCTTTGCTTGGGAAGGGGTGCACAAGGCTTTGGCATTCAAGCGAAGGTCTTTGACGAGTGACTCACTAGTGTTGTTTGAGTGTGCTCCAGAGAGAACTAGTTTTCCAGAAGCTGGTCAGCGATAACTTGCTGAAATTCAGGCCGCTCCAATGTGTTTGAAATCTGGTGCTAAAGTTGCTACTTTAAAAAAATCTCAGATGTGCTGTTTTCACTTTTAGTGTGTTTCAGAATGGCCCCACTTTCTCTCTTCTCCCAAGCTCTGGAACTCATTTGATGTGTGTTTCTTGAACTGGTTTGGAAGTGTTCTCAAGCTCTTCAGAACAGGTCTCGCTTTCTCTGCTGTATGAGAATTCAACTGCTTGGGCTTGGAGTTCAAAATTCATACTGACTGGCTAAGACTTTTGTTTTCGGTGAACCCAAGAGTTTCCCTCACTGAATGACATCTGGCACTCGCTGTCTGAGTTTTGAACCAGCATCAAAATGTGCTTTTGGCAAACTCCTGAGCGTAAAAGTGCGTTTGTTGTATGTGGTCACACTTTTGGCAGCAATGAATTAAAATAAATATTAAGAGGTATAAAGTGAGAGAATAAAATGTGCTTCTATGCAGGGACAGCCGTTTCTGTACTTGCCACTTTGCTTGGCTCTATTAGAGTCATTAAAGTCTTTAAAACTTTTTTTTTTTTTTTTTTTTAAACCTAAGGCTAAAATGGAATGAGTGCCACTAGGAAATGAGTGCTCTGGTAGGGAGCAATTGCCATATACAACTTCTTCCAAGAAGTGGGGGGGGTGTAAGCGAAGAGTTTGAAGTCCGCAGCATTTGTCTCTTGGTGCAGGCAAGTCACTGTAGGGCACTAAACAGCAAAGCACAGCTTGAGATTCGAAGAGAGGACCTGTTTGCTTGCCTGGTCCAATGGCTTCTGCTTGCATGAAAATCTCTTTTTAACATTTTATTAGCTATAGAAAAAGGAAAAAAAGAATTTAAGTGCTTGAAAGCGGAGAGAATTTATATCTGGGGGGAGGAGGGGAAATCTATTTGGCAGCTTTTTAAAGCCCTGGTATTAGAGAGGGTTATGTCTAACCTTTGTCTGCAGAGGCACTGAGCAGAAGTTGAGCTGAAGTGCCTGTTGCTAAAATCTCACCTTGCTTTTCTGAGACCAAAACAAGCGAAACTGGTGAAAGAAGAGGGGAGTGGAAGGATAAACCAAAGGCAGAAAGGGGAGCTTCTGTCTGGGGCGCGGGCTCTTTGCCACCGCCTGCCTGCTGGAGGCTGGCTGGTGCTGCCAGGGCTCTGGCCAGCATCCCCAGGGCATGGTGCCGTGCAGGTCTGCAAGAGGCACTGGTCCTGGCAGCCCCGGGCAGCGCGGGCTTTCCCAGCCAGGGCAAGAAGGGCAGTCCTGGTCAGCTGAACTTCTGTGAACTTTAAAAAGAGAGAAATGGGGGAAGAAATGAGGAATGAAGCAGGGAAGAACTGCTCGCCTGGAGGGCTGGAGTGACTGCGCAGGTCTGGTGGCAGCTAGTGGTGGTGGGGTGATTTCTGGGTCAGTCTCTGGCCTGGCTATGCCGAGACATCTTTAATGATCAGGATGAGAAGATGTCGTAGTAAATCTTTTGATTTCAGTGAGTAATGGAGGGGCAAACAGTGATTAAAAACTGCTCCTCCTTCTATCTGATCTCATGAATGATTTGGCATAGCCCTTCTTTCCCTCAAGCTTTTTTTTCTCTTCCCCAAGACAACCCCTCCCCAAGTGGGATGGGCCCAGAAGTTGGTTTTGTTTAGCAATGAGGCCTAATATCTGATTCACAAATTGTAGTCTCTGAATTTTCATTCTCTTGTATTTCATGTTTCCAGAGGCTATATTAAAGTAATGTAGCAGTAAACCTTTTGTCTGCACTGATTTAATCATCTAGTTTGCTTTACATAACTTCTGCTGTGCTCACTTGTTACAATTATCTATGGTGCTCTAGGAAATAACTCTTGTTTTCAACGCTACAGCTGCTACATTTTATTTTTGCAATGGTGGAATAGGTTTTGTTTAAACAGAACTGTTGATTCACCTCATTTACTCCTCACTTCCATCAGTTTCTCCCTGTTGCATCTGGAGCTCAGTAACTTAATTTGGCTAAAAGTTGTCATTCTGAAAGCTGTTTTCTGGTGTGGGTCTTAATTTCAGTCATTCATTGGGATAAGCTTTTTCCAGTGGATAATTACCCTTACTGTGAAAAATTTCTTATCTGTACTCTGAATAATCAGAGTTAAACTTTAGCCTGTTTGTTTTTTGTTGCATTTATCTCTTTTGGATGGAAAAAACCCTTAATACCTAGTATCCTTGAGAGGGACTGTTTTGAAACTGGGGACTACGGGTTGTAACTGGCCTGAGAAGTAGGGATGGGACAGCCATGTAGGCTGGAACACGAATGGTGGGGGCTTCTGCTCAGTGTGGTGCTGCACCCATAGCTCCTGATGGGGCAGCAGGTGCAGCGTGTCACCTAAAATGCAAGGTTCACCCACTTTTGCCTTTTATTACTGCCTATGGTAATTAGTTTTTCTGTCAAAATTGTGGTAGGTAGTAACCCAAATATGCCTGAACTAGTGCTTATGCAAGTATCAGCCTTCCAACAGACCAGTTCTCATCATAAGCTTTGGCAGATACTTATACCTCATGGAAAATGCAGAGACTGAGTCTTGTTTTGGTCATTGACGTCTTAATTTTTCACCACTTAAATTTTCAGTGGGTGACCGTGTTTTTTCCTTTGTGCTTGTGAGGAGGTCTCTTGCTAACAGCTGTGCCTCATTCAGCCTCCTTCTGACTTTTCCTAATGATATGTGCAAAAAATCATGGCTAAGCACAAGTGATTGGTTAACTGAACTAGATTAATTTGTTTACTTAAACTAAAGGGAAAAGGATTTTTATCACAGTTCTGGCATTGCTGTGCTGCTTGTGCTGTATGTGTAATGCCACTCTGCTGTGAAATGCAGAGGATGTGTCATCCTCATGCTGGGCAAACATCTATTTGCATCCTGTTGGATACAAAAGATGCTTATCTTTTGCTAGGGACAGATGAATTTACTTTCTGAAATTAGGCTTGGGTTTAAGTGCAGGTGAATTGTCATGAGTATCTAAAAGGGTTAAACCAAGTTCTGGAGAAGGTGGTTATAACCTCTGTAGGAGCTGTGAAATCTGGCAGCTTTCCTGTAAGGGGAATACAATTTTCTGGAGAGCTCATTGTTGACTTTGAGGTGCTCCTCTGGCTCTGCCTGTGAGGGAGCTGCCCCACAAGGCAGGGGATGAGCTGGGAGCTGAGGGAGGCCCTAGCGCCTGCACTGGCCAGGGTGCAGCTCCACAGGGTGGGCAGAGAAGTCCAGCAGCCCCAGATATGGCAAGGGGATGAACAACATGACTCCATCCAAGGCACCAGCAGCAGGAGGCAAGGGCGGAGATGGGAGCAGCAGGGTGGCGAGGGAGAGAGGGATGTACCACACGCATGACTACAAGGTAGGCCCAAGGTCCATCTAGGAGATGGGGCTGAAGACAGACAACACCACAGCTCCGGTGAGGAGTGGGGGTGCAACCTGAGCTTATTGAGGGCTTCTGCACTGTGGACAAAGGTTTGGTTGGGGGTCCCAGGTGAGGCTGGTGAGGATGACTGAGGGCCATAGCAGTGCACTCAGGGCTCTGACACTAGTTACGCTCTGTGAGTGTACGTGCATGTGTGTCAGGAAAAGTTTTCATTTGGTCAGTTATTTGTGATTGACTCTTCTGATTGCACTTAAGGAAAGATAATTCTTTGAAAAGGAACTAAGTAGATAGTTTATTTCTTCCTGCACGGGGGACGTGCAGGTCTTGCTGGCCATCTCCCAGGTACCACCTCACTCACCTCCTGTGGGTGAGCTGCTGCCTGTGGCCACCAAACTCCCCATCTGGCACTGTACCAGCAAGGTAAATCCCGGGATTAGATTAAAAAAAAAAAAAAAAAGAGGTTCAGCATGAAGCTGGGCGAAAGAAATAGCATTTCAAGCAAAGTGAATCTCTGAATCACGAGATACGGGTAAGAGAGGAAATAGTATTTGAAGTCAGGTGGAAAAAGGAGGGTGTATTCAGTCCAGAAGTATTAATTTGGCTTGTAATTACAGTGTGGGTATCTTTTGTACTGCTTTTCACTCTTTGATATATTTTTTGCAATTACAAGCTGCGGTTAACAATTCTAGGTTATTTTGCATGCATGACTCGAACCAGAGCAATGGGCTCGCCTCTGTGGAGACTGATGAAATAGGTAATTATTTGGGTCATCCGTATTCCAAAGAACAAAGTACAGGCAAGGAAGGAACAAAGCCATTTTGGTTATCACTAGTACAACGTAATCCCTCTTAGAAATAATTACTGGTTTTTCACCTGCTTCTCTTGGGGCTTAAACTAATTGCTGTGTTAGCAGATGATGGGCTGAGCTCAAAAGGCTGGTGCTTACGCAGCTGGTTCCAGAGGGAAGGAATACCAAGAAAACTCAAAGGTAACGAAAGGAAGGAATTTGGGGATTGCACTGCCATGCACACTTGACATGAGAGGTGTTGGTCAATTCTGAAATAAATGGCTCTTGCAAATTTTTGCTAGTTTCCTTTTTCTGGTTTGTCAGCCGTTTTCAGCAACAAGTAAAGCGTTGCTGCTTGCTGTCCTTTTGCATCGTCGCTGCCAGACAGCTGACTGCTTATTTTCAGCTCCCCAATAAAATAGCGGCCGAGCTTTAGTGACATTCTAAAGATTTACAGGGGCGCTGCCAATTTGTGAAGCAGGGAATAAATGCCAAGCTCTGCTGTTGAAGGGCTGATGTATGCTGCCAAAGCAGGGAGCAGAGAAAATGGGCAGCAGGAGCAAAGATCCAAAGATGAGTGTACGGGATAAAATAAACTAGCCTTAGCTGATGCTGTCATGAAACTCTGAGCAGCGTGGTTATGCTGAGGGTTTTGGGATGTGGGGAATAACAACACGCATGTGGAGAACTCCTATTGAGTGTCACATCAATGCTTGACATGCAGGGTAAATAATCCTCAAGATTCCAGCACTACCTCCATCGTAATGAATGGCTTTGTTTGGAAATGGTAATGCATCACCAACATGGACCAACAGTTCTGCATGCTTTAATTTAAATTAATCTGGGAAAGGGTAGAATACGGTGGTAACTTGGGAGCTGTTTTGGACTCTTGGATAAACAGCATTTAGACTTGTGCAAATTTGTAGGAGTTACTTTGACACAAGTACTGTTTATCCAAGTTAATATGTGCTTTGTTTTGGTGCGTGCTCTATGTGTATTTGATCAGTCTGCATGCTGTTTATTTACATTGTACCTCTAATGCTTTCAAGAAATCTAGACCACTGGTTATAGTATTTTTTTTTTTTTTTTTCGTTTGATCTCTGACTCTGATTTAAGACAGTGCTAATGGATTGAAATCATTTAACATGAGTATTTTTGAGTAGCAGATTGCCTGACCTGTTTCTCCCTAGAGTCAGAATAGTCGCCCAGGAGAGGCTCCTCAGATGTTTAATCCATTGGATTAGGGGCCCCTCTGACGAGGGAGAGAAGGAAATATACCTGTGATAATGGTTTCCTTCTTTTAAAATATGCTATTTGTTCCCTGCGACTGTAGGTCATTTAAGGTCACAACTTAGAGAGCTTCAGAGCTTTGTGGGATAGGTAGAAGATAACTTTATAAGATAGGTGAGGAACGTGTCCTGCCCCAGAGAGCAAGCAGAAGTCAGCATGGGCATCACAGACTGAGCAAGAAGCACGTTTTGGGATGTTAGAGATATACAGGATGAGGAGAGTTTAAGCATGGAAGGGGAATAGGTAAGAAGAACAGTTAAAAGATTGGAAACCTGAAGGAAAGAAACAAACTACGCAAAATGTGGAGTAGTGATGAAAGGAATGATTTCCTGTTTAGACTGTTAAGCCTTCGAAGTGCCTGTGCATGGCACAGTGGACGCTTGCCTGGCTATGTGCTTGTGATGCTGCCCCTCACATACACGTTAAAAAGCCTGTGCTGATATTTCTGACAGGTGCTGCTCTTCTGCTGTGTTTGCCTGGAAGTATATTTCCTAGTGGTGGCCCCTGGATTCTCCTGAGAGTCAGGAATAGTCTGTTTAATAGACAATATTCTTGGCAGTATAAAACTTACTAGAGTCATCTGTCTTGAAGACAATCTTGACAAGCCATCCATGAATGTAGCTTAGTAATTATTAATTGCAGGCCAAAGAAGTGGGAAATAATGGAGAAATTAACACTCTTTATGTTGGTTTTGGGGTGTGTGGTGTTTTTTTTTTTTTGTGTGTGTGTGTGTATGCCAGCAAATGGTAGAATAAGGGAGACCAGAATAATCCTGGTGTGTGGTGTCCTTCACCCTGTCCCACCCCTCACTATTCATCCCATTTGTCTATAGAAAAGGGCATTATTCTTCCTGCCAAATAACTTTAGAAAGTTTTAGTTTTGCCCTGGTTTTGCGAGAAGTTGCCTGGGAAATGCTTAGCAACTTTTGGTTGAACTAAATTGTTTTCATTTAGCCCAAGTTCCTTGGGACTCCTCCTTCACCCAGCTACTAATTTCAGAGCTTGCTTGTCCTTGTCCCTCTCAGCCAGTGCCACTTGTTTTTTTTTTTTGTGTTTTTTTTTTTTTTTTTTTATGCATCTAGTCCTCTTTCCATTGGCTAAGCTCATTTTGGACTGATTGTGATGGGACCAGAATGAGGGCTGGTAGGTAGTGCCTTAGATAACTGTTCCTTTAAATGACTCTGATTTATATCATTTATTGCTTTTCAAGTGTTGTGTGCATGTGATATGAAAAGGAAATGATCTGTGGGCTGTTTCATTGCTCAGTTTGCAAAGAGAAGAATTCACTTCAAAAGGAAAAGGTGTAGTCGGCCTATGGCTAAAGCATCCAATATTAGCAGGTGAAGACAGGTAAGGAATCAGCGAATGTTTATCTACCATAATTAGGTACTAATTTCTACCGTTTTAAGCAGTCATTTCTGCGCTTATTCCCCCTATCGACATGATCAGACAAATCCCAGTAGATCTTACTGTTCCTGCTTAAGGCTGTGTCAACATCCAGTGACGAGACTCCAAAGGTACGCTGTCTTCCAGGATGCAATTATATTAAAAATAACTGTCAGAGTTGCCTCTTAACGAGCCTTGTTGCTGTTGGCGCAGCGGCTGGCGCTCTGGTTTCTCGGAGCATTACCACTGAGAGGTGGTTCTTGTACGTGACGCGATGGCAGGCTCCCGCAAACTGGGGAACCAGAGCTGCCTCTCACCGCTCTGAATTCCTGGAACGCCTTTCTGATGGATCAGTAGGACTTCACCCTCACTGCTGATAACGCCTATGCGGGGTTTCCAACCCCTGTGAAGAAGACATGAGTGAAAGACACCAAACACAGGAAAAGAGTCAAATTTAAGCCAATGTCAGTTAAACAACGGGACAAATTTCACCCTGACGGCTCTTTTGCTCACGAGAAAGCAAAACAGATGCTTAGCTGTGTAGCTGTCAAGTAATGTACTAAACAGCTACCAAAATAGTTCTGTTGTCTTCTGAGCCTCAGCAGAGGAGATGACATGTCATGGTGCGTGCTGAAGCAATTAGGCACTGAACCATGAGGTTGGCGAATGCATCGGATGCCTCGCACTGGCGAATGAGGGGAAGAGCACACAGTGAATGCGGAGGCGGTGATGCTCCGGCTGCGGGCTGTTGGTCAGATGCCACAGCTGTATTTTCGTGGTGGTGATGTGGCTACAGGTGTGCCTGCTCCCCCCCCCGAACCCCGGCTTTGAAGTGGACTGGAATGGGCTGCCTCTTAAAGCTATTAAAGAATAGCTTCTTTAATTATCACTTTAAAACATCGTGTTACTTGGTCAAGGCTCTGCATGTAATATGACTGTCTGGTTGCTAACGTTATGTTCCTGAGTGGTATTTTTTTTATAAAAATTAGCTCCTCGGCGCCTTACTTTGCATTCATTTCGCATTCATTTCACAATCCCATTTCTAGTACTTCAGGCAGGCTGAAAGGTCCTGTTTATCTTAACTCTGTGGCCTAAATAACGCAGCTGGAGATACCAGTATTAGCCTTTTAACCCAGTCCTTCAGCAGAAACACCAGGCTGAAAGGACCACCTTTATCGGATATGCAGCCAGATACTAGGATCAAGTTAGTACTTACCATCAATTTATCTTGAATAAAATCTTCCCTTTTATAAATTTAGTTATTTCAGCCTGCACCCAGGGGTGCCCTTCTCCGTCCCCTGCGAGTTAAGCTTTCCCTGCCCTGCTTCCCTGATAATACCCATCAAATCTCCATGTTCTCTGTGCTTTCGAACCCTTGAGCCTCTCCTAGCAACTCTTGGTGGCCCAGAACTGCCACGTTTCCTCCTTTAAAAAAAGTCTTACTAGAAGATATGCTTGACGGTGAGGTGCAGATGGGTGAAAGTGATGGGTAACCATCCCTCAGGTGAATGTCCTGCTCCTGGTCTGCCCACGTGCTGTTGGGCGGTTGCAGAGGGGGCAATGGGAGGCTGTTACCCAGGGGTCGCTATTGATCGGGGTTTGATCAGCTTGCGAGGCTGACCGAAAGCTGCGCCACGAGGATTTTCTTCTTTGTGTTACTCGGCAATGCAGGGTTAGGGCAGGGGCCCATCAGTGGCATCGGTGTGTCCTACTGCATGCTGGGGAATAGAACAAGGCACCCTCTGAAATTTTTTTTTTTTTTTGTATATCCACACCCTCCAGAGTGCTTCTGGACCCGTGTGAAGATAAGGCTATGCCACAGCTGATAAACCCAGCCTTTTGGCAGAGGGAACCAGTTCCCCTGGTCTCAACCAGGCTGAAACAGCTGTACCGCTGTGCTCTGCTAACCCCAAGCCTGCTCCCCATCCCATCTGAGCAAGGAATCTCGGTGCGGGGGGGCAAAGGGAGGGCTGAGGAGGGCAGGAAGTGGTACTGGAGGAGTAGGGCATGGTGGTGTGGGAAGGTGCTGCGCTGTGGTTTGGGGCACCGCTGTCCTACCGACCCGGTAGCACTCCCCAGTGCCTCTTGGGCTTCTCCATCCCTAGCTGGGTGTGCTCCTTGATGGGGCAGAGATGCCGACTGTGCTTCGGCCAGGGCTACGCTGGGCTTGTACCTCTGTGTAGGCGAGAGAGCTCTTGGAGTATGAACGCAGCCAGTGATTTTCTCCAAACTTTGTGGTTTGAGTGTGTTTTTCCTATTATAGTCTCCCTAAAGCGCGGTGTCAGGAAACCTTGTTTGCGAGTGGTACTTTTTTTAAACAGGAAAACTTCATTATTTTTGCATCCTTTTTGTAACTTAACAGCAATATACATGAATATTTACTACTTTAATGATATCTGTCATGGGAGGGGAGACCCAAACCTGTTTTTCATGCTGTATAATCTTATTGTTTCATATCACAGTGTGCACGTGGCAGAGAGATATAAAGTAGGTATTAGGCCACACAGCATCTTGTAAACCAGATTAGGTGGAAACAGCTATGGAGATAGAAATGTTCTGAATTTCAGACTTGTTCTGACTCAAGCTTCGCTTATAAATCTGTTCTTGTTAATAGCAAAGACATTGACAGTTCTTTATTTTAATTGTATTAATTTAGTACAGTTTGTCTACATTTATAATTGAAACTATCAAACTCCAAATGTAGTTAAATGCCTGTCTGTCATGTGTGAAATTTGTAATTTATTTAATTACAAGTTTTCTTTAACCTTAACCTGGGCTCCTAACTGCAGTTTTATCTGTTCTTATGCCAGCTCTGATTAGTAACTCAGCTTGTCATTTGTATAATACCATCAATTATCTTTTCTTCTTGAAAGAAGTCAGGCAATAAATCAAGTTTCTTTCCTTGTGGAGAAATAGATTAACTAAAGGTTTCCTTAGCATAGAAATTCTTTATTTTAAGAATGTAAGTATGTTGCCCTTGGTATACCTCAGCCTTTGCTTTATTGTCCCTCTAGAAAGCTAAGTGAAACTATTGTGAATCAGATTTTAAAAACTAATGCGTTTGAGGAAACTGGTGGGACCAACATGCTCAGAAATATTACAGCAATTTTGATGTTTTAATATGTGAAAAAGAATGAAAATGAAGAATAATTAAAGCATAATTTGGGTAACTTTTGAGATCAGGCAGTCTAAAATAGATTTTTTTTGGGGGGGGGGGCTGAGAAGAGGGGGTGGGGGGTTAGGGAAGGGAGGCCATGCTGATGTGAATGACAGTGGAAGGTTGGCATTTTCTATAGATCTAAATGTAGGGCTTAAAATGATCTAAAGGGGACAAACTTTTGTGCATATACTGTTTATACACAAACTGTATTACACATGCCACTCTGTCCTGGTGACAGCACAACAGACAATGATGGCAGTTTTCCAGATGTTGTGGAGCACGCAGAATGACACATCGTGTTTCAGTGATTCTTCAGCAGCTTTCTTCTTCCTGTGCCCTAACACCATATTTCCTGATCCACCTCCACCTGTGCTTTTGCAGGACTTTGCCTGGAGGCTTTGGAAAAGGAGAGCCATCATCTGAATGGCAGGTGCACAGAATTTTAGATAAATTGATGAGGCAAGGTGGAAGTTTGGCTCACAGGGGCTGTTACACAGGTCAGACACAGCTGTGGTCAAAAGTGTGGGCAGTGTCAGCTGAGGGTGAAAGATGGGACATGGCTTAAAAGGGGTCTGGATCAAAGGCAGGAGGTAAAGAGCATCCTGAAGAGAGAGGGATGAGGGCTCTGGGTCAAACAACAAGATGGATTTGGGAGCCTAAGCTGCCAGGGGTTGTGTGGAAAGAGCTTTGGAAGAAAGAGCAGACCAGGTTTACCTTTTTCTGAGTTTAGCTGTCTTTCAGGGAGTGGTGTTGAAAAGCTGTGAAACTGGCGGTGAAGGAATGGAGTTGTGGGCATGAGGGATAGTTTGGGAAAGTGGTAGAAGCGTGGATGATATCCAGGTTTTAATTTAAGCTAGGTACTGAAATGCCAATTCCAGATTAGCTTAAGAGGTGCTTAAATGTTACGTGTGGCCACCACATTTTCTGTTCCTGCATGATAGTCTGAGGTTCCTGGGAAACCTTTCAAATGCAAGACCTGAGAACAAGTTATAAGAAGCAGTTGTCTGGCTTATTTTGGAAGCCTTCTTTTGTAATCTTGCTGGTCCCATTGCAGCATTTAAACTATCCTAGTCAATACAGCCTCTCTGATGTCCTAGTGTGCTGCGTGCCAACACCAGAGGTCTCTGACCAAACTAGCTGTTGTAAGGGCACTGCGTACAGGGGTACTGGTTTCAAAAAAGCACTGCAGCCCCATGCACCCAAACGGCCTTCCCAATGCCCTGCCAAACTCGCTGCTTCGGTGGTGGTGTTCTGCCTTCTGTGAGTGCTTGCGGGTTGCCCAGCATCTTCCTGGGCATCCTTTAAAAGCCAAAAGGCTTTTAAACCCCAGCCCCTCTGGCGCAGGCTTGTGAGGGTATTAAATAGGATGACATGTCTCTGTCCCAGCTGGATCAATGTCTGAGTTGCTTTTTGGTCTGCCTGTCACAGAACAACAGGTAGATAAATGGCGTGAATTTCTAAGGAGTATTCACGATACCAGCTGCCAAGGATGTCGCTTCTAAACACAGCATCTGTTTGAGCGTGATGCCTTCCTTGGAGACCTCTGAGGTGTGGGATGTGTTGCTGAGGCTGGTGGGAGCCCCGGGTTACAAGGTGAGCATTTCAAGTGAATGAGTGACACCTTCAGGGCACTGCAGAGCAGGTGGAGGTAGGGTTTTCTTTCATCTGGGAACCTTAATTGCAGTCCATAAATAAATTAAAAAAAAAAAAAATCCTCACAGGGAAAGAAAAACAAATGCATCTGCTTTCACTGATAATTTGAAAGTTTTTAGACCTTATGTGCAGAAAAATGTCCTTAAAGAAGTCTGTGATGCTCCGCTATGGTACTTCAAGACATTTAGGTTGGTCTTCAATAGGGATTTGTGTTTGTGTTTGGTTGTTTTTCTTTTTTTTTTTTTTTTTTTTTATGGGGTCACTGTAATATTCTAGTGATGAGGCTACTTTGTGTTTATCACTTGCTTGACCTGTTCTCTATGGAGGAGACTTGCTGGGTTGGGAGATGGGAAGCATGGGCTTGCCCAGAGCTTGCTGAGCTCAGGGGGAAGCCCGAGGTCAAGCTCAGTGTGCGTGAGGTGCTGAGCCCAGGGCAAACCCTGGTGGGATGTGTGGGTGCCTGATGAGCTGGCGAGCTCCGATGCTGGGGGACCTCCGCTGCCAAAACCAGTTGATCCCTGTGGCTTTCTTCCCCCTCCCCAGCACTAAAAGGAATGGAAACCTCTTCTAGCCAGCGGCAGACCGAAGAGCTGCTGGGAACCAGGGGAGAGGTGGGAGGCAGGCGGGCAAGGGACAGGGAGATGCAGGACTCGCTTGCCTGTTTGTTCTTGGTAGGCTGCTGCTGGGTGAAGTTTAGATTACGAGTGCACAGATTTATATGGATGTCTACACCTTAGAAGCTGCCTGACAGCCTGATTACCTTTAGTCCCCTCATACGGTTGTGTGTCACGTTAAACCAATGGCATTTTGGCTGGAAAACACCCCAAAACATGCAACTACATTTATATCTCCCTGCTTAG
This sequence comes from Vanellus vanellus, assembly GCF_965231255.1. Classification (NCBI taxonomy): domain Eukaryota; kingdom Metazoa; phylum Chordata; class Aves; order Charadriiformes; family Charadriidae; genus Vanellus; species Vanellus vanellus. The sequence goes on from NC_138907.1 coordinate 15,837,897, forward strand.
GAAATGTGAATCAATTTGAATTTGAAATCTGGGACAGCTCATCTGCATTTACCCTGACAGGTGACATACAGCGTTGCTTGAAATAGGCTTCATGACGAATAAAATGTGCTCACAAAGAAGTAGATCACCATCTGGTTTGATTTTTGGGGTCTGATGCGTATTCCAAGCAGGAAGCGGATGCTGTCCTTCAGGTTTGATGCTTTGATTATATCTGTAGCGAGGTGAGCTCTGAACTTTGGTCACCTTGTGCTGAATTGCTCTCCCCTGACCTTCATCTATACTAGCAATTGAATACAGGAGGAAAGAAATACTAACAGTAAAGAGCTGAGCCTGGAATAGCTGCAGGGGAAGGGACTTAAAATGATGCCGTGGGCATTGTGCGTTTGCAGCTGGGTTTACTGCAAACCTGTTTAACTCATAAATGCTCTCCCTTCATATCCAACGCTTCTGCAGTTGTGATGTTTGTGAGGGCCTGGCTGCCTATACGCCACATCTCTATCAGAGAGCCAGAGGTGATTTCAGATTGAGGTTAACTCTCCCAGCTGCTGCCGAAGAGTGCAATAGGCTTATCTGTGGAGCATGCATTTAGCTATTTTAACAAATTTAGGGCTCGATCCTGTCTGAGCCGGGGGGGGGAACGTTGTCTCCTCGCTGTATCTCCACATGCAAGAAGGACGTTCTTCTCCTGGAGCGAGCCGCTTGCTGCTCCCATTTCTCTCCATAGCCAATGTGTGGGTCGGGATGTTTGCAGGATATTGGAGCTGTTTTGGTTGCTGTGGGGAGCAATCACTGCTGCTACTGTGCAGCCACAGTATCCAAAGCCCCAAAGTAAGCAGGGGAAGTGTTTGTTTTTTGGTGTCTCTCAGGAGAGCAGCGAGGGCTGGCTGCTGTGCTAGGGGAGGTGACCTGGGAGCCCGGCGCAGGCTGCAAACGAAGCAAGGCAGACCCAGGAATGGCCATGAGGATCAGCCTGGTCAAGATCACCAGGGAAGACGCTGGTGATGAGGCAAGCCCAAGGCTGAGCTGGGGACCCAGGTCTGCAGGCTGGGGTGCAGATCAATGGGGCAACAGCTGGGGCATAGGGATGGCTGCAGCGCAGCTGCCGCGTAGCTTAGGGTGAGAATCGAGGGCATGAGCCTCAGCGTTGGAGCAGCTCGCAGGCAAAAGGGGGAGAGACCCCGCTGGGGCATCTCCCAGCACTTTCTGCACAACAGCTTTCACCGGGGAACTGGTCTGGGGCAGTGGGCTGAGCCAGGAGTGAGCTCCAGGCTCTGATACCTGGGGAGGACTGTCGAGTTGCGCAGCTCTTGTATCTGTCTCGAAAGGATATGGCTCTTAAATCTATTTTTAATAGGTCTATTTACTGGTTTTGTATCTCTGTGTTCAGTCTACTTTTTCTTACAGTTAGCTGATGCACGTAATCCGGGTAGCAGTAGTTCTTGTGAGGGAGATCTGATCTTGGTTGCCAGCATTTTTCCCCACTGCTGCACATCATCTCCACCCAATTCTCAAAGAGCCTCGGTGTACTGCTCTATATGACAGAGGCAGAGGTTTCTTCTTGAAAACAGGCGATTTTTATACTCAACAGGCTAATTTGTGATGCATTACTTGAAAAACAGTATGTAAACGAAGGGGAAAAAAATTCTGCTCATCTTTGTCTACTTGCACATTAAAACATCTGTTTTCTGGTTTTTAATGTGTTTTGTCTTTTAAGCATAAAACCAAGAGTAAACTACTTATAGGCTGACCTAGAAGGCTGTAGCTATTAGAAAGTCATTAGTATTCCATTTACTTGTTTTATTCTGTTTGAGCAATCATTGTATCTTATTGGGCCGTCAGTTTTGGAGTAATTTCTTGACTCTAAAACTACTTTTTCTCTCTTTCAGGCATATTCATTGCATATATCTGATACTTTCAAAGAATTGGTAATTGTTAGAGAAGCAGACAGCGTAATTTGCTCAGCATTGTGTTTTCCTTTGCAAATTATTTTATTGGTAATTACTAATTATTACACTACTTGAAGCCATTATTTAAGGGTTGCTCTCCATTCCTAGCTGGCTGACTCCTTGTGCAGCTTGTTCATTCAGCTGTAGAAATTCCAACAAAACTGTGGAGTCTCCCGCTTTCACAAACTGCCCGCCCTGTTATTCCATAGGGTGCAAATGTCTCACTACTTTGTGAATATAGTATGGATGAAATTACTTGGGGAGAGTCTCTCGGGGGTGGGGCCTACTATATAGCAGAAAACAAGATGCTAGAAAGCAAATTATAGGAAATTGGAAACAACTTTGCTGAACTTTTTTCCCCTCTGATTCTTTATAATTGTTCTTTGCATGGAACAACCTCCTCAACAGTCTACACTAGGAATTGATACCTCCTATACACTGCATCTTTCACAGTAAGCACTTGAGATGAATGTCACTTAACCTCTCCAGCTGCTAAACAGATGCTATTTCAGCAGCGTTAGGGAGAAACATGAACATACAGGATGACCCTTCTGGGGTCTCCTACAGCCACATGGGGCTTGTTGCTGGCTCAGCTGGTCCTCGGGGAGAGGAAAATGAAGAAACCATCAGAAGCTCCCCACCTTTGACTCTCTGTAGTCTTGCCATGGTGTCTTTCAGGTATATCCTGGGCTTGATCTCCTCATCCAGATATTTTTAGGAGTGGACTCTTCACACATCTTCCCCTTCTTCATTTTAGCAGTCTATTCTGCACTACCAGTTTATCCATGAGGAAAAAAACTATATAGTGTAAAATTTCAGTATACTGCTCTTGTTTACTGGTCTAAAACACCATTCAGAATTCTGTAGGCATTTGCAGTATTTTCTTTGAAATTAGAAGTAGATTATAATCAGTAGGTCTTGCACAGAGTACCATTGAAGATATGTTGTATTTACTCTCCTGAAAGAGAATATATCACCCGTGTCTCCCAGGTAGAAAGGCCATACAAATAAATGGAGCAGGCAGTGAAGCTCAAACTGTCGTATGGTAATTTATTAGAGTGAGTGAGTGAAAAGGTGAACAATAAAAGCCACAGAAACCCTCTTTCATGGGAAGTGTGTAACACCTGAAAGACAAATGCTGACCAAAGAGATTATTTTCTGTTGTGCTAATGAGAGGCTTTTAGGATAATCCATGGATGTCTTCAAGAGAACGGGGAAAAAGAAATATCTTCTTACCTATTTCCTTTCTAACTTTTTAAAATTGATTTTATCTTTCCCTAGATTACTGCTTTATTGCAGCAGCAGGAGTTGCACAGCGTTGTACTGAATGTCTTTGAGTAAAAAATGGGTTTTCTTGTCACAGCAGTGAATTGTAAGGATGCACACAGAACTGCCTTTAGCTAAAGTGAGTCAAATGTTTACTGGAAATTACTGATACTATTTAAAAGTCATATAAAAGTATGCAAAAAATATTTTTTTTTTTTTAAGGGATTAAATAAAAATTGGCAGTTAGTTGATCTCTGCACGACCCACGCCAGATGTGTCTTGGGGACAGGCCTGTTCAGTGCTTTGCACAAGGCTGTTCTGATGAGCTTGAAGCCAGTGTGAGTAGTACAATGTCAAGTATGAAACAGTTGTGCTATGCGTCGTGTCAAGTATGGAACAGCCATGCTATGTGTTGTGCTACCTCCTGCGTGCTACCTTGCAGCATTTCTTGGGGGACTCCTGAGAAGATGCTGTCTTATACTGTTAGTGCCAGAAGATACCCTTAGCACAGATATGGCTTCTTCTAACACTGTGCCTTTGCCTGAAGGTTCTGGGGGAGGACCAAGTGCTGAAAAATAGGAAGAAAAAAAAAAAAAGTAGCAGGGAGGTAAGGTAGTTCCTTAATTAATCAAGTTAGGTTTGTAAGGAGAACAGGTGAGTTTCTTCTCCTTCAAGGTGAATAATGTGAATTTTGCTGTGCATGTGTGGATTTAATTAAATGGCGACTCATTTCTGCCTCACGAGTGCTGAGGTCCCACTTCAAGCACAAGCTGGGATAGAGATCTGTGGGTCATCAGTTACCACAGGTTCACCAATTGGCTGAAAAAAAGTGTTTAAGTATTGGTGTCCATGGATTTGACACACTGCTGGCTATGATGGTGTCTTACAAGTCGGGAACTGGAGTTCCTGCTCCGAATGAGTTGTTTGCCTGGTGATCTTCTCTCCAATACTTTTTGTGTTTTGATTTTTTTTTTTTTTTTTTTAAACAAATCCTTTCCCAAAGGATGCTTTTGTGCACATAGCATACAAAGTGCAAACAAACTGTAAAATACTGGTTTATTACGTATCCTGAAACTCTGCACCAGTGTCCTCTGGGTTTGGCACATACTTTTGCCTACCCCAACACCTCAAACCACTCAAACTGGAATACACTGGTGGCCTCGCACAGCTGCCAAGGCAGCTGGAGAGGAGCCCTGACCTCCTCACCCAAAAGCCTATCAAGTACCTCTAATAGCAAACTGATTAACCATCACAGTGTAGGCATTTGTATTGAAGTGAACTAGTGACATTGCAGGTGAATGAACAAGTTAATTTCTTGATTTTTATGTGTTTGTCTATGTATTTTAGGTAGGAGCCTTTATTTTGTGACACTTGAGTTGCCTCAAAACAGGTCTATTTCCCATCCTGTATTTACTGTCATCTAATTAGTGTAGGACATGTGGAATGTATGTTACTAAAACATAACTGAAATATCACTTCTGTCCTTACTGACTCTGCAGATTTACTTTTGTAGGTGTAGATTTGTTATACTTGTGGATATGACCGTATGTTTCGGTGATGACAACTCTCACTGTATGTTCTCGCTGTTGGAAGTTCCTGCAGCTCTGAGCTCTCCTAAACAGACTTAAAGTGATCTTGCTGACCTACTCGACCACTGATACCACCAGCATGAAGTTGTGTGTGGGTAGTTGGTTTTTTTTTTTTTTTTTGGCAAAAATGTGAAAACGTGTCTGCTTCATGCACTGGTGCTGTAAATGCCATGTTGCGCTCCATATGTCACTCATGGTATGGCAGTACTAATTACATAACATAAAGATACCACCTAGCTTAAGTGAGAGCTACCAGAGAGCAGGGGAAAACGGAATGTGTTTTTCACTTTGGTTAAGATGAAGTTGAGCCTGCAAACACCTTCTGACACCCACAGTGTCTATAGGTGCTGACTAGTGCCCAGGGAGCTTTACTCCCTTGGAGAGAAAACAATGGTGCCAATGTATCAAGACTTCAGAGGATGTTGACTACGAGGCTTTTTGGTGCACTTTTTCATCTGAATATAGTGTCGCATGAGCAGAGAGCTGCTTTCAAGGAATCTCAGTTTCTGCAGAGCTGCTCTTGTTCCTATATGTACCTTCTCAACGAGGTTGTGTCATCTCCATGTCCCTCCCTGCCCCGATAACGTGCAAATAGCAGGATGACTGAGCGCTCTGCAGAACAAAAGCACATATTTTTTGCTTCCATCAAATAAAGGTGAAGAGGAGAGAGATCTGAAATTTACTTTCAAGCTTAATTGTTTTATAACTTTAAGTCACTTGCTTCCATGTTTTTAAAAATTGCAAACAAATTTCTGTTTCAGTTTTGCAGGGGAGGAAAGAAGAAAGTTTAAAAGTCATCTTTTAAGGAGAAACTCTTGTTGGATATCACTACCTGATTCTGGGGGAAAAGTTGGTGAGACAGTACCTCTGATTAAAATACTAAATCTTGCAAGGGACTGCCCAGTCCCTTTACCCCCACCCCCTTCCATGTCCCTGCTTTCCTAGTCCCCTTTTCTAGGAGGAAATAAAGCTGTTGACAGAGCTGAGGAATGAACCTTCAAGAGCTCCAGTCCGCCATTTTCCACAGGGTACCTGTAGACCTGCACCCTGAAGTTAAGGAGTGAGGTGCTAATCTAATAAACAAACTGTAGCTACCAGGAGCCATGTGATAAAGCATTAACTTGCTCCTTGCTTGGTGGAGGAACTTCTGTGCAGGGGGAGGAAGCAACAGTGGGAACTGACCAGAAGAAGCAACAGGAAAAAAACCCAAACACCTAAAACCTAATATCATCCCCCCCCCCCCCCTTCCAGAATACTAAATGTTGCATTTCTGGCTCTTTTATAGTAAATATTATTTGAGCCAAAAAAAGTATGTTTCCTTGACAGACACTAATTCATGGAAATGTCTTAATGCCTCAAAGTGGAGCTTGGTTCTCTGTTTCTGCATAGTTGCTTTTGGGCAAATGCTTTTTGAGTCATATCTGAGTTCAACCTCTAAAATGCATTTTTCATGAGATGGGGAGGGGATGGAAGCAGGAATGGAGGATGTGGGTTGGAATAGGAGCCCAGCCGGAGTTTGAGAATAGGGATTGAGGGCAGCTTCTCCTGTCCTTTTATGTGAAGTCCTGTGCGTCCTCTGAGTTAGGGTTGGGCTGATCCCTGTGTGCCTCGGGGACTTGTGTGTATTTTGAGTCTTGAATGGGGTTGGGATTATGTGTGTGCTGTACACTTATTCCTTGGAAATGCCATCCTACTACCCAGAGCAAGGACTCCCCTCCCCTCTGCACTGTGGGATTAGCTTAATAGCAGCTTTATTTCGCCTCCCTAGCACATAGCTCCTCCAGCGGGGTAGGAATCAAAGTACGGCATGTGATGAGGTACAGAGATGTTCCCAGATAAAGAGGTGCCAGGCAGGGAGGTGCTGGCAGGGATTAGGCGCTCTGCATGGCGGTAGCCTGCCTGGGCAAGGGGGGAAGATGGAGGAGAAGACACGGCTTGCTGAGTTGCAGCACGGGGAGGAGGGATGGCAGGGCTTGGAGCAGGTGGATTTAAATAGCCAGTGTCACCAAACAAGACAAATCCACTCTTGCCTGCTTGTGTTATATGCCCAGAATGAGATGTAGTGGACTTTTCCATTTTTCACTTCAATTTGGGATTTTAGAGGTTTGGCGCTATAAGGACGCAACTGCTCGGTTACCTGATTGCAGCTATTGCTATTTTTTTAAAATGCTGATCTGCTGTGGAGTAACATACCTTCTCTGCACGCAGCACCTAATGTAGTTTCTTCGGGATTCCCGGCAGGTCTGTCCTGCCTGAGGTAGACTCAGTTATTTCGTATTCACCAGCACTAACCTCACTTTTAAGATGTGCTACCTGGGTTTCTCAGGCGGAGATAGGTGAAATGATTCTGTGCTGTGCTACTGTATCTATTTGCTAAATCCTATCTAAAACTATCCTTGTTCACAAGCCACTTTGTTTTCCAGTCCTGCAAACCTAAGATGAGAATGAAAATTAGGCAATTTAAAAAAATTTCCATTCCTGATGTCCTCCTGCTGGTAAAGGCTCTGACCCATTCCCCATGTGCCACCTGAGGCAGGAGCATTCAGGTGGGTTCAGAAATGCACGCTTTTGCCTTGTCAGTCTGTCATCGTGTCTGAAAGATTGATAGGGTATGGTGATGAATAAACATATGGCATTTATATGTAGTGTCCTTTGAATATAAAGCATGGAAGTAATTCCTGAAATAAAACAGAAGTGTGGGAGGGGGAAGATGGGAGTGTCGAATCCTGCCTCAAGAGTTGATTTCCTTTGGAAAGGAGCCTGCCACTATGCAAATAGAGGCAAAGGCAGGTAATGAAGCAGAAAATGGGCGCTTAATCCAGCTCTCTTGGAGCTTTTGTGGCAAAGCTCTAATTGATGTCCATAGGAGGTGGATCAGTCTACTAGATCAGTACCAAAGCCTTGTGATGCTTTGGTAACTGGAGGTGTTGCCATACTTCCATCAAAGGCTCAGCTTGTGGCTCAGGGAACCAAAAACTTGATTAATAATGTCTCCCCAGATGGTAAGGAATCACATGTTTTTCTCTTATCTGTTTTCCATTTAATGATAAAAGCAACAGTAGCTGCTCTCCTCCATTTCAGCTTGGAGTAGTAGTTTACATAAAATATACCGATTAATAGATGGATAAGGCTCTAAGAAGAAATCACCCCACATGTTAACACAAAGGGCTGCTGAGTAATCCCGTACAGGCACATAGATAAGACTTGTAAAATAACCCTCTGTGTATGTATCCTGACTTTCCTATAAAAATCTGTTCTTTTGTAATTTCCCCAGAGTTTGTAGGTTCACTGCCATTTTCTGGAGATAAGCCCACACAATTGTTCAAGAGGAAATTGTTGGTGAAGGCAAAACGTCCTATGGTGAGCTTCTCAATCTGCTACGTGCGACTTTTTTTTATCTTCGGAGCTGGATTCAGGCTCTGAACTTTCTGCTTCTCCAAGGCTCAATGATTTTCACAGTTCAAAGATTTAGGGGTCTGTCTTGACCTGTTTTCTGTTGAAAAATGCAGTCTTCAGAATAAGTTTCTCGGGGATAAGAGTGCATCTGAGGGGTATAGTGTGGAAAAAGCCCTGTCCTGCAGCTTGAATGTTGCCTCTCCTTCAAAATCAAGAACGGTTTCCTCATGCTTTCTAGAAGCATTAAGGGAAGCTTCCCCTGATTCTGCTCTCTTCTAGGACCACAACCCCCTCCATTTTCCATTCTACAAACCCTCCCCTATTTACTTTCTAGAAGCTATATGAGTGGTGGTGTTTTTCTGGTGTTGTGTGTGGGTGTGTGTGGTGGGTTTGTTTTGTTTTTTTTTTTTTTTTTGTTATTTTTTTTTTTTTTAGGATTTGCCTTCTAATGCTTTCTAGGACTCCATCTGTTTTTTGCTTTCTAGGAATTCTCCCCTCTTGCTTTCTAGCACTGCTCCTTGATACTTTCCAGGAATATTTCATGTTCTCTAGGACTCCTGTGACTTGTGTAGAGGAATTGTCTATATTTTCTAGGACTCTGACAGTTTAATTTCCAAGACATCCCACTCCTCTCGCTTTCTAGGAACTTTTCCACAATTTCTGTGGATGCATCTGTTCTGTTTTTTAGAAATCGTGTCTTTTGCTTTCTAGAATTTGCCCCTTAATGTTTCCTAGGGCTTTTCTGCACTTGAGAGGAATGCTTCCCCAATGTTTCCTAAGAATCCTCCAGTTCCCTTCTTAAGAATTACCACTTTTTCTGGTATATACCATTCCAAGGAATCCCCTCCTTAAGGTTTTCTATTAATACTACTTAATGCTTTCTGGAAGTGTCCAATATTTTCTAGGAAGACCCCCCCGTTAGTGCTTTCTAGGGATTTCCCTGGTTTCCCAGGAATCCCCTCCAAAAGCTTTCCAGGAACATACCCTTAATGCTTCCTTGGATTTTTCCAAGTTTTCTGGGAATCTTTTATTGCTTTCTAGGAATCCCTCCCTCTTGCTTTGTAGGAATCTCCAACACTTTGTAGCACTTTCTAGGACCCCCCTGATCCCAAAGCATATATGTACATATGCTTTCCAGGAAACATCTACATCTTTCTCCCTAATACTTAGGCATCCCCTTGGAATGCTTCCTAGGATTTTTCCATGTTTTCTAGGGATGTTTTTCCTTGATGCTCTCTATGAAAGATTCAGTCTCATTTCTGGGAATACCTCTCTGCTTTGGCTGAGTTCCCTACTGTGCTTTCAAGGAAAGCCCTGCTTGCTTTCAAGGAATTTTTCTCTTTTCATTCTAGCAGTTCCCTGTGCTTTCTGGAAGGTCCCTGTGTTTTTTCTAGGATTTAGAAACTGCACCTCTTTAAGTTGTTGTTTTTTCTGTGTTTGTTTGTTTTTTTTTTTTTTTCCTTCTGCTTACTAGGAATTCCCTGCTGCTGTCAAGAATATATTGCTTGCTTTCTATTTGCTAGTAATTCCCTTCTTCCTTTCTAGGAATTGCCCATCTGCTTTCCAAAAACTTTTGTTGTGCTTTCTAGGCATTCACTCCTTGTTTACCAAGAGTTCTTTATCTGCTTTTTAGGAAGCTGCTATTTGCTTTCCAGGAATTTCTTGTGCGCTTCCTAGGAATGTCAAATCTGCTTTTTGCGAGTGCTCCACTTTCTCCCTAAAAATCTTCTCATTTATTTCTAGGAATATCCCATTTGATTTCTAGGGATTCCCATGTGCATTTAAAGAATTCCCAGTTTACCTTTTGGGATCTGTGCAGTGCTTTCTAGGATTTTCCCATTTCTCTTGTGTGACTTTTCTGCTCAGCTTTGTAGGAATGCCTTAGTTTGTGGTTTGTTTTTTGGTTTTTTTTTTTTGTTGTTGTGTGTTGTGTTTGTGTGTTTTTTTTTTTTTTTTTTCCCCCTGTGAGTTTTTCAAGTTTCTAAGAAATCCTCATTGGTTTTCATGGAAACTTTTTTCTAAATCCCTAGGAAGCTTACGAATGTTTCTTATGACTTCCCAAATCTGGACTCTTCCTGGGAATTTTCCAGCACTTATTTTAGGAATTTCACCTGGAGTTTCTAGAAAGTTAAATCCTTTAGGAATTCTCTGGTGTCTGCTGTATAGGCTTTATATAGAGATAGGAGGGGAAAAAACCCCCAAAACCAAACCACCAAAACCCCTGTGTGAATGAGGCAATGAGGCAAGGCCTTTTGTTATAGAGTATATGCTGTCTTTATATTGAGGATAAGGCACCAATGTATATTCCATGTATGGCAGGAAGGACCTATACAAGGTGAGGAGAGGCTTTTTCTGTCTGTATGTAGAGTGTATGCTCTCTGTGTATATACCACATAGGCAGAGAAAAGCTTTGGCGAGTGGTGAGTGGTCTGTAGGTAGACCATGTGAGTGGTCTGTAGGTAGACCATGTGAGTGGTCTGTAGGTAGACCATGTGAGTGGTCTGTAGGTAGACCATGTGAGTGGTCTGTAGGTAGACCATGTGAGTGGTCTGTAGGTAGACCATGTGAGTGGTCTGTAGGTAGACCATGTGAGTGGTCTGTAGGTAGACCATGTGAGTGGTCTGTAGGTAGACCATGTGAGTGGTCTGTAGGTAGACCATGTGAGTGGTCTGTAGGTAGACCTACACAGACAACGAAGTCTTGTTGGGCTGTGTTGCATCACTAGTGTTTGCGTCTTGGTTTTCAAGACATCCTCCATTATATGCCCTGTGTGTTCTTGGTTTGTGGCATTTGTTATGGCTATGTGGGCACTGCTATAAAGTTGGTTTTCTACTTGTAGACCGAGATGAGGCAGTCTTGGTATCATGCTAGATAGTATTACTATGGATGGGTCTGTCCCCCCCCCTTTTTTTTTTTTTTTTTTTTTTTTCCGCCCTGGAGCATGATCCGAGGCCTGTGGAAGCTGGTGGAAATCTTGCAGTTGACATTATGCTGCTTTAAACCAGACTTCTAATGTTCTGCAATGCATTTGCCCTAAGTTCACTTATTGAGCTCACAACAGCTAGGCTGCATCTCTTATGCAGTTCTTCTTGAAAATAGTGGAGCCTCTTTAAGTTAAAGAAGCGAGCTTAAAAGTCCCCAGTAAGACAACTTTTTTTAATCTTTAAAGTTCCACAGCCATTTGTAATCAAATTGCTTAACGCTTAGGTCCTGAAGTGTGCTTCTTCTGACTGTGGCACACTAGGAACAAATGAACCCCAGAGCTTTATAAGTTGTTATTCTGCAGCCGTTGGCATGTTTTCTAGTGGCAACCACCAGTGAAAGCTGGGGAACATCACGGGAACTGGATGACTAACCTTTCCAAGGCACACCAGGGAGCTGGTTGTCACTGCTGTCAAAGGCAGACAGTCTTCCATGAAGGGTCCAGTAAAAAGTCACACCTAGAAATCATTTATATTTCTTCATGCATTTGAAAGAGCAAAATTGTTTCAAAGATATTTTTGTTTTATCTTTTAAACTCCTTAGCAGTCCTGAAGGCGTATATGACTTGTAATCTCCTTATATATGCCTTGCTGGCTGAAATATCACTCTTAGTGGTGAACAAGATGCCCTTTCCCTGTGGTGCCTGTGTGTGTGCGCATACTTGAAAGACCAATTATATATTTTTGGTGATAAAACCCAAGCTTGCTTCTCAGATTCTTCAATTATATGTTTACTATGATTATAAAGTGTTTAATCAGATCTGCCTAAAATGTCATTCGGTACCACTTTTCCTCTTAGCTGAGAACAGCTCTTTGCTTAAAAAAACGGCTGCTTTTATGTAATGCAGAAGGTATGACATGTAGAAACCTCCTTTTACCTGGGAAGTGGACAGTGGAGTTGGGCTTAGCAGCATATATTTGAACACTCAAGTAGGCCCAAACCTCATCCAAAGCTTTACAAAACATGAAGTATTAGCAAGAGAGCTTGGTCTCTAAGTCTTTATTCTAAATTTCTAGGCATTACTGAGTGATACTACTGAAAGCTTTTGAAAAGGGGATATTTATTCTCAAACTTTGAAGATAAGCACAAAGCACCATTCTCTCTGCAGAACTGAGTAATGTTTTACCCAACCAGGTGATCATGCCACATTAAGTAGTTTCTCTCGCTAGCTGAATTGGTTAAAAGTTATTTTCGGAAGCCTCACAACAGAAGTGTCTACCTATGCTGTTGCTTGGTAGCAAAGTAGAAAATGAGCACTGCGGTGTGTTAGAGCTCAGCTGCTCTTCCAGTTTGTTGGGTTGTTTATGTTCATGCAGAAGTTCTTGTCCAGGGGCTGTGCCATCTCCTTGACTACATCTGTGAGGTCCATGAAAGGCAAGCAAGCCTATGGGGCTTGCGTCCTTCCAGCAAGTGGTCGGCATCTCTTTTGGAAAGAGGTAACGCCATGACTTTGAACAAATGTGGCTGTGAAACCGATGTAGTCTAATTCTTCAGAGTCATGTATCCTGCTTTCACTTTCTCTCCCCAGCTGTATGAGAGGTCTCTTGTCTCACTTAGTCACTTGGTTTCCAAGTTCCTCACACTCTGAACCCTGCTGTCTCGCATACCTGGTAATGCTGGCTCCTGCTTTAACCTCAGGTTGGCTCTGCAGTGACCTTTGATCTCCTGCTCCAGCCTGCTTTTTTTTTTTTTTTTCTTTTTTTTTGCTTCATCCCAACAGCTTTATTCTTCCTCATGCAGGCAGGGCAGATGATCTCCTTGATGCGTTAGTTAGTTTTACTTTTTCTGCCTTACCCCCCCCAATACCTCAATAGTTACATTCACAGCATCTTTTTCAAATTTATTTTGAATGTTCATTAGGGCTGAGAAAATTTAACTACAGACTGTGCTTCTGTCCCCTCCTCTGCCAATCCTGCTGATCAGCCTCGCGTGCTCCCTCCCCTCGCATCTACAAAATCCCATGGCTGTGTGCAGCCTGCCAGTGGGAATAAGGACCGAGTCTCCCATATGGGGGCTTTCCACTGCTTTAGTGCTAACCCAGGTAAATCTGATGGTGATGTCACATGAATGAACTAGTGACAGAAAAGAGATGGGAAGGATGGCAGCCAGTGCAACAGTTGGCCTTGATAATCTAGGAGGAAAAAAGGTTGCTTCCATCAGTATGTTGCACAGGAGGACGGACTTCCAATAAAACAACTAAATCGAGGAAACAGCCCACCTGTACTGTAATAGCCTTGGAGACAGGAACCAGTTGAGGACGTATTTTTTTGAAAACTACTTCAGTGATAGTTCTAAGTAACTGACCTGATTTTTCAACTCTCGGGTAACTTTTGGAGAGTTAAAAGTACGTAGTGTTCTTCATAAAAGGTGGCTCAGAGAACAAGTACAGACCAGGATATTCTGACTTGCAAAACAAGTGAAGAATAAACTCTTTAAGACCCTTTTCAGACAGATTCCCCTTGATCTTGGCTGGAATTTCTTCATGCTAAAACCAAGTATGCATTCAACATTAGCTTTGCGAGTATCTCTATCTCCGATCTGACTTGAACCTTATCCAGAGCATGTTTTGCTGATGGTGGGGATATGAATACAGCATTGTTTTAACAAAAAAAAATGGAATAGCCTCTTTCTTGGTATAGCTGCCTCCCTGATATGAAGGTGTTTTTCTGGCATAACGATGCCAACTAAGTTGAGAACTTGGTTTTGACATGGAAGCAGAACTCTGTAGTTTGGAACAAGGCCCAAGTGCTCACTGCTTAGCGCTCAGTGACACCAAACACTTTTAGGCTGCATTAATTTTAGCAGGATTTGCGAAATCTGAGCAACTCTGTAAATAAGACTATCAATGATAAATGCCCTGGGGTGGTAACTCTCTAGAAAAGCATAGCATCTTTTAATTTGGTATGTTGTCATGCTGCAGCGTGGGAGATGCGCAGAAATTGTTCACAAGCCCTGAAACCACAATGGAAGAAGCTTAGGACTTCACTTAATCTAATACCAAATCCATAGGTTTTCAAAACCTGAACCTCATAGCACAAAGCCATAACAAATTTCAATGTTTTCGTCCCTCGTTTCTTTGTCTTGCATTGCTGCAGACATTTAACTTGAAATCACCGAATGACAATCAGAAAGGTCAAGGTAACTTTTGTTTGTTGTTTACCTGATCCAATTTTTGTTGTCGACATCATACACTGACCACATTGTCAGCTAAAGATAAGTTTTTGTTCTTCCGCCATTGTCAGCTAAGCATTCCCTTATCATTTTTCTCAGCTATTTGTTTGGTTATTTTTAAATTATTCAGGCTTGGGTTTGTTGAATCTTTCAGGTCACTGCTACCAAAAGAGATAAGGAAGTTTATTAAGTGTTCATGTACATTGATGGGGGGGGGAATAGATGGAGAGCGTTTGTGTAGCTTATCTTTATTCATGAAGCCCTTGAGGGTGATGGAAAAGGGTACCAGGAATCCACGCAGGCTGTCGACTCATCCAGCCATATTTAACTTTGTTCGTCCTGGTTGCCTCAGCTAACGCACACATGAGGCTGTGCCAAGCCCTGTGCGTTGCCTACCTTGCATTATTAATGCTCCCAGAAGGGCTTATATTTGTGCGCTGTTGGCTGGGGTGAGACTGGCACTGCTGCATCTCTGCTGAGCGCCGCCGCATTCCTGCCTGTGACATTGTGGCTCAATGAGTGATATTAGTACTGAGTAGGCACAGCTGGAGCAAAGCAGTATCTAGTGTTTTCCAGTGCTGCCAATGGCTGCAATCCAGAAATATAGGTCTCTCTGAATTCTGATAGATTTAATTAGGGAGACAGTAACACATGCACAGAGAGAAAACCAAATCCAACCACTGTTATCTATCATGCAATTATACTACGTGTTTTAGTATCCGTGCCTCTTTCCTTTCTTAAAACTTGCTTGAGTTTTTTAAAAGTTAAATAAAATATTTGAGTTAAATAAGCTTGCAAGAGCTTCTGTGTTGTTTTTTTAATGATTGTTAATGCTGAGGGAAACAAAAACATTAATAGATGCAATGTAGGAACTGAGATAATTTCTCATAATTATTTAAAGCTAATCTCATGGATTTTTTTTTTGAACCAGACTCCGCTTATTTGGAGCTCGTAACATCATGAACAGATTTATTTGTGTATGTTCTTTTTTACTGTTGCCGTGTGGCTTTGGAGAGTGCATCCAAACAACCTGCCCACTCAAAGCAAGGATGTCTACCTGCCTGCTGAGACCTGTTCTGCACCTGCTCTTGGCAAGCTGCACTGGGGCTGAGTGCTGATGGTGGTCGTGTGTCTGTGCACACACAGGGAATCTCCTTGCCCAGTGTTTCCAAGTGGAGCGTAGGCTGGCTGAGGCTTATTTTTTCTCTTTATATATTTTTTTTTTCTTTTTTCATCTGTAGCATTTCACCTATTTATGTTAGGGAAGAGACAGCTGATCCTTTGGAAGCTTAAATATTGGACTCTTTATTTATTTATCCCCCCTGCTATATAATACTTTTGGATAGGTGATAACATTTTGACATGAGGTTTTCATAGCCAGGTTACGCAGTGTCAATAATGTGCACGTGTAATGTGATGTTCCTGCAATAAATTTGGGCGAGTGTACTATGCTTTATTTCATTCCACTCCACTAAAGGCAGATAAGGGAGGCAGTAGTGTAAATCAGAACAATTCCTTTGAATTTGGGTGGAATTTGGGGCTGCCAAAAATGATACCTATCCAAGAGGAGTAGTGCATCTGGGCACAAAGTCTAAGCATGTATATTCAGTAGGTTAATGCAAGATAAAGCCCTAGTCTGCTTGCCTCTCCCAAAAGCGTACTACAGGAAACCAAACGGATTACCTCAATTGTCAGCACACTGATGCCAACCCCTGGCTTTCCCAAATCACAGGACTAGCTTAAAAGTCTATGCTTTTGTGGAGTTTTATTTTCCCTAAGAGCTATCTCATAACAAGTGGTTAGTTTGAATTTTTAATCTTTCCTCCAAAACGATGTCTACAAATCTACTTTTTTTTTTTTTTTTTTAAAAAAAAAAAAAGAGAAATTGAGATTTGCTGATAAGAGGCCTCTAAGGAAGGCACAAAACATCATGAGACTCCTGATTAAAATTGGGGTAGCTGGTAATGCTGCCGCTATTACTTTTGCATGTCCATTCCTTTGGGTTTAAAATATACCAGTACTTGTCAGAAATCCAATCACTTGGGCTATTGTGAATTTGGATTTAACCAACACTCTTTCCCCCCCTGTGGCTGAAGCTGTTCCTTTGTGTTATGCTATTGTGTTATGGAGGGCTGTTGGCAGATGTGCACAAGATTATTTCAAGCCTATTTCTCTATACTGCTGCAATATTAGGCCTTCTAGGTCCAAGAAACAAATCTTTGCTTATCCTTATTTCATCCCCATCTGGTACTAATGTAAAATGACTGAAAAAGTCAATTTTTAATTAGAAGTGGAAAAACAACAGGGTCGATATGTGTTAAGATGTATTAGGTTTAGGTCACGCTTCACCCAGACATCAGCGTTTCATGCTGAATCCTCAGTGGCTGCCATTCTTGAGCAGATCAGCAAGTCTTAAGCGGTAATTCCACCTAATAAGGTGGGTAATTCGGATAAAAGAGGTAAGTAGTTAACCAGGCAAGTAGCACACTATTTTTAATGGCCGTCAGAAGCATTTACAAGATCGCATACGTCAGAGGACTATGACATGACAGGAAACTTTGAAGAAGTGTGCTTCATAAAACAAGCCTATGGTCTTCTCACAAGATCTGATTTTTTTTTTTTTTTTTTTTAATAAGAAAAAAGGTAAAATAACCTCTTTCAAACAGGTGCTAAAGAACATATGACTGTTGGTATTTTGTGTTATGCTTCCCCTAAAATGCATGAGATTTCTCACCTTGCAGGGAAAGGGCCCTGAGGATCTTTGTGGAGATGATGCAGTATATGTATACGCTTGTATATGGAAGTGCTTAAATATTAATGCCCTAATTTGTCATTAGGTGATTAGTACAGTATACCCCTGTACTGACAACCAGATGTTTGTCATGTCCCCACTGGCGGGCTCTTCCTATAAGGTGGCAGGGAGGAGGGGAGAGCAATGGTTTGGAGAAAACCAGCCACTTGGTATTAAACAATTATAAACAAACCTCTAGAAGAGCGCATGCCTGTCTCCCGCTTCAGACTGAGCGTGCTTCTACACCGGTGGTACAACAGACTCCCTTCTTGTGCCAGATTCTGCGTGTAAATTAAGAACAGAATTAGCATTGATTATAGGGAAAATGATAAAGCCTTGAAATTACTCTTTCAGGATCTGAGGGGCTGCTTGCCAACAGCGAAAATATTTGTTTCGCGTTGTATCAGGCCCTTCAGATCTGGCCTGAAACAAAGGGCAGTGAACAGCTCTACTGTGGGTGACTGCAATCATTTGGAATAACCTTGATATCCTACTAAGCAATGAATATGCTCAAGGTGCCCACCAAGGTGATGGTCCCGTCCTCTAACTCTTGTTCTGGCTCCGGCAATTGTAAGTTGGCTCCGTGAGGCTGTGAATTCAGGCTTTGGGGGATCGCAGAGCTTTTGCTGCTGTGACACTATTGTGGGTGTAAACCATGGGTATAGGAGCGATGGTTGCTGCAATCAGTATTCAAAATGTTTGTCTACAAGCTGAGTGACTCATTAATTACAGGCTATAAAATGCTCCTTTGCTTCTTTTGCCCCCCCCCCCCAATCTAATTTGCCAGCATTTATCTCAGCCTTCTCCAGATAATGCATGGATGCAGACACTGAAAGCATTCTCAGTAAAATCACTGTTTTAGCTCAGTCAAGTTGCCTCATCCCTGAAATGACCCCTCAGGAGCACAGGTGAAATATAAAGCTAAGCTAAGGGGGTGAAATGTCGCGGACAGTTGCTGATAGATGAGGATTGTTTGTACTTCTTTTCTCCCTGCTTCCTTACAAGTGAAATTACTCTTCAATTACATGCAGCTGAAAATGGGTTTGATCTTGTTCATAATTATCTATATTGCATGTTGCCATATAGATTTTTTTTTTTTTCTTCTAATTTTGCCTTGAATATCTCTGGGGGTGGAGATTCCACAGCATCTCTAGGCAACCTGCTTCACTGTTTGACCACTCTGAGTAAAAAGGTGATTTGTGTGCTTAGATGGAATTTCACATCTTTTAATTTGTGTCCCTTTTGTGTCGTCCTGTCACTGGACACTGCTGAGAAGAGCCTGGTTCCCTCTTCTTTGCTTATTAGGAATTAATACCATTAGGTATTAATAAACACCCATTAGGTATTAATAAACATGGCTAAGATCCACCCCACCCCTTCTCTTGAACAGTCCCAGCTCTTTCAACCTCTCCTTGTATGGGAGATGCTCCAGTCTTTTTTCCCTATCTGTGTTGGCCTTTTGCTGGACTTGCTCCAGTAAGTGCATGCCTTGGACTGGGGAGCCCAGAACTGGACCCAGCACTCCAGTTGTGACCTCCCCAGCACTGGGTGGAGAGAAAGGATGACCTGCCGGCAACACTCCTAATGCCGCCCAGATTGCTGTCAGCTGCCTTTGCCACAAGGGCGCATTGCTGGCTTATGGGCACCAGTACATTTTGGACAAATTGCTTTAGCTACTGCTGCTTCTTTCCACTATTCTGTCTCTTTCTGGTCTGGATGGAATAATGGGTTTTGTTTGTAACTTCTCAATCCCTCACCCCACCATGTGGGTGGTTTGGTTTTCTTGGTGGGTGGTTTGGTTTTCTTGGTGGGTGGTTTGGTTTTCTTGGTGGGTGGTTTGGTTTTCTTGGTGGGTGGTTTGGTGGTGTATGTTTTTGGTGTGGCATTTTTTTTTTTTTTTTTTTCTTTTTCCCTTCTGTAAGCTTTCTGCAGCCATTGGACCTGGTTACCACGCCTGTCAGGGCTCAACTCCACCAGAGTCAAATCTAGATCAAGGAAGTGAGTAAATGTAGCAGGATATGCAGGCAAATAACCATCACTGGGAGAAGAGAAAAGGGCAGCTTCCGAGTCATTGTATGTTGTGCTAACTTTTTTGTCTTTCCTGTTAAGTTAATGGAAGTCTACATGATACGGTTAATTAATGTCTATCAAAGTAGTTTAAAAAAGGCGGGGAGGGAGGGGGGGGGAGATACCATCATTACTCAGAAACTTTGAATGCTGAGGCTCGTCCTCACAAAAACCTCACCTTACAATGCGTGCATGCTGTCTAACATGAAAAAAAGCGTATAGAGGTATTCCTGCAGTAAACCAGGAAAGACTACTCAGAGGTAAATGTTGTAAATAAAATACTGCCTTCAAAGATTCTTTAGAGATTCTTAGATGACCAAAAGGTACTAAAGTCAGCAAGCCTTTACTTATTACCTCTGATGTGCAACTGTGTTAGCTGTGCACAGAAAGACTTTGTACTGTTGGGTCTACAGAGTCAGAGCCTCCATCCCCGCAGGGCTGTGCCGCTCTGCGTTCAATAGATGTAACTCCTTAAGGTGAATATATATATATATATTTGAATCTTCATCTTATCAGACAGATCAAAGTAAAAACATCTTTACGTAATCTTTCTTTACTGAAAAACAAACTGTAGCTTCACTTACAGTACCTGCTATGATTCATCTTGGGTTGCCAGATGTGTATATTAAAACGCTATTTTGTCAAGAGGTGGTGCATTTAGGATACAAAAAGGATACAGAAACTTGAGCGCACCTAACAAACATCTGCCTGGTTCACAGCTTATCCACAAAAAAAGCCCAAGAGCTCAAGACTCTGTGCTTGTTTATCTCAGAACCACAGAATTGCTCAGGTTGGAAGGGTCAGCAAGAGCAGGTTGCCCAGGACTGTGTCTGGCTGAGTTTTGAGCAGCTCTGTGTATGGACAATCTACAAGCTCTCTGGGAAACCTGCTCTTGTGTTTGACCACCCTTATAATAAAAAATAAATAATTATGGTTTCTAAGAAGAGGAGGGGGAGCCAAGAGCCCCCCCCCCCCCCCCCTTTTTTTTTTTCTATTTTCATTGCAGGTTTCTTGTGTTGACAACACGGTAAGCAATTTGATGCTTTGTTTGCTTCTTCAAGTAGGAGATGTTAAGGTAGATCTACTGACAGTTATGGAAATATAGTTAAACAGTAGTACAACATTTTTAAGGCTAAGAAAAGTGCTTGAAAACTCTACCAGATGTACTATATATAAATAGGAGCTTTTTTCTGAATGGATTTTTAGAGCTAGATTTAGAGGAACCAGACTGATTTCAGGCCCAGTTGAACAGGGATAAAAAGACTGAACAGATAAACTGTTCATGTCCTGTCAGATAAACTCATGAGGCATGCTTGGCAATATTACCTGTACTTGTAGCCTTCAAAGTTAGGATAACAGATGCTCAGAGAAGCTTTTACAATCTAATTTGCTCTCATATGTTCTAATCCCTCTCGTTTACTAATAGTACTGTAAAAAAAAAAATAAATTACTAAACCCGTGCAAGTTTCTTCCTGTGAGAAAAGCCAGATCCAACTGAGAAATCCTCAGGTCCTTTAAGGACTAAATCCATATCTTTTCACAGAATCTCCTAGATTGGAAAAGACCTGTAAGATTGTATTGTTCTGGATTTTATAGAACAACATGGGGTTTGTTTCCATACCCCACTTCCGTTCATTGCCTATCAGTCCCATGAACTTCCAAAGAGGAGAGGAAAAATGTAGTTCCCTTCCATTTATTAAGGTCATTTTGGACAACCACCTTGAGCTGCGTTAGGCTTCCCATTGGGGATAGCAATGTTCTGATGCATTATAAATTTCTGAGGGCAGATTTTATAAACTTGCACTGCTCCAAGCCAACACAGCCCTATTGTTATCAAGAGCGTTGCAGCAGGAATCTACAACAGCTGAAATCTGGACTCGTTGTCTTTTATTAAATAGATTGCCACATCCCTTGACAATGGCTATCAAAAGCTTATTCTTGGAAAAACAAAACATGGTATCATTTGTGTGTCAATGGCAGCATATGCTCCCTGCGTTTCAAAATCCTCTGAAGTGTTCAAAAACCACCATCTTTCTCGGTGAGAAAGTTGTGCTGTCAAATACAATGCGCTCAAACTTCCCTGTCTTACAGAAAGAACTTGATGTTCTGTATGTATGATGTGCTTTTTTTTCCCCTGTGCTCCTCGTATGCTGAGGCACATCACGTTCTGGCACTCTGAAATGTCCACGCACGGGAGGAGTTTATATCTTGGGCTGGTTTTGAATGGTAGATAGGCGGCATTAGACAAATGGGTGAGGTGGAGTCAGGACTGACTGCTTGAGAGTGTTTGGAATGTAAATGTACAGGGGGGGTGGTGGTGGGGGAAACCACAACCAAAAAGCTTTATGGGTTTTTATTGTTGTGTTTGGGTTGTTTTTTTTTTTTTTCCTCCTGTATAGCAGAACAGGGTCCATTTCAGTCTCTTTACTCAGCAAGTACAGGCATGAACACCACTACTGTATTTGCAATAGGATCAGAGGGTCAAACGAAAGGTATAAAATGATCAGAAGCTCCACTATAAGGCAGGAGGAATAGGATGACATTTATGAATATGAGGCTGAATTCACACCTTAGTCCTCCTTCCTAGGTGAGGTAATTAATGCAGTGAGATTTTCCTTTTAGGTTTCCTTTCTTTGCATCCCTCTATTTCAATGTCTGTGCTGATTTAGTTTGATAATTTCAAACTTTGATGCAAGTACACTTAGTTATCTGATAGAACAGGTTATCTAGTGATGTGCACTCACTCTTTTCTGCCCTGCCTCTCCTCCCCCCAGTCAAATTTGTCTTCAGTTTTTACCCTGGTGAAATTTAAGGTGAGAATGGTTTCAGCAAAGCACGTTAGCTGGTTGATTCTGGTAATCCTCATCATTTGTCTGCGGTAGCTCTGCAGTGAATAGAAGGCTGTGTCATTTCTGTCCTTCTCTGGGCTGACCCTCTTCTTTGTAAGCTGTAATATCAAAGCAGATGGCAAGTAGATTTCCATCTAAGCTCCGGAGGATTTTCTGAGGAAGTGGTAGTGAAGTCACTGTGTCTAGTCACCAG
The DNA here is from genome assembly GCF_965231255.1 of Vanellus vanellus. Classification (NCBI taxonomy): domain Eukaryota; kingdom Metazoa; phylum Chordata; class Aves; order Charadriiformes; family Charadriidae; genus Vanellus; species Vanellus vanellus. The sequence goes on from NC_138907.1 coordinate 15,860,147, forward strand.
CCAGACCAGCGTTGTCTGGTCACACTGGTGGGAGTGTTTCACCTCTGCCTAGCAAACACGGGGAGGGTTGGGTGCGAAGTAGGACTGGCTGCAGAGTTCTTCCATTTCTGTCGACTTGATTTGAGTCACGTGAACCACAGAATGGTCAGGGTTGGAAGGGACCTCAGGAGATCATCTAGTCCAATCCCCAGTTCCCAGCGGACAGAAAAATTTCCTCAAGCACAATTGTTCTGTTTATGTGACATTAAGACTCTACTGATGTAGCTGGCGTTGTGTTTTCTGAAAGATTCAGGAGTCATAAACTAGAAAGAATGAAAGATGTAAAGGTCGGTTAAAAAAAAGCAAGCTTTCCAGGCTACAAATCCAGACAGAGTAATACCTGGGCTGTGTCTTTCCCTGACAGTGCGAACAGCCAGCATAGGTGTCTCTTTGCTGTACTCAAAATGCTATGTTTAGTCCACATATTTCATCCATAGCTGTACGGAAAAGGAGTAGAAGGGAGCACTGGGATCCTTCAATCTTCCTAGCAACCCCTGAGCTAGAAATTAATGTTCCGGAGCTGTTGAGAGGTGGGTTAGCTCTGTTTGGTGTCTGAAAGCCAGTGGCTACTCGATGACTGATCAACAGCGCTAAGTCCTTGCTATGAAACAGCAGAAAGTCATGCAACTTGATTAGTTCAGTCACTTCCCACTTAACACAGTGGTAATTTTGCTGAACAGCTAGCTCACGCCTTCACAAAGACATCTTCTAAAGGGCTAATAAATGTATGACAAGGCTAATTCAGCCACTGCTAATAAATGGTGTCAGGGCTATAGAGAAATGTATATCAGTCTAATGTATGTATGCCGTTCAACATACGAAATTAAAAAATGTCCCAAAGTCAAGTGTGTGTAGCAGTAAATACGGAGGAGAAAGACGAAGGTGAGGATATATGAGAGTCAAGTCTCTCTCTGTCATTAGTTATAGCCTAGCGCTGCCGTTTCCCGAGCGCTCTGGAAAAAAGCCTCGGAAGGTAAGGGAGCAGCCAGGGCGTTTACCGCTGAGCAGGGCTCAGTTTGAATAACAACAGTATCCAAACACACGGCATAAAATCTTTTTTTCTGATCTGCATCACACTTAAAAAAAAAAAAATCGTTTGTGTGACTCCTCGTTGTGAGCCTCTAGATCATGGCGAGCAGTATTGATATGTGGTGCAGAAAATGAAAGGCAGAGAACAAAGGCGGTGCTGGTGAGAAACGGATGAGAGGGGAACAGCAGATAATGAAGAGGAACACAGCGGATAGGAGGCTTTAGATCATTTAAGGGATAATAGATGAGAAAGATTGTTCACTGCAGATAAATGTGGAATAATGGTAACTTTGAATCCTTTTCGCTCCAGACTCCGTGTTTCACAAAACAGGGCTTTAAAAAAAAAAAAAGCCCCGAAAATGAGGAGTCAAAAGGTGTAGCTATGCGTGCTGTTAACGAATAATGAACAGGAGGAAGATGAATCTCCGCATGCGGGATGGTCCTGCTGGTGGTGATCTTGATCCAGGATACTCGGGAGTGGGGTAAAACAAAAAGGAAGAAAAAAGGTGGGAAGGGGAAAGGGGGGAGTGAACCCAAAAGGCAAAATAAAACGTTTAGCTAACTGAAAAATGAAGAGTTTGGAATAGCGCGCTTGCATACATGGACTTTTGATGTCAAGATAACACACAGAAATGAATTGGCCCTGAAAGTGTTTCTTTCAGTTTATTACTAGTGGTTGCATTTGGAAGCAGCGATATTGCATGTATTTAGAAGGCAGGTTTTGACTATAATTCTCGTGATTTTTGGGGTGGGGAGGGAAGTCTCAGAAACCAGAGGAGGGACAGGTAACGCTGACACCGATGGCCCAGTTTTGCCTTTGCTGATGGCAGGAACGCAGAGACCCCGGCTGCGCCTGGCTGGGTAAGTCCCTCTTGCTGACGCATGCCAGGAGCAGTGTATGCTGATATTATTATTTTTTTTTTTCTTTTTTTTTTTTTCCAAAAAAGGGAGTCCTTTTCTCTCCGCTGGTGCGTGGGGATTTCACGTTGCAGCATATAGCGTGTGGTGTTACGGAGGCAGGACTGCTGGCCATTTTCCTTGCCAGAAGACCGGCAACTTTTGTAACATATATTCCAGCAGTTGTGCATCTATATACGCTAAAATCCTCTTTTTGCTCTCTGTGTGTGTGTGTGTGTGTGTGGCTGTGAGGAAGGTGCTTCCTGCAATATTCACTGCTTTTTCCTGAGGCTTTCTCAGCACAGCAGAGATGCAGGGATACAGTATTTCTCCCTTAGCTGCGGAAGCTGGCAAAACTTGCAAAGCTCCCAAACTGCTTAAAGGGTTATACTCTCAGCTCAGACTAAGGCTGAGAAGGTTCCTAGGTTTGCGGTCCATGGCAGGGAGCACTTTTGTTTGATGTTAATATCTTTGAGGGAGGAGAGGGCTTAGCACAAATCACCAAAAGTTGAAGATGATGATGCTGGATATTTTTTTTTCAAGAAAATTTTTAGCCAATTAGTTTTATTTCTCCTAGAAACAACAAATATTCACAGAGAAATATCCATATTTCTAACCTCTTAAACTTTAGAGTGCCGGCTGAGTTTTGTTTCAAAATACCGGAATTTTCAGAGGAAAGAAAATTCCAGGTTTCACAGAGCGCTGCTGCTGTTTTCCGTTGGCTGAGCTCATGGCAAACCCTGTGGGTTCCCGGCAGTCCTTGCGGCTCCCTCTACTGCTTCCCCTTTCCTTCCTATTTTGTTGCTGCTCTAACATTTCCTACCGCTGCCTTGTGTGAGATGCTTTCTTTTCCTCCCAGTCGTCTTTGTAACCTCAACTCCTGCATATTCAAACCTTCTGCGCCCTTGATATGGCACAGAATGCCATGGCGTGCATATGGCATGGGCTGACCTTGTCCCACTTGGGACTGAAGCTCATGTGGGTGTGCTCACACCCTTGCTGTTTTTCTCCTGTTGCTTTCATTCTCAGTTTTTTTTTCCTATCATAAACTACACGGTATGTCAATATGTTAAACTCCACTGGAAAAATCCTGAGGACTTGTGTACCTGATCACAGTGCTGTGGAGTAACAGGTCAGTGTGGCTGTGGACATGTCCGTTGCCAGTGTGAGTTAAACCGTATTAAGTGCTATTAATTTGATTATATGTCTGAGAGCAGAAATGACTTGTCTTTGCAAACATCCAGGGTGGTTTAAGATGTAATTGTTTCTAGGGCATCTTAAAACTGTTTGGCTATTCCTAGTCCTCTCATTAAATCGTTATGACTCTCCCCATCTTTTTCAGGGCAAAGCCAGCTGCTTTAGCCTAACCTCTAATTACACTGAGTTAAACTGGGCAGCTTTGAATGATGCAGGTTAAAGTACAGTCAAGCTTCCTAGCTGAGGACTGGGGATGACCATAACTTCTCGCCTGTAGTCGGAGATATGAGCTTTTGGGACACCCAGCAGCAGATGGCTCAAGCCTTTCTCATTTTCAGTCAGATAAGAAAACAGGAATGGGATTTTTTTTTTTCTTTTTTTGCCTGACTCTGTCAGTGTTTTGACTGTCTGCTTGTATGAATACATGGCAGCTTTGGATGCTTAGATAACACTTTGACTTGTTGATCTGTTCCTAGGCCTGAAAGCCTCTACCTAAAATTAAAAGTATTTATCTAAAAAAGAAATAACAATATAGATGTTGAGTGTCCTTACATTTTGAAGTCACTGAATGTGTGACCTGTAATTCTGTCGCACTTAACGCTGGGGTCGCTGAAGCTTTCTGCTTGGCGGCAGGTTAAAGTTCAGAGCTGAAGCAGAAGAAGGGGTTGTGTCTTTGCCCTATGTGGAAGCTTAATGCCAATAAAACTTCCCCAGCTCCTATTGAAACAAAAGACCGTAGCTGGTAAATGCAGGAGCAGGCTCTGGAGATGCGTGAGATCAGGCTGGGGAGATTTGAAGGCCCATGTCGTTTAGTTCGAAGTTTAGAAAACTGCACCAAAGTGCTGCCATTTGATCATTTTAGGACTCTCTTTCGAAGCATAGATACTTTGTACTTTATTCCTGTGATGTTTTCCACTGTGATGGTATTTTAACTTTGGAGACTGCAGTGCCTACAGGTGTTCTGGAACAACATTTGACAGTGACTGGAAGGATTCTCAAGGTAACACGGCTTGACTTCTTGTCAAGATTGTGTGCACTTTTGTGGAAAAAGTTCTGAATCTCTTCATTCCTGGCCAGACAAGCATTAGTAAAACCTCTATTACTGTATTTTGGAAGTAAGGGGGTTTTGCCTTTTTTTACATTTAAGTTCGGTTGTTATTTTCTATAAAGCTGAACCACTGACTGAAAGCAAAGAATGTGGCAGCAAATATGTTATCAAAACTGTGCTAGGAATCAAACAAATTTTCCAAACTCGTTATGCCAGTGGGAAACAAAGCCTTTTTACCATTTAGTTCAGGCGATAAGTGGAGTTATAAAAGTAAAATATCTAATTTTTTCAGCACAGGATTTGCAAATCATGTGATGATATGGGGTGCCTTTGTGGTTTGCTAGCTAGTTGTCATTTGAATCAGGCCCCGGGCCTGGTTACGTTGACTTACTCTGACTGTGAATCGCTTTACAACGATGACTAAAATCTATAGCAGTAAAGACATTGAGAGACTCTAAGAAGTTTTGTCGAATACTTTGAAGTTTAGATTATAAGAAGTATTAGAAAAATACGGTTATTCATAACACTGGTTTATTATGCATGCAGTTAAATTTCTGTATTGTCAAATAGATGAGGTAAACGTAACTTTTTGTCTAACACATGTTGTTAGAGTAGAATGATGTATCGTTACTGTGCTATACAAATGAGGAATGATAGCTTAACAAATTGCAGCTCAACAAACCACAGTTCAGTTTATGCATAAATGCATATTAAAAATAATAAACTTAAGATTAAATGCTCCTTATCCTACAACTGATCTTGAAGCCACTTAGTTTGTTACTGGTAAGTGCTGTTTACAGGTGCTTCTGGCAGCAGAGCATAGGGAACCAAACTAAAAGGTTTTAGTATGCCTTTGTGCATCTGAGCTGTACGAAAGATGACTTGAATTCAGAAGATAATTCTGTACAGCTGGTAAAAGAACTGCATGTATTTGTCTAAATCATTCTGGTGTAGAGACTGAGTAAGAATACTTCCCCAAGAGACTGCAATTGAAAGAAGAAAACGTTTTGTTCTGTGTAAGCAAGAAAATCTTGGCCAAGGTCTGACTGAAGTAGGAGGGGAACTCTTTAAGATAGCAAGAGAGAAAATGGTTTCCTTTCTAGTAAACTTCCAACTCAATATAATTTAAAAGAAGGAGGTGTGCTTACTGACTGTTTTCCTGAGTCATGTGATGATAATATAGAGCCCTTCTGTCTTCAGCTTCTTTCCTTTTAGCTGTCAGCCTTGCTTAATACGTATTATTTGTGCAGTACGCTCCTGGTGTCAGCGTGCCAGTCGGTGCCATAAACACATAGCATTAATTCCAGAATAAGCTACTCCCACGATAAAGAGCTAACTTGCAAGAAAAAAATCTGACAAAATATCAAACGGTATTATTCCTAAAGAAAAGCATCAGAACAAAGTCTTTTCAAGGGATCCTGGGGAGCTGGAAGGCTCCTATTAGAAACACACAGCCTGTAAAATGAAATCAAGAGAAGAATGAATAGCTCCCATAAAACCATTAAGAATAAAGCTGTAAAAATACTTGCAGCGGCACTGCAAGGGCTTTGTCCCAGGGACCGTGTGCTGTGCTCTTTGCCTGAATTTCATGCACAGGACCTTCCAACTGAGAATGTTTAGCCTTAATCCAGTCTTGACTGATCCAACAATGGAGTTAAATAAGAAGTGTTAGTAAATAATCAAGCGGGGCATGAGGTATAGCTATGTGTAAGGACCTACTGCTTTGAAATGCTGAAGAGTTCAGTCGCAAAATAAGATAAACATAATCCTGCATCCTGGAGAAGGAAGAATCTGACAGTGATTTTACCAAAGTGTTGTGATTTTTTGAAAAGCTTGAAAATAAGACGACAAAAGGTTTTGATGATCAGCCACAGTTCGTGAATGAGTAAAAGAAAAAGAGATATTTCTGGTTGTATTTTTTGCAGGGAAGAAAGCTCTTATGGCCTCTGCCTTTCAGGACAGCTGTATTGTTGACAGAAAGATGTTGCATTCTCTCAGTAGATATAATGGAAATACAACAACTTTTATTTCCTATTTGTGTCAATGAAAGTGGAGCAAAGAGCTCTGCTCTTCATACAGCATTTGCAGAGTTGCTGCTTTTTGAGTTTGGGATCCTCTTGCACAATGGAGCCCACGTCACAGTGCACACTATTTCATACATGATCTGTAAACCGAGCTCTTAAAGTGTGATATCCAGAAAATACATATAAACACGTGTAAATGTTTTATAGAAGGTCAGGTGTGATTCTGGTGAGTCCTTCTGAAGCTATTTCTGTGCTTTGTTGCACAGCACACACGCATGCTTATCTTTTTTTATTATTCTATTATACTGTTTTATTACACTGTTATTGGTTGAAATTAGTCAGGACAGAACGGAGTGGTTTAGTATCCTAAACACAATCTTTGCAACTTTGATTTTTATACTGATGAAAATGGAGACACAATCATGAATGCCTTTAGGGGATAATGATGCTCTAGTGGAGGTGTGTTTCTGTCAAAGGGAAAAACATCTGTATCCATCACTCAGGAACCCTTATGATCCTTTAGCATTAGCAAATGAGCCAGAATGTCTCCAAAAAAAAAATAAAAAAAAAATGCAGAAGGCACAGTGAGAGTTCTCAGCCCACCAAGCATTCTCTTTTCCTAATTAATATAAAAGAAATAGATATTAACTGTGGTTTTGTAACAGGCACAGGCGATAAGAGATTTATTCGTGTGCTAAGGGGAGATGAAGTCTGGTTGAGCTGCTCTCTACCTCCTGGCCCTCATCTCCTCTGAATGGCGGTACCTTGCGGTAATGACCTCTGCTGTGGATGCTGTGGGATTTGGTGTGGCAGCAATGATGCGGCGCCCTGCTCTTGTATGTGTCTGTAACCTTGCTTGTCTTCTAGGGGTAAAGTAATGAGAAGTTTTCAACCAATTCATTCTCTCGCTGTGTTCAGATCTGCTGAACAGCTGTTCAGGCTTTAATCTGTGCCAGAGATGCGTTGGGAGCAGAAGTGGAAGTTTCCTTTGGAAATGTTAGTTTGAGTGGGGACAGGGTAAACTCTCCTGGGGAGTTAAGAAAATTCTGAAGGGCAACGATGTAGGGTTGTGCATCTAGATCTTGATTAGAACTGTTGGTTCAACCACACTCTGGAAATGGCTTGAAGAAGGTCAGAATCTCAAAAAGTGTGTGTGTTTTGAGGTGGAGAGGCAAACAATTTTCATATCATCAAAACCTGAAATGTCAGAGTAGGAATCTCTGCCCATTGCAGGAACTGTGGGGATATCTTAAAATAATCTCCTGGTTCTTTTTCATCAGTTACTATTTCCTCCAGTGTTCATGTGAAATGCAAGATACTTACCATCTGCTTCTTTTGAGTTGGTGGTCTATCTTTATTTTCTGGTTTTAGCTCTCCATTCTTCATTTTCTCAGGAACACTTTTACTTGCAACGTTGATCATGGCCATGTGCTCCAATGGAGGAAGGATTTTATGAATACTTGGGTGTTATCTGTGCTGCATCCTTCCAGATGGCTCAAAACCCTGGACACTGGCATAAGGTATTTTCAGAGAGGAAATGATTTCAGCTTTTCTGGTAACAAATTACATCTAGAGTTACAAGCTGAGAATTGCCTGCCCTGAATACTCTAAACTTTGATCTTAAGCTTTTTTAGCTCTTGTTCCTGTGTAGTGTAGCAATTTTGCTGCCTCATGCTGATAACCCCATTCCACATAAAGGACTCTTGACCTGAATAGTCAATTTCCTAGAGATGTACCAAACAAGCTTTGCCTAAAATATTCATGTTTGAAAAAAGGTCAAAAAAAAAAAAAATTTCACACACACTGGTACGTGTTATAAGTTGATCCCACAAATTGATGCGAGAGAGAGTCAATTAAAAAATTTGAAGTATTTATTTAGCAAGTGGCAGCAAGCAAAACAGCGCTGGGCGGCCCAGGAGTCTCACTCCACTGACGGTGCGTGCTTTACCCCCTCCAGAGTCCTCTTCTTATAGCCCTTCTCTTCCGGGTTATTTTCCAGGTTGATGTGACTTTTCGCTGGTTTATTCTGCGGTCTCGGGCTTTGTTGCTAGGGGGTCTTTTCTGGCTTTCTGGTAGGTCGCGATCTTATGACTTAGAGTATGCATACTACATACGCACCGTACATACTTTTACAAATCTAAAGTATTCCCTTATCAGCAATCAAGGCTAGCATATCTTGTTTACTTCTTCTGGCTATACTGGTTTACAGCGATTAGCATATTGTGAAATGCTGCATGGCTTACGTACCGGTTTGATTAACAAATTTGCAATACAAGTCTATCACAGTAAGTATTTTAAATTAGGGGTTTTAGGGGTGTGGATACGGGGACAATGAGAATATTTTTCTAGCGCCTTGACAAATGAGCACTTCCAGGCTGGCTGTAGCATTTGGTCCTACAGCACACGAAATTTGTGTGCTTGTTTATGTTGATAACCCAGATGGTTATAAAAATTTTCTAGGAGATAATCTTACATCCTGTAGAAGGGAATTCAGTAACTGTAATCCAGACAATTTTATCGAATTGGAATAAACCCATGGTGTTCTGCTGTCCACGAGTTTCCATGATATGATCCAGCAGAAATCTTTGCTCTAGATAGAGAGAGGAGGAGTTATTAGGTAGTTGTCCCCTTATGAAAGAGCCACACGCTAATATTGGAGGTTTAACTAAAACACTGTACAGCTAAGAGCGTATTTTTCCAAGTGGATGCAGCGTGGCCTGAAGGATGTACTTTTAAATGACAGAGAGACAGGAGGTACTTTCTGGCTTGTGAATTGGGGGCCATCAGCTGAGGCAAAGTTCCCATTTCATTCATGGATGAATGGGGAATAATTTTCGTAAGAGCATAGTGATGTATGAATCAAATGTTTTCCTTCTCACTGACAGGACAATCTTTATAATTACAGATGGGCCACGCTTCAGTTGCCTTACACTTTCAGCAAATGACATTGAATATTAGTGAATCTGCCATATCTGCAGGAAGACTTTCTAAGCTGCAATTCTGCAGAATGACTGCATATTTGGGAGTCTTACGCTGCTAAATTGAAGTCTTTCTGACTTGAAAATTAGATCCCTAGTGCCATAAGTGGTGTGCCAGAGTGATTATTTGTACCACAGAAAAATATGAATAAACTTGTGTCAATGTGGTTTCTTTCACATATTGTCTGTATTTATAGACAGCAGCTATTTTAGTATGAGATATGGGGACGAAGTGGTTTGGGACTTTTAGAAAATGCTGATATGTGACAGAAAGGTAAGGCTTAGGGGTAGTGAAAGCGACACTTCCAAAGACAATGATGCAGTTGTGGGAGAGGCAAGCTGGATAACGCAAAACTCTTAAAATGACAATCCTCCAAAACGAGTAAGTCTTTCCAAAGGGGTTATGGGAGAGGAATGTTAATGTGGACCATGTGTGGCAAAAGGTGATCTGCTATGAGCCTCAGAAGAGATGCTCCAGTGCAGGGAGCGCAGTCCAGGACCACAAGGCAGGAAAGGGAAGATGCAGAGATAGGCAGTGCTTATGCTGTACTATAAACTGTGGAAATACCACCCCCTCCCCTTTTTCCAAGTCTTTCATGTCAGAGCCCTCTCCTCTGAACAGACTCTTACCCAGAGCATGGGGAGCTCCTTGTTACCGGCTTGCTTTACCTCTGCTGTTGACTATTCTGGTCTCTTTTCTCCAAGCAGCTCACTGGATCTTTCAGCCACCTGTTCTCTGTTGGGTAATGTCATGACAGGAAGCGTGTGACACTGCAAGAATGTGGGTAAAATAAGCAATAAGGTCTGTCGTCTTCTTCAGCTGCTTAATTTTGTTTGCTCTCCTTCCCATATAGGAAGTTTGTTTTTTAATTAATCATTTGAGCCAGTGAAATCTGATTTTTTTTTTTGTTGTTTTTTTTTTTTTTTGTCTTCTCCCACTAGTGGTGTTCTGCCCAGCCTGTTGATGGACGTGGGGTGGAAGAAATGACGTGTGAGGGGCTGTCAGGCATGCCTGCTGATTCTTGTTACAAGAGGCTGTTTTGGTGCATCAGAGCTGGAGCTCCTGAGTGGTAGTTTCCCCTTCCCAGTGTGACTGGAGCCCATGACAGTCACCGTGCACTCTCGCCCATCAGCAATATTGGCCTGTAGAGAGCTGTGCCACTTGTCAGACCCTGCACAAGGATCACGGCCATTCAAATAAAATTTGATCCTGTCTAGGAAGGCTTTATTTGAAAGGACTGCCATGTACCTGGTGGCTCGAGGACCAGCTGGGAATGCTGAGCGTGCTGTCAGCCTGCTCCCAGTGAGCCGGCTGCTCCGCCTGCTTTACGCAAGTCTTTAGAATATCATCATGTGTTTGTTTCAGAAAGTTCTCCTTAATTACTGATATCCAAATGGTTATGCATACACCTCTCTCTAGCTCCCACATCTGAAGCTTTATTTTAAAGTGTGGTAAGGTGCCTTTGCACGTGTGTGCTCAATTCTAGTAGCGTTGAGAAGCTCTGGTGGAAATTGTTTCTTTTATTACAGTGGTTTGTTGTTTTTGGTTTTTTTTTTGTTTGTTTTCTTTTTAAATCTGCTTTTGTTCCCCCTTCTACCTTCCCCAATAGAACTGGTGATAATGGACATGAAAGTGCCCCGAGTATTTGTATGACCCTTACTGCAGATCCTGGGTGAGGGTTGCCTGGCTGCGCTGAGGTATTGCTTTCTCATCACCACTACTATTAGCTAAGGCAGTTAAAAATAAGCATGGAGAAGCCAATATATATTGAAATGAGGTGGTGTGATTACACTGCAGTTCTTGCCTACCTCTCTCCCGCAGCACTGGGAACCTGCATTTTTCTGCTCACTGGTCACGTCGGCTCCTTTGGACACGCGTTGTTTGTCTTTTACTCTGTGCCATTCGCTTTGGTTGGCGCTTGATAGATGAAAAGCGAGTTCTTCCCACAGACCTCTACAGAGCAGGCTGGTGATGGCTGTGCAGGATGATATCTTAAGGACAAGGACTGGCTCTTGACTACAGACCCTTCACTGACAGCAGCAGTCTTACCTCTTGGCCTAAAAGCTTTTGGCTTGGTCTTTTGCATGATGATGGGTGAAGATGATGAGCACTTTGCTTTGAGTAAGGCACAAAAGGAGAAACCAAGAAGTTTCTCATAGCTGATTGAGACAAGGTCTAAGTCCTCGTGTCACCATCTCTATGAATGTCAAAACCTCTAAGTATGCTTTTCTGGTTCATTCGGAGTATAATTTTCAAGACACATTAAAGGAGTTAGGAGGACACTCCTATCTTTTAATACAGCAGCACTTTTGAGATGTGAGGGTCAGGATGCTCTGTCGTTGCCTATGAAATATAATAATTCAGTCTCAACGCAGCAATTGGATGCAGAGCATTCAGTTATATATGCACATATATACGTGTGTATATATAAGTATATACGTGCATATATATGCATACATACATGTCAGCTGAAGACATGCTGCTGCTATTGGAGTAAATGGTTATGGTTTTACTGCCTTAGAAAGCAAACTTGTTTAGGATGATTATTTGGAAGTGTGGCTGGATGCTTCCCACTCAGGTTTCTCTCCACCACCCTGCATTGAGTAATCGCGTTCTGCTCACAACTGTTTCCACATAGAAGTGAAAAGAGTAGAGCCACTTCTTTATGGCACTTGGAAGTTACTTGTCTGGGTTAGAGGTCCTTAGGTTTTTATCATCTCTACAAATGCAATATTTGTATTTTATTTTTTCCTTGCTCCTCTTCAGTATTACACTGTTTCATCCAGAGATTGACTCTTTTAGCTATTTTTTGTCTGAGGTGACTGTAGGTCTTAATACCTCAACGGTTAGTTGGAACAGCCCTTGCAATATGAAATCCAATGTTTCTATTTATGCTCCTTTTTCTTATTTTTATTTTAGAGCTCTCAATCCTACTTGTGAAAGTGGTTGTATTTTTAGAAGATGTTTTCTTACTGCTTTTACGTTCCTGTTAAACTTCATCAGCTTCTGCTGCCCTTGAACTTGACCAGGATGAATTTCAGTTATATACCCCCTGTCTCTTAAGTATTTCTTCTTTCAGTAGTGTGCTTTTCAATATGTTAGCGAGACAGAATTGTACTTCCATAGTTGGTTTACATTAGCTCAAAGCCAAGCTTCCAAACATCAAAATCCTTTGTGTCCTTCTTTCAGTTCTTAGTGTGTCTCTGAGCACTGAATATTAGAGAACGTCTCTCTGTGGGCTCAGTACGACCTCTTACCATCACTGCCCTTATCATGCTATTAGACTAGCTAAGTAAACGATTCATTGGTTACTTTCACGTTGCAGACATTGTTTTATTATGTAGACAAGCCCGTGAATAAACCCCGCCCCCCACTGCTTTTCTGCCTATATTACCTATTTGAGCACATACTGCAAGCGTTACTTTCACATCCAAAGAAACACTTGACTCTGAAGTATTTTCTTGACTCCGTTTTGAATTTCCATCTCTAGCTCACATTCACCTCTTTTTCTGTAGTGTATTATGATAGGATGTGAATGTTTAGAACGTGTGTTTTGGGAGGAATGGAGCAGTGAGTGTTGCAGTGGCTTTGATAGAGCAAAACTCCACCCTCAGTAGGCTCTGGCGCTTTATCATATTCAGTAAGCCATCTAGTTCATTCCCTCACAAATCCTTAATGATAACTTTTACATTGTTTAGACCTTTTTCCTTACCTTTGTACATCATGATGCATTAATCTCTCTTTGCAGTTCTGTGTGTGTTTTTTTTTTTTTTTTTTTTTTTTTCCTCCAGGCTTACATGCCTGGAAATGCTTTCTCACTCAGGCCAATTTCAGTTAATATAAGAATTAGGTTTTGCCTGACATTTGTTTCAAATAATGTACCTAAGGAGCAAAAATAATATCTGGAGCTAATTTCACTAATTTCACTGATGTTACCCAGGGCTGTATATAAATCACAATGTACATTTCTTTTGCCTGACCACTAATTTTGCTGTTCTCTCTGGAAGCACTGACCAGGGCCAGAGCAACCATTATCGCAGACTTTCATGAGACGCAGTCTGTTATTTTTACTTGAAGCAGGATCCATGATAAATTAACTTCATTAACTTCAAGCCACCACCGAACTCTTGATTTCTGATCAGTTTTTTATTTTGCTCAGAGATCACTAGCTGCTAAAGCATAACATCAGTCTTCAATCAGCAGTGAAATTCATCTCTTCTTTCAGAGCTTAGAGGCAAAGGGCCTCTTCTGAAGCTTGCCGGAAGGTTTAGCTTTTGTGACCCTGCTCTTTATAACCCTCCTTCCATCAGAGGTTGCTGCCTCCAGAGCCCTGCCAACAGAATGTGTTCCTCTGACTTATTTCAGTCTGAAGAGTTTGGGCTGATTTCGTGGCATTTTGCCTAATGCAGAGGAGGGCAAACTCACATAATTTGTGCTAGGAAAGCCGTAGGTGGCAGCAGTCTCCAACCCCTTGGCGGTGATATGTAGTGAAGGTGCAGTTAATGGTGGCAGGTAGACATCTTGTGTCCTTTGCATGTGATGGACAGTGGAACAGCTGAGCAGAAATGGCCCCAGCCTGAGCTGAAATTAGTGATGTGACGTTCTTCCCATCCACTCTGGGGCACACTTTGCCCCAAAGAAAATTTGGGAGAGGCAAAGATATGTCCATTGCACTGATTATCGATGTGGATCGGTGCAGTTAGTGGAGAAAACTGTGCCGCCTCAGGATACTCTGCAATATTTACATAAAACTTACTTGCAGGCTGGAGGGCTCAAGGTAGCTCCTACTGCTCTCTTGGGGCAATGCTGCTCCACGCTGGTTCTGACCCAGTGCTTCTGTCTCTAGGGTGTGCAGGTCCATCCTGAAGGGCCTGGAGTAGCAGTCTTGGGCAGTTGCTCTCAGCAGGACTGTGACGGCCAACTGGGTTCAAGCACAACGTATCAGTACAGATGCGTCTTGGCTGTAATTTGCACCTAATAACTCCATGCCTTCTTAGCTGATAACACCTGCAAGGATGAAATTTTGAAGAGAAAAATTTTCTCAGGACTTACTTTATCAATCAGCAATCTATTGCAGCTTGGTCATGTGAAAGAAGCCCAGAGTTCTTGTGGGAAAAGCTTTGCTTTACTTTGCTCTGCTCAGAACGTGTTCCTGGAATTGTTGTTGGCCCTCACACCTTGTCACCAGCAGGCCTTAATGGCTCTGCCCAGCCTCATCTGGGACCCCGGCCACATTCTCTGCCCATGGGCCTAGGCCATATGCCCATCCAAGCCATGAGCAGCCAGTTTAACCAGGAGAATACTGTGGGAAACAGTGTCAAAAGCTTTACTAAAGTCTAAGTAGACAACATCCATAGCCTTTCCCTCATCCACTAAGCGGGTCACCTTGTCATGGAAGGAGATGAGGTTTGTCAAGCAGAACCTGCCTTTCATAAACCCATGCTGACTGGGCCTGATCACCTGGTTGTCCCGCATGTGTGGTGTGATGGCACTCTGGATGATCTGCTCCCTAAGCTGTTCCTAGGTCTGTTTCTGGATTGTGGTTTGGGTTTCCTGAACTGACCTTGGACCTGACTTGGCCTTTTACATCTGCCTGATGATCACTGGACCATTGATAGGACATGTCGCTATCACCCTGCTCTGCTTGACCAGCTGTGGTGCTGAACCCTGTTGGTGGGCTTACTGCCCAGCCTGTGTTGTGGCCACTGCTAGCTCTTGGCTCACCATCACCTTAAGGAGCAGTTCCTTGGCAGTTATGCAGCAATAATAAATAAGATTTTATGCTTTATCCTGTAGGATTTCAAAGTGCTTTGTAAGAAGCAGCATGACTTTATCTACTTCTGGTATAGGGAGGAGATAACCAGGTGGTGGTCATGGAAGTGGAGTGGAGATGCTGATCAGGAGCCAAGTACCTGTTTCTAATTTATTGAGTAACAAGACATCCATGATGCTGAACATATGAGGCTGAGGTGTATTTCTCGTGGTCCCTCTGGGAAAGTTGGCTTTGACAGGTTTTCACATCCTCATGTCTCTCCTGGTGCTCTTTCCCTTCTGGCACAGGAGAGCTGGGACGCTGCTGGGCTCTGTCATAGCCTGTTTGCTGATCTGTTGAAAGGTGATTAGAGAGACAAAGGCTGTCAGCTCTGTGACTCGAGCCAAATCCAATTCATTGAGTTTTGGTGCTGCATTCCTTGCTGTTGTAATTTAGCAGTAAATTTAGCTTTTTGGCCTCTGAAAATCACCATTCCAATACAGGTGAAATTTTTAGGCTGCTGAAGCTGACAGTGTGGCAATTGGTCTGTAACCCTATCCCTAACCCTTGGAAACAAAAGAATCACTATAACTTTCAGTTCTAATAATGGCTTAAATAAAACATGGGTATGCTGTGCCTCTCTAATATTACTATGATTTACCAGTAGATGAGTTGAAATGGATATATTCAGTATTTTCTGGGACTAATTTGGTTTTTTTTCCTTAATTGAGCTTTATGATTTTTGCCCTGGGATCTGGAGAAGGCTTTTCTGACATAGTAGGATGTGAAAGGCCAATAAACTGTCATGCAAGATGTGTTCTGTCTTCATCTTCATGATGCATCTGAAGAAGGTAAGCCTGAGGAATGATTCTGTTAGTACATGCTGTATTGGATGGTGTTTGCCACCAACTCCCTTGCTACAGGAGGTCTTAGTTCATTCTGGCAGTGAAGACTGATGCTTCCAAAAGGAATCTCAGGGTGTATTAAATTCCCTGAGGAGACAGGAGATAATGCAGGCTTGATCCTCAAGTCTTTGGAACCGAATAGGAACTAGATTATCCCAGAGCAACAAGATTTGGGTTGTTTTGCTGTTCTGTGTAAATACTCAGGGAGATGGTAGTGCCAGAAGCCCTCATCAAGAAAAACAACAGTTGTTTCAAAAATAAGAAGATGCCTTCTATTGACTTGCATTTAAACCTTGATCTTGTTGTCTTCTCTCTTTACTTTTGGTTGTGCTATAGGATCCCAATGCCCACCATCCAGTAAAGATTATTAAAAGCCACCAAACAAAAAAAAAAGCTTTTAACTTAAAGTACGTAACACAGGTCTTAGTTTAGAAACAAATCTTGTTGAGATGCCGGACCTTCCAGGGAGGTGACGCTGAGCTGAGGTGATGGAGAAAGGTGCCTAGTTTTTTCCGTTGGAAATGATGTAGGTTGTCCATATATTAAGGTCTTGCAGTCAGGGTGCTGATGAGCTGTGAGGGATGTTGCTCTGATATCTTCACTGCTGCAGCAAGAGCAGGAAAGCGCGGCGAACGTGCATCCCTTCTCATCTCAGACTGTGGCAGCTCACTGCAGAGCTGATCACTGAGGCACTTGTGTTAACGTAGCGTGTGTGTGTGGGAATCAGAGAAGGCTTATTTATTAAGGTTTCAAACGCTTTAAAGTTGTGAGCAGATGAGATCAGGAGAGACTGTTAGGCTTTTATAACTTACAGAATAGAATTATTTAGGCCATTTTCTAGGAAAGAGATTTAGATCTTACGCTGCCTGGCAAGTTAAAAGGTCTCTGTATCCGAGACAGCCGTAAGATCCTGAGGAGACAGATGAGTTAGACTAATCCTGTGGTGAAGGGCAAGGGACGTTTCCTTAATAAAGAGTAAGTTTTTTTGTTAGATTTCAGCCATGTATTATCAGGGGAACTTAAAAGGACATTGTTAAATTAATCGTGTACTTAGTTCTTTGTGTTGAACACTTTTTAAAAATCCAGTCTTTTATTTCTCCTTTATAGTGTTTTATGGTTTAGCAGTGTTAAAATAATGTTGTGACTATAACAACTATAATTATCTGCAGAAGCAGGTGGGGAATAAGAGGGCTTAAAAACTAAGTGAGGCTCAGAATTACCTGGGAGAACTCAGGTCACAGTCATTCCCATCACTGTGCTCAACTTCCAGCCTTCCTACTGGCAACCGGGAATCTTTCAACCCTGATTTCCCCTGGGAAGTGTGATTCACTTGGAGCTGAGCTTTCAACAAGCTTTTACAGCCTGATTAAAGGAGGTGGGGATATAGAGACACAGTACAGGGATGCCGAAATGGGGCATTTGTTCGACAGCAAACCGTGTCCTTTGTGAAAATACAATGTTCAAACTTCACAGTGCCTAAATCCCAGCCTCACACTTATTAGGGGTGAGGAGGGAGTTCTGATCACTTCCAAAAAGCTTTCAAGCCTAGGATGTGAAGGTGTACTCTATCAAGTCATAGCAATAAACAGAAGTGACTACATCTTCTGGCTGCTGGAGGCAGGTCTCCTGGTCTGCTTTCCAACTATAGCTAATTCCTTCAGATAGGAGCAACTTGTCCCAGGTCCTGGGGAAGTCCTTTATACCTTGCAGAAAGCAGAAGTACTTTCTTCTAGGGATTATTGGTGGCTTCCCCCATTATCATCAAGTGGCAAAGTAGGGGAAGACTCTTCCTCCCTTCAGGATGTGAGCGGAATTAGGATTGCAAAGGTGGCCTTAATCCAAACCTTCACCCTGTTACATGTCACTTTTCTACAGCTGCCCTGAGAAAATGCTAAAAATGAAGCTTGACCTGCAGTAAGTTATTTTAGTCCAAGGCTGCAGGCTTTGTATCAACAGGATGGTGCAAGGGATTTATTCTCTGGGCTTGCCCCAGCCAGGCTGATTTTAGCTGGGCTTGTCCAGCAGTCAGGTGATGATGGCTTCAGTTTAGCTTTATTTTGTTGTAATAGCAAGCAACCATCTGTAAAAATAAAAGATTGTGTAGAAGAGTGAAAAGGCAAGGTGTGATGTTGGCGGTCCCAGTCAGTTACCAGTGACTACAGGAGAGCTGCCTCGTCATTGTGAAAAGCCAGTGTAAAGGTAACAGAGAACAACAACAAACTCCCTTGCCAAAAAAACCTCCCAAACAAACAATAATAACAAAAAAAACCAACCCCAAAACAAAAACCAAAAACCAACAACCCACTCACCACCCCAACAAATAATTGGGAACCAAAGGAAAGAAAGATTATACAAGTCAACTCTGTCAAGAAAACATGACAATGACCCTTGGTGGATTTGAGGCCTGAGAAGGAAGAAGGGACCGGCACTGTGAACACAGAACTCCTACCTGTGAAGACCTGAGGATGCTGATGACTTGTCATCAGCTGTACCCTCACTCTGCTCAAGGAAAACTGAAGCCATCAAACAGACAGACACCGGAAGGATGAATATAGTACCATAGAAAAGGTGCAGATAATAGATATTACTATGAGGATTTTTTGTTTGTAACAATTTTAACTGTATGATGCTTTTCTGTATTATTGAGGACTATGAGCGTTAGTATTATTGTAGTAGTGCTAATTACTAATAGTAACTAGTGAATTTTAAATTAGTTTGGCAAGATATTAATTAAACTAACAATAGAATCTTAACTCTCTATATAGGATGATCCCTCCCTTTGCTTGCTAGTACTTCAACTTGCCAAAATCTCTTAAACTTGTCACTGCTTTGATTTTTTTTTTCTTTGTTTTTTAAAAACCTAGCCCTGCTACTTGACATTCCTGAGGAGTAGTTTCCTTTTAAGCCTGAGCCCTGTGGATGGTATGGGCTGTGTTGTTGCCCTTCCAAAAATAGGAGCTCTTCCATAATTAAGATTCTTGTCAACTGCAGAGGTCTACATTTCTAAAATGTATGAAAATAAACATGAAACTGTGAAAACAATGTAAAGGGATCTGAGTGACACAGGCCAGGGAATTCTCCTTGCTTTCTTGGCTGTCATTCTGTCTTCCTCCGAAGCTGTGTGATCTGACGTACCCTCTGATCCCGATCTAAAGTTGCTGCTTTTTTCTTTACTCTCATAATGGGGGGGGGAAAAGGGGAAAAGTAAATCAAAATCATAATTTTCTTCCCATTGTTTGGAGTCAGAAAGAGTAGATCTATTGCCCCTCACAGTCATGCTGCCGGTAGAAAGATCTCTTGCATCTTATGGGTTAAATTGCTAATTGAGTCACAGTAGTGTTTAATGAATTTGGAGGACAACGTGCCTGGAGAGCTATAGAAGACCCAAGTTCTGCCCAGGGCTTCTTTAAGGCTTTTATGGATGCTGTGCATCTGGCAATAGCAGTGTAAGTTTCTCCTGCCCCTCTGAGGATTGTCTCGTGTCAGAGCTGCTGCCCCCAGTGCGGAGCAGCAGACGGGTACGGAAATACCTCTGTGTTTGCAGTTGTGACTATGGCTCGAAATCTGTTGCCTCTGTTAAAATCTCTTTTTGTCTCTGGTGCAGACTGAAGTGCTCTGACGCTCATGGTGGCCACTTGGGCATAGTCACCTGTCCAATGTGTCCCTCCTACTGAGGGGAAGAGTAGATAGCAGTGTCTTAATTGCCACAGCAAGGTTCCCCTGGTGCTTATCTGCAAGGGGCCAGGCTTGCGTTGGGCACAGAAGCTCTTGAAGAGCTGCTCAGCTGTCGAGGGCTGCAAAATTTCTTTCTTTCCAGACTTCCAGCAGCTGAAGAAGTCTTTACGATAGGGTTTTGCAGAGGACAGATGATGCTGTTTTCCAGGCCATGTGTCAGGGCGTCTGTCTCCGTTCTACCAGACAGCATGTAGTCTCCGCAACACACATATAGCGGTAAACGCAAGGGTTTTGTATATAGTATTTCAGGATAGTAACACTCAAGCAGATAGCAAAAGTGTAAAGTTTCTTTCTGTGTGTGGGTCTTTGTGCATGTTGGTGTTACTGCTTTCAGGGCATGGAGTGCTGCATTGCACTTCAGGAATTATAGCGGCATAGCTTATGGTTCCAGTTTCTTCTTATGTCACTTGATTTGCTGACCTTAATTCACAGACTCTGGTTTCTGAATTATCTGTGGAAAAAATTGTGGAAAAGGCCTCTTTCCTTGAAATAGGCTTAGCCCTCACAGTATGCGTAGTTCCTTTATCTCCCTTCAAGGACAAAATCGCAAAATTATTCAGAAGCTGCAGAGAAATATAAGGGCGTCTTCAGTGACTAGTGGTTTGGGTTGTTTTCTTTTTTCTTTAATTAAAAAGAGCTATAGGAAGAGTGGACATATATTAGCTGCTTGGGACTTCACCAGAGGAATCTGCATATTCCTTTTCTCATTAACTTGTGGATTACATAAATAGGGGATGTTGTGAAGTGCTCACAGAACTTGGTGTTCCTTCTCTCCCTTCCCTGCTTTTGGAGAAGATGAGCTACTACACATCTGTCATATTGAACCATGCCTCCTGGTAACAGGAGCTATTTTAATCTCCATGCATATTGCCGTGGAGGATTTCAAATACCTGTTTTGAGTGTCTTTGGAGCTTCTTTATTCAGCACTGTCAGCAGCGTGGGGAAACTGGTTTGAAAAACCACTCCAAACAAACATAAGCCAAGGTAAGAGATGCAGTAGGGAAGAAACACAAAATATTAGAATCACATTTTACATTAACCTACTTTACGGTAGGTTATTGTGGGTTTATCACATAAGGTAAGCTTTAATCTACAGGGAGAAACATAGAACTAGCTTTCACACAAAGACTTCTTGTCTGTCCTGAAATATGAATGTCTGTAAAGTAGTGGGTCCTACTGTATGAAAACAAACATGCTCCTTAGGTAGGTCTGGAAGTTGTACCTGAACTGAACCATCTCTGAGGAGTATTTCCTCTGGCCCTGGTGTCTCCCAGTAGTAACCCATGCAATCCATACAGATCAGTATTCAATGATTCATTGTCCTGAGTTGCAACGAGCGCCAACCTATTTAACAGTGTCAACCTTGCTAATTTGCGTAAGGTCTTACTTGCAGATGGAAAAACAGGCCTGACACTTATCTGTAGTTTATGGAGTAGCTGTCATAAGATTGCCAGGGATGGTTGTTCCTGTTGTTTAGTAATTATAAAGAGATTGATAATTGGTTTTTGTGGGCTCACTTCAGTAAATTTTTTTTTGCAGGAGTTCTCAAAGGCCATAGCATGCTTGGATTTAGTGACAGTGTATGAGGATGGAGATCAATAATCCTCTCCAGCATGGCAACGGCTGGCAGAAGATATGGGAATCATTGCACTGGATTAACCATGTGGTCCACTTGCTCTGGTGTCCATATCCACCAGTAACAGGCAGTACCAGGTGTTTCTGAGGAACGTGTAAGGAAAGGAAATGCCACCCCCTTGATGTCATCCTAATCTCTAATTGGTAGAGTCTAGTTCATGCCTTGAGAAATCAGGGTTTATATACTTCCCAGTTTTTGGGTTGTGGGTTTTTTTTTGGGTTATGGGGTGTTTTTTTTTTGTTTGTTTGTTTGTTCTATCAACTGAACTAAATAGCAGAATAACGTACAAGACTGTGGCATATATGCTTAAAAATCCCAGACTCCTTTTGCTTTGAAATGATACCAAGCATTTGTGCGAGTTATGACTGCTTCAGTGGATTTTAATATTTCTCACAAATACTCTCTGGACAATGTAATCTTTCTGTTTATGCAATCTAGATGAAAGACAAGAGGAGTGCAAGCTTTCCCCCACTGGCCTATCATTATGCCGCAAATCAGGAAAGGCCAATTTTAAATGTAAATTTTATTTTTTTGAAAGGATTGTGAAGCTGAAATGTGCTGAGTTGTGCTGCCTGCATTCTGAGTGTTCAGAATGTGCTAGATTTGGTAAAAGACTATAATTTTCTGCTATAATAATACAGCTGTTGGGAATTATGTGGTAGCCAAATTCATATCAACTTTCCCAAGAATTAGAAACAGTCCTGTTCAACCCCAAAGACAAAGAGGAGTAAGGAGGTTTATTGCTGGATGATCATATAACAGACTGTTTTGAAATGTTACCAAGAAGATATCAAAGATGTGAAGCTGAACCTGACTCCATAGTCCCAGTTCCTGATTGTCAGGAGAAGACAGCAGAAGAAAGAGTTGGTAACTTATTCAGTGAGGATGGCAGGTTACCACAGATCTGAAGATAAGAAACTAAAAACAGTGGGAAAAGGCAGGAAATGGTCTTCATGATGGTAGTTCTGGGTGCCATGCAACAACCAATTCTAGAAAAAAACCAACCCATATTCAACTACTTTTTGTCCATATGAATAACTTCATCTGATTATTTCCCTTTTCTTATATGTGAAAAAGACTGGTCTTTTTTCCAGTGTACCTTTGAAAATCACAATGTTCCAGCCAAAAACTGGATAATTCTTTTTTATGTGCTTGAGAGTGGAAATGGGGGGGGGGGACAGGGGACCAAACCAACACAAAAAAAAGCAAAAAAAAAAAAAAATAAAATAAAATTGAAAATTCAATTTTCAGGAAAATATCTGCTGAAATGAAATTCTTTGAAATCCAGTTCTAAGAAACTCATTGAAGTTAGTTGGGACTACACATCTATGCTAAGAAAATGCCTTACTGTATTCGTGATATGGAGAGAAATTATACAGCTTGAAAATTTGAAAGGACTAATGAAAGCAAAAGAATAAATGGAATGGGATTGTGATGAGCAGCAGAGAAGGCAGAGCTGAAACCTGCTGTATTAAAAGAGGAAAGCAATGAAGTGGGTGTGGTCACTTCATTAGAATTTGGGGGGGGAAATTTTGTACAACATCCTGTACCTTAATTAGCAGTAATGAAAATAATTGTTCCCTCCAGCTTGAAATCGTGGCTAATTACAATTAAGTATTCATTGCTAGCTAACATAATCAGACCTTGACAATGTTTCATAAATACATGGCTTAAATTATGCAGGGAGTGAGGAAGTGTCCTTTGTAGCATTTTCCTGTCTGTCTTTATCTCCTTTTCCATCTACTTCCACAGCTGTTTTGTAGCCTTCTGTCTTAGACGATCCGATTGTGCGTGTTAGACCTAATTACTGAGGCAATTTCTTGCCAAGCCCGAGACACATTTATGCTGTTTGTCCCTTGTGTCAGGCAGGATTAGTAAGACCCAGCTTTGCAGAGGATTTCAGGAACTGCAGCCTCACCGAAGTTGTGCTTTTATGCCTCTGATCCCAGATCCATAATTTTAAATAACAAGCTTTTGTAAAGTGAGGGAAGAAGGCACCAAAAAAGTGTGTGTGTGTGGGGGGGGGTGGGGGGAACCAACCCCAGTGAATATTTTCTGCCTTTCTAAAAATACAGTTTCACTATTATAAAATGTTCAGTATTTTAGCTGATGTAGGCTACTGTGTCTGCAGTGGATTTGTGCTGATTTTTGGTTTCCATTGAGATCTGGAGGATAGCAACACAACAGTGCATTTCATTACTTTTGGATAGAAGTTGCAATGTCCTTTATTTCCTTTTGGGGATAAAATATTGTTCCACTTATTCTTCATCCTTTGTCTCTCACATCCTTGTCCCTTTTCTTTCATTCTATCCCACCTTTATTTTCATTGAGTTGGGCAACTAAAAATTTAGACGTTACACCAGGAAGCAGTCAGTAACGTTTAGCTGTTCGGGTGGTTACCTGGCAGCTAGAGGATATACATGTTCTAGCATGTCGCTGCCAGAAGACCTGCTGCTTGTCTCACTAGCTCACAGGTGGGGTGGGATGTCACCTTCATTGTCACGTGGTCTGTTCTGGTCATTAGCTCTGGAAGAACTGGAGGTGTCAGAGATTTTGGGGGGGGAGGGGGGTTATGACTGAGCAAGGAGTGCCGTGATGCCTGCCTAGGGAGAAGGGATGGAGAATGGGGAGCTAATCGCACATAAAAACAGCGATGGAAAAGGCAAATGGTAGGAGAAGGAGGGAGAGCAAAACGGCTGGAGATGAACAGGCTGTTCAGCAAAGTGAGCAAAATAAGCAAACAAAGGAAATGCCGCAGGCAGCGATTCCACTGGACTGAGCAAAATAAGCAAAACTGAGCCTGTTTAGTGGTGGCAGGAGACTGAGGTGATCCCAGGGTTCAGCAGGGTTTGTCCTTCCCCTGCACCAAGTTATCCAAGACCTTAATGACTGATTTTGTCAAAACAGAGATTTCTCACCTTGAGTTCTGGCCCGTTTTCAGTCTGGGAGATTCTGTTCTTGTAGTTGTCCTAATGTTGTGCTGATATTTCATTTTCTAATGACTTCATCACTTTGCCTCACCTCCTGTCCTGATGTCTCATGCAGTGTTGCTGTGAACTCTTAAACTGCTGTTGCATGTTGAGGTGAAGTGCATTCTGCCACCTTAAAGTGCTTGTGGTTGTTCGCTGGCACAAGAAGCACAGGTCAGCACTATCTCATAAGGCTTTGCCTTTGTGTAAAGCCTTTCAACCTGAAATAGCAGTAAGTAAAGATAGAGTAAGTACTGGAACCTGACATCTCCTAGTTTATAATGCCCCTATTTGGGAAATTTCATGGTGAAGCTCTAAGATGAAAGAAGGGAATGTCCAGACTTCTTAAACAGGATATCCTGAAATGGAAATTCATAAAGCCATTCAGATTGGAAGGGACCTCAGGAGTTCTTTAGTCCAAATTCCCGCTCAAAGCAAGGTCAGCTGGGCAAAGAAGCTAGGCTACTCTGGGCTTTATCCAGTTGGACCCTAAAAACATCTAGTGATGGAGACTGCACATCCCTGTGCAACCTCTGACACCGCTTGACTGTCCCAAGCTAAAAAAGCTTTTCCTCATGTCCAGGTGTAACCCTTCATATTTATATTTACACCTATTGCCCATCACCCTCCCACAGTGCTGTGAAGGGCTTGGTTCTGTGTTCTTTGTGACATTGTTAGACAGTGGCAGACTACTATTCTTTCCCTCAAAACCAACTCTTCTCCAAGCTGAACAAGCCCAACTCCCTCAGCCTCTCCTCACAGAGCCAGTGCTCCAGACACCAATCATCCTGGTGGCCCTGCACTGAACTTGTTCCCATTTATTGATGCCTGAGTTGTATTGGAGACCCCAAAACTGGATGCCATAGCCTAGAGGTGGTGTAACAAATGCTGAGAATCTCTGCCCTTGAGGTACCTGCTGTGCTGCTGGTAATGCAGCCCAGGATGCTCTTGGCCTTCATTGCTGCCAGGGATCCTTGCTGATGCACAACCAGGTCAGTGTCTGCCCAGACATGATCTTCCTTCTCCACAGAGCTGCAGCCTGTGTCCTCGCGAGGGCTTCCTCCTTCCCAGGTGCAGGACTTGGCAGTGGTTCTTGCTGCATTTTGAAGGGTTCCTGTTGGCCCAGCCTCTCCCTCTGAAGAGCAGCCCTGCCCTTGAGTGCATCAACTGCTCCCCCTGACACTGCCACCAATTTGGTGTCGTGTGCAAGCTTGATGAGGGGTCTCCGTGGCTTCCTTCCTCTAAATCATAGATGAAGATGTGAAGGAGGACAAATCTTAGGAAAGGATGGGTCCCAAGAGTACTCTGCTTGCTTTCTCTAAGGTGGAGTATGACCCATGAATATCTGCCCACTGAGCCTGCCCATCGCACCAGCTTTCAAACCATGTAGTTGTCTATGCATCCAATGTTATATGCGAAATTGAATATGTGAGTGTTTTGGGAGAGAGTGTCAAAAGCTAAAGCTGGGGTAAATTATATCTATTGCTCTCCCCTTGTCCCCAAATGTCCTCATTTTCACCTAGAACGTGATCAGGTTGGTCAGGCGTGATTTATTCTTTGTAAATGCAACAGTGCTAATTATAATAAGCAAAGAAGCAAAAGCATTGTTCTGTTGTTTATGTGAGAAACCCAACTTTTCTCTTTATGGCCAGTTAATATTTTGTTACCTTTTAATAAGTCTTTTGCTGCTATCCTCTCTACCTTTTTGGAGATTCCTGTCAATCTAAGATGGCCAGAAACGTGAAAAATGTGGAAAAAAAATACAGCAGAACCTTTTGTTTAATCAGTCTCGATGCTTGACACCTCCCTAGGCTTCACACAGGTGGTATCTGTGGAATACAACGCAAAACTCGTGTTTGCATCGCTGGTTCAATCCCCATCAGCCAAATACTGGAGGAAGATTGGTCTAAGAACAAACCCATTCCTGCCAGCCTGACGCCCTTGCCTGGTTTTGTGTGGTTTGAGCCTGGCACTCTGCTCATCGCTGCATCTCCAGTGCTGCTTCTGAGTGCAGTAATGTCCAGGTCCCATCATTCCTCATGGATTTAAAACAGAGCAGTGGTTAGTTTCCTTTGGGAGGCTGACCTCTAGCGTTTCTGTATGACAAGCTCAAGAGAAGAGGAGCAGCAGAGGAATGAACGCTCTATGGAGTGATGCCCAAAATATGTCTGTGCTGACTGGCGTTTTATGAGCCTGCAAGATACTTAATGTATTTAATAATAAAAAAGGAAGTGTTGCTATGGTATCTGGAGGTGTATTTATACTGCTATGCCCACATAAGGATTCCATGATATTTTAAATCTTTATTTTAATTACTGAGTTCAATTTTTTTGAAATTGCAGGGGCCTCTTATGTTTTTTGATTATGCAGTGTTCTCTGAGATTGAAATATTAATTGAAACAAGAGCCGTCTCGCTCTTTCCTGAGAAGAAATCAAATAATCTCCGAAGCCCCAGCTATATGCAAGATTTGATTAAAAGTCTCATGGAGGTCACCTGAACAGCCAGTGCTGAACACAGTTATTTTTTATACATGAAAAGCATGAGCTCAGTCTTAGAAGCAAGACAGCGATATCTATTATTCATGGTGGGCTTGTGTGTCTGCCTATGCAAAAATCCAAAACACAGGCAGGTTTTTATAGCTTCAGGTCACACCCCACAAAGCAACCGTGGTTCAGCTGTGAGGTATCGGGTACTTTTCAAATTCCCACTGACTTAGCATCTTTCTCCCAGCTGTTGTCTGGGATATTGGAAAAGTTATTTCATTGTTCTGCTGAACAGAACAATGTTCTAAAGCAGGTGTTTATAGACCAAAATGAGAAGTACTTCATTTTTTACTCTGGTACTCTAGGGAAAGCTGTTTGTTCCCTCATCTGATCGCTTTCATGTACTTTTTATAATATTTAAAGCTTATTATGGATTTTTTTTTGTATGAAAATACATCATTTCAGTTGTGAACAGAGAACATAACTGTTGAAAATAAGAATGAGAGCTTCTCCAGAAATTATTCAAAAAGCAGCACAAACATTTTTTTGCGCAGCAGAACAATCTTAGCTGTTCTTGAAATTTCTGCTGTAGAGACTTTTTCTTTTTCCTCTGCAGAAGTTGAATGCTGGAGGAAGTCGGGACCAAAACCTGTCGAGGAGCCACTTATTCAAGCCCTGAGTGTTTTTGACACACAGCTAGAACAAGACATGCTGATGGGTGTTGAGAGTGGTAGTTTAGAGGGAAGAATGTGGAAAATGAATTCTTCTGTCCTTTGATCTGTTGAACAGATGTCACATCATCACCTGAGACTAGGCTCTCGTTTTGTTAGCTTCAGTTTCCTGGTAGCTTGTCCTGAAGGTGTATTTGCGTGCCAGTGTTGTATTTGGGAGCTCGTACCTGTGAACAAATGCGCTGTTGTGTTTGTGGTGTGCTGCATTGCCCTGCAAAACACTGGCTGATCTAAGGTCCATGGGCAAACAAGATACCTTGCATCACTATAAACCAGCCATTGCTGCTGTTGGGAAGTTCTTGTGGAAGGCTTCTTTCCCTTGCAGCACATTATTCCCATCCCACCGATTCAAATAGCCTGAATTTGTTGACCTTCTGAAAATGGTGCTAGAATTTATTTTCTTTTTTTTTTTTTTTTTTTAAAGGAGAGCTGCTGTGAAAATGAATCTTGCCTGAATGGCTGTACACAAGCCTACTCCTCCCTTTTACCCTTCTAATATCGTTTCACATCTCTGTTGATAAAACTATGGCATCCTATTGTAGACTTTTTTTCCAAGGCAACGGGCACTCAATGGGTGACCAGAAATAGCTCTCTTCATGTCAGGAAATTAAATTAAACCATTCTGAAAATGAGTATGTAGAGGCAGAGGCGTCTCATTACTTAATCACATCTCTTCTGCTAATGTTGCTACTGTACACTAATATTGTCTTAGAACCATGAAGATGTATCCCAAACATACAACACTAGCTATATCTCAGTCACAAAAGGGAAAGAGAAGAATGCACAGCTCAGAAGAGTGTTAGTAGGATTAAGAAATAGTCATCATCTCTGCTGACAGTTTAAATCCAGGCCAGTCTAGTACGGGTAGCAGCGAGGCTCACGGTTTCAATAAAGAGAAATCAATTATCTGATTCACAGATAAAATGAGGTTATGATGCTACTGGCTGAACTCAGTAGAGAGCAGATATTGGGTATAGAAGCTAATGGCCCTTCATGACGTGTTTTTGGAGAACAGGAAAGCTGCATGTTGCCCATGCAGAAAAAAGAAATCTGTGTTACTGGTGCTACTGCATCGCCCATTTCCCACAGAAACAAAGGTCTGTGGTGTTGACTATCACTGGCTCAGGTGCATTTCGTGGCAAAAAAACATTCGATTTTTAGGATTTAACAGTGTCTATGAGTGGGATAGAATAAGATCCGCAATGCTTACTACAAAGTCCTAAAATTTGCTACAGATCCAGAGGAAATGTTTTGAATTCAAACTTTCTTAACTTAGAAATTAGTAGCTGGTGATAATAATATATCTACATTGTATTGATTTCTGACCTGTTTATGGTTGTCTGGTGTAAACATGTTAAAAAGTTCCATGTAAAATGTTGATGACTTGTAGACTTATGTAATCCACTATAAAAAACCCAGACCTTTACATGTAGACAGCATGGACGTATTTCTATTTTGAAGGACCCTTGGTGAAGAACACATGAAATCAAAAAGTTACTAGAGAAACACTATTCTGTTGTTGTCTTGTCTTTTTTTTTTTTTTTTTTTTTGAAAAAGAAATTTGAAACTCTCAATTTTCTTTCAGGCTGAATGGGTGGGATTTAGCTGACTCTGCAGACATTTGTATGAGGGCTAGATAAATTAGGCTTCTGTTGTAGTCAATAGGGAGAAATTGGTTTTTCAAGTGTCATTTATTTCTTCCGAAGTATATACCCAAAATCAAGGAGGTAAACTGATACTTTAAGAGCACAATTTATTTCTATTAGGGACAGAGCTCCATTAAGTTCCTTTTTACACTGATACTTAATTCTTTTGAGGGCTAAAAAGGAATACTTTATTCTTTGTAAATATTGCAGAAAATGTCGTGTGGGTCCTCCTTGGCTTAAAACTTTCCTTTAAGGCATCGTTTCCTAATCCTCTACTGTGATTACATCGCTATAGGACTTCTGTAGAGCCTCTCACGTGTTCTTCATATTGTGGGTGCACCTGACCACCTTTGCCATGACCTTTTACAATCGCATAATACTCCTGGCTCTTCTCTGTGCTTCTCTCCTTCCATGTACTACCTTTGGCAACCAGCCTTTTCTCATCCCTGCTCCGTAACCCTCCACTTCTGGTTTGTATAGCTGGGCCCGCCTTCTTTCTTTTAAGCGTGGTTTAACTTTTTTGGCTTCGTGGTTCTGTAGAGACAGTTCTAAATGCTCAGCGTAGTGGTTTTATCTGTGAAGCTGAATAAAGTAGATGGGACTCAGCATCCACATTTCTCATCTGCAAATAAAGCTTTGTCACTGTTAATTATTTGAACTGAACCAAAAGTTTGAGGCCTATGTCAGAAATTATGTAGGCTCACAAGGCCAGAAGGATTTTGGTATTTTTTTTTGGTTAGAGATGTCCTTTTCTCTACCAAAAAATACCAAACTTGTTGCAAACTATTTTGGTTTTGAGAAGAAAAATAAAGTGTGCTGCATTAGTAAAAATCCTCCAAATACTGTAGCAAAACACTGCTTAAAGACAAAACTGAAAAGTTTGGTTTTGTGTGTGTGTTTTGTTTTGTGTTGTTTTTTTTTTTTTTTTTTTTTAAACTGTTGAAACATTTTGGCTTCTCTTAAATTTTTGAGGGGTGGATTTCCACTAGAAATAAATCTGCCAAGTTTGTATGCATCAAAAATATTTGATGATAATGCATTTTGTACTCATGGTGGGATATTGCACTTATTTTAAGTGGTACTGTTTCCTCGGTTATAGAATTCTTTCTGGTATTAGTATTATGATTTGTAAGGACAGTTTGGCTTCTTGGTTAGGAGGAGCTGAGTGCCATCAGAGGTGATCTGCCTGTAGACCAAAATATGGATGAGGAGCAATGCACTAACTTTATACTTCTCATTGATTTGAACCTGCACTTAGATGGAGATACACGTTCATCAGTTAATGATCCTACTGGCAGATCAAGTCGCTAAGCCACTAGCCATCATATTTGAGAAGTGGCGGTCTGGTGAGGTTCCTGCCGACTGGAAAAGGGGAAACATAACCCCTATTTTCAAAAAGAGAAATAAGGAAGACCCAGGGAACTACAGGCCAGTCAGTCTCACCTCTGTGCCTGGCAAGATCATGGAGCAGATACTCCTGGAAAGTCTGCTGATGCACATAGAAAGCAAGGAGGTGACTGGTGACAGCCAGCATGGCTTCACCAAGGGCAAGTCATGCCTGAGAAATTTGGTGGCCTTCTATGAAGGGGTTACAGCGGCAGTGGACAAGGGAAGACCAGCTGATGTCATCTACCTGTACTTGTGCAAAGTGTTTGACGCTGTCCCACACGATATCCTGGTCTCTAAATTGAAGAGACATGGATTCAACAAATGGACCACTCGGTGGATAAAGAACTGGCTGGATGGTCGCACTCAAAGCTTGGTGTCCAAGTGGAGAGCAGTGATGAGTGGCGTTCCTTGGGGGTTGGTACTGGGGCCTGTACTGTTCAACAACTTTGTCGGCGACATGGACAGCGGGGTCAAGTGCACCCTCAGCAAGTTTGCTGATGACACCAAGCTGTTTGGTGAGGTAGACACGCTGCAGGGGAGGGATGCCATCCAGAGGGACCTGGACAGGCTGGAGAGGTGGGCCCAGACCAACCTCATGCAGTTCAACACGGCCAAGTGCAAGGTCCTACATCTGGGTCGGGGCAATCCCAAGCACAAATACAGGCTTGGCAGGGAATGGCTGGAGAGCAGCCCTGAGGAGAAGGACCTGGGTGTGCTGATTGACAAGAAGCTCAACATGAGCCAGCAATGTGCGACTGCAGCCCAGAAGGCCAACCGTATCCTGGGCTGCATCAAAAGAAGTGTGGCCAGCAGGCCAAAGGAGGTGATTCTGCCCCTCTACTCCACTCTCGTGAGACCCCACCTGGAGTACTGCATCCAGCTCTGGAGTCCCCAACATAAGAAGGACATGGACCTGCTGGAGCTTATCCAGAGGAGAGCCACGAGGATGATCCGAGGGCTGGAGCACCTCTCCTATGAGGAGAGGCTGAAAGAGTTGGGGCTGTTCAGCCTGGAGAAGAGAAGGTTCCAGGGAGACGTTATTGCGATCTTCCAGTACCTAAAGGGGGCCTACAGGAGAGCTGGGGAAGGACTTTTTACTAGGGCATGTAGCGATAGGATGAGGGACAATGGCTTTAAACTGGAAGAGGGCAGGTTTAGAATGAACATAAGGAAGAAGTTTTTCAGTTTGAGGGTGGTGAGGCACTGGCACAGGTTGCCCAGAGAGGCTGTCGAGGCCCCATCCCTGGAGGTGTTCAAGGCCAGGCTGGACGTGGCCTTGGGCAACCTGGTCTAGTGGGAGGTGTCCCTGTCTATGGCAGGGGGGTTGGAACTTGATGATCTTCAAGGTCCTTTTCAACCTAAACCCTTCTATGATTCTATGCCTGCAAAAAGGGCTTCTCTGTTTGAACACCAGACCCTTCAATTTTTTTTTTTTTTTGAATGCTAGACTCTTAAAATCCGTCGCGCTCTCAGTGATTTGAACATGAAGGGTGTTTTATGCAAGGTGAGTATTTTATGAATAGTAGGCAACTAAAAAATCTCTTTACAACATTTTAACTTTTCAGTTAAGGTCTGAAGCCTTGAGAAAAAGGGCAGCTCATTACTGACTGAGGGAAAAATCATTAAGAGCTGCTGTGAGCATGGATCTCTGCCATACCCTGGATCAGACCCAAAGTAATCTCTTGTTGCACAGAAGTGGTGTGTTGTTAGCCTGCACTGTTTATGAAGCAAATCTAGATCCAACCTGCTTTCTTTGTTATTAGCTGGTGGGTGATATATTTTCTTTGTTTGCAGTCTCAGAGCTCTCTCTGGTAAAAAAATAAATAAATTACGGTGGTGATGTGTTAATGCTCTTTCTTTCTCTGTCAAACTGTCGGTTTCATCAGCTCAATTTTTATGTTCCAGGCTGTGTGTGAACAGTTGTTGAATACCTAATAGTACTTCCATTTGCTAAGCTAATCTACTTCTAGTACTTAAAATTCAACTTCACATGAAATCTTTGGCAGCAAAAGATCTATGGTCAGTAGAAGTTGTGATAGTTGACGAAGGGTATTTTGAACTCTAGGCTGCAGTCAGAGCTATAACTGCAGAGGAATTAAATCACAGATTTCATCATCATGCTATTTGAGGAGAGAGAAATTAATCACAGAACATTTGTTTTTAAGAAATGAATATAGATCATACTGACAAGATCGGAGGGCTCTTGCTAGTCAGAATGCTTAACGGTGAAAATTGTGTAGGGTATGGCTTGAATATAGAGTGGAATATAGGAGTAGCAGTTTGTCTTAATATTGTTGACTTGCTGAGATGTTCTTGTAGCTCACAGTGCAAAGTCTTTGATAAGTTTAAGTCCATAACAGCAGGTTGATATTAGTTGTCTTTTAAGATATAATGATGCACATATATATATTTTATAGCTTAAAGGCTAAGAGTGTGTATCTCACTATGCTAATATTTTTTCTCTTGGAAGGAAAAAACCTCACATCGTGTGGTGAGATTACATGTAGCATTCTGCAAACAGCAAAACAGTTGCATCAGCCCCCATTACCTGGTGATAGCTTCATTTTATAAGGTAAACAGTGCTTTCTGGTGCTTCTTTGCACTGGTGAAATTGCTGGTGCCCTTCTTCATTTACTTGTGAACTACGTGTCATATCAGCATCTGGACCTCTGACTCTGTCAGCTTAAGCTTGGTGCAACTGGAAACTGCAATGTGTCTCTGGCTCCATGGCTGCTCCTTCGCTCTCAGCCAGCGGGAGCTGGCTGAGATTTTTTTCCACATGCATTTCCACCTTTGCAGACTTTCTTTTCAGGCTTAGGCCTTCCTCTCTTGAATTTGCCCTTCTCAAGTCCTTGTTCTGGCTGCCTCATTTTGCCAGTCTTAGTGATTTAGTCATTGAGCAGTTTCCAGTTATTGCCAGGATAAATACAATACCCTCTGTCAAATCTCACCTGTGCCTTTACTGCAAGGAATCGAGCCAGAAGCAGCACAGTTCCTGCTTTTCAAAAGTGTCAGATCCAAACTAATGCCATATGAGATTTGAAAAAGGAAGCTGAAGTAGGGGAGGAGCCAAAGATTGTACTTAAAATGACTCATTTGAGGCCATTGGGAAGTCAATTGTAAAGTCTGCGTCTTTGGCCAGTGTTAAACCTATCCTGTTCCCTAGGCATCCAAACTAAGGCATGTGTTTTGGAGGTGCTTGTGTTATTGGGAAGTGTTAAGTCCCAGGTTCGCTCCATTCCCTGAGCCTGGAGTGATGACAGGGCTTCCTGGCAGCACAGTGGAATTGGCAGGGCCAATTACAAGATTTTGTCATGCCCGTTTGAGTTAAAACAAGAAGCAACCTCTTCGTTTTTTCAGAAGTTGTTTATCCTGATTATGGTAGGCAAGAAATAGTTAGCCAAGGCACCTCGGGGCTATTGAGTGATTCAGGTGATGGTCAAGTTACACACCAGAAAGAACAGGGGACAGATTCTCCTTGGCTTCTCCTCTGAATATTGGATGCCTGGATAAGGTTGGGGCTGCTTCTGAGTTTAATGCTTGGGACTTTTCAATCTGACCTGTAAATTATATTTTCTTCAGACAGAATTTTTATGGCTACTGTTGGGAGGGAATTAGCGAGGAAGCAAATACAGTGCAAAATAATAATTTCCCTAATTTAAAAGTTTGAATTTTACTCTCTTGCCTACGCAGACCAGGTACAGCTGTATGTTTTGTTTCTGATGTGAGTGCATAACCCTCCTTGCTTTTAACCTAGCATAACCAAAACACAGCGAATTGCGAACGGGAGGAGCAGGTTGCCTGCCTTTGCCTCGTAGCAGCCAGATAACCCAACAGACAGGATGCTGCAGCTCTTGGCCAGGTGGCAGTGCTGCTTGGCATTAGGCTGTTTCATTTGACTTTGTCTCTGCCTCAGATAGAAATGTAATTCCCAGGGCTTAGAGTGTGCTCTGCTGGTATGATGGCAAGGAAAGGTGTAGCTCAGGAGTTTTGGGTTTTATTTACCTCCAGTTTTTCTCATTTTAGAAAAAATACCTTAGGCAAGAAGTTTTCCTGCCCTGCTCAGGTGGGATTTGAGTTCTTACTGAAATAAGAATGTGCTAAAATTCAGAATTTGTAGGCATGCAAATATGTATTTTTTTTTTTTTTTAATTGTTGTGCGATTGCATGGGGAGTAAACACATCAGTGACTGCAATTAAAGACTCAGTAAGCAGTTGAAAATGTTGTTATAAATTTTCAGGTGCATTCCCAAATGCACAGGTATACCTATTATAGCATATTCTTATGGCTCCAGAGTGTACAGGGGAGCCTAACTTTAGCATGCATGGGTAGGTTGAATACTTTAGTCCCGTAGACAACAGCAAACGTGCATATTTTGTGTTTAGTACAAATTAGCCATGCAGGATAACAAATGAGTGCCTGAGGGGAGGTACAGTGTGTTGAAATTAGAGTCCAAATGAAATCTGTTTAGTATTGAAACAGTCAAATCCTGAGCTAGCTTCTCCACTGGTGTCAATCAGTCCGGCTCCATTAACTTCAGTGGAGCTGTGCCTGCGCGCCTGCTGGGGAAAAGGCTTACTCTGAGTATTTTGAGTAAACACAGCATAGTTCTGTTAATAGATGAAAAACACTTTTGTGCAGTTTTGGGGATGTAAATTTACTCTCACAATTTATAAATTAGCTTTGAGCCTGGTCTGTAAGCAGTTCTGCTGGGGTGCTGTCTGTCATCGTGAAGAGCTGCTGGGGAGAGGGTCCAGGCTTGGTAGAAGAAGGGCGGCTCTGTATGGGAGCCAAGTAGAATTTGGTAAAATTTGGTAACGTGCTAACCACCTACCCTGCCAGTGGGCGTGGGAATTGCACGTCCTTAACAAGTGGAAGACTTACCCTTAGAACGTTCTATGACTTTTCCTGTCTTTTAGCGGGTGCAAAATTGCGACTTTGCACTCAGGCTGGCATTTTCAAAAAAAGACGACTTAAAAGCTGGAGGCATGTTCCTTGTTAGTAGGACTCAGGGTTCTAAATATGTAAGATTTTTAATCATTGTTTCTTGAAGCCCTGAGTCCTGAAGATATTTTGAAAAATTTCCTCCTTTGATATGAAAGCGATAGGTACTTTCAAAATATCATGGTTTAATTAGCTGACCCTAATAAAAGAAAGTCAACCTGAGCATTCTTTCTGTCTGCCAGTTTTAATTACTGTAGAGAAGAAAGAGGAACAAAGACTCAGGAACTCATTTGTCCTGTTTGAGTTTGATGATCTCTCGAAACAGAGACCATCAAGCTTCCTGGGAGGGGGCAGAAGGTGTCCTCATAGCAATATAAGACAAGCCCTCTTTAATTAGAAAAAGAGGAATTTTGAATGTTTGTTCTCTCGTGACTTGAGTTAGCGCTGGGAAAGAATTGAAGAGCAATTGGGTTGGAGATTAGGGATGAGAGAAGTGTTTGAAAGGAAAAAAATAAATTTCTCTTGTGTCTAGAGATAGAGTTGCTACGTTAGAGGCACCACAGCTGCAGTGTTTATAACGTCTCTAATATCATTCCAGAGTAAAGAAAAGGGCTTAATGTCTTTGCTGGTTATGTGTAAACCTCTTAAATGTGAGCTGCCCTGTTTTGGTCTCCCTCTGTAAGTATTGCTCAATTAAGCTTTGGGCTTTGCTAGATTTGGCAACTAATTCTTACAGTATTTATTTTTGGATGGTTGCTTCAAATCAAGACAGAGACCTTTATATGCCAGCACAGAAAATTTAACCAAGGTCTGGTAATTGCTCGTGTCATGCACTGCGTGCTCTATCATCTCTAAGCAATAGGAAACAGCAGCACCACCTTAATTGTTTACCTCACATTCTTAGAGTTGTAAATACTCCTTTTTTTTAAATACAAATAATGAATAAATTATAGCCGCAGTGTCTCTTTTACATCCTAAGGTTACATTTATTTTTGGAGTGCAAAACAAACAAAAAAATCACATATACAGTAGTAGCGTCTTCCACAGAGACTCAGTACAGGCACATACGCTGCCCATTAATTACGTTAATTATTGATATAAGATAATCCTGCCAAGCCTTGGGCCAAGGTTTTTTAAAAAGCAGAGCCCCTGTTTAGTCCTTCTGTGTGCACCCAGTTGGGTTTTGCGCGAACCTTAGATGTGCCAGATTCCCAGGGCTTTTCCTAGGGTGCTCACAGGCTGTGTAGGAGACCTCTGGGTGCCGCTGTCAGGTGTAACTCCTTCACGGGAGGGGATTTTTCTAACTCTTTTACATGCAAATCTCCGAGGATATCAATTTAATCTCTCCTACTAACCTGTATCCTCCTCTGCCACCTCTGTGCAGTGACTGTCTGAGATTGCTCTACTTTCCATCATTGTCTCCTATAGTAACTGTGGCAACTGGGACAACCGTTGATATTTCAGTTCAGTGCTCTTGCTTTGTCTTTTATTGCTTGAGAATGAAGGGATCTGCTTTTTGCTGCAGGGAGATATATACAGAGGTGAGGAACCCAAGATCACCTCCAAGTTCCTGCATTACAATACATACATTGTGAGTTATGGCCCTGCACACGCTGTAAGTTGCAGTTGCTTGCAGTTTAAGAAGCTGCTGCAGGAAGCAAAAATCCGTGTATGAGATTTTTTTGCATTACATAAAGGCTGCAAACGTTTTCTACAGTATTAGCAGGCCTGTTGTCTCCTGTTTATATGCTAAATCCTATTCATATCGATGAGAGATTTAGGAAAATAGTTCTGAATAGGATGGTACAAGGCATAATACAGGAACCTCAATAGAAAAGGAAGTTACTTCAGGTGCCAGTGAAATTAACTGAGGGTTTTTGTTCTTAACAGTCTGATCTGCCTGCTTTGCTCTGTGTAGGAGCACCTGCATGGCCCATTGGCAGATGGGGAAGTGTGTGGTATTTGAAATATTAGAATACCCTTTGGCATATGGGGAAATAATGTGGTATTTGAAGTATTAGAATAATAATGATTTTAAATTAACCTTTTTAGCTTCCTATTTGCAGATAATTAACAGCGCACATATCACCAGTTGCCTCATCTCAGGTAAGGGGTGGGAACCTCCTAAGAAAGTATAATTTGGTTTCTTGCAGTTTACTTTCTATGATATGACAGTAGAAACATCTGGCGTATCATGAAATTTTATTTGTGACTAGTGATTTAAATGTGATAAATGCCAGAGAGCGTTCTCCTAATCTATAGTCAATTTTTGGTCTGCCAAATAGCAGCATAAGTTCCAGTCTTGGTATTGTCACTTAATTTACTGACAAACAGTCAGCAAATAATATTCTTTATATTTTAGATCTTTTAGCTGCAAAAATAGGATGCAAACTTAAAGGTACTTTGGAAGAGCTGTGGATAGTAAAAGACCTACAGAATAATATGCCTAGAAGGAATTGTTAAAAGATGCAGCCTAGTATAGGCTATATTGTACACAATGAAATAATAAATGTGCACCAGGCCAAAAGCCATGTGCATTGAGATATGCTGAATATCATAGAATCATAGAATGGTTTAGGTTGGAAGGGACCTTGAAGATCATTGAGTTCCAACCCCCCTGCCATGGGCAGGGACACCTCCCACCAGCCCAGGTTGCTCCAAGCCTTGAACACCTCCAGGGTGAACACCAACATGGCCTTGAACACCTCCAGGGATGGCAAGGTTTTTATTATGAGAAGAATTATGCCTCTCACTTGGTGAAAAGTACCCAGAAATTCTGCTAGCTGGTCACATTCACATGCTCTTTAACTTGTTCATGGAGAACTCTTAATATTTTGAGTATCCCCAGTGTCTTTGTATTGGCATAGGTTTAAGACGTAATTTCTCTTAGATAGGTACGGCAGATCTCATTTATGAGATTACATCGCTGCATGGCACCTTCTATGAATATTCAGCCCTCGGCAGAACCCAGACCTTGCCTGTCTCTTTCCAGCATCCTCCTAGAGACTTGTAATGAGACACTCATCCCACGCCA
Organism: Vanellus vanellus; assembly: GCF_965231255.1. Lineage (NCBI taxonomy): Eukaryota > Metazoa > Chordata > Aves > Charadriiformes > Charadriidae > Vanellus > Vanellus vanellus. The sequence continues at coordinate 15,898,586 of NC_138907.1, forward strand.
ACGCCCATGGAAAAGTCGTCCTCTTAGAAACCTACATGTTGCTGTGAGCCATCTTGTCCTTCCTGCTCCATTGGTACACACGTTCTTTCCATAATGGAGAGTGTCTCTTTGTCTTAGGGTCCTCCCTTATACCTGTGAGAAGAAAAATAGCTAGCTATTAAAATATGTTCAAATACACTTTGCTTCATTATTAACCTATATAATAAGCAACTGAAAGCATTTCTCAGGTCTTCACACACAATCTTTGCAAATTTTCTTAGCTTGAAAGCAAGCTATACAAAAGGTTACTTGCGGTATTTGCATAACGTTTTTAATATCCATTATTATTACTTCCAAAAATCTTTTTGTCAAATTTCCAAAGCATAAATATACATAATCAATCTAAAGGGAGAGTGAAAAACCTTAGAAGAGCTGTTGTTAATTACTGAAGCCACCCTATAGAAGAGAAGAAATGCTTTGATAGAATGATTCCCTAAAGTCAACAAACTTTATGGATTTATTGCTCTGATCCACATGTAAAGTTACAGAAATATCTCCTAAGAAAGAAGTATGGCTCTGCAGAGAATCTAAATTCAACTCTCTTCAGACAGTAAAAAGGAGTTCAAATGCAGGACTCGGTTCATCTTGACATTTACTGAATTACAATTCCAATAAGGAGTTTTCAGTATTTAATAAATATATTTTGGGGATTCTTTGGTTTGCAATTAGGCAATTAAATTAGATTATGAACATCTTTAAGTCTTTTACAAATACAAGTCCTAGAAATAAAGCTGAAAATTCTCATATTAAGATTTTTTTTTTTCTTCTCTTGTCTCTTGATTCTAAAAGCTTTAAGAATGCGACATAAATCAGTGTAACAATTCTCTCACAAATGCAGGGTAATTTTCTGTTGACAATGCTCTAGATATTATTCTCTAAAAAAACCCCACCAAACTTGAACAGAAAGATAGTAGAGAAGCTTCTTGTTTTGGAGGGATCGGAGTAAATAGGTACTTCATGGGTAAAGACTGATAAATTGTATCATTAAGCTGGAGAATCTGTCCCAGTGGAGTTTACTGAGTTTGGAGCCTGTGTATTACACTTGGTTGGTTAGTTGTTTGGTTTGTTGTTGTTTTTTTTTTTTTATTTATTTAATCTTTCCTTTACTTGAGCAAGGTGAGGATAGATTTTCATAATTAACAGATTCTGCCCCTGCAAGAGCTGGGGCTCTGCTTTCCAGCTGTTGTAGGATAAATGACACCTGAAGTTCCCAAACTTTCCACAGTTGAGAGCTCCAGTCTTGTGGCTCCCTGAGGCTTACAGTTCAACTTTTTATGGATATATTTTAAAAGAATCAAAAAGACACAGGCCAATAGATCAAAAATGTATCAGTCTTCATGTAGGTAGCCCGGGAAATACATTTTATCTCCCTCCATAGGTGTAAATAAATATGTGCAGAGCCGTATGTGTATATTTATGATTATTTGAGGATATGCTTTGCTTCTCCATACTGGGGGGTTCTTCAGGAACCAGGTCACTGTTCAAGTGCTCTGGTGTAAATACCAGTTGTTTAAACAAATCTGTTTCTGAGGAAATGCTATTCCTTCTGGATCCACCTTCTAGAAGAAAACCTTGTGTCAGCAAAACCATTGTGTAAAAATCCATCCTATTTGAAGGGGTAAGCACAAAGATTTATTCATTCTCCAGTGTCCATTATCTGATGTAGCCTTCCATGGGTAATGAATATCATATTCATAGAAGGATTTGGCAATACAGACATTTAATTAAATCAAGTAGAAAACAGATGTTTTGTGTAGTCAAATTTCCCAAATAATCACAAGGGCTATAAATGGCTTAAATTCGTACCTGGTTAAAATGCAGGAAGAACACGTTTTTCGTGTGGTGTAGGGTTCTATTGCTGTTTGGTGAGTTTGAGATCTCATCAACATAATCAGTTAGGTAGTTCTGGGTAATACAGTTCATAGTTTTTGTGAAAACAATCAAGCTGCCCGTCTAATTTAATTTATATGTAGCCAGTCTTTTATTAGATGGATTTTATTTAGCGCCCTTTCAGACTGAAGGCCGGTGTAGGGCTTTCAGATTATGCCAGGAAAAACATGGATTCAAATAGTGGGCCTAACATCCTATACCTGCTTCTTTCATCCCCGGCCCCGCCTCAGCCCTCCCCTAAAGCTGGAATAGGAAGAACCTTTCATAAATCTCTAAACATAATACTTTATTAAACTCTCACAAAATATATTAAAAAACCTGTGGGTTTCAAAAGTGGGGTTTTGGCTTTTTTAAATATCTGCTCATTATCTGGTGGCAAAATAGATTTTTTTTTTTTTTTTCTTTCTCTCATGAGAATAATAATTTTAATTCACGTGGTGCCTATTGACCATCTTTTTCTCCCTGACAGAACCACAGACAGCATAAAAGTCATACCTACTAAAAAGAGTTTTTAGGTTTAAGCCTTCATTCAGCATCCTCTGCTTGCTGGAAGCAGGTTTTGATTTTTCTTAAATTATTTGTGAGAATATGTAACCTTAAGGGGCTGCTGAGAAGGTAGGAAAGCAAAACTTAGTCAGCTCTCTGTAGATGCCTAACAAAAGAAAGACAGAAATGGGACCTGATGTATACAATAAACACTTCTGCAGCGACAAAGCTGCGGTGACCAGAAAGGTGCACAGCCTCTGGAAAGCAGGCTTCAGGCGAGCAGCAGCAGCCTGCGGCGTGTGGAATTGGAGGGGACTTACGGTGCCACAAAGAAAAAGAAGGAGCTTGAAACTAATTAGTAACAAAATCTCGGGTACAAAAACCTCGTTGATATTAGAAGCAAGGCAGTGAAGGCACCCTTTTGAGGAAAATAAAAACAATTTCAATGTTACATTTGAAAACCTAACCCAGTCAGGACTATTCCACAGCCATTTTATTCTCTACTCTAATTCTTCTTCAGCTGTGCTATTTTCTGCCTTGTTAGAGAGCTGTCTATATAGGATACTCCTAACTGTCACTTTAATGTGAATATTTTTAGTGTGAATTATTGGCTCTAGTTTTTCTTCTCATTGCTTGGAGAAATTTGCAGGCGCAGTATCTTGCTTGATGTGAGGCTCAGCGCAGGCTGCTCTCGTATCACAGCTGGGAGCCAGGAGGTGGATTCCTTCTCCTGAGCAATACAGAACTCTTTTGCTTTGCTCCTTGGAGAGGGATATTGCAGGCTATGGAGAAACGGAAAGGCAACCAGAGGCAGAAAGAAAGGAAAGGGGAGAGAGAGGTAGCTATAAATGCGATGTTGTTGAATGACAAGAATATTCTGGGAACAGCGTAGTTTTAACGTAACAATAAGGCTGATCGAGAAAGGCTCAGAGTTGGTTATTTTAAGATTTTGAAACCCAAAATGCCTTAAGCAATTTCACTTTAATTTTCTCTGGTGTGTGTGTGTAGATACACACATATACACAGAGCAGTCATAAAACCAGACTAACCCTTGTTTCAGTGTGTCATTTAATCTAGTTCCTGGATGTCAGGGGAACACAGAATAAAATCATTTTTTGGCTTCCAGAACAAAGACAGCACAGTTCTGTATTGTCAGCAGAAACCTGGTATAAATAGCAGGCCCCTTAAGGCCTTCCTTCAGGGCTAAAAGGAAAAACACAAAATACCCTTTTTTTTCTTGTAGATAGTAATTAGTGCACTTGGTCCTTTTTCAGTTGATTCCAGTTCAGGGGGATGGAGGCTCCTTGGCATTTCTGCAGCTCTTGGTGCTGACAATTTTGCCATGCTTGGGAGAAGGATTCATTCCCTCTCCCCTGGAAATTCTAGCTGAAATACAGCTGGGATTATTTATATCCCACTTTCCAGGCATCTCAAATTGTTTTCCTAAAGGACTGGAAAACTGAGTGACTCCTCAAATGTCACACGTCTAGTATCATCCTTTAGAAGCGTTTTTCTCTATTGATTGGGATCGCTATATCTCTATGGGATTTCTGGTAGCGATGTTACACTGGAGAGACTTGAGTTCATGAGTGTCTGGCATTTTTTTTCTCTTTGTCTTTAACTGGTGGTGGTCACAAACATTGTTCTATTTGTCACTAAATATTGTTTTTGTATCCTAGGGAGTGGGTGCAGTGTGAAGCTGAAAATCTGTTTCTCTTCAGAAGTCTTGACCTAAAAGCCCTCTAAATCCAGCAGAAAACTTGGCTTTGCGCTTTCCCCAGACTCGTTCAAAGGTGATTTTTTTTGTTTTGTTTTGTTTTAGCACTTTCTAAGACTCACTATAGTATCAGCAAGGCTGGACTCTAGTAATACAGGCTGAGTGCATGGTGAAGGGAGGTGAGTTTGTAGAGGTGTGTTTTCAGTACCCATGGCAGTGTGTGAGCTGCTGTCAGCTCTAGATATGATGCGCCACTCCATGTAGACCAGTTAGGCTTGCTGGGTACAAGTGAAGTGCTTCTAGGATCCCCAGTACTCTCCCTAGATACAAGGAATAAGGAAGTATTTTTGGCTAGAAATCTAATTCAATAAAAGAAAGATTGTACTAACTTAAATGGTAGGAATGACATTATGTGGTAATATAGCTTTTGAGTAATTTCTTACTGCAAATTGGTACTCAAATAGATTAATGAGAAAAGTGAGATATGAAGATTTGCCATGGATGGAGAGAGATCATGGACCAGTGCAGGGAGGAGGGAGGGATTTCTTGAAAGGAGTTGGAAAATGCTATGTGCTTTAGATAAATTTAAAAAATAAAAAAGAAAATGTGGAGGTAAAACTGGAGGAAAGACAGACCAGTTCTTGCACTGTGTTGCATCATCTGTGAAGCTGCTGAGCTCTCAGGCCAAGGCCATCTTGCACTAATAACTTGATCATTCCCACCGAACTGACATTTTTGCAAGATACATGAGACATATTATGCAAAATCTGAGACATATGCAAAAAACCCCCAAACAAATGGAACCCAGCAAACGCCAAAAGCATTGGACAAAATTCAGTAAAAAAGGACATGTGTATGCCGTTCTTTAACATTTTCAAGCACTTTCTCCTGATCAAACAACAACTATGCAAATGCAACAGGCAAACGACTGCTAACCGACTAAGGTTATTTACCTTGTCATTTTGCAGTCAGATGCTGGGATAGTAACAAATCAGTTCTCAGAGTTGGTGCACGCCCAGAGCACACTGGCAGAGATGTCTAGTTGTCTTAATTCCTGAATGGAAGATCATCTCTGTTCAGATACCTCAGAAAAGTCGAAAACTTTACAGAGTATTCAGAGAATTAAAGAGCTACTATGCATGTGCAGAATTAGAAACTGCTGTAACAGAAATATACAACTTAAACGGGGGGGAAGAGTCATGCCTTCAGGTGAAAACCTGCCTATGCCACCTCCTCTCCATGCTGCTATGCCCATAAGAGTTTACAAATAATAATACAAATCAAGGTGGTGTAGTCTGATGCTGTATATGGAACATATTTAAGATAATACTTTTTTTTTTTTTTTTTTGAGAGGTTCCTACTGTTGTCAGAGTGGTTTGTACTTCTGTAGAAAGTAGATGTCTGGTCAGTGTCCCTTCTGACAGATTGTGAGCTGTAAACACAGTCAAGGACGGACTTGTTACAGACCTCTGGTTAAAAAGCTCTCTTGTTAAATGTATGATCAGGTTACAGGTCTTAGACTTAGTTTGGAAAACGATGGTTTGGTTTTTTTCTTTTTTTTTTTTTTTCAGAATTAGGCAAATAATTTTAATATAAATGAGATACAGTAGCCTTATTAATCATTTAAGACTGTCAGAATTTGAGTTTAACTTTTTTTAGAAAACAAAGCTTTATTGTGGTGTAGATTCAGTAAGCCTAAAACACTATCCTGAGTTAACAACCCAGAACTTAATGCATATATGGCTTGCAAAGGCTCATAAACTCTTTAGCTAGTTTAGTAGGAGGCTCTATCCTCCAACCTTATTAACAGTAAAATATTTTAAATAAACTCCAAGAAAATGATTGCAGGGTTTCTCCTGCTAATCCTTATGGCTGTTGTCACACTGCAACTATTAAAGTAATGGCATTTTAATGGTAATATATATGCATGCACATAGCAGTCAGATGCTTCATTTTATGAGCACAATTATACACGCTTTTTGGTACAGAGGTCACAATTACTAAGGCAACGTTTGCCAGCTGTTATACTGTAGCAATATCTGTGAAACTGAATGTTTTCTCAATGACAAGAGCCAGCTAAAACCCCAAAGTACAGATGTTTGTATGTAAGGTAGAAATATTCATTGCTGCTACACGCATTAGTGTTGCTGCAGTGGCAGTGTCACCTAGGGACAGCAGCACGATACCTGCCTGTTTCTAGTAGCTGCTGGCTGCCAGTTTAATGGTAGAACTTCCATGGTGCTTGAATGTGATACCTTTTGATCAACTAAGAACGATAGGAACCACCTCTTGGAGGTGCCTTGCTGGCTGTAGATAACTAGCTTAGAGCAGAAGCCGAACTTCTAGGTAGCTATAGTCAAATGCAACCCTCTCTTTGGGAGTTGTACAAGGATGTAATCCTTGAGCTACTAAGTTTTGGAGTATCGGGAGAGCTACTATTTCCAGTGGCTAGAGGGGTTTTGCCTTTTTAATGTTATTTACTCTCTAGCTTCAGGCTTGGGACTGTAATACTTAACATAGCTGACTCATTGAATTATAGAGTTGCAGAATAGTTCAGGTTAGAAAGGGAACTCAGGAAGTTTCTAATCCAACCTCCAGCTGAAAGAAAGGTCAGCTGTAAGATCAGACCGAGTTGATCAGGGCTTTATGCAGCTGGGTCTTGAAAACATCTAGGGATGCAGACTGCACAACCTCTCTTGGCAACCTTTGCCACTGCTAGATTACCCTCAGGATGGAAAAGCTTTTCCTTAAATGCAGTTGCAGTTTATGCTGATTGACTCTCATCCTCCTGCCATGCAGCACTACAAAGAACCTGACTGTCTCTTCCATAACCTCGTCATAGGTACTGTCAGGCTGCTACTAGGTGTCCTCCCAAAACAATCTCTTCTCCAAGCTGAACAAGCCCAACTCCCTCAGCCTCTCCTCACAGAGCAAGTGCTCCAGACACCAATCATCCTGGTGGCCCTGCACTGAATTTGTTCCCATTTATTGATGCCTGAGTTGTATTGGAGACCCCAAAATTGGATGCCATAGCCTAGAGGTGGTGTAACAAATGCTGAGAATCTCTGCCCTTGAGGTACCTGCTGTGCTGCTGGTAATGCAGCCCAGGATGCTCTTGGCCTTCATTGCTGCCAGGGATCCTTGCTGATGCACAACCAGGTCAGTGTCTGCCCAGACATGATCTTCTTTCTCCACAGAGCTGCAGCCTGCGTCCTCGCAAGGGCTTCCTCCTTCCCAGGTGCAGGACTTGGCAGTGGTTCTTGCTGAATTTTGAAGGGTTCCTGTTGGCCCAGCCTCTCCCTCTGAAGAGCAGCCCTGCCCTTGAGTGCATCAACTGCTCCCCCTGACACTGCCACCAATTTGGGTGTCATGTGTGGGCCTGATGAGAGTCGTCTCCATGGCTTCCTTCCTCCCTCCAGGTTATAGATGAAGATGTGAAAGAGAACAGATCCCAAGACAGGCCCCAAGAGTACTCTGCTTGCTACTTCCAGGGCAGAAGTATGACCCATGAATCTCTGCCCTCTTGTTGTGGTCCTCAAATCAGGACATCTCTGAGCCTGCCCATCTGCCATTTTCCATCCATGTAGTTGTTTATGTATATAGACTGTAAAATTCACACTTGGATATATGGCTCTTTTGGGGGAGAGTGTAAAAAGCTTTGCAAAAGTTGAGATAAATGGTATCTATTGCTCTCCCTTTGTCACCAAATCTATTCATTTTCACTTAGAAGTTGATCAGGTTGGTCAGGCACAACCTACTATTGGTTTAATCTGTGCTGGCTGTTTTGAGTACCTTCTTCATGTGTCCAGAAATGTGTTCCAAGAGGACCTCCTCCAGCAACCCACTGCATTTATATTTACTTCAGTTTATTCAGGTTATGTACAGTTTTTTTTCTAAATCTATAGGTACTGAACTTAGTGTCTATACTTAGACAACCCAGTGTTCTTCGTGTTCTTTATCAGTCACTGGGCCCGCACACGGTCCTTCATAAAACTGAAAGTAAATCTGTTGTTGAACGCCATTAACTCATGTTGATTTGGCTTAGCAGCTGACGATGCTTTTATTTTCAAATCCCATTGAATAGTTAAAGTGATTTTTATGCAGTTTGCTTATAAATCAGGCAGTTCTGCTCAGCCACACAAATCGTTACTTTTAAAGTCTCAGATTTGATCAATACAGTGTTCCTTGGGGTACTGTTTTATTTGACATTTCACACTGTCATTGTGCATATCAAACAAAAACTGTGTCTACTACTAAAAAAAATTGAGTATGTTGTGGATTTCCATACCCTGTGGTGTTCACCTGTACATTTTTATTGTGCATCACATATCATGTATTCAGCAGTAAACTCATTCTGAACTTCTGAAATTTAAAGTAGAGGTCCTAACATTTTCCTATGAATAAATCAGATGCTCTCTGCTCTATGTAGTATCTTCTTAGTGTGGTACATTAACCTGAATCATATTAAAGAGAAATCCTGCCTCACATTTCTGTTGAGTTATTTTGTAGATTTTGTAGAATTCGGAGTGTATTTTGGATGCATCCTGTTTTATCAGTGCCCTATGGCCCAAGCTGCTTACAGCGGGGTGGTAGTAGTAATGCAGCAGAGTGCAATTTGGCAAACCTGCACACTTGCAGATTCCCTAGGTCCTCAATTCCTCCCCCATCCCGTACTCTTCAATTTCTACTGTCTTAATGTGGGCAAACCCAGGCATCTTACTTCTAGACACGGCTGCCCTGTCAGCAGGAGCTGTAGTTTCCTACTTGGTGTTCTTCATTACCAGTAAGTTGTTGGAGGCCTTGAACTATCAAGCAACTGTTCATAGATATTTGAAGAGTGAGGAAATCAGAGCCTAATGAACTAGCACATTAGTGACATTTTAATATATATATATATACACACGTACACAACGCAAGAGAGAGAGAACTCCTAAATTGTTTCAGTGGCTATGTTATTGTGCAGTTGGGGGGCAGCCGGTGGAGAGTGATGCTTGGTATTGGTTTTAACTGCTTCCAGCGACCATCGGACCACAAGCACAAACACTTTCCGTGTGTGCTCCGTCATTTAACACTAACTAAATTTTTGGCTGGTTATTTTTGTCTGATCTAAATTCAGGACGTGTATGTCCTTGATGACTACTGCTTAGACAGTAAGTGACAATAACAAGCGCCTGAGGAGGCAGAGAGGAAGTGAATCTCTGTTATCACAGCCATTATCACAGGATGGCCATACTGCGTGTTTTCAGCACGGTGCAGGCACTCAGATGGAAGCTGCTAAGTCTCAATCATGCTCTTTGTGGTTGTATGGAAAACAGATTTGTCCTGTCTTCTCTAGCACTTAATCCAATATCCACGTCAATTTCAGATACCCTTTGGCAAAAAATCATCGTCAAGTAGTGGTTATGTGATTTGCATAAAGTTTTGATCTGCTTGTTTGGTCTACAGACTCAGTAAAGAGTTGATACATTTAATATGGATTCTGCTGCGCTGCATCTGCTGGTGTACAGCTAAAAAGAGAAAGTAGAAAAAACAAAGAAAAATGACAAAAAAATATTGGAAAGTATTTCCTTGGAACATTGGAAAGAATAACGCGTGAATATCAAGGTGGAAAATCCCTGGTCCAAGAGGATTTTATCTCTGATTTAAATTTATCTTTGTAGATTTGGTCTCTCATTATAAATCTCTTAGTTTCTCAGCAAAGTAGGTTCTTTTCTTGGCTAGAAGGCAATTCCATCATAGCCATGGACACTTTGTTTAAAAGCTCGATGTCAAAAAAGCAGAAAGCTGGATTAATGAGAAATCAACATAAATTTAGAATTGTGTAAAGTCTTGGTGTGATTTGTTGGAACCGGGCAATGGCTTTTACTGAAAAATACTGAAAACATAATGATAGATCAGTGATTATTATTGTTGATTGTTATTATTGATGACTTCACGTTTCTTTACATATGTTTTAAACCTCTAATGGAGTGTGTGACAGGTAGAAGTCAAAAGAGCTTCTGCAGTTATCTATGGTACCACTCAGAACAACAGGTACTGTGACGTGAGGAATTTAGTAATAAACATAAGGACATCTGTGATCCCCATGATCCTAGTTTAACATGACCGAAGGCTGAAATCTTTAAGCAGGAGAAACACACAAAGTGAGTGTACACTTTTCAGAATGTTTAAAGTCAAAACCTGAAACTGAGTAAATACAAAGATTTTCTGGCCAGATCTGGAGTCATGCTTAAACAGGCAAATACACAGCTCAGAAAATGGATCTCCGTTTGTATGTTCCTATCTATGTATTGATGAATAAAGTGCAATTTTAATTTCAGTTTTCATACTGAGTTGTAAGATAGTGAATTTATCTGTGAAATCAACCATAGCTTGAGTGAGCAGTCTATAGGTAGTAACATTTTCAACAGTGGGGATTTTTAAAATTTTTTTCCATAAAATTCTTATTTCTAAAACTGTGTAACTGCTACTCTTGGCAAGCCTACTCAAAAAAACCCCAAACAGTTTAAGCAGAAATTCAAGCTCACTGCTTTACTATTATCCTTCATAAAACCTCAAAAGAATTTAACTATTGCCTATGTTAATCTCCCATGTGCTTACTTTCTGTGTCAGCATAAGTATATTTTAATTGCACCCTTTTTCAAAATAGGCACTATTATGCTGAAGTTGAGTGATCTATCTGTGACACGTCATGATGCTGGATGCCCAACTCTCTTAAGTCATGCTTTTGAATTTGCTAAATACTCAGTTTTCCAGTGGCGACTTCCATGTACTTTTAAAAATATATTTTGGAAGAGGCAGCGATAGAGCTCTTCTCCCTCTTTTTTTCTTTTCCTTTCTGATATGTAAAATACTTTTATTTTCAAGATACACAGAGATATGATTCTGTATCTCTGAAAACTCAGTAGTAGCACTAGAGTCTGGTAGTTTTGCATCTCATGCTTTCCGCGCATCCTCCTTTAATGATGTATAACTTCAGTTCAATCACCTCTCTATAGTATGGCTGTCCTCATCAGTAGAAAGCCGGGCCTTGCTTCTTGCACTTTGAGTGATCTGGATATAGGTAACATAAAGACTCTCATAGTTTATAAAATATATAGTATAAGGACTCTTCTAGTTTGGAAATTCATCTGTACTCACAAGATGGATAGATGCCGAAGAGAACGTGTAACTGGAGCACCCCACAATATTTGACCAAGGAAGGGTTCCTCAAGGAAATGGATTTATTCCTTTTTGTGAAGCCAAGAGCAGGGAAGAACTTGCAGGCCATTGTGAGGGAAGATGAGAAAACGAAGTTCACCATTGATTTTCATTGGTTTATATAATTTTTCAGTATTTCATCATTTCTGTCTGGCACAAAAAAAAAAATGGGTTAAGGGAATCTCTAAGGATTAGTTAGAGTACGCATGAGTAGTTTCATATCCAGGTGCAGAAACACAGGCATTGTGGAGGTTGTTTAATATTAAAAAGACACGTATCTGGAAATAGTTTGGCTAAATATATGCAAAAAACTGATTCATTGCAGCATAATTCTAGTTTTGAAGTCTGTTGATTTCAATGTATTTTGGGACTGGAGTAATGCAAGAATGAATCAGTTCCATAATTATTTTGGGAAAAAAATATTATGCTAGTAGTTCTGGAGAATTTTTTCTGTATGAATCGTTACTGTTTAGGGAGGGAAACCATACCTTTCTTCATACTTTCAAATGAGTTCCATCTTGCATATGCAGAAATGTTTCTTTTTAGGTTTCAGTAGGGAAGGATCTTTTTTCCTCTGTAAATAGCAGATGTCTCAGACAAGTAAGAGAATTCTGGCGTGCTATTATGAGACAGAATCCTAAAAAATCTGATTATTGTAATAAAGAAGGACTGAAAGTTTTTCAAAAGCTTACTCCATAGCAGTTCTAAAATTAACTTATTGAAAAAAATAAGATATTTGCCACCACCTTTGGTAATTTAAACTGCTAATCAAAAAGAATGAATCAAGTTAGCATTTTCTCAGTGGCAAAGAGGAGGGTAACATTTTGGGTGTAAGTTAATCAAGTACATGACATTGGCTGATAACGAGGAAGAAATTTTAGTAGTTACATTAATTGCTATAGAAACACTGGCACTAACGCAGCTAGTAGGGGTATTTGTTGAGGTTGTGGGTTCAAACTATATATTTTTTTTTTGGTCAGGGTTCATTAATGTAGATAAATTTCATTAATAGGTATGCTATGTGTAGTTCCTTAATTATGTGTAAACTGCACATAGGTAAGCGTATAGTAACATATCTGTCACAAATCTTAAATATCTGCAATATTATTTAGGTTTTTTTAAATTGTCTGAGATAGACAAGCATTAACCAAAGCTGAAAAGTAGAGAAAAAAATGTAAATATATTCACGTAGTACAGAGAAATATTGAAACACCAATGAGGTGTGACCTCTGTAGCTCTTGTCAGCTAAATATTCTTACCAAGTATCCATGCAGAAATGTAAAATCTTCCTCTATATTTATTAAAACAATAACTTAGTGTGAAAAGACAGATGTTTCAGAAAGAATGGGGAAAGATACATGACTAATTGTGACTAGAATATATTTGTATTTAATATAAATCTAGCAAGTACCAAAGGACTACAATCTGTTTGCCACAGAGTTTCAAAGGTTTATTTCTGCTTGCAGGAAGCACTCAACTGTGCTCAAACTTAGTATTTATGTCTGACATGTTGCTGTCCAGAATTCATCGGGTCAGGTAAAAAATTATGCCAATGTGGCCTTATCCACACAGAGAGAAAGAACATCCTTCTGGAGCTCCAATATGAAAAGGCATGAGAAATTACATACTTAGCATACGCAGAATATTGGTAGGAACATTAGTGTGGCATTAAGTATAGTGTTGGAAGACTAAAGAAAAAAATACTTTTTTCTGGCAAGGGAGGCACATAACAAAATAGGGTAATTTAAAACAAAAGGGGATAAGAGCAGCAGTATAGTGCAGGTGAAGAAATTTGAAAGCAAAAAGAGTGCCAGGGACCTGTTTTATCTAGAGATGCTCTGAGAAGCAGCATTGATAACAGGCCTGCCTGGCAAAAAAAAAAAATCCCTCTGAACCTCAAGATGATGTGAAGAGTCAGATGACCACTCCTGCACAGCACTGGCAGCCTTTATGGAAGGGTTTTTTTTACACAGTAATGAAAAAGATTATTAAAAACAGATCTCATTAGTTTCTGCCTATGCAAAGATTTATTCATTCGTCAAACCTGCAGAATCATGAGATTGCTTGATTTAGTAGTTGCTAAAACAATGTTTTTAATATTAAGAAATTAGAGAAAAGCAAGGGACCCCAAACAAGCAAAAAAAATCCTGAACACCCACCCAAAACCATCTAACAGTAATGATACTGATAGATAGACCTTTGATGGCTTTTAATCCTTTGGCATGCACATTCTTTCAGTAAATATTACAGGTAAGTTTGTGACTGAAGCATGAAGAATTCTCATTATATTTGAATTGGAAAGTACAGCCCGTTTCTTCTTCCTAATAGCTATACCAGAATACATGCAGAAAAAAGGTACTGATAGGTAACTTCTGTAACTTCTATTATTTGGTCATCATTGCATCAATAGTCATTCCTGCAGAGTTCAGATAAGCTGCAAGTGAGAAATAAAATGTTTCCTTTGATTGTAGGAAGGTGAACGCCTTTCTTTGGTTATGAAGCTTTTTCTGGTTGAAGGACAAATTGATCTAGAAGAGGATCTAGAAGAGTCAGAAGGCTACATTGTGGCTAATTTTCTGCTTTTTGATTTTCAGTAAAGGCTGTGACACATTGTGATATTTCATTGCATCTTGCCATGGCAATATCTCACAATCCACGTTTATGGCAATGTACTCCTTTCACATTTTATTAGATGCAGTCACTATCTATCTTCCTAATAATGAATCTAATTTGAAGTTTTCTAGTTGACAAATTTATTTGTTTGCTCTTGGATTTTATGTTAGCTATTTATTTTTAATTGGTCATAGTTCATTGATTGTAGACAGTTGTCATGTATTCACTCATGGCACTTTTTTATTTTGCTTCCTTTAGAGCATACACTTAGATTTGCACATGCATATGTAAAATGTTGAAAATAATACTTGAAAACCAAAGCGGGCTGAGTATCCAAAATCATTAATCATTGTTAATAATTTTGATGGTGGCTTTTGAAAGATACTAAAAGTTCTGCTTTTGGATTATACTACTTATATGTGCCGTTTCATAATTGCTTTATAGTTGGGATAGAGAATAGTTTTTGAGATGAAAATGCTTTAAAAACAGCCATATCTGATGAAAAGGTTTAAAGATTAGATGAAGATGTAATTAATGGATATAGGTATTGGTAATGACACTGTGGCCAGTGTAGCTCATTTAAGCCTTTATTCTAGCTAGTATTTAAGTAATGTGCCTAATATTGAGAATACACATAAGCATTTTCCTTCTGGGTGTTTGAATCTTTGCTTTTACAAAAAATTAATGATCTGTTCTGCCTTTAGACCCTGAATTGCATTAGAGCCTGCTCGTACAGCTCTGTCTTGACAGCACCAGAGCTAGATCATAAAGAAGCTACAGTTAGTCATTTGCGGGGAAAGATCTAATAGTAAACATGGAAATGGTCACAGAGTTTCACGGAGTTTCAGAGTTGGAAGGGACCTCTAGAGATCATCTAGTCCAAATCCAGTAAAAAGGATTCACGTGCTTTCTGTATGTGTTGTCCTTGGATTAAAAGTATTATGTTCTGCTGTAGAAACTGCCATTTTGCTTATGCTTTGGGCAGAAAATAGAATTGGAAAGCAGAAGGAAGGACATGGAATAATTGCATAAAGTTTGGATTCACAGTCAATTTAAATGGGTGATGTGCAGTATGCAGTGTCTGCTCAGCAGAAAAGGTACCGGGAAAAGAGAGGAAATCATTGCAGTCCTGTGCAGACCTGTGGTGGGTACAGGACTTTGGTGCCATTCTGGTGTCCACATCTCAGGCAGGACAGAGCTAAGAGAAGATGTGATGAAAGGCCACTGAACTGGTGTGGGGATTCTAACTGCTGCTGTATGAGGAGGCGGTAGGAAAGCACATCTGTTTTAAACAGCTGAGGCTGCGAAAGGGATAGGAGAGAGATTTACAAACTCTAGGAGGTGGTGAATACAGCAAATGTAAAACTTCAGTGCTAGGGGTATTTCTTAAAACTGTTACTCGGAGCAGTTAAAGGAAGTACTTCCTTACCGAGGGGTTAGGGAATATCTGGAATTTGTTGGCAGAGGAGGACATGGAGCACAGGCCATATCAGCAGGACCAGGGAGACGTTACGCACATTCACGAAGAACAGGTTCATAACCAGGAACAGGAAGGGATGTGCCCTCCTTCATCCCAGTGGTAACAGCTGTGGATGCTGGGGCAGTGTGAGGGGAACCAATGGCAGAGAGTGCCCAGGCAAACCCTGACCAGTGTCCCCTGATACCACAGACAGACAGAAAGTGCTGGGCTGGAAGGATGACCCATCCAGTGCAGTGTGGCATTTCTTACACACTTAGTTTTTGCTTTAATTGGATTTAAGTCTAGCTAGGATGGATATCTGTAATAATCTGTCCATGGTAGAACAGATCTGTGCCTGGGACAATTTTCTTAGTACTTAGACAGCTTTTCCATCCTTGAGTGATGGCTTTGACTCATTTATGTAGTCTCAAATCTCTTTTTCCTGTTGGCCAATGAAATGTTAAACTGTAGCAACTACAGTTGTTGTGACTGTAGGAAAATTGTAGGAAAGTGTTTTTGTTATGGACACCAATTTTGAGGATGTTCTAACATTTATTTGGCTTCCGTGACTATGAATTATTCTTTCTTCTTGGTCAGAAGTACACAACAGAGGAACAGTTACAGATGGAAGGTTGAATAAATCTTAATTCTCAACAAAACAGGAAGACGTTTGCAAGGGACATTTTTTTCCTCCTCAGTAGCCGCAGCCACCTGCTCCTTGGAAATTGCCCTTATATGAATGAGGCGTTAATCTGCCTCCTTCTGACCCTTTGGAGACATCTTCTACCCCTTTCCCAGGGCAGCAAAGGTGTGCTCCAGGGACCACTGCCTTAATTTCTAGGTATCTGCGGTTCTGCATATTTAGAGGATATGAATTAATATTAAATGAGGTAAAATTAAAATAGAGAAGAATGTAAAACCAATGGGAGACTTCATGGCTAGCAAGTATAAAGAAAAATACCAATTTTGCTGGTACAATATACAATGCTTTTGTACCAGCACTCAGTCAAATGGAAATAGAGTAAGCAGTGATGACAAGTTTGAATTTTGGGTAGTCAGTGAAATTTCACTTTTTCTAATGCAAGATTTATTAACGCCAAGACAACAATATCGCTGATGTTCCTTGTGGACTTACACCTACGCATCCTTAGCCTCTGCATAATTCATTTGCACTATTTAAATGTACGTTTTGTAGATTTTAAGTTTGGGCTTTGGAAATCTAAATTATGGATATACCCTTTGAGGGGAAAAAAAGGAATTGCAAGATCTACATATAGTGAAAAAGCAAATAACTGAAGATCTCTCTCTCCGTCTCTGCGCCCTTGTGTCCCTGTGGTCCCAACCACCTAAATTCAAGGCATTGTATTTTTTGTCTCATCTGCACTCAAAGGCACTGTTATTACCTCAGGCAGTGCGAATTGGTTAAGATCCCCTTTAAATCACTGGGCATCCTTCTGTTAACTCTTGTCTGCCTGAATTGGTTCACATCATCCAGGACTCCTGACAGATGAGGTCCCTAGCTAGATCAGAGCATCAAAACACTAATTTTGTACAGAGATTGCATTTTAAAAAGTACCTCTGAAATACCACAAGTTGTTCACAAATAGCAGCGCAATTATAATGCAAAGGTTTTGTTGCTGTAGGAAATGAAATAACAAAGAAAGCCTGTAGGCACGCCCATTATTGAACATCAGTAAATCAGCCTGATGTATACAGTAGACTCTTTTAAAAGATACATAATTTTTTTTTTTATATAATTATTCTTTCTAATATATTGTCATTCTCAGATTTCTCTTGCTGCTTGAATCTCAGGCCCAACGATCCATTCTCCTTAGGATTTAACAGCTACCTCTTCCCTTAAAAGATGCGTATGAAAGAAATACCTTTTGTCTGGCAGGGGATCAGAGGGAGTGCCACCTGGGAGAAGAGACAGCCCATCCTGCAGAGACTGGCACTGCTCTGATGCTCTGTTCTTGCTATTTTTCACAGCAGCGAAAGAGGTGGCTGCTACCAGGTTTGCTTTCAGGCTGTTGAGACACGTAACTGTCTCTGCTCCTGTCTCGTGTGTTACAGCACTGTATACAGTTTGAAATTATGTTAAACAGACTGTTGCATGTCAAAATAAAAGCAAACAGGAGAGTAGGAAAAGCAGAATGTGAAATCCAGTCATTGGGTAAGATATTCTGATGCCAACAGTTCGAATCACTATGTAAATAATGCTGGAAGCATTTATCTTTCAGGAGACCTCTGCCATCCAGTGCTGGATTTCCACCTCCATTTTGCTTTCGCCTTACTTAAGCAAGATGCTACTCTGCTTCTTTCTTCCCCAGCGAAGGGCAACTAAGATGATTAAGGGCTTGGAGCATCTGCCTTATGAGGAAAGGCTGAGAGAGCGGGGACTCTTTAGCCTGGAGAAGAGAAGGCTGAGGGGAGACCTTATTATGGCGTACAAGTATCTAAAGGGTGGGTTGAAGGAGGATGGAGCCAGGCTCTTCTCAATGGTTCCAAGTGACAGGACGAGGGGTAATGGGCACAAGTTAGAACACAGGATGTTCCGTTCAAATACACGGAAAAACTTCTTTACGGTGAGGGTGACAGAGCACTGGCACAGGCTGCCCAGGGAGGTTGTGGAGTCCCCTTCTCTGGAGATTTTCAAGACCCGCCTGGATGCAGTCCTGAGTAACGTGCTCTGGGCAATCCTGCTTAGCAGGGGAGTTAGAGATGATCTCTAGAGGTCCCTTCCAACTCTGAAAACTCCGTGATTCCATGATCTTGAAAGCACAGTTTGTTTAAGGAGAGTGGACTGTATTTTGTACGTTTTCATTCTTTCTGTATGGTATTTGTTCAGAATATGACCAGAAAGAGAAGTCACCAGTGTAAAACTTCATAGTATGGTCTTCCCTCTCTAGGCTTACCTTTGTTGATGAGCACTGAAACAGGCATCATTATGGTCAGTAAAGTATCACCATTGGCTTTTGGGATCATGCACAGGGAAACAATGGGGATGTTTTACTCGTGAGAGTGCACGCTGTAGGTCCTTTGCAAAATCAGAGTGATTTTGTCACTGTTGTACTTTTGCTCTGTTTTCAAGATTTTCTTGTATTTTCTGTTTTTAAAGGGAAAAAAACAGATGCACTGGGGAACAACCTGAGCTTTTCCAAATGTTTTCTGGGCTAGCCCTTCCCCTGTGTTAGCCCTAATGGCAGCGGCACTAGTCTGAAAAGTGTTGATAGGTGGTTGGACTTCTGCAGCTTCTCTTAGATGTCTACTTCTGAGCTGATCAGATCTTGACAGGTTATTTCTCTAAAGGCGCATGCGTATTTACCCATCATAGGTGATGAGATTTCCCTCCTTCTGTCTTTCTGTTCCTGTAGTTTGAGTGCTCACAAGCTTTCTTCTTTCACCCCTGCAATACCGTTATAGGAAGAGGTGGGAACCAAACCAAAGAAGGGACTGCATTTGCACCAAGGCTCCAAAGCGTAGATCTGTCTGACTCAGCTTGAAACTAGCATGGCCTCCTTCAGTCTGGAGCCCAGTGCAAAAGCCACATGGCACCTGGGTCCCCACTGAAGTGAGTGACTTCTTGTGAGCTCCGTGTCATGTCAGCAAAAGGGCTGCAGTGCCCAGTCTAAAACTGGTCTGGTATTGAGTTGCAGTTGATCTCTGGGTTAAGTTGTGCTACGGTCAGTCCTAAGTGTCTCACCCAAGGTCACACAAATGATCACCCATGGCAGACGCCGTAGTTGAAGCCAGCTGCCTCAAGTCCTAGTCTTGGGCCCTAACTACTGAACCGTTATGCTCACTCGTAAGACACACCTTTGGAAAAGCTAATTGTGTCTATCCAGGTATTTCGTGCTGCTATTCTTTCTCAGAGAAAGTAAATCCATTTTGGCAGACCTGTTTTTCCTTGTAGATCAGTCACTTTAGTCCTCCTTTTTTACCTTTTCCCTTTCTGTCAGTACTTTTGGAAATGTACAGCGTGTTAAATGACAGCCACATCATCCGCAACATTCAAGTCTAAACAAGGAAAGGAATAGTTAAAGCATAATACGTTATGAATTATTCTTACAATAAACATTATTTTCTATCAGGTGTAAACAAATACTTAGTAAATCTCTCTTCTACCTTAATTTACCTGTTGGGATATACCTGTATGACAGATTGCTTCAAGGACATCACTCACTAGTTACTCATTAATTCACAACTGGTTGCTGTTGTCACAAATCTATTTAATTTCCTGTGCAATGGCTCTTATCCTTTTCTCCTGCGTTTTCAGTTTTACATTGTTGATAGTTATGTGAATTGTGTTTAAATACTAAACAAGGCGCTTGATTAAAGACAATGAGGAAAGTAGTGAAGTTGTGGGCTAGTCTTTTAAAAAGTGTATGTAATTCAAAATTTGCATATTTATGCCTGTTACCAAATTTGTGTGCACAGATGAATAGCATCTAGAAGCTTAATCTAATTGTTATGTAAACAAATACCAATTTCCATTTACACTGTGAATACAAAAAGGCTCAGCCACAAAAAACCATGCGTCTCCAACTTATAGCCTAAGTTTGGGTATTCGGTCCATTGTGCAAATCACAGATACTGGAAAATGTATCTCTTTTCAAATTCAGCTATTACTTTTTTAATGCGATAGAGATACTTGTGTGCTGTGTTAAGACAGAGTTAGAGTACAGATAGAGCCAGTTAGAATGACAAAACTATTGCAGCTGAGTACAAAAGTTCTCTGTAAAAAAAGAGAAATAATAAAAGAAAAAGGGAAAACTGTATCACCTTGGTGAAAGCATATCTAGTGTACTTATTTCTCTGTATTAGCAATGGAAGTCTTCAGAAAGTGAGACCAATGCAGTCTTTTGGTTATTTCAAAGAGACTTAAGCACACTTTAAGTGCGTTGTGGAACTGGGACCTGATTCAAAGGATGGTTCACACTACAATGTTTTGTAAAATGTGCAGTTGTGAATTGCTTTCAAGAGAGATTTGAATTAATTTTGTGTCTTGAGTCTAAATGGAATCCTAGAGAAAGGTTTGTATTTCCCACTGACTGACCAGGCATATTTAACTGAATGCTAGTTTAATATTCATGTCAATAAAATTATAAGGTGATAGTGATGTGACCCAAACATTGCTTTACGTGAGGTATGCAGCCCAAGAAAGTTAAGTGTCTCCAAGAAAATGTTTTTTAAATAAGCTTCCATGTAAAATTAAGCTTGGGGAAAAAAAAAAAATCAAGATGATGAAATTGCTAAAATAAAATAAAGAAAATCATCCTAACATACTATGTTAAAAGAGAAAAATGCCTTTACTATGTCAGTTGCTCTAAATTTTCCAGTAATCAGTATGCAGTTGTATTTTAATTGCTGTATAATTATGTTCCCATATATGGTTTCAATCTACATTTCCTTTTTATGTTTGACAGAGTAGGTTTTTTCATCAAATGTTAAAACAGTGATTCAAAGTGAAATCTATAAGAAACTATTATAAGATAATTAAATTATAATTATAGGGATATAATCAAATTATGGTTTAGATGATCTCAAAAGGAGATGTGTATTTTTTAGAAGTTTTTTATGCAGTTACTATATCTGTGATTTTCTTTTTAAGAAAGGTGACAGAACAGATGTTTCTCACAGAGGAACGTAGAGAAATAAATCTTACAAACAGAGCAGACCAGTTCCACTAAAAATCTGATTTTTAGAAAGAAAATATTTCTTGTCCTATATGCCATTGTACTTGATTTCTAACCCCTTTATTCTGGTCAGCATAGTTCCTCTGGAATTACTTTAAAGCTCTTGAGGTTGGCTCTAATTTCATGAAATTGAGTTCTTACCTGAGCATAATAAGCCAGAAAGATCTTTAATTGTGTTTTATATTTCAAATGGAGGGGGGGGAGGAAACCAAACAGGGAGGACAAAGATAATGAAACAGTTGGTCTTTACAACAAAAATATTGCAATCTGTTTAAGTGGGATGTTTGGGTCGGTGCAGATAAGGCTAAGTGAGATGGGAGTGTTCGTCCCCTTCTGTCCTGGGAAAATCATCCTCGGTTTTCATACCATCTGAACCCTCATGGGGTTCATCATGACCTTTCCCGCAAGGGATGTAATTTATAGGCTTGTTGGTGTAGTAAGCAGCTCAGTAGTCTGCCTTAACCTCTGGGCTTGACTCTTTTGCTCATACACAATCTGAAAAGACTTGTTCCTCTCAGCAGGTCTGAGGCGGGCTGGCACAACCTAAACCACAGAACCTCCTCTGGCCACAAAACTTTGGTGTAGAGTCCAGCATGCCCAGAAGGTTGAGGGGTCAGTCTTTAGGAGGAAACAGCCAAGGAGAGAGAGTGTTACAGATAAGCCTGTGTTCTATGGTATTCGATAGCAGGATGCTGATGGGGTGATCTTGCACCTCTAAGGAGGGAAGAAGGCAGCATAGGATCTACAGGAACTAAGGCTGTTTCTCCTTTATCCACTATAATCCAGAATTAGACTGAGAGGTTTTGGCACCTTCTAATTGGGGTGACACATACGACCCACGATCCAGGAAAATTATACCTTGAAATTTTAAAGATGTGCTTATATGTAAAGATTGCAGCCTGCATTATGAAGACCATTTTGTGCCAAAACCCTTGGGTGGCTGCTAATACATGTCTGTCTTGTATATGAAAATGTTATTCTCATATATATATAAAATGTTCATGTTGTCTACTACCTGTGTTCCAGTTAAAAAAGAAAAAAAAAAAAAAAAAAAAAGAAACCATCCTTCCTGTGATTGTATATTTTGGTTTTGGTGGGTTTTGCCTTTCTTTTATCACTAATGCTTCACAAATGGCTACGTTGCTACCTGAGTTTATAATAGTTTTTTTTTAAATAATAAATGCTGCAAGAGCCGTATGTACCCTCATAACCTTGTCCTTCAAAATTAGCATTGAATTAGTAATCCAAAGGAGGAGTTGATAGGCTTAATAAAGTGCTTTGGCAGCAAATAATCTATTTAGAGGATGTTTATAATTTAAAAGCATTGTGCCAGTTGTTTTGAAATTGCACGTCAGCAGGAATAAAGATATTGGATGTGAAAGCAGAAACTGCGATGACAGAACTGTTAAGGAAAATACTTGCGTTTTTTAAAGAAACACAAAAATGTTTGTGTTCATCATCTGAAGTGCTCTAAAGAACAGAAGCAGAAATGGGTTACTAAGTGAGATAATACAGATTCCAGTGGGCGCTAGGGGTAAAATGTGAGTTCTCTACAATATTAAAGTATTCAATGAAAAGTCGCTTACAATGCTAACAGCTTGCACTTACAGGAAGTCACAGGCAAATCTACTGAGAGGAATGAGAGGGGTTAGAAAGCAGGGAAGGTCTATTTGAGTGCAACAAAAAACTGTCTCCTATTATCTTGTAGATAAGAGAAAGCTCCTTACTCGGGGTGGGGTTCTCATTCCAGGCTGTGAAACTCATGCTTGCACAGGTGAGAATTGGGTGAGGAAAGTCCTTTGGCTTCAGAAAGGGAGCTCAGTGGAGATGCTCTGAAGGAGATTGGGGGTGGTTGGAGTACTCCGAGTCTTGCCATACACTACCTATAATTACAACTTTGTACGTAAGTTATCCTTTGTATTCTGATATCCTTTTTAGTCTCCACAGGTACCCATTGTCCCAAAGCTTCTATTACGCCTGTGAACTTCACATGAGAGTAGAGACAGGAGACTGAATGTCTTCTGAAGGCTTCGTTGAAAATTATTTCAGATTGGCTTATGAAGGGTGTTGCGACATGGCCTGAAAACTGGGATATCCAGTCATAGTTACATAGGAAAGCTATCTAGTTAAGTAATTTTCAGATCTTACTAAATAACTTCATTATTGATCTGGAAGAGAAATAAAATGGAAATTCTCAGAGGCAGCTAAATCAGTAAAAGTGGTGAATGCTGGTTGAGGGTGGACAAGTTCAATTTTACACAGGCACTTAGAAGCTCAAGAAAGGGGCAGAAAATATATTAAAAAAATTAAAGTTCAGGGAAGTGAACTTGTTATATCTGGAAAATAATTTAGCTATTCAGTGGGAGGGAAAAATCAGCAAGACATCAAGGAATGAAATTGAACAGCAATTTTCATTTTATTATGCAGAGGAAAATCTGGAAGAACTCCATCGATTCCTAAGAGTAGCAAATTATACCTTCCTGAATGTGATTCCTATTGATACACCTGCATGCAACTCCCTTTTATATCTGAGAACAGGGATTGTTGTTGCAGAAGTACAGGTGGTCTGAAATCGGGGGGTTGCTGTGCACCTATTTGCAAGCTTAACTGAACCTCTCTCCAGCCAAGGTCTTAATTATGTGTTTAGCTTTAAGCTGGCTGAAGTCCATGACCTTAAATTTAGCTTTCCGGATGAGAGTTTTTGTGTGTGCTGTTCACTGTAGAGGAAAAGCATGGTATATTACCCTGATCTGATCTCTCAGCAAAGTAGTTCTTCTACCCACAGCCCGTGGGGAAAAGTATAAATTCCCTCCCTGAACTGGATTAATCCCAAGGAAAGTGCATAGATTAACTTTGCCATCAGACTTCATCTCTGACCTTGGGCAAGTCACTTAAACCATCTGCACCTCCATTCTTGGCATATGCTTGTAAGCTTAGACCTTTTCTGTTTTTCTGTTTATTTCGGCTGGAAACTTAACTGTCTCCTGTTACGTGTTTGCATGGTGTAAGTACTGTAGACTCTGGACATTACGTAATAGAAATAAGAATAATAGGATGGAAAAGACATAAAACCAGAGGTGAGATAGAGCAGTAATGTTTTGGGTGCATGCTGGACTGTCACTTAAACAGAAGAGGTTTCATTATTTGGCCATAGAGAGTGAGGCATTCACAAGTGTCTGCTTCTGCAGTATGATTTTGTTTGTTGAGGTGAGTGCTGCACCGGGACAGCAGATCGTAGCACTGGACTCTGCCTCTCTGAAACACCAAGAAGCAGTTTGTGTATATCATACAGCCTAGAGGGTCACTGGCAGTGTGCTGTCTTCAACCGAGCTGCTGATTAGATAGCATCCTCATTACAATACATTCTAATTGATTTAATTTTGCATCAACTTTTTCGCATATAATTCAGTGGATACTTTCAATTCTGGGGGTGCTTGATATCATCTTTTGATTTTTGTCAAGGCTGAAGCAAACAGTTCGATATTCACTGAAAACCTCAGGCTGACAGAAACAAACTAACTGCTTGCATTCTTCGTCATTGTGTCCAAATCATGATCTAAAACGCTAGAATGCCTTCTCACCAACTTCCCTCATTTTTCTTTCCCCAACTTGGTGAAGGAGTGCAACACACACAAACACACACACACACCTTCACCCATTGCAGCATCATAAATCCATGGGTAGCAGTGGTTTAGGGAATGGACGATGTGTCACCTAATGAGAGACGATAGGCTTGACTTGGCCAGCCCAGCTGCTCCCTGGGTGTGGGGGGGAGGAAGGAGAGTTGTACTGATGTGCGAGTAGAAAGGTGTTCAGAAAGCCCTTGAGAGGGTCCTGTGTTTCACCAGGTGTAAGTGCAGTCCTGTAGCCTTTATCCATGTAGAGCAAGCCACTGCCTTGTTGCGAGGGGACAAATATACCACCAGTTGATGATGCTAGTGTGTGACAGTGGCCGTTGGCAGACTTGGTGTCCTGACTTTATTGTTTCTTGCTGATTCTACAGGAATATTAGTCTGGAGTTTATCAGACTTTCCCACCCTGATTTCTCAGCGTTTACTTTTCTCTCCTCAGCTTGTGGTTTTGTGGTCTTCTCACAGAAGGGGTCTTTGTGACAAAGTGAGCTTCTCTGGTTAAACACATTGCATGCAACTGCTATTTCCCTTTCTTTGTTTAGAAATGTACCACCTCTGGAACCCTTCCTTGTTTGTGCTTTAGTAGTCATGGATCAATATAAGCCATCACTGGTCCACATGCATCACACTTCTTTTTTGTATGGCTTGTACATGTCTAAGTTTTGAAAGTGGTAGTCCTGTGGTGGAGTGGTCAAATACAGATAGGTATGGCCACTGCGATATGAAGAGGAAGAGGGCCTGCTGCTCTGTCTTTTACAGAAATGGACCATTTCTATGACGGCTGAGATTTTTCTATTGGGAAAGGAGCAGTCAGCAGTGAGGCTGGAGATGAGCCTCAGAAACTCTAGGCAGAAGTGTCTAAAAGGAAATCAAAGTTATTTATTCTTTGGATTGCCTGAGCTGGAACAATTTCCACATGCCTTATTGCCATACTATCTATGGCTTGATATCTGTGTTCTTTGTTGCCTGCTGCTTTCTCAAGGCTATTGGGTTTTTTGATAGGCATATCCCTTCCAGATATTTATTTCTAATTACTTTTTAAATACTGAGGTGTGTTAAAGTCCATTTTAATTATGTTGCGTTTTTGACTAGGACGTGAATTAACCGAATCTGAAAAAAACCCTGTAAACATGTTATATGATTCAACTGGAAATTGTAGTTCTGGGGTGTTTTTTTTTTTGTTTGTTTTTGTTTTTCAGCTTTCCTCAGTATAGAGTCTCTCAGCAGCTGAAGTTGCCCCTTTTTTACACTTTTCCTTTCTTGGACACGTACTCCCCATGCCTGCCTGGTCTGCTCAAAGTGAGTTTGGCTCACTGCAGTTTTCCCTTTCAAGCTCAATGTCACCTTTGCCAGGAACTCCACGCCTGTTGCCACTGGACATGCATCCTACATTCTCCTGCTGAAACTGCTCCTTGAGTATGTTCCCCCAATGAGACTTTTGACCTTGGCTATTTATAGACTAAAAATTAAAGTTAATACAATTGCATTTTAAAAAAACCCTACTGCGTTATCTTCCATTCATATGTATTAGTTTCCCAAGTGACCACATAATCATATTGTCCTTCTGCCTTGCCCTTCCTTCTCCTTTACTTTTCTCTTAACTTAGTTTATCAGCTCTTTTGTACTAGTGGATTCATCTTTACAGGCATTCCTGAAGGCCGTGTGCTATTCTCTTTATATTACTACTAAAAATTGGCTAGGTATGTGAGAATTCCTCCGAGTGCTCCCTAACTACCCTTCAGCATTGCAACCTTGCACGTCAGCTTTTCTTTGTGTTATTACATAGAACCTTGCTGACTAAGCAAAGTAGGTATCATGCCCTTCACATGTTCTGCTGCTGCAGGACTTGGCGATAGCTTTTAGTATCGGAAGGGCAAAGATTAGCCAAAAAATTGGAGGTGAAACCAATAGATAAGACAGATCTGGAATTTTCTTACCCCAGAGGCTGCTGCTGTCATTCAATTGTCACTGCCATTCTCCATTTAAGTCTAAAATTGTCCATGGCTGATCATAATCAACATGTGTCACTGTGGTGATTGGTTATAGAGCTTCACAATCTTGCTCACTCAGAAAGACAGTAAGGGCATTTTGCCTGCCTTTTGCCCTCAGTGAAGGTTTGGGCTAGTTGCTGGGCACTAAGGGGCATCCAAGGTGATATCCAACAGACAAATCTGTAACTTGGTACTTTTAATTGTAGGCCTTTTGTTTTACATTCCAGGACTGCTGCAGGTCACCCTTGAACCTTACAGCTCAAAATTCAAAGTCCTTGCTCCCTCAGAGTTAAGAAAGAATAAAAAAGCAAAGGTGTGGAGCTAACAGGGATTAGGAGAGGATCACTTGGCAGGTCAATGGCTGTGCTGGGACTTCAGTCAAAATCTGCTGCATTCTAGATCAGTCTTCTCTGCTTCATCTCGCTACCGTGCTCGAGCCATGTGGGCAGTATGGTGGCATCCAGCTGTCTGGGTAATATGCAGTTTTGTTGTGCTGCTTTAAACTCCACAATAACAGAGAAGGACTGGATGTCAGGCACCTTCTGCGTTCTCTGAAGTGAGGGGCACTGGTTATCGCTCTACGCTGCCTATTTCACTTTGATCACAATTCTGAAAATGTGAAATGTACTGATCCCAGGCTGCTGGAGGGAAGTGCTGCCAAGGTGTTGTCAAGATGTCTTTTTTCCAGGCAAAGCCACAGCCAAGCAGACTATGCCCCATCCTGCTCTACCAGTCATATAAACCTGTTGCTCCTGTCTTCTCCTATGACATTCTCAAAATACCTTGCAAACATCGACGTGTCATTTCTGTATCAACAATGACAGCTGTACTTTCTGCTGTGTATCTCTAGAAGACCAGTGCTTTGGTTTGTTGGAGGCTTGCTTTTGCTCAGAAAAACCCTACCTCTGGACATAACAGGGTAACACGTGGTTTCTCAGGGTAGTTCACTGCCTGTCACATATTCATCATGACTTTTTCTCTGGTGGAATCCAGCAAGGTTCTGACCTGTCTGCACTGCAAGCATAGAAATCATAATTTCAAGATAGAAAATATGCTAATTCCATTATAATTAAAGTGGGACCTTTAAAATAGGGCAGGTGGCAACTATTTTTTCAAAAACTGTTTAGAAATAACGCCATTGTTATGTTTGGTGAACAATATTTTGTGTCTGCAAGCACAGATGAAAAGTACATTAGAGAAACAGCTTCTTGCGGTTGGATTTCTGGGTCAGGAAGTTAGTGGATGCATCTGCCACTGTCTTTCCTTCTGCCATTGCCATGAGCTCATTTCTGAAGACTGAGGGTAAAAGCTTTTTGCACACATTTCATGACAAACTGCTTAAATACTGACAGTTTTCAGGGTGAGTGAGATACTGTCATACTTATGGACAGGAAGGATGATATTACCGGGAAAGTTTGAGTCTGCATACCAGTAGAATATTGAGGAGCACACCCAGTTTGACCAAGTCCCCATAGCTAGGCAATAGATTCAAAAAGTGAATGTCATCTTTAGAGATTTGGGATTTTCCCTCCACTAATTGCTGTCCCTTTGGAAGTCTCGGCTGGATGCCATTTAGCTGTGTTGACTAACTTCAACTCAATATTTTAGTGCCCTCGAGATGTCCAAGACAGCAAAACCTTACAGGTCATCTGATCTGTGATCCATCAGTACATAAATGCACCTGAAGAGCAATTCAGATGTGTGCTTTTAAAAACAATACTTTAACACAGATGCATCATCTCAAACACAGTATACATCATCCTAACTGCAGTACAAGGAATACCTCTGGGACAATAATTACCTTGTAATCCTCTGTGGTGAGATCCACTGCAAATGAATAATTCACAGTTGCCAAACAGAAGCGAATGCTTCATATTAATTTAGAACTTTTTGTGGATGGGCTTTCTTCTGGAAAGTATCACAAGGGAACAGATCAAGGATAGCTTGAACCTCAGAGAATTTCTCACTATTAAGAAAACAATTGAGTTTTTTTTTTATTATTATTTATGCATTAGGAAACCTAATTTTCAGTTCCTTGATTTGGAGCTTCTTGCCAGACAGCTTTTTTTCCCCCCACTTGGGTTATTGCCAAAATATAGTATAAATAAATTAGCACTTTCTTTTTCAAAAGCTTTAATCTTGTTGCTTTTGCCATGCCAAATAGCAAAGAATAGACAAACCAAAGGCATGAAATCTTCTTAAGTTTAAAGCTCAAATTAATTTAGTCTCCTTGATATTTTTAGCCTTTAAGCAAGTAGATTGCTTTTGAAATATTACATTTCACATTTAATTCCAACAATGTTATCTTTTTCATTCACTTTATGTTCTAACAGGAGTGCAGGGGGTTTGGCAAAGTATGATGTTGATTATAACTTTTTTTTATAAGGAGGTGTATATATACACATATATAAAATGTGTGCATAATCTCCAGAGAGTCTTTAAGGGGAAGGATCTGGAATCATTGCTGAATTATGTCTTTGCTTTGGGAAAGCCTCTTTATTATCAGCGGTAATGCAATACTATCTACCTCGGTGCTTTATACATTCCAAATGAACTACAATTATTGTTTAGATTCTTGTGTCAGGAACTCCACAAGTTATTGAATGTATATATTTTTTCCAGTATCAAACTCTTCTTTTGACAGTTTATTTTTTTGGGGCAGGATACATTTTCAATTATAGAAGAAAAATCTCACAAATCAATTAACAGGTGTGGGCCAGTTTTATCCATGGTGGCAGGTCGAGCTCAGAAGCAACTAAAATACTGAACTTTGAGGAATGATAAGTCATTGTGAACTGCAGTTCTAAATTCCTATTTTCTTTTGTTTAAGCAAATTAAGCCTGTCTGTATCCTAATATAGACTTTTCATGTGATTTTATCCTTCCCCTCCTCCCCCCGTGAATGGAAGGCAGAAATTTGACCACCTCCTGAGGCTTATCAATATAAATCAGTGAATATATATAACTTTGTCTGAATGTTAACATTTGGAACAAACTCTTGGAAAGTTGGAAGGAGGTCTAAGTCTTGGCTGTCATGTACTCTTTGTAAATGAATTTACTGGCCTATTTTGCTGTTTAATTAGAATGATAAGAGCTGAATTCCATTAATTAGCTTGTTTAGAAAATGTCAAATTAGAAAATTAATTTGAAGGCCTTTGTCAGCGAACATGGCTTTGCGCTTTTTAGGCGGCTCATAAATGGTGTTCATAATACAGCTATTTCACAGAAAGCTCAAGGAATGGGATTTGTGTTTCTTGGAAAAAGCTAGCTAGTAATTAGCTTTTTGAAGGCCTGAAGTTTTGGTTGGATCTTCAGAGACTGTGTAGAACTTTCTTCGCATGGTAACAGGCAACAATGTTCTAATGCTAGTCTAAATGGGACCTTAGATGCTTGTCCATGTTTATTTGACAGAAGAATTTGCCCTTTCAGCTTGACATAGGACAACAGATCAGTGTGGACCATTAACTTGTACCTGTCTGTATTCTGAAGCTCTCTTGGAATGATATGCATTGGGAAGGAGCATATCAGGAAAATAAGATGAGAAAGAAAGTACTTTAAATATCTGGTGTCTGTGTTAATTTCCCTGGCTGCAATTTCCCTAGCTGATAAGTATTCAGATTGTTTTTTATCTTTATTTCATTACTTATGCCACGTGAGGCTGAAGGATGCTGGAAACAGGGAGAATCTGAGTGGGTCCCACCAGACCTCCTCTTTTCTCCTTTCACCAGGGGCTGCAGGGCTGAACTTTTCATCTTGCGTGGTACTTGAAGCTACCACATCTAAATATTATTGAATGTGTTGCACTCAGGAGTTTTACCAGTGTGGATTCAGACCCTTTCCTACATTTGTTGGGAAGTGTGGCAGCTGGGTGAGAGACTGCTTGTTAGGTCTGGCCAGGTGGCTGTCTGTCCAACAGCCCAAGAGGAAAGTGCTCAGCTGTTCTGCAATGTGCAGGAAGGCTGGCACTGTGGTTAGTACTGGATTTGCTGTTCAGGAGTGAGGTAGCAACAATGTACCTCTGCAATAGGTCTGACATCTTTGTGTCACTGCCCTAGTGCAGGTGCAGCAAGTCTAATAGGCAGTGCCCAACACCTCCATGCAGGTTGGATGGGTAGCAGTAGCCTATATGGGTTCTGCATACACCCAGAGTAAGGTAGCCCACGTTGTGCAATTCACTTTACAACTACAGAAAAACTTGAAAACCAAATGTGGGTCATACTCAACTCCTGGGACAAATCACTGCCTGGGTATATCAAACATTGGGCTCCCGATGACTGATAGTCATTGGGACTATGTGACCGATAGTGACTTAGTAGTACATGTTCAGGCCTGCAAGCAGGTGTAAGTCCCGTGGGAATACCTCTTTTGTGCTTGTTCTGATTGATTCCAGGAACTGCATTTAATCACAAGTCTAATTCTCTGGTTTTTAACAGATACGCTAATTGCAGCAACTAAAAATAAACTGATCAGGCTAAATTTAAATCTGGATTAAATCAATTGTCAAAGCCTGACAGCAGGATTTCCTGCTGATTAATGCAGGGGTGCCTATTACTACCATGTTCCTATTTGCTTTTTTTCCAAACCCTGCTTTCAGGTGTGATTGTCCTTAAAATGTTCTTTCCTTCTTCTTTTGTATAGGTTATCTGAAGAACTTTAATGAATAAGACACCCCATATGGAGATGACCACAAGAATGGAAGATAAGGGCCTGAGCATATGATGCACCTCAAGGACCTCGCTCTTGTGAGAGATGCTGCTCCTGTCTCATAAAGCTTATGCGATCAGTTGGTCAAGGGTAAGGTTAAATAGCATGGGCACGTTCTGGGTATTATTATTTTAGCTGCAATCTGCCAAGGAACTTCCTCCCTTCCCTGCATTGACACCCCAGCAAAATCTCTAGAAACTGTTGGCAAGTTGTAACCACTTCAGACAAAAAGTTGAGGATCTCAAAGATAATTAAGTTTCTACAAGTTTCATGAAAATCAGTGGCTTTGTAGAAGCAGGAGACCCTGACTGTCGTATCTACAGTGAAAAAGTAGGTGGAGCATTTGTTCTTTTTGGCCTGCCACTTCACCATTCAACACACACACACTGTTTAGCCAGTTAGCACAGACGTGTAGTTTGAAAACACCTACAGCAATGCAATGCAACATCATGCCAACTTGCAACCAGGGAAGGGAAGCGTGGCATGTGAAGGAAAGGTGGTGAGGGCCTCGGAAGAATCATGGGGTATGCGAGAGCTATTGTTGTGGCTGGGGAATAAGACTAATGGGTACCAAGGTGAGAGAGCACAGTGGATGTGAAGGGGAACTGACACCATTAACTCTGGTAAATGGTATTTTTGCTGCCAGACTGTGGAACTTAACACACAAATCCACAGGGATAGGTGTCATCATTCATTTTACTTGTCTTGGAACAAATTGTTGTCTTTCAAAGCTTAGTACCTTTTTGTTTCGCAACTGAACAGAGCACTTCTCAGTGCATCCGAGCTAGCCTAGCCAGTACAATCTCCGTGAACCTGCTTCAAAAGTTTACAAACTGGAGGATTCTCCTTTCTCTGTCCTAATTCCAGTTTTGGGTTCTTTGCTGAGAAAGGTGACAGCTTTCCTGCCAGGCCTGATAGGGTTTTTACAGTTAGCAAGAGTAAGCTCACCACAGGCAAACTTTGGTTTGAAATAGAAGTATCTGTAGACACGCGATATGGGTCCTCAAATACTATTAGTTAGTTATACTGAAGTTATACTTATTACTTAAGTATAAGTATATATGTAGTAATATATATAGTGTATATATAGTATATACACTATATATACACTATATATGTATATATGTAGTAATATATATAGTGTATATATAGTATATACACTATATATACACACTATATATATACACTATATATATTACTATATATAGAATATATATATATATATAATATATATATATAATATATATATAGTAATTAATTTATACTTATTAACTACAAGTTATGTGCCTTGAGGAGTGGAAGCTCCCTGTAAAATATTAGGATATTTCCGGAATTGTTGGATATTCTGTATTAGAAACATTAGCATCTCCTGTGATTCCCTGTCCTCTGGGCACAACTGAGGGGTCACAAAGTTGTCTGAATATCTCTGAAAAACACCATATAAAACATTTATTAAATGATATTTGTGGCTAATAGAAAAAGCACAGAGAAGGAATTCCAGTTTTATTGCAGAGCAACAAATTAAAAAAAAATTTTACTCTGCTAGCTAAAATTAAAATTGTGAAAGAGGTAAATAAAAATCCTAAATGTACTTAGGGGTCTCTTTCTATTTTATTTTTTATCAAGAGACTGCTTAATCTGCTCTCCTGCATGCAGTACTCTTCCCTCTCTTGCCTCATCTTTCTCCAATATAAATAATATATTGGGCACATCGAGGTATAAGCGTATCGAAAATTTTTCATTTCATGTGGGCAGCACTGAAGCTTGCAGGCATTTCAATTGAGCCATTTAAAAATTGTATGAACACATTTCTGCTGCACAGGACTAAAACAGTTTTCTTTCGCTTTCTGTAACTTCACCCAAGGAAACAGTAAGAAAGCACAGTTTGTGTCCCGCCTATTGAGTTCTGATCATGCCTAAAAAATAATCATAATAACCCTAACTGCAAAAAGTCCTCCTACCAAATAATCCAAAAATGAGTCTCCTCCTTCATTTCACTTGATTTATGTCCAGTAAAAGAGTAATTGAGGGAGCCTGAGCAAATTCATGCTTTTGTATCAGCCAGTTTAGATTAGATTTCTAAGGCAATTGTCGTGGGCAACTCTGGTATAAATTAATGCTTAATTTAATTTGACCTTTTTAAAATGCAAACACCATAAGTAACTGCCTTAAATATCTTATGTAAGTTGCTTGATTTAATAAATGTAGTTTGCTTTCTTTTATTTATTTCATTGCTTATTGTGTGTTTTCAGAGACTTCTGTAGCCACTTCCCTAATTTGGTAAAATTGAAATCAAAGTCAGATGACTGTCAAATGGCTGGGCAGCTCTGGAGCTAATGAAAATGAGTAGACTTGGGTATTACTTAACTGTTGTAAAATAGATGCCTTCATGCTGTTATGTGATGTTTTCACAGAGATTATGTTACAGATCATGTTCCCTCCCATCACATGGGCCTCTCGGCCTCTTACTTGTGAAAACACACTCTCCCTTTGCAACTACAACAATCAGTTACATGGAGAATTAAATTTAGGAATGTAATCAATTATCGTCTCACAGGTTTTTAATGAAAGTTAAACATTTATATACTGATTTTAATTGTAGCTGCAGCCCCAGCAGTCACAATCTCTACTTCCCTCAACCTAGCAGAGTGACAACCACCAGCTTCAAACCTGACCTGGTTGATAACTATATATATATTTTAACCCTGACCCTTGTGATCCAGTAGAGAGAAACCAAAAGGCGAACACTGGAAGCATTATGTACATTAAAGCAAGGCGTCCCCTCCCCACAGTCATCCAAAGGGTCTGGGCTGGGCCCTGTGGGGAAGGGCTGGAACAGGCCATGTCCGGCGCAGGGTGGCCCTGGCCTCTCCTCAGGGAGGAGCCCCTGCTGCTGATGCAGGCCCCAGGCACTCAGCTGCAGGAGGGAATCGCCCCCTCAGGAGCGGGAGCTCTGGGCTGCCATCTTCCTGTCGCCATCTGGGACACCACCATCGGGGTCCCTCCCTGCTGTAAGACACACATGCAGCTCTGTGGCTGTGGTGTACGGCAAGTAAATAACAGCTAGCATTTTCCAAAGCACTTTAGATGCCCAAATAATGCTCTTATGCAGCAGAGCTGGCCCTGAAAGAAGCTCTGAGAAGAGCTGTGGTTAGCAACTGCACCTGAGGCCTCCACAGCTCCCGAGGATTTTGCCATGGGTATTAGCCCTAGTCTACATGTGGGATCTCCACCTGCTGCACAAAATGAACAATGTAACGCCTTTGTGGAAGTAAACTTTTGCAGAATTACTAATTCAGTCAACTGCAGTGACAGAGATAAAAACGCTTGGTACGTAGCTTTGAATAAGTTTCTCTGTAGTCCTCAGCATCTGTGGGGAGATGAGTGGAAATGGGGTGAGGCCAGTGAGTCAAACGTTGTTCAGAGGTATCACACCAAGGGGTGAAAAAGCAGTATTAGCCTGCAAGAAGGAAACTTTTTTATTTAAAAGAAGTTAGAAACTGCCTGAAAGGAAAAAGTTAGGAAATTAAATCCCTGGGCTCAGCATGGAGGTGCATAAAGAACACCTTATTAGCATCACAGAGGGGAGAGCATGCACACCCCAGAACATAAAAGTAAAAAAACCGAGGAAGGTGAGAGACCCCATAATGTGTCAAGGGATAAGATACAATAGTTTATTGAAACTAAAATGTTTCCTTTAGAAACAGACTTGGAGTGCAAACAATTCTAGTGAAATGAAAGGGACTTTGGCAAAGAGAACCAAAGCAGGAGTTTGAAGAACTAAAATTCAAAGATAAAAAGGCAAGGAATAAGTGATTTAAGGTGATCAGAAGTAATCTGCCTGTAGGGAAACATGTTGGATCTGCTGGACTACTGGAGTAGAGAGAGGGCAGCCAAAAACCTGGCAACCTCTAAATCAGTGTACGAGTGTTTCTTTACAGTCTGAGAGTGCTGCCCTCCCTAAGTCCAGCAGGAGAGGTTAAGTGGCACTTGGTGGGGACACTGACAAGTACCATTACACAGTGCAAGATGTGGAGTCTTTCTGGGTCAGAAATTTTTAAGCCAGATAAGCTTTATTTTGGGGTAGCCATCTTTGGGACAGCAATCACTAAGATGAATGGGTAACAATTCCATTGTTATCACACAGTATATTTGGGTTGATCCACAGAGGGGCAGGTAGGACCGATTATTTTAACCTACCACCCACCTCCTTAGCTTCAACCTAGAGATCTTTGTTGAAGTCTCTCTGTGCTGGAAATCTATTTTTGAAGCTCTTATACTTTCTGACCTTGATCAATACAGCCTGCATTAACAGTTAGGGTCCGTCCCCCCCCAACTTAATTTTCCCCCGCCTAAGTAGTCTCTAATCTTGTCTTTTAAAATCTCAGTGTCATTTTCATTCACACTAAATAATGTCTCAACATTTTGCCGTTTTGCCTTAAGCCTCCTTATACACCTGTTTTACAGCTACAACTGCCATTGAAGTTGGACAGAATTATAAGATTGATTCTGTTCGGTTGAATTCAATGAGATTTTGTCATTAATTTTGATGGAAAATAGCTCATAGCCTAAATCCATGGAGGGGAAAAAAAAAAAGAATTTTCTGCTGTTTGGTATTAAGTAGTTCTAAAGTTACCTGAATTAACTATATAGCTATTCACTCTTCCTTCATAGCTCTCTACTTCATCAGTTTTGTTACTTGTGCTCAGTTACCAGAAAGATATTTAGCATTTCTATGTTTTAGCTTTGCTGCAGCCTTCATAGCTTTCTCCAACAGGATATGAAAGGTCTTGTAGCGTTGTGGGACAAGAATTGTGTAAAAGTGATCCTTTACATCACATTTAGAGCAAAACACATCTGATACTCTGCCCAGCTACTTCCACAGTCTACCCATTTGTGCTTGTTAGTTTTTATTTAAAATAACCATTAAGATAACTGTCATTTCTTTGTGGCTATATGTGGGGTTTTTTGTTAATAATATTCCAATGTCTTAGGTCTCAGGAACAATAATGATAACATCTGATAATAGGAATTGGTTCTATACAGCTGTCTAAATTGTTTTGTTCATCCACTTGGCTTTTACTGATTAATGAAATTTTGCAGGTTCATCGGAGATGAATTACCCGTCTGCCTCTATTACAGGTATCGAAAAAGCAGACTATTAACAAGCTGAAGCTTATAGTGTGCCCATGTATGGTTCTGCTGTAAGAAGTTAAATACTTTATGGTTTTATCTTATTGCTGTTGACAGACTGACTTATTATTTAATTTTCATCTGCTAAATAAAATGCTGGTGATAACACTCATTAATTCCAGAAGACATGTCCAAAACTGTCAACTTAGCAGCTTTTATTTTTTTTTTTTTTTTCACTTCACAAAATAATCTGTTTACTTTTTTTAGCCCTCCCCAAATTCTGATTACCTCATCAAAACGGTTCTGAACAGCCCTGGTTAATCAGCGTCTGACAACTTTCTAGATATAACTGCAGAATGACAAAGGCTGATTGAACTGAAGTTAATTTCTATTTGGTTTTCACCTTCTAATTATTTAGCAGCTGAGCATCAAAACCCCTTTACCATGACATGCCCGCAGGGCCCTTAGTAGACAGTACATAGCTCAGTAGAGTTTAGATACCTCAAAAGAAATGTTACAGCTCAAGTGATTTTGAAATATTTGAAAGCTGAGAGACTTTGCTGCTCCTGAGAATATAATGAAAATTATCAATTAGAATACAAATGTACTAATTAATTTATTGAAAAATTAAAACTCCAATAAGCATATAACAAAGTTAACAGCAGACTTGCTGACATGCAAAATTAAGTCTATTCTGAATACTGTATTAGTACAAGCACAAAACACTATCGCAAAATAGAAAATTTATGACACAGTACTTGGTAAAAGAAAGCCATATTTAGGCTAACAATTTGTTTTTTCCTAAGCTGTTGATTGCAATTCATCCTTATTGCATTGAGTAGAGCATTGAAAATGTTTTGGCAGAAGCCGGTCTCTTAATGCATATATATGATCGATTTTGCTTGATTAGACTAATGTAGTTCTCCTGACATTCAACCTAAAATGCATAAGCAGAGGAAGCTACCAAATTAAGTCTAATGATGGGCCGCTGCCTAACAGAATCCACAAAACACCCAAATTTACCAGGTCCAGTCTTCGTTCTCTCTTGTTTAACTGGCACACAAAATTCCCAAACCTCCCTGCAAGGTTGTCCTTGAAAGACCATTTCAGTCCCAGTAATCACAGGGGCTCCTCATGAAGAGTCATGAAGAGTGTCAAGACTGTCCCACCCTTACAATGGATCATTTACGTTTGGGATTGTGTCACAGGACACTGCTGTCAGTTTCTACCAGAGGACTTGGGAATGTGGTTGCATAAATTGAGAAGGTATGGAAGGCTGTGTTTTGACTCAACTGAGAGGGTAAAGGTAGTGGATCTTGGGATATACAGAATATGTCTGATATTTTTTCATTGGCGTCAATTATATATATGAGAGAGGATTGTGAAGGGTTTACAGAGGAATGTTGGGGTAACTGAGATTTATCAGAAATATAAATATTTTAAGAAACTAGTAAATAGTGTCCCTGTTATGGCTTGAAAGGATATAGAAACTAACGTCATTGTGAGAGAAAAGTGTGGTAGATATAACCTGAGATGGATAAAGATTGCATTTTCTTGAAAATTAACGATAGGAATGTTTCTTTGTGGCTTTTTGGTTTCAAATATAATTTGTTAGAATGAAGAAAAAGTCACATGAATTTAAACATTCAGTGAGACTGGGGAAAATCAAAAGTTATATCAGCTGGTTTTTAGGCAGTGATCGTTTATTCTGAAGTAGGTAGGAATACCCCTTCCTTTCTTCTTTCTTTGTGTACACATGTGCACACATGCCTGTACGTGTACACACCCATCGACCAAAATGATCTCTTAATTTGCTGGAAGAAACAAAATACAGGAGTTACCATCTTTCAGATGTGATGTAAAGTTGAGATTCCGGTGATTTATTGTCTTTAAAATTCACTGCTGTTTTCTGCAGGAATTAATAATTTTGAGAGTAAGTTCTAGTTTGGGAATTACATTCTCTCTCCCTGAAAATCCCTCCTGTAGCTTCAGTTAATTAAATATTTTTCACTGTTTGTCTTGAATCACTGTATGGCCTATCTATCTGCAGGTATAAAAAAGAAATTTCAATTAATTTTTAACTTGAAACTTAGGAAAGGAATGGGATGCCTGAAAACCAAGAAAACTTTTGTTTTACCAAAACAGTATACAATAAACATACATATTAATTTTTGTAAGTTAAAGACCCTTTCAGACTTTTTTTTTTAAAAAGATTCTCATACATTATTACTATATGGGATGCAAATTACATACTTGGTATCTTTATCAATAAATTATCATTGAGTTAGACCTGCAAAGACAGTTAAGACATGTCTGTGTTGTATTTGCTAACACCTGGATGGCTCTGAACAAGCTAATACCTTTGAACCATGTGGTGAATAAGGAATTTTGGGACTATGTCCCTGTTATAGGGAGCATTATTAAGAAAAATAAAAATTATATGAAATGTTCATATTAATATTCATTTTTAAATATGCAGTGTACAAACAAATAAGCCTGAAAGTCTACATCTGTCAAGAGGAATTTTTTTGTAGGAAGTACATTATGGAGTTTAATATTAATTTTGAGGGCTTCCATATCTTCTCCTGATTGGCACACATGTAAAATTATTCTGGCTGCCTAAATTCCAGCACTGTTTCTCTCTGTTTTTCTTTACATGTTAGTAGACTTACTGTGTAGAAACATACTGATGGTGCTATTGAGATTCATACCCCCAAGTATCTCAAGATAAATAGCCTGCACATATAACAGCAGGCTGAGTACAACAGAACAAATTTGTGTAAATACAGAGGGCGTGGCAGGTATTGGAGAGGAAAACAGCTTGAGAGATGTCTTCAAGGACGATGGGGAACCCAGAAAAAGCTTAATCCTTTTACCCCACCCATATCAAGATTTTTGGTGGTGCAGAGGTCCATGACACTGTCACCTGAGAACCAAGTGAGAGACAGACATGGAATGACTGCTTAGAGACACAGTATAGCTTGAAGGAGTTGTGAATTTGGATATTAAATGCTCTTTTTGTTTCTTCTGACTGGAAAACTTACCAAAATCAGGTTAACCAACCAAAATCAGGACTTAAACAGGGGAAAACAGTCAAGGCTTTCCTACCTCTAAAGACATCTCAGTGTATTTCCATACAGAAGAGAACCTATAAGCCTCTCTTAGCAATGGTGTTGAGGCTCATTCTCGCTTGGCTGTGCTTGCTTCACAAACCTCATCAGAATAACAAGTAGCAGCTGTGTGTCCCTTTTGTCATTCAAATCTACAATCCTGACATGAGCCTGATGAGTAGGAAAATACAATTTTTACTTTGTTGGAGATCCTCTTCCTGAACATGAATGTCATTTTCCATGTTTGCTATTACAAAAACAACTTAAATTCCCCTCTTCCGCCCCCTCCCCACTTCCTGGCTGCTTGACATGTCTGGAGAAATCAGTGCTGGATGAAGCAAACCCATGCTGTTCTGTTGTGGTTTTTTTTTGTCTCTAAGTTTCTCACATTTTATGGAAGTAAATCTAAACACAGGCTTTATGCTGTTCCGTTAGGAGAAGTCCAGCCACCTGCTCCACATGCTGGCAGTTTACACAATTAATTAATTTCCTGCAGCATGGATGTTCTGCCATTTCAGTCTAGCAGGCTTAAAGGGACCCCACATTAATGATACTTTGAGAGCTTTATTTCTTTCAGGGAAAAATAAAAAAGTAGAAATTATGTTTGGGTAGATGAACACCATGATGAGGTGTGTACTTGAGAGTGGCTAACATTTTTTTTTTCTTCTTCTTTTCAAAAGGACTCTTTATAATAATCCATATGTTGTAATAGCTTTCTACATATTTTCTGACATCAGGGAATCTATATTTCTGGGTCTTGTTGGTCTTTGATAGTATAAGGCATACTAGAATTGTAGTTAGTTTCTGAATATTTTTTCCTCTGAGCAAGAGGAACTTAAGTTTGCAGAGGTTTATTTTGACATTTCTGGTTGGGTAACCAGGTAGCCGATAGGCTTTTCTAACTCTTTGGATAAGTCTGTTAAAACGCAGGAGGAATTGCTAATCAAGATTTAATTGTTTAGGAAAGGTCTCCCCCCAGGGGATTCTGATTTCTTTTTATAGGTCTTAATATGGAAACAATCTTGACTGTCAACTGTGATTTCTGTTTCTGAAGGTGTTGGCAAAGTCAGGCGCATCAGCCTTGTGGTGGCATTTGTCGTCTTTTTTTAAGTAAAGCAATCCACCACTGGAGAGCTGTGCCTTAAAAAATGAGTTTTTCTACAATAACCTTATGAGTCTCACTGAAGAGATGGGAGTCACTGCTTTTCTCCCATCAGAATGCAGGGATTCAGTCTGACCACCCTGATGGAGTGCCTCACATCCAATGTTTGCTGCTGTTCTTTAGAGAGTTTTTCAGAGTAGTCCTTTTGCTGCAGTTGGGAACAGGGTCCATTGCCCAGCTTCCCAGGTTGGAATGGGAAAGGTGCTAAGGACTGTTTGAACTTAAAATTTTTTCTGTGTGATGGAGTGATATGTTCTTGGAGCTTTTCAGAACAACTGAGGTCAAGCATGTCATGCAGTATGTGAAGGCTGTCACAGTCGTCACACTGCAGGGACATTCTGAGAGGCAAGCATATAGCTATATGTGGTGCCTATGAGAATTCTTACATGCGGTTACATCTTTAAGCCGCAGGAAGAGATAAAAATAGCTGTTTGAAGAAAGCGTACTTACCATGCAAACTTTCCTCCCCAAGGGAATTTTAAGACCACAAACAAGGTAAAACATACTGGGGTCACTTAAAATGGAGCTTTTATTTACAGTACATGTTTGTCTGACACTGTTGTGAAATGCTTAAAAATCCAGATGAGCCTTATTGTTAAAACCAGAAGGCAGAATGCTTCAACAGCATAAACATGAAAAACTTTCCCTTTAGCAAACAGTGTTCATCTATTTGTCTTTCTGAACATCCAATACTTATGCAGATTATACACCCAAAGTCCTTTTCTCTTCCGGATGCACATGTTTAATATCCAGTAATACCAGTAAATCTTTAAGGAGAATCATGTCTTCATGAGTCTTTAGAAACTGATTGTGTGTTTTGTCTAATTTTCTTCCAATGTGAGCCTTTGTTTTAGCTGTTTGAGGCAAGATGCTTCTATAGCTTGGAGGATTCATGTAATAAAGGAAGGTCAGTTAGGCCAGACAGTTCCACATCACTCAACAAACTTATTGGTTTGTGGACTTCTTCATTAACTACATATCCTCTTATCATATGGTGGTTACTGATGAAAGTCTGTCTTCAGTAATGTATAGCTGCCATATGTTGTAATATGACCTAAACAATACCTTTTATTTTTTTTTTTTTTGGCTTAGTGATGCTGCAGCTAAATCTGGCTGGAAGCTCACACAAGAATAAAAGCAGCTATAACTTAAATGTATATCTTTCTTCCTATGGAAATTAAGTACTTATCTCAGTGCTTTATTTGCAAAGGCCTATATTTGTAGCACTACTTGTCTTCCCGAAGGGAATTGTATGAGACCCTGGAGATGAGTAATGGCTTTTCTTAATCAGCCTTTTGAAATGCCATTGTCTTGTCTGTCTTTGTTAGAACATCAGCACAGTGGTGGGTGTTTTGTAGCATAATATGAAACAAGGTGCTTGCTGTTAAGAGCTTGTAATTTAAACAAAGAAGCAGCAATCAGAAAAGGGGCTGGCATACACTGGTACTTGAAATTCAGGGGCTGACTGCTTTCTGCACTGAGGGCAAGAGTGAGGGCAAGAATGAACAAACACCAAACAGACCAGAGTCCTCTTGTGTGTGCCAGTGCAATCTGCCAGGTCATACTTAGCAGGCTGTGTTGGCATTGATTTGTACATTCTAGGTTTATGTAGCTTCTCCTTGCCTGCTTTTTTTGCAGTTACGTTTTCTTTGATAGCTATCTCAGTATTATGTAAAGATTCAAACTACGCTTGTGTTACTATGGATAAGGGGAGAGCAACAGATGTCATCCACTTTGGACTTGTGCAAAGCATTTGGCACCATTCCGCACAACATCCTGGTCTCTAAATTGGACTTGACCAATGGACCACTTGGTGGATAAGGAACTGGCTGGACGGTTGCACACAAAGAGTTGTGGTCAACAGCTCCATGTCCAAGCGACAAGCAGTGACATGTGGTCTTCCTCAGGGGTCAGTACTGGGACCATCTTTGTTGGTGACATGGATGTTGGGATGGAATGTACCCTCAGCAGGTTTGCTGACGACACCAAGCTGTGTGGAGTGGTTGACATGCTGGAGGGGAGGGATGCCATCCAGAGGGACCTGGACAGGCTTGAGAGGTGGGCCAGTGCAAACCTCATGAAGTTCAACAAGGCCAAGTGCAAGGTCCTGCATGTGAGCTGGGGCAATCCCATGCATAAATACAGGCTGGGTGATGAATTGATTGACAGCAGCCCTGAGGAGAAGGACTTGGGGGTGTTGGTTTATGAGAAGCTCAACATGACCTGGCACGAACCGGCAATGTGCGCTCATAGCCCAGAATGCCAACCACATCCTGAGACGCATGAAAAGAAGCATGGTCAGCAGGTCAAAGGAGGTGATTCTGCTCCTCTACTCCGCTCTCATGAGACCCTGCCCAGCTCTGGAGAAGAACAACATAAGAAGACTATGGACCTGTTGGAGTGGGTCCAGAGGAGGGCCATGAAGATGATCAGAGGGCTGAAGCACCTCTGCTATGAAGACAGGCTGAGAAAGTTGGGGTTGTTGAGCCTAGAGAAGAGAAGACTCCAGGGAGACCTTATAGCAGCCTTCCAGTATCTGAAGTGGGCCTACAAGAAAGATGAGGAGGAACTTTTTACAAGGGTGTGTAGTGATGAGGCGGAATGGCTTCAAACTGGAAGAGGGTAGATTTAAAATAGATATTAGTAAGAAATTCTGTACTGTGAGGATGGTGAGGCACTGAAACAAATTGCCCAGAGAAATTGTGGATGTCCCATCCCTGGAAGCATTCAAGGCCAGGTTGGATGGGGCTTTGAGCAACTTTGTCTAGTGGAAGGTGTCCCTGCCCAGGGCAGGGGGTTTGGAACTCGATGATCTTCAAGGTCCCTTCCAACCTAAACCATTCTATGATTCTATGAATATGCTCGGTCCCGGTTTTTGTTGCTTTTCCTGCTCTAAATAAATGGTGTTTCTCAAAAGTTGAGATAATCACAAAATAAAATAAAAGCACACAATTTTCAGTACATGATAAAAACAGATTAATTGTCCAGTTTAGGACTTAGGGCAGAAAGGGACAACCATAGGTCATCAAACCACATTTTACACATGTCCAGATAAGTGTTCCTACCTTATCCTTAACTGACCTTTTCCTTAAAAGCTTCCAATTAAGGAGCTGCCACAACCGCCCTACCCAGACAGGTTTCGTGTTTCAGTGTTCTGATTATTAGAATCATTGTAATCTCTAACCCCACTGCAAATAAGCTGCATCTTTCCCTCCTTTCATAGAAAACCTTTGTGTTTGCTATCAACTTTAATCCTTTCTCATAGTTTGGTTGGGTTTTTTTTGCATCTGATTAGTCCTGTTGTTTTCGTCTGGATTCTGTCAAATTGGTCTCCTTGCTATTTTAAGCACTCCATGCAAAACTGGCTATGTAACAAAGTCTCACCCAAGTGAGGAAGAATGAACTCTTAAGAGGTGTGTGACATGGCCTTAATGTACTTGGCATTTTGGCTTGCTGTTTTGTCTGCACTGTCACGTGGTTCATGTGTATCCTCTTTGTGTTACAAATTTAGGCCTCATCTTTTTTCTGTCGCATGGCTGCAGCACCAGTTGCTTCCCATTTTGTATTTCTATTTTCAGTTTCTCTTTATTCTGTGTAGCA
This sequence comes from Vanellus vanellus, assembly GCF_965231255.1. Taxonomy (NCBI): domain Eukaryota; kingdom Metazoa; phylum Chordata; class Aves; order Charadriiformes; family Charadriidae; genus Vanellus; species Vanellus vanellus. The sequence continues at coordinate 15,943,017 of NC_138907.1, forward strand.
CTTTGAGCTTGTCTTTATTGAACTGCATCCAGTGATTTAAAACTCTTTCCAATTTAGCAGGTTCATTTTGGATTCTGATCCTATCCCTCAACCTGCTTGCACCCCCTCTCCTCGTGCTGATTTTAGGCTACCATCCAAGTCATTAATGAAATATTAAAGAGAATTTGGTAGTCATAGGATGACGAGCAGAGATGAGTAGGGTGTTCAGGGCCCAGAGATGTGGTGTGATTTTCTAATTGGAGTAGGGAACCAGTATTTTGCTATTTCCTTTTTTCTTCTTTCCTAGAGAGTTGGTGACAGTGGACTTGTTAGTAGTGATGCAAAACTACAAGACTTAGATTTGACACAGACTTTGCATCCCAAATAGTTTTAAATTGCAGTAAACACCTTTATCTCTATTTTACAGATGCAGAGGGCAAAGTCAAGCATCTGGCCGGTGGCAAAGCTAGTGTTGGCAACGTACCTGCCCTGAGTAGTACCAGGGGCTCCCTTCACTGGTCTGCCCCGCTTCTCACAGTGACTGCCTTGCCTGTGTTTCCATTTGCCCTGCAGAAAAGTTGGTGCAGTAAAATCAACTATCTACATCAGGTGGGCATGTTCTCTTCCTTGATTTAGCATTCATAAAATGTCATGCATTGGTTAGTGATACTGATATTGCTAACAGCAGAAAGTGAAAGGATAAAAAGGAAAATCATATAGAATCATCAGTGTCACATAAAAGCCCTTAATTTTTTCCCTCTCCACTCCCTAGCTGTAAATGGGTAGTGTATAACACCTCTGCGGATGCAACTTGTGTGTCCACCTCATTTCAGCTATTTATTACACATAGGTGAGAGCTCAGTACTGCTGATCTCATGACTATTGATTCAAGATAAGTGAATACACCAACACATGGATTTATCTGTTGTCCTTCAGCTCCTCCACCCATTGTAGCAGGAAATATATTTTGGGATTGAGTTCAGTGGTGAGTGCTAGGATTTGAAGGGGGAGGGGGTGTGTACTCTACTTTCAAAACAAGTGATAGTAAAGATTGTGGTGCTTTCTCTTTCCCTTAATTGTTTGTGAAGTTCTCCTGTTCCACTCTTGTATAAGAAAAGCAAGACTTTTTTTCCTTTTTTTTTTTTCCCTATGTAATCTGTTTGATTTGGGGTAAAATCATCACTTTTTTTACCTGAACAACATTACTTTGAACCTCAAAAATAAATGCATCTTAGGAATAAGTGGCTGTTAAGTAAGAGGGGATTTTGTTATTTTAAAATCAGAATTAGAATAGATTGAAATGGAATTTACCTGAGTGTTTCAACGTAAAAACATATATTGCAACAGATATTATGATATTTCATAACTCTTAAAGTCCACTGAGACAAAACCAGGCTTAACATAAAGAAAAAACCAACCAGTGATCTTATTGATACGTCTTCAAAGATTTCTCCTCTCTTAGGCTAAGAAGGGTAAAGATTTAACCCTGATCCTAAAACTAATCCCAAAGTGTGGCAGTCTGTGTTCATCAATGCCATGGAAATCTCCATAATCTTCTCCCCCCCCCCAGGTTAGAGCAGTGGAGACCTGCTTAGAAATACTGTTAAAAAAGAAGAATGAGTTGCCTTTCATGCAACTTCACTACAGTAGTCTGCAGCTCCTAAATTACAATTTTCAATATTTTTCAGCCAAAGTTTCAATGCAGAGCGGTTGTTCTGGTGTCCTCAGCCAGAGAGCCTATGGAGGGATGTAGTTCAGGAGTTTCTTTCTGTGGTGGAGTCAAGCAGAGATGGTATATAGCTCTGATTTTCAATTTTAAGGTTGCCCTTTATTGCTGAGTCAACAGAACGCTGAGGAAAATCACAACAGGACAGTTGAAACGCTGACACTCCCTAGTGTTTCACTGTGAAATATTTATTGCAGGACTGCTGGGAATTTCTCCAGCCCTGGGAGAAGACCCTGCTGGCAGAGCTGACCTTAACAGAGACATGGACCTGCTTTTCAAAGGGCTCTGTGTATGTGTGGCTGCCAGTAAGTTCAACAGGGATTTCTACATGTTCATGGGTGTTCTGAACTGCAATATTCAGGTCAGTGATGACCTTTCTTACCATTAAGTGCCTGCTATGGGGGAGATGGATACCATATCCTTATTCCTATTTTGATGGGAACTTCATCATTATTACAGCCATTTATTCTAGGGAATAGGGGGGTGCAAAACACCTAGTCCTCTCTCTGGAGATAATTTCCCCTTAAAATATGCTTCCGTTCTGGGAAATGTGAGAATGATGTCGGGTGGATAGAAGTTGTTTCTGTTATCAGAAAATAATTGCTAAATTGTTTTAGCCTAGAACTTTCTAACTTATTCTAGCCAAGTTCTGTGAGCCTAAGGCCAACCGACCAAGTTCTTCCTACCAGATTTGCGAACAGCCTAATACACAGCAGTCAACCTGTTTCCTGACTTGTGGATCATAGACAGGTAGAAGAGGCTTGGCAAATCAGATGTAGTTCCAAGCTGAGTCTGCCATTTCACTCCTTCAGTTCTACCTGAAATGCTACTGAGGAAGAAGGGACAACTGGGGATGCTGCTGCTGAGGAAGCATGCGCTGGAAGGAGGCATAGTCTTCTGTTTGTTCCACAGCTAGTAGCAGCAAATACAGACCTGAACTGCAGGGTGGGGAAAATATCACTGTTTCAGTGCCCCTTCTCAGGTCTTACCGGTACTGGGCTTTGTAAACAATATAATGAAAAAACTTGCACCGCACTCACCCTCCCCTCTAGCTTTCACACATTCATTCATTTGGTTCTTTCACCAACTTAATTGCAAACTTTCTCCTCTCAATGGAAAGAAAAATAAAGCTGTTTGTTTCCACACTTCCCACTGCTGCTGCCTCTCATTACCAGGGAGGCTGGTGTATTCAGCACACCTAAGAGCAGACCTAAGACCAATCTCATCTTCTGGCTGTGGTTTTGGCCCTTTTTCTTCCCAAACAGGGACATGCCTACCTTAAAACTCGAGTGTTTTTTGTATCTACATTGAATGAAAAGCAGCAACATTCATAGGAGAATTGTCCATGCTGCATTGTTTGCCTTGTTTTGTTTTTCTTTGTTTTGGTGGGTTGTTTTTTTTTTTTTTTTTTTTTTTTTTTGCTTTGGTTTGGGTAGCACTCTAGCTGTGAAGTACCGCTGCCAGGTCTTTTGGTAAGAAACTTGCAAGGGTATCTCAGCATTCATTGCTACTCTACTAAGCTGAACTTGTACTTAGATTTTGTGTGCTCCACATTGTCAGGCACCAACCTGGAAAGCAAAGGACTTCTGGAGCTTGGGTGAGACAAAATATTACGTCACTTTGTCATCTCTTCTGTTTTGGAGAGCCAATACTATTTTCAAAGCAGTGTCCAGCAATACAGAAGAAATGTCTGATGCTGCATCTGTCCTAAGCTTGTCCCCTTCATAATGTCTGAATACGGCTATCTAGGAGGTTACCACTTCTTGCTCTTCCTGGTTAATGCTGCTGTGGTGTAAGGAGATCGGGCTGTGATGCTGTTCAGGCTTGTAGGAAGTACAACCCTCATAAGGGCGTAAGGCTTGTCAATACATCGGCAGTAACTATAGGGTTACACCGTTGTGTTTTGCACATAAAGTCTGAACGCAAATAGAAAATAATATATCTCATTTAGAGCTCCGTTTGCTAAGCATTTCATGTTTAGCTTTAAACTGGTTGCCAGAATATAGGTTAATACATTAACAGTACTGAAGGTGGCTGTATTAGGCTGTTCAGATGAATTAAGAGGCAAGCTGATGTCTTGCCTCAAAATATTTTGAAAAACTGACCAAGGTGCAAGTTTTAACTGCCCTTCACACAAATGTCCCTTGCCCATTTTGTAGCAATATGTCTTGCTAGCCACAACTGCATTACAGGGGTCATTCTGGGAGTTCAGAGAGATGAACTGCTTTTAGACTTTTTCTCCAGCCCATTAGGCACAGGCTCTCTGTCTTCAGTGTCAAATGCGACTGTCTTTCTGTCTTTTTTTTTTTTTTTTTTCCCCCTGAAAATACACATTTTTGTGGGCACTGCAAGGAAAATTACAGTCCCTGCTAATGTTTAAAACCTGTCTGTTGGCATCACAAAGCCATGATTGAGTAAGGTATACTGTTTGGTACCTGCAATATGTCATTGTCTTTGGAAAGGACCCTGTTCAAGAAAACTCAAATGATAAAGGGAAGCTGGTGGAGTTTATTACTCTGCTCCATCAGAAGTTTCCTTTCCTCTGTCCCTCTGTGTGGAAGCAGATTTATTTTACTGTTGCTGGTGAAGATTCAGAATGGCACAAACAAGTTTTTCTTCTAAACATGGAGGTTTACCTTCTTTGTTTCAGTGAACCTGTTCTGTGGAGATCGTGCAAGGACACTAATGATTCTACCTCATTTCAGTTTAAATTGCTCTCTCTTTAATCTCTGTAATTACTGAGGGAGCTGATCAGAACCCTATAGCTGGGGCTACAAAATTATTTTCATTCTAATCCTGGGTCTTCCATTGCCTATTAATATTTGCATGCATTGTTGATGTTGCCTCATCTAATTTAGCTGTAATTTTTTTCATCTCTGAGACTATTGTAATCCTGTGCACATCTGTGTGAAACAGTGATATCATAGTGCAGCATTATGTCCTGTTGCACCTTGGGCAATGTGAAATTCCCTTTTGACATTTAATTCCTCCCACCATAGCTACTGCCTATGGTTGTTTGATACCATATATCATGTTCATATGGCGAGGCTGGCATGGTCACTCACTTCCTAAATTACTGCTCTGCAATCTGATTTTAATCCAGTTCTCCCTACTAAGAAGGATTTCAAAAATAATTAAATGCAGGAGCTACTAAAAGTCATTAGAAGCCAAATTCCTTAAATTCCAGGACTGTTCATTCTCACTTTTGATAATTCCCCAAGTAAGAGATTACTTAAATAAGAAGGAATGAGAATAAATCTCTTTATATAAAAAATTAATAAGTAGAAAAAAATTATTTCTCAGAGATTGAGGATAGTGTGGGACCATCAATTCTTTCTTCTTTGCTCTATTACCAGTTTGGAGTATTGTCTTTGTGCTTTTCTGGGAGAACAGTATCTTTTATTCAGGCAGTTCTCCTTGTTCTGGCTGACACTGATTTGAAGCTCTCAGAAATATAAAGATCTGTAGGCTATCCAGCTCTTATATGTCTTCCAGAGGTGATAATATCCACTGCTGAAATACAGTGTGCTCTGTCTTGTGGCTGATCTCATTCACCAGGACTCGTCTGTATCTTCATGCTATTGTGCTTCCCCAAAACCTCAGGGAAGAGGGTTTCTCTGCAGGCAAGTGTCTCTGAGGGGGAGGGATTTCACTTCCCTACGATAATTTTAGACATGCCGCTTCAAAAAAAGTGCTCACCTACTGATGTCTGATGGGTTTGAGTGGGGTGGAACATATGGTCTCCTAGTGGCAGACATTAGGTTTCCCTGACCTGGGAGCAACCCAAACTGCTATTCCCATAAATAAGCCCAAGTGCCAAGTCAAAATCTAAGAGTGAGTTAATCCTAGTTAGAGCACTTAATTGAAAGAAAGCCTACGGTAGTCTAAATGTACCTTTCTGACTCAATACTCTGCTTTTCTGTACAGCTGTATATAAACACCCATTATAATTCTTCCCTCCTCTTTCCCACTCCCAATTTAATTTGCAGTTATCTTCTATAGTGGATGACACTTCTGTAGCTCTTAAAACAGCTTTGATGCTTATATGCTAAGGTATTTTGCAAATTAATGAATTAAAGTACTTTTGTAGGTAGGAGTCAGATTTAGCAAACAAGTCATTAAAGCAACTTGTAACTGATGACATATAGCAGCATAATTGCTATGATAGATTCTGCAAAGCTAGGCAACAATTGGCCTCCACAACAATCACGTATTTTTCACTTAATTATGGTAACGCTTTGTGGATCCAAGGGCAATTCTTTCCAGAAAGAAATTCAGGTGCACGTGTACATTTTTTGTGACATTCTGTTGGTATATGTAGAAATTCAGGCAAGAGTCCTACGTGCTGAGCTCTGTGGAGGATGGAAGTTCTGAACTAAAATGTTTCTTGCCTTCTGAATCTGATTGAAGACATAGCATTTTTTAAATACTTGGAGTAGAAAGGAAATGAGGCCTTCTTTTTGTCTTTTTCAAAAGACAGTGGTGCTTTTTTAATAAAAATATTTCTTTCATTTTGCTTTGAACTGGCTTTATAATAGCAATGATAATATAGTAAAAAAGTTTCAAATATAAAATAGTATTGAAATGAGAGACACAAATGTTTTGATGTTAAAACAAGCCATTAAGGGATATTTTGTAGACCAAAGTCCTATTTTTGCAGGATACTGAGGTTGAATTTATCTCCATATCTTTTGAAAAGTCCCTGACCAGCTCAGCATCCTGAAACAGAAGCATATGTCCCTTTTGTTCAGAGTTTGATACCGAAAGCTAGGTTTTAACTAGGAAGACAACCAATGGGATGTATTAGGCTTTCATACATCAGGTAGCTTATTTTAAACCTGACCCTAATCGTAGGTGTTGAGTGCCTAAAATTGTGGCTCTGAGCTAAGCTCCTTTCAGGTTGTAATTCTCACTTCCTCTACTGTCATTTCATAGAGTAACACCTGCTCCTTTTTGGTAAATTTTCATTTAATTTTCCTTCCTTTTCGAAGTGGAATTTGATATGGTCCTCCAGATTTTTGCATCTTTAAATTTTCTTTTTGGTTTCATAATAATGAATTATTTAACTTTGGAAAACTTCTCTATATAAGAATATGTCATTCATCATATTGAGATAGTACAGAAACATAATTAAAATTCCTCACTTAAGTTAGTTAATTGTTCTTGACAACTGCTGTATCTTCTTTGCTCCAAAATCTTTGCAGATATGTTACTCCAAAATCCTCGTTATTCTCCAGATAAGCTTTTGTGTTATTTTAGAGTTGTATATGTGTGGTTTCAATTTCAAAACAACGACTCTCATCTGAAGGCAGTAGTCACTAGGAGCTTTTCTACTCTGTTTAATGGCAGGTGGATCAGGCTTAGTATCTTTATCCTGAGATATAACATATACTACATTCATGTGACCAGCTGTTAAAATAACTATGCTTCCTCTTCTGCATTTAATCCTTAAACTTGAAAGGAAAACAGCTACACCTGTGCATTCCTGGGTTTCAACGCCAGAGGTTTAGCCTGCAGTTTATGGATGGTGATGATCTCTGCATCTGGCTGTGCAGACAGTCTGATGCGAAACTCCCAGCCAGCACTTTGCTGATGCCAAGGATGTTTTTAGTGATTTAGAAGGGGTTGTGCTTCTCTCTATTTAATGCTATGGCAAGGCATTGAGGGATACCATGCATCCAAAGGAATGTCTTTTGGGTAAGCTGAAAAGCCTACGTGCAGACCACTTTTTAGCAGTTTGATTTCCAGTCATGAACCCAAACCTCTACAGGATGCAGAGCACGGAAGACTGCTCAGCCCCAAAACAGCCTGAACTGCATAGATACATTTTCTGGGGATACAAAAAATGAAGCCAATAAGCTCCAGTTTTCAAAATAACAAATGTCCCAAAAGCCTTTGCAAGGCAAAAATAGTAAGTAGGAATTCAAGTCCATAAATGGTCACTTAATGTAAACAAAGACTTTTTTTTCCTTAAAAAACCTAAATGAGAAGAGCAGGCTTTTATAAATTGAAGCTAAACTAATTACTATTGTATTAAGCATCTATGATACCTCTTATAGAAAGACTAATATTGAGTACTGATTAAAACATGTAATTTTATATTTTAGATAGTTCTGGAATACCAATATGTAACTACAAATACAAAACTGTTTTTTTTTTTCAGGCAAGGAAATAGCTTTGGCACTTATCTCTAGATGAATATCCTTCTCTGACTTGGGGGGGCAAAGATCCCAGGGTTTGAAAAATTCTGATAAGGACTTTAAGGAAAATCAGTATTTTGGTCTTGGTGTGTTACCATTAGATGTAGTGTTTCCACACTACAGCTGAAAGCACACATGCTGCTTGAAGCCTGCAGTTAGAGAGCCCTTGTGGTCCATTAGTATTTTATTTTCTGTGAAAACCCAACAACCAAAATCCTATTATTTATAGATAATAAAACATATGCATTGAGAGGAGAAAACAGCCTTTACTCCTTAATCCTGCCATAGCCTAATCATTCACCTACCTTGGTCTCTGGAGAGGAATGTAATGCTTTTTGGAGATTTGAGCTGGAATCAGTTTTTTCAGAGACTGCCTTTGCACCTGTTGCCTGAATAAATTCCCATTGAATTATAAAGAAGACATTGCTGTAGTATATCTGCCAGGAGATATAATGTTCCGGCAGGACTTTCTGCCTGCCTGCTAACTCTATATGGTAATGTGTTTTGATACTTGTCAAAAATCTATGGTTGATCACAGTTTAGGGGCAACGTTGAAAGCCTGTTTCAGTCGGGAAGAGACATAGTTTGCTGTGAGGGGATTTTCATAAACATATTGCTCCAGGCTATATAAGCATCCTGCATCTCTTCCTATGGCCCCCCAGTCTCTCCCTCAGCAACTATGAAAACATACATGCCAACAGCCTTATGTATCTGGACATATTCAGGGGAATGAATCTCAGCATAGAAGGGGTAAATGGATAAATGTTTCCATGGCAATACATTTAGAGGGCGTGGATGAGAAGCAAAGATTGGTCTTATTGTTACTGTCACACCAAGTGCTGTCAAGCCACATTCAGTGTTTTGTATAGTAATTGAAAAGTCAATTAATCCAAAGGAAAACTACTTTTACATGGTCAAAGCTAATCAAAAGGTTGCTATTTAAAGGCATCACTTATGAATGGCTGCATCATGGACTTGGTTTTGGCTGCTATTATTTAATATCTAGAAGCTTTTTCAAGAATTCTTTGAAAGAAAAAGAAGTATTTAATCACTACTATCCTTAATTTTTTATAAAAGAAAATGATATTCCATCTCAGACTCTAGCAATGACTGCACTGGAGACCTTCACTATATTTCAATACTTAGAGTGAAGGGGGGTTCTTTTCTGCAATTTAGATAAAGTGAAAAAAAAAAGAGTGGAAAAGAATCTTTGAGTAGTATGAGGGCTGTTGCTTGATTTATATTTATATGAAAAATATTTTTCAGGGACAGTCTAGGATTTACCTCCTATCCCAGTGCCTTTTCTTTGCTAGCAGCTAGTATTGGGTGCTTATGGCAATAATACAGGAATTGACAAGTGCAGAGTTGTATTTTTTCCTACTTTACATTCTCACTCTGAAGTACAGGAACTTCATCAAGTTACATATGCATTTTTAATAGCCCTTGATGGACTTCCATTAATTTATCTGATCAGTTCTTGAGCTTATATATTTCTTATGTAAATCCATGCTTTCTAATTTATCCTTTTATACTTCCAGCGTCTTGTGGCACTGAATTCCACAATATAATTATGTCTTTTCTGAAAAAAATCCTACTGGATTAATTCACGGTACAATGTTGGCACAAAAGCAAGTTGGTATAAACTGGCATGAATATATTGAAGGTTAGAAATTAGAACAAGAGTCCTAGTAGTTCCAGTCAGACTGTTCGGGGCAGTCTGAAGAAGGAACATGAGACGTTTATTAGGACAATTATAAAACATATTTGCGGGTGACTGAACTTAATGACCCAGATACTTTCTTACAATAAGTTCCCCTTTTTCTCTAACTTTTAAATCACTGATGGTACATCTTTCTTGCTACAAAACATAAAAAATTAGGGAGCACAGCTCCTGCCAACATTAATTACAGCTGTTACGAAGTCAAAAGACTGTTAGGAAAATTGCTATTAAAAAGCATTTTTAACTTGTAAAACAAGGACTGATCTATTGTTGCCATTAAGAGCCTCATATTTTGGAATGCAGTATAAATCTTATGAGTTGTGGAGACTTATTATGTATAAAACATCATTTTGGCACCCTGGAAAATCGCCAATAGAGTTTTAGTACGGTCCCTTCAGTCTTTGGTTGTGGACACAAGAACAGAGTCATAAATTACCTTAGGGCATTTCTATTTCCTGCCTCATCAGGATGACTCCTCTGATGTATTTAGCCCTTCAGTTGCCTAATTTGTAAACACTTTTCATGAACTCCGTAATTAATTGGCAGGCGAGACTACACACTGGCTGGAAGTAATTGAAGATTACTCTTAATTGTAAGAGCACACTTTTGGTGGATCGTTTAAAATACATATGCAGATTAGAGGCAAACAGAAACAATAATTAATGTGTTAATGCACACAGTGCATTGGTTTGGAAGGTGTGCCGTTGGAGTTCCTCTGCTCTTCCGAACTTCCATGCTCCCTGCCTGCCTTTAAGCTGGAATACAGTGCCATGGCCGCTGCATCGGAGCACAGGCTCTGAGGAGGTGGAGGATGCTGACATGGTTTTGGTTAATAACAAGGTAACCCACAAACTAAAGGCATTCTCCACCTCATAGCTGCCCAGCCAAATTCTGCCTCCCACAGACACACTCTATCTCCTCTTATTGCCAGCTGAAATAAATCAAATGCTAGAATGAGTCAGCAGAGCTAAGTTAACATTTCTTTCTAGGATTGCAGCGACTGTTGAGCAGTCTGTGCCTGCAAAGGCACCTAGCCTTCTTGTCAGGAAGATAGATTGTTATGTAGATAAAAGGAGATTCTGACTTAAACTGGTATAAATCAAATCAGAATTGGCTCCTCTGAAGGCGGCTAGTTGAAACTGTTGTTTTTTATGTCCTATTACTTTACACGCTTTCCTGCAGCATCTCCTGAGCTAGATAGGTGATTATATTAGACTAGAAATCAGAGGATTTTTACATCATCTGAGCCAAGCAGGCAGACCTAAGTACGCTGTCGGAAACTGTACATCTGACATGTTGATGTTAGTCAAACAATTGGCTATAGAAAATATCATTTTCCTGTACAAATATGAATATTGCACAGGTATGTTTGGAGATAGGTTTGAATACTTGAGCCCTGCGAGAGCCATTATTATCTTAGCAGGCTGTACATGCTTATGCTGAAGCAGTCTGATTTTTGATGTTTTGTCCATTCAGACTGCTTTGTTGGTTTATGGAGTGGTCTGGATCCTCAAAAAAATTGCTTTGATTAAAAATCCTAGAGAGCTTCTTTTGATTTCAAGCTCTTAGTAGGGTTAAAAATGATTCATGCTGTACATTACATTTGGTATTTCTGCAAGCACAGATATGTAGTGCTCTAGTAATTTCCATGCTTTTCCAAGTTTGATTCCCCCTGAAATTGCTTACAGAAATGACTGAAACTTTATCTAAGTAATCATGTTGTAAATATTTAAATGATACCTGCTTGAATCGCATCATGCTGTCAAATAGCTCGAAAGATGTTTCTGTGCAAGTTCAGCAAAAATGAGTAGTGTGTGTGATATTCTAGTTATTGTCTGTGATGCTTGGCTGAGGTAAATTGGTAGATTTTGGCTGAGTTTTTTCTTTGAAATCCCTTATGTTTTCTTGGAAGTGTACACTCAGACATTAAGCTTGTGTCTGAGTCAAAACTTGTGTGTGTTTTGAGTCAAAACTTGTGTTGATTTTTATGATTTATCTGTTGAGAATGTAAATCAAAATCAGAATTATGGAAAAACTATGTATAATAAGAGTCTATTACACATTGGGTAAATTTTCACAGCTTGGTCTGTGGAAATTCATCTAAGCTTTATTTTGAGGTTTTTCTGCAAGATAATGGGTGCTATATAAGAACAACTTATTTTCAAGACTTGCAGTTTTTTATATTCTGGTTTAAGGGAAAGGATGAAGATTATTAATTGCTTCTGCATCTTACTGAATAAAAAGTATGTATTGTGATGGGAAATGAAACCAGAACACAAAAATAAGAATAGGGAACTGTGTCGATACTGTGTATAATGTGACTTGACAAATTCCGCAAAAATTATATGCTTTGAAGAGTTTCTGAAGTACCTTTCTCTCCACTGTCAAAATTAAAATGAAATATTGTTTCACAGAAAGGGAGTTTAAAATATTTTAGCTTTTCTCTTTTAGTTCCAAGAAAATTTAAGATGTGACCAGAATTATCTGGACCTTTGTAACTGTGATTATATTACAGAGTATATATTAGAGTCAGTAAATTTGAAAATATGTCTGTGTTTTTTTCCCAGACTATTTTTTCCCCTTACTGCTGGTTTTCTATGAAAATGCTATTGACAGGCAGAAGTTACACATTTATATAGCTGTGTATATTCTCATAGTATTTGGCTTATATTAAAAACTGTTGTAATTACAAAGGAAGCATTCAGACTTTACTGTGGAGGAAGTCTGGAGACATGTTGAAAATAAGAAAACCTTACAGCATGTGACATCCACTGTATGAATTAAGTAAAACAACATAGTTTCTTATTAGTGGTTTGGCTTTTTTTTTTTTTTTTTTAACAAAAATATATGTATTATATGGATCAACCTTTTTCCCACTCAAATGGTATTTTATATCCCAAATAGCTTCCTCAGGAAATTATTGACCAAACTGTATTGAGGCCAACCAAGCAGCAGACAAATGTATTAAAGAACATGAATTGTAGTTAAATGGGAACACTTTAACAGTTTTGGTATAATACTTGTTTGTATATGTTCATTGGGCTAGAAAATACCTTATAATATGAAAAATGTGTGGTTTCACCTGGTCTCCAAATATGTTGCTGTGGAGTCTTAATCATAAAGTGAATTTTTAGATTTGTATTCAATTTCAGGCCACTTTTATTAGATTATAAAAAATTACAAGTCATTGCATTAAAAACTTGGATTATCTTTGGGAGGTGGTTGAGTCACCATCCCTGGATGTGTTTAAGAGACGGTTAGATGTGGTGTTGGGGGATATGGTATAGGGGAGAACTTCGTAGAGTAGGGTAGATGGTTGGACTCCATGATCCCAAGGGTCTCTTCCAACCTAGACAATTCTATGATTCTTTGACAATGTGCCCAGTAAAAACTATTTTGCTAGGAAATTTAATAAGAAAACATCTCGAAATCTATAGTGGTGTATAGATAGACAACATCAAGATTGAAAGATAAATTGCTTGAATTACTCACCAGGCTATTTATTAATCAGCTTTTGCCTTGTCTTTTGCCCTGATGTAAAAAGCTTGATTCAAATCACCTTTACAGATTTTTGTCAGTTACAGTATAATTTTACTGCACCTGTCAATTTGGAGAATCTAGTAAAATACATTTTACCCGAACACATTTCCTCTTTGGGTTGGCTGTGTAATACTGGTTGCAAGTACTTTTGATACCTGAAATATAAAATCCAGGTTAAATTGTATGCATCAAATTATTTCAGTTCTCTGATCTTTTTGCCACGTATTTAAATACAGTAGTGTATAAATATTCAGTACCCAAAATATACACAGTATTCAATGGAGTTTAGAACTAAAACGTTGTCATCTAAGTGAAGTCACACGAGAGACAAGACTGGAACAGGCATGCTTTGAATCCAGTGATGCGAGAGCTTTCAACTAAAATGCCCACCTGCTAATCCATTAGCTTTTCGGTAACCTTTCATTACTGTAGTCTTTCTCACCTCCTTGTTCCACAGTTTCTGGAGGAAGGAAATCTGCATTGTAATGATCTATATATGTCAAACATTGTACCTGTCTTGTTCCAAGTGCTTTATTTGAGGTATCCACTTTCCTTTGTTTTACATGAAACGGCCATGGCTCAGGTGGTTTATGCGTTATGTTCACTGACTGCATGTAGGGAGTGGACTGCTTTTCCAATGTAGGATATCTAATATGCTGCACAATTCACTGGAGACAGTTTATCCAAGACTCCTATTTATGTCTTGATAGATCTGTAGAAATAACGTGTAGCTACATGCATTAGTTTGGGTTGAAATGATATTCAGTAACTAGCAATATTAATGGATGAGAATACTTCTGCAAGTTTGCTAAGCTCACAGTATTGGGCATTAGCGTGCAAGTTAGGATGCCTGGGCATCCTATTTGCAGGTCTGTCACTCACTGGCATCGGGGAATTGAGAATATTACTTATTGCCAATTTTTCAGTATATTCTTTTTCCCTTTTTCTCATTATTTTCCTATCCAGCCAGAGAATTGCTGTGTATTACATTTGGGCAGTATCATTTTAGCTGTCTTTGCTCTTAACTTCTCTGGTCTCTTATCTCCACAGATGTAAGCTACAAATAATCATCCTTGTTCTCTGTTGTGGGTGCTTTAACATTCAGAAATAGCCAGATTCCTTTATAACGCTATTTCATTCTCAGTTTTGGTTTTAGGATGCACAATATATCCTATCAGGCTTACTTTGAGAATTGTTCCAAAACCAGATAAGACTCAATAAAATTTTGGGTTCAAAACCTCCTTGTCAGCAAGAAATGAACAACCAGCCTTAGCTTGCTCAGGCCATTTGTGTCAATGAGAAATTAATCACAATTAATCAATTGGCACTGAAACTGGCACAAGTACTGTCCCAGTTTCAAAACAGAGTTCAAGCACTCTTATATTATTTGAAAAAAAAAAAAAAACAACCAACCAACCGTCTGATTTGTACTGCACAGGCATATAATATAGCAGGCTCAGCTCTGAGAAGCTCAAAAGAGCTTTTTTTCCTTCCTTTTTTTTTATTTTACTGAGAGTGTTTTGTCTTTTAAAAATGACAATAATGCAATATTCCTTCCCACAAGATTATAAATTACTTCAGAAATTCATGGGTTTGCTTGTAGTGTTAGGAGAGGAGAACTTTATCTCATGCTCTAAGTTCAAAATCTCTGTTTTACTCTGAGGTGGCACTTATACTGTTAGTATTTTCAGTATGCACAGTCCCAGGAACAAATTAACATATTTTTACAGCTTTAGAGACTCTGATAAGCAATTCTTTTGTGGACTGCCCAACACACCATGATCTGCACACCATAGATGTCAGTCTTATTCTACTTCCCATTTCCAAGTCAGTAGCATAACTGATGGCATGCAAATTGCAGACAGTGTGAAAACGTTCCTGTATAAATAGCTTCCCTGGTCAATGTCCATATAAAATAAAAACCAGAAAATATGTGAGCATAATTCAGAGGATTACATGGCTTTCGTGGAATAATTTATTATATGGATTTCATTCTCTATCTCATGTTTTTTCCCTCCAAGCAGGAGCTGCAAACAGTTTTTTTCCTTAGACTTGCTTGCAGTTCAAAATATCGGACTGATTATTTTTCTTTCATTTTAAAGAAAGAATTACCAGGGAAGACTGGTTGAAGTGAAGTGGGTGGAAATTATAGGTCACATCCAAGTATTCAGGAAAGCTGAAGTTCATAAACATGGGCTCAATCTATGTGCGTTGTTTGATGTTATTGTGATCCCTGAATCTCCTTGATCAAATTAGCCTGTTCCTGGGTCAGGTGAGCAGACGTTCAGTTACAGCTATTTACCTATGCCAACTTGCATTAAAAGTTTATTGCATAATGGTCTATGGGAGAACAAAAGAATGTGGCTTAAGCAATTAATTATCATTTAGATCATAAACATTTTGCAGTAAGAGCTATATATATTTTTTTTTCAGTGCTTGTGAAGTATAGCACACTTGACTGTGTTGGGGTTGTGTTTTTTTTTTTTTTAATGAAAATCCTGATTTTTGTCTCTTTGGTTTTGGCTCTGACCTTGGTTTCCCAGACAGTAGATGATCAGCTGTGGATAGTGCTGCAACTTTACAGAGGAACCTTAGTTTTTCCCCCCATTTCAATTTTGAATTGATCTTTACCGTGCACTGTGCATCTTTATGCTTTAAAACAAGGGATTCAGGCATATGCATGTGTATAATGTATTTCTTATGATGCTGCCTTGGGATGACATGTTACCTGGGTAGATACTCTACAGACGGTATGGAAGTCTTTGGTGAGATTTTTGCTCTGTTACTTTCATTGGCCCCTGCAAAAGTTACATTACTGCACTAAATGCTGGCATCGTTGTCAGATGCAGTATGGACTGCTCTCAGCCTTCTTTGTTTTCTATGTTTAAAGTCTCATAACTGCAGGAGGTTTTAATTCCCAAAAGAACTGGCTGTCCTCCTAATCAGTGTGGTGACTTTCACAATTCCTATTCAGGAAATTTCAACTGAGGTGAATTTCAGAAATTTAATTTGAAAGATAGTGATATCACCCTTTTGTAGTTGGTTGACCTCCTCAGGGTTATTAATTTAATGAAAACCCAGATTAAGTTTAATCTGCATAGGCCCACAACACATTATTCCCATTCCGAAGCATGACACATTCTACAGATAATATTAATAAGAATAAACTTAAAGTGTGTATCTGGGGAAGCAATCAGCTGAGTTTCTTTTGACTTGAAGTTTTCCATTCCCCGTGGTCTGGTGTCGCATTCAGATATCCAAACTTCCTTTTTCCTATTGGGTTCTGGGAGTGAATGAAACCAGCTGTATGATATAAATTACTGACCGATAAACCAAGAACATTGCAGTATAAAATAAGTGGCCTGTGACTTCTGGAATTTTAGTTATTGCTGACTTCCATTCTCCCTCCTTTTTTGTGATTTTTTGGTTGGTTTTTCATTTGCTTGGTGGGTTTTTTTGTTTGTTTGTTTGTTTGTTTGTTTTTTAAATTGAAATTAAGATGCTATTCAGATTCTCATCCAAAATCCACATAAACCAGAAAGAGTCTTTCAGATGGCCTCTGGTTATACCCATAAACAGCTGTACATGAAATTTGACTATTTCACATAGAACGTATGTGAAATCCTGCCCTGATTGAGCTTTGTAGCAAAAGTGCCCAGTTCAGTAGGGCCAGGTTTTCAACACAAATTCGTATCATATTTAACCTCTTCTTCTCCCACTTCAAAAACTTTATTGTGTTAAAATAAATTTTTTGATGAAGTGTTAAGGTATAATAAACTGATCAATATGTTGTTTGCTTTCCTTGTCAGGAGAGGAACAGAATTCAGTTCCTGACCAGTAATTACTGATTTCCAAGGCAACTCAAGATTCTTCTTTATTTAAATGCCAAATGATGTTTTTTGTATGAAGAGCCATGCCTGGCATGAAAACGCCCCTGAGGATCTTTTGTTATTCAAGGACCTGTGTTTCTGTTCTACAATCGACAGATTTATAGCTGATAGCAAAGTTCAGAAACCAGGTCATTGGTGGATTTCTCTATTTAGTAATTGAATTCAGTTGATGTTCATGTTGACTTGAAGCCGTCTGCCTTGTAGCTTGAATCTCCAAATGTATCTTCCCCACAGTTGTCCTTGCACTGAGCAGTATGTTCAGTACTAAAATTTCCTGGAAAATTGCTCCTCTCAGCACCTTATAAAATAATTGAAGGACAAAACACTTGAGATCCTATCTATGACTACCAGTTTACCATTCAGTATCTAATTGGTGTTTATGAGCATAAATACTGTATCTTACAACAATTAACAGTCTCCTATTCTCATTTTATTCTTAATATCCTGTTTATGTGTATGTCTGTTTCTAGCATATGATCTCCTTCTCTATATCTTGTTTGAAGTTTCTAATTTTTGTGACTTCAGATTTTTACCTCCTCCTTGAGTTTTGTATAAAAGGAAAGAAATAAAAGTACAAAGATTACAGTTGGACAGAATTTTTGAAGCTTCCCCCTTTTCTAATGATATTAGAACCACCCAATTGTTATTCACCCAATTGTCTGCTATTCATTTGCTTTCTCATCCACATGCAGGATATGAAGATTTTCATCACAGAGAACTATTTAGCCCACTAAGCTTTCTATTTTAATCTCTGTAGACATCAGTCTTTTCAGTCTGTTTCACTCTCTTTTGATAACTATGTAGGGTTAGAACAATGTTTCATCACTAGCTGAACTACTTCAGTATTTGTTTGAAACAAACAAGTGTTAGTTTTCCTCACCAAGTGACATGGTGGAAATAGAAGCATGAAAGACTGGATAGAGGCTTCTATCCAGGTTATACCTTTTTCATTTCATTTGGCATTCATTGTAGATAACCACTGAAATTAAGTTTTATGCGCTAGTGATATTGCTGACGAATTATGAATGGATATGATAAACTGTGTAACTTGAACTGTAGCTGTGGACATTAGTAAAAATACAAGGATAGATGCAAGATACGGCAAAAGTAAAGGCTTTGCAATAAACAGGAACAAGGAGAGCAGATAGGGTTTAAAAACTGTGGCATATGACCCTTTCTGTCTGAATTCCCCTTAAAATGAATGCAAGGCATACTTCTGTCTGTGATGTATGCTGGCAGTGAAGAATTAATCATACTGGGCCAGGAAGCTGTGCTGGTGGAGGAGAACATATAGCTAATTATTTATATCCATGGAAACTGATCTTAGACACCACAGATCTTCTGACAGCTTCTACAGTCTTTCTGTTAAAAAAAAAAAAAAGAAAAGAAAAGAAAAAAGGGTCTTCTACTGAATGTTGCTGTTAAATATGAAGATTCAGGCACCAACATTAGGTTTTAAATTAGCTCTAGAACAGGCAAGTAGTTAGTATGAAACAATTGAATTAGTGATGTGAATGAGAAGTCTCTGGCAGTTGGGAATTGTACATTTAGGGTAATTTATTTGGTCTATTTTGTTACTTTTTTAACACAGTGCTCAAGATGGGAGAAAGAAATAAAGTGATGGGGGAGGGAGACTGCAAGAACTACATTGAGCTAATTCACTACTTGGAGCTAATTTGAAGTGATGAACAAAATTCATGATAGTTGCCTTTCAGGCTTTACATGAAAAGCTTGTAGTAGCTAATATCTGGATATGCAATTAGCCTTCTATTTTATCTTCCCCCCCCCCCCCTCCCCCCCCCAATCAGAGCCTTTACTTTCATCACCTGCATCCAAACATCCCCCCACAAGCACACCCCCCAGCCCCCTGTGTTTCGCTTTGAGCATGAAGACCTTGCAAGCAGCACAGGTGGTTTCTCAAACATGTTTCACAGTTCTCTGTCTCCATTTAGCACAAATGAACAAAACTGGTAGGTTTTGTTCTTGTACGCACCTTGTAAAGATTTCTTTCTGGGCTCAAGTGTTGACTAAGGCAAAATGAAGGATTGGTTTTCTGCACTTCTGTCTCACCCAGGAATGGTCCCTATAATTATGGCTAAATGAAAGACTAGTTACTGCTAAATAAAAGAAGGCCAGGCAATACTTTTTGCCTTTAAGGCTGAGTGGTGTTGACTGGCTTATGTTAACACTGCTTAGAACTTTCTCCCTGCGTAGCAGACTCTAGAGAGCTCCGTGGTGCATTTTGAAACAGATCTAAAATTGAACTAACAACGAAACAATGTAAATAGTCAAAGGTCTGGTACTTAGATTTGCTCCTCGGCTGCCTTTTAGTTTAGTGGTACAAGCATACCTTAAAAGCCCGTGAACCCTTGTTAGAGTGTGTATGACCTACAGACCCTGAAGGGGATCCTATGCTTCCCTTATAGCATCGCCTCAGTAGCAGAATCAGACCTGTCGTTTGTCCAAAATTAAACCACTAGGGGGCAGTGTTAACGAGCTGTGCAGGGATAAATAATGCTTGCCAAAAGGATGGTTTTACAAAACTAGCACTGGAATTAAGTATTTCGAAAGGTTTAAAAATGCAGAAAACCATTTATTCAAAATGTATGTTGAGTGAAACCAAACCTTTTCCTGACACGATGATAGCTGTGTGGGAATCTCTGTACAGCATCACTCAGCTGTGAGCAGCCTGCACTGTGACTCACAGGTGCCCAGGATGACGGGCCATCGAAAATTGCTTGGAAAATGGATGAAAAAGTGTCTTTGATGCTCATCAATGTGCCCTGTATATACGGTCCTGGAAACTAACCAAACCACCATGACTAAAACAGCCTTATAACCCAAGCTACATGAGGTACATTGAGCTTTTCGTTCTTCACAGTAAGCAAAATTTCAGGGATTGTTAGATCCTGGATAAGGGAACATTTGGTACAGTGCACGATTCCTGTTAAATTTGTTGCCATCTAAGTCTTTATGAGTCATGTTATTCATCCCCAATGACTAAGCAGCATATTTTTGAGATTTTCTTCTTTAATTTATAAATACAGTGTATAAATATTAATATGCTGAAGAGAGAGTTAAAAAGTAACTACTAGTGCCTAAAATCTCCTGTGTGAGGGAAGGACACCTGACTCTGGAAATTTTTTATGAAACAAAGACATACAAAGATCAGCTAGATGAGAAAAACAAAAAGCAGAAAAGGGTATATTGCTCCTTGGGCAAAATCTTTAAATGGAACTGGATACTTTTTGACAGATACATGTGCTAGTGCATCTGCGAATTATTTTGACTCAACATGGAAATGACTGGATGACTTCCTATAGCTGTTGGTGTTCTGCAACTCAGCTAGACCACTTTAATTGGGCCCTTCCATCTTTAAAATCTAGAAGGAAAAGCTTGTTCTCATTAAGGCTTGAGAGTTACTGTCAGTCTCAGTATAACTGGGACTGTGCCATGTCAATTGATGATAACGTATCTGTGAATATTGTATAAATGTACTGTTTTGATGGGAAATGTTCTTCATTGCATGCCAGAGGTTTAAAATTTTTAACCTTCACAGTTTTTGTTTTTTTTTTTTTTCTGGAAAGTCTTGTAAGTGTTTCTGGTACACGTACTTCCTAAGAATGCTGAAGAGGCTTGGTTGTTTTTGTCAAAAGACAGAAGCAGAGCATTAACTGGCTGTGGTTTTGGAGAATATTCCTTATATTGAAGTTTTCTCTATAGCACTGAGTTCTGGAAGCAAAGCAAGAAGCTGCATGACAGAAAGGCCTGCAGGAGTACTTGCAGGAGAAAAATATAATAGAAAGCAGAAAACACAAACCATACTGCAAACATATGACACCCGTTAAAATATTGTTCTTGCAATTTATGCTGGGAAAATGGCTGTTGATGTAAAGAATTTGAGTGTCAGAAACAGAGTGTTTTAAAGAACATCTTTCGCAAGTGTTGGCATTGTCGTCTTTGATCATTGTGAAGCTTTATATGTGTTTGGACTGCAGTATGTTAACACTACTCTTCATGGTTTGTAGATCCTATTTGAATCAGAAACTACTTCAGGAGACAGAGTTGATGTATTTGAGGGCGAAAAATTGGAGGATGTTGATAGTAATATTTATTGCTGAGCTTACCCCAGCTAGCATTTTATAAACTGCATTATAAGTAGCTGATTTTGAATGTCTTCTGGAATAGTATAGCCAGAGTATGTTTAGTTCCTTCTGAAGGCTTCAGCAATGTCTGTGTGTAGTGAGATGCCAGAAATCTATGGAAAAAAATGCATAGAGGCTATGGAGGGGATAAGTACCTTCTAAGGGGGAGAGAAAATAAACAACTAAGCCAGTGGGACGCTTTGGAACAGCTCTCTGTATGATTAAGAGATGTCTTGTGCTGTTATGTATACTTTTTGTGTCACGCCTTACAATCTGAAGTCAACTTTCTGCGTACGTGGCAGCAGCTGGCTGTGCCTCCACCACTTCCACCCCACCAGGGTGCTTCAAACACATGCTAAATAGAATGAGAATTTGCTGGTTGAAGGTTGATGAAATTGTAACTTATTTGAGGATTATTATTTCTTCATAAATGTACCTCAAACCTACCTCCCTACTTCCCTGGCAGAGATGGAGGAATGGCCTGTTACCCTGTAAAATGCAGATTAAAATCAGCAACATTCAGAAAAGAATCAAGATCAAGATCAAATAACTACCTTTAGTAGCAGGAGTGCCTGCCACTCTGATCACCATGATTTATCGATTCCTCTGCACTTTGCCGAAGTAATTACTTGAGACAGTAGTTTATAAATGAAAGAATGAATTTCTGGGCTAAGAGTATCACTGTGGCACAATGTGAACAACTAGGCCTTGAGTTGCCGAGGGTGGTTAGTGCCTGCCATTTAATTTGTTATGCCTGTTCTACTGCTAATTAAACAGCTAACAGACTGTATTTGGGCATTGGTCACATTAAACAGTAAAGCAGTAAGGTTCCCATGTTGTTTGTAGTTTAGCAAAAAAAGGTGTTAATGCATAAGTCTGGGTTTGGTTTTAGTTTACATTATTCCTGCAGGTCAGGTATGTGTTTGGTAATACAGTCTCATCACCTACTTTTACACCTTTGTCATTCATCAACTTTTGCAGCAGATCATCTTTACCGAGGTCTTTGTAGTGGCTTTTTAATTATGAGGTTTGAAAGCATCACTGCTACATCAAAAAGATCTTGGGAGATGCCCAATATTCTCTTATTTGGGTGCTTGGAGGTAAAGGACGTATCAGTCACTAGACCACCAGCAAAAGCAGAAGGCATTTTTTAGAGTTGTCCCACCCAAGTAAGCAATCGGGATGATGCCCTTCCTTGGCTTTTTGGCAGAAAACATAAAAATCATATATTCACGTGAGAAAAGTTTGAAATTTTGTGAGAGCATGAATATTTATCAGGTCACAGGGGATCTGTGGCCAAGCTCCAGTTGACTATATATTAACTGAGTAAAATGCTCTGTTGCAATGGCCTGTGCCTTCCGTGTGCTGACAAGGACAGCCAGCAGCTGGTTGCAGGTGGGCACGAGCATAGAAGACTGATAATTACTTACCAGTTAGCACTGAATAACCAAGGTTTGATGGAATATGCTGGCTTGGCCAGGAAGAAGGTGCTTTGTTGCATGGCAGCGGGAAGGAAATTGCCACCAGTCTGGCATCAAATTAATTGCTGCTATGTCTTGAGGCACTAGTTCTATAAAGGGGTCTGATTACCTAATAGTTCCAAATTAGAATGGGTATTTGAGCTTGTGTGTATATATATATTCAGCAGTGAGGAGGCACCTCCTTGTACTTTTTGTGTTAATTCTTGCAAGGGGGCAGGGCCAAGGGGGTCCTAGGAGAATGCTTGAACTGGTCTGAAGCACGGCGAAGGAATGACAACAGCACTCAAACAGCTGGAAATTATTAAAAGAGGAATAATTACCTTCTCCTGCATGTTATATTGCTAAGTGCTTTCCAGATGAGCTAATAACGTTGCAGTCTAATTAGAGAATGTCCCTTACATCTTGTCTGTCTTACTGGGTGGACAAGATAATAGGATAAGTTTGTGCTGTAGGGCTAGTGGAAAGGGTGAAAAATAATTCACCCATTTCATAAACTGTTGGAGCTAAAGCCAGTGATCAAAAATTACAGTTTTAACATAGCAGATGGCATGACTTCTTAAAAGCCCATTTGATGCATTTTTGACACTGCTATGTTTCTAGTTGAGAAATTTTTGAAGCTCTTGAAGCGTTAGAGCTGTCAGCTGGACTAAATGACTTTAATATTTTTACAGAATAGTGCTTTATCATAGAGATGCCTTTTCCTCCCTCTCCTAATGATAAGCAATTTCTGTTTCTGTAACAGTTTGCTCATACTGCATGCTATTTCATAATTTTCCTCTTGGAGTTTTGGTGATATCCTCTGAGTCGGGGGTGAGGATTTGCCATTTAAAAGTGGTCCTTCCCACAGTGTTAATACAGGTTGACAGTGAAGTTACTACACTGTCCTGAAGAAGTATTTGTATCCTGTTTTTTTTGGCTTGAAGAAAACAAAAGCCCTTACATTTCAACCACTGTTTACAGCTGTGTAAAATAATTCTTGTAATATATAGGATTTTAAAAACATTATTGAAGTTCTGACCATTATTTTCAATGTTGAATGAAACACTGACTCAGAAAGGGTTGCTTAATCTCAAATTTCAGAAATTATAAGAAAAGAAGGCACAGCAGACTTTTTTAGTGAATGATATTGATTCTTATTCATGTGGAATCTTTTTTAAATAATTCAAGGGAATGTTCACAACCAGATCACGTAAGTTCTGGAAAATAAACACAATACCTATACCTTTCAAGAATAAAATTTAAAAGAAGAATTAGAAAATAGGACATATCCTGTACATCAGACTATTTTAGTAGGGACTTAAAATATTGAACTAATTAGGAGCTTTGAACTACGGATCCAAGATTTGAACAAAATGAGAATTCTGTTCAGCACTATCTACATAAACATCAACTCATACATGGATGAAATTAATATAAATGTTATCATCAAACCTTTAAAATGTTTTAATCTGGTAACAGTGTTAGCAGCTGAGGTGTATTATTGCAGTGAATCCGATATAAATAAGTTTATGATGGTCTGTCAGGGAAGTTTGGCGAATTTTCGGCATAACTGAATTTTCAATGAAAAATATGACCAATTTATTTTTATAATTTTAAAAATAGTTTTCTTTATTTTGAAAGAAACACCCCACAACCAAAAAAACCTTTTCTGCCAGGAAAATATTTAACTTTGCATTACATCACTTGAATAGAAATAGCTCAGTTTGCTTTATTAATTCAGAAGGGTTTGTCTTGGATCACTTCACCATTAAACTCAATCTGCCTGTGTTGCTGCAGTACACTAGGGGAGTTGTATTTCAGATGCTTTTTTTCCCAGATATGCAAAGCTCCTCCCCAGATCTCCCGTAAACATAAAAATATCCATTCTGACCAATTCTGCCAAATAGAAATGCCATGGTTTTTATCTGCGTTACTACATACCAGGTTTTAAATCTAGTCCAAAAAAAACTGGTTTGCAGGTTCACCAAGTTTTGTTTCCTGAGAAACCCAGGGAAACACATGCTAAAAGCCAAAAATTAGAATTTCTTAGAGAAAAATGAAAACTGGTATTAGTGCTTGTTTTCTTTTCCAATAACGCTAAAGAATAAAGGATCTGTGGTTAGGACTACTGCCAGAAAAGCCCTTAAACACATGTTCAAATACATGAATAGTCTCATCAACGTCAAAACATTAAATTTTTATCCTCAAAACATGTTGGATTTTATAATTGGCAGTTGCAGGACAGACTGATGAATTAGGAGCATATTTAAAATTTAATAAACACTCTTACTTTCCATATTCAAATGAATAGGAATTTGTTAGAATTTCATACAGTCTGAAAACTTTGGCCAGATCGTCCATGGATAAGACATCTCTTTGTTGAAATTAAAGCAGGAAATCCAAGTCCAACTCTGCTTATGTAAATATCTAGACAGCTGTCCTGTCTGGGTTTGCTTTGGTTTTGTTGTTTGTTTTTCTTTTTCCTCCCTGCTTCTGTCTTTTAACTGAATAGCTGCATAATGTCTCTGTTAAGTTTTGAATGTACAGTACTCAGGGATGCGATAACCGAAGGCCTTTTTAAGCCTTCTTTGAGTCTATGATTTAAACCACTCTTTGCCCCTTTGGTCATCTCAGGGCACCTTTAGTAACTCACATTCTGAATTGTCACTCAGCTGTCCACATATGATGTCCTTACATACTAGTGACATCTCCCGCCTACAGGTTTTCCTGGTTAGACCTTGATGTCATTGACATCTCCAGGCTTCCAAAAAAGGATAAAGTCCTTTATAAATGCAATTATACTTGTCCTGAGTAACTGTGATTTGAAATACGATCTCACACATGCTGGGTGAATGATGTAACCAGTAGGCTACTGGTAATTCTGAGGTGGTTTTCCACCTTTTTGTCTTTTCTTAGCTTTTCAGATGGGCTGGGTAAATTAATGTGGATGGTCTAAGCAACTGATATATATATATATATATATACATACACATACCTAACTTCAGGAAAGTCCTCATAGTGCAGAGTACTGAGCCTGCCTGTCATATGTCATGTTATGCTCTCCATGCCGCCTGTTTTCTGTGTCCTTCCCAGCTGGATAGGCCAGGCAGGTTCCCAGCTCCATCCTGACACTACTTTTCACTATGGGAGCTGTCTTACCTTGCAATTTGTGGATGGATTTGGCACACTTTTTAGAGTTCAGGGTATCCTAGGTAATGGCATGCTTGTAATGATAGGTTTTGCATGCCCAGATAAACAGCAAATTTATGATTGTGGCAGTAGATGTCTTTGAAAGTGGGTACCTTTGAAGGCTTTGAAACTGGGTACCTAAAATTAAAAAAGTAAATACGTAATTTGGATTTCAAAAATTCATGAGCATACTTCTGCTGACTTTCCTATTTCACGTTCAATTTGAAGGGAGGAAAGGCGTTGTGGTTCTGCAAGTGTTTGATACAGAAAGGTATGTAAGACCTGTTACTGCTTTTCTTACAAGGAATTGTCAAAGACCTTTCTTCCCTCTCCAGCTTTGGTGAGGTCTTTTTCTCCTGCAGCTTCCTTTGCTCTCTCTCTTGCTGCCACCTCCTGGAAGCTTCAAGATGCCCAATCTCATGGCTGCTTTGAGTCCTGCAAGGTTAGCTGTGGACTTCTCCCTTCCAGACTTTGTTATTGACTGCCAGTTTCTCTCTTCTCTTAGATGCTGTTGTTCCAAAAAAATCCTGACTTAGCAGGCCTCCTCTTACAATGTCCACACTGGAGATTTAGGACACTCATGCATATCCTAAAACGAACTGCATGCTCTCCCCATCGAGGCATCTCACTTGTGTGTGCCTGCTCTTACCTCAGCATATAGACAAGTGACCTGAAAAGGCTTGACGCACAGTGCCAAAGTTGTTGCTTTTTAATGCTGTGGAGTACTCCAGCTTTAAAGAAAGACATTTCAGTTAACAACAGCAGCAGCAAAAAATTAGGAAAAAGGCCATGGAGGTAGAACTGCTGAATGGAATTAGTATTGTTAAAATCCTATTACAACTGCTACTGAAAAGCAGTTCCAAGTTTTCAAATGTGGTTGATATGCTCTAGGAGTATGCTCAAGTTGGTCAATTTAGATTTGGAGGATTTTAACACTCTGCTTTGAAGAAGAGAAAAAAAAAAAACGTGGTTGGAAAAACTTGGAAGGATTTAACACTCTGTTAGAAACCTGGCGACTCTCCCACTCCGATCAGGAGCTGTGCTCTCAATGAAATGATCAAAAGAAGGTGCCAGCTTGTGTACGCATTATCTCTGACTACACTGCAAGAGTGCTCGGGGTCTTTGGTTTTTTTTAGGCTTCAGTGTGAAGAAAACAATTGGGTAGGAGAGGGGCATGCCAAAGGGTTTAGGATTCATTTTTCAGTGTGAGTCAGGTTCAATACCTGTAGCCTGCCTCACACTCAGGCACTCATCTTTCAAGATTATGGATGATTTCCTATTATCAATTTCCTTGCCTTTGATTTTGAAAGGAAAAAAAGGCTCTTCTGTGAGCTTTAACGATGTCTTCTAATGGTACTTCAAACTGAATCATTCCAGTAGATGTCACTGTGGGCCCCTGAGTTACAGCCATCCCATTTTTAGCTGTTGTTTGCTTTGGTGTCATACACCTGCTATGAACAAGGCTCAAACATCTTTGTAATGATGGTTCCGAATTACAACTGTCTCGGCGTTGCTAATTTCAGCTCTTTACTGAGCAACATGAGGACAGATACCTGCCAGTTCGTCTCTCGATCTCGGCAAAAAACATGAAGCCTGGTGGAAGTGTAGTTGTGATTGGCTATGGCAGAATGCATGAGGAAGAGCATCCCTGTGCAATGCAAGAGGTAGGCATAGGCTATTGTGAGCAGCAGGGTTATTAACAGTCCTGAGTGAATGCACATGGCCATAGTGCTACAGCGGAGAAATAATAGATTTAGTCAATGCAGTAGCACAGCCTGGGTGCACAAATATAGAACTTAAAAAAAAACAACAACAAACAAACAAAAAAACCCAACCAAAACCCCGCTAACCCTCAAGAGTTTTCTAAATATCTTATTTCCAGGGATCCTGAAAGGATTTTGTTTTATTTGATTGTTTTACGCTGAGGATTTTCCTGGGACTTTGCACAGGAATACTGCACGCAGAATAAACCTGGCAATATGTTGTAGGCTTTGAGCTTCTCTAAATAAGATAAGAATTCATAAGCTGTGAGGGAAGACAAATGAGCGGACAAGGAACAATGCCAGAGCTCAAAGTAACAGAGTGGACAAGGCTGTACAGGAGGAGAATGAAGAAAGAGGGGGAGAAAATAGATATAAAGATGTGGTGAAGAGGACAAGGAAAGCAAAAATACACTAATATTAGAAATGCTAAATGCTGCTTTGACTAGTACTTTCTAAAATTCAGAACCAGTCAGCAAAGTCTTTCTAACTCACCCCTCAGCTGATCTCTTCACAGTGGTATTCTTCATGGCCTTTGCCTCTGTTGCAAAGACACCAGTGAGAGACTTGCATGGGCTGGCAGCAATCTTACCAGTTCTCCTCCCATCTTGCCCCAAACTCCATCCAGCCAGAACGTTTACAGCATCAGGACTGTATTCAGATCAGATCTGCTCTCAAAGAGGGGTTTCATTTTGGTAAGTCAGGAAACTTGGCATGGTTCATGCGAGACATTTCTGTTTATGGCGAAAACAGAGATCAAGAGAAATAACAGAAAGTTCTCATTCTTACTTCGATGGCTTAGTTCTGATGATTTATCTTATTTACAGATGTATGGTTATATTGTCATGATTGTGATACTCCTCCATAGCATTGTTTTCTTTTAATTATATTCATTTCAGATTGCAAGATCAGGAAACGCGTTATTAGAAAGGGAAGTCCTCTTCTTGGATACAATAGATAAGAAAAAGCAAAGGAACTATTCAACTATTTGTTGACCCTGTGCTTCTGAGCCTACAAATGACTCTCCAGGAGTCTCAGAATGTGATTTTTACAAGGCTTGAGCCAAGATCCAGTCCCTTATCAGTCCTCCACTTTTCCTTTATAAATTTCTGTAATTGCTTGATTTTTCCTCACTCTATCCTGGTGCTAATGCAGAAGTGAGAGAGCTCTGCCTGGGCCAAGAAGAAACTGTGGCCTTTGATGGACTTTTCAGCTATGAATTTTTTCATTTGTTGGTCCCCAAAGTGATATTCTGAAAGGTTGCTTTATTACCCATACGGAGTCCAAGGAGAGGGCATTTGTTGGAAGGAATGAGTTTGAAGGTTTAAGGTGAAGGACTTCAGTCCAAATGTGATAACTTTACAATAAATACGTAGACCCAGACAAGCTTGTTACAAAAACTCAAGAAACTAGACCCAGAGTGAAGCAGAAGTGTTACTTTAACACACTCTTTGTTGCAAATCTGCCCCTGTGGCATGAGATAAAAATGTCTGGGTGGCTAATAAGGATATTTTCAGCATTTCAGGGCAGCATGTATTTTCACCTTCTGGAGGTTTAGATCACTGTGAAAGGACAAGCAGCAACTAGATAAACATTCTTACCAGTCAGTGACATAGGAAAACATATACTGGGTGTTGATCTCACAACTGGCTATCCAATACTTGCATCCAATTTTTGAGATACCACAAAAAAAACATTGATATTTACAGTTGTTCAGCTAGACATAGGGTGTGTACTTGCATATTAGCTACAGATGGTTTCAGAATAACCTAAGTTTTTGCAGACAGAGGTATGGGTTTTGTAGCTTTTGCTAGGTGTGAATTGAGATTCTTCTATGAGGTAGAAATTAGTATATTATATAGCTGAAGACAAGGAGTTTGATTTTGCATCTACATTCTGGCTTTCCACAGCACATACCCAGAGGAGAATCATCTCTGCTGGGAAAATTTCCTGCTTCACTAGAGCTTTCCTGGCAGATAGATGTGCAAAGATGGGTACAGGTTGTGTTTGCATGTATGGCTATCCTCCAGGTATGAAAATCCTTAACGACCTCAAAGGAATGGCTGGAGTTAAAGCTGTCTGGCAGCAGAATTTATGTGTGCACTGGCTGCAGCTGGAATTGAGTCAAGAAGGTGAAATGACTTCCTCATTTGCTTTCCTCTATTCCTCTGTCCTGCAGTCCCATCAAGCTGCAGTCTCAACAGCCTTAGCTGAGTCTGTGGAAATCCCTGAAAGCACAGTGTAAGTTGTGAGTTCATTATGCTATAAAGATCTATAAAGGTTCAACTTCACTTTTAGCATTCCCAGTGACCAATTCGGTGTCAGCTCTTCCTTGAAATTCATACCCTTTATGATGATTATTACTAAAAGTGTAAGGAAAGAAGGCTACTTGTTTTCATCCTTAGCAGCATTAGGCACTGGATGCTCTTAAAGTTTTCTTTTACTTTTTTAAAACAGTCACAAATTTGATTTCCTTCCCCCCCAACTACCTCTGAGATAAGCAAAGAAAAGAAAGTATCATGCTTTTGAAATCTCTGGCCTGCTTCTGCATCTTCTAACTCAGCCACTTAATGACTGCAGTAACATATTGACTGTTACACCAGATTCTCAGATGATCTAAATCAGCAAAGCTACAGTGGCTTTAATGGAGATAGGATGTTTTGTAGCAGCTGGAGATGGGACTCAGAGTATTACCTAGACCAGACTTCTATCTTAATTGTCTAGTTTATGCCATTGAAAGTAGGCTGTGTGCAAGGTGTCTGAGCTAATGGTGAAGAAGTAATCATAACACTTGAATTTCCTGATTTTTGAGTGCTTGATTTCACAACTGTGAATGTTTTTTCAATACTACCAGTCTCATCTAGCTGTTTTACGGCTCCCACTCCCAGTATCTCAGAATTGTATCCTGCCTTGTACCGCTGCTGGACTTAGCTTGCTGTAGAAGAATCAGGACTACTGTAGGATGCCAGATTTTCCTTTTGAAAAACACTGAGCTATGCCGATTTAGACTGTGCAATTCTAGGTGCTTTCCTCGTGCACTTTGTCATAGAAAGCTTATGCCGGAGGTTCTCAAACAGAAAGCCCTTGAGTAAAGCTATAATCCTAGCTTGGAGCAAAAGGCAATAGACCTGTCAGTAATACAGTGGCACGGGAAATGCTGCTGTAATTAAAGTTCACTTAGCTTTTCCTTTATAAATCTCTGTAATAGAGGCTTTGTATGCTAGTGCAGCCATTTTAATTTATGTTGTTTTGAAACTAGGTAATCAGATTGTCAACTTTAGTGTGATCGTTTCTCCATAAACGTATTTTGCAAAAGTATGCTTAAAACCATCAAAATGAATTCTTGTGTGTGGTGCTGTAAAAATAACAAGAATGATTTTTAAACCTGCCAACCCCAGTTGTTTGGGAAGCCTGTAAGCTCAGGTGCAGAAGTGTGGAGACTGCACGCGATGGTAAAAAATGGGTAATACTTAATTTCCTTCAGGTGAGTAAGATTTTGCCTGACGTTTTGCAGACTAGCTCATAAGCTTTTGTAAACAAATACATTTAATGGTTATTATTTTGCAAAATGCATAAAAGATTTTTATTTTAGAGGTTATACATAACACTGCATGTTTTTCTATTAAAAATATTCTATAAATACTGGATTTTAAATAGCTGTTGGTTAATGGACTGGCCTAAGATCCCACTGAAGTCAGATACTGGGTGGAATTAAACGTAAAGCTTTTAAACTTTTTAATCTCAGTATTATTATTCATTTTTTTGAGGTTAGAGGAAAAAAACCAAAGCATATGTACCATGCCTTCATGTGAATGTTTATTTGCTTGAATGATTTCTATAATAAAAACCCATAGAGAAATGAAAATCTGTTCAGTTTTCAGCAGGAGAAATGGCAAAATTTGCCACGCATGTCATTAAAAATGAGTAGTTCTTCTGGCTGTAGGGTGACCTACTGAATTACGGTATAAAGATTTCACAGCATCTCAGAATTTTGCCTCTGGGAAGAAGTAGAGGAAGTATTACTCCTGTCCTCCCCCCAGCTTAATAGCCTGAGATTGTCCTACCTATTTTTAGGTAATGTTGGTTAACTCGCTCTGAATTATTTTCAAGTTTATATTTATACCCAGAAACAGCTACAGTCTAAAAATAATGGGAAGCACACAATGCTATTTTAACAGTTGAAGTGGTATCTTGAGAATGAAATGAATGTTAGGTAGTTTGCTACAAGCTGCTCGGATCAGACTTTGAGTAAGTTAGCAAAAGTTAGCTATACTGGTACAGCTTTGCTGGAAAGCCCTCCTCATGCCAGATGGAAACACAGCGAGTTTTTTGACAATAGATGCATGGATTAAGTGAGCTATTTTAGGAAAAAAAAATAATATTTAAAAATATCTTCATAACTACAACTACACTAACTTTGGCCGATATTAAAATACTATTAAAAAGAAGAACTCTCATCCCCTCCCTCCTGACACTGTGTTTTCTGGAGGTAAAGTGAATGTGCTTCCTTGCTACCACATTTATTAACACTAGACCTGTATTCTACTATATTGTCTGGGACAAGTTACATAACAGTTAGATGGGTGCATTTGAAATGAGCCATTTTATTTCCAAGTTGGGTAACCCTTCTAACCCCGTCTCCACACTCTGTCCCCAGATTTCAGTCCTTTTTTAACTTCTAGATCAATTTTTAATTGAAGATTATTTTGCAAAGGAAAAAATGGAAACATGTAAAGTTACATATCTGAGTCTTTCCCCCTCTTATTTCACCAAAGATATTGGTTCTATTTGACTACTTTGAAAAGCTGGCCACTCTCAAAATTACAGTCTTTGGTGAAGGCATGGTTGGGCAAAACGTGATTCAGGTTTAGTTGCAAACACATTCCATATGTAACTTTCAGGTATAGAGCTCTGCAGCTATTTCAAACTTCAGGCAAAGAAGTTCTGATTAACTTGTATGGGGATCAACACAGTGAAGATGAGATTCTTGACTTAGGTTATTTCATTCCAGTGAAAAAGGATTGTTTGAATGTAAAGCATTTTCAGCAAAGTTTACAACTCAGACATTGCAGCACAGTGCTCATACAGAACAAGGAGATAACCAGGAAGCATCTATGACCCTGCAACGCACACTTTGGAGAGTATTATTAAGACCTGGTATCTATAAACTCATGGCT
Source organism: Vanellus vanellus (assembly GCF_965231255.1). Taxonomy (NCBI): domain Eukaryota; kingdom Metazoa; phylum Chordata; class Aves; order Charadriiformes; family Charadriidae; genus Vanellus; species Vanellus vanellus. Next base: position 15,975,803 of record NC_138907.1, read on the forward strand.
AGTCAATTGGTCCTTATTTAGCTCTGCAGGAAGTAGGAACAAGTACAAATCCCTGTTCCTCCTTAATAAAAATTTTATTCCAGGGATAATGAAAAGGGAAAAAGATACTTATATGATACCTTCTGCTGGAACCAAGGGATAGGAGTGGATGAAAGGCAAAAGCAAGTTACTGATCAGGTGGATGTTACTGAAACAGGTGGAAGAAGGGAAACTATGGATTTTATACCCTCTTTCAGTTCCTCTCTCTTAAGTCTAACCACTGCTCTTTTGAAGGTCACTGTCACTACCAACTGTTGAGCAGCACTGCTTGTCAAAATGAGGAAACAAAGAATTCTTCCTTTACCTACAAAGATAAATTTGATGTAAGTGGATAAGCAAGAGCTCACCTCAGTACCTCCTCTGGTGGATTTGAGTGTGGGGTATCCTTGCATAAAAGCAGGTTGACAATGTGGGTGAAACATCGGCAAAATCATATTTACTACTCAACCACTTGCAGTTTTTTTTACATCCTACCTTACTCCTGTGCCAATGTGTAGAGACCTCAAGGGAGACTCGTTCTCCATGTCATTTTGTCCTCTGATTCCCTCGTCCTTCATATGGCTTTGGATTTGTGTAAAGCAAGCTGGTGGTTTAAATTTTGGTGTGTTGACCATGGTAATCTGACCTTGGACTAGCACATATGACGTAACTAGCATGAGACAAAATTCTGGTGTAGAAGAGACATGTCAAGATATGCAGACAGTCTAGAAACTCAGTGCCCCATTGGGCTTGTTAAATAGCATCATGTTATTAGCACTTTGGCTACACATGAGGTAAGACTGTATTCTTTTCCCCTAGCAGTCAAGACTTTTTGTTATGCTAGTAACACAAAGGCAGAATTTGCTGTTTTTTAACAACAGATATGTAATCTAGAAGCGCCTTTAACTTTTTTGCGTTCTCTCACGATGTCTTATTGTTGAAACTATATGAAATGTTCTGAAATAAGTTTACGTAGTAATGTATGTTTTTCTCTTTGCAAGTTTTCCTAAGATTTTCACTGGCTTTACTAAGAATATGTAGTCCAAAAGTGATCTTGTAGCTGAACAATACTATTGCTACCTTTGGCTACTACTATATATTATTTTTTCTTTCAACAGTTTACATAAATAAATCAATTTACTCTAGCAGACTAAGTAAATAAAAGTTTTATTTATTACTATTAACTAAATAAAAGCTCTCACTGAATTTTATGATCACCTTGGTACTTGTAAAGTCTAGTTGTTCAACCATAGATATGAAAATTAATTCCTTAGTAATGACAAGTGGCTAACTGGGGAGGTCCCAATGGACTGGAGGGTGGCAAATGTAACACCCATCTACAAGAAAGGCAAAAAGGAGGATCCAGGTAACTATAGACCTGTCAGTCTAACCTCGATACCAGGGAAGGTCATGGAGCAGGTCATCTTGAGTGCCATCAAAACCCACATAATGGGTAACCAGGTGATCAGGCCTAGTCAGCATGGGTTTATGGAAGGCAGGTCCTGCCAGATGAACCTGATCTCCTTCTATGACAAGATTACCAGAATATTGGACAAGGGAAAGGCTGTTGATATTGTATACCTGGACTTTCAAAAAGCATTCAATACTGTGCCCCATACAATTCTCGTGGAAAAACTGGCTTTGCACGGCCTGAATGAGCATACGATCCACTGGATCAAGCACTGGCTGACTGGAAGGTCCCAAAGAGTGGTGCTCAATGGATTTAAATCCAGCTGGCGGCCGGTCACAAGTGGTGTGCCTCAGGGCTCAGTGTTGGTACCGTTTCTGTTCAAAGTCTTTATCGATGATCTTGATAAGGACATAGGGTGTATCATCAGCAAGTTTGCAGATGACACCAAGTTAAGCAGGAGTGTCGATTCCCAGGAGGATAGGGAAGCTCTACAGAGAGACTTAGATAGATTAGATCATTGGGCCAACACCAATGGTATGAGTTTCAACAAGGGCAAGTGCCAGGTCCTGCACTTGGGCCACAATAACCCCATGCAGTGCTACAGGCTTGGGGAGGTGTGGCTGGAAAGCTGCCTGGCAGAAAGAGACCTGGGGGTTCTAATTGACAAGCGTCTGAATATGAGCCGGCAGTGTGCCCAGGTGGCCAAGAAAGCCAATGGCATCCTGGCTTGTATTAGAAATAGCGTGGCCAGCAGAAGTAGGGAGGTGATCGTGCCCCTGTACTCAGCACTGGTGAGGCCACACCCTCGAGTATTGTGTCCGGTTTTGGGTACCTCAATACAAGAGAGATACCGAGGTGCTGGAGTGAGTGCAGAGGAGGGCAATGAAGCTGGTGAAGGGCCTAGCAGACAAATCATATGAAGAGCGGTTGAAGGAGCTGGGACTGTTTAGTTTGAGGAGGAGGAGGCTGAGGGGAGACCTCATCACTCTCTACAACTATTTGAAAGGACACTTTAGAGAGGTTGGTGCTGGTCTCTTCTCACAGGTAATTAATGACAGAACAAGAGGGAATGGCTTCAAGCTCCAACAGGGTAGGTTTAGACTGAACATTAGGAAAGAATTTTTCACAGAAAGAGTGGTTGGACATTGGAATAGACTGCCCAGGGAGGTGGTTAAGTCACCATCCCCGGATGTGTTTAAGAGACATTTAGATGTGGTGTTGGGGGATATGGTGTAGGGGAGAACTTTGTAGAGTAGGGTAGATGGTTGGACTTGATGATCCCAAGGGTCTCTTCCAACCTAGACAATTCTATGATTCTATGATTCTGTGACAATTTTAATCATACAAAGACCCTTCATAAACACTTGTTTTGCTTTTAATTTTAAAGAAATTGAAGCATCAGCTCTTTGAGGTTCTGCATCATATTATTCTTCCATCACCTAAGATTCAACATATATTAATAGAAGGTACGGTTAAAAGCTACATGCTGCTTCTTTGAAATGGTCAAAGTGCTGGAGTTAAACTATAATTACCCAGAGATTTAGGTGAAGGAAAGAATTACTCTATAATGAAGGGAGTGGGTGCAGCAAGTGACCTGCTGCCTACTCACAAAACAGTAGCAGGGAAATGGTTTGCCCTTACTAGTAAAAACTGAGAAGTTTGGTTGAGATCATGGTTGAGAATCCTTTCCACTGTGCCATGTTAAATGATTCATGGCCTCCCCTCTAGATGCCAGTGAAAGATTTAGTTACGTTGTAGTGATGGTAGCAATCATAAAGCAACAGCTATACTGACATTAAAGAACGATTACAGTCTTTATTCTTCTGTGAGCTAAAGAAGAACTTGATGCAAAAGTTCACAGGGAGCTGGGTGGTCCGAAGAGCTGGTAATGGAATGAGGGCTGGTCCTCAGCCAAGCTGCAGCATCTCCATGCTGCTCCAAGTCAACCAGGCAAAGAAATGACAGGAATAGGGCAGGGAAAGAAGGAGAATCGTCAGGGTTTTTTGAAGCTCTGAAAAGTTCAGTTAGTAGTTCAGCTGGACAAACTGACTTTTTACAACTAAAGGGACGAACCTGAGGTTTTAGAAAAGACATTATAAAATATATCATATGTGTTTCATTTATTGATAGTGCCTAAACTCCTATGGAATTACTATGTGTGGATTTTTATTTACTCTCTTGATAAAATTGACTAAAATAATGTGTTAAAAACGAACTCTTGGGGATAGCTATTAAAGAAGGAATTACACTTTGTTTATGACTGAGGGATGAGGCTGTGTGCAAAGCTGATCCAACAGACATTTTTCATTGCATTTTGTTTCAAGTAGGGATGTTCCGCAGCATAGCTGCGATGTTTACTGTGCAAGTACTTTATTTTACTACAGCAAGTGTATTATTCTCTATCGCTCCTCTTCTATCATAAAGGTCAAGATTTCCTCCATTGGAAATCACACACCACCTCTGTGATTGTTGTGGCTTTTATCAAAGTGCAACGTTGAAGTAATATCTGCACTGTTAGAGACTATCTTGGCAGCTGTAAGTTTGGGACAGTCTGTAAGGAAAAAAAATTCCATTGTCTCCATGTGACTGTTCCAATTCCCTTTGATATCAGCAGGAATCTTTTTTTGATGTCCAAGAGAAAAAAACAGCTGCCACTGGAAGTTCAATAGCATGTGAAACTGCTAATTTTGAAATCCTGCAATCCGCTTATTAAAAAGTGCAATTTTAAAGGAAGGAAAAACAATAATTATTTTGTTTGAATGGTTTTAGAGTTTTCAGTCTGAACATTTTCTTTAAAGATTCTTTGAAATTTTAGTCAGAAAAGAGCTGATGCAATTAGTGGGAATATTATTTGAAAACGCACTTATGTGTCAAATCATATTAGCAGAATTTGAATGAAACAAGTTCAAGTTTGATGGTGTATCCTGTGGTGCTCTTCAAAAAATATTAACCACCTTTACGCTATATAAGTGCAAATTATTATTCCAGAGTATATTATTATCCTGCACTGCTCCTGTAGCTATAACAGTACTCAGTGTACTGTAAATGATTGGGAAAATACTTCTCTACACAATAAGAATCGCACTATGGTTTTAATTAAGTGATCCATTTCAGTAGAATATGGATTTCAACTGGATAATAGTCCCTATCAGCAAGATAAATGCTAATTCATAGGCAGGAAATTATAGAAAATAAGCATCCAGGCAAAGTGGTAAACCATTAGCTAGTCGCAGTATTCAGTGTCACTGACATTATTGCTATTGTATCTAACAATTCACTTAGAAATGAGAACATAATAAGTAAGGGATGACCGTGGCAGGTGGACCCCATGTTGGAGTAGAGGACTGCTAACAGCTTTGAGAGTATAAAAAAGATCCCTTTTGATTTGGCCTCGAATCACACACATACCTTTCAGTCCTGAGGCAGCCTGAAACCACTCTCTTCCACAATTCTACCCGATTCTGGTAGTCCGAAACCAACAAAACATCTGAGATCAGTACAAACAGATCTGCACAACAAGCTGTGCGGATTCCTCCTTGCCTTTCTGTATAACAGTCGCGGGTCTACCAAAGACTGATTATAAGGGTGGAACAAAACACGACACCAGCTTGGGAGAACACAGTCAGAGTGGAGAGAGAAAGAACCGGAGCAGTGTTAACAGGAGCAAGAACGAGAAATTGAGTCGCCCCCCTCATGCCCGCGTTAGCATGATGGGAGGCTGGCGGGGCGGTAATGAAGTCTAGCCACAAATTTAACTAGAAATCTTACTTCAGCAAAACGCGCTGTAAACAGACCCTTCCCTGACTACCTGCAAACCACCTTCTTTTTAACTATTTGCCATATGGGATCGCCGAGCGATGCCTCCCCCGGCGGAGGCGCACAGCCCGCGGCTTTCACAGCCGCCAAGCGCGCCTCGCTGGCGCCCCATTAGGTACGGCTATTGCCCGGGCAGCCGGGGGGTCCTGAGAGCTTGCCAGCTGGTCCCTTGCCTTTTCAGCAATCCTCCTCGGATTTCCGGGCTTCCCGGGAACACGGGAGAGAGCCGTAGGCGCTCACGCCGAGGTGCCGGCCGCCGCACAGGGGAGCAGCCCCCGCTGCCGTGGCGCCTGGGGCTGCTGGCCGGGGGGGACCGTGGAGGTCAAAGCAGGCTGAAGGAGGGAGAGGGGCTCAGAGCGTTCAGATGAGGGACCAGGCTGGGGGTTTGCTTCGGAGGAAGGGGGTTGTGCTTTTTGGAGAAGGACTGGTGTGCCGGTCCGGGGGAGTTGAGGGGTATGGGCGGGGTGGTTAAAGAATTAGAACCCCCCTCTGCTTGCGGGGGGGAGGGTGTGATGCGGTGGGGGGGGGGGGGGAAGGAGAGGACTGGGACAAGTCTGCGTGTGGCGCAGGGCGAAACTTGGAGGAGTTGTTGCTGCAGCAAGTGATACTGGGTTAGGTCTGCCTTCCCGCCGATTGTAATCTCAAACTCTTTCACGTTTTGCGTCTGTCTTTCAAGAAAGTCTGTTTATAATAGCAGGTACTGAAATGCGTTTCTTTTTCCAAATGTGATAGGCAAGTCTGATGAGCTGTAATGTACTGCCCTATAAGCAGAGCCTGTGCAAGGAGAGAAGGGGGCTGAGTTAAGGTTGTGCGGAGAGTTGAATCTCTTCAGTTTCTTAACTTCTCTCTGATTGACTTTAAGAGCGTGTAGCGTATTTTTAATCTCATGTTCGCCTAGCAAGGTGTGTGTCATCCCTTGTCCCTCGCCACCTACATGTGGCATTTCCTGCACAGTAGCTTTGGTGCGGCGTGGTGACGGGGCGGCTGGCGCGTTGGGATGCAGGCTCCGGTGCTGAGTTCCCTGCAGCTCTCCCCAGACAATCTGCAGATCAGAAATAGCGGTGCATACTGAGTCGAAACCAATGGCTGCTTATATGGCGAGCTTTATAATTGCAGGCCTATTTTCTGCTGCTTATCAGAAAATGACTGCTTGATCTTTCCTTCCTTATGTTTTGGATTGTACCAGATTGCAATGCTTTTATAGCATATTTAGTAATGGATTCTGGAGAGGGAGAGCGCTGATAAAATTGTTTATTATGCAATAATCTGTTGAACTCTTCCTGACTAAACTCGGCAATGGATCTGCAGGTATTACAAATACGTGTAAGATTTTCTGCAGATTTGAAAATTAGGAAAAAAAAAAAAGATCACTAGTTAATAATAATGTAAAATAATTTTATTCCAGTTTAGATAAAAAATAATCAGCTCTAATAGATTGGCATGTCTCTGTGGCTATTAATGAAGTATGCCAATATACCTTGTTCTTGGAGTTCAACCTCTGGAAGTGTATGAACATTATGTTAAAGTCTGAAAGGGAAATGTAATAGCAGCAGAAGTAATCACGTGTTCTTTCACGATTTGGGTTCAAAGAATTCTCCGTATATTAAGGAAAACTTTGAATTTTATTGACTCTACTATTGTTCAGTAACAGTTTTAAATAAATGATGTACTATTAGGTTTTGTATACTTACTTTAGGGAACAACAGATATATTGGAATCTCTGAACCGCCCTTCAAGTCCATTGTAGGGTATTAAGTCAGCCGTGAGATTTTTCTCTCTGTCCCAAGTTAAAGGTAACAGTTTGGCCTTTAGGCCAAAGGAGGTTGTTTTTTTGACAGAAGCAAAAGCAAGCCCATTGAAGAGGTGGCTGTAAACACCAAAGAAGGTGAAATAAGTGAAATGTAGGTAACTTTGGAGTGAAATATAGGTAACTTTGGAGAACAGCTATTTTTATTAAAAACTGCCATTTGACACATTCAGATTTTTCTAGCTGCCAACATCTGATTTTGAGATTTGCTTGTTTTTTTCTTAGCAGCTGAAGTCACAAATGGGTAGACATGATGAAGTAGGTTTTATTAAACACTAAATAAAATACATTATATTCTTTCAAATGAAAGAAATAATGACTGTGTCTAAAACATTCACCTCCAAAAAAGGGGCTAAAGCATAAAACTTTTTGCTGGTGTAAGTTGACTTGACTGAAGTAAACTCAATCAGTATCAGACAAGCTAGACAGCAGTCTAAGGTGTTTGGGAATACAATGAGCCATGCCAATTACACATGACAAGAAGTAATTTGTTTATAGATCTCTTTTGTTAACTGGACCAATTTTGATTCCTGTGGTAACTTCGAGACCTGATTTTTGGTCTCATGCCCGTGTTAGTTCCTTGCTTTTAATTTTTTGAGTGGCAAACCTAAATCCAACATACACCTTATATCTAGGGACAACTGTGAATCTCCCAATATCAAAACACACCGTGAAGTGATATAGGGCAGCTTGTCTGCAGCCTTGCTGTAGGTGGCCTGCTTCATGCAAAGTACTGTGGACTAATTTATAGAAAAAAATGCGTATACAAAACTTAATATGTTCAGGGCTTTATCTGGAAAAGGCATTCCACTTATTCAAAGACCTTCTCTACATAAAGTGAGAGAGAGGCTGTGTTTTCCATCACCAATTCAGAAGATAGAGCACATTTGCTATCTCCTGATGCTGCAGGTAAATTATTTCTTTAGTATGTGATATCCAGCCTGTCCTGAAGAGTAACTGAAACAAAAAAACCCCTCCTTTGAATTAATAAAATATAGTAAGAACTGTGAAGCTCTGTGTAGTAAAGCAAAACTTTATATCCTGGGTTAGCAAGACAGGAATCTTTGGGTTTTTTTCATTATGATGAGAAGAGGTGCAGTCCGTATCTTCTGTGTAGCTTCGAGACCCGCATATCAGGTCTGTAACTGAAATATAAATTGTGATTAAGTAGATTGGCTAGTAGGGGTCTTATTTTTAGTAAAGGGTGACACAGGATAGAGTGACTCTCTAATAGGTATCCCATCTACTTCACAGGAGCGTTAGTGTTTATTTTCACCCTCTGAATTTTTTGAGAGAAAGGAAGAATTAATTTGTCTGAACGATACTATAACTGATAACGGGGATCTGAGACCTCAGGGAATATATAGTCGCATCAAGGTGGCAACCACAAGTCAGAAACACACTTCAGTTGATATTCCTGAGGATAAGTGCTGCCCAAAGCTCTGGAGGAGCAGCTATCTATGAAGCTAGCTAAGATTTTACTTAGCCTGTCAGAACATCAGTTGTGCTCATATTTAGAGATGCTCTCTTTTATTAAGGAGTCTCATTCTGGCTTGTATATTTTGGCTGCTTCTAAGCTATATTTATGGTTTACTATAAATGTTTTCACATAATTTGTCAGCTAGCAACAGTAAAATCAATGAACTCTGGTGATTGCTATCAGCTCCCCATAAAAACTGTTGGGGTTTTTTTTCTCCTTTTGCTCTTAATTGCAATGATGTAGATTTGAGTTGTCTTGAAAACCCTGGAATAACAGAGTATTTATATTTATGTCATCTTTCACATAAAATTATTTATATGAATGAAGGCTTCTTTAATAGAAACTTCTATGAAAAGCTCTAAGTCAAAACCCAAAGCCTAGAAATTACTTTAAAATACTTTCACATTTTAAATAGCTTCTTACTTGTCAGTAAATATAACCATACCATATTTCAAACATTACTGGACAACTTTAAAATTTTATCCCGCTTTCTTATTCAAATGAAGCTATGCTTATTTTAAATATATCTTTGATATGTTTCATAGGCTTATTATAGAAAGGTTTAATTTTCTTTTGAGTATTTTTTTCAGGCACCTCATTTAAAAACTGAAACAGCATTTTAGTTATTTCATGTGGAGTTGTGGCCCTGCTCAGTGCTTTTTTTGCTGTAGTAATTAAACTGTGGGTTTAATTAAACTGTGAATGGAGTTAAAGGAGAATTTATTACAGAAATTTCTGCCACAGTTGCTGACTGCTTCTTGGTGCAAGCAGTGGTCCTTTGCTCACTTACTGTTGAAGCTGGTCTTCTCCCAAGCCTGTTTTCAGGTATGGGTCTGACATCCAGCTCCTTAATAGCGTTCTCCTCTTCCAAAATGTAAGTAGCTTTGACCACTGATGCCACAATAAGTGATAACTAGCTGTGGAGCCCGTGCAGATAAATTGTTTTTCATTGCCAATTTACTTGGCTCGATCAGACTGTGTTAGAAGTTCTTAAGTAGCAAATTCAAGGTTTGAAGGAGTATTTTCTAGCAGTTTTATGATAAAAGCATTTAGTAAGAGGGTGACAGGTCTTGATTTCTGTCTTGTAACTGTGAAAAACTTTCATTTTGTTAATGTTTAATGTTTGCTATTGTAAGGCAGTTGTTTTGAAGTGAAGGACTTAGCTGAAACAGCTAGCAGGTATTAAGGTGACTTGAGTTCAGATTTGGCTGTGGTGCATAGTGTAGCCATGCTGAGCAGGAGCTCTGAAGGCCTGGTCACTGGAAACACAGGGCATAGTAATGCAAGAGGAATGTAGACTATCAGTGTCTAAGCTTTGCAAAATTCTTAGTTTATGAATTGGAGCTCAGGTTGCCTAGAATCACACGAGAATAAATTCAGTGTGTGACAAGACTGCATGAAGACTGTTGGATGAATATATGGCAACATCTGGAATGATATTACTGTCCTGAAAGCAGTGGGATTTTATGTGGTGTCAATGATCAGCAGTTAGTTTAGTTCTCAAAGGCTTATGGTTGAGTAATCCTGTATGTTTATTCATGGTGAATGGAATTTTTTGAGTTGGGGGTGGAGGGCTTGTTTGGCTTTTTTTCCCCCAGTCATTCTTGATCATAGTGAGAAAGTTCGTGCAAGCGGTTCCCGCTTCTTGTATGCATTGGGACCCCAAAAGGAGAGATTTGACTTGTAACAGATTATACCACTCGTTCACTAATGAACCAAATCCTTCATAGAATTGTTTGAGAGGGAAACGGGAGTTTAATCCTGCAGGCCCAGTGCTTGCCTGCGTACAGGTACGGCACGTGACTGAAGGTGATTTATAAAGGAGTTAGAAGCATGTCAGAGGGGACGGGGTCTGGAGAATTAAAGACTGTCATAAATTCTGATTTACCTGCATTTCAGTAAACTTGACAAATAGCAGTGAAGTCTGTTCACTTCTTGTGGGGGACTTTTTGGTTTGTTTCCCCTCAGGCTTGCAAGACCTAACCAGACTTGTAACAGATCAGCAAATACGATCTAACATTTGAAGAGGAGACCTAAAGCAAAGTCCATTGAACTCTTCTGACAGAAAACTGCTATCATGCAACTTTTAGGTTGCAAGACTCTCTTTTGGAGGGTCATGCTTTTGTATGCTGTGTGGTCTACACTTAATTCCTGATAAGCTTTTACTGCGTCACCTGTGTTCTTTCCGCTCTGTCCAACAGGCGCCTCTGTGATGACTGAAACCAGTGATAAAGCACTCAAGTCAGCTGAACCAGGTGAGGTTGAACTGAAGACCTTATAAGAGCATGATGTGCCTCCGCATAGACCTTGATTTCAGCTGGAAATTTGGGCCAACTATAATAAAACAGTTAAGTGACTAACTGCGAAGATTAATGACCTACTGGGATTTTCAAAATCATTACATTTTCTACTGCTAGCTCTAAGTACCTGTACAAATCAGACCCTGCTTCTCAAGTTTGCATTTACATGCCTAACTGCCATGGAAATCAATGAAGGCTGAATATGGGCATGGATAACAACAGAGGTCCACTCCTGGATTCTGGGTTCTTTTTTTATTTTCTTATTCCCCAGTTATTGCTATTAAAACTACATAGTTTAAAAATTCAAATAACTGTCTGGATGCTTGCAAGCTGTTGATGTGAGTTGTTTTAGGCTACCTGAGACTTCTAATTTGTGTGCTCTGAGTAGCCCATAAAAGTGTTAAAGGAAACTTAAATGCTTAGCTCCGGTCCATTGATTCACACTGGTTATCAACAAAGTAGGCTAGTGAAGACGGTTGCCCTTTCTACCCCTTTCCCTAGAGTGTTGTCTTTTAGTGTGGAAGGCAGCAGGATTTCACCTCTGCTTTAATCTTCAGACAATGCAGAACTTTTGCTCCCTAAATCTGTATTTAGGTCCTTCTATTTAAGCAGTCAGATGCCAAGAAATGCTGAAGAGTTTTACTTCCTAAGGCAGGCCTGGCTGAATTTTCAAAGATGCTGAGCATTCTTTTTTTTGGAAAACACATAGTTTTCAAAAACTTTGGCCTGCCCACAGCACAATGTGGTATGGGGTAACGTGAAGGAAAGGTGGATTTCTGCTTTGGCTAGGTATTCTTTCATCACAAATCTTATTTTTGGGATTGCTGAAGTATTTTGCTTTGTGCAGCATAATGGGAGGGAAAAGTAGTTTTCAGGCTTTCTCTCTTAGGTGAAAATAACCATTGGAAGTCTGACTGGCTGGATTAGAAGAAGTGAGACAATCTATAGCACAAAAGAAACCAGGAAATTGCTTCGCAATATTATTATAATACCAAGTGAAACATTTTGCTTACAATAGTGACTAAGGAATTTTACATCATATTGATTTTACTTTGTTTTCCATTTAAAATAAATGATGTTTAACCTTGTTTAATTAAAAAAAAATTCTATATATTTGTTAAGATGCCACAATCTGTTTCATTTTAATTTGATTTGGTAATTAAAACCAATAGGAAGAAATAGGCAATGTATTGGAATATGACTATTTTTCTTGGATTGTAATTGTGGTGCTACAGAGTGTAATAGAAACTTCATTTAGGGTAGTATCTAGAGAATGTGTCAGATCTGTAATGACTGCAGGCTGCGAGAATCTCCGGTGTAAATTGTTGCGGGTCTACTGATTTCCTTGTTGCTAACTGAGATGGCATCAGCTCACAAGGTAGAGAAAAATGGTCTGGAATAATATTAGGTTTTGAAAAGGAAATCATCCAAGCAAGCAAGCAAGCAGAAAATACTGCATATTAGTTAATGATTAGACAAGTGGTTTATATGAAGGGTTTGGGGCTGCAGAGGGTTTAGGGGTGTGTGTCCCCCCGCATTCCCCCTCCAACTCTGGAACTTTGAAGAGAGAGGGATCACTACTTTGGATCCTTTATTTCGATAGGTAGCTAATCAATTTTTAGGGTAGAACTAGAGTGAAAAGACAAGACATGGGAGCATTCCTTGTAAAATCACTGTGAGTTGTAGGAGAACAGCCTTGGCACCAAAGGACATGGTGAGAAAGATTCCATGATTGGCAAAATGCTAATGAAGCGGTCTAGATGATAAGCAGGTGGGACCGGAAATCCTTGTTTGTGAGCTTAAATGTGACATTATTGGTATGTCAGAGACCTAGAAGAGACATATGACTGCAGTGTTGAAACCCACAGCGTAGAAAGCAAACTGGTCAGACTGTTGGGTTTTGTTGTGTATAAGTCAGAAGCAAATGATCTTGAAAATTTGAAATTGAATCCCAACAAGTGAAATACGGTGTAATAGTACATAGTGCTGGCAGCAAATCAGCACACAGTAGTTAAGGAAAGCTTTTATCTTAGATCTGTCCCTGATATATAGGAAACTGTCCTCTACTAGCACTGGAGGTGTCTTGTGGAACACATTTTACCAGCACTAAAATATCTGTGTAGCTTAAGTAAATGATTGATGAAAGTTGCTTAACTCTAAAAAGAGTCAGTTCAACTCTAGGAAATTTTATATTAAAATGTCTCTCTGACATTCATGCTTTTTTTTTTTTTTTTTTTTTTTTTTTTAATAATCTCAGAACATTTGGGGAATTCCAGAGGCAGAAGAAATGCTAAGGTTTTGTCACAGGGTAAATGGACTTACTGTCAGGTAAGTCTGGCATCCATACCAAGGGAATGTTTGATGTGAGATTTTATTGATAAAGAGTTTAAGGAGTGGAATATAATGAATGCTAATCTACATGGATTTGTGTGAAATAAACCTTAAGAATTTAGACATCACTTTTTAGAGTTTATATGTTTGGTTGATAAAGGCGTTGATGTAAAGTTTGTCATAGATGTTGTCAGAGTCCAATATTCTCAGACCAGGTTCTTTTAGATATTCAGTGCATGGAGAGTGTCATATTTGATGTCAAAGTTACTTATTTTAAGATATTTGATGCTACGTGCCATTTTATATTTATCGGAGTGATACAAAATATACTGACAACACAATAGAAATGTAAATTCAACTTAGAAAAATATAACAATTGCAATAAACAGTTCATTCACAATACCAGTGTGATTCCCATTACCAGTCTTAGATATTTTTATGCTCTGGTTGAGCCACTTATTCACTCCCCCCATCCTGGTCTGGCTAACTCAGGGAGACATTTACTCAGGGAGACAGTTGATCCACTCAGCTATTGATAGCTGATCTTAATCAAAGGCCACCCTCTGGGCCCCTTTGTGTTGAGATAAGGTCAGCTGCTTTGCTTCCGTCTCTGAGCTTCATGAGCAAGTCACCCTTGCCCGAGTCCTCTTAAGTGTTTTTCTGGTGCAGGGGTTCATTCAGTGACTAACGTTCCACCCTTAGGGGTTTAGTCAGTCACAGATGCCTGTAGGGGTTTGAACTCAACAGCCCGTGGCATTTTGATGAAAAAATAGTGTTTCCATGGCTCATGCTAAATGGAATGAAACAGGCTAATACATCTCAAAATGTAATTGTAAACAGACAATAATTTTTACACATCTTTGTTTCTGGTGGAGTGCCGAGAGGGACTGCTTTTTAACCTTAAGGTATTTTACGTATTTTGTTTTCATCTGCAAGCAAAAATGCAAAATCATCACAAATTTAAGTTTGCAGACAACTTCAATTTGGGAGAAGTGGGACAGCGGCAAAGAGAACAAGCTGAGTGCTCTGAGTAATGCTGAATCACTCGGTAAGCCAGGCACAAGGAGACAGCGGTCAGTATGGCCAAGCGTAAAATCAGGCTTGTAGCAAGGAACACCGAACATGCTTAAGGCATGTGAATCTCTGTCCTGTGGAAAAAATTAAGGGTGCAGACCAGCTGAAAAGGACTTAGAGTGTGACCTTGAGGGCTAACAAAACAGTTGGATTTAAGAGCAAACGAATACAGGACTGCAGTGGACAGAGTCATGCTGCTTGTCAAGCTGCAGTCAGGGGAGTAAAGTGCGGAAGCAACTTATCTCCTGGTGTGTTCTTCATTGCCAAAAATTTTCATCAAGAGTGGCTGTTTCTCTAAAAAAAATTCCTCATTCAGATTAATTTGGGAAAACTTGCTTTTGCGCGCCAGCTGAGGCCCCACACCTCTCATCAGTCAGATGTGCTGCATGAAGGAAAACTGATTCTCTCACTCTTGGTTTGTGAAAGCGGTGGGCAAGGTAACCCTTACAGTGCAGTTGAATAGCTATTTTTGCTTACCAGGGCACTACAAAGCAAAGAGAGTGTCCCACTATGTTTCCTAAGGGTGTGACTTTGCTATCAAAATTTACATGATATGTCAAATTAACTCCATGTCTACAGTATGGAGATTTGATTAGGTTTTGCACGTCATCGTAGAGAAATCCTACAAGTGGATCATCTTTCCAGTGTTGACTTCTTTCTGCTGAGACGTCAGTCTCTTTTTATAAGCTGTTCGATGCCATGGAGAAATAATTTATTTTATCTAGTTGAAGAGCTGTGTCATGCCTATCACAGAAAGCTGATGCTTTGCTTTCCCTCCTTCTTTTTCTGTTCTTCAAACTGCCTCCATCTAGTTGTCATCACTAAATAATTTTCAACCAAAATAACACTTCTATTTACTAAAAGTTCACTTTATTTTCAGTTCCTTGTTTGCCAACTTACTTGGCCAAATCTCTAGTGTTATGTGAAAACCAATGCCTCCTATTAATAATATTTATAGCTTTAATATGAAGTGCTGCAGACATTTTAGGAATTTAGGATTATTACCTTTGAGCCTTCTCCTCTAGTCAGATAATGTGTGAATACTGAAGTACGTTTTAGTGGGCTTTAAAATCTGCTAGGTTTTTCATGTACAAAATTTGTGAGAATCTTTTTCTGTCACTGCCACAATTATGTTCAGAATGAGTGTGTATATATATATGAATGAAGGTTGATAACGGTCGATAACTTTTAGGTGGGGATTTATATTCATGTAAGTATATAATCACAGAAGTATCTGTACATAAATATTCATCTGGGAGAATGGAATTTGTTAAATAAAGCATGCAGCAGTCTATAGCTGTAGGTAGATAGGACTGCTATCTGATGAGGCTAATGGCTTCAGCACTGTGTTTTGTTAACATCTTTTGGTTCCTTTCTGAGCTTCTTAAAAAAGAGAAAGCAAGCATCTGGTTTCACGTATTTCATGAGAGAAGTGTATTGATTTCTTTTTCCTTAGATTCTTTCTTTTCGCAGTTTTTGGGCAGTTGATCAAAATACTGGCCAAAACAGAATCTTTCAGCCTGCCTGTGTGTCTGTTGGCACCTTATGCTAACCAACCCGAACCAACTGAGAAATTTGGCATCATGAGTAAATGCTTTTCTATTATTGTGTTGCTAACTTCCTGTGACTGTCGTAAGTGACAAAGAAAAGTCAAGGTAAGGACCTTTTTGTTATTAGGTCTTTGCGGGTGAGGTTGTCTGGAAAGCTTATCTGCATGTGTTCAGAGTCTATGTTATCAAGAATTATTGAATCAGGCATCTTTCAAATTTCAGTAGAGATATATAATAAAATCAAAGTTCTTATTATTGTAGAGGCAATCATTGGTAGAGCTATAATTGACAAAAGGCTACATGAAGTATTCATTTCGAAATATGTTGCTGTTTTCTGATCAGTGACAATGGGAAAGCTAAAATAGGATTTGTCTGCATGCAAATTTACAGTAGTTCACTACATTGGTTAAAGTAAAATGATATAAATTGATGTGGACAGATTTGGTTAAGAAAGACTGCTCCTAATTAGACTAAGCTGTACTGAAAGTGAGATAAGAGGTTCCACGTACTTGTTTGCAGCAATTTAGCTTATGTAGTTTAAAATTTAACAGAAGCAAATTATAGTGTAGATGGCCTTTTATAGTTTTGAACTATAAACATGGGAGTAGACTCTCAGCTGGTGATGCATGCCTGCTGAAGTTCTCACCGCGTACATGGTGGTATCTGCAAACTCTGCCTCCTTTCCCAGGTATTTTGTGCTATTTTTACTGACTGCACGCAGTGGGGATAGATGAATTCCTTGTGAACCCGAGATTTGACTTGGTACCTAGGGAGCAGTAATTGCCATTCTAAAGCTGTGTTTCAAATGTTTCAGCGTTGTACCTCCTCCTGATGAGGACAGATTGCAAATCCTGTCCTTTTGCACCTGTGCCCCTTGTCCCTGGAACACCCTGTTGTGGTTCTGCAGGATGGAGTTTCATATATTTAACAACGGGCACCAGTATATTGCCCAGTGGATTGGGAACCCTTACATAATAACACTTTTTTGAGACTAGCATTGGCACTTGCATGCATCTGCTCATACGAATAAGCAACCATGAAATTGGCCTGTTTAATTAAAAGCAACTCCCAGTCCTCCAAAACAATCACCCTTTCACAAATGCATGAAGTCTTTAACGGAAAGGCAGATGCATGCGTTTATCAGATTTCCCTAACTCTGCAAGCCTTGTAAACCTATGAAAAAGAGTTTATGTGCGTGTATTTATGGAGGTGCTAAGAAACTGTTGCTGTCTGTAACTGCATGACTGTTGCTACTTTCCACAAAAGCTATAAAAGTGATAGAAATTCATGTGTGTGCACTAAAATGCAGATGCGGGTAATTTCGTGCATGTAAGAGGCATCCTGTGATGTCAGCCAAAAGTCCTGGCGATACAGGGGGACTGCCAGGGCGAAGCAGGCTCTCAGGGTTAGCAGTGTGCACATGTAAATGTGGAGAAGGATATTGTATAAGGGCTTTTATTTTTTTATGCATAGAAAAAACAGAACATTAAATTAGATTTGGACAGTGTTTGAATATGCACAATATAAAATTAATAGAAAGTCAGTAACATCATATCCTTTATAGAATAATATATCTTTACATAGGCTCAGAATGAAGTGTTGAGGGCACCCACAACAGTGTACCTCCACGTAGAGGGCAGGGATACCATGAAAGGAGCAGTTTAGGCATCCACTCAAATGTTTTAATCAGTTACTTAGTCAAGATTACAGCTGTCAGTTGTATAGTTTAAAAATACATTACTGAAGCTGTAATGCCCTCCTCATTTTTAATCATTTTCACCAAAGCAAATCCCACTCCAGAGGTTTGTCTGCTCTAACAATGCATTTGATACAAACTTCCCCAAGGCACAAAGCAAGATGGGCAACCAATTTGGAAATTATAATAATCCAGTCAAGGTTAAGATTGCCTTGTTCTGCTGGGATATTGTAAAAGTTGAACCATGTACATACATCTAAAATAAATTAGCTGTGGGTGGTTGCTGGAGTTTTATCACTCTAGGGAACTCTTTCTTTAAATGTGAGATACATTGGACTCCTATTATCTAGTAATGCATTCATTTCAGTGGCATATATTTTTAGATTAATGTTGGCTCCAAAATTATTTGAGTATTTGGGATAAAATGGGGTCAAAGGAAGACAAGTTTGAAAGGCAAGGAATAAAATTATTATTTTGGAGTCCATCACCACTGGCAATAACATACTTGCATCTCCCCTCTGTCTAAAATACCTGCTGTGCTGTGACGGATGTTACAAAAAAGCATCACTTAACGTGACCGATGCTGATGGCCTCTGCTTGCAATTTCTAAGTTCTTTCAAATATATGCAATACATTGTGAACTAGATATATTTTGTTTCTTCTCTAAATATATGTTTATTTAAAGCCCTCTACTCCCTAAGCTGGTGTGTGTAGTTGTTTTCTTGGGTCTCTGCTATGTTCCCGTGTGGGGCAGCAGAAGAGCCCACAAATCCTGGAGCAAGTTTGGGGCCTGAATCAGCCAAATCAGACAAAGCAAGGGAGCAAACAACAGTCTGAAGGACTTGAGAGCCAGCTGTAATATTTTATGAATGTTCTTTTTATTGTCTCGTAGTTTGTGCTGTGCGTACATACTGAGGGGTATGCCTGAAGGATTGGTTAATGTCATGGTGGTTATATTGATTCGAAAAAACATGAAAGCTTTGATCTACACTCAGGCCGCGTATAAACCAACCTGCAGGTACGCACGTTGCTGTGTCTCGTCAAACCAGGACACTGTGACCCAGGCTTGTGTTGTCCTGATCAACTAGTGGTTTCCATCTGTTCCCCAAGAAAGGAAGAAGTAGTGTCGGTTCACATCTGCCATAAATTCAGGGTATGGCTAGGGCACACGTAATTTAGATACAACCTCTAGGACTAGTCCTAGTCCAGTGACCTGTGACGAAGACTTCTGATGACTCCTAGAAGAGAAGCAGATGGAAGTGAACTTGGTCTTCATTCTTGGAAAGTACTGACCCCTTTCTGGGTTCTATCAGGCACCTGTTGGATCGTATGAGGATTTCAAGCTATTTCAATATATTACAGCATCCAGACAGTGAATTAGGCAGAGATTATTAGTGACGCAGTAAAAAGGAAACAAGAAAAGGCTGGAGGGACGTAGATCTAGGCAGCCAAATAAATAGCCTGCTTGGGGGCAAACAGAAGGGAGTAAGAAGGTGGTTAGGGAAGCAAGACTCAGTAATTGCTTTTTGTTGCTTTGGTTCTATTTAACATTGCACAGACCAAATTCTGGTTGAATATACTGACAGAACCTTTAAAGGTGGGAGAGGGGAAAAAAGAGAGAGAGGAAGTCGGCACAAACGTGGAGAACGAGATGTATCTGTGTATGAAAAGCAGATACCGAAAGAGAAAATTAAACCTCAAATAGAAGCAAAAAGCATTGCTGGGTGTTTGTTTGCTTTTGAGACAACTAATGAAGTGCTGTGGAGCGTGAGAAGGAGCTGATGATGGAGAGGGATAAAGTGTAGGCAGGAGTCAGTGGGGCTAATGACCTAAGAAACTGCAGAGAGAAGAAACAAAAGATATTTAGGAGTAGAAGAGACAGGATGAGAGATGAGTTGGTGAACTCTGAAAGAAGAAGTTGGTGCAGGCGTGGAGCTTCCCAGGAAGTGCTCAGCAGCTGTGTGAGGAATGGAAGGCAACGGCAGCCGATGAGAAATGAAGTACAGCTTAGGTCCTAGGTGTGTGTTTAGGGTATGTGTGATGAATTGCCTTCATTTGTCCAACCATCCAGTCTCGCAAAGGGCAGCACAGTCATTTTCTCTTGCTGTTAACTCCGCATTTCTCACTGGAGTGTCTGAGGAAGCGAGTCACTATGGCTTCTGCAAACTCCCCGAACAACCAACTCATCAGACGTAATCAGCGTAATCCCCTTCCCGCTAAAAACAGTAACAGATCTTTGTGACAAATTTTCAAGTAGCCCCATTGTTCAAAAAAGAAGTTTTCACAGAATGTAAATAGGAAATATTTGCATGTTTACTGTAGTTATTCCTTTTTTTCTTTGGTGTTTTGTGTTCTCTACAACAAGGTAATTTTAGATATACAATATCTCGCCTGTAAATCTCTTTCCAGTTTATCTCAAGTTTTATGCATAATATGATTTCTGACAATTCTTGAGGAAGTGTTATGTTTTCTCTTTCTTGATGATCTCAGTCTGCATATGAAGTTAATGTAATGAAACAAGCAAACCTGGCCCAGGTAACTGGTTATCAGAAAGGTTTGTGCAATCTGGAATTGGTGCATCTTTAAATTTTGTCTTTCTTATGTGGATTCATACACTAATAAAGAGGCGAGTATCCCAGAGCCTCAGGCACTCGGACCAAAGTATATATACTATTTTTTTTTCCCATGTGCTCACTGAAGAGTGTGTAACACAGAGTAGCACCTCTCCATGAGGGTGCCTTTAATATAAAGTCTCAGTGCACTGAGTTTAAATAAAGGATTGCCCCTGGGGTGCACGTCAGCCCTCGCTGATGGGAGCACTCCATACTGTGCAGCCACTGTAGCAAAGTGATCAGATGGAAATAAACATAAAAGCCATAAAAACAGTTAATAAAGAAAGTTATTTAATGATAACCTTAAAGTATTTTTCACGTTGAAGTATATCAAAAAGACTGGAGCCTTTATGTCCATTTGTGCAGGGAGAAGTTCTTTCCCAAGGGCCACCGAGTTAATTGGCTGCCAGGCGAGAGTGTGAGTGTATGCTGTAGCGAAGAGAAATAGATGCAAAGCATTCAGACTTCTGAGCTTGATAATCTTTATTACCCCTTGTGAGATTAAAAGAGTTTGTCTTCATCCCATAGGATATGTCACTGTACAGCAGTATTTACACAATATGATCAGTATTCGGTATATTGTAAGACAAATTCAATTCCACTTCATAAAGCCCTCACTGACTGTTGCCATAATCAATAGGAATAGTACACAATAGTAAATACTACATAAAAGTGGGTTTGTGTCTCTGTCAACTGGCAGTGGATGTCCCGAATCTTGCTGATTCACTTCCTAATGTAACCTCAGGTTCTCAGAGGGAGTTATGCTGCCCGGTCAGCAGTTCCCACATAACAGTTTCAGCCCAAGTGTCCTGCTGTTTTCTAGAGAGCAGAATCAGCTCTGCTCAGATACCAAGCTCAGGCTCAGGCCCCACCTTCTGCGTAGAGAGCTTTTTACTGAGAAATCATATCTGTGCAGACTTGAGTTACCCAAGTGAACTAACATGTTTTTCCAAGATTAAATACGTGTTTTCAAGCTAAAGACAGTAACAGTGACATATATACACTGATACCATTTTTTCTTTCTTTTTTAGAAGCATTTTGAAAGCATCAGTTGTCTAATTTTTATGTCCAAAACCTGATCTGATCTTTCATGTGCATGTTTCTTTGTGTTTCTTTTCATGTTTCTTTTCATGTTTCTTTGTGCACCTGAAGGTGCACAGATCCGTGAGACCTGATGCATCTGTGGTTCCTGAGGGAACCTGGCAGATGAAGTTGCTAAGCCACTATCCATCATGCTTGAGAAGTCATGGCAGTCCGGTGAAGTTCCCTCTGCCTGGAAAAGGGAAACATAACCCCCATTTTTAAAAAGGGAAAAAAGGAAGGCCCAGGGAACTACAGGCCAGTCAGTCTCACCTCTGTGCCCAGAGCAGATCCTCCTGGGAAATATATTAAGGCACATGGAAAATAACGAGGTGATCAGCCAACATGGCTTCGCTAATAGCAAATCAGGCCTGACAAATTTGCTGATGTTTTACAGTGGGGCTACAGCATTGGTGAATAAGGGAAGAGCAACTGACATCATCTACCCAGACTTGTGCAAAACATTTGACACTGCCCTGCACAATGTCCTTATCTCTAAATTGGAGAGACATGGATTTGATGGATGGACCACTCAGTGGATAAGGAATTGGCTGGATGGTCGTACTCGAAGAGTTGCGGTCAACAGCTCAATGTCCAAGCGACAAGCAGTGACAAGTGGTGTTCCTCAGGGGTCAGTACTGGGACTGGTGCTGTTTAATATCTTTGTTGGAGACATGGATGTTGGGATGGAGTGTGCCCTCAGCAAGTTTGCTAACGACACCAAGCTGTGTGGAGTGGTTGACATGCTGGAGGGGAGGGATGCCATCCAGAGGGACCTGGACAGGCTTGAGAGGTGGGCCAGTGCAAATCTCATGCAGTTCAACAAGGCCAAGTGCAAAGTCCTGCATGTGGGCTGGGGCAATCCCATGCACAAATACAGGCTGGGTGGAGAATTGATTGAGAGCAGCCCTGAGGAGAAGGACTTGGGGGTGTTGGTCTATGAGAAGCTCAACGTGACCTGGCACGAACTGGCAATGTGCGCTCACAGCCCAGAATGCCAACCACATCCTGGGATGCATGAAAAGAAGCATGGCCAGCAGGTCAAAGGAGGTGATTCTGCCCCTCTACTCCACTCTCGTGAGACCCTGCCTAGAATATTGTGCCCAGCTCTGGAGCCCTCAACATAAGAAGACTATGGACCTGTTGGAGTGGGTCCAGAGGAGGGCCATGAAGATGATCAGAGGGCTGGAGCACCTCTGCTATGAAGACAGGCTGAGAAAGTTGGGGTTGTTGAGCCTAGAGAAGAGAAGACTCCGGGGACACCATATAGCAGCTTTCTAGTATCTGAAGGGGACCTACAACAAAGCTGGAAAGGGATTTTTTGCAAGGGCACTTCGTGATAGAATGAGGGGGAATGGCTTCAAACTGGAAGAGGGTAGATTTAAAATAGATATTAGGAAGAAATTCTCTACTGTGAAGGTAAGTCAAGTTCCTTTATTTATAAGGCAGAACCAAGATCAAAAAGTCTTAAAATGTGGTTTGCATATGACCTCCAGTTTTAAAGAATGGGTTGGACGTTTTCCTACTTTAGGAGCTGAACTCTTCTTGCCTTCCAAGGAGATGTTGGTATAAAATGGCCATTTGAACTTGAAGCTCTAGCTTGTACATCATTAATTTTCTGCTCATTTCAGTAACAGCTGCATGAGATCGGTAGGGCTCTTCCTCTTCCCAGAAATGTTGAGCACCAACCACTTCAAATTAAATCAACAGAAATGATCAAGGACTGGTTTCCCTGAGAAGTTAATCCTTAATTTCTTTTGTAAATCACCATTTTATACTCTGGAGCACGATTAGTAAGTAAGAGAGTGGATCATTTAATTGATTTAACAAAAGGACTCTGATCATAAATTGTGATTCTTGATAAATTTAGTGGAACTGATGCCTTGCTACCTGTTGAAAATGTTCTCATTTTGTATATTCTGGTGTAGGCATGTCTTTGTGATAGTGCATATCAACTGTAGCTGATTTCTGATCTTTTATAGTTTGGGTAAAATGGTAGTTCTGGATGCAGCCTTTGCTGCCAGTAAACAAGGTTTTGTTTGCTAATGTATCTTAGACTGCTGTTCCACTCTTTCAGTGCTAAAACACAGTGACAGAAGTATATTGATGTTCTCAACTTACGTGTACCACGAAATCACTTCTCAGTTATTTGACTTTGAAAGAGGAAAGCAGGTTTCAGTAAAATAGACAGAATACTGACTTACATCTTCCTTGTTTTCAGAGACCATTCTTCCCATTTTTTGTTTCTTTCCCCTTCGGACTTCTGTATGATTGGTGCTGAATGTTTGAGATGAGCTTTTTTTGTTTTCTGTTGTGGTATAGGTACTGAGTATTTGAATTTTTCAGATTTTGGATTTTTGGGCAAGATGTACCCCACTATATTTTTATTACATTTATATGTACTTTATTGTTTGGGGTTTATTTTTGACAGATAAGATTACGAAAATTTTTATGGTAAAGGCTAAGACTTAATGTTAAATTGCTAATGGCATAATTATTGAGCATAGTTTAACATGATTTAAATTTTAACATAATGTTTTTGTGTTTAGTTATTTCAAAAACATCAGTCTTGCTGTCAGGTTGTGCAGCAGGGTTTCCTCAACTTTCCTTTCCCCTCCATAGGTGTGGGTTGGGACATCAGTGCCAGATTTTGTGCCAGGATATATATATTGAAGAAGGTTGCATAGGGCTGGTTGTCTGTGTATCGGGGAAGGCGGTGTATGTGCTCACACTGGTTCCTCGGAGGCAGCTAGTTTTGGTGGTGGTGGAGAGGAGGGTATGCAAAGGCAGTGCTTGTTCATCTAGTGCAGCAGGCAGAATCTGTCCCTTGATGCCACCAGGCTCTGGGAGGCTCGAATTCAGTCCCTGGTGATGGGGAGCAGCCTCCAACAAAAGCATGCGTGTGCTTTGAGGAGGGTGTTGCTTCCGAAGCAAAGTCCTGGAGCGCCCTGCGCGCCTCGCTGCAAGAGTATGATCGCAATAGCAGCTCCTGACCTCGTGCTGGGAAGGTGCAAGTTGAAGCTCTTAATGTGAACAAAACTATCGGTACTTATCAGGAGAGCCACACATGGCAATTTCCTGACTCGACTGAAATTATTGTTAAAAAACAGCCTTTAATTGAATAGCGGCAATTTTTTTTTTTTTTTTAAATGACACTCAGAGAAGGGGGAAGGAAGAAGAAGAGGTAAATAGGTGGGGGAGAAGATCATGATTTCCTTTCCCATTTCAGCTACCAGCTGGAGCTGGAATCTTACTCCTGTCTGTGGTGGATAATTTGCAGTAGGGATAGTCTTTTTTTTTTTTTTTTAACAGCCACGAGTAAGCTGGCTATTTTCTTCTTGTTTTGAAGTGCTCTTAATGCAGTGGAGCACACTGGCAATATTTGTACTGCACAGCACTGTGCTTTGCCAGCTGTGCAGTTCAGTGGTGCCTGTGTAGCTCTGTATTGCTTCTGGACCCGCTGCCTTCAAGTGCTCCCCCACCTTATTCTACTATTCTGTTCTTGAGTTATAACATTATGCCTTTTAAGTGACCTACTGGTGTATAAAATCTGTATTTCTTTGACCTTGTAAATCTTAAGTGCTCAGTTGCAAGTCTGTTTCGGAAATCTTATTTTTACAGTGGAGACTGAGTGTCTGTCTTTGGGGATAATTTTTTCATTTTATTCCTGCTGCAGTCTATGAGAGAGAACCCCGTAACAGCAATGCAGCTGTAGCTAATCAATATTTTTTAAAGTCTGGCTGGTTTATTATTCAGTATCTGTGGTATTTTTTGCTTATTTATATGCACTTGTAATAGATTTAAAAATGTATTAATAATAAAAAAGAAAGTATTTGGCCTTATGCTGTGTTGTTACTTAAGATACAAAGGTCTTGAAATCTTCTCAAATACATGCAGAATATTTTTATCCAGCAAATTTGCAGAATGTTTTTTCATTGAGTATGCGGAGCGATGGGTTGAGAAGGGCTGAAAACAAAACAGACAGCTCCCGCACTTTCCAAACCTTCCAGAAAACTGCAGGTGTAGTACCAGAGAAAGATAGAAATGTGTGCGTAAGATTTCTGTTGCACTGTGTATTGTGCTTGGTCACACCATTCTGGCACGTCACATTACATCATATCTGATTAGATATAGCATACCCATACATAACAAAAGGAAAACAGTATCATGTGGTTAAAAACCTTTCCAGTCTTTGAAAGTCAGGGATTTTTGATGATACTTACTTGTCTAGTTTTATTAAAAAACAATAACTTTAAAAGAATACAAAAAATGTTTTATTAAACAGACATGGAGGATAATACAGCAGTCCAGAGTAGATATTCCCTACCTTATCAGAGAGGAAGCCTTGCAATATCTCCCAGACCTGTGGCGGTTTCATTTTGAATATAGCTTGCGACAGCATTTCTGTCACTTTGTACCAGCTGGAACATAGTGACTAGCAGAAGGGGCTCTGTAGATGAAGCGAACACCTAAATGGCAGAAAAAAATAAACAAACAAGGCCAAAAAGAACAAACCTTCATCCATTTTCTCCTCCCTTCCCCGAGGTCTTACTTCTGAGCATTACGTCTGTACAGTGTAGCTACGCATCATCCATCTTTGGAGATGTTTATGTAGATCCTGGAAAGCAAAGCCAGATGCACGGTGCAGCTCAAGGATGCAGTTAGGACTATGTCTTGGTCATGCACTTTGAAAAAACAGGTTTGCATTTCTGTAATCCTGTAATCTTAGCTGCCTCTTTTTTCCCCTTCCTTTTTGTTTCCTGCTCCAGGTTTAAAACCTATGGAGCAGGTGAACTCGATCCATAAAAGGCTTTATCAATACCTAGCTGATGTTGTCCTCAGTGCAGCAGTATTTGCACCTATATGTGGAAAGTGGGTCTTACTAATGGAAACATGTTTGTTCATAATTAGAAAACAGGTGTTTTATTCTGGACGTTTTGTTGATTACCGTTAAGCTTTGTAAACACAAGAGGTGGAGGGAAATGTTTAATTTCTTTTTGAGTTAATTATTGGTTGACAGCTGTATTTCTAAAATCTTGTGATTGGAAGAAATTAAGTGAGTTCATGATGTCAGAATAGATACCAGAAAAAATATGAAAAGATATTGTGTCCCATAATCACTGCTCAAATTATTTAAATTCACTTTGAGGGGCTTAAGTGATAAGTTGGTCTGTTTCTTTTTTCATGCTATCTGGCATGCACAGTAACTGGTTATTATTTCTATTGCATCTGTCATCCCGCAGCAACTGGAGCGTGATTAGATTAGACACTGTATCTATACATTGTGAGGGATTTCTGAACATGAAGAGTTTATATTCTAAAGTAATAAGACAAGAAAAAAGATTTTTGGAGATTCTTGTTTGCGAGAAGAGGGAGTGATGCTCAGAGTATCACATGATTTTCCCAGATGCCATTGTAACAGTGCTGTTAGAGCTGGGAACTCTGCCCAGATAACCTCCAGTCTGATTGCTACTGCCTCGGATGCAAAGCCCAACTTTTCGCTAATGGAAAGGTTTTTTTGTTGTTGTTCCGAAATTATTTGTAGTATGATTTCAGATGGGCACAGTTTAAAAGGAGTTTTATGCCTAGCTTCTGGTTTTACTTTGGAAATTACTTGGTGAGCATCTTACTGTTTTTAAGAGGAGTTCTGAACTTGAGGAGCTCTAGCACTTCCAGGACAGCTTCAGACCTTGTCTTGGACTATCTTTGTTATTGAAGGAAACAAATGGGATTTGTGTAATAACAGAGAGATAGTATAAAAGGAACGCATTTTCTAAGCATTTTTTCATAAAGTAATGCAGAATTGAGCTCTTGGGCTGAAAAATGCGTTTGAGGTTCTAGAGACACATGCTTGATTTTATTTCTTAGAATTTTTTGGCCTATATCTCATTTTCTGTAAGCTACATTTGGAATATTTAAACTTCATTCAGAAATTATTTCTCCTGTCCTGCTTCTTTGTATTTAAATGGAAATCCAAGCACTCAGATACTAGGTAATGAAAGTTATTTACCAGTGGCTATATTTTATTTCTTGGCAGAAACTGCGGGCAAATGAGGTGATTGTTCTGATAGTTCTGGAGCTGCTTTGGGAGTGTGTCACACAGTTGATGTAATGATGAGCTGATTGCCCTGTCCACCTAGACACACTTTGGCTTTGATTCTTCATTAATTGTGTAGGAAAACAAGCTGCTGTGCCAGTCCTATTCAGTAAGGGACTGTTGCAGATGACTGTTCATTATCAAAAGGGAATGGTATGTCCTCATGGCCATGTGTTCTTTGGGATTCCCCTCTGCAACTCTCCAGAAACCTGTTTGTTGCTCTCAGAGATGGTGTATATAGAAGTTCAACACTGGAATTCAGAAAGGGATTGAAAAACTAATAAAAGTGTGACAAAAGAAGTACTTATTCTAAAAGGAAAGGGGCTTGCATATTGATAACCTTTAAATGAAATAAAAAATTAATGACGGTGCATTGTGGACTAAGCACATGTCTTTGTGACTAAACCAAATATGAAACTGCAGCATAGGATATTGTGTATCCAACAGAATTAGTTTTCTCCATTTATTTTACTGGTAACAGAGACTTAAACAAGTGTCTGTATAGCACTTGAAATTATTTTAAAGTTGTATTATTAACATTTTATTATCAAAATGCTCAAATTAATAAAAAAAAACCAACACAATGACCCTAAACAATGCAAAAGGGAAAAATAATTTGTGATTGCAATGTAAAGGTCAAGGTCAATGACAAGATCTTCTCTGGTAGGTATGAGTCCTGCTTTCATGTGGATGTGGGTGGAAGTATTGAAGTTTAGCCAATAGACAAAGTGGCTGTTATGTACAGGCTACATTATGGAGTTAAATGTTTTGAGAAATAAATCAGAAAGGTACAGTGAATGTTTTTTGCTGCCTAAAGCTTATCTCGTTATGTTAGGGTTCCCTTGTCTTTCAGGATTATATATATCGGAGATGCAGACTTCTAGGGGTATACCTGTAATTTTCACAGTTAATTGGGAAACACACTTTCCACAGCCAAAAGGGACAGGCGCACAGGTCTATCAAAAGTAATTGATAGCTCCTTCCCGGTAGACCATTATTCCTCTTTTCTCTTTCTTTTTAATTTCAAAGGGAGTTCCAGTGGAGTTGTGGCACTGACCTTGAGTGCTGTGCATGTAATACTCTGCGAGGAAGAGGCAATGGAAGCAGATGCTAAAATGAGAGCAGCCGGCCAGGGCTGGTAAGAATTTTATGCTTTACAACAGAAAGTTTTGGCACATCCTGATTTTTCTCCCCCTGCGTTTGTGGCAGAGAAGAGAAAATTGCATGATTTGGTCACGTTTTTTAGAAGGCTTGAAGCAAGTACATGCTTTGGGGCTCATGAGACATCCCATTGAGATCTCAGTGAAATACACTTACGTATAACACGTTTCATTTTGACTATGATCCTGTTGACTGGGGCCTGCAAGCTGGCAGAGCACCTGGGCACCCAGTAAAGTGTGCATTCGAGGAATTCAGAATTAATTAAAATATCCTGAGTGACCCAGTAACGTTTAGCGTAATGCTTCATGCATGCCAGTGTGCTCTACTGAAAATTTCAGTTATGTTTCATCATGTGCAGGCATTTTGTGAATTCTAGTCTGAGAAAACTGGAGATTTTGGCTCACTGTGTAATTCATTCATTGAAAGTAGTCACTTCTAGTGTTTAACAGTGCATGGGCGGCTTAGAGCAGGCTGAAGAGTATCTGACCTAAGGGAATTGCAAAGGGAATTTAGGGAGGCAAGAGGCAATTACCTGAACTGGAATTTGGCCAGGAGATAGGAACTAACACTGCAGTGCTTATTAAACCCTGTGAGTAATGAAGAGCTATCTTTTACTGCCAGATAGTAATGGATGCTGTTGATCTTGGAATGACTCGATGTGATTCACTTTTTTTGGCGATGGATGAATGACTGACATTGTCAATAGCTATGAAGTACTCACTGGATAAAGCATTTCTTTTGTCTGCTGTCTAGTGGGCTGCTCTCTGGCAAACTCATTTTTCCTCTGTAAAAGCCATGGTTAGAGTACCAGGAAGCCTGTAAAGAGGATTCTGCTTGATTTGCTAGGTGAGCAGCCTAATTCTTTGTTGCCAAGAACTTGTCAGGCATTGCAAAATATTTCTGAAAATTGGCAAAAAGGGAATTTGGATGTTTTAATTTTCTTTTCCAGGATATTTCAAGTGATCATACTGAATCCTTGTAAATGATGATACAGTGTATTTACCAATAGTAATTCCACAGTTTCTACAAATATCCTATTACTATTGCTGTAATGTATTATAATATTTTTTCAACATGAAATCATTATATGTATGTATAATAGATTTTAAAATATTTAATCAAGATTCTGAATCCTGCATTTGAGCATAAGTATTTCACTTACAGGTTTAATTAATTTTTTAGGTTCATCTCCCTCCTTTATTTGAAAATTCTTTCAAAGAAATTGAAAAACTCTTGCCTAAGGCATAATGTAGAGCTACTGATTTTTTGTTTGTTTTTAAGTAGAGATGAAATAGAATTATTTCAAAGGGTTACGTTTCTCAGAGGAGCATCGGGACCCAACTGATTTCAAGGAATTCTTTAGGAGACTCTGAGAAAGCGAAATTAGCATTATCTGTATGTTGTGCCTCCCCATAAACTGTTAGAATAGCTAGTAAAGTTTGCCTGGGGAGGCAATATGGTTTTGTTGATAACCTGAAGATCAGAAATCTTGTTTTCTATTTCAGTTCTGTTTCCCTCTCTATATCTCTTTTCTCTCTCATATTTTGCTGCTTTTGTTTAATTAGACTGCCAGACCTTTGGTCAGGGACTGTTTTACTGTTTTTATACACTGTATAGTGTAATTACGTGAGATTCTCAGCACTGTATAGAATAAATTTCAAGTACTTTAAAACAATTTGAAATTACTGATTTCACCAAGACTCTCATTCAGCAAAGCACTTGACCGTGTGGTTCACTTTTAGCCTATGAATTCTACTCTTGATTATTATTGAGACCATTTTAAGGCTTGAATTTAAACACCTGCTGAAGTGCTTTGTAGTGAAATATATGCTGGAGCAACGCTGCTCAGA
Source organism: Vanellus vanellus (assembly GCF_965231255.1). Lineage (NCBI taxonomy): Eukaryota > Metazoa > Chordata > Aves > Charadriiformes > Charadriidae > Vanellus > Vanellus vanellus. The sequence continues at coordinate 16,006,086 of NC_138907.1, forward strand.
AATGCATTTATAAATATAGTTTAATTCATTCTAGTTCTGCTTCTCTTCTGAGATGGGCTGACATGCTTATGGTTCAAATCAGACTTGAGAAAGCTAAATAAAAATGAATGAGATTTTCTTTGCCTTGAAATTTAATAATTTTTTTCCTTTATATAAGTACATGGCTATGAGAGATGTATTTAGTTGCAGTGAATTTCACTAGCCCAGAGAAAGACCTCTAAGAGGTATGATAATGCAGTGTTTCCATGTTTTAGTCTACTAGACTGTCAGCCATTTGCACCCAGTGTTTGAATGTTGAGGCTATCATTTAGACTGGCATTTGAAATCAACGTTTTGCTGATTTTTTTTTTTTTTTTTTCATTTTTAAGTGCAGATGGAAGAACTAGTTAGGAAGAAAAACGAGGAAATAAACCTGGAACACAGTGTTGTTTGTTATCTCTGTTACGACTGGGTTCTTGATATATTTAACGAAGGCACCTTGAAGCAAAAAAAAAGCCCTGAGAATTTCAGTGAAACAAAACAGTCAGGTCTTGCTTTGACAAACATATTTTAATTGGAATAATGCTTCAGTTTGTGAGTGTACCCTACTCCCGCGCAACAAATTCCATCTCCCGTGCCACACGGCTGTATGAGCAGTGGGTAGTACAGGCAGTACGTATGACTTACTGTAAACTCCCAAACAAATATCTTCCCTTTGCATTTATGTATTTCCTTTCACTCGAGGATTTTGTTGTACTTTACAGACCACAGGTGGATGTGGAGGGCGCCCTCAGAAGCCCTGAAGAAAGCAATAGCAAAGAAAGATAGGCTGGCTTTCCTTGCTGGTGACTGGCAGAGCTGGGAGCAGAACGTGGAGCTGTGACCTGTGGCCACGTATTTTAAACATTTTGAGCTTGATCTAAAACCTATTAAAACCAATGCAGTAGTTTCATTCTCCCACTGCTTTTAATAGTCTTTGACTGGTTAATTGAAGTCAATGGGAAAGCACGAGCTGAATCTGAATCCTTTGGGTTTAGCCAGTCTCACTTTCCGTTCAACACTGCTTATAGACTGCCAGTCTTTGACCATTTTGCCTGTCCAGTCAGCCAGCTATGACTGAAGGTCTTTTCAATTTAAAGGCATTTTTGTTTGTTTGTTTTTTTTGTTTGTTTGTTTGTTTTTTCCTTTCCTGTTATCAATTTTATCTTCATTTTAAGGGTCTTGATTTACCAGGAATAAAGCTCCATTCTGCACAACTTTCTTTAGATGCAGAATGCTATCAGGAAGATGTGTTAAATTTTATTGCAGCATTTCATAAATGGATGCTGCTTATTCAAGAAAACCCATTTCAGCCAGCTAAGTGAAAATAAATAGAAAGATATGCATTATTTACGGGACATAATGTGAGTAAGTAGGCTGCATGCGCAAATAGCAGATGAAAAACCAGCAGATGTTGCTAGGAAAATGGCTGTTAGGGAAAAAAGCTTGTCTTCAGGCACACATGTTGTATATATATACTTTGTTAAAAACCAGAGGCAAATCAGTTTTTCACAATAATTGTCATCCGCAGATTTCACTCTAAGAAACTGGAGACACTGGCATTCGCTTCCTTCAGCAGCAAGATTACATCTTGATTGCAATCTTCTTTCTTTATGTAAACGGTATAGAGAGATTAACCTGTTTAATTAGGAGATCCCTTTCCACGCTGGCTAAGGCCTTTGCCTGTTTTTCCTAGCTGGTATTTCCATCTGCCCCAGAAAATGATCAGCAGACAGCATGGTGTGCATGATGCTGGCAAGTAGGGCTCAGCCAGGCAAACTCTTCCTCACACCCATGTATTATACACCTCAAATAATGTACGACTTTCTTGCCTGTTGCAGGGTTAATTCCAACCAAAGTGACATTTTTTTCTTCATGCGGAGTTAATGACTTCCAAAAATCTCCCCAATTATATCTACCTTGCTAGAGATAACCTGTCTCCTTGGATGTAGAGTGCGTTATGTCATTGTCAGCTGTCTCAAGTTAATTAGGATGGATAAGATAGGGCATGAGAAGCTACCAACGTTTCTGAGAAGTCAGAGAGCAAAAGGACAGACCTGTTCTGCAAAGGAAAGCCAGACAGGAGCAAGGGAGACGACCCTGCATTCAGGGAAAGGCTTCTCGCAGGCCTTTTCATAGCAGTCTGATCCCAGGTTACACACCGTGCCATAGCAGAGCAGCCTTGAGGGCAGCCTTCAAGTATTTGGGTTTTCTGAAGCTTTTCTAACCTTACCAGAACTTTCTCCATTAGTAGACAGCGGCCAAAAACCTTGCAGACATGAGTCGCAAGACAAGGGATGTGATGGGCATGACTCCTGCGCGGTCCAAGATGACAGATTTTGTGTTTTTAGCTGGTTTAGGCTGTTTGTGAGGAGTTACAGAACTCAAAATTAAGAAGATGGGCTAAAGATATTAAAAATACTGAATAAACTATTAGGGTGATTTTTATTCTACCAAGAACCATTTTACCTATGATTTGACAATGGGACAGATTTGTTTGTATCTGTGCTCTGTGGGCCTGACCCAAAGCCAAAAGCTGCCATTGATCCTGCATCATGCCAGAGGGCTCAGAGAAAAGAGAAATCTGGCTATGCTTGTGAAGAAAAAGGAGCAAATAGATCACATTTTTCTGCATACATCTGAATAAACTCAAGGTTTCTGTTGATAAATACATTGTAGCTGCTGTAAGGAACATTTATAATATGCCATAAATATAAATGAGTTGTGGGATGAAGAGACACTATCTTGGAAGATGAATCGTGAATGCATTTTTTTCACACACAGGGGAAAGCTATATAATTATGTCTTAGTTAATTCATAATAAGGAAATTCTAACAGTCTCCTTCCCTGAGTAAACTACTAAAGAAGCTAGGACCTAGGAAAACAGTGCTTTACCTGATAAATTGGCTTCATGTGACCAGAATGAGAACAGTTAATGCAGTTTGCTGATTATATTGTGGGACAGTAAAATGATATTTTGTTAACAAAAATGGGCATACAGTAGTCTTAAAGCTTATACAAGAATCCTCCTGATTAAGATATGAGCTATTGATAGTTGCATATTTTTCTTAGTCAATGATGACTTGTGAATGAGCTACTTTTTGATAGGAAAGTTCAGAACAAGCACCTCAAACTCCTCACCTTTAAAAATGCTGAACATTTCACATAGAGGTGGTTTGTTTTTTATCAGTATTGCAAAACAAAGCACTCTGTAAAGAGGTACAATAATCTAATTTAAGCATTTTTAGCTTAGTGTGTCAGGCCTATCTATTATAGTACAATGTATTATATATTGACTTGCCTCCTCTTTTGACATTAAAATTAGTGTTGAGGTGTCAGAGAGTCCCCTGAGATTGAAATTCTGTTTTCTAGATAGGTCTAAATAGATCTGGTTCTTTTCTGTACTGGTTTGATTTCTTATTTTTTAATGCAATTACTCTTGATTTATGACACTAAAGGTGTTTTTTTTTAAACTAACAAACATGAGCCACCTGGATTTTCTTAATTGACGAAATGAGTTGTTCACATATGCCTGCGTTATATGTGATAGAATTATTTTATTTAATGCCCAGGTTTCCATTCAAGTGGAGGAGACGTGCATATTCGCAGTGCTGGTGCCAACTGAAGTGATTTATCAGTGTACCGCTGTGCAGCGGTGCGTGGATTTTCTAGCTCCTCTTCTAAGCCATGACTTTTACTAGCATCTTTAAAAGCTGGCATCCTTGTGGCTTAATTTCCTCTGTTTCTGAACTGGCTTGAATAGGTACCCCAGCACTCTCAATGTAGATATGTAATGGACAATTCTGTTTTACTCAGGTGCTTGACCTACACTTTAAATTTTAGGCTTGGGACAGATGCGAGAGATCCTGCCACAGTGAAGGCACAGTGGCTAGAATAAACTTCTTCAATGTTTTCCATTGCAAGGTACAGTATGTTCATGTTAATCCAGTGTGTCTAGGAGATAGGAGATTACAAACAAGGCATAAGAGAAAAATTGTTTTAATTTGTGCATCTTTCAAGGACCATTGTACAAAGATTTGGAGTTGCTCTGCTTGGAAGACGAAGAGAAGTAAATCTAAGTCCTATAAGGGCATTCTGTATGTTCATAACTATTTTATCCTTACTAAAAGAAGACCTAGTCAATGAAATAAGCCTAAAATATTATTTTGACTTCCACTATCTTTAGTCTTGTATCTAAACCCAGAATGAATATAAAGTTAGATAGTGGTTCTTTATCCCACTGGCTTTACACCTTGTGTAATAATTTATTCTTGAGCAGCACCAGAGTAGAAGGAGCTTCCTTCTTGATATTCCTTGCCTTTCTAGTCCCATTTCATTGCCATTAAGAACTTTTTGATGGCACCTAAGCAATACCACCGAAAAAAATTTAAACTCACTCTTGAAAAAGGGCATATTTTACACATAAACAGCACTGTTCACTTTCTGTATGGTTAAATTTAAAATTTGATACGCACGCTAATTATACATTTATATTGATGCTGTTGACTGGTGGTGATTTAGTCAAAGGGGTGAGCCTGGCTTCTGTTGAGGACAGCTCTTGCTATGCAGCTAGGTGGAGGGCTGGCCGTTGTGAAAGCGCTGATATAGAAGGCTACGCATGCTGGCAAGCAAGAAATAAAAGTCCTCTCTAAAACCATAAAGACTGAATCTATCTTCTAGTATAGACATAGACACCATCGCTGCTGAAGGCCAGATTTTCCTGAGTCCATTATTTCTCTCCCAGAGTGTGGTGGTGAATGGAGTTAAATACAGTTGGCGGCTGATCACTAGTGGTGTTCCACAGGGCTCGGTGTTGGGGCCACTCCTGTTTAGTATCTTTATTAATGATCTCCATGAGGGGATTGAGAATACCCTCAGTAAGTTTGCAGACAACACCAAGTTAGGTGGAAGTGTTGATCTGCTTGAGGGTAGGAGGGCTCTTCAGAGAGACCTGGACAGGCTGGATCGATGGGCTGAGGCCAATAGTGTGAGCTTCGACAAAGCGAAGTGCCGAGTGCTGCACTTGGGCCACAACGACCCCATGCAAGGCTACAGTCTTGGGGAAGAGTGGCGGGAAAGCTGCCTGGCAGAAAAGGACCTGGGGGTGTTGGTTGACAGCCGGCTGAACATGAGGCAGCAGTGTGCCCAGGTGGCCAAGAAGGCCAACGGCATCCTGGCTTGCATCAGGACTGGTGTAGCCAGCCGGGCTAGAGAAGGGATTGTCCCACTGTACTCAGCACTGGTGAGGCCGCACCTCGAGTACTGTGTTCAGTTTTGGGTGCTGCAGTATAAGAAGGACGCTGAGGTGCTGGAGGGGATCCAGAGAAGGGCAATGAAGCCGGTGAAGGGTCTTGAGAATAAGTCTTACGAGGAATGGCTGAGGGACTTGGGGTTGTTTAATCTTGTCGTGGTTTAGGCCAAAATCCACCACTGGGTACCCGAGGGACCCCAGACGGGACTGACAGATGCTCCCCTCTACCCCTCTTCAAAGAGAGAGGCAGAGGAGGAAAAAGAGACTTATGAGTTTAGAAGGAACTAAACTAATGAAATATTAATAATAAAATAAAAAAAAATAATGAAATATATACAAAACCATATCAAGCTCCCGAGATGACAATCACGGCTGGCACTGGGACAGTCCCAGGCTGGACTCAGTGACGGACAGGAACTGGATTCCGGATCTGGATTCAGGATCGGGATCACAGGCAGACAAACAGAGTCCTCCTCAGATGTCGGCCATTGAAGGAAGAGCTAATGACCCTTTGATCCCTCAGCTTTTATACTGAGCATGAGGCAGATGGGATGGAATACCCCGTTGGTCAGTTTTGGGTCACCTGTCCTGTCCGCTTCTCCCTGCAGGTGGGACCCCACTATGCTTTTCCGCTTCCGACCCTCCAACGTGGCAAATACCAAAGTTGGTTGGCCTTGGGGGTTACAGCAATAAGTATAAGCAGGAGCCTCTCTGCATGCCATGCCTGGGCATCAGCTATAGACACACGGTTGGGCTTGATGATCTTAAAGGTCTTTTCCAGCCATAATGATTCTATGATTCATAGCTGGCTGTCACTTTCAGCTTTTGCTTTAATTGGCCATAACTCATAAATAGTGCCTCTTCTTTCATACTTATTTATGTTTCTGTGTTTGAAAAATGGCAACATTTATTTTAGATCACGGGCCCTTACACTTGTTAACGCAAGCTTTATCTCTGAGGAATGAGCCCTCCCATTTTGCTGTGACCTTGCCTTGAGCCAAGAGGCCAGGTGACATCTGGGCCAAACCTCGTGGCAACCTGTGCTTCCTGCTACAAGGGATTCTTCTCTTTGCTGCCTGGGATTCAATTGCGTATCTCATCTATTATCCCCACTCCTTTCAGGTAAGAGCACTCTAACAAAAAAGTTCACTCCAGCAGTGCTTCAGGCTAGTTTTTATGAAGTTTGCTTGTATATTACATGTATTACCAGTGCAGCTATGGTGCATAGAGCATCTCGATGTGGTGCTTCTTTCAAACCAAACTTTATGAAGTCTTTGTCTGTGCCTTCCAAAGTCGTTGCCATTCCCATCTTTAACACTCGGCTTCTTTCCTTATTATAATGATGACATTGACTACTAAGAAATAGTAGTAATATATTGGTACTTTTCTTCTTCCTTTTGTATATTACTTGTCTTTTGGGACTTTCTAATACTTGTATTGGATACATCAACAAATAAGAATTTCTGGACAAATTACATGTTAATAAGTCCTTGTTATAGCTGTCAAGAAAAGTAACACTAATAATGCATGATGGGGTTCACTGATAAAAATCACTGATCCAGTCCGTGAAGCCTTAAAAACTTACATTCAGGTGCTTGCTCAGGACAAATTAACATGGATTCCTTGTTACAAAAACAGCCAGGCAGGTTTGTGAGCTGCTGCTTTAGTAGCTTAAAGGATATCCTGGTGCAGGTTCTCTCTCATTTCACTTTAGAGATTACTTTCTTTTAAAAAGAAATGCCTATTTTTAAAAGTGTTGCCTATTAAATTCAATTTAGCTATTAAATTCCTTTGGAATCAAGGGAGAATATTTCCATTAACTTTAATGGAATGAGAAAGGGAGTGTTGAAAGTGTAAAGAATTCTCAGTGTAGATAGAGGTAGCAAAATGTGCACAGCTTCTACCACCAGTAGTGAATGATGATTTTTTTTTTTTATAATGCAGCTGCAATAGCATAACTTATCATCTGTCTTTATTACCTTCTTCTGCAGGACTCTGTGATTTGTGACTGCTTAATTGTTTGAGTTTGCACTGATATCTCATGAACTTGATAAAAATCATCTTTTGTAAGGGCTACTGAGAAAGGGATATGACATACCAGAGTCCTAGAAAAAATCAGGATATGAAACATAAGTGTTTCATAATAACTTCGTTAATAAAGAGTATTGTGCATTAATAAAGAGTATTGTGTTCATTAACCTAGCGAGAAAGGATTGGTTAAGATTTGTTTAGAGTTTTCTTTATAATGCTTAAGTCTAAGCAGCTGTTCTTTTCATTCAGAGATAAATGTGCGGTCTAAGAATGAGTCTCTTCTCACTAGTATGCTGATGTACTGCCGATGGAGAATGTGCCTGTCATATTTATATCTTGATAAAAATATTTGATGAATCTGAGGAGAGAAGCATGCAGAGTATTTTTATTAGTTTGCATGTATGTGACAAATAGCGCAATTTTAGAAAGCCACTTAGTATGCCTTGTAAAATGTTATTTTATTAGCTGTACTTATAGCTTAATACCATCCTGAATTTTTTGCAAATTTGTTGCTGTAAAAAATTTTTAGTGTAGGAGTTACTAGTTTACATGCGTTTTCTTACCACTGCTGGGATTTTTGTAACACTTTCTTAATACCATATTATATTGTGTGATAGATCTAACTGGATAACTTTTCTGCTCATCCCTGCAAAATAACTACGCAAAGGTCAGAAGGATTTGTCCTCCAACGAATTCCACAGTTTATCTCAGTTTCTATCAAAATAAGTGTGGTGTATTTGGAATATAAAGGTGAAATCAATGGATCTTTTATGTATTGTCACTCACATCTGTTGTGAATCCTTAAATCGAAGAACAGAGCTCCATAATTTAGCTTTGTAGGCAGACTTCTGTCCACTGTTGGCCTATGTATTTTTTGGTACTTGTTTTTGTCACAGTCTCCTGAAATGATTTCACTCCACATTACCTTCTTTGCCTGCACTAAGTGGGGTGTAAATTATCATTCTTGGTATGTAAATTGTCATTGGAGGTGAGGACAGTTGCAGTCATCTGTGGTGGCCTGGTAACATTCTCTGTTGCGTGGGTACCTGCTGAGGTGGCCCTATCCTCCTGTTAATTGTAGGACAGCCATTTGGGACATACGATAATATCTTTATTGCAAATTCTGCCTAAATGGTTTTAGATGTCTTGATTGCAGAGGGGAACTTGGCTTCTTCCAAATTTCTGCCTGATCTAAGCAGGCCATTAATGGGGGGAAGGCTTTACAAGATCAGTTTTGGTATATTTTCCCACTCCTTTAATCCCATCCTTTGTGCTTCCTTTCAGTGAAAGATCTCAGCATACTAAAATTCCCTTCTTTGGCATTCTCGTCAAACCCTAAGGTCACAATCAGGTCAGTGGGAATTTAAGCTGCAAAATAAATTATTTATCAAATCTCTCTCCAGATTTGAACAGCTGGATTTTTTTTTTTTTTAAGTAGCATGCACATAACTCTTAGCATCCTGGAAGTTAGTTTGACAGCAATATAATGATGACAGGTTTGATCCTACAACAACTAAATAACGAGCACAGTGATTTTTGGATCCTTTTTTCGTTGGCAACTTTAGCGTTCTGCAACTGCACGAAGAATATAATAGAATTGTTCCATTAAGGTTATAAAGCTTAACCCAAGAATATTTTTCCCATTTCATTTGTGTTAGAAATATAGAAGCTGACCTTGGCTACTGTGTCTCCTGAGACTACTTTAGTTGTGCTTGTCTTAAAGGCAGGAGATAAGGACAGAGTCTGCTAAGGTCACTGAGCAGTATAATACGTGCAAAACACCTGTGTTTGAAATTACAAGAAGAAAGGTAATAAATCAACTTAAAAATTGGTGAATTTTTAGAATGAGAGTGAGAAATGTGAGCAAGTCTGGTGAAAATGTAATCAAACTACTTTATTGTCTAGAATTGTCTAGCCAAAATAGCTTGCATATATACGTGTACATTCAGATTGCTTTAATCTGGTAGAATAAATACACAAATTTGCCAATATCTAGCAATCTACTCCATTTGAGCAAATAATCCTAATTGGAGAGAAATGTGGGTTCAGAATGAAAGGAATTTCTTCTGGCCTTGATTTATCTGTTTTCATCAGGGTGAGTGGGGAATAAAGAAGGGTAGAGATGAGTAATTGTTCCCCTCCTTGTCTCTTGGAATTTCACTTCTGCAAAATGCTATCTAGGGGCAGACCAAGATGAAGAACTCAGTTCACGGCTGTGAATGGTCAGGGGCTGAAACCTATGGGGATTCAGTGTACAAAAATGCCGGGGACAGTCAGTGTCCTTCCACAAGTGCCCAGTGTCTGCATGGAGACTGGAGCTGGAGACCTCATCTGGAATCCACATCAACTATACTTAAAATTACAACATAAATCTCCTGACCTTAATCATTGAGTACAGTTATTGAAACAGAGTCTGGGCAATATTTTCTGTACTGAACATAGTAGAAATTGCCTAACAAAAGAAAGAAATGGAAGTTTGTGATATAAGAAGTTGCCTCCTTTCAGTGTCGCTCTTGAAGTGGTACTGCTTAGAATGGCCCCATACATCTGGTATGTACATGGTTACTTGGTTTACAGGACCTGTCAGCAGAACATCATCATTTTATGCACGTCTTCCCTGAAGACAGTGAACAAAAACGTCTCTTTTTTTCTGAACCTCTGTTCATGATGCTGATGTTATTTTGTTTTAATTGTAAGGAGCAATTTGAATTGAATCTATAGTTAAAAACAGTCAAGTTGACAACAGATTTATTCAGAATGCACGTGAAAAAACATTCATGGGGAGAAAGATAAACTCAATATGATGAATAGAAAGCTCTAAATGGCCTTGAGATTTTCGGTGTTTCTGTTATTGAGTGTTTGATGGATGATTGCTTAGCTGTTATTGATAAGCTTTTTCCTGCAGGTTGGATGAAAGTGATTTTTTTCCATACATCGAGTCCCTCATGCTAGTGGTGGTTTCCTTTCCCACCTGCACCACTCACACTTTTGTCATGTTGCTCCAGTTTTCCCTACCATGTTCCACTCCTCCATTCTGCAACTCCTAGCCTATAAATAATGTCCTGTTGCTGTTAATGTGCTTTAGGCAGAGTGTAGCGCTTGCACAGTGCCAGGATATTTATTTATAGCCTTTACCATCCTCTACTAGTTCTGGATGGACCATTATTTCCCTCCCCCCCCCCCTTCTACTCTTGACAAAATGAAGCACCTCAACTGCACTGATCTGTTTCAGAGCTTGTTTGAGCATCTAAATTTTCCATACATCTTTGAGATGTCGATACGTTAGTGTGGACTACTCGGTTACTTTGAAAGTAATGGAGTGAAACCATCCAAATAGTTATCCTGAAATTGTTGAGTCTTCAGATAGAATAGAACTGAATTAAAATATCTCTGTGTACCACGAGAAGCTTCTGTAGTAAAAAATACAAAAATATGGCAACAAAAGGTATATATTTTTTTATTTTTTTTACCAAGGCTGGAAAAAACTTATTATTTGGGTAAGCGTAACTACAATGGAACATCTTTAGCATGAAACTCTTGGGGAACTTGCATGAAACTGGAGAAAAGTATGAAAGAATCTCTGGATACAATACAATTCCATGCAATATTATTGTCAACTTATTTTTTTAAATGAAGGTATACTCAATAATCCTATGTGTTTCTGGTCTATGCGTGATAAATATAAAGGCTGACTTCTTATACCAGTAGAAGCAAAATCTAGAAGCATCACTGATTATTTCTGTGTGATTGGGAAAATACAGATTTCCTACATGTTGTATCCGCATCAACTTTTATACATTCAACTCTACTAAAATAAGGATAATACTACAAGTGCGCCAACTTACTCAAGCAATTCCTGATAGCTAAGTCACTATAAGTAATACTTTAACCTGAGAATAGGTTAAGACAGCATCTGAAGAACCCTGGCTTGGTTTTGTGGGTCCATTGATCTTGCTTGCTGTCGTGTTACTTTCAGTAATCTGCAAACAAAAGGCTATATTGACTTTGTTTAGCCTCGGCCCTTGTGGCAACCTCTGTTCTGATCCTTTCCCCATCTGGTACTACTTCAGCAGTAATTTCCTTGTTATTTTTCATCAGTAGTGTGCTTGTGTGAATGATTTTTGTATAATCTCTTTTCACTGCACTTTGAATTCTTTCTTATACACCCCATGGGGGTCGGCTGTTAATTTTTCTAGGTACAGAAAAAAAAGATCCTGTTTGTGGCAAGCAGGGCAAGGCTTGGTTGAGAAGTAGTGCTGAGTTACTACCATGCTTGCTGCATTTAGCTTTTGCCTGCTTGAGAAAATGTTGGGACGTAATTCAAAAATCTGTTTAAAAGAAGCCCCAAACATTAAGGCACTAGGTTGTAATTTTTATTCCTGTGCATTGTTAGAGGGACTCTGCAACAAACAGAATGCAAAGTTGAGGTTAACCTCTGGTGTGGAGTGAACAGAAGGGCAGACTGAAAAAAAATCTAAGTAAAACCTTGAATTTGGTAAGATGCTGACACTGAAACATCAGAAAGGAAATATAAAAAATGCTTTTGATTAAGGAAGTATTTTACTGTTCTGTTGTCACCCAGCACTGGTTGGGAAGCTACTGGCAATCATACCCGCTCTCACAACCTTGAAGAGGAGAAACTACTTGTAAGTCCAGACTATCAAATTTGCACGTTGCAGACAAAAGGCTCTCTGGTGTGTGTCCTGAGTCTCTGAATAAGTCTGGAGTACTTAAGGAGTACCATGCTAAAAGGCAAACTTCTGGTAAAGTAAACTAGATTAAATTGTCCTTGCAGGCTCTTTTACCCTTCATAAATGTCCGTGTTATGCTCACAGTTAAAGCTGACCAGAGTGGGGATTTTCCTGCCAGTAAAAAAAAAATAAAATTATACATTTTTGAAAAGTTTCCTTAGTTCAGCATAAAGCAAAAAAATTCCAAGTGCATGTGAATGGCACGGGTACAGGCTGCTGCAAGCAGTTCTTACTCGGGAAGCAAAATGAGAACCAGTAAACAAAAACCCCAGTGTTATTTGACTCATGAGAAATTTGGACTGAAACTAAAGATGGTACAAATAAGCTCTGAGTTATCCTGCTGCCTTTCAGTCAAACTGTTCAATGGTATTGATAAGTTTCCATGGAAAATGCAGTTGCACTGAATCAGCATTTTCTGAGATGAGCACTATTTTGTCAGTGGATCATTTCTGTGTTTTCTTCCCCCGCAAGACCCATGACCAGCAGAAATGGTCATGGGTTCACAGCACAGAAATGAATGTTGCTCAAGAAACACGACTGGTTCAGTGCTTTGTTCCATCATTGAAAGCCTCACTTACTGAACTCCACTCTGACCCTGCTTTGGATGCAGAATGAGTAACTGCTGACTTTTCTCTTTCTTAGAGAAACTCATGTCGGATTAAAGAAAAACATAGGAAACCAGGATGTTATTTCAAGAGAGAGAAGACTTGTTAGAACTCTGAGAGGTTATAGGGACTTTGTCTGTGCCAAGGTACGTTTTCCTTTAGTGAAGTAGTACAAAGGCTGTTCTGTCTCTCAGATAAACACCGCAACCTGTTTTGGGGGACGTCAACATTTTCAAGCTCTTTGACTGCAGAATGCTTAGTTTCCTTTTCATCAACACCTTTAAACTGATTATTTTTTCCCCTGAATTGCACAGTATTTTATAATTTATAGGTAAAATATGTGAACGGAAACAAGGCCCACAAAGGGTCTTTTAAAATGCACTTCTTTAAGATTGTTATTTAAATACCACAGGGCTGAAATCAATTGAAAATACAGTCTTGACTTCCTCAGTGCATAAGCCAATGGAAATCTATAATAACCTCTGGGGAGAGAAAATCAAAGTTTGCAGGTTCAGTGACTGTGAGAAGACCCATCAGCTCCAAAGCTGAGTATGCATGGTGTCAAAGCAGTTTTGTACTAAACAAAAGCATACTTTTTGAAATAATTTCCTTTGGTTTATTTGTGCAGTAACTGCGCTGGCTAATCCTTATTAACCTGCAGAAAGGAAGGGAATGCATTCCTGCCTGTAAATTAATATGAAACGGTAAAAAGCACCTGTAGGAGTGTAATGATGTATCACTAATGGATAACTTTGTGGTGTTGTGGACAATGCAGAAAAATATAACAAAGTGGTCAGGTATTAGTAACTAGTGGTTATTCTCTAGCATTTCACTAAGAAAAGGAATGACAGAGACTGTGGGAATTAAGTTCCATATCTAAGGAAAGGACCATGTAGACAATTAGAGGGACTGCCTTGAAATAGTTTATACCTAATTCTTTTATCGTGTCATGTTTAACTTGAGTTGAAGAATCAAATTGATTGAAATTAGAAGATTGAAATAAACATGATTACATTAAAAGGGGAAATTTGGAACTGATAAAAGGAAATACTTTTCTGTACAACTTTTGATTAAACTGTAGAACTTTTAGGCTCAGGAAGCTATTGAGGTCATGAACATAATATTTATGAGATGATAAAATAGGTATTTATATTGGATATCCATAACTGCTCTAATTGATGACAGGTACTTCTGGAAGAATTTCAAACACCGAGCTTCAAGGTTTAAACAAATATGGGTTGGAGATGAGGTTTGGGAGCGCATTATTCCGCATCTTCTACCTTGTTCGGGAAGAAAAGATCCATTGAATTAACATGTTGGTATTGCACCGAAGGCGGCCAGCTGCACACCAGCTAGCATGTCGTCAGCAGGCTGACGGAAGAGATTATTCCCCTCCGTCTAGCACATGTGAAACCCCACCGAGTGCTGCATCCAATTGTGGGCTCCTCAGTACACGAGAGACATGGACATAGTAGAATGAGTCCAGTGGAGACCACCAGCATGATGTGGGAGCTGAAGAAAAAGGTGTGCGAGGAGAGGCTGAGAGCGGGTTTGTGCAGGCTGGAGGAGACAAAGGGCAGATCTTACTGCTGTTTACAAATACCTACTTTGAAAGAATAGAGAAGATAGATCCAGACTCTTCTCAGATGTATGCAGTGGTAGAACTGGAGGCAGCAGACACAAGTTGGAACATGGCAAATTCTTTTTCGGTAAGTTTTGTTGCTTATTTCTTTATTTAACCATGAGTGTGGTCAAATGCCACCTGACGTGAGGGTGGAATAGCTTGTTTGGAGAGGCTGCGATATCTCCATTCGTAGAAGTACTGAAAATGTGGTGGGATATGGCCATGAACAAACTGGTGTAAGCTGACTATAATTCATAGTTAAATGAGAATCATACAAAGAAATACTTCAGAAAATATTTTTTTTTTGTCAGAAATGAAATTATTTGTGACTTTTAACTTCACACTTAGTATCTGTTGCTTATGGATAACTGGGCAAATGTCCAATGTTTCCAGTAATCCCATATGTTTTCGGGGGCTTTTATATCTGGCAAGGGTTTTTGGAGCTTTGATTTTTGTGTGGTTGTTTGCTTTTATTTTTTGTGTTGTGTGTTCATTGATCACTCAGGACAAAGGTGTGGGGTGAGTCCCAGCTGATACATGATTTGCAATATGAATATCTCTAAAGCCCAATGCCAACTTATTTGAAGAGGCTTGTATGTAACTCTTTTTAGGGTCAAGTTTATATAGTGATGTCAGTGTTGCTCTAGTGTGTTATACTGTAATTTCTTAAAAAATCTCTTTTTAAATAATTCCTTCTGTATTAGAACTTGCATTCATGCAGTAACCAGTTGCAAGGTGTCTATATTGAGCATTGCTGAAATAGATCTTTTATAATTTTGAAATTTTGTGCCGATTATATTATATTCAGCTTTATAACACCTTCAGCTAATTTTTAAATGTAGTCTTTCGATAATTCTGTCACTCAGTTGTCTAACAAGTTGCTAACAGCATAATGAAGTTTATTCTTAGACAGTGAAAGACAGAACAGCTACCTCCAGTGGGCTTATACTTACTTTTTTTTGAGAATAATTTTTGTTAGGAAGGAATGTACCTGAGGGCTGATGCCTCAGGAAGCTGATTCTGGAAGTTATGTTCTGGAAACACAGCAGAGGGGTGTTTGAGAGAGTTACGAATAGTGGCATACCGTGGTAAGGAAGGTGAGGAACTTTCAGTGCGCTACTGGGCTAGTTAGCAGAGGGAAAGGAGTTGTTTTAGCAGCACTGGAAAGATGAAGAGAGAGCATTAATGAACTTGTGGATTTGATACAGAAGAAGAGGTGAAAAACAAAGATCATAGAATCATAGAATGCATATTGTCAGCTCATGTCCGGCTTTTCATCCACCAGTATCCCCAAGTTCTTCTTGGCAGGGCTGCTCTCAATCCCTTCATCCCCCAGCCTGCATTGATACCAGGGGTTGCCCTGACCCAGATGCAGGACCTTGCACTTGGCCTTGTTGAACCTCATAAGGTTCACATGGGCCCACTTCTTGAGCTAGTCCAGGTCCCTCTGGATGGCATCCCATCCCCGAGGAGTATCAGCTGCACCACTCAGCTTGGTATCATCTGCAAACTTGCTGAGGGTGCATTTGATCCCACTGTCTATGTCATTGATGAGGATATTAAACAGTACTGGTCCCAGTATGGACCCCTGAGGGACCCTACTTGTCACCAATCTCCATCTGGACATTGAGTCATGGACCACTACTCTCTGGACGTGACCATCCAGCCAATTCCTTATCCACTGAATAATCCATCCATCAAATCTGTATCTCTCCAATTAAGAGAGAAGGATGTTATGGGGAACTGCGTCAAAGGCCTTACTGAAGTCCAGACAGGTGACATCAATAGCTCTTCCCTGGCCCACCGATGTGGTCACTCCAAGATGATCCTCTTGCCTTGGAGATGAGAGTAATAACAGAGGAGTCTGAAGGGAGATGAGTTACACTGAGTGTGACTTTAAGAATCGTTCCTAGGGAGAGGGGAGCTGGACCTATTCAAGAAGATGAGGTTGTACGCCTTATATCTGACTGTCTCATAATACAGTAAGAACAATTTAAACAAAGCTGTGAGCCCTAGTTCATGTCAAGGCAAAGAAAGGATGAATAACCATTAGATATTACAAAAGATATATAGAAATGCCACGTCGATAGCAGAGGAAGTCACTAGTGAGAACAATACAGAAGAACAGTCAGAAACAAGTATAGAAATAGACTGAGACTAAGTAGTATAAGAAAAGAAATTTGAGTGGTTCTTCCTTATATTACTGACACATTGCCCTTGCATTCATTTTGTAATTAATATCACAGTGAGAAACACTTTGAGAAAGCATGCAAAAAAACCCCATCAAAGCTATTCAGTTTAACAAACTCTTACATGCAAAGCAGCTTCCAGACTTTGCAACCTTTAAGATATGTGTACTCAAATGGTTGAATTGAAGCAGCTCTGCAGCGTTACTGAATTGAAAGTAAGCAATCAGCAAAATCTGAAGATGTATTTGTGGAATTAATTCAATTGTGACCTAAACTGCTATGAAAACTCAGTTCAGCTGTGTAGAGCAATGTGAAACTCTTGAAGCAGCGTGCAACTTGTAAACACCTATTATTTTCTCTAAGCCTGTTTGCATTTCTAGCCCATTTTTGTCTGCTTGTTCTACTTCCATTTGATAGGAATACCGAATGGGGCATTACTGTAGTTGCAACTATATGAAACGCACTGTGTTCATTTGTCATGCTGCATTAAACTGTAAAGGCATTAATGACCAATACAGGGAATGGTGTCATTAAACAGAGGCTTAAATAGACAGAGCTGAGATCATTAATGAAGCCAGTAGATAGGAGATACAAACTTCTGGGACATATTACCACCATGCTCAATTTATTACTGTATAAAAGTCCACGAGATGTGGAAATAGCATTGAAAATCAGTAAGGATGTAATGCTCATCTTGTTTGAAATTAAGGGGTATTTGTTAAAGAGAGTAGCTCCGTTACAGGTTTTAGGCATTGCTTTCCATTTCTAGTACCATGGGAGCTGGGCCATATGCAGCTTAACCCCTTAAAATGAAGTGTTCTATTTTTAGGCTGTGTGATCTCATGATACCTGTTTACGTAGCTGTGCTGAAGTTACAGTATAGAGGTACTGTCTCAGAGGACAACTGGATAACTCTGTACTGTACAACCACTGTATAATCTCTTTTACAGTGTAGCTGTTTATACTCTGTATAATCTCTTACTTAGCTTATCACAAATGCACAGTCCTTAAGTGAAGTGTGCTGTAAGGTTTTATGAAAAGACATGGATTACATTTTCCAAAACACTTCAGCTCTGTTTCTAAACAAAGTGCTAGCAGCACTGCGCCTTGCACAACTGCGTCTTGAGTGGTAGGTTTTGGGAATGCCAAACCAAGTTTGGCATCTTTGTGCCAAACAGATTTTTTGGAGAGAATGGTGGGGAGAAGGTTCCCTGCTTAGGACAGAGTTTGCAGTAAGTCTGTGGCACATGAGGAGGGGAAGGAGGGGAGGGTGGCAGGAAGGCGCCAATCCTAAACCAGCACAGAGTGAGGTGAATCTGAAATGTAGTTTCTCTCACAAACTTAGGTGACTTCCTGGCCCTCAGTCAGGACCTTCTTAAGAGGTGGGATGGCTTTGTGGCCACTGTCACTGTAGATACGGATGGTTAGTGGCTCTGATCCATGTTTTATGAGGTACCACCACAGCTGGCAGAGCCACCACCCAATTTTTCCATAAAGACTGAACAGCAAGTGCAGTCGCACTGAAAGTAGGGAACCTCAGATACAACTCCTTCGTCACTGTGAGAGGGATCGAATATGCATCTCCCCAGATGATAACTTCCTCACCTGCCTAGGACTGAAACCAAGGAGTCGCAGTCTTTCCTCCCACCACATCTCCTGCTGAGCTGGAGTTGCTGGGCAGCCATAGCACAAGTTCATGGTGCCAGGCAGCAGGAAGCCAAAGGGATTAGGTCCCTGTAACTCAGTCATGAAGGCGGCAGGTTCCTCCTTTTTTGGCTGCTTGCGTAACTCAAGCAGCAGGGTCTCTGCAAAAGCAGCGACGTGCCCTGGGCATTCTTGTGGGAAAGAGGCAGGGAGACGGCTTTCAGGTCTTACCACCTGCTGCCACTTCTTCCTCCTACTCAATCTTTTTCATGTGACCATAGACAAAGCGGTGGTGGCCTCCTCACTACTTCTGCTGTGAGCAACAGCCAGAGGAACCTGGGAGGGAGAGGTGTCTTGGGTATGGAAGACGCCAACTGTAGATCCATGGAAGAGTGATTGAATAAAATGTGTGAGCAAAGCTGCTGCCAGATAACCTAGTTCAAGGACCAGAAATAGCACAACGCGTTAGCATTGCTTGGGCCACAGTGGAAGTGGCCCGAGCACTTTTGACTTGCCATGAAGAATGTCACCATACAATGTGGAGGACGTCTGCCCTGTTCTGTGCAATGTAGATATGCCCTTGGATAGTTCACTGCTTTTTGAATGCTGCTACCCAAGCAATGAGCCAGTTTATTGTGAATCCTGCTTTTGAATGTGTAGCTCCAAATTCCTCCCAAGGCACGTTTTAAGACTTTCATATCTACCTCAAAATATGTTTTGCTTTGCTTGTGTTACTTGGGCAAATAAATACATCTCAACCTCAGACCAGAATGAGACTCGACAGCCAGGCTCCAGAGGTGTGGGATAGTCGAGGCCCAATTCACTGATGTAAATGATAAGGGAATAAGGATCTTTGGACAGGTTTAAGAGCCAGCCCTGTGAGCAGAAAGGCTTGTGAGGCTGGAGGGACCATGAGGCTTTAGAAAATGCTGCTCCGGGGGACCAGGCTGTTTAGCAAATCATAGCTGGTGCATCAAGGGGTAGGTGCTCCATCCTGTGCTGGATGCCGAAGAGCACCTGTTTTGGAGATGAGAGGTAGATACCTACTTACCAACATAGCTGTACCTATCATTACATTTCAGCCTGCTGTTTGAGTCCCACTTCTAATGCCTGTGTAATCTTTAGCATGGTCAGAGCCAAATGCACTTGGCAAGGGAGCAGAGGAGACTCGCAACAGTGGCTTGTGATAACCCCAAAATTAAGAGACCGGAAAGGGATTGGCCTGAGGCCATCACACTCTGAGTGTATATGCTGTCATGCTGCTACCTGGAGAGCAGGGTTTTGAAATCTAGGGTTAAGAGAACCAAAGGCCAAGAGGTGAACTTGAGCGGTTAAACCACAGAACAGGCTAGGTCCTGACCCGGGCATAGCAAACACTGGGAACAGTCTGGTGTTGAAGCAGATGTATCTTGAATGCCTAATTCTCTTAAGTGCTTTGGAAAGTGAGACTGTCTGCAAGGTGTACACAGATGTTGTGGAAAGTAAGGTGAAAACTTCCTTTTTGCTTTCTGAATCATTTTTGCTTGTGTGTAAACGTTCATCGTCCCTGTGATGAGCCTTCCAGCAGGCAGGTGAAGTAAAATGAATAGTACTTTTTCTCCACAACGACTGCTACTTCAGTACCTCTTAATGTGCTCTCTGTTGGTATGGAAACGTGATGCTGAAGCTTTGAGAGCTCATCTGCAGAGGCCAGTGTTTCCAGAAAGACCCCCACCTCTCCTGACTGTCTCCAGCTGATCTGTCGTCTGCAGCTAAACCCTAATTGGAAACCGAGCAAAATCTGGGGCAGTGTTTGGGGACAAAGAGAAGGAAGAGCTTGAGCTTCTTAATAATGAATACAGAAGGTTGTAAGGAAAGAGCAGGGGGTAGTGGAGAAAACAGTAATCTGAAATGTGGAGTACTATTTGATTTTCTCAGTTAAACTTACTTCACTCCATCAGTGGCAGATTTTGCCCAGTTTCCATACTTTTATGGCAGTAGTACACATTGAGCAACGGTTGCTTTTGGGCTGCTCATGTGACTGTGTTTATAAGAATAATAACCAGGCTAAGAATTAATGTCTGCCTTTTTGACGAGAATGCATTGGCATATTTATGCTTTTTAAGACAAACGAGTTCGAAGTTATTAAGAATTATGTTGATGTGTTCTTATTGTATTTATTAAGTCAATTGATCTGACTAAATATCTTTATCACATCTCATAGTAGAATTTTTTGTGAATGTTACTCTGTGCTGCTGATAAAACTACTCCCATACTTATGCGTAAGATAAACGTTTGTAGGTACCTACTGCCTCTAAGCCCAGAAAAAGGAAATGATAATAAAATGGTTAAGAATGTGTTAAAGATTTCTCTTCACTGTAATACTTTCACTTAGCTGCTCTTTGACCCGCTGCATTATAATTTTTTTCCTGTGAAATAATAGCAAAGAACTGCTGGAAAAAATCATTTTGTTCTGCTTTGCTCAGTGCCTTTTTCAATCATGTCATTAACATGAGATCTTTAGCACACTTGTGTGAAATTGTTGCCCAAATATTTTCAGCATGTCTTTGTTGAAGTACTTTGTCACAGGGGTTCATTTAATGGGAAAACTCGAAGGGGGTATCACTCATATCTTTTAATGCACTGCACATTTGACACAAATCCACAAAATTGATGGTCATAGCTTCAAAGCGTCCCACAGTGGCACAAATAGCTTCTCATTCTGGTGGAATATTGTTTTAACATGTCAAAGTGTATTTGAGAAATAATATGATTACCCGTGGATAATGCTCTTGGCCTCATTGTGGTGATTAAATAGATGCTCAGTTTCCAGCGAGTTCTGCAGCCCTCTGTTCAGCCTGACCTTTTCTCCTGGCTGCAGTGCACCTTGGCGCATTAGCATGTGTTCTGCTCGTTACAGCAAGAGGCGATTGCTGTCCTGAAAAACGTCAAATATCCCAGCTAGTACACGATCAGCTTTGCTTTTCCCTTGGCCTTAACCCACTGTCACTGAATATCCTTAACAAATGCTGAAGACAGTTGGCAATATCGTAGAAAAATTGATCCCAGCATCTGGTGCAATGTGTTTGGCACAAGCTGGCACTTTTAAGAGTGAGTCTTGTGCCTCTCTTTGCCCCTCTGTCTCCCTTTGTCTGGCATAAATATTTGTGTCTTTAATTCTGAATCTCCCATATAGTGGAAGGTGCCACAACTGACGTTCAAAATGAGTCCGGCATATAAAGCAGTGATAAAAGAACCATATGTATTGAGAAAAAGGAAAGTCTCAAAGGCCAAATCTTGCTTTACAGCTCGAAGTGCATTTCCTGAATGTTCTAGCAAGCTTTTTTGGTGGCGTGGGGGTCTGTCGTGACAGGGAATGACCACACCACAAGTAACGATGGAGATTGAATACCGATCTTGTTAAATATGGATTAACTTAATTGGTCACAGTGGAGATGTTTCAAACCAACGCTAATGTAATGAAATCAGAATGTCATTATAGAGAGCTGCAGTGTTCAGCAATTTAAAAAGACAATATTGTTGACGTGGCTCAGCAGTAAGATAGGACTGTGCTCCCTCAGCCCTTCCTGCTTTTGATGAAGCTCTTCATGCTACCTCATCCCATGCTTACAGCCCTGTTGCTGTTGTTAACTGCCTGCTGCAAAGTGTTGGATCTGCTAACACGTTAGATGAGAAACTCTAAGCCACTGTAGATGCAACAGAAGAGATGGTACATGATAGCAAGCGATATATCTCTTAAGAAGTGAAAAGTGGGCAAAAGGTGGTTTTTAAGAGAATCAAAGTAGATTTCTCAAATCAGAAGTAGTGTTTTACTTCCAATTGCTACCGCAAAAGCTCTTCCAGCAATGCCACGGAAGTGTGGCCAATATATTAATGAGGCATTAACTTGTCTCCCATGTAAATGCTGTCTGGCTGAGCTCATGTAGCAACTGGCCAGCTCAGGCTGGAAATCCTAATGCTTTTAGATGCTGTGGAACCTTTTTGTGGAGTTCTAGGGGTACAGTGCCGTTGGCTTTAAGTGGTGGAGTCCTGCTTCTCTGCAGCGTTCACTACTGCTCCCTATTTTTAAGTGTCCTTAGCAGAACCTACCTTAAAGAGGACTATTTCAACTCTGCTTTTATTTTCTTCTCATACGAAGTAAAAAACTACAGGGTGGGGGTCCAATTCTGATTTGACATCAGTGTTAAATTAATAAAAAAAATGTAATTAAGTTAATTAAAATTAATGTGGTTGATTTAAAATAGGCTTCTAGTAGCATAATAAACATGTAACTAGGGAAGGACTGGAATTATACTTTAGAAAGAGCATGGGGTTTAGGCTGATTGTACATCACTGTAAAGCTCCCTCTATCTGTCTATGGAAATAATTCTGCTGATTTCAGTGTCAGATCAGAAATAGTTGGATAATATGACCTTTTGAATCTGTTCTAATTGGCTTCCTGCTGCTAAGCAAACTATCCCCTCAGAGACTGTGTTCTTTCATTTGGAGAGGTTTGTGTCACTTCACTGAAAATAGAGGTCATATCCTCAGTTAGTGTATATTATCCACTTGCATTCAAGTTAATAGTTACGTCTGTTTTCTGACCTGGGAGCTTATCCCACATTGTCTGATAAACATGTTGCGTGTGTGGAAATAGATAAAAGCAACTGAGTGGGAAGAGATGGTTTCAATATGTAATGAGGTAGATATGCTCGGTTTCTGTTAAAATCTCCAGCATGATCTGTAACACTGCATTATTCACTCCAGTGTTTGTTCTCAAGCACCAGGGCTCCTGCTTTAGCAATGTGTTAATGCTTGATCAAGCCTTGAAGCTTAAAGGTTTTAAACATAACACTGAAAACAAATTCAGCTAAGAGGTGAATCAGAAACTTTGATACTCTGGTCTATCATCTATGCAGAAGAGAATCTTTCAAGATGCACTGTGCATGCCAACGCTCCTTACAGTCCCTGCAAGTTGGGAGAAACTGGCATTCCTTGATATTAAATTAATATTTTCTTTAAAAAAAATAAAAATAGGGTGAATACAGAGCTCAGAGATAAAAAGTGAATTACTGTATTTTTGCTGCAGTGCAGCTTTGAAGAATGAGCTGTGTACTGAAGCATTGGATACTCGAGAACAGTTAAGTTAGCGTTATCTACTTTAGTTAATCTTACCTTTTAGCTGCATGTCCTTCAATGTATTTTCCATATTTTATTGTTTGAATAACATGCCTTTGCAACAAATGGCTGAAAACAAACTAATAAATGAAAGCACTCTGAGAACTGATAGTTTCCCTAGTCCTGCAATAACCCCATTAGTTATTGTCTGGACAGCTAATACTGTATTTCGTTGCATAATGATGTTCTTCCATTCTGCCTACATGAGCAGACTTTAGTTCCACAAAGTGGGACTTGAAAAATCACACGGGAAAATAAAGTTCTGCATTGTTTTCATTTGGTTATCAAAGCCTCTTTCCTTTAAATGCTTTTTAAATTTCTTTGGAGAGAAGGGGAGAAAAGAGTAGGTAGTGTGTCTTCTATTTTGAGTTTTGATCTGCATTAGTGGTTTTAACCCTTAGGTCTTCTAGCTGTCCATTTAGCTTAAAAGAAGAAATGATGGCTTAGGTTTGTATGGCACTTCTCTGATAAAGGCATTTGCTGTTCCTACTGCAAAGCTATTAGCTCGTTCTCTGCAATTTAGTTTTGGTCTTTTTGGTATTAGTTGGGCGATGACATGACAATATGGTGATGCTTGCTGATCATTTTTATCTGTGATATTTTGCTTGGGATGACAGACCCTTTTGCTGCCCCAACTAATTTTCAGACATCAGAAAACCTGGTGTGATGAGTAGGAGGGCTAGAGAGATCCTACCTTTGGCTCAGTTGTACAATTTATGAACTAGTGCATTTCTGCAGCTAGAACTCTCTCATTTATTTGCATCGCCTTAGCAAGAACAGGGCTGTAAAGAGGAACATTGTTGAAAACTTCTAGTGAACTTTTGGACTCTAGTAGTTTGCTGTGTGCCAGACTGCAGTCCGAGAGTTGAATCGGGACTGTTTTTTTGTGTCCCCGAGGAAGTCACTGAACCTCTTCTTGCTCCAGTTGGTGAGAATTAATTCATTCATGTTTCAAAAATACTTTGAGATTGTCATCTGGATGGAGTCATAACAGTGCAAAGTGTAAACAGTGCACCACAGTCTATGGCTCAGCAAACTAAAGAAGCAGCTGAACACTATCCAGGTGTTACTAAATCATCTTTATGTCTGTAGGGATTGTAGTGCTGAAGTGTAAACGTGTTCTTTTTTTCTTTGAAATACATTGAAAAAAAGAATTAATTGTTTACTTGCAAGATGATTGTCTCATTGAAAGTCTTCATACCCACATTTTAAGTGTTGCGAGTGAAATGTGGTATTACATTATCCATATATGACTTCTCACGTGTTTTTTCAGAAATACAGTAAAAATAACTTGTGCTTCATGTATTGTTTGCGAAGTAAGTTTCCACCTCCTGGGTTACAATTCTGAGCAGGCGTCTTGTTTGAGTAGGAAAATATACAAATACAATTGTATATCATTCCTCCTCATGCTCCTTGCCATGCCTGTGTGAATAGCACAGATCTGTTGATTCCTGCCATATGTGGTTGGTTTAAAAAACTTGACAGTCCAAATGTCAAAGTTTTCTCAAATGTGCCCCCTTTTTAAATCTATATACTTATTATTGTCTTCTAACTAGGCTTTTCTTTCATGATCTGAAAAGAAGTATTAAATCCAGAACATTTCTGTAATTTATGGCAAGTTTTAAGCAACTTAAATATATAGTTGGGAAGGAATGAATAGTTTGCGAAGAATAGCATTTAGAAGAATGTTCCTTTTAGCATTAGCAGTGTATTAGCAGACTGTGGTTTACTCAGGTTTTTGATGCTTTTCAGCAAATGTTTTTGAATGTTTACTGTATTGATTGACGGTGAATATTCAGTGTTTGAGTTCTGTGCCTACGAGCTCTGTGCCTACAGGCTATTGATCAGAAGCATTTTATAATGGTTTTTTGCTCCTTGATTAGACAAACATGCAAGCACTCTGGCACAAATAATTGTGTGGGTGAAGCTGAGGCTTGGTTGCCAGGAACACTCTTTTTTGGGTTTTTAAAATTTCTCCAAAGCCTTTGGTCAGAAAAACAAGGTGACCGAAACATTTTCAGAGAACCAACCCAAAAGGCTCAAAGAAGGGCTAAAAAAGGACTTAAAGTGTCCAAATAAATAGCTGTGGATCTATTTCTTTTAGAATTTTCCTTATTGTATTTAGAACAGAGAAGAAGGTCACAGAGTATGTGGATCCAAATGATGACACCTGTAAATAGCACTAGCATTAAAGGTCACTGCCTAATCTGGGAGAAGCACTTCTGTTGATCCTCATCCTTCAGCTGTGATCCACAGAAACCCCATTGGGTTTGATCCCCCCGACGATGGTGGGGGTATGGGTGGCACTGCCTCCTCCGTGCCCGAGCCCTTAGCTGACTGATGTCTGGGGGCTCTAGGCAGCTCCTGAGATACATCTGTAAAAAGGATATGGTCTCAGTTTCCAAAAAAAACTGCTGAGATCCCTGTCCTGCTGAGGGCTGGGAATAAGGAATAGGGAAAAAACTATTAACTAAGGTTTCCTTAGAGCAAGAAATACTGCACCGTTCCTTATGGTTTGTAAAAGCCCCTAGTAAAAAGTAAGGAACATTAGAGCTACTGAAAACACTGTTCAAACACTGATCTGGCTCCTTTGAACTTGTCAGCTTTATCTCATAAGCTCACTTTGGTTCATGCAGGGGGTCAGGGAGGAGAGCAGAAATTGTGCTCTTCAGCCATTGAGCTGCTGGGGAACGTCAAGCTGTCAGGCTCCGACGGTGGGAGCCAGCGGAGCTTCTGAAGTCACCTAGCATATGATGGCATCTCTTCTCTTCTCCGTTGCACTGTTCTAAATATGACCTCAGCTACACAGATAAGCTGAGGCTCAAGCCTCAAGGGAGAGTATGAGAAGGGTGGATGCCAATAAAACTCTTCCCACATTCAATAGCGCAACAGTGTTTGAGAGTCGGAGGGAAGGTCAGTTCCCTTCTCCCTAGCCCAGGTTTCGTCTGCTAACTGTCTGGGCACGTGCGCTCTGTGTATCTTTACCAGGGTTCATAAAGTGGTTTGTACTGGGAGTAATGCAAATTGAATTATTTATTTCACTTAATGCAGATCTTCATAAATTGCTTGGGAACTGAGAAAATATTTGTTCGTACTTATTTGCCAAAGGCTGAGGTTTGCAAAATATGTGGTATTCTTGGCGGTCCTCCCTTTCACAGTGAAGCAAAAACAAAGGTCCGGTGAAACTAAATGGGAATTTACTGTTGAAATTGGTAGGCCTAGGACTTGGGATGTATTGATTAATCACCCTGATTGTGCTACTGCAAAAATGTAAACAGGTAAATAAAAAAATAATGAATTGGAAATAATACAGTTTTCTTGCATAAAATCTTTATACAGCCTTCTTTCTGGTGCGCTGAGCACTCCAGCTGACTAAGATGACGGCTCCTTTTGTTGCTCTGCTTCCCTCAGCTTTCAGCAGTGGTCAATCTGTAGTGGGTTTCTCTGTTGGGAGGGTCCATCATTTTGAGGCTATTTGGAAAGTGCCTATCAATGTGGGCTCTGCTAAAAGAAATAGGTGAATAGTATAGCGTCAGTCCCCTGTGGTGAACAGGGAGCGAGAAGGCTGATATATCTGGACAAACTGAGCTCTATTGCACAATAACAAACTGAGAGGTAGATTCCTTTTGCTACGCATGACTCACTGCTGCAGTGGTTTCCCTTTCATTTATTTAGCTATGTTTGCTCTCAAGCACATCTGTGCTACAGCCATTTTTCACCCCTTTATTTGCCAATATAAGGCATATATATGATACTCTTGCTCAAGCTGAGAATAGCACTGAAAACCTTTCTTTCTCGTAGCAGAATATACAGAGTGCTTTGAAGGTCCTTCAGCGAGACAGCTGTAGTGATCTAAGCCTTCAAGGCACACAGAGCGCTCAAGGACACAGGTTGAAATTCGGGTCTTGAGTTGTGCTTTTACATGTTCTCCCTTTTTGGGTTGGTCTTTTTTTTTTTTTTTGCTGCCTTCCAGTTTTGAAGTTGCTGATATAAGATGATCATGCTTCCTACAGGCTCTCTGTAGTGCCAAAAATTGCCAGACTTAGTACAGAGAAAGAAGTGCAGGTGAAACTAGAAAGACCAAAAAAACCCAACCAGCGAACCAAACAAAACCCCAAAACTTTGAGATTCTAATGTCTCCTATAATGGCAGTCGTGCAGCTGGTTAAAAAGATCCTTGGGCAGTCTTCCAGTTTTGCGCAGTTGTTCCTGTAGACCATTTCAGAAGCCAGAATTGTGGTAGCCTGCGTTTACCTTGATCGTGGTATATGTTTATTTTGTGTTATTCATGCTCCAGTTTGGCTGGATATTGCTTCTGCCGTGGAGTACACTGTGTAGCTGCACAGTCGTGACCAGTTTCAGTTTACTGGGGGGGAAGCGTGGCTTATGCTAGCCTCTGGACCCTCTGCGCTGGCCCACCTGGGAGAAGGGTCACAAGCAGGGGTGAATCATTTCTGTGAAATTTGGGCTGAATTATTAAAATCTGGCAACTGAATGCATCACCGTATAGTTAATGGGAGGTTTGGAAAAGGCTTTTACATGAATGTAAGGGTGATTATTCTTTCTTTGACTTGTAAATAAGCTTGCACATTGCTCTGACTTACAACACAGCTATTCCTGGTTCTTATTTGTTACATCTCATTATAATCTTGTACTTTATTTTCCATTTCTTGAACTTTTAACTTTTTCAAGAATTTAATTAATGCGCTTCTGGCAAGCATTTGTGTATCGTTATTGACATATTTCAAAGTAAGCTCATTTCTCATCTTCTCATTGCTTCTTTGAATCTTTCTTTTTTTCCATGGAAAGAGAACATTAGGCCCAATTCCTAAAGGACGTAACCTAGATACCGAGGGCGCACATTTATCTGCTGTTTGTCTATGCAAAACGCTAATCCTAAATATAAATACTCATCTGTTAGTTATTTGCATGCATGAAAGATGGTGGGTGCATCCACACAAAGCTTTTTTTTTTTCTTTTTTTTTCTTTTTGCTCTCCCCACTTGCGTTGGTGAAGAGCTCTGTGATGCTGAGTTAACATGGAGCGGAAAAGCAATAAAATAATCTACGCTTTTTAGTCAGCAAGAACAGTAACAGCTGGAAAAAGCTTAATTCATTTATACTAATTATACACCAATTTTATGTATTGATTATATTACTGATTTATACTGTTTTATTTCTTCAGTTTGGGATTGGTTTTTTGTCCTGGAGAGTACACATTTTTGTGGGTTTCCATTTCTTATGGCACAATTCCATTGTTTTGGAGGGCTAGGACAACCACAGCACCAGGACTTGAAAAGGACAAAAATTGCCACAATTTTTTGGGGCATCCTCGCTTTTTTATGGCTCATCTTTTCCAAGAGAAATTTTTTTCTTGAAAAGATTCTTGCCAGGTATTTCAGTAGTATGTAGCTTGTGCTGTAAACCACCAATTCAATTAACTTGTAGATATACCCGAAAGCTAAGCTGTTGCTTGAGATGCTTATTCTGACAAACCTCAGCCTCATAGTCTAGCTTCGTATTGGTTACCGACAGAAGCTGAAAGAATGTTCTTTTGACCCTGATGTGCTGGAGGCCTGATAACCAGTTGAATGCCTGGTGCGCTTTGTGGTAAAGCTTCTTGAGGATACACGTTTGGTCTTGTAATCAATATGACTAAGCCTGTCTGAGCCATGATGCAGGGGACAGATTTCTGTGAGAGAGCATGAGGACTGTCAAATAATAAATGGGTAAATTATAGCAGTACTTCGTAACAGTTAAGCCATAAAATAAGAGAACAAGGCCACCGTGTAAGATAACTGTAATGTATGATACAGGTAATGAAGCACTAATGCCACGGTAGAGTTTGATTACTTAAAGGAAATCAATTAAACAATTTGCAAGGATTGCTAATGTCCTCTTGCTTTGGGAAAGCAATCAAAGCACAGTAGTACCAGTACTACATGAACAGCAGCAGTCAGTCAGTTGTAGACAGTGAGCAAGTAAAAGGCCTAAACTGTCTCTGTAGATTATTTACCCAGCTTTTATACAATATGGAAATTACAAGTTTATAAAAGTGTTTTGTGGATTAGCTCAGAACACTCTGACATTCTTCAGTCTGCTGCTATTAGTGATTGCTCTTTTGGCGTAGAGAATTTCTTAAAAAGCTTTCAACTCTGTAGTGTGGGGAAGAATCAAAATCAAAGTGGGATTTACAAAGGACCTGTTTTGTTGAAGCCAGCTATTACCGGTGTTTCAACGTCTTAGCTTCTAAAAGACGTGACCTTTGCAAATGAAGAAATAAACCATATATACAAAAGAAGAGGCAGTAAGGGATTTATGGTGGCACATGCAGTTTCAAAGTTTTAAAGGTTTCTTCATTCATTATCTTCTTCAGTGTCTCCTTTCAAGGGACAGTTTAAGTGAGGCTTGTTTTTCTTTTTAGATTTAATGAAAGCTAGAGACTGCATGGTTAAATACATGCTTGCAGTAATGAGGTGACAATATCAAGGCACTGCTGTGAGTGCTGAAAGAGTACCATGTGCTATTTATTTAGTATATCACACGCGCTTGAATTTTTCTGGGCTTTCCTGACTATCATTGGACCAACACATTCAGATGTCAGTGGAAGAATCGCTGCAAGGAGGCACCAGGGCTCTCCACAACATCTCAGGCCTCAAGCTGTCCCTTCCTGAGGCACAGCTAGGGCAGGGCAGATGTTCCACTACTAAATTTTGCATGCGTAGGTTGTCGGAGGGAAACTGATTGCTCTTTCTTCATCCCCCACAATACAAAATGGCTACTGCTCCCATCACCCAGAATGGTAACACGGTAGTGCTTTTTTTTTCTTCCCACCTGTGCCAGGCTTCAGTCTTCATGGTGGTTCTTTTGCTCTCCGTTGAAGATCTAGCCCTCTGTCTCTCACCCAAGAACCGGCGCCCACATAACTCCCCTCAGCCCCTTTTAATTGCTGCAAGCTCCCATCTTTTGACTTTCTTGATACCTTCGCCCATGCTGTACTAGTCCACTGACAATGCAGAAGTGAATTTTTTCCCCCTTCTATCACCATGCTGTCGAGTTTCAGATCTTGTCCTTTTCCTTGTGGCCCTGTGAAGGTCCGTGTTTGCCCACATCTCCAGCCTGATTACTTATAATTCTGTTGTTACTCCATTTTTTCCCACTCATACACAAACATAGTCTGTGCCTTTTTCTATATTTCTACATATAGTCTTATGTTTGGAGGCTGTCTTTTCAGGTTGAGCTTGATAAGTTATTATGCTTTTGTCATTGATATTCCTTCTTAACACTTAGCACTTCCATAAAGCCAACAGGAGGTGAGTCTCTACAAATGAAACCCTCATTTCTGGTTGAACCTCCATGTGCTTGCTTGACAGTAGAAGCCAAATGATCTTGTTTGGTCTTGTCCTGCCTTCTCTTTCTTACTGCACGAACTACATCCCTTTGAAAAGCTGGCAGTGAGCTCTTCGAGGCAATGCTTGTGGCACACGTGAAAATCATAATATAACATTTTGTGTACTAAGCATAAGAGTGTTTATTTGAAAACAAAGTAAATGAAGCGGAAAAGGAAGCAGCTGAATGTATTGTGCTACAGAGATTCTTGGGGAGTACTGAATCCGTATGACACCATTTGCGCAATATAACCATATGGTTGTTTTCTGTGTGAGAAAGGCCTTGCTTACCTGGATGTTTTTGCATTAGCAACCTGATTTGTTATCCATACTCCCCAAAAATACTATTTCTGATTGTCCTGGATTCAACAGGATGTCTCTCACTCAGCTCTACTGTTGTTATACTCATTAGACTCAGCATTGAGAAGCAGCCTGGAATGGGGGTAGAACATGGTTTAATTCAAACAGAGATGCTTGTGGGATGCCTTAAAAACAAATAAAAACATTCTGAAACAAAAACAACACAATATCATATTCCAGCTGTGAATGCTTGTGATGTTTGTGGGATTTTGGTACAGATTAGAGGCTATGTGATAATGGGCTGGGCAATAGGCAGTGGCATTTTTAACAGGAGGTTATTCCTAAAACTCTCTACATGCATTAGTGGAAAGAAGTGGTATCAAGCTGGTGGGATTTGCTGATGTTTTTTCATTTCATTAAGCCTTGATTCATATCCATGGAACTTAATAAATACATGTTAATTTCTTCTTGACCCTACGTGTGGGTGGCTGGGGGATTACAGGAAACTATTTGCTTATTCCCTTTCTTCCCCTTCTTTCCTCCCCCGCAGAGCCACACAATGCTCTCTAGCTTTTCTGCTCCAGAAGAAGACAGGTTCCCTGCTCTCACCTGTAGTTTCTTGGCCAGCTGATGAGATGTATGAGAGAGTACCCAAAGCTATTCGCTATTTGTAATTCTTCCATCTGCCAGGAATGTTTTCTGCTCATCTTGGGTATCATTTCTCTCAGCATATGCCTGTATGAACTCTCTACAGTCTGTCTGCACAACGATGATGTATACTCATATACTCATTTCTCCACAATGGTGTGCTTTTAAAACGTGATAATTAATTCAGATAGCTGCTTTGTGGCAAAATCCTAGCTGGAGTCAAGCGGTCCTTACCTTGACTAGCTAGGTGAAATCGATGTATTGTCTTCTCAACTGCAGTTGACCTCAGCCAGCTACGTTAAGATGATATCTATACAGCTGGTTTTCTACAATGTGCTCTAGCTAAATCAGGTTAGTTGTCTTGTTGTCAAATAGCCAACTTTTTTCTGGCAATGAAAATATATATTCAGTGTACTGACAGTAGAAGAACTCCATCAGATGGAGTGAGGGTGGTGAAGGTAGAAGCTCGTGTTCTTAAGAAGGGAGTAGAAAGCATCCCGTTTGAGTCTGAGTTGAAGGGTGGGTGGTTTTCTTTTTTTTTTTTCTTCTTTTTTCCCCTTTTCTTTTTTCCCTGAGGTGGTCTGGTTTCATGAATGTTTTCTTGTGAGTTCTGTTTCTGTATATATTTGTTGGGAAATCCTGACAGGTGCTATGCATGGGGACAGAGCCTACCTGGATGATTTCATTCATGATTCTGGAGAACGTACATGCCAAGAATTTGTAGACATTTGCCTGTCATCTTTATTATCTCCTGAAAAGGGTCTAAAAAATTCTCCTCTGTGTCTGTATATATTTCAATTTCTTATAGAAAACTCTATTGTCTTTGTGGAAGAAAATCCTTTTTTTATTTTGCTTTTGTACAATACCTACTACAGCAATGTGCTGATCTCTAGTTAGAACAGTAAGATACTGTGGCAGCACCCCTAATGCTTATAAAATTCCTTTTCTTTTAAGGAAGGATTTTTTTTTTAAATTTCCTGTGTTGTAGCATATTAAACAGAAGCAAAAATCCATTTGACTGAGCCTTATAACTCTTTTTAGCATGTGATAAATCATTCTTTTCTTGGATCAACTTCTCACTGGTTTGGGGTTTGGGGTTTTTTTGAGATTATGCTTTAAATTCAGTAGTGATAAGGAACTGTGATCATAGGTCTCATGATGCTTAGCAAATTTAACAACAGCAGGATTACTGGTATGGTCAAGATTGTCATTTTCCCTGTGTATCTTACAGTAGCAGAAGTGACTCATGCTAAAACTAATGCACTGATGGCATGAGTGCTGTGTACATTTAAAGTAAGATGTGGTGGGGATTCTCATAATGTGTGTTCTTATCAGGCAAAAACCCAAGAAATTAAGAATGATTGATGGGGCTTTAAGGGGGGGGATTTTTTTTTTTGTTGTTTTTTCTTGTTGTTTGTTTGTTTCTAGAAAATGCCTGAAACAAGGAGAGATTAAACAATGTGCACAATGTCACACAGGAACAGGAACCTGTTACAGAGTCAGGAACTGAGTGGAGCTCTTCAAGTCTTGGGTATCTGTTTGAATAAAAGACAGTTTTTATTTGTTTATGAGATTCTCTTTTGATCATTTGTACAGTGTCATTTCAGACACACTGGAAAGTTGTCTGGTGGCCACTGAATTGAATACCTTTCACCTCTTCAGTTGGTGCCCACTATTTATTTGGGAATGATCTTTCTTAATTCCTCTTCTCCTTTCAGTGTTGTTTCCTGTACCTAAAATGTATCCTGTTGTGCAGTAAGACTATAGATTTCAGAGCAGTTGCATCATTAAACAAGAAGGGAGGAAAATTTTGCTAAACAACTGTTTCCCCAAGAAGGAATAATGTTGTGCACCTGCATTAAAAAAAAAAAAGGCAAAACCAAACCAACCAACCAAAAAAAACCCTAAACCAATAAAACTTTTCCATATTAAGCAAGTATGAAATCCAAAACTTGGGGTTAGGGGAACATAAAATAAATTGTTTGCATAACGTTATTGCTAATGGTACTTTATTTTTAACACGTGAATTCCTTGCTGTTTCTACTCAAAGGTCACATAAAAGACATAGAAACAAATAGCATAGAGAACCTATGGAAATTCTTGCCTAATACCTGAATGCAGTATCAAAAACATGACTTCAAATGTGACATTTTTAAACAATTCAAAATAATTCATTTGGAGTTCACTTGACTTTGGTTATATGCTAAGAAGCCATTTTTAGAAAGTCATTCCCATTTAACTGCTTTTGCGTATTGCAGATT
This sequence comes from Vanellus vanellus, assembly GCF_965231255.1. Taxonomy (NCBI): domain Eukaryota; kingdom Metazoa; phylum Chordata; class Aves; order Charadriiformes; family Charadriidae; genus Vanellus; species Vanellus vanellus. The sequence goes on from NC_138907.1 coordinate 16,039,951, forward strand.
GTTACCTAAGGAAAAAATGTATAAGAATTCTTGCTGATGATCTAAAGAATGTGAGTAAGATGGCTGGCAGATGGCTTACAGATATCATTCTGAAATATCTTATACTGACAAATAACAACGGTGTGTATAATTAGCACTCTGCAGATGGTATGCAAAATGATCTGCACTTAGTACAGAAATTCTTTTTCTTTTATTTTCTTTTTTTTTGACAGACTATTTTTGAGAGTCAGTTTTGAAAACATGGCTTGTAGTGCTGCTCAGGATAGACCCAGATGTAGCTGAGAGTGTGTTCCCCATCTGGTTCCGTGTGAGAACAGTCCTGTGGCTTTGGGGTTCTGGTCCACATGCAGAGTGTGCTGTCACAATTTTAGTAATAATAACACATGGGTAGAACGTATTAGACTAATATAAAGTTTGCAGGCTTGTAAAGAGAGGAGATAGAGACAAGGCACAGTGGAATCATTCTACTTTTATTCCTCTGAATTTAGTGAATTGTCAGGTATTTTCAAGCACGCAATGCCTTTGCAGTCCGAATGTTCCTTCCAGCACAAATGATTGTACTTGCACTTTAATACTGGATGTAATGCTGATCTCTGCTGGTGCTTTTTCATCCAGATGTTGGCAAAAGCAACCAGCAAAGAATAGACTTCAGTGACCTCTTACTGTAATGATGTTGCTTACTACCATTTATTTGTATTATCGTACTAGTTAGGAGCTTTCATCTCTGATCAGTTCCCATTGTGTTTGGAACTATGAAATCACAAAAACCCTGATGTCTTAATGTGTTTTAAGGAATTTTCTACTTAGTGTAGACTAGAGGCTACAGATGAGCATGTGCAGCTACCTGAGAGACTGTAAGGAAACAGGAAAATGATATTTTGTCATCTTAGTGTATGACTTTTTATGGTTATATTGCTGCTGAGGAGAATATACAGTTTAGGGGGAAAATGGCATAAGGAACAGTGGGAAGACAAGTGAAAAGATACTTATTCCAAAACCCCCAGCAATTAAATGATGGCAGGAGAGGTCATAAGCGCAATAGGGACTGGAAGTAGTCTTTCAATAGGTAATGAAAGATTTTGGAAAAGAGGTAATGACATACCTTAAAAGTGAAGGAGGAAAATTAGCTTATGACTTTTGTGATAGAGGAATGACTCCACAGAAGGATACAAAGTGAAAAAGCTGGTGTAGTTGAAGTGATGGGCTAGGAATATGATCCATCCTGCAGTGTTTGGGATGGCTATGGACAGGTACAGGCTTTATTTTTCAAAGCTGGAATAAATGGTATTGCAGTAAGCAAAATAGGAGTGAGAGTGTGAAAGTGAATTTTAGTAGCATGACAGTAGCCAGAAAGGAAAGATTATAACTCAAAAATGACAGGCAAGATAGCTCTACAGAATTTGGATGGGTGCTTAGAATTGTAGATGAGACAGTGTTTTATCATCCTGAGTAACAAGCAAAACGGTGAGTTATAATGACCAAAAAAAGAGAAAGGGCCTGTGGAAAGGAGAGGTGAGGAACTATTTTTAGGTTTTCTTGCACTTCAGTTCATGGCTAAGAATCACTGAGAAGTTGGTCAAGATACGAATTTGCCCAGGAGACAAATATAAAGTATGCACAGGTCCTTGAAGTGATGGCAAGGTGAAGATACCCACATTTCTGATCTCACATTACCGTGGGATGTGCTGTAGAAGGAGAACTACTGACTCCTTGCAGAAACAAGGGGAGTTAGATAGGTGGTCTCAGGGATAATTTGAGCGTAAAGAGAAAATAAAATCACAGAAACCAGAAAAGCTGATACCATGTCAAAGCACATGAAAATGGAGATCTCGTTATAAAATCAAAATTATGAAGCAGTGTGACAAAAGGAAAGAAGCAATGAGGTCATGGGCTTGGAAACAACAAACACGCTTGCAAACTGAGGGGAAAAGCCAGCAGGGGAGAGAGAGGTTGCAAAGGGAGAAGAGTAATAAGGCTGGGTCACTGGGACACATGAAGGGATTCAAAGAAAATGCTGACGTCTGCATCCATTGGAGGAAGGAGAGGAAAAGAGGAAAGGAAGCAAACGAGGAAGAGAGAGATGATAATGTATCGTGTCAGTGCTCCCTTGAAGTCACTCACTCAGCTGCTGTGCAGAGACAGGAGTTGAAGTGGGAAGGTGAGCCAGTTTGAGGAGCCAGAGGTGGCGAGAAGTTTGCAAGGATTATAGAAATGTACAACGGGATCCTGAAGTGACTTTCTCCTTGGAGTGAACGCATTGGAACGGACCAAAATGGCTTGTAAATTCAATAGGCAAGTTTTATTAGGACGTAAACTAGAAGGAAATCTTTGAAAATAGAGAAAACTTCAGCTGAGATAGATAAGGGTTTGTAAACAAAACTGCCCCTTTCTGCTCTGCTCTTGCAGGATGGTAGCCTTCTTTCATGCTTGCTTCTTAACAACTTGGCGTACAAGTATCTAAAGGGTGGGTTGAAGGAGGATGGAGCCAGGCTCTTTTCAATGGTTCCAAGTAACAGGACGAGGGGCAATGGGCACAAGTTAGAACACAGGAAGTTCCGTTCAAATACACAGAAAAACTTCTTTATGGTGAGGGTGACAGAGCACTGGCACAGGCTGCCCAGGGAGGTTGTGGAGTCCCCTTCTCTGGAGATTTTCAAGACCCGCCTGGATGCAGTCCTGAGTAATGTGCTCTAGGGCAATCCTGCTCTAGCAGGGGAGTTGGACTCTAGAGGTCCCTTCCAACTCTGAAAATTCTGTGATTCTGTGAACTCAGAGGCCTTCCTCAGAGAGCTCTCTGCAGGTCACTTGGTGTCTTTTTCTTCCCGTTACATCTGAGGTAGGTCTGTGCGGCTGTTTCAGGTAATGCCAGTCTGTGCTGGCAAGTAGCTGGTGGGATGAATCTCAGCAGTGGTGAAATCGATTTTGGAAGCTAAGCTAGACCAAGGTGGATGATGAGGCTTTGTTCAGCTTGTGCTTACACAGGCACCCAGTGCCTGAGCGTTATTGGTGTCAAAACACCTCGGGGAAGAGCTAGCTGCTAACAAAGAGGAGGCCACCCTGTTAGGGAGACTAGGAGGACGTTATGAAAAGCCACCTGAAAAATTGTGTTGGGACAGCACGTGTTCAGAGAGGAGAGACAGTTCTTTAGGAAACAGCATGTTGGATTCAAATTACAGCGGTCTGTTTTTGACAGCAGGTTCAATAAACCAGATTGATCCACCTCCACCCAGCCCAGCATGCAGTCAGAGCACTGTATTTTAATGCTCCTTTGTAGCTTCCTGCTGCTACAGTTATACCCACCTTCAAGATATGAGGTCAGCTGGATTTATTGCTTACTGAGAGTGAAATGAACACTTGGAGATTGAATATTTTTTTTCTTTTTCAGTGTTTAGGTCTATTGTGTACACCTTTCATGCTATTATTCCTAGTGAGGATGAATACACCTGGGTTGACTTTGGCATTTAGCGGCACTTTCAGAGAGCTGTCAGAGCAGCACACCCAGGGAGACATCCTCTCTCAGCTCTTCTCTCATACTCAGGTCTTCTGTAATACATTGTGCCATTCCTGTCAATAAATATTAGCACCTCTTCAGCCTGGTGGTACCTGTTGCTCAGCCTCTCCTTGAATTCAGATGGTAAGCTTTGATTATTTCTGGTCTGACTCCAGGACCACATTTAAATGTGTACTGCACCACCGTTTACAATGTATTTACTTTGAGCAGTGAGCAGAGTTAATGAGAGACCTGAAAACTGCCTTTGGGTCCAAGGATCTACAGGAAAGGCTTAAATGAATTGGAGTAACGTGGGATTCTTAAATACACTCTTGAGATTTAGAGAGTGATATTTTCCTCAGAGTTTGTGGTGCATAACTTTATGGAGTGATAAACCGTACATCTCTAAATGTTCCTTGAGTTATATTAAATATATTGGGCTACTACAGCTCAATAGAGGGTGATCATCTAGTTCTATAGTTCTAGTCTCTGCTTGCAGATGATACATTTAAAGCTTCTAAAGGGCTGTCAATGAACCGAAGTCATAATGTGGCTGGTTAAACTGGTTGTGTGCGCTTTTTGTATGGATCTGATATTCTGGATTCAATACCAACCACCATGACAGCATGAATGTACCTTTGTGGACTGCAAAAGAAATGTAGGGGTTAAAATATCTCAGAGCCACACACACAAAGAAAAATAGCTGGCATTTTTAAAAAGTGTTTGCATGTAGTGGAGCACAGTAGAAGCCAAACTGATGACTTTAATTATACGGAGACTCGGTCTAAAGACTTCAATAGTTAAAAAGACATGAGAGAAGAAGGTGATGTTCCATGTTGGTACATTAATCCTCTTGTTTATGTTTCACTTATGGGGTTCTCAGTTCTTGCAGTGACTGTATTCAGATCTGGAGGACTTCCTGCTTCTTAGCTGGGAAGAAAATGATAGAAATGCTCTTTGACTGGCTGGGGAGTGTTGTGGGTGAAAAATAGCTTAAGTTCTATGTGTGTGGTGAGTGAATGTCCAAAGTTGAGCTTTGAACGCTCAAGCAGCAGCCTGCTACTTGCCAGCTGCAACCAGTATGGGCTGGATTTAAATTTTGATAATCTAGACTAAACTGAAGTGGCACAGCCTGAATCCTCTGGTCAATACAGAAAGATGAGAGAGAATGCCCAATATGGGTGGTGAGCACTTGTTGAGCTTCTGCACATAGACTATTTAGATGGGGAAAAATGTCATTTTGGGGCCTAGGAAGAAGAGGGTGTGGGGGCCAAAATAAGGGTTCCTGAAAGGAAGAAATGGTTTCAGGAAGCAGGAGGGGCTCTGGAAATAAGAAGGTGAAGGTCCTGGCTGGAGGAAAGAACATGAAAGTGGAGGAAGACCTAGGGATCAGAGAGATGTGTGGAGGCGAATGCTGGGGGATGCCCAGGCACTTTGGCTCATAATGGCTGAGAGTTTATTGTGAGCAATGGGACAGCACAAATCAGCATGACTTTCCACCTGACCTTTCCAGACTAGCATTGACCAGGGAAGGGAAATCAAGATCTAGTGGATATAAGGCTGTGGCGAGGAGTACGCAAGAGAGGGTGTAAAATAATCAAGTATAGTAAAAGCAATAAACATGTTGCTTTGTAAATAAACCCCAGTATCCAGAGCTGCTGTGTGTTGTTGTTTTCTCTGTCTTGCCAGGGATGCGGAGAAACTTTGAGAAAATTAGATCAACTGATATGTGAATTCTTAACCTTAGTTTGCTCAGGGAAAGAAGAGTGTAAGTACTGAGGGGTTCGTGTATGTTTCCACTTTCAAACTTCCCAGTGGACCATCTTTGTATACCCGCCACCTTCCTTACCACCCAACTACCAAAAGGATGTACCACGAGGTGCGAGAGCAGCTGCAAATCTCAAGGCTCCATCCTTGACAGCAACAGCAGCAGCGCTGTCTGCTTCTGATTTTCATTTCTGTATTGGGTGGCAGCAGCAGCTGATGTAGGCGATGTTGAGTGGTTTGCATAGTGTCTGTTGGGAGCCTTGGACCGCCTTGATTTTGCACAGATGGCCCTAACAGTGTTTGAGCACTTCACGTTGATTTTTGAAAGGCTCACACCTGGACCATACAAAAAGTATTACAGAAAAACTGGGATCTCAATGCTGGCAAATTCACATTCCTGACATAGGGTTTGATGGTGTGCAGGCTTTAGGATTTGCTTTCTGCTTCTCTGCAGAACAGTATAATATGTGAGAGTGAGTGCTTAAGGGAGAATTCCTTAAGATCAAATGTAGAAGGAAATCTTAAAGCTATTTACTTTCCTTTCAGTGGTCCTAACTCCCATCTGTATTACTTCATACTTAATGGAAAGTAATTCCTTTGACTTCAGTGGAGCTTTTCCTGATCTGAATGCTTGAGTGAGAGAAGTCTCATGTGCATAAATCATATTACATACCTGAGAGCCCTGGGATTTCTTTTACATTGTTACATCTGTCAATCTTCACGGTTTCTTCCTTTCAGTTGGCAAAAGTGACTCCGCATAACCCTTTTTTGTCTTCTGCTGTCATACCACAAATGTGTAGGTTTCATTATTTCTTTTTGCAATACTTCATTATTTCTTAGTGCTTGGTTATAATGCCCAAGAACCCCAGTTAGGATTTAAACTCCAAAGAATGAAAGCAGAGGTTTGAGGACAGTCCCTAAACAGAAAAAGGGAGAAAATTCTTCCCAAAATCCAGGTTAGGCAAGAAGTCAAAAGATACAGGAATATTGCCACAAGCCAGACTGAGAGAGACTTTGGAAGAAATACTGAAAAGGAATTGGCAAAAGATTCTTCAGCCTTAGAAACCAGAAAGAGCAACAACTAAAGAATGGTTCGCTGTACAATGAAGAAGAGAGGCACGTAATCCAAGCGTAGCTAAGAGTTGAACTGGACGGTTTGTGCTGAGATTTAGCAGGCCTAGGATGTGGCCAGTAGAGGAGAGGCAAGACAGCTAGCAGCTGTGAGGTTATGGAAATAGAAATTACCACTTTCTAGATGAGAAACCAAAGAGCTTAGTTCTTTCAAGTCAGGAGACCAAGTAATGTCCATCCTACAATACCGAAAGAGCTGGCACGTGAAATTGCAGGAGTGCTGGTGAATATTTTTAATAAACCCCAGGGGAGAATAGATATGACTACAGAATAGCAAATGTAGTACCTTTATTTAAGAAGGGGGAGAAGAGGTGATGTGGGAAAGGATAGACCATTCATCTCGCCTCAGCTGCATGCATGGCTTAGAACAAAGTTTGAAGGAAGAACTAATTAAGACACATGAGAAAATGGGCAATGGGATAAAGAGGAATCCTGGCTTTACGAATAAGCTAAAGAAAAGGCAGGCACCTGCCTTTCTTTTGTCGTAAAGAAAAGCGCTCAAAAATTTGAAAGAGTGCTTCTAAGCACCTATTCTCCGGAGAAGATTCTTAATTATCGCTCCTTAGTGGCTCAGACTTTACAGTCAGTGGTTGTGCTCAGTGTTTCCCTCCAGACTTCCCTCAAGTTTTCTGCTGAATAAACTGATCTTCAGTAGTCATTTAAAACATAGCTGTGGTCTCCTCTCGGCATACCAGACACCAAAAGCTAGATGCAAAGCGGAGCTTTACTGTGATAGCACAATATTTTACATTATTGTTTCTGCAGTATTTTATTTTTAATGTTGGTAATTGCTTTGTGTGTCTGTAGTTAAGTGTCCTCATTTTGAAACAAGGACAGTGTGTACTGAACCAGCCAGAGTATTAAAAAGAAATTTTAGTGGGGTTTAATTTTGCTTTGAAACAAAATGACAACATTCAACATTTTTCAAATCCTTTTTTAGGAGCAGCCTTCAATCTACGTTGTTATGAATAATCAGTTGGTCAAGTAAGCAAAGTGAAGAGACAGTTTCTCTGTGAACATTATGCAATTTAATTATTGTATCTTAGAATTACTTAGAATATGTTCACACTAGGGCTATTTTTATGATTCTTGTATAGTGTAGAGAGATATCAGGGATAGTTGGGTTGTGTTAATTGCTGTCTAAGCCTGCTTCCACTCTCCAGTTCATCTCAAGTATTTCTACAGTACATTGTAATCTGCGTTACAGACACACACAGTGCCACTGTGGCAACCTTGGGTGAAGCATGGATGATTCTACTGGATGTCATGCTGAATCATATGTGACTTTTCTGTTTCTTTAAAATGCTAGATCTGTACACAACAGTAACCATATATACTGATAGAGATATGCAAAGTAAAGGAACTAAATCCTTCTTGAAAATTGCTGTAATCGGCAATATATGCTTAAAATGTGTTTCCTTTAAATGTTAGCTTACACTTTTTTGCTCTTTATATAAATGACCCTTACACATTTAGAGCTGCTTAGGATATTGCTTCATCAGAGAGCTTTAATTGTGAGATCCTCATAACCATTAAAGTTTTTGATTCTGAAGACATTTCTGATTAGCTGCGAGCTATCTTACAGACTGCCAAGAAACAGGGAGGGTGTTGCTGCTTGTAGATAGGGGAAAATAGCAGTGGTGACCTTCATCTGCTGTCCACCTCATGAAGCAGCAAGAATTCTTGAGAGGCTTTCAGAAGGATTTGCACGTGAGGCTCATGTGGGTTAGGTAGGCCTGGCATTTACATCTAACTCCTGCTCTCTGAAGATGAAGCATGTTAGAAAATGCTAGATACCAAGGAACAGGACCGGTACTGTCCAAAGGCTGTGCTAAGCCAAAGAACTATGTGTCTGTCATTCAAAAAAGCTTGCAATGAGGGAGAGAGGAACATGGAGAAAACACTGGCTTGTTCTCATTAGAAGGCTACGCTTGTAGCAATTAAGTGGTAATTCAAGTTTCCTGGTCACGGTAGAATCTCGTAACAGTCAGGAAAATTGCGATCTACTTGATCCCAGACCGTGCAACTACATGTGGTGAGGTGATTTTTCCTTTTTTCAGTTTCAGTCAGCTGGTAGCAAATGTCTTTATTTTATATTGTTCCTTACAGTCTGCTGAAACATATTTCTGCAGTTCCTAAACTCAGATTTTGAGTCCTGTTTTCTTACTGAGAATGTATATGTCTCTTGTTTTCAAATGCCTGCAGCAAGCAAAGAATTTCCCCAATTTTAGCCTTTTCTGTCCGTGGTACATTTTAGTTAAATTTCTCCTGTCTCTGCTCTTACAGACCTTTCTGGTCTTCTCAAGATTAAATTTGGCTGATGAAGATAAAAGAAAACAGATAAGAACAATAGGACACTCCCTTATGCCGCAAATATAGAAGCGGACAAAATGCACACCACTGCCTGTGTACGAGAGCTTGAGAAAATAGTTATTTTCCATACCTAGCACAACTGAGCATGTGCTTCCAAATATTAATCTTTGTGTGTAACTGAGGATGACGCATACGGAAGAAGAAAGAAAGAATAAAAGGAAGTGTAGAAAAGCAGCATGTCTCTAGACTGCTGCAGGAGTATCAACTGCATGGGTTTTGGGAAAAGTATGGCAGTGCGTTGCAGTTCCCTTTTTTTCTTTAGGTGGGCAGGTTTAAAAAAGTTGCTTCCTGGGAGCACTTGTACGTTCAAAATTACCTGGGCTGAGGAAATGTGTAATCACTCAGTTTGCATTGATTTATCTCTCTCTTTTTTTTTTTTTTTTGCCATTATTAAAGTTTAATCATGTTAAGCTCAAGTCAATTTCATTAAATTCAGGTACATGAAGATCTCTGAGACTGATGTAAATTTTGGGTCATTATTTGCTTGGCACCTTAATTTTTACAAGCCTCTTATTCAGTCTAGACTTTATTGTCTTTTGATGCTTGACGTTTTGTAAAACAGACTGAGAGCTGCGTGAAAACTTAGAATCATGGAATCCCAGGTTGGAAGGGACCTCAAGGATCATTGTGTCCAACGTCTCTTGGCAAAAGCACGATCTCGACAAGATGGCCCAGCAGCCTGTCGAGCTGAATCTTAAAAGTGTCCAATGACGGCAAATCCACCACTTCCCTGGGGAGATTATTCCCATGGCTGATTATAGAATCATAGAAATAACTTGTGAATCAATTCTCATGAACTCTGTAGATGTTCAGATATGAACCAAGTCTTGCCTTGAGCTAAATTCTGACCAGATTTTAAGAAAAATAAAATAGGAGCTAATGCTCTCTGTCATTATATCTGATACTTACGATGATTGGCAGCAAACTTTAAAACATGTCATTATGTACTAGTTAGGCAACCTACATACTGATAATCTTGATATTGCCAGGTGGCTTCTAAATTCATTCTGGCTTTAGAGGTATTACTGATTTCAGCAATATGTAAAGTATTTAAGGTGGAAAAAGGGACGAAGATACAATATTACCTTTTCTGGTAGGTTGACCCCAGCCAGCAGCTAGGCACCCACAGGGCTGCTTGCTTACTTCACTCCCCCTCCGACTCCTGCAGGATGTGGGAGAGAATAGGAAGCTCGAAAGTGAGAAAACTCTTTGGTCAAGATAAAGACAGTTTAATAGGTGAAGGAAAGAGGGAAAAACCCAGGAAGCAATGCAAGGGCAAGCACTCAACACCTACAGGGTACCTATTGTCAAGGCCAACCTTAAGAAGCAGATATTTATGTAGTACTGATCTCTAAGATTTTTGTCTCTTCAAGATTCCTCCTATTGTGTCAGAAAAACACATACAAGATTTCTGAATCCATTGAGTAGTAAAAAAGCTCTTGATTTGTTTTTCAGATTGTGACTTGTCTTTCTTTATACCTCTTTACTTTGTGTATCTTTGTAACTTACTTTAGAGGGGATTTCAGATGTCCCCATTTAGAGCATTCAGCAAATGATGTAAACTAAACATGTTCTGATTCACTTCATGATGAACTTACTTTTAATTACCATTTCATTGTGAAATGGTTACTCTCTGCTGTGAGTTAGCTGGAAGAAAGATGGAGGCCTTTAGTTTCAAATCTAAACCCCATTTAAAATATGTGCATATGTGTCACACAAACACATGTATTCCGTGTTCTGGGTTTAACTGGGCGTTAGCTTAGTATCCAGCATGACTTTACAGAAGACCATCGTCTGAAAATAAAGGGACATTGAAATAATCCATGCAGTTAGTTTACAATTCAGTGCTAGATGGATTTTTATTGAATTACAGCTTTGCATACAGTCTACAAACGAAACAAGTTTATCTAAGTGAAAAAGAGTAAGTATAAATTAAAACATGGAAAATTAAAGATGGCTGGTGAGTACAGCATTTTGATGTTTTTGTTTTGTAAAGCTGATAAATTATTGCTATTAAGGTATGAAAAATTGAGAGGTTTTCGCGTGATAACCGAACTTATGTATTCTGGTTTGGCTGTGAATACTTCGGCATTTAATAGTCTTTAGCTATTTACAAGAAAAAGAAATAGTAGAAATCGCATTTCCTAGTTTCATGAACACTGGGAATGAAAAGTAGCTTCTACTCTATGACAAGTAAAGTCTCCTTGCTATCTATTGAAAGAAAGATTCCTACTAAATTACTAATTTCTCTTCAGACCTGTGTGTTGACTTAGTGGTAAAGTTTCACTTAAAATAACCCTTGTCATAAGATGGCCCATGCTAAGAGGTGTGTGAAAGACAATGCACCCAAACAAATGTTTTTTTTGAACCGTTTCCAGTGGATGTAGGAAAGGAATGGTATAGATTCAGTTTGGGCAATGAGCAAACATGATTAAAATTGATGAGGTTAGGACTGGGATTAATATATCTAATGATTGGTAAAACTTTTTCTTAAAAAAGGAGGATCATACTGTGGCAAATGCTGTTGAATTTAAGCCATAAGGGAGATACAAGGATGAAACTTAAGTTTGTTCTATAGTTGTAATTGTACTGTAGCTGGGTATCAGGGCTGTACCTGTGTGCACACCTAGTGCACTTAATTTATTAATTCCCTGGGTGGTTCAGGATCTCACTGATGTGTCTGCCCAGGTGTGACAATCAACTGGTTTGATACAATGGATTGACTTGAGGCAAGGTGATTTCTGAATCATAACCACATACCCAACAAAGTATTTCACTATTTGTTACAGCAGCTTTTCAGGCAGGAATTTCAGAAAGTCCTGGATGTTCCCCCAGGCTGCTCCTGCTGTGTCTAGATCAATTTATGTGTCATAGTGTGCTGAAGTTTATGAACATCAAAGCTGAGTGGAGAACCTGGTCATAGTAGAGAGTCTAGGTGGTTTCTGCTGCAGAACCGACCAAACTGGACATAGATAAGACACTAGTAAATGGTCAGTAGAAACTGGTCTTGCAAATGCAGAGATGGTCATGTGGAGCAGTCTTTCATAGGTAGCTCAGATAGCTAGGAGAAGCTTTGTGCATAAGGTAGGATAGTAAATAGTGATGCATCGTGCATGGGCTGAAGTGCTCAAGTATGAGCAGGCCAGATGGATATATGAAATCAGTCAAAGAGAAAGTCAAAGAGAATTGGGGGAAACTTCACGGAGTTTCCCCCAATTCATCCGAAGTCACTGTTGGAAGGACATTTGTGAATAAGCCTCATTGTCAGTTGGAGGGCAACTGATCCTATCTATTCAAGAGATTTGATTGCCCACTTAAGCATTACCATATGCAAAATTCTTAATAAAGCAGCATTTATTTTAAACACTCTGTCTGTGATTGCCTGTGTGACAATACTGATATATATTGCATCATAATCCATCACAGTGAATTGAAGAGTTTCGCAGAGATACTCCATGCTATATGGCTGTAGAAATGTTTACCCATGATAGCGTTGACCACTTGACTAACTGCATGCCTAGCATCAGTGGAAGAATGATCAATATTTGCTGAGTCCCCAGGGTCCCAATGGCTATTCTGAAACCAAATCACCTAATAGAATTTGCTGAATAAAAGTTACTTTATTTCATTCTGAAAATCTTATTCCACCATCCTTCAGGTTTTCTAGTGAGTAACGGGGTTTGATATTAGCAGCTAAAGCCCTCAGAGAATGGTAATTAGTCTCTGAATGCTAACCCCCTTCAAAATGTGGGTGATGGATAGCTGGCGAAACTGTGACAGGGAGGCCTGTTCATTACTGGAGTCATTCTGCAAACAAAGCCAAAAAGGCATTAGAAAGATGTTAAACAACAACAGAAAGTGAAAGGTGGGTGGTAGAGCCAACGCAGTACAAATCCAGAACAGACCTGTGCATTTACAAAACTCAACAAAGAAGTTGAACTAAATTCTTCCGCATGCTGTAATGCTAGCTTCATGGCTAACAAAATGGAGAGTGATTGCTTATTCATAGACCTTAATTTGATTGAGTTACTATTAATGACACCTGAGAGGGAGGTTTTTATTACTGGAGTAAAAATGATAATCAGGAAATATCGAGTGGGGAAAATTGGAGAGGAAGTGTAGAATTGCACTAAAAATGGCATATCCTGTTGCCAAATGACTGGTACCTCAGAGACAAATCATGTTCAGCACTTGCCATTTCCTCAAAGCTGAAACTGTTATTAGCCATATGAACTGAATTTGGGCGGCAAAATAGGAATGATAACTGGGAACTAGTTAGGAATATTTCAGTAAATGTCTACAAATTGATGATCTAATCCATGGGAAGCGGTGGCAAGTTAAAGAAAAAAGACATGTCTAGACAGCAAATGAAATCAAGCTTAATATCTTGTTTCCCTTGCTAACGGACAGATATTAGCCATTTTAAACCAATCCTTACTTCACCTAGTTCACTGCTTGCTTACATAGTTTAAGAAGTTCAGTTGGACATAACTAACTTCATGAGCACACTGCTAATACATTAGGCCTCTTTAAGGGTCAGCAGGGACCTAAAAGAATAGAAATAAAAAATTGAGTCATACCCCATCAGTCCAGTTTTTCGTGGGCTCACACAGCATTATGTGCATGGACACCTGTGCTTTATTGAGCCTGTGTTCAGATGGATACTGGAGTCCTGTCTCTTACTGGGGCGGGGGGCAGGGGAGGAGCAAGTCAGAAGGTTCCTTGACAGCAACTGCTAAAAGGAAAATATTCTCTATCTACAGATCTAAGTAATTTGCAAAGAGCCTTTCTGAGTCATTGATGTTGATTTTTCAGGAAGTTTTCAAAATCCTGACAAACTTCCCTGAAATGAAAGAAAATAATTTTGCAGCATTTAAATACACTAGAAGAGGCTGTTCTTAGTAGTTCTTGGCCTATCAGTCTGGCATCAGTCCTCGACAAAATAGTGCTAGGCAGTGCTAGGCGTTTCTTTATAGAATTATCTGTTGCTACTGTTACTATTGAATTTAAAGCCTTGATAATTTAATGACAATGTAATTAAACTTTGATAAGACATTGCATTAATACCACACAACTTTCTCATTTGCAATAAAAATGACACAAAATCAAACTGTTACGCAATATATGGATGAAAAATAGCTAAGTGGTGTATCTCAAACCTGAACTGTAAACAGGAAGAAACAACTCCTGTCTGAAATCTTTCCTATTTCTTAGTCTCTAGAATTGGCTTAACGAGATAATGTGTAGCACTGGAGAAGTTTAAAGTGACTCAAGTAGTGGGAATATGGCAGTTGCTGGAAGAGAGACGACAACTGTTGCGGAATGACCTGAATGGGTGTGGTATACTGAAAAGGGCAAAAAAAACTGTCTTTTAGTGTGAAATTCTTCCTGTGGAGGTAATGACAGTAAGGATGGAGAATTCTCTTCTGGTAAGTGATACTGGAAAAGTCTTGAAACTCCTGTGGATTATCACCCAGGTGTGAAATGAGTGTAATGTTGTGACTATAAGGCTTTGGCTGTATAGACGAGGAATTATTAAGCATTTGGGGTACAGAAGGTACCTTGTCTGTACATACAGACAGTCGCTAATGGACTACAGTGTAGATCTGCAAATGAATACTGACCCAGCCAAGTCCGGACCTGGAAGCTTGTCCTGGTTTGAGGTAAAACAGAACCAATTTTGTTCAGTAACTTCGCTTCTTAGCTGGGCCTCTTCTAACAACTGAAATTAACTGCATATTGTGCAGACAGTGTTCACTCTCTCAGAGTGATAAGACCAATTGTTTATAGCTGATGCCCAGGCATGGCATGCAGAGAGGCTCCTGCTTACACTTATTGCCATAACAGCCAAGGCCAACCAACTTTGTTATTTGCCACGTTGGAGGGTCGGAAGCGGAAAAGCATAGTGGGGTCCCACCTGCAGGGAGGAGCGGACAGGACAGGTGACCCAAAACTGACCAACAGGGTATTCCATCCCATCTGCCTCATGCTCAGTATAAAAGCTGAGGGATCAAAGGGTCACGGGCTCTTCCTTCAATGGCCGACGTCTGAGGAGGACTCTCTCTGCCTGTGATCCCAATCCTGACTCCAGATCCGGAATCCAGTTCCCGTCCGCCACTGACTCCAGCCTGGGACTGCCCCAGTGCCAGCCGGTGACGTGATTGTGATCTCGGGAGCTTGATACGGTTTTGTATATATTTTTCATTATTTCTTTTTATTTTATTATTAATATTTCATTAAAGTAGTTTAGTTCCTTCTAAACTCATAAGTCTCTTTTTCCTCCTCTGCCTCTCTCTTTGTAGAGGGGTAGAGGGGAGCATCTGTCGGTCCCGTCTGGGGTCCCTTGGGTCCCCAGTGGTGGATTTGGCCTAAACCACGACAGCTGCTTGTCTGACTCACTGCATTTGGCTGTGCCACCATGGTGCCATTAGAAGGTCTCTACGCTGTCATCCTCTGGGTGGTGTGGATGCACAATGCAACAAATGAATAAAGAGTCCACTCTGTATGGCTGTTTAGTCGGGCAGGTGACAAATTCAGAGGTGAAATAAAACATATGATCAGGGAAGATAATTAACTTTTCCCTTAGCATGACAAGCATGGTGGTTGCCTGTCCACCTTCAGGGATTTCAAAAATGAAGAATGGGTTTCCTCCTGACAGAGCACGTGCTAGTCCAAGCAGGAACATTTCAACAGAGCCCCATGGCTTACCTTATGCACAAAGCCAGTTATACACCACAGCAGTCCCTCCTGACATCATGGGTTAGCAACCTCAAAAGTAAAAACCAACAACAACAAAATAAAAATCATTGTACTGTTGTATTGACTCATACAACCACAGAGTTGGGATCAAACACACCTTTGTGAGTCTTCCGGTAAGCAAAGTTAGCTGTAGCATATCAGAAGACAGATCAAAATGGTCTACATGTGAAAAAGAAAACTTCTGGCTCTTGATTAGCCCCAGAAATTTAATCGATGGCCAATTACCAAAAGGTAAAAGTACAGCAAGAGAACTTGCATAATTTACATTCTTCAAATGGGTTCAGTTTAGAAGGTTAATATACAATACATGGAGACCCCATGGGCATAGTGTCCTATCACAGAACAGTATCAAATGCCACAGCCCATGAGATGAAGGTCAAGAATTTATCATCCTTTCATTAAGTAATCAGAATGGAAGTCAAAGAACAATAAAAAGGGAGAAAATCAGCAGCTGTAATGGCAGCAAGATTAAAACTAGCTCTTTCAGAAGGATTACTGTTAAAGTCCTCTAGATTTTAACAGTAGATGGCAAGGTTGTGTGTTTTGCTGGGGTTTGAAAACCCTGAGCCACTTCCTCAAATGTGATGACCTTTCTATTGTAATTTTGCTTTGAGCAAATTGATAATAAGACAACAAGAAGGAAGATAATCTTGCCCTGATGTGCTCTGGCCATTCGCTGTCTTGTTAGACGCTCAAGGTTCTGTTTTCAACTGAGAAAAAAGCCCTTCTTTCATTTGAAAACTCAGGAGCTATTTAGCTTTAAATCACAGGAGACAGCAACTTCAATGATTCCAGTAGTTTGCATTGTGTGAATAATTATGTTTTTCCTATGAGAAAATGAAATTATTACTTGGTTTAATATGTTGCTTCTTAATTCAAGGAGAGGTTTGCCTTTTTAAGCTTTATTGCAAAGAATGAATTTTTCATTTCGTCTTCCTTTTCCCTCCCCTCTCCCTCTCCTCTCCTTCCTTTTTATTATGTCATTAAAAGAGCTAGATATATTTTGGCTGCTATTGCCTCAGACACTGTGATACAAAGAAAAGAGGAGGTACCTTCATCTTTGAATAATATGGTGACGAAAATGAACACGTGAATTTCATCTGCCTGTAGACTTTCAATGATGCTTACAGATGAAATAAATACTAAATCCCTTTCCTTACTGGGAAAGTCAGGAAGTGTCCATTTTCCATATAAGCTGGCCTATGTTTGAATACATATACGGATTATGGCATTAAATTAATAGCGCAACTGTGTCTGAAATAAAGGCAGATTCCTAGCAATTCTGGCAATGAATCCAGTCTCATAATAATGTAATTATTTCATATATTCTTCTTTTGCTAGGCTTTGATTCTATTTAAAGGAAAATAATATATTCCTCTTTTCTTCTGCATAGCAACAGAGGAAGTTGGGAGTAACAGAATGTTCTATTAACTGAACTAATGGAGCAGCTCTTTCTGCTAAACTTGTATAACTCTTTGGAAACACCATGTGTTGCTTGTTCACTTTCAGTCTCTTTCCTAATCATTTTAGCAAGTCAAGTAAGGTCCCTTCCTTCTTTGAGGATGTTTCACTACATCACAGTCTTGAAGCCTCACTTGCTGCTAATTGCAGTGATTGCAAATATGTTGACACTAAAGCTTGGTGAGTGCTGAAAAGAAATCTGCAAATATTTATTTGACTTAGTAAGCACATTTGCTTTGGCAGTGTTCACACCCCTCGGAGATTTTCTTTCACTAGCAAGCTCTTAATGGCATGAATGGTTGCAAAGCAATGTATTTTGAATAAATACTGCAAATTTCTGGAAAGCAAATTTCAAAATCAAAATGGTAAATATTATTGCTGTAAAAACGGTTCTTAAGAAGACTGTCGGACCTTCTTAAGTTGGTGTGCTATCTTGCAGATGAAGTAGCTTGTGAGTTTTCAACAAAGCATGTGAGAGATCAGTGAAACTGCCAGTTTACACCAGCAAAAAGCTTGACTGCTAAGCCATATCCATAGAGCCATCTGGGCATCATTACTTGAGATGCGCACAGTTTGTCCTTGGGGAAATCAGGGATTTAAATGCCAAAATAAATGTACTGTGCTACAGTTTAAAATAAACACCGAACTGTTTTACCATTCTCATCTATCTTTCCTTTTGGAAGCTGCAGAGCCCTGCAGTGATGAGTTTGTTAGTGAACCTTTGTGAAAAATAGTGCTCACAGGCTTCCTATCACTCTGTGTCTTCCAAAACTCCTCCAGTGTTGCCCTTGCAGGATTTTTGCTGTCAGCCCTACATTCTTGAGAACGTGACAGTAAGAAAATTCGCTAATGAGGTTGAAAGGGAAGATACAGGTGAGGAGATAACAGGAAAGAAAGGAGATAATCCTTATTTCTAAAGAACTTCTGTTTCAAAGAGGAAGGAGAATAGATGGATTTGTCATTTTTGACTGGTAAATTTTAAACCTGTACATACACACTATGAACGGCTGGTAAATTAAGTTAGAATGTTATAAAATTGTGAAGCCAACTTTTTTAACTGCCCTTCCACCCCTGGTCTCCGTTATTTTAAATTTAAAACATCATCAGGAATATTACCTATCAAGGCTAAGCATGGGAACAAAGCTAAGCATAGGATATAAAATGGCTTTTTTCTTCCAATTCATCTTTAATATATATATTGCAATGTTAGGGGAAAACCAGAATATTAGTTTTCTGCAGCATTTCATCTTGCGCTGCTCTTTAGGCTCAATTTACTGAATCCTACTTCGATGAAGTTACGTAAAAAAAAAATCAAATGATAAAAATGTGCTGATACGCAACCTTACAGAAATTGCATTTCAAGCTTAAAGAAAGCAGTTTTTCCTTTTATATGGGTGCAAAATGTAAGATGTTGACAAAGCTGTAGAAATAATTTAAGGCAGAAGAAGAAGTTACATTCCTTTGGAAAATAGAATGGTTGCCACATAATTTTTCTTTAGATGCTTCCGTTTCCTGTTCAATATATTCATCGATGATCTGGATGAAGGGATAGAGTTTGCTGATGACACTAAACTGGAAGGAGTGGCTGACACGCCAGAAGGCTGTGCTGCTTTACAGCGTGACCTGGACAGGCTGGAGAGTTGGGCAGAGAGAAACCTTATAAAATTCAACAAGGGCAAGTGTAGGGTACTGCACCTGGGGAGGAATAACCCCATGCATCAGTACAGGTTGGGGGCTGACCTCCTGGAGAGCAGCTCTGTGGAAAGGGACCTGGGAGTCCTGGTGGACAACAGGATGACCATGAGCCAGCAATGTGCCCTGGCGGCCAAGAGGGCCAATGGCATCCTGGGGTGCATCAAAAAGAGTGTGGCCAGCAGGTCGAGGTAGGTCATCCCCCCCCCCCCCGCCCTGGTGAGGCCGCATCTGGAGTACTGCGTCCAGTTCTGGGCTCCCCAGTTCAAGAAAGACAGGGATCTGCTGGAGAGGGTCCAGCAAAGGGCTACGAAGATGATTAGGGGATTAGAACATCTTTCATATGAGGAAAGGCTGAGGAACTTGGGTCTCGTTAGTCTAGAGAAAAGAAGAATGAGGGGGGATCTTATTAATGCTTTCAAATACTTAAAGGGAGGATGCCAGAGGGATGGGAGGAGTCTTTTTTCAGTGGTGCCCAGTGATAGGACGAGGGGTAATGGGCACAAGCTTGAACATAGGAAGTTCCATCTTGACATGAGGAGGAACTTCTTCACTTTGAGGGTAGTGGAGCACTGGAACAGGCTACCCAGAGAGGTTGTGGAGTCTCCCACTCTGCAGACGTTCAAAACCCACCTGGATGCTGTCCTGTGCAACCTGTTGTAGGTGACCCTGCTCTGGCAGGGGGGTTGGACTAGATGATCTCCAGAGGTCCCTTCCAACCCTGACCATTCTGTGATTCTGTGATTCCTTTGTCTCAGCCTCTGCTATTTAAAGTTTCCATGTGGTGTTTGACAAAAATCTTAGATCAGTTTATTGTCAGCGTATACAGCTTTCCCCAAAGTATCATAAAAGAAACCAAATCACCTGCAATGTTTGCAAGCAATTTAATGTAGCTGTGTGTGTATTCGGTGCCTTACAAAATGCAGTTAATTGTTTTAATCGTTTATTTAGCAGTATCTGATTAAACATGCAGACTTATCACCATAATTGAGCTGGTTCTGCTCTGAACTTGATACATATCAGCTCAGATGCTGAGGTCTAATCAGTTGTAAGCACTAGTTGCACCTGGTGAAAGAAATGGATGAGTATCTTACAGAAGCTTGAAGGCTGGGAGGGGGAGTTTTTACCAGGCTGGTAGAAAGCCATCACCCTGGCATTAAATGGTGTGAACAACAGTGGGTACTTCCTTTGCAGAACTCTCAAACTAAGAATATTTCTTCTTTTTTTTTTTTCTTTTTTTTTTCTTCTTGAAGTGACGTGCAAAATTTTAGCAAGAGACTCTTTGTCCTGAAGATCATACCTTTGAAGTATACAAGACAGGCAAAATGTGGCAGAAGTGAAGAACTGTTATAACTAATTTACAGGAAACTGAAGCTCAAAGATGTTAACTTTTTCCAAGATCAGACAGGAGGCTGGAACTGTGAATCAAGGTATGGACCTTAAGGGCAAGATGTTCCTTCTGGATTTGTTTCCTTAAATATTGGAAAGAAAATGTTTGTGATCTCCAGATTTGACATAGTGGGGATAGTTCTCCCTTTGCAGATCTCCATGGAAACTCATGATACAGGTTGAAATGGAGACTGCAAAGCAGAAGTAGTGCAGCTCTGGGCTGTTTAACTGTAGCAAAGAATTTTCTGTGTGTTAACATCTCCTTAAAAGTGGATTAGGAACTGTGAATAAAGGAAGAGTCTTTGTCAAGGACTAAAGCCAGAACTTTCGTCGTTAGTGAAATGCTGTAGTGGCATGGCACCTCTATGGTAGGGTTAACATCAGATTTTAAAGATTTGAAAAGTAGGACAAATCCAGAAGAAAAAGCACTGTCAGATTAAACCAGATTTGCTTACTGCGATTGCCTATGCATAATTTATTCTGTACTTTTCTGGATGCCCAGCAACCAGAAAAAACAGAAGTAGCCTTGACTGATAGACTTTTCAAATGGGTACAGCATTTGCTAAATAGAATAGAGGTTTTGATTTGTAAGGGTTGTTTGGCAAACCTTCTTCAACTTTCTTCTGGAGTTCTGGGCCATACAGGAACGCGCTCAACCTGTTTTGGGTGCAGTGCCGCAGAGGAGAAATTTTATGGTTTTCTTATGTCTATGATTTCAAGGTGGCATGAGGCATCATGGTTCTTTTTATGCAGAAGTAAATACTTTGGAGTCTGATGTTGCTTCTGTCTGCCCATACACAATTTAAACCATAATTTTTAGGTCCTAAGAAATATAGAATTGAGCCTTATCTGTTCTAAACTGAGTGTGGAAATTTAATTTTTTTTGAGTTGATGGTGCTGCTTCGTCAGTTCTACCACAATTCAAACATAGATATGTAGTTTACATGTACAAGCCACATTATTTATCTTCATTGTTATGCTATTACCTCATATTCTGACCATAAAATAACAGCCATAAAGTTTTCCTTTAATTAGTACATTTTGATTTAATGTTTTGTAGCTCATTTAAGACATGCAGATTTGTTATTTGCTTATGTTTATTTTCTTTTTATAAACTTACAGTTGTGTTTCTTTACTGAGGGACAATGTTAACTGTAAATGCCAGTTTGCTTTCTGACACGCTCTTTGGTATTTTAAGTTATGTCTAAGAGTGGTCAGCGTAGCAGCTCTGAAGCTCCCCACAAAGGCACAGTTGACATTTGTGCAGTGGTCCTGATTCTGCAGTTACCTTTGTGTTAAGTGCTTAATATTCCTGCATTTAAAATTCATACCTTTGAGTGTTGTTTTCTGAAGGAATGGGGTCTTTGTACATCCCAAAGCATGCGCAAAGTGATAATATAATAACTCTAGGAAGCTTAGAAATCACTCTTATTGCAGGAAACTACTTAAATACATTTCAAGTCCTATATAAATTACCCTGAATTAACGAGACTTTCACTGAAGTAGAACTGAAATCCTTGCTAATGCTAAATGGAATCATGATCATTAGTCTAATACATTGAATAAGAAATCTGCCCATTATCGTTGAAGAATAGGGGACAGGCAAGTCTCCTGATAATACATTCACAAGCAGAGGAGCTGTGTAAAACCTTTTAGTTGACTGCCCCCCCTGGGAGCGTGCCCTGTGTAGTGATGACATTGTGTCCAGGCACAGGCACAGTGCCACTCTGCCCAGCTAGCCCACCAGTTAGACTTAAATGGGGCATCACTCCCTGCAAGCTTTGAGGCATGATCTACTGAGGGAAGCTCCTTTGAATTTTAAAGGTGTAGACAGTAGTCTTATTTTCTTGTTTTAGGCACACAGACTGCGGAGTGAGGGAAAGGACTCTCCTACAGAGAGCAAGTGAGAGAACGAGCTAAATGCAAGGGGTCTGAAATTCCTGTTTGGAAAAATTAATCTCTCTCCATCGGCTGTATGGTGAACCCAGGAAGAGCAGGTCCCGAGTTGGGCAGCTGAAGTGGGATGGTGAACTACTCTGCTGCATCCCTTGGCTCAACCTTGAATTTCCATCAAAACATTCCAGCGAGAGAACAAAATCTTTCAAGCAACTTCACCAGTTCAAATGAAACCATAGGTTGTGTTACATACAGCAGGAAGCTACCAGGCTTCTGGCTCTGGACAAGAAACTGCTCCAAGCTGTTGTGTTCTTGTTAGGGTTCTCCCAGACTACAAGGGAGATGGAACCCGCAAGCCCTGCTGAGCACGCCTGACCCAGCAGTCGCAGGACTCGCACTCTCTCACTTGGTCTGCTGTCCATTAGGAAGTGACTGAGTTATTCTGTGTTTGCCTTTGCACAGAATAGCTTGAAATTTGACCTCTTATACAGGAAAGGGTTATTTAAGAAGTCAAGAAATGTGAAATTTTAAGGTGGAAATTGGGATTCTGCTTTTCTAGGGAATGCTTTTGGGAACGCAGCATTACAAAGTGAGAAACAGGGTCAGGAAAAAGCAGAATCTGGACTCTTCTTAGAGGCCAAACCTGTCGGCATTTGCCAGAGAAAGTGCTTTCCAGCCTGTACATAAGCTTTCTCCTGTCTCCTCTCAGTGGTCTTCCTATCTTGAGACCTGGTATTCTACAGTTACTCATTTCCAACAGAGAAGTCTCCATCAGGAGCAGCTTCTTTGACTCCATGGACTTCACAACTCCTCTGTCTTTTTTCCCCCCTTTTTCTTTACAGATGGGTTAGGCTGGTTTTGTCTAGCATTGCAGCTGTTGATATTTCTCTTTGTGGGAAATTTCTTTGGCTTTTTTTCTGTCTCATGTTGTTTTTGTGGTAACTTGCCCAGAGTGGGAGTTGGAACAAATTCATTTTCCTGAAATGTAGTTATGGGAGGGCTGCACCAGAAGATGAGAGAGGGTATGAGAGGATCTCTATTACTGTGTTTATAGCTACCTGTCGCTATTGATCATTAACTAATCTTGCTGGAAGTACGGCTTCAATTTTCTTTTTTCAATGTGGATTAAGCAGTGTTGCCAACACACATTTTTCTCTGTCAGACATTACAGTAAGTATGTGGCACGCGAAAGTTTGAAAGCCATCTCCTCGGATTGCTTTGTAAGAAGGACTTTTGAATGACTCAATTGGAGATCTCGTGCTTACTGGCGTTGAAAAATTAGAATTTAACACTTTCAGCTGACTTAAAAGGCTGCAAAAATTATATAAAATGGACAAAAGAATTCAACTGTTTGAAAGTAAAAAAAAAAAGAGAGTAGAGAGTGGTGGGAAAGGGACATATTTGCTTTTGAAAAGGTTTGAATTTTAGCTGTCATTTAGCATATGATGCATTGTTAAAAAAAACCCACCACCACCCAACGAAAAAAGAACCCACCTTGTCTCTACCCGGGTCGGGATAGCACCGAAGGCAAGGATTGGGTATTTTCTGAGGTCAGCAGTACCGCAGGCTTTTCTACCAACCTGCACTAAGTACCTACACGTACTGAAGGAGAACAGCTAAAAATTAATTCAGAAGAAACAGGCAAGTGCCTGGAGAGGCTGAGATTTGGAAGTGGACCTTGAGGAGTCTATATAACGTGTCTAAAAGCCAAGGACAACATCTTAAAATCAGTGGGAGGAATAGCGTGCGTCCCCGTTTTGCCAGGGATAGCTGTGGGACTTCCTGTACTCTGAAGGGCTCTTCTGGTTTACATCCATGGGGCACATTCCTGATGTTTCTAAGGCCGGAGCCTAGTGCTTGATGTAGGAAAAGTAGGCAGCAGATGACCAGAGGTGGGAAAACGCCTGTGACCTCGCTGCTTAGCCAGACACTCGTCCCCAGCACAGCAAGGAAGGCATCTGGCTGCCTCATCGGGGAGGGGAGGAGGAAGAGCCGGGCTGTGGATGGGTGGCTGGCTCGCAGGAGGGGTGCCAGCCGATATCCCCTTTCTGCGCACCCCTTTGCCTGGCGGGGTCTCTGTCCCACTCTGCCGCTCTGTGCCTCCCCGTGCCGTGAGAGCAGTCCCTTGGCGTAAGGCAAGTTCCTCGTCTGTCTTCAGCAGCTACAAGGCTGGAGCCAATGCTGGCTGGGCACGGTAGAAGTTACTTTGTCCCCTTTAAGCTAGCAGATGCACCGAAGAACACGGGGCAACACAGAGTAATTTGTGGAAGTTCAGTGGCCTCCTTTGCAGGACCGCCCACCGCAACCCACACAGGAACTGGAGGAGGTTATTGGGTCGTGATTCATCACTGGGAGGGAGAGCTGAGCTCTTAAGTGCCGGGGTGTTTGCAGGCAGTTGTTTTGCGTTGATTTATCAAGATTTTAGCAAGTCAGTTACTCTGGTTGTATGGCATTATGAAGCTGAGTTATGAGACGTAAAATTCTGTAAGAAACACAGGAAGGAAAAGATACTTCATCCAAGGGGAAGCAGCGTGGGAGGGACTTCATCTCCAAGAGCTGTGGGAGCAAAAGGTTGCAGTGCTGACACCTCTTGCCATCAGATGTCTGTCTTGCAGCATGCTCCAGACAGTACAGCTGTCTCTGTTCTTACGGTGCCGCAGTTCACGTGTGAAAATCACAGTAAATCCTCGCCAGTTCCTCATTTCCCCCTGCAGTTAGAGTTTTCTGTGACTGGTTTCTGTGGGATCAATGAATTGGGTAATTGTGAAGCTCTGTGGGTAGAGGCTTAAGGCATCAGGTATGTGTGCAGGAGGCATACCTGCCCTTCAGGAGTTCCTGGAGAAAGAGCTGCCCTGTGTGCCCTGCTTTCTCTGTAAATAAAATGAAATCAGGAACTTTGGTGACATGTGAAAGGATTAATTCCTTTGTCTGAAGCAGAGGTGGATGCTATCTACAAACCCATAGCTTCCCGGTAGCAAAAAGAGAATTATTTAGTAAATAACACTAAATGCTACTTCAGTAGTAGCATTTCAAGAGGATGATGCATGTCCTCCACTCAAAGTAAAAATAGTCAGTTAACTCAGATGTCTGTCCCTCCTGTGTGTTCCTCAGTGGGTTTTTAGGTGTGACGTGTGTATCCAGCTGAGACACCAGGTTCCAAACCAAATTCCACAAACAGATGAAAACCGTCCTGAGTGTAAGAGGCATACTTCTTTTATGTCTTTCAGGTTTATTTTAGTTTCTTTTAGGTTTTTTTTTTTGTTAGGTTTTAGGTTTGGTTGATTTTGCTGAACTGCAATAAAGGAACGCTCCAACTGCCTTCTGATAAACGAGAATTAATGTATAGAGTACAATGAAGTGTTAGCAATCTTTCCAGAGATTTCTCGGTGCAGGGCGGCATATGTAAGATAAATGCAAGTCAAAGATTAGAGAATACACAAAGGAAGGTGAAACCTGCCCTCGCAAAAAAAAAAAAATAGTTGAAATAATGTTACAATTGAAAGAAAATATGAGAAGTTATGCAGTTTACCTGTAAAAAACGAAAGCTTGTGGAGACAAAACAAATAACATCAAACCATTGAAAGTTATAGTAAATGCACAGGTTATTTCAAAAGGTGAGGTCCCCCTGTAAATTTGGAACAGGCCTTTTCTTTCATATTGCAAGAATGAATGAGGGAGGCGAGAGTGGCATGAGATCAAAGGGCACTTACAGGATGTACTGAACGAACGAGGGAGAGACAGGCAAGACAGAAAGCAGGATCAAAGGACGCTAATGATAAAGAAGCTCTGCTTGCCATCTCCTATAAAGAAACACAGTGAGTCAGCAGAAGTTCAGAGAGTATTAAAAGAAAAAAATCTAAAAGGAGATCACATTAGAAGCAAGCTACATGTATTTCCTGACCATCAGGGGATGAAATAATAATGGGATGTGGGCGACATTCATGCACAAGTTTGTTGAGTGCAGGTGCCTTTAGCTTTCAAACTATGGATTAAAAAGCCTTTAAGGGAGTAGTCTGAAAGAAGCTAAAGCAGGCGGCGCATTAAATGATGGCCTCATTACGGGCCTTGGTGGAGCCTTGTCTAGAGTACACCGGGTTCAGAGCTGTTCCTAGCTAATGCCCTACTGTCAGGAAATGGAAACGGTGCGTGTGTTTATTTTTTGTTCTTTTGTTTTCCTCTGGGGCAATGACAGAAATGTTATTACTCTTGACTACTTCTGGAAAGTAAAGCCAATTCTGACAAGTCTATTGATTAGCTAGGTGATGTGCCATTGAACGAGCAGTGAAAAGAAGTATCAAACTGTACTCTGGAAACACAAATAAGGATATCAAACACTCGATTAGAATAAATAGGAAATTGCTGAATATAATATTTAGCACTTAGGTAATATTTGTCATCTATCAGTCTCAGAGGACTTCATGCATAGTATATGTAGTATCCTTATGGTGCCCTTACTGCTGTTTCTCAGAGGCCTGTTTGTGCCGAGTCAGTGAGTGACATGTGTAGGGCTATGCCGCAAATCCAGCAGAAAGCGGGGAATATTAACTCACACCTGAGACTTGAAAGAGAGGAGGGAAATGAGCCATTTCAGACATTCGCAATAGTACGTTTTACATAGTCTAGAAGGAGCATTGTTGTAGGGGAGCGTTACTGATTACCTCTAGAATGGGGAAAGGAAAAAAACCAATGTGACAATTCTTCCCTGAAACGCAGGTTTCGCTGTCTTTATGTCTGTTTCCATCCCAGACCCTCCTGGCAGTGTAGTACACGGTCAGTGTGGCACAGCAGGAGAGAGGAAACGTCTCAGGAAATTCGCTGCACTGTTCCTTGAAATAAAATGTGTGTTTTCCATTGCCTTGGGAGATTGATGGGAGAGGTTCTCCTGCAACCAGCCTCCGTATGTAGAAAACCCTGTCCTGGTTTTTCTCTTTCCAATTTGCGTATACCAAAAATTGGCATGGAACAGTCAGTAACAGCACGATGAGGGACTTACAATGCAAGGTGCTGGGTCAGCTCCTCAGCTGGTGCCAATCCACGTAGCTGAGGATCTTCTTGTCTCTCTCGTACTCGATTCCACTAAATCTTAACTTTTGCTGAAATGAGTGAGGCTTACTCCTTGTCAAGCTGTTTGTTGAATAGGTGCAGTTAATCAATGAGTGCTTTCTTCAGAGTCTCATTCCTTTGTGCTGCCATTTCCCTGTGTATGCTTCGAGGAATTTTCCAATATGATGAATGTCATCACTGAACCTTATGTCTTCATTGCTTTCTGCTCAATTTATTGTAGCTGGCTTGCTTTTTGGTACTACCCCAGATTTTTTCTTGCTCTGTTTTTTTTTTTTTTTTTCTTGTTGAATACAGTATGGAATGAAAACAGTTTGAACTAGACCTAGAAACACAGAACTTCCTTAGCAGTTATTCTGCTATATTTGCCTCTCTTAATTTTAATGCTATTGGGCTCCCTCCTTTTCATCCCTGATAAATGCTCTAGTGCTCTTACATCTTATTTTCCTTATCTGCTTAAATAAAGTAGTTCCTGATTTCCTGATTTTACTGTGTTTCTACCCTAGAAATTTCTGCAGCTATTTTAGTGAACACTTTTCTATTGAAGTAGTTAGAAGTGTATATTCCATTTTACTACCTCTTTCCATAGTCTTGAGAGAAATCTCCTGTTCTCATGGGTTTTCTGTGTCAAGCTTAGGGATTGTATCTCTATCATCCACAGTTTACTATACTTAGGATTTTTGGTAGAAGGTTGAAGGTGCCAGAACTGCCAGATTACATAGAACCATTTTTATTTAATGATTCAGATTGATAAAAGCACATGCCAAAACGAAGCAATTTTTAGTCCTTTTAAAACTTAATTTATTTTTCTGTTCCTGCTGAATGATGTCCTCCAGTTTGTTGATCAAGTTGCGTGCTGATTCTTGAAAGATGGTGATCTGCCTAATGCACCTCGCTTGTTTATGGTTCTACCTTTTAAAGTGAAATTAATCTCACTGAATTAAAAGTTTTAGTTTGGATGGAAATTTAAATTTAAGATCTTGAAATTTTAGCTCACTTTTAGCACTGTCAGACATGACAGTAGTGAGAATCAAGACTTCAAGACTCGGGAATTTTTCAGTCACTGGAGACGTGACAAAAGATCTACAATTTACTATATTTCATACAATATATACACTTAATATATAGTAATGCTATAACATATATCATACTTTTTGAAGATGAAAGAAAGTTGCATCCCCTTTTACATGCAAGTGCCATATGGTGCAGTCTCGTATATTCCTATGCCAAAATGATTGCTTTCCAGAAATTATATTATGAACTTGCAATAAAAATAGTCCTTGCCAAGCCATGTGTGGTGGCATGAAAAGAGGATAAATGAGCTTCAGTAGAAAAAGTGAAGCAACTAATTCCAGTTGTGTGTGAATAATTGGAATTAAATTTATAATATACCCTAAACCCATGGCAGTTTTAAAGTTTTACTGCTTTAAAGGCTATATGTAATTCATCTGCAGTCTCCTATGTGTCCATCAGCACTGGTCGGCAGACTTGGGTTTTGCCTGTTACCTCTCATGGTACTACATGTCTATGCATCCTGGTCAGAAACAGCTGGAGGTTAGGAGGTATGTTCCACATCATAGAGCATGAATAGAGGAAAGGATATTTGGACCTTTCATGTTCAGATCAGCCTTCCGTGGTTTCTGATGCTTTAATTTTCTGTGTGACCCTATCTCTGTCACCCTAGAGCCTCTGTCACCCTGGAAGCAATGTGACCGTTTGGATCCCATGACTTACTCTGACGTGATCAATTTACTACTCCCCAAACCCGTGGTTCTTCACCTGTGTTGTTTGGATTATGGGTTACAGATCTTCTGCCTTAGATGGTAAAGAGCAGGGTAAAAGTTCTGGCTATAACTCTGTGGAGAGAAGTGGAAGGGAAGAATCTGGAGAAAGAGGCTTATGATACCCCTATATTCTTTAAAGCAGTAGTTACTGTAACTGAGACTGATTTACAAAGAACACTACAGAGTTTGTTCTCAGGAGCAGAAAGAGGCAAAGCTATTGACATGTTCTTTAAAAAGACCTGCGTTCATCAGGATTTTAACCGTGATATTTTAAGAATTGTGTGAAATCTATGCATAATACGAACATCACGCCGTATAGTCCTGAATCCTGTTTCTTGAGGCTTCTGAGTGTTGCAGAGAGCTTTTGGAGCTCCTGGTGCAAAGAGCATGAACCGAATTGCCTCACCTTCCCTTTCTACCTGGGAAAAGCATTGATCCTAACGGCGAGAAGGGCTCTGAGCTAGGGTGTCACCGTTTTCGTTTGGAGCGTAAGAACTTGTGTATTTCTACTTTACACTAGAAATACCTAAATGCTATTCCCTGAAAGAGATTAAAGTGTCCAGTATAATCACTGATGATGCACACGTTTCATTTCTGTTGGTCAGAACCATATGTGGAATAAGAATCAGTCAAGCGATAGAAAATCACTGTAGGTGTTTTAACAAAGAAATATTTAGTGCTACTATGAAATGAATAGAACATGACACACGATCTGGTGAAATCAGAAAAATACATTTGGGCCAGGTTCTGTGCTTGAATGCAGAAAGCAAACGGAGATAGACCAGTTGACATTGCCTGGGGATCTGGCCTTTGGATGAGGCAAAATAAAGAAAAAAATGTACATACTACAGCTAATTTAGTGTTTGTTAAAGTGAGTACAAAGGGGAAGTAATAGCACTAGAACCACAGAAGAGATTTAATAGGGGAATGAAATGGAACTGTACAGACTTATTGATAGCACATTATCAGCACAAGGTACTTTTTCATCATGGCCTAGCTGGTTAAAGTAAAGAGCATGAAGAGATTGAGGAAGGCGTTTTGAGCAATGACCAATGAAAAATAAGGCTGCTAATGTAGCATTCCCTAAAGAAACAATGTCTTTGAAGACAGAAAGAAATTAATCAGCAGGGAAGAAAGTCCACCCCAAAGCCTGTTAAGATGCAGTTAAAAACAAAATAAAACAAACCCTGAGAAATAATTATAATAAGCCACACATTTTGATGACATACAACACATTCTCACTCTGCTTCTCAACTTTCTTCTCATTACTACCGCAGATTAAAGATGAAGAAGTGGACCTAACAAAACACAGCCCTCAGCTGAATTTCTCCTAATTTCCTGCATCTTTACAAGATCTGTCTTCATTTTGTCTTCCTAAGTTGTAAGTTCCTGTTTATTTGTGCATCCATACCTGAAATCCACTCTGCTTTTGGTAGCAAACTTGAAACATTGTTGATTGGAAGCAACAACTAATAAACAGAAGCCATACTATCAGCATGAAACCAGTATAAAACGTGTAAAGGTCAGAGTAGCAACATCCTCCTCGCAGCAATGCCATCTTGCAGCCTCTTTTTCGGTGATTCCTGATGGCTGAGGATTCACAGTCCCAGCTCTGAACTTTATGCTCTGTTTTTTCACCGATCTTTTGAATTAGGGATTTATTTCTGAGTACTGGGATACTTTCACTTGTGTGAGTGACCACCAATCTAATTTCTGGATTGTGGCTAGCCTCTTCACTCCCTCTCATACATTCCCATTTTTGTTAGTGATGCCAAAGCTGGTACCCCAAAGAGCTGCTGTTGAAATCCTCACCAGTTTTAAAAATGGGCAGGATTAATTGTGAACACCTTTTCCCTGAAAAGACAAAAATCTAACCCCAACTTCTCAAGGAGAACTGCGAGCACTGGAGAAGAAGTCTCGAAATCTGTTCTCAGTGCTTTGTTGTGAAACCCCATAGATACAAAACAGGCTTTATAAGGAATGCCTGGGATAAGTATAATTTGTCTTTTATGCACGCAACTTTACCAGTGTAAGCTGATATGTTAAGTAATGGATTTGGTTAATTTGACTGTCAAAATGCTAAATGACATCACATTTATAATCCTATAATTAAATTGTAATCGAGAAGGGTTTGAATCAACTAGCTAGCTGCTAATATGCAGCAGAGACGAGAGTTGAGTTGTATGAGAACTGTAATTTCAGTGTATACATTTCTTCTCCTTTACGCAGCCTGTTTGTGTAGCTTAATTATTAACTGTTTCAGAGTTGAAGTGACTCGTTATGATTCTAACAGCACTGTGTCATGACATTCTGCCATGATTTGCAATCAAACTCCTGGATAGGGGGGCAGTAATTTTTTAAAAAATGATTGCTCTGCAATCAGATGGAAGTCATTAGAATAAAGCAAAATAGAGTAAGTGTAGTAAAATTAAGCAAAAATAAATGAAGAGCTTAAGAAAGATAAAAACATGAAAAAGGTAAGGATGAAAAGCTCATTGGAAGTCTTACGGTGTATTTTCTAATGATGGCAATATGTCTTACTGATAAGGACTGTGAGATAATTTTGCGTTGTTGTATGTATATAATACTATTAACATAACAGAAATGGGAATAAACAGTAATTATACAGTAATATTCTTGTATAACAATTATCATCCTTGGCATTAGGTGTTTTTATTCATCTACATCTTTGCTTTCATGAGTTTCAGTGACAATAATACCAAGCACACCTTCCTTTGTAGAAGCAGCTTATAAATCTTCTGCCCAAAACAGTACAACAGGAATGTTCTCCACAATCCATTGTTTATATATGGCCTTCTTTACAGCTCTTTTCAGGTAGACCTATTAAAAAATTTGTCCTTACATTTTTAATGGTTTAATTCTGCTACAGATGATTTTTAAATAGTCATAAGAAATTGAGTTAGTTCCACCTGAACTGTTCTTGAAGGCTTAAATTGTGTTAAGTATGTTTGAAATGCCTTCAGATGAACTTGAAAAACTTGTGCTGAAGTATTAAAAAGAAGCGAATCTTCCCCACTTGGACATTGCAGAGGAATCAAGTGAGAAATATATACCCAAGGTTTAAATTTGTGCCTTTTGGGACCATTTTGTTCCTTCCCTATTGTGTTTAATTTCCCCCTTTTTTCTTTATCCCCACATTTTTATTTACATCACAAGCAGATTGTGGAGAAAAGGTATTGAGTATATATGTACTCTAAAAATGAGTATTTTTAGAAATAACCAAAGTCATAAAAATTATTTAAAATTTAGGAAAAAAACCCCAACAACTACAAGTGCCTTGAAATTGGAAAAATGTTGATATCCTACCCATCTGCTTGTGAAAACTCAGCTGCAATGTTCTTTTGTATTTGTAAGAGCTAATAAACCATGTGACTCGCAGGGCAGAAATAATATATGGGTTTATCTCAGTGGAAGCCTAAAAGATTGATACTTTAGAGCTCTAGTGACTGAGCGCAGGGGTGTCCATTTAGAGTATCAATGTTTAAACGTAAAACCTAACCTCTTCTTAGCAATGAACAGTCTTGCATCCTTTTTGAATCATTGGGAAAGAGAGGCATTCCTCCCTTCTTTTTTTTTTTTAACTCTTAATGCTTTAAGCATACTTAATCTACTTCATCTTTCTGCATTGGATGAAGAATAAAACTCTACTGCCCAGTAAAACCTTAAAATCAAAAACTAAACTTCAGGACATAGATTTTTAACTTGCACTTACCAAGAATTCCAATAGCTGAATATATTTTACATAATCGATAAGTTAAATATTTGATAATTTGGGCAATACTTGGGAAAAATCTGTATCAGCAGAGGTAAAAAAACCACCTAACTGATTAAATACAGCTGATTCAGATGTCACTATAGAGAGTCCAAGACCTGTTCTGAGATGGGAGTGCAATGGGTTGTTAGGAAACCTGCCTTTTAAATCTGACTTATAGTTGTGGCATAACTGGATTAGATCTCAGCTGGCACTGATCAGTGCCTGTTTCCTGAAGAGTTAGTCCACAAAAACCAGTGACAGAAGTGAGTGCATCGTTCTGAACCCGTGAACTCAGGTTTGTCTGAGTTACACCAGTTTGAGACTCCTCTGATTGAAAACCTAAGAATCCTGGTTAAAATTCCAGTAAAACCTGGCTTTTTGGAGAACAAAAAGCCTTTTGGGCTTCTTTCAGGAGCTCACTGGAGGAGAAGGGCTGGGCACATCAGCCTCAGAGCTCTGGCTCTCACATGAAGAGGTGAAATGAAATTATAATTCACTGATAGCAGAAGCGAAGGCAGCCGAACATCCCGTGTGCTGGCTGGAGAGTATGAAAAGGAATGGGTGTTTGGTAAACACAGCAGTTAGAGCATTTTGGCTTAATGGGCCCAAGTATTTCCAATGAGAAACACATCCAAAGAGGAACAACTGTATATTAATACTTTGGTGCAGCATTTAACTCCGTGCATCCCTCTGGGGAGATGTTTTCAAAAATAGTAGCATAAGATATGAAGGAAATAATGATAATAAACCTATAACTGTATGTGCCATCAGTGGAATGAATTTTCCATTCCCCTGTTAAAAATAGGCTGTCCTTTCATGTCTTGAAGATATTTCTTCTTTCTTCTTCTTTTTGCATGAATCCTTTTTGCTGCTTTCTCATCATCTTTATTTACAAGAAATGTTTTTAACTCTGCCATCATCCTAGCAGAAATGACACAACATGTTCATTGATTGTTGAATTAAAAAATAAATATATTTCAGTAAAAGAGGTTTGAAATATTTGTGAGGTTACCCAGAAATGGAAAGAGGGCGGTGGGCTTGCTCCTCAGTTATTCTGTTTTTGTCAATAGGCCAGTGAACTTAGGAACTGCTTTTTGGAGAACTTTGGCTGATTGAAGATAATAGGCAGGCTGGGGCTTTAAAGGAAAAGGGTCTACTAGGGCATGCCCAGGTCACAGCTTTAGGAAGTGATTTTGCAAACTGAATTGGGTTTTTCAAATTCTTGCAGCTGGATGAAATCAAAGACTACTAATATCCACCAGGCTGCCTCCGCCTGGTAGCCCAGTTTGAATGGAATTTGGTAGGTCCCAGGTTTCACCTTTGGAGCAGCGCAGATACCCTAATTAAATCTGCACAAGTTAGCTTGGGTACCAGAAGCACTGTAGCTGCAGCAGTGAGAAGCATCTTTTCTACATGGTTTCCAAGATGCTGGTTGGTTTACAACCAATTCTGGGACCTTAATATAATGTTGCAGTTTGTAAAGTAGGTTATTCCTAGAGAAATCAAGCAGAACTGTTTCCATTTGCACCGTTATTTAAATAAGAAATTCCAGACTATTATTCTGCTTCCTCAGAAACTTTTCAGTACTGCATCTTCATAGTAAGGACAGTAGAATTGCCAAAACATAAAAAAAAAAAATCCAAAACCAAATCACCCCAAAACTAATCAGCCGGAGTTCAATTTAAAGGCCACTTATTAAGTATTTATGCAGCAAAAGCAAACAGGAGTATGCAGGAAATTTCAAGAGACCTATATGCTAAGCCGGTAGGACATTTCATTGCTAAAGCTCTACTCTTTTGGAGAAAAACAGGAATGTATGCTTTATTTTCAGAGTATTTGGATACAACCCTAAGTCTAGAGTATCTGTGAGTTGTTAACAACCTCTGTACGGGTCTACTACTGCTTGCATAAAGTAGAGATCTGTATGTCCAGCCATTTGTTGTTACACAGTAAGGAAAGCTGATCACCTCTGTACGGTTTGTAGTAACTGGAATGGTTGTAATTATACTAAAAACACACACAAAGGTATAAAACAAGCCATCTCATATTCTGCCTTTTCACTGTGTTCAGTGTAAAAAGGAATATGAAATGACCTTCTGATAATTAAAGGAGTGACAAGTGCTCTTATAACCCCATTATGTGCCCAGTGTATCGTGTATACTTTGTGGTTGCACATCTTTTGGAATTGGATGAAAATAGTACAAAGCAATATGAAAAGGTACGGTGTTTTAAATCAGAGGAGAGGAAATAGTAAAAGGAAAGAGAAAAGGCTGGCATTTTACAGCTGCCCGGGTTTGGAGTGTGTGATTGCTCATTATTCTTAACACTGAATCATCTCATCACTGAATGACCTAGCTCAGGTCACAGCACAATATACACACGTTACAGTATCTAACATTGGTTTTGTCCTTGTAGGGTATAATTTAGAAGTTAGAAACATAATTTCAGTGAAAACTGAACAAGTCCTCTTGTGCTTTTGGGATACAGGTTAAATAATCTGCATGGCACCTATAACAATGTCTGATTCAGTGAAAAGGTTCACCCTGACATGAGTAACTCCTGGGGAGAGTTGTCTTCTAATTAACACTCTGCCCGTCTCAAATTATGTTGTCTGTAAGTGGATGTTTTTGGCTTGTCATATTCTTCTGTTGGGCTATTTGTTGTAATAGCTCTCTCTCTCTTTTTGACAAGGGAGCAGTAATTGTTCAGGGTTTTATGAAATTCGGTTCTTTTTACTGTAACATCTATAAAGCTGATTTCATAATAGCTATTGATGCCAATAAACACTTAAATATTTTACAGCAGCTATGTCGATAGTGTATTAATTGTGAATGCCATTTACCAGACCATAGTCGTTTGTTGTTCTGCAGATGACTCCACTCACTGAAGTACTAGAATATACTTATTTTGCCATTTTCTCTCCATCCCAGGGAGAATGAAATTCTTGAGATAAAAGGAAACTTTAATAAGGGAATTTTAACAAGATGCTGCTATAAGAAGCTACGAAGGTTTAGCAGAAGTATATTTGAGCTAAGTAACAGAAATTGAGGGGCATGTAAGAGACTTCGTTGTTGTGTCTTCCTCATGGGAAAATTAAAACATCCCACAGTTTGGAACTAGCCTGGGAGATCCCTCAAATTCCTGTCTGCGTTGTCTGGGATGATAAACTCAAGGCAGAATGAAGATTTGAGCTAGTCCCCATGTGTCACATGGCAGTGCTGTCACTGCCAGAACACTCTAGAGTCTGAGAATTTCTTTGTCGCCCTCCTGGAAAGGGCTTAGTTTGGCCTCACAAAACCCTCTAACATGACGGAGCCCCCGCACATTTTGCAGAACAGGGGTGCTGTTCTTCACTGAGTTCCTGGTGTGGCGTTTAGTATTTTGTCTTCACTGCAGTGTGACTGGAGGCAAAGCATCAATGGAGAGGCTTGGCACGAGTGGTGGGAAGGGATTTAAGCACAACAGAGTGGAGGAGCTGCAATGCTGTGTGTGGTGTCTACCGTCGCTGGCAGCACAACAGTGGAACTCTGAGATAGAGGGAATGAGGATGGAGGACATGACAGGGTCTAAGTAGGGATTAAAAAAAACTTTTGTTAATTGAAACAGCTGTAACACCTTAGGTAAATTTTGTGTTTTCCTTCGTTGTCACTGATGTCTGTGGTCCTCATTAATCTCTAGTGCATGACAGCAGCGTGCTTTTATTTCTATATTTTTCTTTCTTCTTGCATTTTACATTATAACAATTAAGTTGTAATAATTAATATAATTAATGAAAGAATAGTATATATTGCCAAGAATTCCTTTTCTCTTGACTATTGAGCTACCCTGCAATGTGAGCCCCTCTGTCTTGTACCTCACCCACTCGGATTGCTGGTAAATCTATTGTTAAAGCTGCTGTATGTGCTGTAGGTCCAGTGGGGTTTAAGGTCATTTTTCATATACCCAGGCAGGTGCTCTGCCACCCAAAGAATTCCGATGACCCCAGGGATGGCTGAAATTTGTTACGTACTACTTGTCTTGCACTTACTCTTTTCCTGTTATAGGCTCTTGTTCTTACACCACCTCTGTTCTTGTAAGCATAGATTTAGATGTCACATTCCTTTTCTGATGTCCATGGAGAGGAGAAACGACTTTCAGAAGACAAGCCAGCTGACAAGGAGTGTGATTTTTAAAACAGTCACAGACAAGACTGCTGGAAAGAAAAGTGCCTTTGGTGAGTGCAGAGGGAACGATGACTAATCTTTGTGGTAATCCAACACGCCTTGTAGCAGTTCCTGATCAGAGTAGCCAAAACTTTACTGATTCTTATGACCCATATGCTATCACTGCCGGGGAAATACTCTGCTATTAACTGTTTTGCACATAAATCAACTGAACTGCAAATCAGCTTTTTTTTTTTTTTTTTTTCTCTAAAGCAATGCCAGTAATGCCAAGTAATGACAGACAACACAGCAGAACCAAAATGTGATGCTTGTTCAGTTTGCCTGAATCTGTGGCCTGCTGTTCTTCATATGGTATGGATGCTCTTCCCTTCTGCTCTGCACATCCACATTTGCAGATGGGCAGCTTCTTCCTTCAGGGATGCACAGAGAAGGGCTGGCAAGTCTCTTCTGACTCTTCTATCACCCAGCAAGGCCTCTGTTCTTCTGAACCCCCGTGCAGTTTGACAGGAAGAAGAAAAGGCAACCTCTTTTCCCTCAGAGAGAACAAAAGTCATGCTGCGTTTCAGTCGTTTTGGTTTTTCCTCCCAGAGGTTATACTCGATACTTTCAACAAGACTTTCATGTTTTGTGGTTTTAGGATCAATGAGCCTTTGGCTATTTCTAGTAAAGCTTGAAGAAGACCAGACTCACAAATTCTCCATGAAATAGTAGATATGACTGGCTGTGATTTGGAAGAGATTGTTGGGATTCAGAGAAGAGCAAGGAATATGAACAGGCAAGAGGAATAAGAAAAGACTTTTTTGTTTGTTTTTGATAGAAGGGAAGTTATAGAAAGGATTTAGGCTACAACTGTAGATGCATTGATACAGACGTTATATGAGTCCACTGACTGACAATCCAGCAAGTTCCATTAAGTTGCCAGGAAATGAATGGTTTTACTGGATTTGCACATGGATCTGGTCAGATGCTTTGGGAAAGGGGTGCTTAGCATTGGAATGCAAACCAGCAAAAGGTGTTGGCGATGCCTCTCCTTTTCTGAGTGGTAAAGCCAAGGATATACTGTCTGTATACTAGAGTAGTTTGCGTGCTGAACTTCTTGACATAAAGTTTGCATACAGAAAACACTCAGTTGGTCATGGAATTACGGACTAAATTTGAGTCTCTGGCTCACTGTACTGTGCTGTGTGTACTGTTCTTTCCTGAAGTGAAATCCTTGCTTGGTCCTTTTCCTCCTGCTAATATTCATGGTAGTGACTTTCAGTTCTCTGGCTTCATCTAAGGGAAGAGTTGAACTGCCAGTTTAAAAATATTTAAATTAATATTTCTTCCTTTTGGCTTCCTTGCTACAATGTTTGGTTTGTATGGTAGGTGGAAAAGATGATATTTTCTGGCTGGTTCTGCATGTTCCCAGACATCGGGTTACTCAGAGGTGTGCAGAGTATGGGTGCATTTTCCTGTTTTGAAACTTTCAACTCTTATTCTTTCCTCTCTCTCTCTTCAGCCTCTCTCAGATTCTTCCTTATATTACCTCTGTATTTGTGCAGAGCCTTTCTAATCGCAACACTCAGTAGTTTCCACCCTTTGTTTCATCCATTCTCAACATCTGTCATTTCTTTTTTGCTTCAGGAAGTACCCGCTCTCCTTGTCTTTCACAGCCGTGTGTGTACTGATTGCGTGTACTGATTTTCCACAATCAGATGGTTTTAATTTTGTTCCCAAAATGTTTTTTCCATGTTCTTCCAGCAAGGTTTTAATCTGTTGTCCTATCTATGTATTATTGTGTACTTCTACCTTTACCTGGCTTTTATCGGGTCATAGTCTGCAGCCTCCAAAATTCCCTGTGCAAGGCAAAATTTTCAAGCTGAGCAAATTAATTTTTTTAAAGTTGTGTTAATTTCACATTACGAAAAAAGCATAAACTTAGTTTATAGAAAAACGCTTTTCATTCAGAAACATTATAACATCCCAGCAGGACTGCGTATGTGGTGCTTTCCTATCCCAGGTCTTGAATTAGAGAACCCTTTACAGAAATGACTCAAACTGTGTTGTAAAAACCATAAGGTTTTGCTGGCATTTCTCCTACTGATGGGTTTCATCTGGAGCTATGTTGTTCAGACATGTACTTTCTAGCCGTGGCCAGCCTGGAACTATTTGGTTTTGTCCTCTAGCTCGCATTGCTCGTGTCCCTCCCCAGTGCTTATCTCTTCTGTTGCCTTGCTTGCTCAGTCTGTGGTTAGCAATCTTACTCCCTCTCAGAATTCATTTTATTAGACTAAGAAAACCAGGCTGTTTTCGCCTGCCCTCAGAATAGGCTTGCCATTCCCCCTGTGCTCCTAATAATTCTCCTCTCCGCCTGCTAAAGCTTCTGCATTTCCAGTTCAGCTGGAACTGCAGGCCCTCAGCACGCCCAAAAACCAAGCTTGACTGTAGGTTAGCTCAGCTCGGTTTTTAAAAGGTGATGCTTGTAATCACAGAATTTGCGTGGGTTTAGCATGGATGTTACAGGGAGATAATGCTCGTGCTGCCAGAGAGACCCAGCACCGTCCTGTCCTTGCTCTCCGTTCCCTAGGCGTGTGCCTAGTGCTGGTGTCACAAAGGTGGCCTGTCTTTTATGTATTCCTTCACGTGAGCAGCTGTTAAAATAACACCAGCAGGCATTATAAAATAATAATGAATAATAATGATCCCGGGAGTAGCCTGCCCCTCCATTAGCTCAGCTGGAGGGTAGGATAAATCGTAGTACATTCTAGTTAAGAGTTTAAAGTCAGTGGGGGGTATGAGACAACCTCACTCTATGCAGATGCTTCACACACGGGAGTCTGCAAAGCTGTGTCTCTGCTGACTCGCCTGTTTTAACAGGCGACTTGGCTGCCGCGAGCGCTCCCTGTTAAGCCGGTTTTGTGCTCCGTTATCAAGGTGCGGGAAGAAAGCAAGCACGTGCTCTCGTTTCGGTGATCCGTGCTGCTAATGGATGCCCCGTGGAAAATGTTTTAATAGAAAGAAATGGGCATAATCAGAGGAGCTTTCATGGACACCTCTCAGGGTGATTATTGGTCTTACTCATCATTTTCTAGGATATCTGCAAGATGAAAACTGTTACAAATTACATGTTGAGGCAGCAACTTCACAAGAAACAAAACTATTTGAGAATCAAGACGGATGATTGTACAAAGCCATTTCCCCAAGTCTCTTCCACCAAAACAGTCTATTTTACTTAATGTCCACTGATGGTGACTGCGTGCAGCGTTTTTCTCTATTAGTGAGGATGTATAAAGTGTTGTGAGACCTTGCAGTGTTACTTGGATCAGACAAATATCGTATGCATTTATCCCGTGCTGCCAGTGGAAGCGAGATAGCCAGACCCCAGCCATAAGTCAGTGGGCTATGTAGTTTATTTTGGTTTTGGCTGCTAGGATCATGCATAGTACTCCCATTGGCAGCACAGCAACGCTGCTTCCAAATTAAAAAGAATTTCGCATGTTCCTGAAGGAAATATCAAGAAGTAACATCTCTGATAATCCAATAAATGGCTTTTCCCCTGCTGATCTTCCTCATTTCTCACATGGGAGGAGTATGAAAGAAGAGCATTTTTCTTATTTTAGGAATTTGCCAATGATTTTGGAATCATAGAAAAGAGGCGTGGAAGAGGCTAGTGAAATCTAATGAGGAATGAAAAACATGCCTCAACCTGGCAGCATCACGCGTGAGGCCAATACCAAATCATGCGATCGCTTCAGCTAGCTTGTGCATGCTGATGAAATGTAGTTATTGTTTTTTCTATCATTTATTGCACAGTTTTGCCTATCTCCTCAGCTGTAATTATCATTCCATCGGGGTTCTGTCTAAGAAAGCAGAACCATCTGGGGAAATCAGCATTGCTTCACTCAGTCTCAGCTGGAATTAAAATGATCTGCTGTGAAGACGAAGAAGAAGAAAAAAAACCCTGAAATATCTTGTCATGGGAATTAACCAGGGCTGTTGACCAGCATCTACAGTTCAGTATGAGAAAGAAGTTTTCTTTAATTAGATACTGGAATGTACACTAGCATTACAAAAAAAGAAAGGAGAAAGTTTGCTCCTGTTTTTATATAGCAGATATACTGTCTTGAAATTGTGGTGCATGTGTACTTTAATGAAAGCCAATGAATCGTTCCTGCTTATAAAGATGACAGGATGAGGCCAGCATGTGTTAAAATCAGTAAAACGTATTAATTTTCATTCCTAAAATATGACCTCATATTCCCAGGACTGCAGAAATGGAGGATGTGCAGTAAATTAGTCCAACAGCCTTTTACCTCTAGGTCTGAACCCTGCTTAGATCACCGGTTGAAATGAATCTCTGTCTTCATCTGAAGCAAGTCTCCTCTGAATATTTATTGACATCACAAAACTGCTTTGGCATCTGGTACAATTTGACATGATTAATTGTCGCTGTTCGAAGACAGCAGAGCACTGTTGTAGCGTCTGGGAGTCTGCACAGTGACTGCTAAACTCCTGTTGTTGCTGTCAGGCCTACACTTTCCAAAACACCCAGGAAGCTAATATTAACAAAAAAAGTTTGTGTACATGTGGGTGAGGGAGAAGGATGATCAACGAACATGTTAGTAAGGCGCTCAGTTGTTCAGAATGACCATCTATCAAACACAATTCAGCACCGGTGTCTTAATTGATGCTTGCTGCTTATCATTTGAATTTGTCTCATAAAATTATCGCTGCAAAGAACACATTGGCTAAATTATTGAATAATACAAGAATTAAAGTCACATCAGGAAATAGCGTTAAATGAATAATTCTCTGAGCACTGGAGCAAACACAGCCTGATGTTTTATGCATTTGCATCCAGTATTTTGACAGGATAGGATTTATTAAAGTGTTAGTTTTTCCCGTTAGGATATTTCTGTCGTTTTTCTGCTGTGCAGAACCTACGGTACCTAGTAATGACTTATTTTGTAGCCCTTCCCTCGGTGATGACTACGCAGTGTCTCTCCTCTATCCAGCCTCAGTCATCAGACATCTGGCAGTGTATCACTGATTCTACCTGCGCGTCTGGGATAAGCTGGGATCAGCCTTTACTCAGTCCTGCATTTTTTTGATAATCTGCATTGCCCACGTGATTCTCACTCTGGCTGCGGTGAGGCTGTAGTGAGGCAGAGAAGTAAAGACCTGGGTGGGAGAGAAGCCCAAGCTCTCGGTCGTAAGGGCAGCGTGGATGCAACTTGCCCGCACCATTTAGCTCTGAGAATTCGAGCACAGCTTTTCTGTTGAATTTAGGTGAACGTGCTCAAAAGACGGGGACTGACGGATTTTGTCACCGCGCAAGCCTCGCTTTCCGATAAAAGCAGGTCAGCCATTGCGCAGGAGCTGGGAGGAGCTCATATATTCCTGCTTTTGCTTGTTTTAATGAATTGGGGAATAGCAAATCATGACATCTGTCAGTTTCTGGAAAACAAACATAAGAGTTTCATTAAAGCCTACAACACGGCTGCTGTCCAGTGTTAGCAAGGAAAATGTTTTAACTGATAAAAAAGCAAAGTAATGAAGGCAGTAGCACCGCCACAACAAGGTTAGAGTTTTTATTTGTTTCTTTCGTGGCTGCTACTCGATTTAGAGCTGGAAGGAGACTGTTGCACGGTGTTTCATTGCACAAGAAGGTCAGAAAAAATGTCTGAAATTGGCAGGAAAAGTATGAATGTGGAAATAGAGTTTTCACCTATCAAATTTTACAGCAGCTGAGCAGAACTCTTGAGAAATGTGAGCTTCAAGTTTTGTAGAGTAGCTTTCCTCTGCCAAAACCCCTAGCTAGCTGGCTGCCCTCAGTGGGTGTTCCTGGCAGATGAAAACAACAGGGGGGGGAAAAAAACCCACAGAAAATGATATTCCTAAAATTCGACAGCAATACAAGAATATTAATAGGCAGCGCTGTTTCTTAGAGACATTCACTTTTGTGCCTTTGGTATTGCTTATAGTGGAAGCACTTAAAAGCTGCTTCTGTTTCTGGGGATGAATCTTCCTATCTTGCTGTTGATTCAGTATCGCTACGTGAAGCATAATAGAAAGAAGTGAAGGGAAAGAGCTCGTTCCTTCTTCTGCAGTTTCATACTGCTGCTTCAGGTGGCTGCACTGTCTCCACTGGTACGCACGCAGCCATTTTCCTTTTCAGGGTGAATGGCCACGCTCACTGTCTTACTGTTTTGATGTGATTTGGTTTAAGTTTCAAAGTTATTTTATGTTTTATGGCGATACGCATTTATAAAAATACAGGCTTTCATTCATAACTAAAGACATTTTTATTACATTTATTATCTGAAATGAGGTAGCATATAGCAGGGAATTCATTGAGCACAGCACCTGTATCTCAGGGGCTCCGATGTTTAGGAAAGATGCTCTCTTCCATGAGCAGCTGAAAATCTACATAAGTGCCCCACGTCAGTTATGGCTGAGGGTGAGGGGAGGAAGGGTGGTGGATAGAAGGCAGACAGGGGTGTTACAACAATGGATCAATGATGAAGCATAAAGAGCTATGATTAAGAAGCTGGAGAACGAATGAATGTTTGTGGTTAGATCTTGCCTCTGCAGCTATCCTGATCTCCCTTTGCCAGTCACTCAGTTAATCTTCCTATTCTGTGTTCAGCTCGTTTTGTTGTAGATCACACCTGATTTCTCTGGCCACCCGTCAGACCACCTGAGCTGTTAGTTGCATTTAGAATGAGGCTACAGTGATCATTCCCACGTAGGTTTTGTTCTTCCCATTTTTTCTTGACCTTTTCAAACAAGCAGCAATGGCCTGCAAAATCGCTGGCAAGGGTGCATGTTTGAAGTGGAGGGTCCACTCTTTTGGGCTTTTCTTTATGTTCTCTGATGCAAGCTGCCCTCCTGTTAAGCAGAGTGATGGTGTACTTGATGGGTACTTTCTTTCCGTGGTGGCTGGGCTTCACTTCAGATGCAGTGCAACCATCAGAAGGGTATAGCGTAGTTCAGGAGGGAAAAATGAATGCTTTTAGATAGGTGGTTCAGTCTATTCTGAGATATTTTACGAGGATGTTTAAAACGGGATGTCCTGTACATTTAATTTATTTGAAAAGAGGTTACTCTGGTGCTTACATGTTTTGGAGGCTTGTTCTTCGAATCCCATACGTAGAGAATATAAGCTCTTCCTTGGCTTGGGAAAGCCAAAGGTCTGTATTTGCAGACAACAGCGTTGGGAGAAGTATGGTAGGTCTTGAGAGACATGCCGTAAACTTCAACGAGGATCTGTAAAAAGGCAAAAGCAGGCTGAGGAGCTGTAACTAGTGTTACTTATGTGAGTAGCTCACACGCGTGAACGTTCAGAGACACCCACAGGCATGAGCACACACCCTGCAAACAGGGAAGAGACAAACTACAAGTGCTGATTAGGTGCTCCCCCGACTTTCAGTGTTCTTCACATTTAAAAGTGCTCTCTCGGAACCACCCCTTTTATGTGTTATTTCTTCTTCCAGATTTGGGTTTAGATGCGATCTGTGATGGCAGGAATATCCTGGCAGAACAGCTGACCTCTCGTCCATTTTCAGAAGGAGGGCGTTGTGAAACCAGGCCAAAAGACAGTGACATCGGAGTATGCAACTTGGAGTAGGGTTTATTAATTGTAGACTGGTGCTTCCCACTGAGTTTCTGATGGATTTCATGTGAGTGTATGCAGAATTCAGTGTAAGATGGGACAGATTTCCATTGGTCTATACCATATAACTATCTGGCTCAATTGGTTGGTACTTCTTCCAGTGCAATATTCACTTCCTACAGTGTGCTCATTAAAGCTTACTCAAGCAAAACAGTGTGTCGGGTCCCCGAAAGCACAAATAAGCCTTAATTGTCCTGATCAGCCTCACCTGGCACCCACCCCACCTGGCACCTCCCCCCCCCTTTGGCTCGTTACTGCTGGAGCTCTATTTAAGCAGAGCTCTGGGTTTTGCTCTGGGCTTGACCTATGCTGTAGGTGTGCTTGGTTTTGCTCTTGATTTTTTTTTTTTCTTTGGATTTGCCAGATTGTTTCCTTGCTTTTTGTCTGAACTGTCCGTGGGGTGTCTCGCTGTTGCTGCTTGCCCGGCTCTGGTGTAACGGGACTGAGCCCTGTTGGTGAGTTTGTTGCCCAGCCTGTGTTGCGGCTGCCCTCGGCTCGCGTTCTCCCCTGAGGCTGCCCT
Organism: Vanellus vanellus; assembly: GCF_965231255.1. Taxonomy (NCBI): domain Eukaryota; kingdom Metazoa; phylum Chordata; class Aves; order Charadriiformes; family Charadriidae; genus Vanellus; species Vanellus vanellus. Next base: position 16,084,869 of record NC_138907.1, read on the forward strand.
GTTCCTGCCCCTCTCCGCAGGCAGGAAACTCCCTGTGATTTCTCTAATTGCTTGTATTTTCAGTGTTGTTATTCCTTTCTAAAGAACTTCTATAAAACGCAGCGCAAATTAAAGGCTTGTAACAGCTAATGGGATACAAGCCAGGCTTGAAAGTAAAGTTACCTCCTCCAAAAAATTACAACTGTTATTTTCAACAAAAATCAAAATAATTTAAAGTAGTAATGTATGTAGTTTAAGGACTGTATTAAGACCGCTGAAAGGGTTAGCGGTGGAAATTGCTGTGGGAAAAAACCCTCTATCTGCTGATGCTTATTTTTAAAAATTAATTTGGAGTTGGGCGGTTTCATCATGTTCAAAACACTAATCTTCGTGGCTTCGTCATTATTGTTTTCTGTTATTATTATTGATTCTCTTAAGTCTGTAACTAGGCTAGTGCGGTTATCTTGGCTGTGTGCTTTCTGAATGATAAGTAGTGTCCCCTACCTAGCTTTGCAGAAGGGGGAGAGAAACGGAAGGAAGCGGTTATTTTGTGTTTTGGGAGGTGGAGGAGCCTGGCTGGCTCTGCAGAGACCCAGGAGCCCCGTGGGTGTCTTCCTGCAGCCATGTTGCTAAAGCAGTCGCTGTCAATGTGTCCACGTAGCCCCGCGTGAAGAAAATGGGGCTGGTTACGCAAGGCAGGGTACAAGATTACGCTCAGCTGAAGCATTTGTATTTTATTCACCTCTTGTTTCACTTCCCAAACGCCGAGACTGGACTCGGTGTACCCACGGGCAGGATGTAAGAGAGGAATGAGATGGGACGGCCCTAAGCAGAAGGGTTTCTCCTGGTCGGATTGCTGGCAGTGGGGGAGGAGAAGAGGGGGATGCTTAATTCCACTCATTGTAGCTTTTCCAAACAGAGGAAGGGCTCCCCAGCCATTTTAGTCCCTGGGCAAAGTTTGGGAGCCCAACAGTGGCTCTAAACACACGCTGTTTTCATCAGTTGCGATCTTCTCAAAAACTTATTAAGTGGCAGATTTACTTGCAGCAATGTAGATATGATAGCCAAAGAACATAATTCGGCGTCCCGCACTGAGGACTCTTGGTTTTAATGCCTCCGCTATTCAGTACAACTTTACTGTCGTATCATGAAAGCCTTTCAGTAACTGCTTGCACAGTTTGGAGCCGCCCTGAACCAACTGAGTAAGAAATCATCCGCGAAGTGCTTCATGTATGCTTAAAGCATCAAAGTCTGTTGAGGAAATTAAACAGCTTATGGGCTTTGCTGGGTTTATTCTTTTTGTTTGGTTGGTTTTGTGTGGGTTTTTGGCTTTCAGTTGTGTGGTGGTTTTGGTTTTGTTTTGGGGAGGGGGGTGGTGTTTATTTTTTCTTAAGGCGAAAAGCAAATTGTCTTAGGAAACAAACACAGTTATCTCAAAATCATCTGTGGTTTAGCAACAAAGAGAGATGACAAGCCAAATTATGCTTGTTTTTTTTCCTGTTATCACAAGCAAAGTGCCTAACTGCAACACTCAACCATGTGTTTACTTGGTTGCTTCAAAATGACATGTGGCAGAAAGCAAAGTCTATATGCAACCATTTACCAATTCTGCCGTTGGATTTAATAAATGCTGTTTGAGCTTATATTCCCTTGCTGGCTTATTTTGGGGAATTGCCCACCGCTGAAATCTGAAAGTTCAAGAGAAGAAACTATGAAAGGGAATATCTAATTTCTTTACTCTAGCTGCTCTTTCATTGCCTCAATTAATCTACACTTGCAAGTCCCTCAATTTATGGAAAATTATTGGAGTGGCAGTGTGCACTACACATAGCTGAAAGCTGGATTTTAATTAATGCATGCTATTTAGTACATAGACATAGGCTGGCCTTTGAAATCCATCAAGGCTTGTCCAGCCTGCTCTGAGTAATTTTAAGAAATCAGTGCATAATTAATGGAAAATGCTATCAAATCTTTTGCCTGTGGGCCATCATCCTTATTTCCAGCAAATGTGAGGTTTGTACAACCGTCTGGGTTAAAATTTCGGAACTCGTCTCCCTCCTTTAGAGTGGCTCTGCTTGCACACTGGTATGATTTAGCTCTGCAAAATACAAACTGATAAACAGAAACCAGTTGTTCAATAGTATACCTGAACTACGAATTAATATTATTTCTATAATGCGTCTACTGGTGGTGTCAGGAATATATTTCAAGCAATGTGCCGTGGCTCAAATTTTGATTTCTGTTGGCTGAAGTAAAACTGCAGCCCGAAAAAAATATCGGAAGGATTTAATCCAGGATGTTGTCCTCATCGCTAAAAGCTTGGGTGCAGTACTAACCTATAGCAAATTTGTAATGGGGTAATTTGTTATCAGGCCTTGATTGTTATAGTCACAGTCACTGTGGTGAGTTAGCACCGGCTATTAAGGGGACTTTTTTCTCTGGATAAACTCTTTTGGGCAGGTCTGTGTGCTGGCTTAGCCCTCGCCTGCCCGAGGAGAGTTTTCGTCAGTGCGCGGTGTGAGGTGCAAAGTGTCTGCGAGGCACTTGGCTGCGGTGGGGCGAGTGTCTCGCTGTGCTAATAGCTGTTTTCCACAACTTTCTGGGGCACGTTCTGGCTTGAATCGTCTTGTACCTATACGTGTTCAGCTAATGTTTATTGCAAATAGTTAACTGGCATTGTACCCCCTTCCTCTTGTACAGAGGGGAGGGGGGGGGGGGGGCTGTGGATTTTAAAGGATCTCTTGAAAGCCGAGAGATGCAGAAAACGTGGCTGGGAGGGGGGGAAGAAGGAAATTCCAGCTAAAGGTATCTCATGGGGGGCATGCGGGCAAGCTTGTAAGGATTGCCGATCCGATGAGGAAACGGAGCTCGAGTTCCCTCCAATTCAGTAAAGGACTGAACATTATTTGCCCTGCTCTAAATACTTGATTGCTTCCACTTAATAATAGACTCATCATAATCCTTTTGATCTGTACAGCTTGAAATGCTCTACAGAAATGGTCAGAATGGGGAAGGAAGAGGAGGAAAGATGTATTTACCTCTGCATAGCTACCAAAATTCCCTTTTTGGATATAGAATATGTAAATATAGCTTAGATACACAAATTTATATAGCAATATGAATACATTATAAAACATAAAATATGTATAAAAACAAAGAATCCATTTGTCATAGTGAAGCAGACAATTTTATTTACTGACATCTATTAAAAAAAAAGACAGTTATTTTTGGCCCCGGTTCCTGCTTAAAACCCTACCTTTGGGACACCTTGTCCTGATGTCACCAGGCTAATTAGACACCTGCTGCATTTTCCCTTCTGTATTTTTTGCCCACTGTTTTGATGTGCCGTGCTGGTTGTTAACCTCACTGTGCTATTTTTTAATTAATTATAGAAAGGAATGCATCTAATTGTGGAAAATCTGGAAGTGGAGTCTCAATGTGAGGTAGAACTGACCCCAGTGGTGGAGGGAGCTGCATCCACGGTGCTGCACTGGGCCTGGCCAGGCATTCCTGTTGCCAATGGCCCAGATTTCCCCTGCCTGTCACTTAAATTTCCACATAATTATTAAGGAAAGGCTTCTGCAATACTCCTAAGGCTCAGTAGGAAGTGGCTGTGTTCAAGTCTAAGCAATCAGACGTTTTTATCTGGAAACTCCTCTAGTTGCCTCCGTGGTGGGTTTTATCCATCAGCAGCTGAGGGATGGATTGGGATGTTCTCCGTAGGTAGTGCTACTGAGTTCAGTTAGACCATCTGAAAGTGAGTATGCACTTTGCAGGAATGAGTATTTAAAAAAAAAAAAAAAATGTTATTGTACAAATATAGATTTTAAAATGGCCCCAATTGCAAACGCTTAACAGCTGACGGAGCCCATAAAAGTAACGGTGGGCAGGCAATGGCAAACCAAGATGACTCCAGGAATCTCCCACTTAACATTACACCTCCCGCATTCCCAGCTAGAAAGACCACCAATAGCTTTCTAACCCGTCGTGTAATCTTAGCTTTGTGGGTGTCTTACCCGGAGGCATAATTTTAACCCCCATTTCTCCTGTTCTGGTGCCTCAGGATGTCAGTGGCTGAGCGGCCTCTTCCAGATTTGCAGCGCAAAGCTGTTAGTGGCAGTGGTATGTGCCTTTACTTTACCTTTTCTTCTCTTTTAATCTATTTTTTTCTCAATGTCTATAACTGGCAGAGGGAAAGGCGGACTCCGCTCCCGGACGGGCAATTGCCCGTCCGGGAGCGGAGTCCGCCTTTCCCTCTGCACGAGGTCATCTCCAGAAGATTAAAGCACTGACTGGCCCACATTAAGCTGCTCTCCAAATTGTAAAATTGCTTGTTTACAATTTACCAGCTATCTGCAAAGCCTCTATTAACCTGTAGAAACAGGCAGAGGTATTTTGCAAGTAGGAGAGGGAATTTTGTGCCACCGGTCTTGACCGAGAAGCATGGTTTTATTTAAATTACTTTGCCCCCCCTCCCTCTGACTTCTCTCCTGTGCTTTGCTCAGACTGCATTGCCTTTCTCGACGGTTATAAAACCCAACACGTGCTATGCCTGAAAACAGCACTGGCAAAGTGTGTAATGTTTGCTGCACCACTAAATAAAACAAACCTTAATATTCTCTGTTTTTAGTTCAAGTTTAGTGGCTCAAATGTCAGCCTTGTAGCTCGTTAAGCTCTTCAAGGGTTCAGAGTTTATAGGAAAAAGATGATGACTTTCTTCTTGATTAAAAAAGAACTATTTCAGCCTTGGAAACTGCTCCTTAATTAAAAAGTAAATTATATTATATGTTCACTGTGATGAACTGATAATAATTGGAAATTATTATTTTATTACCTTACATATCAATAAAATGGCATAGTATTTGTGAGTGGGAAATCAAAAATAACCTTAAAATTCTGTCTCGGTGATAGGCTTTTTAATGTCTATAAGCACAGGCATTACTTTTGTGTCTATTGTGGCTTAATGCTTTTATTATCTTGAATGTCACATAGAAATAAAAAATTATTTTCCATCAAATTTTAAATATTATTCTGTAATAAACGTTGACCGTGCCATTAAATCTGCAGGAGGTATCAACTGCTTTTACAGTAATGGAGTTTACATTTGGGCATACTGTAGCTGTTAGCTCAAGTACAGGACATTTGGGGGTTGGTCTGAACTCCGTAATAAAAGATATTTTTCTCTTTTTCTCATATTAGATATTGTCCAGCCTGCAAATGAGGTGACAGTGCAGAGCTGTATCAGTGCAATGCCTACAGCTGTTGTAGGACTTTATAGTCTTTCACCAGTTACTCATTCCAAAGCAACTGTTAGGGCGGTTCAAAAGCATTTAACCTTAGGTGTCTGAGCTTGCGGGTCAGCCTTGTACGTAAGCAAGAACGCTTATGCGAATATGGAGATGTGTTATGCAGTCAGCTGGAGAATATTGTTCTGTGATATTTTGAAAGTGGGTACTAGGAGACTCCTAACCCGAGTGTGGAGTAGAGCTACCTGTCTACCCAAGTAGAGTAGAGAGATAAAATTTATTTGGCTAAATGAGGTTTCAGAATCAGGGGACTTTTTGGTGCAAATGATGCATGTCGGGGGAGGTGACACAATTTTGTGTAGTAGGAGGTTTGGATAACAAGAATTCAGATAAATGAGTCCCCAGTGCACTATGTATTGTATTTAAATACAAACTTGCATCCCTACCATGTTTCTTAAATAACTACTGCTTGTATTAATTATCAAAATGGCAAGGTTTCTGCATGGAAAAAAGCATTTCCTTCTTCTATGCTCCCTTCCATGTTCTTTTGTGAAGTCACCATGATCAAAACTTATGAGATTACAGGTGTTTTAGGGAGTCAGAATGAAGTCCTAAACCCCGTATCCTAATTTAGTTGCAGGATAAAGAACAAAGTAAAACCTGGTCTAGGGGAGACAAGTTGTTGTTCATAAAACTTTCCATAACTAGCAAACACAACAGGGATGAGGGAAATTGGGCACAGTCAATTGTTTTTTGTTTCAACTTTCTCTTCATTCAAGCTTGCCCCAGCACGGTATCCATTCTTTCAGTGTGAATTTTCATTAGTGATGCCGAGAGATTTCTTCAGAACTAAATGGTAACTCTTACTGGGTCTCAAGCTCAAACCAATTTCTCAGGCTTCTGAATGTGGTCAAAATAATAGCTTTCAGGGGCTCCTCGTGGCTTGGGAGGGGTTATGTGAATTAAAAAATCTGATCCCTAACCTATAAGTGAGCCATTATAATTTCCCTGATAGCAAGCCTGCTGAAACACATGCAGGAGCAGAAAACTGTCTTGCAGGTAATAATGTCAGATGCAGTGTTGTGCCTGTATAAACTTATGTAGGTAAAATCAGCTGAAAAGTGATATATTTCAACTTGAGTTGTACCATCTAAAAGGGATTTCCCCCCCCATATGAAAGAAATCGGTTTCTTAATTTTTTTTTTCTATTTTACTTTTATAGCAGAGTAGGGAGAAAGCGTGCATCTGTGATGCAAGATAGTCATGGTATAGTAAAAGGCTGCTGAAGCTGCACAGCATTTTAATAAATCTGTGTTCCAGTCCTAGGGATATTTGAAGCAGAATCTTGGTCACAGTGGCCCTAGGAAAAAGCGAGTGTCAGATGCAATTAGGCTATTTCCCATTTAGTAGAATTATTACCTCACTCTTACTGCAGCTTAATATTAAAGCACCCTCGGTGACTGCTCAGTGAATGTGGGGGATGGGGTAAAGCTAATAGAGGAGTACAAATGGGAATATCCTGACCCCGTTCCACCTTTCCCAAAGCATTCTTCGTGCTTGGGAGCTTGAGCAAGGGGAGCTCTGCAGGACCCAGTCACAGGGAGCTGGACCATGCCGCTTCAGAAGGACAAACTGGGCTTGTGGGATTGCATTCGTCTGCCTGCTGAGGTAGGGTTTTCCCTGGGGACAGAAAGGGTGGACAAGTAGGGAGCTGGATGGTTTGGTTCTTCAGTGTCTGACATGGAGCGTTTCCCATCGTTAACGCTGTGTCTGTACCAAAAGTCACGTGTCGGGTGACAATCCCAGAAATAACATCTAAAGCTAACACCAATCCTATTATTTTCCAGTTTGTCTGGACCTCGTGTGCTCTCTTCTCCAGTTTCCCCAATGTCCTAACTGGGCAATGAGTTGCTCCCCTATGCCTTTGGAATAGTTTTGGAATCCAGTATCTCAGTTCTTGGTTTGGAAACTGAATAGCTGAATATCTAAAGGATATTGAACTCTACTATCTGTCAACTTTTATATAATTCTAGATGATCTAAATGACATTAAATTATACTTATTTTGCAGTGATGAAAGGAAACTCAGCATTAATTTTACAGATGTTTGTTACCCCTTCAGATGCTGTTGAGTGTTTTGTAGCTTAGGAATGGCTGAATTAAGCTCAATTGGGCGTGCTGCATTTTTTGTTTCGTAGCTATGTGACAGCAAATGGAGTAAAACTCAAACTGACTTCAGTATGAATAAGATTCTGACTCTGCACATTAATACGATAGACTTCGGTAGTGGTGGCAACTGCCCTAGTTGATACCACGTAAGCAGCTCTGTTTTGCTCTGCTGGTTTCCACTAGCTATAACATTTTTGACCTTTTAAACTTCAAGGCTGAAATTTTCCAAGTATCTTCCCAATTTACTTAAGCTTATTCAAAATTTAAATATGAAAAGCATTTGCCAACAACTTTGGAGAAATAACACGGGAAGCTGTTTACTCCATTCTGCACCCACGTGCATCAGTATCTGCCTTGGTTATGCCTTTATCTGCAACTCTAATGTTTTAATACTGTAGGCGGGTTTGGTTTTTAATTCTTCTGTGCAGATATGTGCCTTTGAGAGTTCCTGGTGAGTATCTCTTTAAAATAAGACTGAGACACTAAAAATGCTATTTGACTATGCCCTGCATGAATTCACCTGTAGCTTTATAGCATTATTAAGAGGGAAGGTGTGACTTATTATCACTTAACAAGGAGACTAAAGTTTCCTTAGTATCATGGCTTGTGGTGGTGTGTACTCTGTCCCAGGCAATACAGATACGTTCAGGAATATTCAGAATATTGTGAAGTATGCCAGAAGAGGGAAGTCTAAAAGGCCGATAGCTTGGTTAGCACATCTGCTGGGCTGAAGGCATTATGTGTAGGGTGATGGTGGGGGGGATGCTAGTATATTCTTGCCGTATCTTTGCCGTTAACCTAATAGGAGTTATGGATCCAAGATGCTAATCCCCCAGGATTAGTACACCTGGTTTTCCATGCCTTGAAGATAGTTGACCACCACCTCCTACTGTTTCAAGGAATGAAGCCAAGGAGTTGTTGGGGAAGATGCGGGTCCCTCCCCTATTGGTGAATGGCATCATGTGAATGATGCCATAGCTCCTTTTGTTGAGGGAGCCTGTGATCTCAAATTTGTTATGGAAATAATAAGGTGGCATCCCTTCTGAAAGGTGAAAATCATGTGATTGCTCTTTGAGAATGACGATTATTCTGTGGTCTCTGTGTAGAATACTAAGCTTTTATTTATGAGGGATAAAGAAAAATAAAGCTTGTATTATCCCTCTCCAAAGAACTACTCCGATTCATGTGTCTGGCTTTTTTATGTATGTTGTTTGGAAAAGTAACAAATATAATCTCATATTTTGTGTACCTGTATTTCCTGAAGGGCCAGCTTAACTGTTCTAATTCATAAATGAATTTATTTACGAGTCCTCAAGAAAGTAATTCTTTATCTAAAACTTTATTGTGGGAGGCTCTCTGCTGTTCTCCAGACAAAACAAAAAGCTCTAAGCCTTATTTTAAACATGATCAATGCATTCTATATTGTTGGGTTATTTTTAATGTTTATATAATGTAAAAAGGCTGAAAAACTAGGGCCAGATCCTTTACTGGGGTATTCAATGTGTTTCTCACCTCAGCACTCCCATTGCTTTAACTGAGAAAGTCAGTACTGAGGTCCTCCCGTGGTACGAGTTCGGTTCCAGTAAAGTAATAAGCCTAAATGTGGTATCAGCATCTCCTTCTGCTTCTTGCATGGGTTGCATTGGCCCACTGATAATATTTCTTGGCGCCTCTTGTGCCTGTCCATTTTATTATTGCTTAGAAATAAGGAAATGACAGTAGTACTTGCCCCTTGCCTTGAGATTTCACTCCCAAACTACTTTGGTTTATTCCTAAATTAAATCTAGTGCCACCATCCCTTTCGGGCATCACATAAACCTATGCAATGAACAGAACTTGTCATTTGTCTGCTTGTTACTCAGGTGTAGTTGCTCTGTTTAATGTGCTTCCTTGTTTTTTTTTTTACCAAGATGCTTCTATCAAATTTGAGCACTCATTCAGAGTATGAACTGATGGGTTTAGGTACTAATGATAAAAAGTGTACTTTGATCTCATCGTTTAAATATTCACAGCCTTTTAATGTTTGGACTTTTAATCACTGGTTAGTAGCAACATAGTTGGTGATTTATGATTAAGAATTCGGCCAATTCTGCATTAAAATCCATTTCTACATAGATACTTTTAAAATAATCCCCTTAAACTATTGGGTTCGCCGTTACTTGCAAAGAGCCTCAGGGTGATTGTAGGGTAACTCATGTGTGTGCAATATTCTCTTCATACAGAAACTTTCCACGCAGTAGAAGCAAATCTTATGACGGCTGTAGCCATTTAAGAATGAAGACCGTTTCTTACATAGAGCATAAATTTTGTGTTTTAAATGCTGAGCAGCTTTCTATGTGGTTTATTCGTGGAGGTTTTTTTACCAGCTAAAAATGTAAGTTACTACATAAATATTTGTTCAGGCTTAGTTGCAAAGTGACAGAGCAATGTTTCATGTACAGTGCTTTATTGATGGAACAATTTGATTGAAGTCTATAGGGAAGCTCTGACAATGAGAGGAGTTATTTCAATGCTAGCATCATTTCCAAGGGGATTTCAAGCACTTTCTTTTCAGCCACAGCTATATAACATGGCATATATGTAACAGTTAACTGTGGAGACGTGTTCTCTTTCAGTTTAGGTATTCTCAATGCTATTTCTCCCCTCTTGTAAGATGCTTCATGAATGTGCGAAATTTCCAGGTTCTTTGAATAAATCTAGAAGTCTGGGAAATCCACGGGTGTTTCAGTGTAATGAGTAAGAGTTTAATCTCTGATATGAGCTTTCTGCTTCATTGATCGCTTTCATATTTCAGTCTCCTATACACAGTGGATCTGTGTCTGATATTTAAAACCAAAACATCTCACTGGGAGACATAAAAGGAATAAATGAAATGTCTTGTTATTGTGCTATACAAACTATATCTGTGATGGGCTTTAGGTAACTCTTACTTTTTTTAGCTGTTCCCTTAAAGAGTGGTTCATAAATGTAGGTACTGCAACACAAGGGAAAGGGTAATCTCTTCTGGTGTGAAGCTGGGGTACTGGGATCCAGTGTTTCAAGTGTGCTGTGCCTAGTTCTGTCACAAATTATTGGCTGATTTTGATCAAATAATTGCAACTATATTTAATTTCATATAAATAGTTGAGACTTATGAATATAAGAATTAGTTTAACTGTGACAATCTGTATTTGAAGAACTCTGAAATCTATGGAGTAAAATCCATCACATAAATTCAAATGGTGAGAAGGATCATTTATTAATAGACCTTTTCAGTGTAAATTTGAGGCAGGCGTGTGTGCCCCAGCTACATTAAGTGATTCATGGGCAGCCATAGAGACTTGATTGCTGATATGTATGAGTTTGATGGTAACACCTCAAACTACTGTAGCACATAACCCACATACACGGACTCAACTTTGTCTCCATCTTCTTAAATTACTCGTTGCATTCAAAGAATTACTTTTTTTGCAAAGCGATACTTAAATATCTTTTTCTGATTAACATTGTAACATGGCTGCTTCTTTCACTGCAGATATTAAGGAAATCAAAAGAAGCACTGACTGCATATAATTTGAAGTAAAACATTCCAAAAACTTAAGGTGTTTCAGTATATCACTTATGCCAAGATATCTGATAGTAATCTGGCCTGTTAAAATGACGAATGCAGCTCTGAGTTAACAGGTTCACCACTTTTTGGAGTTGTCCAGGGATAAGTAACTTAGGAGAGAAAATGAATATAGAAAAAATGGTAGTGCTGAAAGATCTCTGGGCCACAGCAGGTAGGAGGCTTCCTTACACGTATAATTCCTATTTATGAGTGTCTTAATTGTCTGAGAGGAGGAGTTGCACTGTGAATTATTTTCTCTCATGCAGCAGTCATGATCAACAGTCTGTCCTGTCTCAAAGTACATAGCAAGATATGAGAGGATTTTTATGTGTAATCCAAACTCTCCTACCTGGGTCACTGCCTTCCAGATAGTTGCATCGTTCCTGGGTTAATTTGACTGGGAATTGCTACCACTGAAAAGATAAACCAGTGCTGGATAATCTTGCAGCAATTATGAAAGTGTTTTCTGACATCAGACACTTTTTTTTTTTTTTCCTTCCCACAGACAAATGCACCTTTACTATGTGAGATTATTTACAGGATCTGCGACACTCCTTCTGGATTCTGCTCACAGATTGAAAAGGTGGAAAAGCACCCACAAAGCAGCCATTGCATAAACAGCCCATTTCACCCTTCAGAGCTCTCCTGCTGCTTCAATGGAAAGTGCGACGGGTGGACAAAGCTTGCAGAAAGAAATAATCAGCTCTTGGCTACCTGAGAAGGAGACTCTAACCTCAGGGTCCCAGGAGAGGCTTTTGAGCCAACCCTTATTATCCTTCTAAGGCTGTACCACTAGCAAGAAGTGTTGATCCCTTCATCCTGCAGCTTTAACGTGGTTACTATCAAAAGCTCTGCAAATACTTGAGAGAAAACTGACCTTTGGGCTTGGAAAAGCCTGAGAGTTTCTGGACTTTCTTGATTGTAGCAAAAATGTAAAAGAAAAGTCATCACTGGTTTGATAGATTGGTCTGTCGCTCTAGCCTTTTAAAGATCACCTTGGAAAACAGAGTCAAACAAATCAACTGGTCTGGAAGAAGCAAGTGCTAAAACTCTGCGAAGAGAAAACTTTTACATAAACTTTTTTTTTTTTAAAAAAAAAAAAGCTTTATGATGTAAAACTTGCAGGTGATCTCGAGTAGCAGGAAACAAGTGGAAGAGAAGACTATTGTAAAATGAGAGAGTTTTTCCTGAACCTGCCCAGTGTGAATTCCCTTCGTGCTGACTTGCGTGGGATCTGCGTCTGCTTCAATCTTATTCCTTGCTGTTCCAGAAGTTACTGTTCCAGAGACAAGTAAGCTTGCTTTTCTTTACTCCTAATCTATAGCAGTTCGTGAGAGTTTAAGAAGTGTGTTGGTGGTTAGTGGTTAGGTTCGGTTTTGTTTTTCCCCTGGTATTTGGAGTTATGCCTGTATAAAAATTGTGGTTAGTCTGCAACTTTTCAGAAGTTTACGGGTATTCTGTTTGATGCTTCCTTGAGATGTGTTATAGCAAAGCCAAATAATCACAAACAGTACATACTGAATGTGCAGGGTATTTCCACTCTGGGAATTAAAAATCTTTTGAGTTTGTATGTGGTAGATGCTGCAGTGTTGTAACCACCTGGTGGAGTCATTGCAAGGCCTGATTAATGGTACAGATTTTTAGACTGGAATTTGGTACTTCTGTATCTTGCACACGCTTCTGTGGTGGAAATGTTTCACAGGCCATAAAGCTGTCCCTCCTACCAGCTGCAACTTTTGAAAAATCATAGCCTGTTGCAGCTTTGACTCTGCTCTCGCTGGAGGCTGTGCCCCACATTTCAGATCTGTTTAGATGTTGCAGGTCCATTGAAAGTGTCTACTTTATGAGGACTCTGTAAAAACTTGGATGTATCTGGAATGTTTATCTGTTTGGTATGACCCTCAACACAAAGTAAACCGAATACCTAAGTAAAACATCAGCAAAATTACTTGGTGGCTGTTCAATAGCTTGGCTAAGAAAAAATAACCCTTTGCTGAATATGTGTATGCAGATGCCAAAGATCTCCTCTAAGATTTGGAGGATTAAACAGTAGGTGAGATGGAAATAGTCTTCCCCTTTCCTACCTTTCAAAAACAATATTTTGACTGGGGCGGATATACTTCTTGTATCACTAAACATGATATGCTGAGTCTCAGTGAGAGGAATGCTTTATTTAAAGTAGTGTTTCATAAAAAAGATTAATTTCTCGGAGGCAAAAAGCAAAGCTTCCTGAAAGAACTGTGATGTTGATCCAATTCCATTACTTTCAAGTTTTTGATGCCCGCTGAAGCGTAATGTTGCTTCAGAAGCAGAAGGAAGGGACTTTTTCACAGATTATAAAGAAGTTGTGACATTTCTCAGATTCATAATGGTTTCTCAGAAGTTCTAGCAATAACTCTTTTATGCTATCGTACATCTGAACTGAAACCCCCCTTTGTTCCCTATACCAATTATCTTTTTAGGGTTGATCAGTCGTTACGGTTCGTGCATACCACAAGCTCTCCATTCCTAGGAATATGTTTAGCTTTGCTATACTCTGTCTGTACAAAAATTTCAGTTAAGTCTTTCCTAGTTTTAATTATTGTCTTTTGCTCGAGTTAATGGATTTTGCAGTGGCACAACTGATATTAATGCAATTAAAACACTTAAGTACAGAGGAGCTGATATTCCAGAAAACGTTTGAGTAAGCTGAGAAGTGAGGCTGATATTTTACTCTTCTAGTAATAGAATAGAGATATGCTATTTCATTGCAGGTTCAGTAGAAATTATTTACATTGATGAATAGAGAAATGGGGCAGAACGTTTTGCCCCAGGCTTTTACTGTAACTCGTTTGAGGCTGAGGGAAATAACTGATGTTTCTTTTTCGTGAAGAGGGATACAGATGATTTGACAAAATGTGACTGGGGAATAAGGTTGTGACAAGATGCTGTCTGTGAGGAAACCAGCAGAAATCAGGGTAGGATGTTCCCCAGAGGGCCAACCAGTGCAGCTCTCCCGGCTTCTGAAGGCACGAGTCTGTGCAGGAAGCGTGACGATCTGGCCCTAGGCTACTGAAATACGTTCTTAAAAAGAATCATCCTTATTTTTTCTTTCATGAGAAAGTCATTCTTCTAAAGAAATTTCTGTTGGTTTTGTGTCAGAAAACAAGGTCGTTTAGAGTAATGCGGGTACTTACTACTCCAAAGAGTCTGTTGTAATGAAGAGGTGAGCCTTTTATACGCTTCCAGGGAAAACTTAGTGAGTGGAAGAATATCATGGAGGAGGAAGAGTGTTGCTCCTTACCAAAGCAAGTCAGGCGTTGCTGCTTTGGCATTGGGAAGGGATGTTGCATGGGGCTGCAGAGTGAGGCCCAGAGGTACCTGAGCTAGTGGAGTTCTGCAGGGTGGAGAAGCGGTGTGCAGCTACATTCAGAGCTCCCCGCAGACCTTACTGGTTTTGATGTGGATTTCTATGGCTCCGCTAATGCTGGTGCCTGAACTTCAGCGCACTGTTTTGTGGATGCAGCAGATCGCTGCTGACACTGAGGTCGGACTGGAAGATTTCAAATCTGTGTTTCCTCTGGCGGAGCATGGAAGAAAGCGCTGTGACCGCTCCACTGCGTGCTTTAGGTTGAGTCAGCTGTTGCACTGGGTGATGCCCGCAGGGCAGTTACGCACGTACCCCCCACTGACCTTCGCAGCAAAGTGTTTCTGATGCCAATTGTCCCAATGAGAGGAACAAAGTATCATTATGGATCACATACTGTCTAAAACCTCTGAAACAAGGAAAACATAAGTAGCTCATCCAAGGTCAATATCGTGTATCGGTTAAGCTGCGTGTAAGTGGAGCTTGATATTTTTTCAAAATATGAATAAAATTGAAAAACCAGTTGATAATGTATGATAACTTGACTTAATCAAAGGCAAGAGGACACTGAGTAACTCCGCCTAGTTTGGATTCATGATGAAGAGACCATATGATATGTGGTGGTGGTAAATGGAGTTAAATCCAGTTGGTGTCCAGTCACGAGTGGTGTCCCCCAGGGATCGGTGCTGGGGCCCGTTCTCTTTAATATCTTTATCAACGATCTGGATGAGGGGATCGAATGCACCCTCAGTAAGTTTGCAGACGACACTAAACTAGGGGGGCGTGTTGATCTGCTTGAGGGTAGATTGGCTCTGCAGAGGGATCTGGACAGGCTGGACAGATGGGCTGAGGCCAATGGTATGAGGTCCAACAAGGCCAAGTGTCGGGTCCTGCACTTGGGTCACAACAACCCCATGCAGCGCTACAGACTGGGGGCAGAGTGGCTTGAAAGCTGCCTGGCAGAAAAGGACCTGGGGGTGTTGGTGGACAGCCGGCTGAGCATGAGCCAGCAGTGTGCCCAGGCAGCCAAGAAGGCCAACACCATCCTGGCCTGCATCAGGAATAGTGTGGTGAGCCGGACTAGGGAAGTAATCATCCCCCTGTACTCGGCACTGGTGAGGCCTCACCTCGAGTACTGTGTTCAGTTTTGGGCCCCTCACTACAAGAAGGACATTGAGGTGTTGGAGCGTGTCCAGAGAAGGGCTACAAAGCTGGTGAAGGGTCTGGAGGACAAACCTTATGAGGAATGACTGAGGGATCTGGGGTTGTTTAGCCTGGAGAAGAGGAGGCTGAGGGGAGACCTTATCACCCTCTACAACTACCTGAAAGGAGGTTTTAGAGAGATGGGAGCTGACCTCTTCTCCCTGGCGACAAGTGATAGGACAAGAGGAAATGGGTTCAAGTTATGTCAGGGCAGGTTTAGATTAGATATTAGGAAGCATTTTTTCACTGAAAGGGTTATTAAACATTGGAATAAGCTGCCCAGAGAGGTGGTGGATTCACCATCCCTGGAGGTGTTTAAGAAAAGGGTAGATGAGGTGCTTAGGGACATGGTTTAGGAGTGGTGGTGTTTTTATCAGGGTAGGTTAATGGTTGGACTTGATGATCTTAAAGGTCCCTTCCAACCTCACTGATTCTATGATTCTAAGTCAAACTGAGAAATGCCAAGGGGGTAAAGGAAGGGGTAATGACTTATGATTTTTAGAATGACTGTATTTTTTAATGGTTATGGGGTTTTTTGTTTGGTTGTGTTTTTTTTTTCTTGGAGTAACTGCATCCAACTATGAGACAAAGCAGATGAAAGATGAGTATAGACGTTAAGAATAGAATAGCAAATAAAGAAAATTTCCCAGTAATGTTGTATTGCATCTTCTAGTAGATCCTTAGGGAATGTAATACTGTGGTGGTCTCAAGAGCATGTAATGGCATGGAGGAGAAAACTCATGAAAAGACAGGATAGTTCAAGAACAACAACTGAGAAAAGAGGTGATAGATATGTGAAAGAATGTGTTCCCTATAGAAAGCAAGGTAGGAATTAATATATTTCAGGAACATTAGCAGCTCATAAGGCAGGCAGCACTCCCAATAATTCCCTCAAACAACTGAGCAACAAACTCCAGGAACTACTCTTTTTACAGCTTGTAATGTGGTAACGCTAACAGTCATGCTGTAATTAAATACTACAGTAAAGGAGGATTATTAGAGGAGTAAACGTTTTCATGCTTCACATGTAAGACAACTGCCTAAGTTGCTGGGGTTATAGATGACATATTCCTTGAACAAGATATTCCAAATTACCCACTGCAAGGTTTCTGAAGGGAAACATTCTGTTAGATAGCATGGAGGGTTTGTGCCGTGCTCGTGTTGTTCTGCCGTACCTAGTTACAGCTTGGTCTTTAGATGAAGCGGAATCGATGACAATCTGTGACTCCAAATGTCACTGAACAGCCCACTGGCTTCGCTCTTCTCTGAAGCACCTCGCGTTGCCTCTAGGATGCGCGTCTAGATGGAACACCGCTGACAGATTATAGCAACTCCTGTGATGCTTGTTTTGTTTCCTTCGATCTCTCCTAACAAAGTCCGGTTCCTTCAAAACAACTGAAGGAAGCAGAAGCCATTAATTTTCTCAGAATTATTTTTCTGCAAGCCTATACGCTGGCTTTGGTGGCTGGTTGTGGAAAGAAGCCAAAGATTGCTTTAAAGTTTGATATACCTAAAGAACTGTTTTGAAACTGGATTTATTTCTAATTAAAATGCAATCTGAACCTATGTGAGGTTTTTGATAATTTCAGCCTTTGTTGCAAGAGCAGTTCTATGCAAGTAAAGTTCTTTTATCTCAGGGAGTAGCTGCTATTGTACTGTTTTGTTTTATAGTTGCTGAATTCACCCCCACGCGGTCTCGTTGACTTCAGTGGGAATTTTCCTTGAACAAGGAATTAAATAGTCTTCAGAATTAGTTCCCCGATGAATTCAGAATATTAGATACCAGCTCGAGTTATGTTGCATGCTGTCAATTTTCCACCTGTTAAAATTCTTGGAGCAGATGCAATAAAATTTCTTCAACCTTGGTAAGAAAAGTTACGTGTAGTTTGAATTCTCTGCAGAAGTCTAGGAGTTTGGTTGGAGTTTGAAGGCTGCTCTGAGGTTCTCTCACAGGAAAGGAGTTTTCTGTACTAAGCTCCATATTTCACCCCTGTCAATTCTGCATTACTTTGGTGTTATTCATTTAAATAAATAAAAGTAGCTTTTTTTTGGTAAATGATGAATAAACAATAAAGGCAAGAGCATAACAAAAAAAAAGCGCAGCTCAGCATGGGTCATTGAACTTCAAAGACGACCCACAAGACTTTATTTACATGTTTGGTTTTCTGTGTGTGGTGAGAGAGAAAATGTAACTAGTATACAGGAAGTTGAGGATGCGATTGTCATGTATTCCTGCAATTTTGCAAAATTAATCTTAGAATGACTATGTTACTTCGTATGAAAGCAAACTTTGGCACTTGAAACGTTTTTAATCTTCTTGGCTCTTCTAGATGTGCTGATCTGTCAGTGTAAATGTGTGCTAAAGTCGGCAGAGGGACATTGTAACGGGCTTAAGTGCCCACTGGACTTTTTTTTTTTTTTTCTAACTTGCAGATAAAATGATTGATTGGAAATAATATCATTAACCTTGATTCTGCCTGTGAAGGCTGCTTCCAAGTACTCGTTCCTTTTTTTTGTAATCGTACTTTTTACAGGATATAGATGATTTTGATATTTATTTACATACTCTTTATCTATTAAAAATATACTTAATAAATAATTGTAGTAGTAAATAGGCTAGAAGTTCACACGTATCTGTACTAGATGCATAAACTCTACAAGTTCTGGTGATTAAGTCAAGGAAAGAGAAGCTTATAAGAATCTTCTACACTGAAGAAGATAAAAGTTTATATAACACTTTCTAGGTGAGTGCCTTACGTATAGTATATCCTTGTGAACTGACACTGGTTTAGCCAGCTAGAAATATCTTTGGGGTTCATCTGGTTTCTAGCAAGCATCACTTCTATGACTGTGCTTATTTTTTTTAAACTATACGGGACAATATATGTGGATGCTGTGCTCTAGAAATAAATCATGTACTCTGAAAGCACCCTGTAACCACATCATCTTTTTAAAACACTTGAAGTAATTCATTTGGATGTACTGAATCACTTTATTTCCCAATTTCTTTTCTGCTTGCTACCATTTGAAACTGCTGCAGGTAAATCTCTCCCTCAGAACTGGGTGAAAGCCAGGGGAGAGATCATCAGGTAGAACAGATCAGTGCAGGTTGTCTCCTTTCACAGGAAAAACCTTGCCTTTGCCTTGCTGACGATCTCGCTCTCCGAGAACATTTTCTTCACGAAGAAATGTACTTCAGGCTGCCTCTCCTAACCGCTTTGTTCCCCTGAGATGCGTGTGGAGTCCAGCAGGTCTGCAGCCAGGCTTCCAGCACATTAACAGCTTTTTTTTTTATTTTTTTTGTCCGCACATCCCTCCTCACTGGGCAATATGGTTATTTTTTTTCTTTGCCTAAAGCAGGGTTAGATCACATCCTTGTTTTGGCATCTAGAAGCACAAGGTATTAACGCTTCAGCGAGGCTGAAGTTTCACCTGTGGGATTCCTCTACTGGGCAGTGCGGTAGTAGAAGCAGTGTTTGCTTTAGCTTGGAAATTCTCTAGAAGATACTTTTGCAGTAAATAATACAACAGTACCTAATTTTATTTTAAAGTAAGCACACCAAATCCTGACTTCTTTATTTAGTTCTTCAGTGGTCAAGCTGCTGTAGACTCTGGTATGAGTTTATTCGAGTGATGCTGAATACAAATGTGCAGACCTGAATTTTGACGTATTTTCACTCGCAATTGTGTTAGACATAATACTTACTGTAATAGGTAGGGCACTGAAGATAGTGCATCACAAAAATGTCTTTATTGTTACAGAACACGTGACAAACTATGTGGTATGTGCAAACAAGTGGGGAAAGTGCTGTGCTACACTGATACTCAGGGGAAAAAAAAATAAATATTTTTTTAGGATAGACGGAGGCTTTTCCTCTTCCTCTGTAGTATGAGCTGATATAATTTATCATCTCAAGCTCTCCTGTGCAGATCTGGGGGATATTGCCACCACGGAAGCTAAGATTTCGGATGAAGTCACGTGATCTCAGCAGCTGGTGTATAATGAAAAATGCTATTACAGAAGCTTTTGGTTAGCAATTCTGCAGGGCCGTGTCTGGCTGTTTGGGGTGCTGCTTGCCCAGGACCTTGCTGTCCATATGCGATGTTTCTCATGATGGAGAAAAGACTGAAGACAAAGATGAAATGTCAAGACCTGTGATGTCTAGTAACTAGCTTGCTGTTTGCAAATACTGTAGAGAGACTGTCGTCTTTTTTTTTTTTTTTTAATGAATAATGTTATTGCTCAAGGTCAGCATAAGTCCTCAATGCATTAATTGATTCTGGAGTAAAATACTAAATTCAGCATAACTCGAGGATGTGTGTCGGGGGGGGAAAAAGTTGCTTGCTGATATTTATTGCTGATATTTATCAAGGAAGGTTGTCTTTTGACACACTTAAAAGTTATTTTTACTGTTTTTCTGTAAACCTGCTTCAAGGAAGATATTTATGTGACAGATTCATGATGAGTGTGCTCCAGATAGGTCCGTTTTCTGATTGAACGTGAACTAGGAAAGAATTTTGCCTTTACTTACTCGATCATGTAGTCTTATTGCCTGACAAAGTAAGAGGCATAGTCCTAGCCTCAGAGCACAGCAGAACTTTGTTTTCTAATAAAATGACTTTATGGAAAAGTTGTTAATCATTGACCTAAGAAAGAATGAAGCAACCTTTTTGAAAAGGTTATGGGGCCTGCTGAGTTGGAACAGTGTGCTGTTCCAGTGCAAGTGGTGAATCAGCTTGGTATAATTTCAGAGCACTGTGATGGATGCATAACGCTATTTCTGAATGACTGCTGGTGTTTTTTGAGCAAATCGGGTAGAAATGCATTTAGGTGCCTCCTCTTGGAGTTAGAGGCTGCTAGCAAGCATCAAAACCAAGTGGGAGATAGTGTAGCTCTGTACTTGTGGGACTATAGCTCCTCCTAATAATGTCCGATTAAACCTGCTGCCTGTCGGAGGTATCCAAGTTCATTTTCCACAGCTTTGTCAGGCTTTGACAGCGAGATCTCAAAACCAGTACAGATATTAAAAGAGCATCCTAGACATGGTTTAATTAATGCTGACATTTGTCGTTTGGTCCAAAAAGCTCCCAGTGCAACAGAAGCAAGCCTATATTTGGTGGTTGAGGCTTAAGCAATTAAGAAACAATTTGCGCGTGGTTTAGGAGCTGTTGAGGTGAGTATACTCTGAAAAAGAACTTTTCCACGCTCGTAGCGCTTAAGATGACTGTATTTTATGAATCTTCTTCTCATAGACATTTTTCCTTTACATTCTGAAGCAGCTATCAGAAAATAGACAAAGAAAACCTTTAAGCCAGGACACTTAATACATGTATATAGTTGGTTTTTATTTTCCGTGCTCTCTTCCCTGGAGAAAGCCCTGAGGAAGGCAAGAGAGAAATCGTTTAGCTGATCTAGAAGTCTTATAGTCTGCCCAAAAATATCTCTTTTCCTGGGCTTCACGTGGTGGTGTTCACGAAGTGAAACTCAAGATGGACACACGATTCTGGTATTGCACTTCTTGATCCGTTTGACTCCTGCTGATCTAAGAGCAGTTGAGCTGTAAAGGATATACCGGCCGGAATAAGGGCAGGCAGGGTATTCTTACTGCAGCTGAGACCAGGTCCAACAGCAGCGCTGCAACTTGCTTTGGCAGAGGGCTGATCTTGGTCTGCTGTGCTGCCAGGGACAGCTTGATGAGGCTGTGGTAGGCAAGAAATTCAGCTTGCTCTCACGTGGCCTTGTTAGGCTGCTGCGTGGAGCCCTGCTAGATAGCTGTGTTCTGTCAAGTAGAACCAGTAGGAATATTAAGAGGAAGGGAGTTGACCTTTACTTAGTGGTAGGGAACAGATTTAAAAAGACTGGTCAGAAAAATGTAGGAGTCTGCTCTCTGCCTCTTTACCCCCCCCTTCTTTTTTTTCTGGTGGTAATGGGCTTTTCTGTTTCCTTTTCTTTCCCTGTCTTTTCCTCAAATACTTCTCTGGTTTATTCTTGCAAAAATGCATCTCCTGCAAGCCCATTTGTGACTGCTTCCCCCCCCCTCCCCAGCACTGGTGTGATGCATTACAAGAGAAAGTGTTACTAAATCTTTTGCTGGCTATTGGATACTTCCGAATTGTGGCTGTGCGTGTTGTTAACCTGCACAATGGCACTTAAATTGTACAAGTTATGGCATGGCTGGGGACCTGAAGATCTCATAGTGCCAGGTGTTCAGGAAAGTCCTCATCTTTGTAAGAACTTGGTGGGCTAGTCAAGACGACTAGCATAATGGGTCATTGTGGGAGAGGTTTTTGCTGCGGGCAGCTTTGCCCTTGAAGATCTGGTGCTCTGTCAGAATCACAGAATCATCAGAGTTGGAAGGGACCTCTAGAGATCATCTAGTCCAACTCTCCTGCTAAAGCAGGATTGCCTAGAGCACATTACTCAGGACTGCATCCAGGCGGGTCTTGAAAATCTCCAGGGAAGGGGACTCCACAACCTCCCTGGGCAGCCTGTGCCAGTGCTCTGTCACCCTCACTGTAAAGAACTGTTTCCGTGTATTTGAACGGAACTTCCTGTGTTCTAACTTGTGCCCATTGCCCCTCGTCCTGTCACTTGGAACCAATGAAAAGAGCCTGGCTCCATCCTTCTTCAACCCACCCTTTTCCTGTCCTTGAACAAGAAGTGGTAAACAACACTGAGGGAGTAGGCAGAAGGTTTAAGGAAGTTGACTGAAAAAGATGCGAAATTGTGACAAAGAAGAGACCAATCAGAATAAGGGCGCGTGAACAAACAAGCTAAGCCTATCGGAAGGCAAAGTAGGACTGTAACAGTCGCGTCAACATGCAAAAAACTGAGTGTAATAAAAATGAAGTGTTAGTGCTGGAAAATTTCAAGGGTGCCCTAGTCATTTCCATTGCCACAGGTCATCTATTCTGATTTAATATGAGTTTATTGTAAATAACAAATAACATGAACAGATCAGCCTGTCCGCTTCTGTTTTTTAACAGGAGGAAGTGCCTGCTGGTGCTTGGACTGTCATCATGGTGTTGTTGACAACGGTTGAGAACTTTGGGCCTTGTTCTTTTTGTGTTCTCTGGAGAGACCTCCATTCATTGGGCTTTATGGAAAGCTGGATTTAACTGTTGAAGTATGGGCTTGTTTTAGGTGAGGCGTGACTCTGGGCTGGGGTTGCAGTCATCTGCTGCTTTCCCCTGTGGTGGCCCCACGATGCTCACCAGCCACTCCCAGCCTCTGTCTGCAGAGGCAGGCTCACCGCCCAGGGCCACTATGCCATGTGAGGCTCTCTCCAGAGAGCAGGACCTGGGAAGGAGGTGGTGGCTGATGGCTCTGGGTCAGTACTGTCACCGTTGCGTGGACCTGTGCATTAGCCACATCAAGTAGCATCCTGGGTGCTACTTCTTCTCCGTGGTTGTATAAGGAAGGGTGGCTGCAGACCTCTAACAGAGGAAGCAGAAATTAAATGGAACTGATTTTTTTTATAAAATAATTTATTTTGTGGTTTTAGAGAGCCTTGATACTTGATCTCATTTGTAGTCTACCAGTAAAGCAGAGAACGTTGCTCGCTGCTTTTTCAAAAGAGGTTTGGCTACAAAGAGGTTGTGACTTACTGATACAGTGGATTTTGCTAAGCAACAGAAAACTTGAAGCTTGGCCAGTTTAGCCTAAACCAGTTATATCAAACTCCTGCATCCCAGTTATACCCTGGGTGGATCACTTCAGCAGAAACAGTTTCGTTTGGCTAAAAGCAGTGTCCCTCTGTCACAACACGTAAAGGCACAGAGTTCTTGCATTTTAAAAGCACCAAGAAAGTGTTACATTAGTGTTTTGGGCTGTAGAACTTTCTTCATGCTATCTCGGTTCTTTACAATGCTCCTTTATTTGGGGCAGACAGGGAATAGGTATCTGTGATCTTTTCTCTGGTCAATACCACTAACGCTGACTATAAGGGTACTAGTGAAACTCTTCTTTAGTCCTTGCTCTGATTCTCTCCCCTCTTTGTTTTCCTTCATACACTTGGGGACAAAATACTAAAAAAAAAAACAGTTTTCTAAAAGCATCTGATCTTTTGTACAGAGCTGGTTACTGTTCCAATCCAGCTTTTATTAGGTGGAAAAAAACAAGTTACAACTTTTCAGTATGGGTAGCAAGTGACTTAGCAGTGAGAGCTAGGTATCTCCTTCAATGCCTTGCGCCTGTCTTTGAAAATCTTCTTGAGAGAAGAGAAAGATATATCTATTAAAAAAAACCCTCCAAAACCAAAATAAAACAAAAAAAGTAAGATGAATGAGTGTGTGGTGCTGGTGGGGACAGATGCTCTTTCTTTGTATGTGTGTATATAAATTGGGGTAGAAAGTGAGTCTGTCTGGACTGTGGCAAATTATGATTAAATAAAGTGCCCTTCTTGTTATTCCCAATGGAAGAAAATTTCATTACTGTATTGATTTATGGTAATTAGTGTTTTCTTTCTCTTTCTTTTTTTTTATTCCTTTTTTTTTTGAGGTTGCATTGTCAGAACAGTGGGTATTCACAGCTGTTTATTGATTCTAACCAGGGCTGAAAGATGATTGAGTGCTGTGACTTTTTATGCCCTGTCGTTTCTCCTTGTGCTCTTGTAGAAAAACAATTAAAAGTATTCTACATTCTCAATAACATCTCTGGATGTTCTTAGTCTCTGAATATACTGCTAGGGATGGAAATGCCAATGACCACCTGACAGCCCAGTGTAAGATTAATGCTCATCGTTTTATGAGATAACAGTCATAAACAGTACAAACGGGTTCTTTAAAACAAGACTGAAGTATTAATTTAATCTGTAAAACTGCAGACATATGGTAATAAAGAGTTATTAACAAAGAAATGATTTAAGGGTTTGGCTGTATTGTAGTTTATGGTAACCAAACAGCTAGAAACATGGGAGATTAGCTGATCGATGAGAGGCTGTTACTGTGTGTTATATTATCCTGTCACTGTGATAATGACATTGGGGATGTAATCGGTTCTTTATTTTGCTCGATACTATACATATTTGAATCCATAAATAGCATTTAGCGTTGCTAAATATAGATTGGGTTTATGGAGAAATGCTAGCACTGATTTTGTGTATTGCTTCAGCATTTTTGTGAACAAGAACAGCTGTGCTTCACACAAGTGGGGTTCTTCGACTCGTGAAAAATGCGGGGAAGTAAAAACATAGCTAGTAGGCTGATGAGGGGAGTAAAGGAGATGCTGGGGAAAAAAAATGTGTAATTTGGATCATTGTCAAGATAGTGGATTTTACGTTATTCTGAACTGCTATTGTAATTCGGTTGCACTGGCCTGCATGGCACCGCTGCTGGGTGACAGGCACCTGGGTTTTCTATCTGCTTCCGCCTCTGGCTGTGTTTGTCCCTGGGTAGCTGTAGACTCGGAGGTGTGAAGCATTACCTTCTCACTGACGAGATAACCTGTAAAGTGACAAGGGGAAGCTCCCCTCCTCAGTGCCGATGCTGTTGCTCTTTGGTCATTGGGAGATCGTCTTTAGGAGCGATAATCTGTGACACCTCGCCCACATTGTGTTTGAACTTGTCTCACGGTAGGTGTGTAAAATTTTCACAGAGAAGAAAAAAACATAACAGTGAAACTTTCTTATTCTTCTGATCTTTTTTCTATCCTAAAAGTAAACAGCAGCAAGAGCCCAAATAATTGGGAAGTAGTGTATACATGTGCTGCGTACTACAGCTCTGTAATAACTTGAACGATCTGTCCTTGTAGGAGTCAGACAGTGAAAGCTGCTTGTTTTCCAGGAGAATCTAGAAAAGAAAAACTCTTCTGTGTGCCCTGAACTTGTGCATAGAAAATGTTCTTGATCTCCTCCCTCTGCTGAGACTGGGTTATACGTTTGTTTTGGACACTTTAAAAATCTCTGCGTGATCACTGCTGTTTGAAGGGAGAGAGCAGAAATTGTGTGGGTATGTTGTTCTGCAGGTTACTCCATGCCCAGAAAATCTTCCTCAAGAAAAATTCTTCGTAGCTGCCTTCAAAGGATCGTGAGCCAACAGCTACAAGGAGATGAGCATGTGGGGGTTGGAGGTGTGTGACCTGTAACTAGCCGAGTGGCGCAAGCCGTGTGAAATGTGGGCAATCCTAGTGTTTGGGCTTAGTGGTTTTACAGGAAGGAGGGCAGGCCCTGATGTTCTAGTTGGACGAAGCAAACGTGTTTGTCGTTTTCCTTGTGTGTTTTGTGTGGTTGGGGTTTTTCTTTTCCCCCCATTAGATTTGTTTGCCCTGTCGCTAATGTTTTTATTCTGGCAGCTAAGTATTTGGAGATCAGGCTTGCCCGAGCGCTGATGCTGATAGTTTTGTTGCAATAAAACTGTGCTGGTGCCCTTGTCATAAATCACAGCCGCTAATTTAGAAACTTAAATTACAGGTATGGCTTATGACTTGCCCTGTACAATTAAAGTGCAATATAAATACCTGCCATGGATTTTTATTAAACAGCATAGTCAAGGTACTGCTAACTATCTGCTGGCTGCTGTTGGGATGTTAAATTTTTTACCGCTATTAAATACAGCGAGCAACATGGCTGTTTAGCTGGAAGGGTACCGTTGTCTCCCCTGAGGAAGGGGACGCTTATGAGAAGGTAAGGCGTGCTGTAGACAGCAATAATATTCCTCTGGCCGACACCTCCTAGAACAATTCCAATAGCAGCAGAGCTCAGTGCTAAATAAAATTTCAGTAAACCAAAGAGAAGTTCTACCTAGAAAATCATTAGAAAGATCATGCCTTGGCTGCCAAGCTAGTGTGAGTCTCGTGATTGGACCCACCGCAGTGTCTTGCACGAAGCTAATGCTTGAACTTGCCACGTGTTTCAACACAAGTGATGCTGCCCACGGCCCTGTGAGTGGGGTAAATGGTCCAGGGGAGATAACGTGGGTGAAGTAGGAGGTACTAGACTTCTGCCTTTCATAAAAGGGAGAAGATGCCAGGGTTGCCAGACACAGAGCATTGAAGTTAACAATCAGGAATGCACTCACAGCTAGAAAAATTCAGTGGCAAAACCAAAAAGTCTGGTATTAGAAGAGAGGCCACTGCCTATTGATCACTTGTGAAAAGTGGTACTGAAGACACTGGCTTTGGGTACATCCACTTGGGACAAACTTAGCTAATAACAGGCTACCTGAGTTTTCTAACGTGTCATCTTTCTAGTGGTTTGGATGATGAGTCTAAACCAAATCCTTTTTGCTACTGGAATTATTCCATGTGGACAGAGAGCTGCTGGAGAGAGTCCAGCGTAGGGCAACTAAGATGATTAAGGGAGTGGAGCATCTCCCTGATGAGGAAAGA
The DNA here is from genome assembly GCF_965231255.1 of Vanellus vanellus. Classification (NCBI taxonomy): domain Eukaryota; kingdom Metazoa; phylum Chordata; class Aves; order Charadriiformes; family Charadriidae; genus Vanellus; species Vanellus vanellus. The sequence goes on from NC_138907.1 coordinate 16,111,726, forward strand.
CTGAGGGAGCTGGGTCTCTTTAGTTTGGAGAAGAGGAGACTGAGGGGTGATCTTATTAGCGTTTATAAATATATAAAGGGGGAATGTCATGAGGATGGAGCCAGGCTCTTCTCAGTAGCAACCAATGATAGGACAAGGGGTAATGGATTCAAGCTGGAACACAAGAGGTTCCACTTAAATTTGAGAAGAAACTTCTTCTCAGTGAGGGTGACAGAGCACTGGAACAGGCTGCCCAGGGAGGTTGTGGAGTCTCCTTCTCTGGAGACATTCAAAACTCGCCTGGACGCCTTCCTGTGCAACCTCATCTAGGTGTTCCTGCTCCGACAGGGGGATTGGACTAGATGATCTTTTGAGGTCCCTTCCAATCCCTAGCATACTATGATACTGTGATGGGAATAGACAGGTTCTGGCTAATAATTTTTTTTTTTGTCACTGAGGTTATACCTCCTACTTAGACTGCACTGTTAAGGTTGTGGCAAACCTCTGCTGTGTAACTACTACAGCCATATATGAAAACTGACTTTTTTTTGACACAGTGAATCACATCTTCCGTCAAACAAAGGTGTAAGGGATTGTTTGTAAAGGAAATCGTATACCGTTCTCCAAATCTGCATGTGTGATTTGGCCTCTGGTGGGAACTTGCTTGTTTTATCCTCAAGATAGTAGCTCTTTAGTACTGGGGAATAGTCTAATTTTCTCTTCCAGTTTAAAGAACTCTCTCCATCCTTCTGTCTGTGCTCTCTTCTGTAATGTTAGATGTCCTTTCTTATCTGAGTTGACTGGAAAACAATGTAGTTTCTTCCTCTGTTGCTGCGAGGCAGATATGTTGAGTACTGTGATTTTTTTTTTTTTTTTTTTTTTTTTTTTTTTTTTTTCTCTGGGCTTCGAAGAAACCCATGCCAGCTTTGTCCTGGGTAGCTCTTCCCAGGCTCAGAATCCTTCTTCTTCCCCTGTAGTTCATTTTCTCCTTTTCAGTTTTGAAGTGACCTGTTTTCTCTGGAATTATTGACTCCATCCAAGAGATGCATGCGTTTCATCAGCTTTAATTGGATGGCCCGATTACTTATCATTTGTGGCTTTCTTCATAAAGGACATAATGTAAGAATAGGAAGAACTGCCTCCTGTTGTTATTGAAAACTAGTGAATGGCATCACTGAAGTACAGAAAGCTCTGCACCATGTTTGTAATGATGTGGGTTTGATCTTTTTGAAATTCGATTCAAGCAACTTCTTGTTTCTCTGGGATTTAATGTCTTGACTAGAAATAATCCGTTTGTTAGTGTGTTTGCTATTTGAATAAATCAAATTTCAGCACTTCGGGGAGGCCTTCACATCATCAGACTAGTGCATCTAACACACATGCTCTGAATTGTTCCATTGACTTCTCACCGTTCATTACATAAAGAATTCCATCTCCTAAATTGCAAGATGTAACATAGCAGTACCTAAACAAAGAGGGTCTAACACTGGCATTGGTGGAACTTCCTTTCAGAATTGTAAATGGATGCAGCTGAGCATTTAATGGGAAAATAGTCATATTATTAAGGAAGAAAAAATATATTCTTTTCTCCTGAGAAACTGGTAGTCTTAAACTGTAGTGTCATATTAGGGGAAAAATACTAAACTACTGTTGTTAATGTCTCATCATTCCTTACACTTCAGAGAAAAGTTGTAGAAATAACACTTTGGTCAATGTGTTGCTAATGTGTTTGTATTCTATGCTTCAGATCATGTGTAATGTCTTATAGACAATTATTTAGTTATTTGTTATGAGTAAGTTTTCAAAAGATACACATTGATAATTTGTCTAATGGAAATATTTTTGCTTTTTAAGTCTATGCACCATCTGTAGTGCTATTGAGGGTTTAAGTTTCTACCTCCTTGCTGATTTGATTTATTACTAACTTTTACCTGAAGGATATCAGTGAGGGTAAAATTGCGTGAAGCCTTCACCTAAACTGCACATTTATTTGATATAGGACAATGAAGGAGCAAAATGTTGTCCCATGGCACCTTGCTTACTGAAAGTCCTGTTTAGCCTGGTGGAGGTGCATGATTTTTTTTTTTTTTTTTTTTTTTACACACACACATTCCTGCAAATGTGTGCACGTATAAAAAAAAAAAAAATCCTACAAGATTCTGTGAAAAATTGACAAGTGTCCTTAATTAAAAAAAAGAGTTGTGTCGGGGTACATCATATGCAAAGAATATTTCGTTTTCTGCGTCATGGGTCAGGAGGCATTACCTACAGTGCACTGATAATGCGAATGTCTTTATTTCCCTTGTCAGCTTAGCTACATTAACTACTTCAGGCATTCTAATCAATGGTATCTTGTTTACCTTTCATCTTTTCTACCCTGTAGTTTTGTGACAGTTTTCTGCCATGACAATGTGAAATTTTAATTATTAAGAATAAAGCCAGAAGGAATGCGATGTAACTGATATATGGTTCAGTTTTCCAATGGAATAGCTTTCCCTGCAGATGGAGTCAAGCAAGTATTTCAGTGCTGTGCATAACTCTTCAGAGATCTGAAAAATACTGTTTTTCTTTAAAGCCTCGGATTATCAGGAGGTACCCTCAGTCATACTTCATAGTATGTGAACAGAGCAAGATGGGCATAGAGATGCTCAGCTGGCCTGAGGGATGCAGAAGACCAATTCTTATTGGGGTCTGACTGAAGAACGTCAGACTTGTCTGAGCAAATCTTCACCAAAATGATTGGTTTTGATGTTTTGCCTTTTCAATGGAAGTTTGTTTTCGGCCACCAACTTTTTGTCCCATTTCACATACTAGACTTTTTTTCCCAGAGTAGAGGGAAATGAGGGAAAGATTTCTTAGTGAATAGAATAATTTCCTTGAGCAGCAGCAAAATCTAGCAACATTTCTGTTGTCTAACCCAGTGGGATAAACCTTCGGCAGTGAAGAATGTAGGGATCAGGTTGTTTAACAAAGATCGGTGTTTGCCTCTCCCACATGATGACATAGCACTGCTATCTTTTAGATTGTTACAAGATTCAAGTAAAAAAAAAAAAAAGGAAAGAAACTACTTCCATTTTCTGACTAGCAAATTCTGAGTGATTTGGAGTAAAATTGTGGAGTTGGGGAGAAAACTGTCACATGCTGCCTTTGAATACCAAGCTGTTGTAGCTCAAGCGGGTATTCTTGACATTGTGAGAGTGATTTGCATAAGTAATCTAATTTAATGTTAAATCCAGCTCATTAGCCAAGTGCTCAAGGTATAAATAATGAATGAATTTCAATACTGTGGGTTGACTACTAACAGGTCAGCAGGACTGGAATGTGAGGGCACCAGCTTTTGAATTTGCAGAATTTATAGTTCCCTGCGTGTGTTCGTGTTATGTAGGCACAGTAGCTGCAAAATGCTTTGGTCTTTTCAATAACTGTATTAAGCTCTTTTGTTTAAAGTTGTCCAATATGTGTTGGACAAATATGTCCAAGCATGTGTTAATGAATGGTGCATTTTTTTTTTTTTAACTAAATGGATTTGAAATTCTAATAAATGGTGAAGTTGGGTTTGGATGACGAAATCTGTTGTTCAGCCGAGTCAGTCAGTAAAGCCCCTCTGGCACCTGAGCTAGCATCGCTACATCACTGCGCAGCTCTGGTAGGCGCAGCTAAAGCAGCTTCAATTTGGGTATTATACAACACAATACAGCATAATATACACACCTCAGCTTGGGGGTGGGTTGGGTGCTATCTGTGTCCCCATAGCACTGTGTGCAGGTCACCAGGAGCAGTCTCTGCTGCTCAGAGGTCATTTATCAAGTTTGTGTGGTTGCTGACTCCAAATCTGTTGCCTGTTTGAAGTCTGACTGCACCTACGGCTGCACGGTGGTACCTTGCTGCAATGGAGTAGGTAGCGATGTCCGCTGAAACGAATGTTCAGCAATTAATGTTTTTCTGAGCCACAAACAGTTTGTTGAAATGTCTCAAGCTTGGTAAGTGTTCTCTAATCTAAGCTAGAGGTTGTTGGCTTCCCACTTGTGTTCCTAGTGGGTTTGTCCTGGAACAAAGTCAATGCCCAACAGCAAAATATTTTTGGTATGAAAAGACTTTGCCAAACAGCAAAAGATTTTTGGTATGGAAACTTTGTAGTTTGGAAGCTCCTTTCCAACTGCTTATATCAGCACAGGGAACTCAAAATATGAAAGAAAAATATGCTTTTATAATCTTCCAGAAGTAATCTTGGCATCTGAAACTGATGGGGCTTTAGTCTTAGCTCGGATGGAATTTATTCCTGCCTCTGGTAAAAGAAAATGGATGCAATAAACATTTACATGGCAACGAGATTATAAAATACGACAGAGAGATCCCCAGCTTCCCCCTTTGCTAGTTGAAAGAGCTGTTCTGTTGTACTGTACGTATTCTTGCAGCTTGAAGGAATTTGTTTACTCTAATTCTCCAGTAATTTTAAAAGTTTAATACTGCTGGAGAGATGTCTGACAGGAGCATCTTGATGATGCTTCAAAATGTCCTGCAAACACTTGAATTTGCTGCTACTGGCAGGTGGAAATGAAGGCTTATTGGTTTATATTTATCTTGAATCTGAACTCTCCTGTGTTGTGGTGTTGACAGTCGCTGCTGAGCTGCCTTTTTCTTGCAGCAAACCTGTGGGATGCTGTTCATCTTCTGCATTTGTGGTTTCTCTTGCCACGTATATCCTTTGCATGGAAGGCCGTTCACACCCGTCTTTTATGGCTTAGACAGTGTGGGCATATATAGACACAAGTTTAATAGTATTTGAACACTTTTTCACTTTATCGATTTGTCCTTTTTTATTCACTGCTGAGCAGACGGAATTTGGTCATGATACTGATGACTTGTTCTTGCGTTTTGTGTGTTCTGACTGGTTGTCACAGGCAGACAACACCATGTGATCTCTAAAATGTTCACTGAGGAGGGGGGAAAAAACCACACGTGTTTGAGGTGAGGGTATTGATTCAGCCTATTGGCACATTAGCCTGTGGCTTATTTTGATTTTTGATTGGTCACAGTGATACTATGCCATTGCTGCAATAGGTTTCTCTTCAGTGCAACACATTTTTCCACGGCATGCCTCAAGCTCCCCTAAACGGTGGCAAAATAGGAAGTATTCCTTCCTTGATGGTCAGTGTGGCTCCTCTGCCTTCTGTGCTTTCATTATCTTGCTTTGCAGTTATTTTACCCAGGGGACCCTAAAGCACCTCCAGTTCTCACATACGTTTGTATCGCATATTTGTGTCAATGGTTCTCTGTGGTTGACCACAGGGACAAAGCTGTAAAATCTATCTCTGTGTCGGGTGCTGTGTTAATTTTCCACATGAAGAGATGCATCTGGGAAGCACAGCACCAAATCATACTGAATTCTAACTAATTTCTGCTCTTCCCCCTCACCCCCCTCCCCAAATACAAGAGTATGTATCCTGAGCATCATTACTGGCATGTTCATTAACTACTTGCAGCAGGCAGCTTGCAGCTTTGGTGTAGGTGGCCTGTGGCTATGGAAGGACTCCGTTATTCACTCGCTTGCTCTGCTGTGTGTGCCGTTCCCAGAAGTTTGCTTGGCTGCAGGTCCTTGAGGCACTAGAGCTGTGTCCAGAGCACTGAGCACCAGTCTGAGGGGTGTTAGGAGGGAAAGGTTCAGTTTGATTTGGGTGGGTCGTCTTTTTGTGGGGTGGTGGTGTTTGAAGCGCTGTTCTCCTCTTTTGTGAAGGTGAAAATGAGCCCCGGAGTTCGCCAAAGCCAATGATTTCTGCATCCCCATGCCATGGCGGCGTGAGAGGCGGGCACTCAGCTTCGCTTGTGCAAGTGTATTTTCTGCTCCTCTTATTCCTGCCCTTTGCTTCTCCTTCTCTCCCACTTTGGAGCTGGAGGTAGCCAGGAGGTCAGGGGAAGTGATTGTTCTCCTTCTGCTCACTTGGTTAGTATCCAATTTTGGCTATTGCAGGTGAAAGCCACTCAACTGGACCAAGGCCACCAAGGAGGTCGGGACAGTGATTGCCCCAGGAGGGAGAGGCTGTGGGTCAGGGGCTTGTTCAGCCTGGGGAAGGGATGGCTCCAGAGGGGCGGTAGCAGCCCCCGGCACCTGTGGGAGGCGACAGAGAGGTACAGTTTGGCTCTTTGCAGCATGATGGGAGAGCAAGAGGCAAAGGGCAGAAAGAAATTGAGTGGGAGAGACTCTTTTTTGCTGGGAGGATGCAATTCTCCAGCTAAGGCCGTGTGAGAGCTGATGAGCTCAGTGGGCCATTTTAGTCCATTTTGCAGTGTACTCCTGCTACTGTGTCTTGGTATACCATGTGTCTCCAGTGGGTGACTTGCTACCAGTCGCACATCCTTTTCTAAAAAAAGCACACCTGCACCGTTGAGGATTCCCCTGAGAGTGTTGTACCTGGTACCTGTCCTTGCAGCTTCCTGCCCAGCGCGTCGAAGCAACTTCTGCAGTCGCTGCTTCTATCTTCCGCTGTGTTTTTGCTTTTCCACAATATAATTAAGGTGCCTGATCAGCAACTCCCATTCCTCCCCGTCTCTGCTGTTATAACATAAAAGCTGATTTTTCACTTACCAGTAGCTCATTTCTTTTTGTAATGAACTTTAATAATTCTGAGATTTACTTCAGCTTTTTCTTAAGAAAGCATATGAAGCCCAGCTGGTACAAAGAAATGTCACCAGCAATTTCTAGTAGCTTTCTCTGGCTGCCTTCTAGGATAGCTTATGCTTTTCCTGGTGGTATTAATTGCACTGGCAATTTAGTCTTGTTAATCGAGACTGACATAAACAGGGTTTTACGTTGTTTGGACTTCCAAATGTAATTTGCTGATGCTTTTGCTCGTCTTCTCGCAGCAGCCCTGCGCTTGATTCGCTCTTCCTCCTCTGGCTAATCTGCTTACAGATGAGACTGGTTTGTTGAGCTGCATCTTGTTTCGTGGCTCAGCTTTTCTCACTAACGAGCCTTGGTTTTGTTCTTCCTGTGTGCTTTCTTCTTGTGTGAGATCAGTGAAGAAGGTCTTATTCGGGTGGCGTAGCGATCTGCGTGTGACCCAGCTACCAAAACAAAAATGGGAGGAGTGTATGATGTCTGAGGCTGCATTTTTGGTTTGTGTTTTTTTTTTTTGTTTTTGTTTTTTTTTTTTTGCACTGTGTCTGCATGGGTTGGAAACTTGTAAGTACCGCCTTCTGCAGAAGAAAGGTGGTTTCAAAGCTGTTGGATAATTAGGAAGGAAATTATGCGTTATAATCTCGCTGCAGTGGATATTTCATACGCTGAACATATTGGTTCCAGTTTGGGGCAATATGATTGAATCTGAAATGGACTTTGAAAAATACAAATATATTAACTTCTTAGTCTCCTTTGCCTCCCATTTCCTATATTTTTTTTTTATGGTTTTAACAAGTATTACCAGAAATATTTTGATTTCGGGGCAAAGCAAATTTTTATTTTGAGTTAAAAATGCATGGAAATAAGGATTTCTTGCATCTGAATTTTTTTTTCTTAACAGCCACGGTTAAGCTTCTAAACCATTGCACAGTAATTAGGTTTATTGCAGTGTGCCACGGTGTAGACTTATTTAAATTCCTAACATACGGATCTAATTTTGTATCGAGACGGCAGAGAGAAAGAATATGTACAAAGGTGTTGTACTTTTCACTGCTCTGTTATTGGAAGGTGAGGAAAGAGAAAACAAACCACACTAAGTGCAAGGGTAATGTGCATTGGGTAATATTCCTTTTTGCCTCAGCTGTTTTACACAGGCCTTTTTTCAATGTTATTGAAAGTGATGCATAGTAATTAAAATGTGATGATTTTTCCCTTTCAGGTAAGCATATACATCCTATCAAAAAGCATTTGGATGATCTTAGGTAAATTAATTTTCTGTGTTCAGACAGTTATCTTCTCCCTGATTCATATGTTGCTATAGCAACGATTGACTTCGCTAGGCCTGACTCAGCTCCCAGAGAAATATGAAATGCCCTGGTTTATATTTTTCTGGGGTAAGTCATGGAGGTGACTTGAGTAGCAGTAGCTGATCTTTATACCATGACTTTATTTTTTTCAACTTGAAGATAAACCAGTTTAATTTTCCTATGTTGAATACATTCCCTTTCTTCTATGTTTACATTTTTACAGTGTTTTTATTAATATGACTTATTGAGAGAGTTACAGAATGTGTAAAGGTGATTTAAAGGTGATTTAAAAGGGCAATTATGCTTTTCAAATCACTTTTTAATTTTAAGATATGTATTAACTAATGCCAGTCCCCAAAACAGACATCAAATGGCAAAAAAAATGGATGCTATTTAGAAGTACGCAGGTAAAATGTAAGTATATGAGAGAAATGCCCACATTCACTTCCCCAAAAAAGAAAATAGGTCACAGTCCTGGAACAAAGAACATGGAAATAAAATAAACAGCAATATCTTTGACTAAGGTGGTTATAACTTGTTGTGGTGCATTTTTTGACTACAAACATGTTAAAGGTTATCTAGTGTTATACTAGAACCAGAAATTATATTTCAGATAGGTATGTACATGTTCTTTCAGTAAATAAAATATATTTGTTGGGGTTTAACAAAACAAGGATTGGACTCACTGTTGTCTATAGAAAGTATCCAATGTAAGTTCTCAGTGTAAATTCTGACCTTTAAATGTGAACAAAATATGATGTTGAGGAAGCTTTTGAAAGTCAAGAGTAAAATCCTGGTCCCACTAAAATCTCATACTTTCATCTGGGATGCATACAATGAAGTGGTTTTCTTGTTCTGTATAGGTCTAGAGGAAACTTGCTGAAATGTGTAAATAGTAATCGAAGATACCACATATGCTGAAAATCACAAGGTAAAACATATATAGCAGAGTTTGATTGTTTTCTTAACTTGTGCATTAAATTTGCCAACTTAATATATTTTTTTTCCCATCCCCCATTCAATGACCATAGTAAATGAACAGTGAATGACAAGACTGAGCTAGATTCTTCATGGACTGTAGACTACAGCAATAGGATTTTCTTGTTAACGTGTATTTAACCATCAAGTGATGGTTAAGCCAAGTGGAAATGTTCTTCTCTCTTGCCGAACTGTATGTCTCCATTGTGTCTGTAAAGGAAGTACGCATCAGCAATGAAAGAAAGAAAGAGGTAGTAAAAAAAAAAAAAAACCCTAAACTTTTTATAAGCTTTGGGAACAGAGTACTCTTGGATCATTCTTGTGTAGTCTAATACTTTGGAGTATCACCTGTGTGTCAGGCAGTTGTGCATGGTATATAGTGGATGGTCCACAATGTATTTTTGGTGTCATAGAATCATAGGGTTGGAAGGAACCTCTGGAGATCATCTAGTCCACCCCCCCTGCCAGAGCAGGGCCACCTTAGAGCAGGTTGCACAGGAACACATCCAGGTGGGTTTTGAATGTCTCCGGAGATGGAGACTCCACCACCTCCCTGAGCAGTCCGTTCCAGTGCTCTGCCACCCTCAAGGTAAAGTTCCTCCTCATGTTTAGGTGGAACTTCTATACTCAAGTTTGCCTGTTACCTCTTGTCCTGTCACTGGGCACCACTGAAAAGAGCCTGTCAACTATAATATTGTATGAAAAAGATCCATAACCGTATGTTACAGTGAGGAAACCTGCCTTTGCACTATCAGGAGGTTGGATCCCTTGCCAGTTTGTCCCGTTGTAGCTCATTAGTGGGAGAAACAGTCCTCATGACCCCTTAACACTAGCTTTCAAGACACCATGGGTACTGCATGTCTTCTCTCCTATGGGGTTTTCTAGTGAGATCAAGTAGTATAGGGTTGTATTGATGTGAATCATGATGCCTTTGGATGTGGAAGCATGTCTTGATGCTCCTTGATGTGGTGGAGTCCCGATAAAGTCATAGTTGCTGCATCAGAAAAAAATCAGTGTTGTTACTGATGCTTATAGAAGACAAGCGAGGGGAAAACAAAACACAATCTGGTCACATCAAGGTCAAATATGAAAGCTCAAACTTGCAGTCATATGCACGTATACCTGAGCGTCAGGTACGTGGTCTGCCTGCATGCTTAGTGTTCAGTTACATTAATTTGAGCTAAAGCATATTAGCTTTCCTCTAGAGGCTTTTTCTTAAAGCCCTCTGGGACTGTGCATATTCATGTTCTCTCCTCGGAAGGTTGCCTAGCCTTAAACTATTCCCGTTCAGTTAACAGGTGTCTCCCGGGATATGGGGATGTTGCTCTGACAGATCAGGTACCATCTTCTCTTCTGGACTGACTTCTTAATTCCTCGCTTTGCCTGGAAAAAGCACTTTTCCCTGGCTTGTGAATGACTTTCAAGTGTTATAGGTCACTGTCCACTCACCTTTATTTTTATCAACCCATAAATTGACAGGACTACAAATGGATTTAATAAATGCAGTTTATTGCAGTCTCTTGACTGAGACCGGGCAATGACATCAATCAGTTTGGGATGACAAAATGCAGGATGTTGTAACAAATGGCAAAGCTAACTATTCCGCATTTGCAGCAAAAAGCGGGTGTAATTGTTAATAAAACCAGACTAGGTTCCTTGATACTTATGTGTCAAAGTTCACAGCACACTGCATTATCTAGCAGGTATTTCAAGCCCCTGCATCCCTTCACAGCAGAAAGGCTAAACCTGTAATTTGTGTGTACTGTTTATGAGGCAGTGACCTTGCGTGGAGTTTTTAAGTATGTATTTAAGAGTTCCTTTTACAGCTTTTCACCAATTATTAACAGAAATAATTTAATTGAGTTCTAGAGTAGATTCCCCCCCCCCCCCCATTCACTTATTATGAGCTTATAATGGATGCTCTAATTAGGCAGTGTTTCTAGTGGGAATATTTAACTAAATCAAAATTGGGACAAATACGTTCAACATGCTCACTCGCTCTTACTAGAGGCTTGTTGTGCAGCTATAACCTGCTCAGTAAACAAAAGTAAGCAAGGAAATTTGGCTGGGGAAAAAAAATCCTCATCTGAATTTCACGTCCTTTCTATTTAATGTCCTTTGCAACCTTGAGCAGTGAAGCTGTAGCTGGACTGAAAACGTATTATTTCAAATATTTTTTTTTTTTATTTGTCAACATTTTGTGATCTTTTTAGTATCTCATGCCCATCTGTGATGCTGCGGATGATTAAAAACTTTATTTACTTACTCTGGAGGGTTTTACCTCCAAGTAACCTTTACCTTTTCCATTCATTCTTTACCTCTTACCTACTACAACAAAACCAGGGTGGGACCCGTATTTGCAAGAGATTACTATACTCATAGGAGGACAAAATAAACTGTCTCGAAGATGGTATCAAATTGCAGAGGTGTCCAACCACGGGACAGATAGGGCCCCTGGAATAAGTCTGCTGGCCTGTACAGCAGTTTTTCTCTTTCAATGGCCCCTCAGGCTAATTGCAGAGAGTGGGTTTTGGAAGTAGACAAGTTGTTCTGGTCTCAGGCTCTTTTCCCTGCCGCTTTCTTTCCTGTGGGCACTGTGTATGTCGTCTTCTCCTGCCCACAGCAGGCACATACTTTCCTTGTCAACCCAGTGCAGCCATCCCATGCAGCAAGGCATGTCCCTTTCCCTAACATACAGTTACAGGATGGGAAAGAGGTTCAATCTCTGTATTATGGCCAGAAGAGTGCCTGTCATGCAATATTGGTATCTGCAGGCTGTATGTGCAAGTCCAGTCTGTGTATGAAAAAAAGAGAATGAAATAAGATAATTTTTTTTTATTGATTGTCTGGGAGACTGTGGGCTGCTTTGGTGGAAGGATAATTTACTACCCATAAAGCACGTGCATAAGGATGGCAAATTAAAAACACCTAGGTAATCTTTATTCTGGAATTGCATAATTTTTGAGTGCCTAAATCTGCCAAAGCAACGTTCTGTTGAAGTAATGTTTTGATGTTATGTATAGATACTAATACACTTACTTTTCACAAGGATTCTCGAAATAGTAGAGAATCAAGGAATGCTCAGGGAGCTGAAGGATCCGTGTCAGTAGTAGCTATTCTGATTGAGAATGCAGTGAAGTCAGTGCATACGCTACCTAGACTGTGAATTACTCAGCCTAGTACTGCATACACGTGGATACACGGGCACAGTTCAGAAACTATGTGATTGGACAGACTGTTGATGTATTTTTTTTTTTTTCTTCAAGACTATTTTGAATAATCTTACTTCCTTGAATATTTTCTGTGACAAGTACTCACCCTTGTAAATCTGTGTTAGCTTTGCTGTGGTTTTGCCTGAAGTACGCATGCATCGGAAGTAATGTTTTGAGACGCTTCTGCTAACCTGTCAAAATTTGATTGCTGTTTGTAATTAGGTGAGATTAACGGACTACAATTTACACATTGTTTTCTTACCTAATAAATCTCAAGTGTGCAAACTGAAAAATAATGAGGGTCTCTTTTGGAGTAGGAAGATGTAAAAGCAAGGAAAACAAGGGGAGAAGCACTTGCAACGCTTTATCCGCATAGGGGTTAGCGTTTATTTTCTTGATGCAAGTTTTGAGGTGTTGTCACTGCATTGATGATTTATTTTCTTCAGCCAGCAATGCCCAGAGGGCCAGTCATCATGCGGCAAGGTGCGAAAGGTCGTGTAGCAGAACTGGGACGGACCAAGCCTCCCAGGATGTTATAATAGTCCCATTTGCTTAGCAGTTATGTGTCCGTTCGTGGTCCATTAATTTTGATGGTACCTAGCCTGCTAGTTTATTCCAACAGCTTCCCCAGAAAAAGAAATAGTTCCTTCAGGGTATTGTATTATGAGCTGACTGTATATTCAATGACTGCATATTCAAAGTTTATTTAAACAATTCTGTGCCCCCCCCCTTTTTTTTTTTTTCGTAGGGTATTCGTAAAGTATTAATTTCCTACTGCAATTTTTTTTTTTGTCTCTGTCTAAATCTAGTAATAATTTATGGAGGTGCTTTTGGTTTTGTTTTTTTTTCTGCTGGCATATTTGCAGGGAAAAAAGATGAGGTTTGCATGCAGTAAATGGTATTCTCAGTAGGACTTGTGAATAGGAGTCATTAAAAAAACTACACTGGTGTTCATGTTCAAATATCACAGTTTAATTACCAGCCATAGGCTTTAGACAGGAAAAAAGACTATGTAAGTCATCTTTGCTTCTGGCAATGGCAGACTTTCTGCTTATTGTACTTTTTCTATGGCTTTGTCCAGTTTAATTATAAACCTCTAATTAGCAGCTCAAGGTAAGTAAAGTTTTCTAACAATGTATGTTTCTGAGTGGGCTCTTAAATACATTTGGAAAGTCAATCTGCGTAGAAAAACTGCTCTCTCTAGTAGTTATTTTTTGCAGTGCCTTATAAATAACGTAATAAATGACTCGGTTCTGCCCCATGTCCCAAGGGCTGTATCTGAAGGGTGCCTGCCTGGGATAGTGTCTGTCTCCGTACTGGGAGCCAGGCTAAACCCAACAGAGGTTGTGGTCTGGGGATCTCGGCTCTGGCACTCCGGTTTGTGCTGTGGTGGCTCAGTTGGCAGCAGCCAAGGTGACTCACTGGTGCTGGTGGTTATTAATTTCTGGAGTCTGCGGGACTCTAGAAGATGGAGAACGGGGGAATCAAGAAAGGTCAATGACAAAACTAGTATCAGGATGCGTGACAACAGTATCTTTTCTCTCTCTCGAATGTAAAATAGAATACATATGAAATAAAGTCTTGGCCTCTATCTGAGAACAATTTTGATTTCGTTCAGCTTAGGACTCTTGTTTGTCATAAACCCATGAAAATACATTATCCACACTTCTATTATAAGTATGTGACAGTTCAGTGCTGCTACAAAGTAGGGGCTTTGTGGTGTGTTGGTTGGGGTGGTTTTTTTTATTTTTCCAAATGGTCTGTCACCTAGCTTTACTGACTTTTTTTTTTCTTCTTCCCTTCTTTTCTTGTCTGCGTAAATGTCTGTCTGTCATGCATCCTGTCATTGTATTATTCCCTCTGCCCATCTATTTAAAAAAGCATTGCAAAACTGAATGTTGAAGGTAGGTTGGGGATTTTTCCAGTTACAGATTCTAATATTAATAAGGTAGTACTGACCCAGGGATCATGCTAAAAACAACTAGAAAAAAAAAAAAATGCTTAGGTTAACTGTAGGCTTAATGTTGGTAGTTAATTATGCTTCTCCTTACGATATGCACTTCAATTTTCCATGATTTTTAGCATTTACACTACCTGTGTGAATGCTGCATTATGCTACCAAACTATTCAGAAGTACATCCGGTCTTCCTAATGATGCCTTTTCACCCAAAATTTTTAATCTAGCTATTTTTATTGACTTGACGTTATTCTCTCTCATTTAACGAATGCAGTAAGAGGCGGGGGGTTGGGGAGAGTGTTGGGGGGGGGTGGGGAATGATAAACAAGGTCTCCTCAGCAGAGGAAGGTCACACTGCTCCCTCAACACCATGCAATGGACAATGTCGAACTTTGCATTAAAGGAGCTGATTTGCATGAGGGATAGCTGAGCTCGTGGCAAACCCAGTAGGGGCCATGAAAATATCTGTGCTTAGGCTATAGCCTAAGTCTCTCTCTTACAGAAGTTCTTACAAATTTTGCATGCTCAAGTTTGTTGTTTTGATTTTTTTTTTTTTTTTTTTTTTTTGTGCATCCTTCATCCAGCTGATGGGCGTGGGTATGATCTTTTAAGATGGCTTGAGGCACCTCTTTGTCAACTCCTTTCCTCAGAAAGGCCACCCCCAACAACTGAACAGAAATGTCTTTGCTCCCCCATGTCTCTGTTAAAATGACTTTGAATGTCTTATTGCAAGTGCTTAAAATGGCTTTCCAAGCAAGTTCCTGAATACGCTTATGAGTGCAGTGGCAAAGGAAGAATTGGCTCAAAACATGGGCTGAGTGAATGCGGGTCCATGCAAGTATTAGTGCTTTCCTCTGGGGGAAGCAGCACGGTCCCTGTGGTGCCATACCTCACTTCACTGTGCTTTTGACTTCTTTTGTTGCTGTGTTCCCAAAGGGGGGAGGTGAGTGCAAGCTCCTTCCAAGAAAGGTGACTGTTTTAACTTTTCTTGGCCCTGCATACAGGTTACTCAAACAAAGAAGGCTCGGGGGACAATTTTTACATCACTTGCATCTTTTTTCAGTGCTGTCATAGTCATTGTAAATACTGCAGAAGAATCTCTTTCATGGAGAGGTTCTAGGTTGGGCAGTTGTAAAGGAATGAGCTTTCCAGAACATCAGTGTTTCTCTGAATAAAGCTATACTTTTGTTTGCGATGATAATTTTAGTGATTAAAATGTAATTAGTGACTAAATAGGTAAGAGTGAAACAGAAATCTCAGTGGCATGAGAGGTTTCTGACTCCTGGAAGGGTGTTAATCCCATTTGAGAGTTTGAGGGGGAAGCAAGAGTAATTATCTAATTAAAAGGCATCAGGGTCTACTTTCTGTAACTGCTTTTCAACTGATATGTTACAGTTATTGGAGGTACGGTTGCACACTGCAAAAACATGAGGGTAAACTTGCAAGTAGGGCAAGGCACAATTAAAACTGAAAATTGAGACTTGTAACATTAATTAGAAAATCATTAACTACCATTTATGATAATATGCCTCCGTGCCTATCCTTCTTCCCCCTGGCCCTTCCCCTCTTGAAAAAAAAAAAATAAAAATTCCAATTTACCACTTTGTGAAGGAAAGAGCAATTATGCTATGCTGCTGTGCAATCTCATAATGACTTGGGGATCGAAACCCCTGTTTCATTTCATCCTGAAGAAGTCCAACGTGTTCTTGTGGCTGAGGGGAGTGAGAAAGCATGAAGACAGGGACTGGATAGAAGGAAGTGTTTGAGGAGAATTTTTGGATAAAAAAGCAAATACTGTAAGTCTCTGTCAATATAAAGATTAGATTGGGATTAGATTGCTTTCTCAGTAAGCGTGACTTAAACGTGGTTAATTTAATTTAAGAAAGGCTGAAAGAGACAGGTGAATATGACCTCAAGGGTGTACAACTGGTGTCTTGAATTCAGTGAAAATACACACTGCAGAAGGTACATGAAAATGTGGGTGTTTGCAGGACTTGTGATTTTTTTATTGCAAAATATAAGAGGGGATATTTATTACCAGGAACTACAAATCAAAGTAATTTCTCATTCATCCCCAGCTGGTGTGCACACTACCTATTATTTCTGATAATACGTTCTTTCATTTCATGGACAATGTGAATATTTAGTAACAAAGAAAGCTTTCAGGATTTCAAGACACTTCATTAACAGCAGTGAAGGTAGAATTGAGTAAAAAATCACCTCATTTGTTGTTTTTCATTTGGTTGGCAAAACGACACACAAACTGCTATTCCTGCTTAGAATGACAACAAGCCTTCCTCAATCTCTGCATTGTTGATAATTAAGAAAATAAATGTTCTGAGGTTGATCATGATTTTGTGTGTGTTGCTGTGATTGGTGTTTTAAAATATTATGACTTCTAAAGAGGTTTTAAAATAAAGGTGTTTTTTTTTTTTTTTTCAAATGGGAAGAAGTTGCACGTCTCATTTTGTTTGGGAACTACCTGCTTAGAATTGTGGTGTGTGGTGCTTTTTTTTTTTTTTTTTTTTCATTCTTCTTTTTATTTTTTTAAGTGAGAAGCTTGGTGAGATTTGAAAATCGTCTCCATCTATAGGTGAATCCTTATTGGGGCCAGGATATTCCTTCTCCCCACTCCCCACCCCGACCAGTTGCCACCACCAAAAATAGATTTAGGGACCATATAGATTGCAGTTGAATGGCACTTTGGCACTCCATAAAGGGTTTTGATCCCCTCCAAGAAGCCTGTGTTAGAGTTCGTATGGAACACAAAGATGATGACATGTCTTCACGTGGCTGAAGAGAACATAAAGATGATGACTTTCTATTCTTGTCCAATGGATATCTTTGTGGTGCCCCCGTCTATGGTGGTTCTGGCACCTTGTCTGACGTAATCGGAACTCTCCTCTAATTCGGCGTGGGTAGTTGATTTTGTTCTGGGCTGTGAGAATGAATGATGAATTACTCTGCTCAGAGATGTTTGCTCTTGCTGAGCAAACAGTGATCAGACATCCAGTATTTGGCAACGTGCCAGCAGAAGATCTCCAGCCGTAAGAAAACCTACTTGATTTGGCTAAACTGGCTTTGTGCTTGTCTCAAGCACCATGCTTCTGTCGTGTGAAGCTGCTTAGATGCTATGGGAAAGATCAGAAGAGCACCTGGTCTGGTCTGTGTATGTCGGGTATATTCTTTTAATAAGCCTTGGGTAGACTTCACTGCCTCACCCCTGAACCTGCGCTGGTATTTGCAGCACAGCACTATAGCTTTTTCATCTGGTGGGAAAGCCAGAGCTGGTTGAGCTGGACTACGGTCTTGTCCCCAGTCATGGCGGGCATCATGTTCACAAGGCCAGGAGAGAGGCTGTGGAGGTATTTGGGAACTAGGAGGCTGTCTATTTGGTAGAAAGAGTTGGCTCAAGACTAAATCAGTTAGAGGACTCCAGCCCTTAGTGCTGTTATGTAAAATCAACTCAGTGTTTGGTTTTAATGTGGGCTCACTGTAAAGATGACTATTAACACTCCAAGACTATAGCACTATTTCTATCGAAAGCTGCTCTTTTCCTACATAACGGCACCGCGCAGCACAGATGTTCGGAGTCTCTTGTGTAATCAGGTGATCTGATGAGCATCTTCATCTTCCTTAAGGTACTTCAAAGTTGTTGCTTATGTGGCAAAATGTATTGGTGCATGATGAGACCTCAGTTGCCGCAGTTCATCTTTGTATTCATAATTCAGGCTACGCGGTACGTCGCTTGGGTAAATGTAGGCTTGAAAGCAGGGGCACACCCAGGTTCCCCAGAAGATGCATCAAGGCAGTAAGTGCCACAGCCCTGGCGGTGTGCAGAGGGGTTGCGCTCGTCTCATCCCAGTTTGCTAAAGAAGAAAGTCTGACTGATTTGTGTTTGAGGAGGACCGGGGTTTGGGTAATGCTTTTTCACATCTCTCAGGACTCGGGGACACCAGATGCTTTAGGTGGATTAGAAAATTCCACCTTTGACACAGAAGAATCTCATTGTTTGAGCTTGTAACAGTTGTTTTTGGTAGCTGGTAGTTTATAATCATTATAATGATTCCAAGTTCTAATAATCATGATAACGGAGCCTAATTGCTAAGCTCCTTAAGAATTTTAAGACATAATCTATGCTAATACTATCTGAAAGCCGGCAGCAGTTTATTGTTTCTGTTTTGATCAAACTCCTATTTTGCAGCGGGTGGGAAAAAAAGGTGTTCTAATTATGTACTTGAAAAATGACCTTGGGATTGTAGATTCAGGCAGACAATAAGGACCTTATCCCCCCCTCCTCCCCTTCAGTAAGTAAAGAACAGTGAATTCTCACTTAGATCTAATAGGTGAGCATGCTTTTATTAAAAATAGATAATCAAGACCCTGGATGATTTTAATTAAATTCAGTTTGTCTCTTTTTCTTTGGGCTGCTAAAATAAAAAGGGAGAAAAAAATCCAATCTGCGAATAATCTAAATTTTAATGATCTGCCTTTAGTGCTGATCTCTGTTCTTGGGATGCTCTGCAGATGTGTATCCTGCGCACTTGCTTCTGCGCAAGATGTGTTTGTTCACTAGGGAAGGTCAACAATGGCATTTCCTTGCAGTGCAAAAGCTCGAACGTAAGGGTGACATTTCACACCCAGCGCATCATCAGTCTCCAAGTATTCACCTGGAAAATGGGAGTGCTCTACTGCATAAAGGCCCTTTCTTGGCACACTTTCATTTTGATAGAAAGATTGCTTTCTATGCGTGCGTTAGAACAGAAAAATCATCCAGCAAGGCTTTGTCTGGTCCGTGAGGGCAAGCCTTCTTACTGTCTCACAGTAAATTTGGTTGAGCTGAAGAACCAGTGCTTTTAACACCTCTTTTGTGTTAGCTGGACAGTACTCTAAAATTCTTTCTGTGTTTGGTTTTTTGTTTTTTGTGTTTTTTTTGTGTGTGTGTTTTTTTTTTTTCCAAATATCACTTAACGTTGTTTTTTCTGACTAGCACCAGGATCTTCACTGTACTTGTTATGTATGGTGCTACGAACTGGTGGCTGTCATTCGGTGAAGCACTTAAGCCCTGAATAATACATGCATTTCTAGACAATTCATGCCCATCATAGATTTCCTTTTTATTTTTATTTTTTTTTCCTCCCTTTTTTTTTTTTTTTATGTTGCTACCATGGGTTTTCTTGGACGGCATGTGCTACGTCTGGGGAAAAAATGCCCTTCCCCACGTTTGTCAGCTCTACCTTACAGTCTGATCTGTACCATTTGTTCTCTTTCATGGAGCTTTTCAGAGTGTGTTCAGCTATCCCTCAGTTTTATTTTCAGCTTCCTTTTTGCTGTGGCTTGAAGAGCGTACGTAAGCAAGTAAATATATCCCTACCTCATAAAAATGATCTCTTAATCACTATTTGAATGTCTAGCAAACCGTTCACTTCGACTGTGATGCGAGGAAAGCTGTCCTTATATATATATATATATATATATATATATATATATATATATATATATATAGTTGCTTGGTTTCTCCAAGGTTTCATGTATACTATTAAGAATTTATCTCAAGCTTTTTACAGGTATTGCCAGTAACGCTGATACAAATTACGTTGTTGTGTGTTTAATGGAAATATATTCAAGAAAATAGAGGCAACCTTCTGCAGTAGGCTGCAGCCAATACGCTGGGCTTAATAAGCAAAGTTATGTTTGTCTGGGGGACTTTTTCACAAAACATAATTGAGGATGACAGCTTGGTTATGAGAAGCTTGATGTATACATCAGTTTAAAAGCTTGTCACCTACTTGATGCATTAATTCAAGTCCTTTGTGCAAGCCAAAGTTCCTATTCTAGGCAAAGCATATGGTCTGTCACTTAGCACATGACATGTTTTTAGATCGCTGTGTCTGCAAGCGTACCGTCCCTGAATGTGAATGCGGGGGCTCGCCCTGTACGAGCTAGCTCCAATTTGTTACCCGTTCAAATAGTTCTCCGCTATTGTTGGGACTATTTATAGCTTAAATATGAGGAAGGATGTTCAGGGTTTAGCCCACAGCTCTCTCCTTTACTATCCTTTGAATTTTCCCTCTGAGAAATTACTTCTATTCATCCGCCAGCTGAAATAATATTCATAGGAGCATAAATGTATACACTCGTATATCTCTGTAATAGTCATGTTGACAAGTCTCATAACTTCATAGACAATTCACTTTGCTTCCTGGGTACTGAACTTGATATTATAAAGATTGCTTAATTTATCAGGGTTAACTAGACTTTAGCCAGATAAAGAGAAACTGAAATAAAAACCCAACTAAAATCAAGCTTTAGGGAAAGAGCTCTTCGTTTACACTTTTGATCAGCAACTGTGAGTAACAGCAGAGAAACATGATTTGTGATCAGGGTCATACATGTAGGAATGATTTACTCTTCAGTGCATCAGATTAAGGTCCAAAGTCTGCTCATAAATTATGCAAAAATTAGTAACTGCTGGATACTTGTCCTCTGAAGTTTCATGCAGTTGCCAAAGCATATGCACGTTAAAATAAGGTAAATAAAATTAGGTAGACCACAGACTTAATGGAAAATATTAAAATCTCTATTCTGAAGTCAACATGAAGTAGCACGCAACTCCATGAACGAACCAGACAATTTACAAATGTATTGAACGTGCAACCAAGTTTCCCCTCCCCATAGGAGTGTAGTTCTTGGAAAAAGGACACCTGAAGTAAAATACTGAGAGTGCGAAATACTGTGCCTTTGAACGTTCATTTGCATTCTGGGTTGTTACTACGTGCCGTTACGCTTATTCTGTTTCCTTTCTGTCTGCAGCTATTGATATGAACGTGCTTTCTCTGTTTTCATACACTGATTAGCAAATGTCAGCAACAGAATGTGAATATTTGCATTCATACATGTCCTGGAGCATTTGCTATTCATGTTTTGCTAGTAGTTATTCACTTTATTGTTTTCAGTGGTTGTCACCATTCAGTTGGGAAGCAGAAAAGGTACTTTGACTTGGGTGAAAAATTGCACACCAACCTGCTGAATGCTAAATCCTGGGATGAGAAGTTGTGAAAAACACGTAGGACATGTTTTATCCAGCCCTGGGAACAAGTGTGTTCCCAGACTGCTTGAAGGGGCAGGCCACGGGCAGCCTTGATGGAGCTTTTCCACAGAACTGTGCCGCATTTCTATTTTTCTGGCTACTTTTTGTGCCAGTCAAGTGTAAAGGAAAGAAGGATTCGGTACGGTAAGTGGTATTCATTTCAATGGCTGATAAATAACCTACTGGTACCTGAAAGTAGGTATCAGTACTGGTAACATTCCACGTTCTTCTCTGCTTTTGTTCCTCAAAGCACGTATGAAGGAGAGGGATCCTTCCAAGTCCATGCAGGCACAAAAACGCACCTGGGTATAGAACATTTGGAAATTGAAAAGTATAGGACCTTAACAATGTAACGAAAGGTAAAGTGTGTCTAGTGGCTTTGGTATCTCTGGAAGAGGCCTTCGAAAGGTCGTGCAGAGCTGTGGCAGTGGTATTTTAAAAAGGACTTGTAGGAAAGCATGGAATCATCCCTGAAAAGGTGTGCTAAGGACAGGATTGGGGGCATGAAATGAGTGTCTTAATTGCTCTTTTATGTGCATTTACAGAGAGATTTGTGCATGGGTTTCCTGAGTCTTGAAGTACAGGGTTCTGCAAGCTGAGGGAGGCGAGCAGAGTCGGTAACTGGCTGTGACGTGGATGTCTCTGGTCTTGTGAGGAATATGACTAATGTCTTCTGTTTCCTGGTAACCAAATTAGCGGCCTTGCTAGCTCCGTTATTTACAGTGAGGAGTTCAACATATGTTTTGATTAATGTTCATTTGTTTTGGAGTTTTTCTCTTGTCTCTATTTTAAACAACACACCAAATAAACCTCAGGTTAGTAGGTGTTAGTCTTGCAGGCTGTTGCACTGGGGAGAAATTCTCCTGGAAGCTGTGGGAGATGAACACCTTTCTGACTTCAGAAGACGAGACGGCAAACAGGGGTGAATGAGGTAGTGGACTGAACAATCAAAGGAAAACTAAATGGTCCTCGTCTAGCTCTTGAAGTAAAAAACACTCTGCCTGGCTATGACTCTAGCTGCCGTTTGAAGTCACTGGGTTATTGTTGACATTAGCAGGGACAGACTTAGCTTGGCACAATGCACTGCAGAAAATGGTTTCCCCGTCTCAGTGTTTCTGCACCACACGGGACAGCTAGAAGGCGACTTGTACTGGCAACAAGTCTGTTCAGCTGAAGTTAAACAAAAAAAAAAAAAGAATTCCAGTATTTAAAAATACATTTTAATCACTGGTTTCTGTCAGTGTTCATTTCGTTATCACTTGAGCTACACATACTTATGAAGCCTACACTTACTAATTTATCTCAGAAAACAAATTCTTGCTCTTGGTCGTTGTGTATCCTAATTTATAGTGACAGCGAACATATTTTAGGGTGCACTGCATATACGCTGGGGATGGGATTTGATGGTTTGAACCAGTTTCTCAGGTTGTGTATCTTCGTTGTTTTAGGGGATTTACTGCATGTGACTTCCATTCTGTAGTAGTTGGGGACCATTCTCTTGGGTTTGAACAGTGGACAGGAGCTATCACAAGCTCCCCAGCTACCTCTCCAAGGAGCCAAATGGGTATTTGAGTGGTGTGATGCTTCTTCCCACATAAGGCCTTCCATGGGAGTGTGCGTGTGCTCTAATAAGATAAATGTAATTAGGAGTGGCTTGTTCACTGAACAAAAGGAGTAGGAACTTTAGGACAGAAACTTGAAAGAGGCAACCTTGTAGAAATAGAGCCCAAGCTGTAGCTTTGTTTTCCCCTTGGTTATAGTAATAGTAAACACTATCTGGTATTGCTCATGAATGTGAGGTTTTTTTTGGAGCAGGGAGATGAGGAACTTTTAAAATCTCTGGTGACTAATATATCTAGACTTATTGTTACCAGCTTTGAATAAATAATAAAAAAAAACTCTAGGAGAAGCTCTGATCTGCCTTCGCAGAGGTGCGGTTCCACCGATTACAATAGGTTTTTGTGAGAAAGAAATCAATGTAAAAATAAAGCCCTTATATTTATAAAGTGCTATTTGATCAAGGGCCTCTGCATTGAATAAGACTTACAATATCTAAAATATAATAAAAATTTTCTATGGAAAACATTATACAGAGCTGTTACAATAATTTGCTCAAGGCTGCAGATCAGAGGAATCAAGAAACAGTATTCGGTTCACTCTTTTGAAGTGCTCTGGCTGCAATTGTCTTTAACATGCTTGACCGATACTACTAGAATAGGGTAAAAATAAGTGTGAGAAGAAAACCATTGTGAGAAAATAAGTGAGATGCTTTCATTATTGTATCTTGATACAATATAAAATAATCATTACTTTCAGGATACTATATTTGATTAACACTGGAATAAAGAAAAATAGGAGTTCGACACTCTGTTGGCAAAGACTGAGTAAACAGCAAACTGCTGCTCCTCACATCTTTTAAAAGCAAAAAAAAAAAAAAAAAACCAACAAAAAAAAAATCACACCCACCCCCCCATTTGTGGCAGTCTCATCTTTGTGTATATACTATTGATTGTACATCAGTAAGTACAGCTGCTGAAGAACTACAGTTTCCATGCTGCAGAATGGATTTGACAATATTTCAAGACTTGCTTTTAACCTAGATGGGATAAAAATCTTTCCATAGAACAGAAAACACATTGCTTCAAGCTAGCTTGATATAATTCCCTATCGCCCTCAGCTTTAGTAGGACCACTTGATAGTTTTCATGCATCAGATGCTGCGTTGGTATTCACCTTTATGGACTGAGATCTTCAGGCTAGTATCTTCTCCCATGGTTTGCTGTCGCTCCTGTCATATGGCTCGGTAGTTCAGTCAGGGAGATAAGTTTGGTGCCAGGCGGGGAATATATCCTTGCCAGTTGGGACGAAGCAAAAAGAGATAAGGGTTACTTCAGCATTTCTAGCAGAGGTAGATTGATCTTGAGTAACTGGGAGATAAAATGGCAGATGAAATTCAATCTAGATGATGCACCCTGGGGGCAAAAATATCTTCAATAAAATGATGGGCTTTAAACGGGCTGTTACTGCTCAAGAACAAGATACTGGTGTTGTCCTAAATGATGGCATTGACTTACTGTTTAGTTTCAGTCAAGAAAAGTGAATTGAGGTTTGGAATTACTAGGAAAGGAATGGAGGATGAAACAGAGCCACTGTATAAATCCATGGTTCAGCTGCATCTTAAATTCTGCCTAGAGTTCTGACTCTTCCATCCCAAATTGGACATTACAGAATCACAAAAAGGTCAAAAAGAGTGTCACAAAATATTGGATGGATGAAAGAAGGCTTCTGTAGGAAGAAAAATAAGGTGGGAAGGGGGTGTAGAGACAAGTGTGATGCAATGAAAGCTTCAAGGAGTTATGAGGGGATCAAAGGGGGTAAATAGCAAATAATTGTTTGGTTGTCCCTGTACAAGAAACTCTGCATGTCATTTAATGAATAGTTGGTTCTTCACAAAACAGGTAATTGGATTGTGGAACTCCCCGCCACAGGATTTTGGGGTGATAAAAAGCTATATAAAAAACAAAACCCCAAAAGCAAACAAACAAAAATCCTACTGGACAGGTCAATTTGGGGTGGGGGGAAGTCTCTTGAGGGATATTAAATAAGCTCTCACTGCTGGATCCAGAAGACTATTTTGGGATAAGTTACTACATGTTTGCCCTGTCCTCATACAGTTCCCTTTGCATTCGCTATTGGTCATGCTGAGCCAAGTGTATATTTGCTCTCAGTGAGTATAACCATGCTTATTGCAGTCATCTGAAACAAAGAAGTTACGTGGTTGGACAAATTAAAATATTACAGTAGTGCATTCTTATGGGAAAATCCATATTTTTATATGGATAAATAAACTCAGAACGCTTTGTATTCAGCCTCATTTACGCTTCTTTGATTTCAACTGTATTAACATCTGTGCTCTTTAATCCTGAGATATATTGATAATAAAGAGCAGGAGTGGAAGTGACTGATATTCCTTTGACCTGTTGGCTCGCTGAGGAGTTAAAGCAGATGCCATAGAAATGCAGGAGTGAGAAGGTGAGCAGCAGCATTTTCCCCTATATTGATGCACGAGTATGCTTTGTTTTGTTCTGAACACAAGGCTTATGGAGGCTTGTACAAGGATTTTTGTCAACAAAGCCAACCTCTGGTCCTCATTCCAGAGAGAGGCAGTGATTTCTTTCTGTTGGAGTTGCTAGACCTCTAGTTGCAGAGTGGTTGGACTATCCGCTTCTTGGGTGAAGATTCACCCTTATTGTAGAGGACCCAGTTACAGAATTTCTATCAAAGGTTGCTTATCCCAACCTTACCTGCTGCTCCAGGGGGAAGAAGATAGGAGTGCCGCAGCTGTGGGGCACAGAATTCAAACAGCAGTGTTTTTTGAGTGTGACCTTTAAGAAAACAGTGGTAATATAAAATGAAGATGGAGATTACAAACTGGATTTTTCTAGGGCTTAGGACTGATTTATTTTATGTAGCAAGGATAAATAAGTGGATGTTTATCTGAATAAATGACTAGATTATCTTTCTCTGTGTTCCCTGAGTGTGTATACTCTCTAGAAATTGCCTACTTAATAAATTAAGGAGCAGCAATGTTCATAGTGGAAAAAGTGAAAACTGGCTGTTGAACTTTTGCCACAGAAAGGAAATTACTTCTCCATAAACTATAAACATATTTAAATAGAGCTACAGAAAAGAAAAGGGAACTTTTTCTTCCTCTAAAAGGTCTTTTCCTTTGACATTATACTCTTTCCACTCTTATTTTTTGGATAAAACAACTCAGCTTGCAAATGTGTTGCCACCAAGTGATAAGGATGATTTTTTCCTGCAAGTAGTAATTTGACTGAAAATTAATTTCCAGAACAATTGCAATGAATTTTCAGTTCATTCTGGGTCAATTTAGCAACTAAATTTTTGTTAAATAATATTGATACAGATTTTTTTTTTAAATCAAAACATAGTATTTTGGCATTTAAAAACTTCATTCCTTGTAGGTTTGAAACAAGGCCTGTAATAAAAAAAATTTACAAAATTTTAAAGTTTAATTTTATCTTGAAAATTTTTAAGTTTATTTCAGAAGTAGAGGTATCTGCTGAGCCAAAGTGAACATATGTGTGTATTTTGGAGGTACAGTTCAGCAGACCAACCTGTATGTATCGATTCTGTTGCTAAACAGAGGAAAAATCCTCTTTTCCTGGTTCTAATGATACTGTTGCCACTAAATATTTGGGTTTTGTTGTTAGAACCACCAAACCAGCATAAAAGTTGCACGTTTTATCAAAACGTTTTATTAGCCAAGAAATATCCTAAAATATTGTGAATAATTTCAAGTACTGGTTGTTTCTTGGAAAATCCTGAGACTGCACAGAGCATGAGATGAGGAAAATGTTTAAGAACTGGGTTGATTTAACGCTTTGGTTGGTTCCGCAGCATCAGAGTGGTCTGGCACCTACTTCAGTTGAAGGTAGTGATTCCAAGAGAATGGGCAAATTAAGGGCAAGAATTAATTTCAGGAAAATAAATATATCTCAAATTGGGGGGGTGGAGGAATTATCACCCTTATCTCTCAACTAGCTTACTAGTCCTGTTGCTTTGAGTCCTTGAAAAAAATACATGCATGAAAGTAAATATATAAAATTTCTACACTGTATCTGTCTGTGCTTTTAGTTCTTTGGCAAATTTTAGTGGTGGTTTTGTTTTAATTAGTACAGAATTTTCTGTAAAAATCTGTGTGGCGGTGAAGGTATGTGATGCTGAAGCTCTTTGACTTGTAACGTCGTAGTTGTTACTGCTTCTAATGCAAAGAAAGATACGGCTTTGCTGGACAATACACAAGTGATAACAAAATCATACGCAGTATTGCAAACATCCATACGTATTGCAGAGATGTTCACGTTATTTTTGGTACTCTTGTTAATGATTGAAACATGTCAACGTGACCTTACTTTGCAATTTGCACAATGCTATTTCTCTTCAGTTTAACATGAGTTAAATGCTTACATGGACTATTTGAGCATACTGGGTCATAAACACAGCAATCTTTTATCTTTCAGCACTTACTGTAGAAACCAGTTGCACTTTTGTACCTTTTGGTTTAACACAGACCGCATTTTGGACAGCATGTGGTCTATATGCTGTCAAACACTCTGATCATGGTGATATCTTGCTGACCTCTTGATTATGTCCTCTTATTTGTTCAAGTTCAATTATCACATTATCGACATCAAAGAAGAGGCAAATACATACAGGTATCCTGCTGTGCGTGTTATTCTGATACGTTAATTCATAATTATTGTTAAGAAAGATAGTGTTTATAAAACATTCTCTGAGAAGAGAAAAGCACCCTTTTTAAAGGTCTTTTGGATGTAAGTACAATAAAGTTCTGACCAAGATAAATAAGGATATGGCAGGTGGCCAAGTGAAAATAAGTACCATAATTCAAATAAGGGGTGGTTCTTTGGTTGTAGAAGTTGATTTGATTTTATTTTTACAGGGAAGCACAGAAACTAGTCTTGCAGCTATCATGTGTTTCTCGCTCCGGTCTTCCAGGAAAATGCAGGAAATCTTTAACATGACTGTGAAAAGGATGACAGTTCCACCTCTTCTATGACATTGCTAGGTGATTTATATATACAGTAGATCTGACAATGACATATAAATTTACAGCATGAAATATTTACATCTGAGCTTTCTCCAAGGTTTAACAATAGCATTGAAGCCTCGCTTTTTAATGATGACAACCTGGACAAGTATAAAAAGATACAGATAGAGAAAGTATTTCTAATCTGATGCTCCATCGAACACCACCGCATGACAAAGGAGGGGGGTGGGGGTGGAGAGAGGCCGCAGCCATTCTCGTTGCAGCTCTCATTTCTCATTGTCCCAGCAGCTCCTACTGTAGATTGTGGTATAGACCTAAGAAGCAGGTAATTTCTCTTGTCATAATAAAACTCTGAAGAAAAAAAGACTGTTTGCGAAAGCCAGCCTGTGTTCTTATATATAAACCATTTAATTTAAATCAAATGCTAGCAAGAGGTCAGCTTTCCTTTGTATTGTTTTCTGATAGAAAATCCATATGCCTCTGTTTGAGGGATCATAGAGTAATTAATTGTTTAATCTCTCATGGTTTATTTTTGAATAATATCAACCTGGTTGGGAATGTAGTTGCTGACCTGTGCATAAACCCAACTGTGAAGATGGCAAAAAGCACCTGAGAAGTAAGCACGGAATAAGCTTGTTTTATTTAAAATGGTGATGTGTACCACCTCTAATGCTCACCTACAACTTCTGACACCGATGTGCGGTGTTCACTCGGGATGAAGGTGCATTGACCTAATGAAAAGGCTTTGTCAGAGCACGAACTTGTTGCCCTGGGCTGCTCTCACAGATCTGGCTTCCCAAGTGGGAAGTGGGTAAATGGAAAATTAAGCATGGTATTGATATTGTTACTGATAATGTGGTTAAAAAGCACAGTGAAAGAGTTGGAGCAGAATTCAGCCTGGAATTAACTGGCGAAAATGACTAATTTTTACACAAACTCTGTGCCAAGTTCTAAAGAAGGAAAAGTGGTTCTTTGCTATGTCAAAGCTGTTAGAAAATAGATGGGAGAAGGACTGATTTTTGAGCTATAAAGAAGTGAAATGGAAAAAATAGAAGTGAACACAATAGTGATCCTCCTCTTAGTGTTGTTTCAGGGTGACTTTTTTTAAAAATCCTTCTTTTGGAACACTATCACATTGTGGGCCGGTATTCAGTTTGCAGCCCACTCTAAATACCATGTTCTTTTTTTAGGTGGTATAGCTGACTAAGTTGTTATTCTTCATTTTGTTATTTTTATTCAGTTTTCTCCACATCCTCTTGTGTGGCGTGACTTTTTAAATTAAATCTTATTTTACTGATTTCAGGCTATTTCTCTATCAAGGTCACTTGGAATTCTGAACTAGTGGTCCAAGTGCTTGCAAAAATCTCGGTGACATGCACAGAGTCTCTTTATTTTGCTATCCAGGTTATTAATGGAGATTTTGAACAGGAGCAAGTCTAGAGCACATTCCTAGGCTGAAATAACCCATTGATTTGGCATAAAATTGTTGATACTCAGACTTGCACTGATGGCTGTGCAGACAACGCTTAATGTCATCATGCAGCTGTGTTCTGTGGGGTCTTGGGGACGGACAACATCCTTTGCTTCTAAACAGTTTGCAACAGGCAATGTAAATCAGTAATTTTGTATATGTAAAGTTTACAGGGTGCTCATACCTCTTCTGAAAAATAATTATTGATCCACAAATGAGGAAAGTTGAAAAATCGTTGGCTGTATTGGTTTTACCTAGTTTAGTTATGTAATGTGATTTCTGCTGTATTTAAAAAAAAAAAAAAAAAAGCATTAAAGTCAGGAAATAGTTCAGCTATTTCTTTTCCCATTTTCTGTAGCCCTGTCATAGAATGAATTTGAGCTGGGTTGATACAGATTGTCCCTGACAAATCCATCTCTTCATATAATGTTGTATGATATTTTAGATGCTTAACATACTGCTTTCTTAATCATTACTTTGAGTATCCTTGTAGCTTCAGTCTTCTAATCTCTAATTCCCAAGGTTCGTCTAAGATTACACATCACATTTGCTCTTTATAGGCATAATGACTTTAACTTGCAAGTAAATATAGGTCGAACTATTTTATTTTTGTGTGTGTTTACAATGAAATAACATAAATGTAAAAAAGTAAGCCAAAGAAGGGAGGAAAAAAAAAAAGTAAAACAAAAAAAAACCCCAAACCTAATGTGTTTTCCTCTATGTTACTTGACTCTTGATGTAGTATAACCAGGCTCAAAACAGCTCTGACATAATTCAAATGTTAACTAGCTACTGTTGCTGGTTTGTTTCCCTTTCCTTGAAAAGGAGAAGGGGAAAATAATATAATTCTTGTCTCTCGCTTTCATATTTTGAATCTGTATATTGAGAGAAAGAACAACAACAACAAAAAGAGAAAACTAAGTGTTATAGTGTTCCTGAGGAAGTCTGTAGTGTTTCGCATTAAGTTCTGTCCAGTAGACTATAGTGAATAAAGACCTTGACATTCCTAACTTGGGGAGTCTCTGTTTTCACAACCTGTAGTGCTCTGTTGTAATTTAACACTGTATTCCACCTATTGTAGACATTCTCCTCCCAACTCTGGAGTAAGATCCAGCAAAAGTGTGGTTTTTTTTTTTTTTAATCTGTAAAATAAAAAAATAGTATAAAGACCTTGCTCCCATATTTACTCCTTGGTGTTAATAAACCCATCTTCAGCTTGCACCGGTGGAGGATTAACACCAAGCTAATCACAAGAGATCAAATCACAAGTGTTGCTGCGATCTAACAAAACGTTATATCACAGACAAATGGAAAAAAATAGAGAAAGCTAAAAGCAATTGAAAATTATTGAAATAAATAATTGAAATATTTTTGTGAACGCAATGTTTTTCAATTTAGTTTTGTAGGAGGCTGTTACAGTCTGGAATAAAATGCTACTTTGGAAATTCCTGAAAATATTAGTTGTTAATGAAAGTGGTAAATGGTGTGTGTGTTTTTTTTTTTTTTTTTTTTCTACCATCTTCCCAGCTATTGCTTTGAGGTCTGATTTGGGTTTCTGAATAGTCACAACCAACCTAGATATGTTGGAGTCATATTTGATGATTTTGTTTTTAATACAGTCTGGATATGTTTCTACTGTGCCTAGCTGGAGAGGTTTTATGGAGAAAGAACTCCTTTCTTCCCTTTTTTATGAAAGGTGGTATGCAGGTACCTCCCACTCAGCCGCATTTCCCGTTCTGTCATGGCAGCCTGCAGCTGCTTTTTATTCGCAGCATGCTTCTGGTGTCATTACTTCTCGGTTTCCGTCTTCTGCTAACACCAGGGATCCTCCTGAGACGTGTCATCTCTATCACTGCAAGTCGATATTCATTTGCTTTCTTCAGGGTCCATATCTCTGCCATACACCACCAGGGAGACTCTCATTGTTGGAGCAGCTGAGTGGGAATATAATACCCCAGTCAGTCACTGGTGAGCTTGTGCTCCCAGAGTACGTAAGTCCTAAAGACAATAAATGGTAATTTACCCAACTGATTATCCACCGCTTTAAAACCCAATCAGCTGTTTACAATGAGCTCCTTTCAGTCATGCACTATGAATCTAATAAAATCATACTGGAAACACAGCGTTGCACTATGAGGCCTTTTCTCTCCGTGTGGGTCCCTTTATAGGTCTCTCGGAAATAAGGATAAGCAAAGCAGTTTAAGTAAGAGCAGGGAAATGGTAAATCCTGCCAACTTTCTTTCTTTTCATTTTTAATCCACAAAGGTGAATAATGCAGAATAAAGCGCTCGGTGCATTTTCCTCCTAAACTTTTATTCACTTTATTCAGTGTGATTTATGTTAGTTTACTGTTGGTTATTTTGAGCTATGCTTACAAGAAGATTTAAATGTTGTTTATACAGTTGCTTTTGTCAAGTTTGGTCCTTCCCTGGAACCTGTTCACAGGAGGATTTTCATTTCAGAGGCAATTTGGAAGAAAAGAGTCTTTATGGAAACGGAAATGCACTCAACCAAGTTTATGTGCTCCCCCCCCCCCCCCCCAAGCAACTTCTGAAGATCCTAGGGAGCACTGTTCAGTAGGAATGAGTATAAGAAATGTTTCGGGAGTCAACGAACAGAAGACCATGAGGGCTCAGCTGTGTGAATTAATTCACCCCGTTGGCAGCTTTGATGAGGAGTCATTGATAGGGATTTTCTTTGTTCTTGAGGGATATGGTTCATGGTCTACTGGCTGGAATTTGTATTCACTTTGACTATAAAAACTCTAGGATGTCAGTGGACTCTCTCATCTTGGTGAGCTTGATAGGACTGCTGATATAAAAAAAAAAAAAAAAAATCAGTGGCTTTCAGATTCCCCAAGATAAACCTGCCGGTCATTCATAAGTACAGTGCAACTGCTTCCAAGGGACTGGAGCCGAAAGGGCTATTTTTGCTGAATAAATAGTGCTGGAAAGCCTAAGTCTGAAGATACGGTTTTTATGTGGAAACTGTACTGTGGGTGCTGACAGAAGGGGCAGATGTCTCTCAACTTGTTCATGCCTTTCACTAGCCCGTTGTATACTCAAAGCGCTTGTGTAGTTCATCTTAAACTATACTACCTAAGACGCACGTGTTAAGAGTAACTGCATGCAACGGATGCATCCGCATCTGGTTTCCATCCCTTTGTTATTGTACATCTGCATTTATTCTAAGGTAGTAATTTATTTTTGTGTAATATTGCATTTACATTGGCAGAGGGGTGTTAAAGATAGGACCTTTTCATAATGATCAGGAGCTGTAGAGGTTTGTCATTACTGAGGACTCGTTGCACAATCTTGGAAGAACCCTCCAGAAGATGAGTTTCCTTTAGAATGTGCGAATACTATCACAAAGTGGATGACTTCCCCCTTGTCTCCATGCCAGAAAAGGGGGTGGCACTAGTCTACAGCAGGAGACTTTCAGTTTGGCTGAAAAATTGGTCCTGGAACTGAGACGTATGACATTTCTCACCCCCCCACTCCCCTCCAGTGATTTTAACATTCATGTGTCTACGTTATATATAATGCATACATTGTGTGTGTATGTATTAAAATATGTATCTGTATATGTATATAATTCAAAACAAAAAGCAGGTCGGATGGTATTTGAAGTTTACTTTCCAAAAGGTATGCATATATATGCTTGATGTATACCTTTTATATGAAAACTAGCTATTTGTTTTCAGGTTTCGTTGAATCATAAATTCTTAAGGGCAAACTAGAGTAGAAAGTATGCACTGAGTTTGGTTGTTCTTATTTGTTTTGTGTTTTATTGAAACAGGGATGTAATCTTCTGGGCTAAGTCACAATTAGGAAACATTTTCTTTCCTCTTCTACTTCCTTCCCTCTCCACCCCAAGAGAACACTGAGGAAAACTTATATTTTTCTTTAGTCTTTAAGGTATGGAGATTATTAGCATTTTATGCCACTGAGGTCACATAGCAACTTTGTTGGAAATGTAGAGGAAATTAACTTTACAATTTTATGGCAGGAAACCCAACCTTCAGCATAGTGGTGTGATTTATAGAACTCTCGCTTGCCAAGTGCCCTCATCCTCACTTTCCAAATTCTCCTCTGTTGATACTTAAGAAGTATGTACTGAGGTTTACTTAAGCTCATTGTGCCTCATGGAAGGACCTTATGTGTGTAAAGTATTACAGTCATCCTGTGCTGAGGTTATAATCTTATTCTTAAAAGAGTATCTGAGCCCTAGGGTGGGATTGATTACTAGTTCCTTAAGTAATTAGTAAAGGAGTATTTTGAAATCAGTGCTGGAATACGGATTGGTTTGGGCCACCCAAGTGAATTTTAAGCTTTCTGTTCCAGTCAGTGAAAATCCTGTTTGGCCTTGTGCTAGAATTGGATTGATTTATTATTCTAAGCTCTGCTTCCACCTCTAAGTTATTCTTGCAAATGAAGAAAAGATTTAAGTACTTAAGTCTATTCCCTGTGGTTTCTGCTTGAGCAGAAAAAAATGAAGTTGGTTGTTGACCTGCAGGCTCATATTCTTGACAATATAAGGGGATCTGGGAGTGGGTCTGAAGGCCTCTGGCAACACTTGAAACTCTTAATTTCAAACCGGTGTTTTCATCATCAGCTCTAGAGAAACCTTGCTTCCTTCGGATTCTACCTTCAGAGGTTAAACCTGCAGACCTATTTCCCAGTCCAAGTGGGAAGATGGTTGTAATTCTGTAACAGCCTGCCTGGCAAGAAGAAGGAGGTCATTACCCATGACTGGCAGTGCTGAAAGAGCAGCTGGAATTTATACCGATTTGTGTGGTTTTGTTGATTGTTGAACAGCTGACTGGCAGGATATTTCATCCCAGGGTTCTTCCTAGGTGTTTTGTTGAGCTGCGGCATTGCACGTGTGCTGGGTTTGTGAGCCAGATAATACCATGTTAGTGTCTTCTGAAATGAGTATGTATTTTAGGACTTTTGATTAATTTCATAGTGTTATAAACCAATAATCTTTGTGATACAAAACACTATTTTCAGTAAACTGTTGAACGAATTGGTACTCTTTTCAAATTGGTTCCTACTAGCAGCAGTAACCTGAACACACTCAATTGAGGAGTTTTGGGGTGGGTCTCGAACCTGGCTTGTTGGCAGGTTCTGGAAGGAAACAAAACAATAAAAAAAAAAAAAAAATTATTAAATATAAGCATTGAGGAGAAGGCCACGCAGCCTTGGTTTTACCTGATTACAAGGGAGGTTGTTCCAGAATAATTAATTCCGGTGACATTAGAGGTAGGAATCGTGATATCAACAGGTCACTTGAGAACAGTCTTGCTGTGTGCCTAAAGGCCAATGTGTGTGAAATCCCTAACCTGCTCTCACACTGTGAGTGCTGAGGTAGGTGCTGTTTTTCCAGAGACTAGTTAGTGGTGCAAATATAACCTCTCGAATTTTCCTTTATTTCCCCCTCTCCTTTTTCTTTTAAGTTAGATGACCTCCTAGTCCTTGGCATAGTTTTAAGGTGTGAGTACTATCCCTGCAGGTGTTTAAGGTAACATAGACTTAACATGAGAGTGTAAGAAATAGAAATTCCCTGGAATCAAGTATTCTGCAAGATACACTTTATTTATTTGGACGTCTGGTTAAAAGGTACTCAGTGTAATTTCTGATTTAAAAAAAAACGAGGTTACACTTCAGTGTAGTACAAAGAATCATGGTAAAAATAGAA
Organism: Vanellus vanellus; assembly: GCF_965231255.1. NCBI lineage: Eukaryota > Metazoa > Chordata > Aves > Charadriiformes > Charadriidae > Vanellus > Vanellus vanellus. The sequence continues at coordinate 16,146,630 of NC_138907.1, forward strand.
TGGGGAGATGAGAAAGATGTGGATGAACAAAGAGTGGAAGTCTAAGCAGGGATTATTACAGATGAGGTTCTCTTTTCCAAAAAAAAGGATATTTTTATACTCAACGTTAGTCAAAACAGATTGTGTTGATAAAACTCCCTAGTCATGACTCGCAACTGAAACGGCAAAAGGATATCCATTTTTCAAATCTTCCTTCACTAGTGTTAAGAGCACAGCCATATCGGTTTTCTAGTTTTTCACTTTCTATTAGTACGTAAGGTGGAAAATGGGACCTGATTTTTGATGATACCACTAAGGAGGCAAGGGTGTCTCGCCCACCTTGGGCTGGCAGTCACAGGATGGTCACCTTCAGAAATCTGATTGGTTTCCAGGTTGAATGGGTGTTACTGGGAGCAGGTGGAATGTTTCCAAGGGTGCTCGGACGTCGTTAGTGCTGCCATTGCTTGCAATGAGGAGCAGCCCCGAGACGTTTGCTATTGTTGGAAGTACTGTCTGCATAATCTACCTACAGCTTATGTGATGAAGGAACATATGTCTAATAAACATGGTTATAAACAAACATGTCATCAGTATTCCTGCCTCAGAAGAGGTTGTTATGTGTCAGGTTCGATATGACGAGTTGACTTCAGTGCAGAATGACAGAAGAACAGATGTGCTTGTGCCCAGATTCAGCACGCTCTTGGTTAAATACACACATCTGCAACCTGAAAAGCCCAGGCAACAGTTTAAGGACCTGCATCATCCATAAAGCCAGTAGGGATTATAGGCATCCATATCTATGTTCAGTCAGAAGTAAACTTAGTATATTTAAAAGAAAGAGAACATTTTAGAAGGGAAGACTTGAAAAGGAAGGATCTCATCCTTGTTTTAGGCTGCCCTTCAAAGACAGTTCTGTGTACTCTGTCTGGCATAGAGGTAGATCCAAACAATAGGGAGGGAGGGAGCAGCTCGTTGGGAAGAGGATCACACACCATACTGCTGTATACCACTACGTTGTGCCTCAGCCCGTGAGAGTCACCAGACCCGCAGATACAGGGATAACTCCTGTGCTTTGGTTGCCCCCAGGACTCTGGTATTTCCCAGGTGGCATTTTTGTCACCGCAGGCAGCTGTTCGTAGGGCTGAGCTCCTTCCTCCTGAGGGAAGACAGTTCAAGTCTCAGTCTCCAGTCTGATACCTGCAAATTCTATTTTAAATTTTGCTTTCTGTAAAGCAAAAGTTATTTTTTTTTTTTTAAATTGGAATACTCTTTTCTAAGTAAGTTTTAAAAAGCAGACAGAAGAATTTATTGAGTAGTATGCGCAAGAGACAGTTCAACGTAAGGGCATATTCCAAACCCCACTTAAATCAGTTATAAAAGTCCTGTTGACTTCAGTAGGCCTTGGACCAGATCTTAATGGAAGATGACATTAGGCAGAGCACCTGCTAAGACACAATAGCTAATGCCTAAGCAGGTGCTCTGCCTGCCTTCTAGCTGGTATTTAAGTTCTGGAGAGCATGTCTTTTGTTGACAAAAGCTTTACTCTTTAAGAGGCTGGTTCATTTTAAAGTTTGGATGTTGCACTTGTCAAGTATAGATAACAATGATTATTGCTGTTGAGATATATTATTATACTGTCCTACATAGAACTACATAATCAGCCCCTTTCTAAACTGGCGTGTTTATTGGCAGTGACAATAAAGGGTTGGCAGAGTGCAGAGATGCTATTGAGAAGAGTATCTGGGTACACTGGCTTAAAAATCTGGATCTAAGAAATATTGGTAGCAGAGTACCGTGAATTGTGATGTTTGGTTTTTAGACCAAAGGGAGCAAAAGATTATTGCAACTTACCTGCTGTCGCGCGTGATAGCGGATCTCTTGTGATTTCTTGTGTTCTTCCTACAGTACTGTGAAGAATAAATATGTTGGACCAGAGTTATCTTCAGCTGCCCCATTCCTAATTTTAAGCTAACCTGATTGCGTCTGGTCCTTGACAAGGGACAGCCAGCGTTTGCGTCATACACCCTCGAGCTTTCTTGAGCGAGGGGAGCAGTATAACGTGCTTCAGTGTACTGTAGCAGGACTTTTTTGACTTTTTTTTTTGTGCAGGTGCCCACTTGGAAAAGTTGTGTGACTCAGCACGTGGTGTAGATCTGCTCCTTTGCCTACTGGCATGAAAAGGGCTGGTAAAAATCGATGTGGGTTGTCTCCCCCCCCTCCCCCCCCTGCTTCCTATTTGACTTGCCTTCTCTGGGGCTCTGCGGAGAGCACACTGGTGAAATACATTTTTGAATGTATTGCCAAATGTAAGTAAATATCAGGTGGTACCTCCTCTAGACTCTATCCAATTGTACAAAATGCAGTACTTAGGAGCTCTGTAATTGGCAGCTGCCAAAAAGTGGATGTTGATACCCGTCGGATGAGCTCTCCCCTGAAAACGGAGCGCTCTGCCCATCGCTGCTCGATTCCCCCCTCCCGTCCTCTTACAGTGCTGGCGGAATGCTGTGCTCACAGAGACATAAGCACTTTAGGCTTAAAGAGGATTACTTTAAGATTAAATGCGATGACTCCTTCCTGCTACTTACAAAATAGATCTGGGGGGGGGGGGGAAAGAGTTGCTTAAAATGCTACCTTCCCCTCGCGTGCTCGCTGCTGAGGGCCTGCGACCTGACGGTTTGCCTTGGCAGGGTTTCCCCTCCCCTGCTGGTTCTACCCCTGCAGCTGCTCATTTTGGAGCCCGCACGGCTGCACGCGTTGTTAAAAACCACAGCTGCTCGGCATCCATTGTAAGCTCCAGCTATTGATTTAGATCCTCCAATTTTAATGTGTTGAAAGAGAAAATGGTTGTTTAAAAAGGCATTTGTGCGGGTCCTGGAGTCAGCCAGGGCCTTGAGGCAGAACAGCCTCAGCTCCTCTGCATGGCAGATGTGCCAAAGTGCTCAAAGTGGCTCCCAGTCTCTGGTCCTTGTTTTATTATAACAAACGGAAACCAATATACTAGAATAAGAAAAATATTTTTAGAGAGAATATGCAGAACTGTTGGGCCAGGCAGATTTAAATAGAGAGGTCTGAAAACAAATCTTTCCCCATCTCCAGTGGGTCCTTGAGAGGCTGAACTCTTCTTCTGACTTTTCTTTTGACTACACTGCTGAGACGAGCTGGTGTCAGTGGCTTTGTGCGTTGGAATAACCTCCCATGCTGCCCTCTGGAGCTGCAGCCGCCTCTCCGTACCGCCATCTCTTGTGGGCCTCCTGTGGCTATGCTCTTCTAAGCACATACCCTGCTCCTCTGAGATGTACCAACCCATATTTACACTGTAAGCTCCGTGCTTGGCAGTGTCTTTTTCCTACCTGGCACGTGTTAACAGTCCACAAGCTTCGCTGTGCTTGGACGTGCTCAGCCGCCGCAGGGGAACAGCCCGCTCCCCATTGCTGAACGGATCTTGCTGGTGTCGGGGTGCAGCATCACCCTTTCTAGCAGAGTATGGTAGACTTAGCATTTATGCAATGAGCAGGGTAGAAATAAATAGTGGTACTGCCCATCACATCACTCTACGTGTGCTTTTTAGCACTTGAGCCTTTATTTAAAAACCCGGAGGGATTTTTTTTTTTTTTTAATGTTAATGTCACCTCTTGTGCATCATGCCTCTTTGCTTTTCTTGTCAAGGAATTAAACACTGCAAACTTCACAGAGCTTTTCACAGGTGGTTGTATTTTGTTGGTATTCTGGTAGTGAGGAAGATATGGAATATAAAATCGAAAGGCTCGGGATTGCTTTCGAGGAGTCCTGATTCTTGGGAACTGTTTTGGACATGCCCTGAAGAAAGGCAGTGTTCACTCAGGATTATTTGAATGATGTTTTCTGGGAACTCTCCCAGGGTTTACTGTGGTTGCCTTATTTAATTTGCTTGTACCATTATGGCCTGGCACACCCCTGGAAGTCCCATGATGATTTGTCCACTGTCTTTAGAGGTGTGGAACAGGATATGAATGGCTGACATAAAGAGGAACGGTAATGCACAATCTCAACATCTGCAACACTGTATTTTCTATCATAATCTCACACAGAAATATTTTTTTTCTATGTAGGTAACTGGGAGCTCGAAGCAGTAATACACTTATCTCTCTGTGCTTTTTCCCCAACCCGCACTCTTACTGCCAAGAATTAGAAAGGCATGTTCTAGAAAGCATATCTGAGCAATCACAGCATCGAGTAAGGATGCTCTACATCATGGTGCTTGAGGTTTTTAAGTTAAAACCCAGGAATTTGGGGCTTCAGGCTTTGCTACAGATTTTCCATGTAATCTTAAGGGATGTTATTTAAAACTCTCTTTTGCAAATGGAAAATGCTGTGCTCGCAGATACAGCTGGCAGTAGTTTTTACAGTTGAAATCTATCTGACTGTGCCATTGTAAGGGCTGACAGAGGTGCAGCATTTTCAATGTATTTGAAAATTTTAGTTGCACAGAGTAAATATCGATGCTGCAAAGAAATGGAAATGTATGCTGTTTATCATACCAGAAATGGTATTTTGAAATTTATATTGCCAAATCAACTTTACTGTGAATTTTATTATAGTAGGTTAAATTATGAGTGTGGTCATAAACTGCAAAATACCTTTGATTTGTTTTAAATCTGGAAGTAGAATGGAAGAAGCGCCAATTTACAGCAAAATAAGTGTTCGAGGTGTACCTGTTTTTAATTAAGGGGACTATTTGCTGCAAATTATTTCTTCTGTTTAGAGGTACAATTAGAGGTCTCTCTCTAAAGGTAGAGATAGATCTGCATATACTGGGTGTAGTTCTCAGTGTGTATGTTGCCCGCCACAGAAATGCAGATAGACCACTACGCTTGCCCCAGGGATGGGATGAGGTACAGATCAGAAGCATATTTCACCTCTGGATTACGGTAGGGAGTGAGGAAAGGAACTGACATCTCCAGCTACACATTTCTCCATGCTGAATGTAACTATATTGACCCGCAGGAGAGTTGCTGACTTGTTGTGGGATGGTGGTTGTGCATTAGCAGCCATATAATTTGGATGGCCTATGCCTGCCCATGATGCAATTTATGTTGTATCCACACTGGAATCCTGTTGTGCCTAATAGTTGGGAGTTTATGGTGTGCAGGTTTAGCAGCTGAGGTTATGCGTGCACTGTAAGATTCAGAGTGCGCCTTTGTACAAAGCATATTTTGTATGCATTGCTGAATTCGCAGCTGACTCTTAAACTGTGGGAATTATGGTGCGGGCACGTTTTGGGGAATTTATGGCATGACAAAGGAAGCCTGTCTCATGTTTGGAAGTTTGGCACTTCAGCATTAATACTGAAGGGCCAGCTTTTTGGATTTGGGATGGAACACGTGTTTTCTGATTTATTGTGCTCTTGAGTTCTGCATACGATCTGTCATATATTCTGTGCCAGTGCGCTCACTTGGCAGTCTCTGTTTTGAGCTGTAGCACAATATTAGTGAAATGCAGTCAAAGTCTCCTTAGGGAGGCTGTTTCTATATCACCGCGTGTACAAGTGGCACTATTGGTAACTGTAAAAAGGAATTCAAGAAAACTAAAAGAGGTTGTATTTCAGAAGACGGTATCTCCTGTGTAGTTACAGCACAATCTAAATTCCCTCCTCGTTTACCCCATGGGTTACTCCTTACCTGGAATAAGGAAGACTCATAAATAGTTCCCTTCACCCCTTGCTTTCCTAATGAAGTAAATTCATTAGGAAAATCTGGTTCTTTGCAGAAGGGAAATTCTGCTGTTTATAAAGATTTATCTTAGTGATATGAAATAACACGGTACGTGAATAAAAGATGCATCTAGCTCTTAATAGGAAAACATTTACTGCTCAGAGATTCCCAGTATGGTGTCTTTAGATAGGCATTCTCACTGAATGTAGCTTTCATGGAATTTATTTTATTTTTGTGTAGCCCATTGTTTCACTATAACCCTGTAGCTAAGGTGTCGCAATGACTGACGTTTGCCGCTTGACCCGCGAGTGACTTCTCTGAAAGCCTGTAAATCTGTGAATGCTTCTGCAGCTTAAAGACAAAAGCGGCTTCTAATCGTATTGCAAAGAAGCCCCTCTGCAATACAGAGAAGACTATTGAAACCAGAGCTTGATGATCATTCACTTGCAGATTTTCACAAGACCCAAGAAACAGCGTGGAGTGTGGGTGCTTCAGAAATATTTAGTATGTATTCAGTTAATGACTTGTCATAGTATGTATTCAGTTAATGACTTGTCACTCTGGCTTTATTTTGGAGAAAGCAATAAAAAACCCAAAACCCCTTTCACATAACACTTCTCAGCTCTAGTCAATCAAGAGTTATAAGGAAGCACGTTAGACCTGATATCACAAGGTATGTAGTTTCTTAGTTTTTAATTAGGAAAGGTATGTTGAATGCACAAGTATAATTACAGCTTTTATTTTTATTTATAAACCAGCAATTACTGGAAAAAATGTTACTGACACACAGGACCCTTATTTATAAACATAAATTTCCAGTGATGCCAGTGCAAATGCAGAACTATTGACCCGCAATATCCAGCTTTACCTCGCTCTTGCTGTTTTCTTAATTATGAGTCTTCAACTGTCATGAGATGAGATGAAGAACCATACAGTAAGCATCCTGGAAAAAGTGATGAGAAGGCTAGGGGGCATTTTTTCATTTTTGCTTATGTTTTATTTGAGGCAGAAACTTCAAACTCAAACTTGTAAGCTGGGTATATAACTTGATGGTTATTTACATGGGTGGGTGCCTCGAAGACTTGACTTGCTAGAAAGTCTTGTGTTGGTATTGTACGCAGATATTAACTACTTCTGGAGATTTTTGGAGGGATCTGTGCTGAAAATTTCTGGGAGAGGGGTGTTGGGAAGGTGTGAGAAACAAACTGAACGGTACAATGAAGCTGCTGAAAGATAAGCCGATCAAGATGCACCCACTCCTAGTGCAATAGGTGTTTCTCCAAATGACAATAAAGATGTCAGAAAATTGCGGACTTTCTAGAAAAATACGGAGATGTGTGTCTGTGATGCTGGTTAATAGTCACAACACGTGGGAATAATGTGTTAGATACAGGAGTTTCCATCTGTCGTGGTTTAGGCCAAAATCCACCACTGGGGACCTGAGAGACCCCAGATGGGACCGACAGATGCTCCCCTCTGCCCCTCTTCAAAGAGAGAGGCAGAGGAGGAAAAAGAGACTTATGAGTTTAGAAGGAACTAAACTACTTTAATGAAATATTATTAATAAAATAAAAAGAAATAATGAAAAATATATACAAAACCATATCAAGCTCCCGAGATGCCAATCACATCACCGGCTGGCACTGGGGCAGTCCCAGGCTGGACTCAGTGATGGACGGGAACTGGATTCCAGATCTGGATTCAGGATCGGGATCACAGGTAGACGAGCAGAGTCTTCCTCAGACGTCGGCCATTGAAGGAAGAGCCCCCCCCCGCCCCCTTCCCCCTTCCACCCCCTTTCAGTAAATTGCTGAAGAGACTATCTTTGAACTGCAGTGTGTTTGTGAGAGACGGGCACTTTCCACTGTGGGGGGAAAAAAAAAAAAAAAGAATTAGTTCACTGCCTCTGGAAAGCTGATACTCCGCAGCTTAAGTCTAAGTTGTTTTAATGGGTTTTATACCACTAGATTGCAGGCATTCTGCTCTATGACAACTCTACTTTTGAAACTCGGTGAACATACCTAATGGAAATGGATGTAAAGTGTAGTGATTGTTAAACTGTGACGCTGAGAGACAGCACCCTTGAGGTAAAATCCTCCAAATGAACTGCAACTGCAGAATAGTTGCAGGATAAGGAAATTTGTCATATAACCACTGGGATCCTACATTGCTCCTGACTGGCAGAAGACAAGGTAAAACCAGTCCGTAGCTTCTAAAGCCCTTTGTGGGTGTGTGTCTTATCTTTGTAAATATCTGATTATATCGACATGCAAAAGAAGCCTTTTAAAAGGTCAAGTTAAATACCTACAGCCCTTGTATGAAATAGTGACAAGCCCTTTGTTACAATTGCTAGGTGTGGTGTGGTGGTTTTTTTGTTGTTGTTTGTTTTTTGGTTTGTTTTTTTTTTTTTTTTTTTTTTAAGATGACAGCATCTTCCCTTCATTTACCTGCTGTTTGAGAACTTCAGCAAGGATGTCATAGATTCTTCCTGACCTTGTCGCAGTGTTACTCTCTGCTTTACAATGCATTATCTAAGGTGTGATAGGAGGCAAATATGAGCAGTCTAAAGCCCTAAATGGGGGCATTTTTGAGTATCCAAGATTATGCTAAGCTTGGGAGGGTGCCAAGCTGCACTTCTGCACATAACCTGCACTACCAAAAAAGTTTGGCTTCACGGGGAGATGGGAACTGCGCGCTTCGCTCAGTGACTCCTTTTAGAGGGGAGCAGGAACTTCATGACCCTCAAAATTAACAACTCGTAAATTGGCATGTGACGTGTCACATCATAGCATGCTTTAAATGTGGAAATCTGTGTGAAAACAGTTAGGTATTTCAGTAGGTCTACTAGTGAACTCTGGTATGAAGACCTTTTCATTAAAAACCTTCCTTTTAGGCACCAGATGCTCTGAAATCTGTAAAACCAAAATTGTATTTCAGTGGGTCTGTTCTGTATGGAAGTATAATTCATGATGTTACTGGGAAGATGGAGGAGGATGTCTCGGTGTTTTTTATGCATCTTTTGAGAGTTTTGCAGTTATAGTAGGGTTCAAAGTGGACTTGTGTGCCACTGGGAGTTCAGGGCTGCTGCCTCTCAGATACCGCCATAATAAGTTACTAAATAAGACATTTTGGTGAGTAGAGTCCTTTGTAATGCAATCGCTTTAGAAAACAATAGATCAGACTCCTAACTGATGTTCTCCAGTATTGTTCCATGGCTTGAATATAGATATATGTGTATATGTATTTCATACCTTCTCAGATTTTGCTCTGTATTTCTAGGAGGTTCTTCATGGAAGTGCATCATGGTGACCTGAGCATTTCTGTAGGGCAAGTTGTTGGCTGAAAGGATCTTTGTGCCCTTAAGATTGTGGTTATAGAACAGTCCTCTTTCTTTTACATTTTGGTGTTTTTTTTGGTTAGTTTTTTTTTTTAACCCATTTGAGAAGAGGTTTAAGAAATTGGTTTCTTTATCTCAAATTGAAACTATCCTAGATGAAGTCTCAGTACTTACTTTTATATGCTCTACATACTTTAATATGTTTCCGACTAAGAAATAAAATGTATCTCAACAAAATAGCTTCTTTTATACTGCTGTTTCACTCTGCAAAGCATCCTCTGCAGTATGTTTAACTTCCCAGTAGCAATTCAGATCAGTTAATATACTACAAGTGTAGAACTTGTATTAAATCTGTGAAATGCCTGCTCACCCAAAAATAATCTCACTGAAGAAACTCTGCTAAAGTCTGTTAACGTATCCTAATAAAAAGATGTAATGGCTTTAGAAAGTTTTAAAGAAATGCTGTAGAACTGTAAAGCATTTAGCAGAATTTATTTTATTGCACTTCTTATGTGAGTAAGGTATGAGGACAGTTTCTTTCAAGCTGTAGCTGAGAGGCACAGGTTGAGGAGAGCCTGCCTTCTGAATTTGGTGGTACACCAGCTGAACTGAACTTTTTCTAGACCTCTTTCATGGTGTAACTGTCCCCTCCAGGGCTGCCGTCGCTATCCTGTCGCGTGCCCGGCGGCACGTGCCTCTGCCTCTTGCTGTCCCACGCTACTAGGTAGACAGGAGAAGTTAAATCCAGGCTTGCTCTTGTTGTGGTGTTCCCCAAGCAGTGTGTTTTAGGGCACCGGCTAGAGTGGATGGGTTCTGGTGCCATAGTTTTGGGTTCTGCTGCTTCCACGGAAATGGCACATCTTTTGTGCTTTTGCTCCGAGGAAGCTGCTTTATAAGACATGATTAAAAGAATACGCTTACTTAAAAGCATAGACTTGCAGTACTAAAGCTACACAGAAAGAAAACAATAAAAAGCATTAAGATGATATTTCATAAGGATTCCTCTTAGCTTGTAAGGCTGTGGTGTCTTGGGGAAATACTAGAACTATGTCCTTCCTGCTTCTGTTCTGAAACATCCCTAACAAGAGGTACGTAGAAAAATCTCACTGGATGATCTGCTGCTCTTTAGCCCCAGATAAAAAGGCTTCACTGTTCCTCTCTTCTTTATCTGCCTCTCATTCCTGTGGCTGGGCACTGGAACGTGGCTTGTTACTGCTAGGGATTAAGTTTTCTTCTCTTCTCCTTCTCGAGGCCTTTTGAAACACGTATGCCTTAATTGGTATGTTTCCAACTTCAGCTTTGCAACTGTTCAGGATTTTTTGCCTATTTATTTTAGGCCTTTTCAGATAGAGCAATAATTTTTTTTTTTTTTTTACAGACTTTTGTTACAGGCTTTTTAATTTGCACATATTTCTTAGGCACTTCTGATTTTTTTTTTTTTAATTTTATGCAATATGTACGTTTAAGTTACATCTTGGTTCTCAGTTGATGATGAGGGGGGAAAAAAACCACCCCCTCCTCCATTTTAGGGAACTCTTGGGGGACTTGTCAGGTGGGATAGTGTCTCTTACGTTGGGGTACTCATGTCTGTGTTTCATGAAGTGGAAAAAATGTGGCAACACATCATAGCAACAAGGATGGGCTCCCTACATCAACCTCAAGACGTAGAACAAGAAAGAAGGTATGGGTAATAATTAGTAGACTGAAAATGGTGCATGTCTAATATTTTCATGGGCATGCACGTAAAATAAAGTGGGAATTAACCTGGTCCTAAGACTGCTGGGGCACGGAGGAACAGCAACAGCACAGCTTCTGGGTTTGCTGATTCTCCCACTGCACTGAACCCTTTCAGTGGAAAGCCAGACTAGACGAGCTACATCACTAATAGCAGACGTCTCTTGCAAAACGTGCAGAGGATGGTATTTATCCATACCTTGGTGAAAGAATCAAGATGATTGGGCAAGATTATGTGTACGATCATCTCTTTAAAATGGGAAAGTCTGATTGCTTGACAGTAATGGTGATGTTATAGCATCAGTAACAAAAAGCACCTGGCTGACACTTGCACAAACTTTCACTGGCTCCTATTTGAATATGGAAGAATTTCTCTAAATTTTCAGTAGCAGTATTTAGGAGGTCATCACGAATGAAGAAATAGCATTTTTACCATCACCTTGGCTTCACTGAAATTTTTGGTAAATAAAAAATGCATGATCTTTTTCTCAGCTGTTTTTTTCTGTGATTCATTTATTTAGCAGTGGCTGCTATACATACATATATATATTTATAGCTGCCTGTTGTGAAATTCTGGATGTGCAGCATTTCTAAGACTTGCTGTTGCAATAATTAGCATAAAACAATGCATAAAATTGTTGACCGGACTTAAAACAATTTTATAAATATCTTATGATAGCTGAATTGTCAACATCTCTTTCGTCACAGAGAAAACTTCAGCTTCAGTTAGTATCACTTAATCCAAGCAGGGAAGTAAAGACAGAGGAAATAATGGTTATATATTCATGTTTTATTTAAAAATCACATGCATTTTGTACATTTTCTGCATATAAAACGAGACGATGGAGAAAGGAAAGAATATGCTTTCTCTTTTCAGCATTGGAGAGACTGAATCATATAGAAGAAGTTTTTCAGAAGACAGGTATCTCTTAGTTTCGGGTAGCATCTGTAGTATTCTAGAAACTTTCCAGGCACAGAGAGGATACTCACTACTCCTTCACTGGAAGTTTTATCATCCCAGATTAGCAAGGACAGGCAAGGATTAAGAAATTAGCTTGGGAGAATGATCCTTTCGCTTGTCTCCCAACCTCGCTTGTGAGAACACAAGAGAATATAAATTTAGAGGTCTACTTCATTTTATTGCTAAAAGATTTAAAAAGAAATTTCTGGAGAGTGTTGCAAAGTGGTTATTCGCTGTTCTGGCTCGGGAATGAAACTTCAGTGATGGAGCCTAGTGAGAAAGCAGAAAGAAGCTTGTTGAGCATGTGTTCTAATCTTCTGCTTCCAAGGACGCTGTTGGTTCACTCAACCCTCCATCTGTGAACCGCTTGGCATTGGGGTATTTCCATTAATGTAGACTTGAGAGGAGGGAAAAAGACAGATTTGATCCTCCTACACACTGTGACACGTTTTGCCCTAAGGCAATATTCACCCCCTGCCCCAGGCGCTACGGGAAGGAATGAAAGGCAAGATGCTGGTGTGTTTGCAGCAGTGGAGGTGGTGATATTTGAGTTGGTGGTGTGGTTAGCAACACATACCTCTAAGTATCTGCTGATCCTAAAATGCGTTGTTCACCTGCAAATCTGTTGCTGGTGGGCAAATCTGTAAGTGCATCTGCAGCTTGCTGTGCAGTAGGAGGGACATGTGAGCGCAAATGGACTGCACTCCCGAATGACAGAGATTAAGTAAGTGGGTGTGACAATCACATGGCCATCTGTTTAATGGTACAAGTGAATTTTCAACTGTTGCAGTAAAATAAGCAATTGTCATGGTTTTAAACAACAGATAGTATTATTTTTTTTCTCTGTTTTCTTCCAAACAAATTATTTCGTGACTATTTCAATTACACATTTAAAATATTTTTCAGTAACCTGTAAAAAACAGAAGTTCAGAAGAAAACAAAATTAGCTGCAAGAAACTACAATCACCCCTGACTAAATGCAGACACGGTGAAATGAATAAGGAAGTAAAAAAACCCAACCAAACAACAACAAAAAAAAACAGAACAAAACCCCAAAACCAAAACCCACCCAAACAAATCTATTGGAGAGGAGAGTAGAGCACTGTAAATATAATCTCAAACAAATACAGCTATAATAGAATAAATTTAATCCTGACTCAATACACTAATCCGTACTTACTCATGTAACAAATAGACTTCAGAAACTCAAATTTGATTTGTAGCTTGTGGCCCGAATGCTTATGAAAAGGCTGCTAAATTTGCATATATAAAAAATTTCAATATTTCATAGTTCTGATGAAGAAGTAATAAATAGTATTTCTCTCCCTATTTTTTTTTTAGTGTAAAGCAAACAATCATGTTCAGATTCGTTCCGATTTAATGTTTTGCAGAAGTTTAGATCTTGAAACTGAATTACAATTTCTATTTAAACCATGGTATAAAGAATCAAGTTTATATACAAGTTGACTGGATTTTATAAACAACTATTACTGGTTTTAGGCTAAATGTCATTGTAGCATCACCGTGTAACTAACTGAAAAAAAAGCCAGTTTGTCAGGACAGAATATTTTCTGCAACCCTACTGAGGTGTAACACCCCGTGCACATTTACTTGCTCATGTCAGACTTCCCTCCGCGACGTGGTAGAGTATAGTTTCTTTTCTGATTAACTGGCTACAGTTTACCTCAAGGAGAAGAATGAAGAAAGTTGCAGAGAAAATTAACACCACTACATTCAGCTCCTGGTATTCAGTCAGATAATTACTGATATTTGTCATTAAAATTGGGAAAATATATGATCCTTTTGACTCCAGTTTTCATATTTTTATTTCTCACTTAGATTGAAATGTCAGATATCTGCAAATGGTGTTGTACTAATAATTAAATCGTAAAGAAACCAGCCATGGCTGTGTAGCCTTTTCAGTAAATACAATTGTTTATTCCAGTTGTTCTCCCAGAGTAGTCTTTTCAGAAATAGTGTTGGAATTCTTTTTTTTTTTTTTCATTCCATATTGTCGTGTATTTTAGTTGTCTTTCATTAGTACTTATTTCTGTTCTTTTGTTTTCTTTTATTGTCCCTTTCTCTTGGTTTCAATTATTTTTCGTGTCAGTACTTTCTGCTTTCAAAATTGCTTAATGCAAGTTAAATTATCCAAATCATAGAAAGATTTAGAACTTGAAATTAAACCCCATAATTTATCCATAGTGAATTTTTGCAATATTACTTAAAATGTGTGAACAGAAAGAATCACAGATGTATGAAATCACACATTTCAGTTTGGGTTTCATTAATATATAGCTACTGGAAATAAGACTATGAGTATATATAGCATACAGATTGGAGTGATGTATATGTTAACATACTTGGGGACACATCAGAGTCTGGATCAAAAAAGGCTGACCAGTGAATAATAAATTGGTATGACTTTTCAACTGAACTCAATGTCTTAGAAATATACTGGAAAATGGAAGAGATCAGCAGATATCATGTGAATAAGAATTGTGGAAAATATCTTTTCAGTAATCTGACAGTATCGCTTGTGTAGAATCATGGAATGGTTCCAACCCCCCTGATATAGGCAGGGACACTGCCCACTAGACCAGGTTGCTCAAAGCCCCATCCAGCCTGGCCTTGAACGCTTCCAGGGATGGGCCATCCACAACTTCTCTGGGCACTGTTCTGGTGTCTCACCACCCTCACGGTAAATAATTTCTTCCTAATATCTAAGCTAAATCTACTCTCTTTCAGTTTAAAGCTGTTACCCCCTCGTCCCATCGCTACACTCCCTGATAAAGAGTCCCTCCTCATCTTTCTTGTAGGCCCCCTTCAGATACTGGGAGGTCGCTTCTCCAGACTGAACAACCCCAACTCTCTCAGCCTGTCCTAATAGGATAGGTGCTCCTGTCCCCTGGTCATCTTTGTGGCCCTCCTCTGGACTCGCTCCAACAGGTCCATGTCTGTCTTATGTTGGGGACTCCAGAGCTGGGCACAGTACTCCAGGTGGGGTCTCACGAGAGCGGAGCAGAGGGGCAGAATCGTCTCCCTTGACCTGCTGGCCACACTTCTTTTGAGGCAGCCCAGGATGAGGTTGGCTTTCTGGGCTGTGAGTGCACACTGCTGGCTCATGTTGAGCTTCTCATCAGCCAACACCCCCAGGTCCTTCTCCTCAGTGCTCCTCTCCATCTATTTTCTGCCCAGCCTATATTTGTGTAGGGTGAGGTATCTCAAAAAACAGTGTTATATAGCAACATTCATTTCGATTTTGACATATAAACAGTGTGTTACATCAACATCGAAGTTTGGCGTTCATTACTTTACCTGAGGTAGCTGACAGTTAGTTACCTACATCCATGTTAATTTTTATGGGCTGGGTTTTTTTGTTGATGGGAAGAAATAGGCACCTCTCCATGGCTTATTCCGTCCTAGGACGTAGGTGTCTGAGACCAGCTGGATGAGATGCAGTGGTAATCTTGCATTTGCCAAAGGAGAAGACAGACATTCCTTTCCAAAAAGTTAGACCTCTGTAAGATGTCTTGCACAGGGCACCCAAGTGTGAGAGTAATTGCTTCCATTTTGAATGTGATGCAGTAAGGAGTACAGTCAAGATAAGGGCATGCTGGAACACGTAGAAGGTCAAGAAAATTTTATAGCTTGAATCTGAAAGCTAAGAGAAAACTAAGCCTATGTGTTGTCACCTGGGAAGGCCCACGTTTTTCACCTTTTGTTTGGTTTTGGCTACTATGCTTCGTGTGTGTGTAGGGAGAGAAAAAAACTTGCATTGCTGCTGTGCTTATCCCTTCAGCTTTTGTCATCTTTGCTTTTCTGCAAGTAAACAAGTAACTACTTTTTGTCACATATATTATTATTCTAGTGCTTCTTTTTCTTCTTGTGCTAACGTTTCCATCTGTGTGCTATCATACACAAAACAACTGAGAGGCATCAGATAAAGTAGTCTGCAGAGATTATCTCAACTCTCATTGCAAACGTAGAGAGTCTGATTCTGACATCCTCTTTATGCAGTTCCTCCAGTACACTGTCTGTCCTCTCAAATAAATAAAGCACCGCGAAGTTATTAAGAATGAAATAATCTGGCCCATCTTGACTCAGCTTGATTAGTCAGTTAAGATAATTAGCAGGTAGCTTACAGGAGGTGGTATAAAGAGAAATTTTGTGACATGCCCTGTTAGAATGATTAAGATAAGAACACCTGGAGCAGTGTGGTGACTCTACTGATGTGTACAGGTAGATACTTGAAGCTTCCCTACCACAAACATGTGCGTGTACCTATGCTTTGTTAACGTATATGGATTCCTTGAAGGGTTGTGTGCCTGTACACAAACACCAATACTTCTAAAATATAGGCATAAAATTGAGGCTACTAAAGTTTGTATGCACATACTTTTGAGGCCAGTAGAAGATTGCCTGGGAGTTTATGGCATGAACTATTGATTTCCAGGGTGCCTGGCTCCTGTTGTTGGCTGCTGCTGGTGTTTAAGGAGCTCTGAGGATCCTGAGTCGCTGTTGATATTCACTGGCCACAGCTGGCTGTTGCACAGTATGGGTTTGTCACTCAGAACTTCTCTTAGGCTTTTTTATGGGTTGGAAATGTAGAACTCATGCTAGACATCAGCAAGTATATGGCAATACAAATAACTGAGAAGCTCAAATCCCAAGCGTTTTATTATTTTACTGCATTGTATCATACCAGCATCAACTATTAGTAGAGTATTATGCACCTAATGGGCATCTCTTAACGGAGTCATTTCTATATCCAGATGCTGAGCACGCAGTCAAGTGCTAGTCATTGCTAAGACCATGGATTCAGACCGTGTACCTTTGAATGTCATATTTGGAAGTTTTTGGAGTTGCATGTTGTCATTGTGCAAAATTGTTTGCCAGTGATAACCACGTCATAAATCATATTCCATCCACAAATGGAGTTCAGTTGTGTATGTAGTTTGCTGCTAATCTGTGAGTGATGAAGGAGGTAACAAAGAAGCAGCAGAAACTAAACCCAAAGGTTAATTATGGTAAGTTTTCAATGAACTGTATCAATAACAAATCATAGAATCATATAGAAGCATAGAATCATAGAATGGTTTAGGTTGGAAAGGACCTTGAAGATCATTGAGTTCCACCCCCCCTGCCATACACAGGGACACCTCCCGCTAGACCAGGTTGCCCAAGGCCACGTGCAGCCTGGCCTTGAACACCTCCAGGGATGGGGCCTCAACAACGTCTCTGGGCAACCTGTGCCAGTGTCTTACCACCCTCAAAGTGAAAAACTTCTTCCTAATGTTTAATCTAAATCTGCCCTCTTCCAGTTTAAAGCCATTCCCCCTCGTTCTATCGCTACATGCCCTAGTAAAAAGTCCTTCCCCAGCTCTCCTGTAGGCCCCCTTTAGGTACTGGAAGGCTGCAATAAGATCTCCCTGGAACCTTCTCTTCTCCAGGCTGAACAACCCCAACTCTTTCAGCCTCTCCTCATAGGAGAGGTGCTCCAGCCCTTGGGTCATCCCTGTGGCTTTCCTCTGGATAAGCTCTAGCAGGTCCATGTCCTTCTTATGTTGGGGACTCCAGAGCTGGATGCAGTACTCCAGGTAGGGTCTCACAAGAGTGAAGTAGAGGGGCAGAATCACCTCCTTTGACCTGCTGGCCGCACTTCTGATGCAGCCCAGGATATGGTTGGCCTTCTGGGCTGTGATCGCGTATTGCTGGCTCATGTTGAGTTTCTTGTCAATCAGCACCCCCAGGTCCTTCTCAGGTCTGCTCTCCAGCCATTCCCTGCCAAGCCTGTATCTGTGCTTGGGATTGCCCTGACCCAGATGTAGGACCTTGCACTTGGCCTTGTTGAACTGCATGAGGTTGGCTTCTGCCCACCTCTCCAGCCTGTCCAGGTCCCTCTGGATGGCATCCCTCCCCTGCAGCGTGTCTACCTCACCAAACAGCTTGGTGTCATCAGCAAACTTGCTGAGGGTGCACTCGACCCCACTGTCCATGTCACCAACAAAGATGTTGAACAGTACAGGCCCCAGTACCAACCCCTGAGGAACGCCACTCGTCACTGCTCTCCACTTGGATATCGAGCTGATGACCGCAACTCTTTGCGTGGGACCGTCCAGCCAGTTCTTTATCCATCAAGTGGTCCATTTTTTGAATCCATGTTTCTTCAATTTAGAGGCCAGGATATTGTGTGGGATGGTGTCAAATGCTTTGCACAAGTCCAGGTAGATGACATCAGTTGATCTTCCCTTGTCTACTGCCACTGTAACCCCTTTGTAGAAGGCCACCAAATTTGTCAGCCATGACTTGCCCTTGGTGAAGCTGTGCTGGCTGTCACCAGTCACCTCCTTGTTTTCTATGTGCCTCAGCAGAGTTTCCAGGAGTATCTGCTCCATGATCTTGACAGACACAGAGGTGAGGCTGACTGTCCTGTAGTTCCCTGAGTCTTCCTTATTTTCCTTTTTTGAAAATAGGCGTTATGTTTCCCCTTTTCCAGTTGGCAGGAACCTCACCAGGCCTCCATGACTTCTCAAATATGATGGCTAGTGGCTTAGTGACTTCATCTGCCAGTTCCCTCAGGACCCGTGGATGTATCTCATCAGGTCCCATGGACTTGTGTACCTTCAGGTTCCTCAGGTGGTCTCGCACTTGATTTTCACCTACAGTGGGCGGTTCTCCATTTTCCCAATCCTCGTCTTTGCCTTCTGCGTCATGGACAGTGTGGCTGCAGACCTTGCCAGTGAAGGCTGAGGCAAAAAAGTCATTGAGTACCTCAGCTCTGTCTCTGTCCCAGGTAACCAGTTCTTGCGTTTCCTTCTAGAGAGGGCCCACAGTTTCCCTAGTCTGTCTTTTCTCGCTGACATACTTAAATAAGGATTTTTTGTTTGTCTTAATGTCCCTGGCCAGATTTAGTTCTATCTGGGCTTTAGCTTGTCTAACCTGATCCCTGGCTGCTCGAACTATTCCTTTATATACTTCCCAGGCTACCTGCCCCTGTTTCCACTCCCTATAGGCCTCCTTTTTCCTTTTCACAGAATCATAGAATTGTCTAGGTTGGAAGAGAGCCTTGGGGTCATCGAGTCCAACCATGTACCCTACTCTACAAAGTTCTCCCCTACACCATATCCCCCAACACCACATCTAAATGTCTCTTAAACACATCCAGGGATGGTGACTCCAGGGATGGTGACTCAACCACCTCCCTGGGCAGTCTATTCCAATGCCCGACCACTCTTTCTGTGAAAAATTCTTTCCTAATGTTAAGTCTAAATCTACCCTGTTGGAGCTTGAAGCCATTCCCTCTTGTTCTGTCATTAATTACCTGTGAGAAGAGACCAGCACCAACTTCTCTACAGTGTCCTTTCAAATAGTTGTAGAGAGTGATGAGGTCTCCTCTCAGCCTCCTCCTCCTCAAACTAAACAGTCCCAGCTCCTTCAACCGCTCTTCATATGATTTCTTTGTTAGACCATGTTTGGTTATGTCCAGGAGCTCCTTGTTCATCCATGCAGGCCTCCTGGCTTTTCTGCCTGCCTTCCTCTTTGTAGGGATGCATCGCTCCTGAGCTTGGAGGAGGTGGCCCTTGAATGTTAACCAACTTTTTTGGGCCCCTCTTCTCTCCAACGTTTCATGCCATGGCACCATACCAAGCAGGTTCTTCAGGAGGCCAAAGTCAGCTCTCCCAAAGTCCAGGGTGGTCAGCCTGCCGTGCACCTTCCTCGCTGCCTCAAGGATCTCGAACTCGACCATTTCATGGTCACTACATCCCAGGCTACCCTTGAATTTGACACCATCTACCAGCCCCTCCTTGTCGGTAAGAACAAGGTCCAGCAGACAAATCTGTTGATCTTTGCTTTGGTCTCCATGGGCGCCTCTGCCTTTGCAGCACTGTGTAGGCTATGGAAAGCACCGTGAAACCTAAGTTTCACGGGGCATAAAACAGTTTTGCTATTTTGACTTCAGCTGAACTACAGAGAATCAGACCAACTGTTGGAACTATCTGGATCCTTAGTGGATACAATTTGGCATGTATAGGCAAGTTTGATAGAAACTCAGCCTGGTTCTAAGTGTTTATATATATCCATAAGCATGTGTGTGCTGGTACGCACACAAGCATGGAATGATTTTGAGTTGGTACGTATTTTCTGTTTGTTCCCAAAGCAAGGAAATTTAGCCATATTGAGACAACTTACTACTTTCTCATATTGCAGTAGTCATGTTCTAAGTGACGGCAGCTGAGGGTTGGTTTCCTAATGTGCAGTTTGACTTAGTTAAGCTTACTTTTCAGAGCTAATTCATCTATTAGTGGCAAATTGAATTTTTCCTGCTTTGACATGCTTCAAAATACATTTTTCATACACTCCCCCGTTATTCTGAAGATGAGACATGCAGAAAAAGTGAATTGCGATGGAAAGCATTTACCTTCTTTGTCACTGGCAGCAAGATATGATCCTGCAGCAGCTGTCTCATCATCAAAACATTTGTTTCCCATTGAGATTTCTATTGACCTGCACCAAAGCTTTGTTTACAGTGAGAGCAATGAGCTTTCAGCTCATTGTTTGGTTCCACCATATGGGACAGGTCCTGCAAACAAAGAAGATTGCTTAGGTCTCAGACCTGAGCAGGAAAGGCATTAATGCCAGCATACTGCCAAAAACTAAAAGCGATGGGATAGTTTATGCTTTGGAAGGATCCCATTTTGTGAATTTACTGCATGGGTTCCCTGTTTATTTCATTCTCCTTTCTTGTGGTGGTGTAGCAGTTTATTTCTCTGCCCAGCTTTACTTCTCTCGGTCAAATTCCTTTGAAAGGATCAGACAACTTTCTGCAGCTGACTTGTATTCATTTAGGAGCAGGGTTTGAGTGGGGCTGCATGGTCCAGTGGCAGGAAACAGACCCTGGCAAAGACTGCTGCATTTTGTTGTAAGCCTTGGTGTTAGGGTTGAGAAGGGTTAGATTCTGACTGACCTGGTTTCATGCAGCCCTATTGCCTTTGTTGTACGGTTTGTAGCACTTGAAGCTATTTTTTTTTTTTTTTTTTTTGGCTTGGTATGATGTCAGTGTGCTTTGCAGGCAAAATATTTGAAATCCTGGGTCCAGATTCTGGATCTAGAGGTTCTGGCTAAAATGAGCTTCAGAGGCAGTGAGCCGAGATCTTATTGACCCTACTAGCCATTGAATTAAGCCTTTGGTCCCCCTTTGAATCAAATCTGCCCCTCTTCCTCCTCAACCCACCCCACCCTCTCTCCAGTGCCCCTCAAAAGGGCACTGCTGGTGTAAGGGGAAGGTGAGACTGTCAACAGAGGGACGTAAATGCTGCAGGCTGTGAGAAAACACAAAGACGTCATTGTGCTGCTTTGGTAACAGCCAGAAGAAATGGAGCCAGGAGGTTTGCAGCCTGGTCTCCAGTTATGCATCATTTCCCCCAGACAGATCAGTAATTGGTGCTAATATATCCCACGCCTCACCTGGTGGTGCCTCAGTGGCTGTGACTGCTCCCTTGGGCGGATGCAGGCAGAGCTGAGGCTTAGCTGGTCCACAGCACCCGCTCGTCCACGCTACGTGTTGCGAGGCCATAAAGAGGGATGTAACATCGCACAGGATTTGGGCTTTCTGCTTTCCTCTGCGTGCAGTGTTGTCTCTGGCATCAAACCTGTTCCCCAAAGGAGGTTTCGCTCCATTCGTGCGTTTCCCATCAGGCAGTTATTAACGTAACCCTGAGCTCTCTGGCAGCCCACGGGGCGCTGCCCGGGTGCCTGTGCTGTGTGACATGGGTAGTTTCCAGAGGGAAATAGTGCTTTACGCCTCCTACACATTATGAAGATTACTGTGGAGGGTAATTTGTGGCTTTAATTGGCAAAGATGCTCCAGGGACTGTGAGGAGGTGGCAAAACTGCAGTGCTTGCAGGGTTCCCAAGGGACCCGGGAGCTTAGGAGCGGTCAGTGCGGCTTCTGTACGTAACGCGTCAACAAACTTTTCCCAAGGGATAAAATTAGTAGACAGTGAGTTAATGTGATGCATTGGGAAAGTGCCACTGTGGCTTTTTCAAGGGGACATAGTGCCTCACAAATAGCCTGGCTTTCTCTGGAAGAAAAAAAATAGTCAGTGCATCAGGTGATGAGCTAGATTAATTTATTTAATAGGTTCTAGTGTGTTCAATAATTTTAACTGTCGCGTGGGAAACCTTTTTGTGTATTAATAACTTGCTATGAAGGAAGGATTGCTTCGTACTACTTCTGACTTTTATCTTTTTTTGCTGTCCATCTTTCTCCAGCAATGACTAGAGGTAGATACTAGGGCGAATGGATAGATTTTTGGGTGTAATGTAATACATTCATTCTTATGATTTCAGTATCTGCAACATTTAAAATCTTGCCATTTGAAATCTTGTCTTATTTTCACCAAAATGCGATACTTCTAATCTCTGGAAATATTTTCCCCTCAACTGTAGTAAACTGTTTGATGGAGAGAAAAAGCTGATTTACTGTCTTAAATTGGTGTTGGTGTTCCACAGGGCTCGGTGTTGGGACCACTCCTGTTTAATATCTTTATTAATGATCTCGATGAGGGGATTGAGAACACCCTCAGTAAGTTTGCAGACAAGGCCAAGTTAGGTGGAAGTGTTGATCTGCTTGAGGGTAGGAGGGCTCTTCAGAGGGACCTGGACAGGCTGGATCGATGGGCTGAGGCCAATAGTATGAGCTTCGACAAAGCCAAGTGCCGAGTCCTGCACTTGGGCCACAATGACCCCATGCCAAGGCTACAGTCTTGGGGAAGAGTGGCGGGAAAGCTGCCTGGCAGAAAAGGACCTGGGAGTCTTGGTTGACAGCCGGCTGAACGTGAGCCAGAAGTGTGCCCAGGTGGCCAAGAAGGCCAACGGCATCCTGGCTTGCATCAGGACTGGTGTAGCCAGCAGGGCTAGAGAAGGGATTGTCCCACTGTACTCAGCACTGGTGAGGCCGCACCTCGAGTACTGTGTTCAGTTTTGGGTGCTGCAGTATAAGACGGACATTGAGGTCCTGGAGAGGATCCAGAGAAGGGCAATGAAGCCGGTGAAGGGTCTTGAGAATAAGTCTTACGAGGAATGGCTGAGGGACTTGGGGTTGTTTAATCTGAAGAAAAGGAGGCTGAGGGAGACCTTATTGCTCTCTACAACTACCTGAAAGGAGGTTGTAGAGAGATGGGTGTTGGTCTCTTCTCACAAGTTACAACCGATAGGACAAGAGGAAATGGCATCAAGTTGTGCCAGGGGAGGTTTAGGTTAGGTATTCGGAAAAACTTCTACACTGAAAGGGTTATCAAAGACTGGAACAGGCTGCCCAGGGAAATGGTTGAATTGCCATCCTTGGATGTATTTAGAAGATACGGTGCTCAGGGACATGGTTTAGGAGTGAGCCTGGTAGAGTTAGATAACAGTTGGGCTTGATCATCTTAAAGGTCTTTTCCAGCCGTAATGATTCTAAATTGATCATGATAGGTATAGAAAGCTTAACTTTTATTTAAGGAATGCTGTTTTACTGAGATTGTAGTTAAGAAATGAATTTTTTTTTAATATAGAAACTGAGAATACACCAGCAATGGTAATTAATACCACGTCAGTTGGAACATCATATTGAAGTAGAAATAATTTTAGATTAAGACATTTCAGGCACTGTTAATGATTTTAATTTACTGGTAATTTTTTTAAAAGCATCATTGTAACTTTTTTGAGGGTAATTTTGAAGAATCCAATGATCTAAATGATTTGCAGTTCTGAGGTTTAGCATACATTACCACTGCTGTTTGAAGAGCTTTTCAAAGATGTTGTCAGGTCTGTTTTGAATGTTACTTTAGTACAAGAATAGTTTCTAATGCCTATTGTTAAGAAATAACTGTTGTATTTTTAAAAGCCTTGTTTAAGATTTTAAAATAGGTTAGCAGGTCATCTAAGCTTTTTCTTTTTACCTCCAGAGAGGTTGTAATAACCTCTAACCTAGCTGAAGAGACTAATGAATTAAAAGCATAACAGCTGAATGTGCCGTGTGGGTGGACGCCTGGTGCTTGTGCTGGTGGTAATCCCTGCAGGGACTAATTTATTTCAAAAGTGGCAGCTAGCTAAGAAAGCTGACTTTGACTAGAATTTATTTCAAGAATTCACTTTTGTTTCGCTTTAATGTATCTTATCAAATGCTAAAATGGAGTTTGAGGAGTATTAACAGGACATTGCTAACACGAAGGCTGAGTCGGTGCGAGCGGTGTGACTGTTGATTAAGTGCTGTGGAATTTGCAATGTAAAGTATAAGACAACCTTAAAGTCAACTATAGTAAACTTATTGATGAGTGTTTACTGAGCAAAGTGAAGTCCGTTCCTTCAATACGATCTTGACTTGGGTTAAAGGTACCTGAGCGGTACTGCTTTGTTAGGAGCACTGTTTTGAGGACAGGTTGTGGAGGTGGAGGCGGCGTTCTCATGGTGAGCTTGATGTGCTGTCAAAATCCATCTACATGAAGCTGTTAGCAAGCGTTTTCAACCTGATGCTGAGATCCAGTTGTGCGCACACTGTGTAAGGGAGATACGAGCCAGTGTTTCCTCTGCCCCTCTGATGGTGTGCCTGGAAAGGACCGGTCCCGTGAATGTATGCAGTGTTAGGCCCCAAACCAACAAAACTTCACTTGCAAAAATGAGTTGTGCAGCCTGTTTTAAAATAAAAATCCACACTTTTGTGACAACTGTCCTCTCTTGGGAGGACGTAGGTATCATCAATACCTCTGCACTGGAGTTATGTTAGATGTAGACCAGGGTATCTGAGGGGATCTCATCAGTACCCACTGGTGCAGGAGATACAGCAGGTCACGGGACAAACTTCTGGAATGAAAGACGTCAGCCTGTATGAAGAGTTAGACACTCATCCTGAACATGAAGAAAAATAGTTTTAATTAAACAAATTAAACTTTTTATATGTAAGTTTAATTCATCAACGATATTTCTATTCCAATTCAGGTTTTCAAGTCCTACTACCTTGGTTACATGTATTAGCTTTTCTAAAGCAGCAAAGCAAACCCTTAGGGTTGAAGGCAGCTCGTATGGAGAGGTGACGTATTTCTTTTCCTCTGATAATATGGCAGTGCGGCATTTCTTAATATATACTGAAAAAGATTAATATCTGCTATCGAATATGACAGTAGTAGCTGGAAACGTTCACTCTTCTGCTTCCTTTCTTCTCAATGTATGGGGGAGAACCTGATCTAGAGGGATTATATTTTATCAGTGGATTCCTTTTTGGTTTGTTTGTTTTTTTTTTTTTTTTTCAGAAATAACAATGACAGTAGTTGATGATTGTGTGAGGTAAACATTTAGGATCATTGTTAGATTATTAAGGGAAGTGTTTTATGGAGATAATTTCACATACATCAGATTTCCTGCAGCTCTTGCAGCCCCTGTGGGCAGACTAGAAGGACCTTTCATAAAATGTCAGTGACTTTGAAATATTAAAACCTAGGAAATGTGAGTTACTGCCTTTCAAGCGGTGTGATGGTCATTTATTTACAAAAGATGAAAATGGGTATAAAAGGGGAACACTCTCATATAACAGCATCCAAGGATGTAATTTGTCTAAACGTCAGTGCTAAACAGAGCCTGCTCTCTACTCTTTTCACCAGGTAAATCAGTGCAATGGGCCAGTCGGTTTGCTGGGGAGGGAGGCACAGATCCTGCTCCATTGCTGCAGCTGTGGGGTCGCAGAGAGCTCCAGCTCGGGTGGCGTTTGGAGGAGTGGCTAAGGCAGGACTGTGTGTCTTTGGGGGTGAGCTTCTTCTGGAGGGGCAAGTGTGTAAAGCTTAAGCAGATCTCTATGTATATTCAAGCTGTACTGTGACACAAGGGCGCACAGGTCTTTGCTCTAGTTCGACCCCTATTTCAAAAGCCTTTAAGGCATCTGTAATTGACCTAGAATCATAGAACAGTTTGGGTTGGAAGGGACCTTTAAAGGTCATCTAGTCCAACCCCCATGCAATGAGCAGGGGCATCTTCAACGAGATCAGGTTGCTCAGAGCCCTATCCAGCCTAACCCGGGGATGGGGCATCCACAACTTCTCTGGGCAACCTGTTCCAGTGTTTCACCACCCTCATTGTAAAAAAAAAAAAATTCTTCCTTCCTTATATCTAGTCTAAATCTACCCTCTTTTAGTTTAAAACCATTACCTGTTGTCCTATTGCAACAGGCCCTGCTAAAAAGTTTGTCACCGTCTTTCTTATAGGCGCCCTTTAAGTACTGAAATGCTGCAGTAAAGTCTCTCTGGAGCCTTCCCTTCCCCAGGCTGAACAACCCCAACTCTCTCAGTCTGTCCTCATAGGAGAGATGTTCCATCCCTCTGATCATTTTTGTGGCCCTCCTCCAGACCCATTCCAGCAGGTCCATGTCTTTCCTATAATGGGGACTCCAGAGCTGGACATAGTACTCCAGGTGGAGTCTCAAGAACGAAGTAAAGGGGCAGAATCACCTCCCTTGACCTGCTGGCCATGCTGCGTCTGATGCAGCCCAGGGTACATTTGGTGTTCCTGGGCTGCGAGCAGATATTTTCATCTAGAGATGAAAACAGCTTCTCTGGTTTTCTTTCGCTGGCCCTTTGCTCAAAGCAAGACTGGAAAGGCTTTGCTGACTGGATCCCATTTCTGAGGTTATTTCTTGATACCGGTATAAATGAAACAGAAAACCAGTGTATCTGCCCCAGTGTGGAAAGCCAACGGAGAGCAAAAGCCTCTCCTAAGCCCCAGGGATGATCAGTTTGTGCAGGTTGGTCGTTTTGTGCTTTGTCACTTTGCAGATATTGCAGTTTCAAATTTTAGACCTTCCCTTTGTATTTTCACAATCTGTTTTTTAAGAGCTGTTTTTGTAAATTACATGTGCTTCTTTTGTCTATGTGTATCTTTGCCGCCAGTTTTTAAATGCTGAATACAAAACTATTGGCTTTCCCTGTCCCTTGCAAGGCTGTGACTAACAATTGGGTGAAATAGCCACACTCGGAACATAATATACTTCCGTCGTAAACCAAACCGCTTCTCTCCTGTTTCATTTAATCTCTAGGGCAGCTGTTCTGGTGGGAGTCCTTCTTACGGTGCTAATAGCACAAATGTCGGCTTACAAAAGTTGTTGCCCCATATTCTCACATAATATTACTTGGCAGGCGATAACTACTGTAGCTATCTTGTTGAGGACTGCAGTGACAAAGATAAACCTCAGGCTAATTTTCTGAGCACAATCAGTCAGCTTGAGCAAGTCTTCTTGTTTAAAAATTAGATAACGATGATCTTAGCGGTAACGTTTTAAATTACATAGTAAATAAAGAGCTGGATGCTTCCTCATATAGTTAGCTCTCAATTGTCATCTCCAGTGGCAGTGACGGGATATGCCGATGTTTATGATGGATATAGAGGTTGTTCAAAAATTTCTTTGGGCGACAGTCTGGAAAATCTACATTTGCTTACACTGTGGAGAATAACATCTGTTTTTCTCTGTCTTTCTTGACAATAGGCACCAACTATATTTTATCATGCCATAAATTTCCCAGGGAGACAGTAGGTATTGATCCATAAATTACGAACATCCTTTTGTGTGTGTGTCTTCAGAGTAAGAGGTTTTCTATACTAAAAAATAAGCAGCTGTGCTTGGAGGAAGGCAACAGCCAGGTAGACAGGATCCACCATAGCCAGATGAGAGACTTCAAGCTGGTCTCACTGCACTTGTTGACCAGTTCCCAAGTGGTTTAAATTAGCAATCGTGTGCTTCTTTGTATTTATGCACTCTGGAATGAATGTGCAGGAGGGTGCAGGACATCTTTCTCCTCTGTACTGCTGAGATGGGCTCCTGAGAACAAGGAAGTGTGTCCACCAGTATGTCAGTAGCAGAAGTTGTTAGGTAACCCAGAATAACCATCTCGGGAAGTAAATCAGAAGTCAGACCTTAAAACTTTATCCTAGCGATGCCACCTACCTTGAGGAAAGCATAGACGTGCCTGATGGAAGGAAATTCTGCTTTGGAAGTGAAGGCAAACCCCATGTGTTTGATATGATAAATATTCTTCTTGTACTCATGATTTTCAGTGAAGTTAGTGACCAGAACTGTTCTGTATAGCTTTGTTCCTGCGTAGGACATATAGCTATATGATGTATCCATCATACTGTGTACTAACATACTGGACTAATGCCTTAAATCATGACCTCAAAATGTCATTCCTCTTGCAGGAGGAGCAAGTGCAAGCAAGAATATCCAGACTATGTCTTTTCTGCTAGAGTAAGCCCGAGGCTGCTACGTCTGGAATTCCACACATGGGTTTGGTTGCTGTGTATGCACAGTAGAGAGAATTCAGCTGAGGATATGAACTGAAACAGATATAACCTGCTATATCTGTGTATCTCAGTTCTGCGTACTTGCAAATGGGGAGAGGGGAAATGTGTTTTATTTTGATGTGGTAAGACTTTAGTAAAGATGGTTGATATATGAATTGAGGGGGGGGAAAAAAACCCCACCATATAAATGAAACAAGCACGATTCTCTTCAGACTGGAGAATAGTTTGGTGTTAAAATACAGCTCGTTCTTTCATGAGGCTAAGGTGCGTGGAGCAGATGGTGAATACTTGGTCTGGTAAGCACCACGGATTTACCCAGTGCAACTAAAACTTTAACTTGGGGGATCATCCTGGAAGGCAAATGGTGGGAATCCATATTCCAGTTTAATTTTAAATGGATCCAAAGTAGTTATATTGTACTGCACAGCTAGAGATGGGGAGGGACAGACAGTGCTCAGATACAGCCCTGAACTTTGTCTGAATCTGGGCTGGTGGCTAAGTGCTTGTGATGGATAACATCAAGGATCTCCAACTAGAGCTTCTCTAGGGCTTGTCTCCAAAGCTTCTCCAAAATACAAAAGTTTCTGGACTGGTGTCTAAGTGGGACCAAAATTTCATGGTGTGGGTTTGTAACCCCAAACCAGAACATGACTTCCAGGATGGAAATGCTGAGAAATGAGGGAGAGGCAGATTGAAGTCCTGTTCAAATTCACTGTAAACCTAATTTACTCTTCCCGTCTCTAAGGGCTTTTGAATAGGGAAAAGGATCTTCTCTGTGGCTGAGGGACTACATTACTTCAGATGTCAGTGTTCAGACCTCACACATTGGCTTTGCTGTGAACCAGAGTTCCAAACCCTAGCTGCTCCCAATGACAGCGATCAGAAAACCCTGGGAGAAAGTGTTTAGAGCGAAAGCAGAAATACTGTGTAGGGCTGCGTCAAAAAATATCCGGTACGCTTAGCTATAATTGTGTGGCAACTCTGGACTGCAGGCTGTCATAACTAGGGCATTTTGCAACATAATTTTGTCAGGCAACATAGTTTGCAGCAAATAAGTCACCAACTTTTGGTGCCTAATATATGTAATTTAATCCTATTAAATTTGTTTTCCTCATTTACAGCAGCACCAGCAGCAAGCAAAACAGTGATTCTGTGCTATTAAAGTTTCCCAGATGCAGTCTGTGCCAAAGACTACACAGACACTGCCATTAAGGCTCCCTGAGAGACTGCTCTGAGCAGCAGAAAATGTGCTATATTTTCCGGATGTCCTCATAAGGCTGAATGTGAAATTAGACTTATTGTCTCAAAGCAAAGCACGCATATAACGAGCCGATAAATAATAGACATCAGATGCGATACTGACTCTTGAGAAACACGTATCACGTGCTTTTCTTCACTTTTGCATTTAATACTATAGAACATTTGTTCTGCTAGTCCCTTCCGTTGGGCTGATCACAGATTAGTTATTAAATGAAAATGGACAATCTTTTTTTTAGTTTTGATCCCCTAGAAGGTTCCTTCCTGAGAAATCTTGACTTTTATTTTTACTTCAGTAACTCCTCCTGTGTGTGGTCTATAGCGTACACTACAGTACAATATAAATTAAATTCTGTGCCACCTAGAATATATATTTTTGCCTTCAACTTTTCTTGAATCACCCAGGTAATTTTGCTTCCAAGGGTGAAGTCAGCGCAGTCAAACTCACGTTAAAAAGTCCCAGCCTGTCTGAAAGGCCTTTTTTTTTATTATTATTATTTCCTTTTACTCTTGTAGGCTGTTGTAAGGATCTGAAATCTTTTTTTAAAGACTTGGGAAAGACTTTGAACTTGAAATCAAACCAGCAATTTTTTAAAATTTATTTATTAATTGGCCCCACTGTAATGATCAGTGAATAGGGCAGCATCTCCATGTCATTAAGTGGGAAAGTTCTAAGCTTAGTAGTGTTTTGGCTTCCACGGAGGTTGCCTTTTTGATCTGTGTCTGAATTTAAACTTGCGTGATGGACCATTGTTAATAACTAGAGGGGAGGCAATCTCATACAGGTGGGTCAGTGAAGTATTTTTAGCTGTGGACGGGTTTCTTTACTTTGCTGAGTTTCAGAGGCATGCTTGCTGTGGATTGACTTCTTCATCTCTGGCTCTGGTGCCTCCAAATGTCTGAAAAGAGTTTGGTTTGACACTCTGAAAGGGGGCAATGCCTTTGCTGTCCTGGGCATCTTTCCTGCCGTATAATATTTCATATAGGAGGTGTTTGTTGTGGCAAACCGTCACTTTTAAGCAATGCCAGAAATTATCTGAAAGTACAAAGCTGCAGAAGAAGGGGGGGGGTTATCTTGAGATGAAATCTGGGCTAGCAATGCACTTTGTAATGGTCACTTCTAATATCCTCGGTCCAATGACCTGAGACTTACCTAAAATACGTGCTATTTCTGGGCTGGGCTTTGAGAAGGAGATTGCTTTATACCAGTTATGAGGCAAAGCTAATTTTGAGCATCTCGATTAAAACTACAAAAGCAAAGACACTGAAGAGGTACTGCTTAGTGTAACTGCTTTCTTAATAGATCTTGGTTAAGGAGATTCAGAGGAGTGAGAGTGGTAAGTGCTCCTCCAGTTCATGTAGGATTGAGAGCTGAGAAGGACTTCCATTTGGAGAGGTCGGCCAGGCTGCATACATTTCCCTGCTAGAATTGCCATCTTTGCTGTAAAAAAAGTCTTCAAGTACGGAGGAGAAAACCCAGCACTTCTGTGATGAGTGTATTGCTTAATTTCTGTAAATATCTAAACCTTCAAGACAAAAAGAAATAATCTTGAGTACTCACAGAAGCACAGCGGGACTGTAGGGCTCCCAGTCTGGCCCAATTCCTACTCTTGGACTGTGTCCCCTCTGTGGGAAGCCACCGACCTACTTCCCCTGGATGCTGCCTTTTAGGACAGTACAAAGAGGATTCAGTGTTGGCACTGGAAGTGAGCAAATCTGTTTGCATCGCTCCTGTGCTGTGCGTTGTGCCACAGCATAGATGCCAACCCCAAAGCCAGGACTGATGGGCAGCATGGGGATGAGAAGCCTTCCCCACTACAAACATCAATCCATGCTCTAACCATGCACGGAAGATAAATCCTGAAGGGTGCTTAGCTGCATATCAAACAGATATTGTTTTGTTTGGTTTTGGTGGGGGCTTGTGTGTATGGGAAAAAGTGTCCAAATTACTTGGGGGGAAAAAAAAAGTTCTTGGATAATCCGCAAACAGTAAAAAGGGATAAAAGCACTGAAAACTTCTCCCATTTCTTCTTCATTGTTTGTCAGCTCAAACAATGGCCATTAAACGAGTTTCTGCAACCTGGAATAACGTACTAGTAAATGGTGCCATGTAGATTTCCCAGTGCTGGGACTTGTTGTTTGTTTTGGATACAGTTCACTTATAGTTTGCGGTTGTGTCAGTAGCTCTGGATAAATGGTAAATAAGAACTTAAAGTTTCCATATTCATACAAGTGCTATCTAATCTGCCTCCTCTACAGGGTGCATGGGAAGTTAGCACAATGAAAGCAGCTATGAATAAGCTGTGCTTTGAAAACCAGGGGTATTTTGGAGATGTGCGTTTGTTTTCATACTAAAAAGCCATGTTGGACTAAACACTAAAAAGGTTTATATTGACATCAGCCTTTTTATTCCTTTAGTCCAGACTATTAAATTAAAACTTATTTTTTAGAACAAATGGGCATGCAAGTTACAGATATTAGTATTCCGCTATCAATCTTACTGCAAATGTGTTTGTAGCAGTTTACAAACAGAAAATTGGAGCCTCAGCTGGTGAGGATCTGCATGCCTCTACGGACTTCGGTTTGAATTGTACTGACACTTTCAATAAACCTGTTTTGAAAAAAGAGGAGAAAAAAAAAAAAGTGGATTTTCTTCCCCACATAAAACATTATCTCTGTGGCTTTCAGACTACCATCCAGTTCTGAGAATTCTTTCTAGGTGCAGGAAAGCTTCGATGTTTGTATAATGGAAATCCTCCACAGCAGTCCTATGGATGATACTGCTACTATTTCTGAAATAGATTTTCTTTGTCTGAAAGAAATCAGAACAAGTGGATTTACTGCTTGTATATCTCTGTGGATAGACGAAAACAAAAAATGTATTCTGTGACTGATTTCATGAAATAATTTTACATTCTTTTAAAAAAATATATTTTTGCATTGTTAAAAAAAAAAAAAAGGAACATAAACAGAGCTTATTTCTCTAGCCACTGTGGCTTAGAAATAGCGAATCTTGCCAAAACTCCTAGTTCGTTATGATCATGTTATATATGAGGATGCATGCAGTTTTTCCAAGTATGAGAAATATGCTTCTGTTTCATAGTTGGTTTTTATCAGCTATTTTTCACTACTGTAACTGCTCAGTGGGAATATATTTCAAAGTTTCCAACAGATAAGTTTCCTGAAAGGACTTTGCTTTGTGTAGTAGATGCTTCCACACATATGCAATCATGGAGCAAAAATATTTACATGTGACTACTCCAGTTCTTTCAATGCAATTTGCTTAGTATATGCTAAGGGCTTAATCCTCATAGTGCATGTTAGCGGTTATAATTGAAGATTGCCATGAACGTTCTGAAAATGGAGAAATCTTTACAAGACCTTAAAAAAAATAATAAAATCAAGAACCACTATAAAAAGGCTCTTCTTTTTCCTATTTAATAATCTATTTTTATTCTGTGTATGGAAGTAAACCTGTGAAAGGAAAACAGGGATCTAATACTTTTTGGAATTTGCCCCAAAACATGCATTTATTGTGAACTTGCAAGGGGGGAAATCAAAGTAAGCCTTTTAGCCCCTTATTATTCTATAATTTGAAAGGAGATTAATGTATTTCCTGTTGATGAACGTGAAGATCCATTAAGTGAGCAAAGTTCTGATTTACTAAAGAAGTGTAAAAAAGACAAGTTGAGAGGAAGACAATTACTGGGATAGTTTTGGTATGGACGTGTAGTAAATATTTTGAGTGCTTTGTAAGATAACAGTAGCTTTAACCAGGAAGGCAGATAAAGTACTACAGTATGATAAAAATTACAATCCTCTGGTATTGTAAAATAGTGGCAACACTCGCAGTTCCAGATGTAAATCACAAATGTGGGAACGTCTTATCTGCTGCCTGTCAAGCTTTTTAACTTGAATATGTGCATTCTCAAGCAATCTTGAAACCCTGCAGCTCCAGAAAAGTATGAATGGAGCAGCAATACAGTGGACACGAGGTGGCTGGTTTTAGCCTGATGAAGATAATTAATGTTTGACAACAATAGATGGTTAGGAATAGAATCTAGACCAGCCTTGGAGTAAGTCTTTAGAGGAAAAACTCAGAACTCTGTGGGAGTTTGGCTGTGAAATTGGAGCCCAAGTTGGTATCTCCCTCTGCTTCTGGTGATCTAGATATAAGCACCCAGAAGAAGGCTTTTTAAGAGGACTGAAAGTATGATCAAAGCTAAGTGTGAGGGTTTCATGACCCAGTGTGTACTGTTTCTCTTCTGTTGTGTAATTATGTTCTGATTTTCATTATTCTGATCATCTAACATCATTATAGATAATTGTGATTTAGGACCTTGAGCCCTTCCCTGAAGTGAAAGAAGAAAAAGAGGAGAAAGTTTAACAAACAGTACAGAAGAAAGATTGAAAATCAATGTTTTATGCACTTGCATGTAAGATAACATAAAAATAATGATAAAGTACTTCACCAAGACATTTTATTTTGAATTAATTCCAAGGCCTTTGGGCAAACAAAAAAGGGGGGTGAAAACCAGCAGATCTGAAAGCAGCAAGCTATAGAATTTATTAAATTAATATTCTGTCTCCTTGGGGGAGGGGAATAATGTGTTTAGAGAAAGGAGATACTGAGTGAGCCAGAAGCATTTAAAATTGCTTGGCTGATGTGGCAAAGGCATGATGGAGACGATAACCCCAGGTACTCGGCAGTGCTTTCCGTAGTGCTCTAGAGAAGGTACAGAAAATAGATCAGGAAATTGGTTTATGGATAAGGCTTGCAAGAAAGGCTTTGAGCTGCTTGGAGATTTTAATTGCACAGCTATCGACTACGAAGGTGGTGTAAAACTTTGGAAGGGATACTTTGTTTGAAGCACGGAGGTGTCTTACGTGCAATACGGTAGAGCGACACGATGTGTTTTGGCCCTAACCTTAGTAAATGAGCCTGCTGTGACAGACAGTGGTGAAGCTGTGGCTGTCTGGCGTTGTCAACTTCAGATGTCATTATATTGGACGTTGTCATGCCAGCACATTTTTGAGGAACAGCACAAGAGTGAATTTTGCCTTCAGGAGAGCTAACTTTGAGTTAACGTGAAATGCCCTAGGGATTCTTCATTGGATTTCAGTAATGTGTTGCAAGTAAACAAAGAAATAAAGCTAGTTTTAAAAACAGAGCAATAGGTAGGTCTGAAAGAACGTTAATATATATTCTTTCAACAGGGAAAACACAGCAATAGCCAATTGGCAAATAATCTGAAATGGAGTAGTCGGAGTATGTGTTGCTATACATTTGATGGTGTGAAGCTTTTATTGTGTTTTTAACTCCTACCCCCAACAAACAAGCAAGAAAACTCCAAACAACAGACAAAACAGGACATTAAAAAAAAAAATCAGTCCGTTAAGTAAGACAGTGTACTAAAATGCAAAGGCAGTAGACAGTGTACGGATCAATGAATATGTCTGTGTTGGAAGGTACTCTAAGGCTTAGCTAATATAATTCCTATTCCACACCTGAAGAATTTGGATCACTGTTTATGGGA
Source organism: Vanellus vanellus (assembly GCF_965231255.1). Taxonomy (NCBI): domain Eukaryota; kingdom Metazoa; phylum Chordata; class Aves; order Charadriiformes; family Charadriidae; genus Vanellus; species Vanellus vanellus. Next base: position 16,181,451 of record NC_138907.1, read on the forward strand.
CTGTAGGTTAATATGAAGAAAAGGGTATTTCTGCCAGCATATCTACTTCAATCTCAGATTGAAGTAATGCATGATTGACTATAATGTGAATTTGAAAACAAGCATTTTAAAAGAGAGAGATTTCTTTAAACAATCTTTGCTTTCTGCCTTTTTATGAAGCAAGCACAGCAGAAATCTGTTTTCGCTAGCTGAAGAGAAGTGAAAATAATTGGTTATATGAAGGCTGCGTGTCCCAAAGCAGCTTTCCAAGTTCAGAGAATGCAGATCCTTATTTTCTTAACACACTTTGTTAAAATTGAGTAATGCTCTGAATCGGCTGATTCCAGGAATGCTCATGTAGCAAATCACAGAGCTGGGTTGTCAAAATGTGCACAAACCCACTTTTTTTTCCCTTAAGAGTTCATGAGATTGAAGCCAATCAGTCTAAATTGCTCAACCTTAATTGCTCCTTTTTCTTTTTTTTTTTTTTTAATTATACTTGAAAACCGATTAGGTTTTCAGGAAGCTGATAGTGTGTAGCGTTATCTAGGAGCTATAGAAAGCTGAAAATTGCTCTGTCAAATTGTTGTAGAATACTCAGCAATATATTTGTCTTCCTTCAGTCCCTTTTCAGCACTGGGGAACAATAAGCTGGAAGGAAGGGAGGAATCAACTGACAGGGGATATTTAAAGGCAGTTCCAGAGACAGTATATTGGTGAGCTGATTTTAAGGAGTTTCTGGGAGGGGCAGTGGGGGTGATCAAAGTTATGGAATTGTTTCTGAACAAGGAATGATCAAGTAGGTTAGGACTGTTGCTTGGGCAAGAGAGAACTGAGCCAGAAGTCGCTAAAGTTTATAAAAATCAGGGTTATCTGGGAGGAGATGGGTTGTGGTTGCTTGTGCCTCTTTCAGTGTAAGAACTAAAGGCCGTTCAGTGGTCATAGATTCAAAGCCAGAGAAGATGCTTCTGCATGCAACGTGTATTGGAGCTGGGGAAACCCAAACGTGGGGTGTTGGAGTGTCACTGCTATATGCTTGCCTCTCCTGTAGACAATACTGCTTCCATATGACTTACTGCATATACATCTCATAGCTTTTCCAAATACGTTAAGGAATTTGCACATGTGATTTACTACGAAGAATAATTCTGGAGACAAGTTGGAGGTATTGGCCTACAAAATTTTTGAAATTTCTAAAATGCTTGTCTTCATCAGGAAAAGATGAAGAGCTAATCTGATTTTTTTTTTTTTTTTTTCCTTTTTTCCTTCTCCCCTGCCCCCTGAGGTTTAATAAATCAAAGGAGCTGGTATGTTTGGGGAAGAAGGAAGGAAAAATTATTTGACTTGCAAATTCATTGGCCTATCTGAGCAAAAGTTTTCCTGACTGGCTGCTGCATTTCCATTGTGGATTTTGGTTTTAGTCAGTCTTTTCTAAAGAGGACATACCTCCTCAAAATGCCCCTGAAGTGGCTTCACGTGTAAAAAGACACTTTAGGGTAAACAGGATTATTTGAAATGTTTTGCTCAGTTGAGGCCTGGTTGAGGACATTTTAAATGGATGGCACGGCAAATTGTCATCAGATCTGAAGAAAAGAATTGTCTTTTCCATGATAACATATTTGTTGCACAAAAAGTACGTAAGAATTGCTACAATATACGCAGCATTGTTACCCCACTTTTTATAACAGCCACTTTGGAATCTGAACCCCAGAATGTGAACATCATGCGTAATCCAGAACTGTTAGTTTTGCCAACTAAACTTTTTCTTGTTCTTGGAGAGCATTGTTGCTTGCTGGTATGATCTAAATCAACACCCGTGATGTTTGACTATGCTAAAACACCTGGTCACAGTAAGCGTCAAGAAATACGCATTTTTTTGGGTGGTTGGAGTGACCAGATTCTTTAGGTGAATGGAAGATGAAATTGCAGCCATGTTCATAACATTAAGGTTGCGAGCAGCAAGCACAAGGAATATTAAATAGAGCCACATTTAGTTTCTAAGACTTTTGTGTGTGTGTGAGTTCAGAGATGACCTCTATTAGATGCCATGTAGGTAAAGGAAAAAAAAAACACCCTAACCCAAAAAAGTAAGGATCTGTGAGATAACTCTTGATGATATAAACTGGCAGAGATCCACTCACACTGGTGGGGGCTGACAGCTTGTATCAGCTCTGTGAATACCGGGTCACATCCAAGGCTTCGAAAGCAGGGTTGAGCCTATTATGATTTTTCTTGTCTTGTTACAGGAGTGTGTAAATTTGGCTTTAAAAAGTAGGGCGATATAGTTGCTATTGTTTTTAAATGTTAAAGATCAGCTTTTATATGTCAACTTGGTATAGAAAACTCCTTTGTTAGCTCTCATTTCCATGAGTAGTTATCTAATAAAATTAACTGGAATGATGGAGTCTTTGCAACTAATTAATAATTTTACTGAAGTTATTAAAATTTATGAGCAAACTTTGTTGCGGTGCATTTATGCATTGTTCATTTATTGATCCCATTGAGGAGTCTAGTAGCTCTCCAACACATGGCCTCTACCATGGTAAATCAAATTATTTGTGTCCTGTGTGTAGGTGATGTGGCCTACAGGACAGATGGGGGGGGGGGGGGGGGGTCACAATGCTTCATAATCAATATCTTATTTTTATGATAGGGTCTGTAGAAAATCAGTAAACGAACTGTTTCCATCTGTCTGAGTCTTCATCTGTACGATTTTCTGCCGGGAAGTAGGCCTGCCGTGTTTTGAAATCTTCTCCTTTCCTCTCCCTACAGTTGCATTTTATAGCAATTTCCTCTTGTATCTTTAATAAGGTACCCAAGCAATGAAAGAGGCTTTGTTCATACATCTTTTTCAAGTGAAATGTATTTAACTACTGACACTTTAGATTAAGGATAAAGTCCAAACAGAGTCAGAAATTAAGATCTGATTGGAAATCTTGGAGTCTACAAACCCAGGTTAAATGAAAGTTGAAGAGGTTCTGCTCTTACATTATTTTATAATGACTTAAATTAGCTTCCTCAACTCAACGGTTCTTATTATATAGGAAGGAATACCCAGTTATACCCAAGAAAGTAATTGCTATTGTAGCAAGCCAATTACCTGCAAACTTTTGGAACAATGAACTGTTAAATAAAGAATGTAATAAAAGCGGGCTGTTACAGAGCTGGGCTTTCATTCCCAGATTAACCCAATGGCATTGAAGATTTCGCTGAAAGAAGATTCAAAAGTTTTCCAGATGTTCAGCTAAAATACTGCAGTAGTACGGAAGAACTTCAACATGAGTTTATAGACCCCAAGTTTGATGTTACTTCTGTATTGACATTTGCTAGCTTTCTGTCCTTCTCTGTATATTCATGATTTGTAGAAAAGAAGAAAGGAAATAAAGAAATCACAGAACAGCATTAGAAGAGTAAGTGACAAATATTTAGCTTAAGTATGTGCACAGTTAAAGGATATGTAAGTGGTAAATATATTAAATACACATTTCGTTGCCCCTGAGTCACAGCATGTAGCTCACTGCCTGTCTCTTAAAGCCACTTGTTTCCTACTGGGAGGAGTTTGAATATGTTGCCCTGAGTTAATGACCATTGTCCTTTGGCACAGCCAATGGTTGCTGCCTTGAAAGCTGTAGAGTTGCTGGGGTCAGTCCTCACGACAAGGGAAGTTTAGGTGTTCAGTTATTCCTTTTTCTCTCGAAGCTCCCTGGTTCCTTGCCCATCGGATTTTTTTTGTATTGTCTAATGATGATCTACTGAAGCAATCCCTTGAACATCTGGATTTCAAGCCTGCTGCTCATCTCCCATTTTTATTTTTCCATTGCTTTTAAACAAAGCAGGAAGGCTGTTTAAGGAACACAAAAAGTTAGAGCAAATGGGAAAGCAAAGGACCTTTGGTGAGGTTGCTGATTACATTTCCCCATGTGTGTTAATGCAGTGTGTTCGCACAAACTGTATTGAAACCAGTCTTTTTCCTGTAGAACTCTTAAGATAGAAATCAGGTAACTGTACATGTACAGGTGTCTAACGTATATAGTATATTTTTCCTTGCTAGAAGGAAGAGTTTCGTAATAAAGACCAACACTGTTTCTGGCAAGTTGTGGGAAGTTTGTGAATGCTAGGTAAATACTTGTTCCTTTTTTCTAAGCATTTCACAGGCTTCTGGCTCTGAACTGTATTTACATACTTCATTTAATTTCAGCCTGAGTGATGTTTCTAAAGAAAAAGCCACTACTATTGCGATGCTAATGTGCTCAGGACCTTTATAGGAAAAATATCAGGTCTACCCTATGATATAATATGCCAATTCCAGGAACTTCAGCGTTATCTTAATAACAAATGAGAAGTGTTGCGATTAATGATGGTTTGTTCAATAGTTTTTTGAAGTCATGAGAGCAATTGCCATCTAAACTGTGCAGCTATTTTGATTCTGATGGAGAGGTGAGGCAGGAAAAATTGTTACTTTAGAATAAGAGGGCTAAGAAGATTATTCTTCTCATCTCATCACATGTTTTTACCATCTCTCCTTCAGGTAGCCAGCTGATCTGTTGGAAATGAAAACCACTGTTTTTCTGTGCTGATTCCAAGGGACTGTTTGACTTCTTTGCTGATATTGTAGGGAGGCCTTGGGAGAACGTAGTTCAAGGAAATAGCTATCGGATGTGTCTCACACAGGAGTCTCTGTAGAAACCGATAAATGTTGTGGTCCCACAATGCGATGGCAATACCGTTTACGGTACGGGAGGCTGCAAGAGACCAGACCAGCCTTCAGTTAGTGACTTGTGTCCTTGACTTGGTGCGCTTTCAAAGTGCGAAGCTAAGAGTGTGCTTAGCTTCTTCTCTCAAGACACATCTCATCAGTTATTTGAGATGGGGGGGAAGGTTTGAACTTAGTTCATCCACATTTTCTAAGCTCGCTTAGACCTTGATTAATATTCTGGTGTCCTAAACAGTAGCAGTTCCTTGCATAACGCAACAGCTGTCCCTTGTAGCCCTTGTACTAGTGCTGTGTGTTGAGACAGCTGGTCTTGTACCCTTTAAACCCAATGCCAAGCACTGAACAGTTGTGCAGACTAAAGCAGCCCTAACAACCGTCTCCTTGAGGAGCCTCTTGTCTGTTTAGACTGATGGTAGTTGGTGGAGCAGTTCAACAGTAGAGAAAATGAACGAGAGAAAGTGAAAAAAGGAGGAGGTTTCTGCAGAGGACAGAGGTTGCAGAACGTGACAGAAAAAAAAAAAAACAAACAAACCCAAACAAACAAAACAATGAGAAAATGAAGAGTGGGGAAAGCGACTGAAAGACCAGGAGCCAATACAGGGTCATCTGCTCCTGTCCTCCTCATGGTGGAATAGAAAGATACATATGTGTAAGTAGATATAAGTGTATGTGTGTACATACTGATGTATGTACTAAAATTAAGAGGCTATCTTGAAAAGAAAAGGCAAATATGAAAAGTAGAATTAGAAAGGAAAATGTACTGGACAAATGAAAGAAGGTTCTATTAAGACAAAACTAGTGCCTATTAGAACTATTAAATATAAAAAATAGACTGTAAGACTTTACTTACTGAGGATGACTTAGAGAAGCAGCCAATACAAAAAGGCGAAAAGGAGTAGTGAATAAAGATACAAAAAAAGAAAATGTAGGTTACGTGGTCCGTTAAAAAGATACTATAAAAAGTTTTCACAGATACTTGGATTTCAAATGGAATTAAACTGCACTAAATTGTTTTGGTGTTAATGAGGAAAATGAAAACAGATTTTTTTTAAATACTAATGTAGATTCACATTTTACCTGTGATCTCTGTAATCATCTTTCTAATGTAGCTTTTCCTCATCTGCCTGGTGATGAAATGAAAGTTTTTCTCACCTTTTTCTTTCTCTGAGGTATGCCCAGTGCACAAAAGTTAGAATTCATTTAATGCAGGAAATTCAACTAGATGGCAGCTAGTCAGAATGTTAAGAGAGTAGATACAAAGTAAGTCAAACTTTTTTTAGAAAATATCCCAGTTTCCTATACTAGGCGTGTTTCTTTTTTAAGTGCCACATCTTTTAAGCAGCATTTGCAATGTTTGAAATGATCTTGAATTCACTACAGTACTACACATTTGACAACCATCAACAGGATGATATTTAGAGGGCCAGTACTTCCTACAGTTGTTTGGCAGCCAAGGTACTAGTGAAAGGAGTGTTTCTCAAAGGCTCTTTACTCAGTAAGTAAATGCATGAAGCCCTAATCTGTCACCAGTTCTGCATGTAATGAGAATGGTAATTATTCTCCTAGGTGAGTGTATTCTCCTCTCGTACAGAAATGAAAGGTCTTACAGAAAATAGCAAGCACAGTAAGCATCTTGTAGGGGCAGATATCTTATACGGGTAAAATACGAAGTAAGTAAAACTGTATATACACAATATATAGTCAATTGTTTTTGCATAGTTTAAATAACTGAATCGAGAGCCAGGCTAGAAAGGAAGATACTGCAAGCTAATTCTGCTCGTCTGCAATAACTCTGAGCAAGCTGCACTTGGAATGCTGCCCCGATCCCTGATGTCAAGAAGAAAAATCAATATTCTGCCTTCAGATTGTTTTTCTTTTCTTGGTTTGTTATTCCATCATGGAAGAATTTTACATAAAATTCTCAGTTGTCTACAATTTGTTCATCTTCCATTTGGAGCCCCCACTCAAATGCTGTGTTTTCCTTGAAAATGATTACTTAATTGAGAGCTCTGTTGTCCTCGTGGTTAGGTCTGGAAGAAACCTGATTCTGTAAAGCCTTTCGATTACTATTTGCTCCCATAATCCCTTTTTGACCATATCTTTGCAATTCTGTTGACCTCACTTTTTGAGTCTGTCACCTAGCCACCACTTCTCAGAGTTTTGTTGCTGAACCATACTGTGAGAGAGGAAAAGCTTTGTGGATTTTTTTTTTGTTTGTTTGAATAACTGAGAAGGAGCTGGTGGGGATCTGTTATTATTATGTGTGCTTTGAGTCCAAGTGCTTCATATCGTAGGCTCTGAAATCAGTAAGAAACCTCTCTCCCTTAAGCTATGAAGAGTTTTCCCCCAAAGGTCAGGTTCTGTGTGAGCCAGACTTCAAATCGATTGGGAAAGAGCTGCTGTAAGACTTCTTTGTATACATGACTGCTGAATTTTTGCACTCCTTGGATATGATCTAAAACTACGTGTACAGAGGGTTCATACACAAGTATATATCTGCAGCTCTAGTGTTTATTTTATGTAGTATTTCCTTTTTATGACTTTTCCAAGCTAGATTACTTACCATAAGTGACATAAATTAAATGCACAAAAGCTGCAGTTTGGTTTTCACTCCAGCAATTCATTTTGAGGGTTTATATTCACATGAGCAGGAAGTAGTGACCCATCTGATGATCTGTCTCACAGGCTAAATCACAATCTGAAAGTATTTAGAGTCTGAAGAAATAATCTCTGCAATCTCTTCATACTGATTTCTCTTGACTCTATCAGTCCACAATGTAAAAGGGAAGACTGTGTGACCATATTTCTACTCTTAAGTCATGTGAGAGTATTAGAAAATGATGATGTGGAGGAAGAATAAAGGTAATAATAACTTTAGGAACAATTTCTGCTTCTGTTCTTTAGTTAGTAAGGCTTTTGAGGCATCATGGAGAATCTTTTTCATTTTGTGGTGGGTTGACCTTGGCTGGTTGCCAGATGCCCGCCCAGCTGCTCTCTCCTCTCCTTCCTCAGTGAGACAGGGGCAGAAAATAAGATGCAAAACCATGTGGGTCGAGATAAGGACTGGGACATAACTTACCAATTATTGTTATGGGCAAAAGAGAAAGATTAATTTAACTTGTAGATACAGAGAAGGAAGAAAATAGAAAAGGATGGTGAGAAACAAAGACAAAACGCCTTCTCCCCCGGCATTGCCCTTCTTCCTAGGCTTAGCTTCACTCCTCCTTTCCCATCGTCTCTACCTCCTCTCCCCTACTGCAAGTAGTGCAGGGGAATGGGGAAGTAAAGCTTTTGAGCAGTTCATAACAGTTCTTCGCCACTGATCCTTCCTTCCCTCCCTACCACTGCTTCCTCCTCATGCTTTTCCCCTGCTCCTTGCGGTCTCTTTTCAGATGATATGTGCAAAAGCCAAAGCAGTGTTGAACATATCCTCATGCAACAGCAGAGGTGAGTGGGGCAGAGCCTTCTCCAGGTGTTGAAGGCCATTAGTGACATGGCTAAAAGTTGATAACTTAGCTACTTTAGTAATCAGTGGCCATTTTTTCTGTTTAGTCCAACTGAGGCAAACAAGCTGTTTATAAAAACTTTTGGAAGTCATATTCTTAAGTAATATTTAGGTCCTAAGTGTTTAAAATTGTGTCATTAGAGTGCATTTCATAGGCTCTGTGTGGCTACACAGGCAATACTCCAAGCACGTACAAACATTTCAGCCATCGTTGTACTTCAGCTAGAGAAAGTGTTTCTGAAAAGGCCATGTTGTTGTCTCATATCATTCTTCTTTTTATGATGTTTGTTCATACTTTGTTGCATTTTAATTCCTTTCTGTAAAAGACAGTGCAAAAGGCTTATGTTTTTCAAGTACTACTCTTCAGCAACGTTTTCCTTGCGCAACGTCTGGTCACCTATATATATGGTATAAATTCAGGCTAATTGCAGTGAAAAGCTGGTAAATCCATGTCATTAGCTTCTGAAGTTTTTTTTTTTGCTAACTTCTATTAGAGTGGATAAGGTTTTTACCCAAAGTACAGGAGTTACTGTAATTTACCAATGCAGTTTTGCTGAGATAAACCAAGCACTCCTGAGCATGAAAATATTACTATTAGTGAGTAGTGTTTGTAATAATATATTAATAGTGTACTATTAGCGAGGAAAGTTTTTACTGATTTATAGAATCACAGAATGGTTTAAGTTGGAAGGGACCTTTGAAGATCATCTAGCTCCAACCCCTCTGCCCATGGGCAGGGACACCTCCCACTAGACCAGGTTGCTCAAAGCCCCATCCAGCCTGGCCTTGAACACCTCCAGGGATGGGGCATCCAAAGCTTCTCTGGGCAGCCTGTGCCAGTGCCTCGCCACCCTGACAGTTAAGAATTTCTTCCTAGTATCTAATCTAATTCTACCCTTTTTCAGTTTAAAACCATTACCCCTTATCCTATCACTAGACTCCCTGATAAAGGGTCCCTTTAGGTACCGGTAGACTGCTATGAGGTCTCCCTGGAGTCTTGTCTTCTCCGGGCTGACCATTATGCCAACTCTCTCAGCCTGTCTTCATAGGAGAGGTGCTCCTGACCTCTGGTCATCTTTGTGGCCCCCCTCTGGACTCGCTCCAACAGGTCCATGTCCTTCTTATGTTGGGGACCTCAGAGCTGGATGCAGTACTCCAGGTGGGGTCTCACAAGAGCAGAGTGGATTGCTTTTCTGTGGAAAAAAGTTTGTTTTTTTCTGAAAACTGGTAAGTTTGGAGTGAAAGATCACGGTTGCTTTGATGCCACCTTCCTTTTCATTAGAATCCTGCACTACTGTTACATAAGCCTTTGACTGTGGGAGCCATGGATATCCCTACCAGACCATTTATGTCTTTATTTTTCTTCACTCACATGTGAAAAGTCGGAATATAATTTTTTTGAACCTCTGCTTTAATTTTAATTGGGTGTAGTACTGGGTGAGGAGAAAGGAGAAAATTGCTAACTGAGATCTATAGAAGCCTACTGGAAGCAAATAACTTCAGACATAATATTATGGTATGTGATATACTGGGGCATTATTTCTGCTAGCTTCTAAAAGTTTTGAATCTGACTTAGGTCTTATAATCTGGGCAAAAGGATTTAAGATGGGATGTAAAGTGTCTTGGATAATCAATGTTGAGAAACACCAAACGATCATATTTTCTAAGTTCTGCTCTGAGCATTTGATACCCATATGTACTGTCTCTCAGATGAAATAACAGGTATCAGCTAAAATGTTCCCGTCTCCCCTTATGTTGACTTTCTGTAGGACTTCTTGGGGGAGTCCCCGATCACTGTTCACTGCAGCAGATGGAAGTGGCTTTACAACCTGAGGAATTAACATCAGGGGACAACTTTGTAACTTTAAATCCCAAAACATACTGTAGCAACATGTCCAAGTGTGAAAAGATTTTGGTTTACAGTGTTTTGTTATAAACAGTAACAATGACAACAACAACTGGAAAAAGAGTGGTGCCAGCAAGAAAAGTGTATGGGGTGGGAAGGTCTAGAAATGGAAAACCAGTGATTTTTGGAACATGCTTTTCCTTAATAATCTTCAACTACCTTAATAAAGTTATTTATGTGATGAGTGTCTTGGTACTAGGTTATATTTCCAGTTCAGGGAAACTTATGCCCCTAATAGTCTTTTCAGAAGACAAGCATTGTTGTGCTTTAACATGCTGTCTGTATGCTAGGAGGAGGAGTTTCTGATCTCTCAAGAATTCATGACTGAATTACCCAGTCACATAGAATCATAGAATCAGTGAGGTTGGAAGGGACCTTTAAGATCATCAAGTCCAACCATTAACCTACCCTGATAAAAACACCACCACTCCTAAACCATGTCCCTAAGCACCTCATCTACCCTTTTCTTAAACACCTCCAGGGATGGTGAATCCACCACCTCTCTGGGCAGCTTATTCCAATGTTTAATAACCCTTTCAGTGAAAAAATGCTTCCTAACATCTAATCTAAACCTGCCCTGACATAACTTGAACCCATTTCCTCTTGTCCTATCACTTGTCGCCAGGGAGAAGAGGTCAGCTCCCATCTCTCTAAAACCTCCTTTCAGGTAGTTGTAGAGGGTGATAAGGTCTCCCCTCAGCCTCCTCTTCTCCAGGCTAAACTACCCCAGATCCCTCAGTCGTTCCTCATAAGGTTTGTCCTCCACATCCCTGACCCTTGTCCAAAACTACCTGGTAAATGTTGGCCCCGTATTCATGGCCAGGCATGCCAAATCGTGCAGCCAGAAGCAGACCCTGAACCCAGATCACTCTCACTTTCCCCTCATGAGACTCCAGGGTTAAAGCAGTATTGTTGCAGGACAGCAACGCAGGAGCTGTTGCTTATTGAAAGGGAAAACTATTCAAAAGCTGATGACCGCAGTGAGCCCCACTGAAGATATCCGCAAAGAGCAAGGCAAGTTGAATTCAGTTTTCAAAGATCCTGAGCTCCTCTGTTTGCGGTTTGTAAGTGTGGTATTTCAGGATTTCATGGCTTTCCCACTGCGGTTAATTGCCCAGTCCCCAGACAGTGCTTTCTCTGTGTGAAAGACAGCCATTGCGCATACTTATTCATGTGAGGACAGTTTTATAGAATATCTGACTGTGGGCTAGAACACCAGCTGTTGGGCTCCACTGAGGTGTGCAGCACTCATCTGTACTTAGTTTGATTACTTTTGCATTAATTTAGATTCGTTAACTCTTCAGATGCCCTACCTTACTGTGTAACTGACACTCAAGTCGCCTCGTTCCTTTCCTGGTTTTCAGTCCTTGCTATGTACTTGAGAGCAAACAATCTTTTCTTGCTCAGGCTGTCAGTAGGTTTGGCTGTTGTCTTCAAAAACACTGTAAAATTAATGCATTGAGCCTGAATTATGATAAGAAAATGCCTTGTAATTTCTATTGCTATTACTGAAGGAAGGCAGAAACTGTTTCGAAGGTGGGCGAAATGATGATGGCCCATGGATTTAGGTTTCTTTAGTAGCTACGCAGGAGATGGATGAATAGAAATACTATGGTATCTATAAGCAGGGCTTTGAACGAGGCAATATCTTGCTTCTAATGGTCTGTTGGTTTTTGTGTGATATATTGTATACAGGTGCAGGTATATATGGTGCCTATTGCCTAGAACCCCGTAACCTAGGAAGTGGAGACACTTTCTGTGCAGCGTTTGAATTAAAGATGATCAACATGTTACTATAGACAGTTGTTCTCATCGCTGGGCTATAGTCGACTTTGAAGAGTAAGCTATTCCTTGCAAGAACCTAATGTCTGAAGTAACTTCAAAAACCACCAAAATAAGAGTTGGCTGCCTAAAAACAGTTGACTGTCTCCCATTTCTCGATGGTGAGCACAGCGGTGGTATTGTACTTCAGCAGCTATTTGCATCAGTTTCGTAATAGCGAGAGACTTACTGCAAAGGAGTCAATACACTCTGAAGCCATAGTGCATTCCTGCCCCTTGTGGCGTGTTTCCTGTAGTGGGTCACATTGACATTATTTTGGCTAAGAAAGTATGCTCTAATGAAATAATAGTAGGATCTTGCTACATTTTCCCATCATATTGCTGAATCCCAGTACTTTGGGTGTATCAACACTTAGCTATGTTGTGAACTGAAGGACTGTATTTGATCATCTCTGAATTTTCTTTGCTTCATGATTATTGTTTTGTATCTTACATGATCGGTAAGTGCACGACATTTACTTATTAAATGTATTTGGGGATGAAGTCTTGCTGTAGACCACAGGAGCTCCCTGTCAATACTAAACTGTGATTTGACTTTCCTCTTAGAGATGGGGAGCTGGAGAGAGTGAGAGAGGGTACCTGTGAGCCTCTGTGGGGAAGCTCTAGATACCAGATGCAGGCAGTAACTTGTTGGCTTTTGACCATCGGTCCTGAATTGTATGATGGAGAAGGCCACTGGGAAAGAAGGGAAGCTCCGTCTGGGATACTGGATGGTCCCTTTAATAGGCTTGGGTAAATGAAACTAAGTTTAGGAACACAGAAAAACTCTTGGGAGCTTATTTGCTTTGATTGCTAAACCTTTTGAAGTGTGCTTATTGCTGTAAGGAAGGAAATCTGGAAAAGGTCAAGTATGAATTAGGTGAGAAATACAAAAAGGAATTGCTTGAGATGGTCATTAAATAAGACAAAAATGATATTCAGGAATAAATGGAACAGTATCACTGTAAAGGTGAAACACCTCAGCATAAATCAGTAAAAAGTGAAACTGGAACAAGTCTATCCAAGATGCATTGATTTTGTGGAGGTCCAATTCCAATCTGGTGAAATTGATATTTTGCAAAAGCCTCATATCCCAGTCTACATGCCTGTTTGTGAAGACCTTGTAAAGACTGAAGGTCAGTCTATCTGTCTCTGTCTACTGTACTTAGGTATTTCTAACCTAACCATTACCACCGCACCTAGGCAGTAGGAAAAATGATTAATATTATTGGCTCTGGTGTGGGGGAGTATCTAAAGCCCTGCTAGATTAGACTCTTGAGTGACTGATACAAAGACAGCCCCAGCACTTGTGAGCTCACCGTCTAGTGTTTTGGGCAAGGTGAATAATCAGATAAGCGGGAAACAAAGGTATGATAAAGGCGCCTCCTCACAGCTGGAAGAGTATTCAGTGGAGCCGCAGATGGCTGCAGACTAGGTCTCCCAAGATGTTTGTCTGAGAAGGGACCCACCTCTTTATTCTTCATGTAGTGGCATTGGGGAGTGTCAGAGAAATGCTCTGGGACCTTTCGAATGCTCTGTTGCTTTGCTGCCTGCTTTGAATGTGAGAAGACTCGGAGTCCTGCTGATTGATCCTGGGTGGTTTTTCACACTCTGAATTAATCCAAACATAACTTGCAGGTGTATATCTTCAGCTTTCATCTTGTTTGTCCTCTTTTTTTAATAAAGTAAAAGGCCACTAATGTGAAGCAGATAATTGCTCTGAAGGGGGCTCTGGGAACATTCGCAGAGATAAAAACAGAGTGGATTAATCCAAACAAAAACTGCTGAGCACATTACTTAGGTCTTTGTAATATTTGCCTTTTAAAATGTAGTTTTGTGTGAGTAATGTTAGTATCAATATTAATATCTGCCGAGATGAACAAAACTAACAATGTAATAGAAAAAATAAATGTTAGCTCGCACAATAAAGTTTTCAGTGGGGAGTGTCAGAAAGCTGATGAAAATCTGCAAGGGGTTATTGCATCTCTGAATTTTAGACTGGTGTCACCGTTCTGCTTAGTCTGTCATTGTTACTGGCTTGCTTTCTTTCCTTTTTTTACCTCTGTCTATGCAGTGGCAGCTGAATGTCTTGCAGAGAAGAACATCTTTAGTTTGTGTCTGCGTGAATGTGCATAGCTGGTTACAGTACTTAATTGTGTCATATCTTCATGACACAAGGAGATACAATAACTATTTTTAATATATCCAACATATTTTATTTGCAATTAGGGGAAAAAAGGCACATTTAAACTGCACACTTTTGATATTAGCAAATGCTTTCAAATGGAAGCAGCTTTAAGAAATTACTTACAACAGAAGACAGGGATCATCCTTTTTTTTTTCTTTTTCTTTTTTACACAGGAAATTCATGTTTGCATGCACTCGGCAATCTGGAGATGAGAGAAAATGTGGTATAGCTCTAGGGTTAGAGTCAAAAGCAAATGCCCTGTGCTTTGTCTCAGCGTAGGTCTCCAGTGAAAGCCCAGAGCTAACCTACCTGGGCAACCATTAGCCGTGAAGCTGAGTATGGGCAGTACCTGCCCATTTGGGATTGTGGATATTGGTTCTGGTGACAAGTCCACTATTGATAGCGGGTATCGCACTAGCTCAGATGTGCTCGAACACGCTGCCGTCACACTGAATTACAGCGTAGATCTACTTCGACGAGACAACACCTCATCCTTAGTGCCCGCAAGAGGTGTAGCCGAAGCATCCCCTCGGGGTCTTCGGCTCTGGGCGATTGCTCAGTGTCTGACAGCTCCAAGTCCCTGCAAGGTACAGCGTGTCCTCAGATTGGTGCACCGCTCATAGCCATGCCCTCCCCTGCCAAGTCGCAGGAGGAAATGTTACAACTCTTTTCCTGATTGTTGTGACAGGGAAATCCAGTGTCCTGTGGGGACTGGAAACTGCATACGGTCCCTGATGCCATTCTGGGGGCCTTAAACCAGGGCCTGGGTACCTTTGCCTGCAACATGTACAAAGCAGAATTGTGAAAGGAATGGCCGAGGGGATGTTTTCTCCAGTGACAAAACCTTGGGATCTCAGTAGGATCATTTTGTGCTTTGAAACGTGAGGCCAGAAGCAGCAGCTGCTGCAAATCAATGCCGCTGCTTTGGAGAAACTAAGGAGGTGCTGCTTTATATCAGCAGCTGCATCTTGTCCCGTTTTCAAATTACGATATTATGCATAAACACAATGAGTTGTTCTCCTCAATGGTGTGGGAAGTACACATTTTGACCCTATTGACCTGCAATCTGTTAGCCGTTTTCAGCAATTACACACTTCATACAAATGATAAATGACTAGTATTACAGAGTGCATTCATTTTACACTCTTTCACCTCTTGGTAGTTATTTTCTTGCAGCAAAACTATATCCTGATTTTGGGGAAATGAATAAAAACTTGAGAGAACAATGAGCAAAGATCACAGAAATGGCCTGGTACAGGCCTGTGCGTAGCACTCGTCTCTAGCAATAGCCTAATAAACACACCAGGGTGAGTCTGTCTTCCATTCATTAACTCAAGCTAAAAGGAGAGGATATCCTAACTTGTCCAGACATCTCGTGAGGGTGATTAATTTTTCTGCAAATTCCCCTAGCCAGAACCGTGGTTGGTGTGGATGGAAATCTCCCTGCGTTTTCCATTCGTCAGACTCTCCTCTCTCTCTCTTTGCGTTTAGGCTGCTGTTCTATTTTTCTTGCTTTAAGTGTTGGCCCCAGAAATGTGGCCAAATTCTCTCTGGCTCTTGGGCTTTTCATGCAGCTTGCTTGAGGCAGACCGCTGCCTACCTGGCCTTCCCACGGTGGCCACCTCCCTGCCTTTGGTGAGGCATTTCCACTCATCAGACTCCAGTTAACTGCTTCTGGCTGTGAAAATCGCTTAGGCTTCCCCTTTTTGGACTATCATGCCAACACAAGAACCTTGTCTGAGTGCCGAACCTGGGCCTGGGGCTTCCCAAAAAGGCTGCCGGTGCAGCTCTTTCCTGATTCGCTCTCTGGGGCAGCATCATGAGATGAGGCAGGAGGTTCACTGCAGTATGTTCCAAATGCTATTTTACGGTATGTTGTTTGCAGTGCTGTAGTTTGTTTCTTTACTGCCAGTTTCATCACATTCTATAAAGCTTAATTTAATTGTTCTTTAATTACCTCTTTGGATGAATGTGTAAATCTCAAACGGAAGCTGTAAGCAGCATATGTAAGGCTATGGATGTCACAAAACGTTGCTTCTCTTTATTTTTGTGTCCCTGTCTGGGGTTACGCTGGGCCAAACCTTTGCTGCTGTTGTAAAGATGTTCAGGAACAGGAGGAAGGCTTCGTGCTCGTAAAACTTTTTTAGACAATTGTCTAGAAGGAACATCACGGAAAGAATTGCATGTGTTTACTCCGAGTTCTCCAATCAGTTTCTCCCTGAGCATCTATTACTTTGCTTTACTTCATTATTTTGTCAAATTACATGAAGAGAAGAAATCTTGAGTCTACTTAACATATGAGGTATTATCTGAATACTGTCAGGACCACAAAGGTTTCTATTTAAAGACATCTTTTTGAATAAATCACATATCCTACTTTGGGAGTGAGCCAAAGCAGAAGCGGTTTTTACTGGAGTTTTTAAGCTAGGTTCTGCTTTATAAGCAGATGCACTGAACTCTGCCTCTTTGCCCACCTTCCCAGCTCCCAGGAAGTCCTGAGACTTACGGAGATTATGGCTTGCTTTCATAGCTTGCAAGGTGCTCTTCTCACCTCCCCCTATGCCAACTGGGTGTGGGAAGCTCTCACATTCATTTTAGACTTTCAACATGAATCTTTAATGTCTTAGTATATGTTAATTTAAGTGTTTTTCCCTTCAAAGATGATGCAGTTCTACTTTTGAAATAGATTTCTATTTGGAAAGTGTATGTTATATATAGAATTAAACACAGAGGACTATTGATCATAAGTGGAGTTGGCATCAGCAGATACTGTGTAGATAGATCATTGTTTACAACTAGATTATTTTCTTCTCTATGTTATGCTTTTATGTGGTTTTGCTTCTCCATCCCCCCTTCCCCCTTACCTTCCTGTCCAGGTTATACTCCATATTTTGCCTTACCCAGTTTCTGCTCCATTTTCCTTCTGTGACATCTTGGAGGCAGACTAGAAAGCCATTAATATTAACCTGTTGACTGAAGCTTTTAAAGCCACAATGTTCATAGGAATTCAGAAATGAGCAATATCAATTTCCCAGCTGTTATTGAATCTGAATTTACAAAAAACAAATACGCTTGATCTTTTAATGAGATTTTAAAATTATTTTGTTGGATGCCTTGGTGCAATTCTGTATATTAGAAGACACTACAAAAAGCTTGCACGGAGATTATGAAGCTGCTCCTTGGTCTTCTGAGACTCTAGATCCCAATAGCTTCTACAAGTTAGAGTGGAATAGGGCTATTTTTCTTCCTCATTTTTCTGCATATCGGTCTTGCTTGGTTGGTGACTGTAGAGAGAGTAAGAGCTCTCCACTGGTGCTCTTCTCTCTGGCTCGTGCAGCTGGACACTCAGTTTTGCTGGGGGCTGTGCCTGCAAGGCCAGTCTTCCTGGGAGAAATGGTGAGATTTCAGTAATGAAACATATCTTGAAGTGATAAGTGAGGATTGAAATGTATATTAAAATATCCCCGACTTATATATTGCTAACTCCTTAAATTACTCAGAGAAGGAATTTTGAAATATGATTTACCCTTTCTACTTGTAATCTGGCTTGTGCTTGACATCTATCCGTCTTTAGCTCATGAGAGCAACCAGGCAACTTTGCTTCCATTTTCAGACAGTTTCTGGGCAGGTTTCACTGTCAGTTTTTCACATGCCAGCGAGGTGCCACAGCACCCAAGCAGCAAACCCAGGGTGGTTTTTGCTTACTTCAAAATATGCTTTCCCTTGTAATTACTTCTTAACATTTTGTAAGCATCCCGTATTGACTCCGACATTGCTCTCTTAGTTTTTCACTAATCCATTAATTTGGGCTAAGTTCCACTTGGTGGTGTCTCTTTAAACACCACATTATGCCTAAGGAAAAGATGGGAAGACAGATGTTGTACTAACCTCCACTGATTGCTTTCTGATTGCCAGTTTAGTTGTCTTTCTTCAGCCATTTAAGATGGCCATATGGGAAATCAACAGTGATGATCTTTATTAAAGTACCAGAAGTGAGGTGCTTCACCTACACGTATTTTCGGGGGAGGGAGTGGGATCTGAACCCAATTAGAAAATTTATGAAACTGCCAGAGCACGCTATTCATTTAAAATTGCTGAGGGCTGCAAAATGAGCAGAAAACTGGACAAAATATTACCACAGTTGCAGGTCCTTTATGTAAATTAACCTTAGAAATGGAGAAGTCCACAAACTTGCTACCTTTTCTCTTCATGTAGAAGTTTTGGCACTTATATGTTATTGCATGTGAAACAATAGACTAATTAGTGAGAAAGTTCTTGGAAAGTTCAGTTATAACGAGGTTATTGGAATTAATTCTCAGTGAGTGAGTGAATAAGTCAGGATCTCATTTGGTATCTGATGCTTCTTATGTTGATAGCAAGATGTTTTTGTTTAACTTGTCCTTTTCTAACAATAGGAATCACCATGACTTAAAATTCTTCAAATCGTACCACAGTGCTTTGCAGCAGGCAGGGGAAACAAGACCAAGAAATTCAGTCTCTGAAGAGATGGTGGGTTTTGGTTTTGGCTGGCTAACTGTAGCATGTTCTGAAGCCAAATATATAGGCTACACTTGCAAAAGCAGCCAGCTTCGCTGGGCTAGAAAGTGGAGTTCTTTATCTGTCCAGTGAGTGCAGCAGAGGCTGCCGCTACGTCTCAGCGCTGTTGAAATCTTTTTCGGTGTATCTCTGCCCTACTGTTGCACTTGCGGATTTGTTTGCTGTGTTTATTTTGGCATTCCTTATCTTGGTCCCCCAAAGAAATTAAATAAAATTTGTCACTAGGCCAGATTGTGCTGTTTGGGAAAAGATGCCGCATCTTTCTCTCCCTAATCATATTTTATGATTTTTCAGGGGTTTGGTGGGCTTGTAGATCCAGTTGTACGTTATCCCTTGATTAAAAACAAGTCTTCCACATCACCAATTCCACTTCAGCCTCCAAATTCGTACCCTTTAGATAGGTAGGGTAGTAATTAACCTCTGTAGCCTGTTGTGAAATCCAGGAACAGCTTCATTTTATTCTGCTTTTTATCTGATACCATTCTTAACAATGCCTATGCCTGTGCTATAGAAAGCTATATGGAGCTTTCTGCATGAATGTATTTATCATCTCAGAGGGGCGAAAACTCATCTAGTTCATATTAACTGAAATATCCTGTGCGGTTCCCTGTGGTCAACAGCTGGATGATAAGACATTGAGAGTACATTAGGCAGCTTTCTAATTAAATATCTTCATTGCATCTAAAACACATAGTAGCACTTCCTTGCTAATAAAGAGAAAGCACACTGCAGTCAATTTGTTGCAGATACCGCATTGGCACTCTTACGCCAGACCTCTCGCAGTCGGTTGTAAGAGTAGGATATGAACATAATGCGTTGTAAAAAGTAACACTTAGCTGTGATTTTACAAAGTGTTATCCTATTTATTTTAAGTGTCATGTAATTATCAATTCATTTACTACCTATTGTAATACCATGAATCATAATGAATGTATTTGCATAATAGGTAGTATCACATGAGCTCAATTATAACTCAGTATTAGCTAAATGTACCATGAAAACAAAATGTTTCCCATACAGGTAGGCTGGGGTTGATATATGACCTGTCTTATATGTGGTGTATCACAAATGCTGTCATGGGAAATTGTTCCATTTGTGGACTTACTCTCAGAGGGGACTGTTTTGCAGCCCTGAACTTCATCCGTTTCCTCTCCCATCTCCAGCCCCCAATTTAAACGCTCTTTAGCTCTGCCAATGTTACAGATGAGGATATTGTACGCAGCACACTCGGAAACCTGTCCTTGCTGTTTAGCCGATATGCCAGTGCTCTGCTGGCTCAAATCACGAGGCAACCTCTGCCCAAAAGACTGAGTTTGCTTCAATGATACTCTAAGACCTGCGCGCGCTGTGCTGTGTAACTGAAGTGAGGATGGTTGCACTGGGGACTTGTCTCCAGAGGATTACTTCAGCTCTGGGTAGGTTTCTTTAAAAGTCTTTGTTTCCAGACGTAACTTATTTTTTTTTTTAAATAAAAAGGTCTCTAAAATGACGTGTGCTCCTTTCCATAGTCAGCCCTGCGTTGCTGTGATGGGGAGCATGATGCAGGCAGGCTCCCAGCTGCTCAGTTAGACGGTTTGCTCCAGCTGCCCTCCATGACTCGACCAGTCTGTGCTCTCTCCTGCGTACTTGTCATCACAGTGTCTCTTCTCTCCTGCCAGTACTTAAACCAGGAAGGTCTCTCCTTCGAAACCAGGTACGGCCTGTTGCTGTGTGCTCTACATACATATATCTAGCTTGAAAGAATGGGCCGACGTCCTTTTTGCTAAAGAGCAGCGTTACCTGCAGTCGCCGGGTTCCGCGTAGCCTGCCGTCGCAGATATGGCTTCATCTCTCCACATTTCTTAGTGAGTGGTCACAGGCGATCCGTAAGCCCTTGCGGGGTTACACCATTGGGGAGGAAACGACCCTGCCCGTGGGGCCAATCGTTAGCAGCAGTTCAGAGGGCGGCACTACTCCCCAGGCTTTCCCCTTAGCTATCTCAGAGCTGCTTCTCCCACCCCAAACCCTCTCTGCTGTATCCTGCGACTGCCTTTGTTACGTGAAGGTGTATGCAAGCAGAAACGAAACGTTTATCACTTTGTGTGTAGAATAAGCGGTCCCTTTCAGCTTCGGTTTAATGTGTTTTGAAGACATGTGGTCTTGTAATAGTAGAGTGGTTAGAATAACCCAAATCTGAGCAAAATGTAGTTTCTGAGATCAATCTGAACAACTCATCCCTCTTATTTGGTTCACTTACAAGTTCAACAGATTTTCTAACTTGCTCATGCAGCTCCCTGAAAATGATCCGCGTGTGAACTGTTGTGTCTGTAACAGATGTGTATAATCCCACTTCCTACTTTTTGAATGTATCCCGTTTCCATCCAGAATATGAAATGCTTACTCTTTGGCTAGTACAGTTGATTTTTACTTGTTGCCTGCAAGTTAGATTAAGGATACTGAAATTGCGGAGGATGAAAGGAGTTATTTCCACAAATATGGTGTAGTTACTGGTACGTCAAGGATTATTTAGCTTGATCTGCATTCAGGAGACGCCACTTGCAATGGCAAAAGGCTAACACAGTTGACAACACTTAATTTGTTTGGACTCATGTCACCGTTGGCTTTACAATGTGACAGGAGAAATACATCGCAGGAATTGATGAAGTAGTGCCACATTTGTGCAATACTGCAACTCTTTACAGTTGTTTAGGGCAAGCTTTCCTCCTTGCTATACAAGGTAAGGCTTCTGAGTTCCATCTGTGTGCCCTAGACAGAGTGCAATTACAGCTGTCCTCTCTTAGTTACGGTTCAGTTTGGCCAGCTAGAAACCAAATGGGCAGTGGAAACGGCGCAGCGTTGTTGCTGGATTTAGGTAAAGTTAGAGCTGTTGCAAGGGAAGGAGTAAACGTACGTTACAAAGGATCCATACGTTGTTTATCCAACAGGCATTCTTTCCAAACATAGAATTGGTAATTCCCTTAACTGGGACAAGCACTGGACATAAGATGGAGTCCTCCATATGAACGTACAGAGGATGGTATTACCTGACAGCAGAACTGCTCTCTAGTGAGAAGAGTTATTCCAGTGTCTGTGTTTTCACTAGGCCAGCTTGTCGGGGAGTAGCATTCCCAAAGGAAGTGACTGTTGTGAGTTTGAAAGAAAATGCTTGTTCTGTAATGGAGATATCAATTTATGTTTTCATAGTTCTCTTTGGCTTGTTGCTAACTAACAGGTGGGAATTTCTGGGCTTTGTTTCTTAATGGGAGGTTTGCAAGTAAGGATTAAGAGAAAATGAAAAGCTAAAGTACCCAGGAATTTCACAAGGGATTATTGTGTGGTGTTTATATTCGGTATATTATTTCCATTTTCAGCGTGTATCTTTGAAATGAGTCTCAAATGTGTTTTTGTTTTTGTTCTGGTTTTGCTCTAACTAGCTTTTTGTAGGACAAGTGCTTATTCAGGCTGATCACAATTCAGAGGAGCCTCCTGTATAGGAACCAAATTCGCTAGATGATTGCACTTGCACAGGAAATGTAGTACTAAACGTGATCGTACGCAGGACAAAAAGCGCTGGCACTGTACGAGCTGTTACTGTTACAGTTTTTGCAATGTCACCAAACTTATTGTCGTGTTTGTACCAACTGCTGATGATTTTGTGAAGTGAATCGTCTGTCAGTGGATAATGTGCAGGGATCATCAGCTCATCTTGCGCAAGTGATTAGCTGTCGAGGAGTGATGGGGTTACTAGCTGTCCGGGGTGATTTCATCTGTCTCTTACCAGCTGTTGCCTTGCACTAGATTTCCAATTAAGACACAAAGAAAGTCCGTATCAGTTTATATACCTTTCCTCTTCCCTTTATTATTGTTAATAATTATTATTTAGCCTCCAGAAATGGCAGGGCCTGTGGCATGTTTGAATCCTAACTACGGTGTATCATTTAAGATACCTTTCTGATGAAAACACTGATATAAATCATCTAGTCACTAAACGAGAGGAAAAGAGAACAGAACTGTCCTAGGAATCGGACACAGGGAATTAAAATCTTCACGTGCCATGTGATGCTTGGTGTAATTTTTACTGATCCATAAAAAGTGAAACTATGCAAAAAATGTTCCTTTATGACTGCAATTATGTGCTTTTTTCTCTCCTCTAGAGTCTCTCTTTAGTATTCTGTGTTGCTGTTAAATGTTGTGAAAAGCATCCTGAAAACTATGTGACATTGTCTTCCATCCGCGCTGTGGCTGCTGTGATGGCAGCCTTACCTCTGCTAACCGGGGGTCAACTAAGTCAGTACTAGATGGCAGTTATACTCTCCTATCTTTATTTTTTTTTTTTTTCCTTTGGAGAAAAAGAGGAAGACTCCTCTTCCCGTGGCAGCTGCTGCCTCAACTGAAAATTGCTGGAGGTTGCATTCATTTGGTGCCCCAACAGTGTTGTGTCTATATAGACACTGGGACCCAAATGCGAACCTACACGTCGTCATTTGGCATGAGCCTTGAGGGTGGGACAAAGCGAAAAATGGCACAAATGACTGCCCATGATTTTGAGGTAGGTCCAGGCATTGAAGGTGATCATCTACGCTTTTATACAGTATGCGTTATGTGCGCTAGCTCTGATAAAAGAAGTCTCATATTGCACGCAAGGCTTAAAGCAAAGAGAAGCTGGCGAGTCTGTTTTGTACAGATTTTCCACTTGCTTCTAGACAGGATATTTCTATTAAGACCATCCTTCCTTGATTTTCCCTGCTGTGGTACACCATTCATAAACATCCTGAGAGAAAGACTGAAATGGGATATCTCTCCAAAATATCATTTGTATCATTGGTACAGTAACACTTTTATATAAAAATTTTAAAGCTTAGTGAGACTCTCAGCGTCTACTATAATCAAAGCTAGACAATACCTTCTTCCCTGTAGCTTGCTTTCTCCAGCTTTCATCTTTACAAGATAGACTTTCTCAAGCTCAGGTTTTGCACTCAACAAAAGTGCCTCGAAATTTGGGATTAAATAACCTTGTCCCCCCTACATCTGAGTAACCCCCTTTTGCATGCTCCGACAGCAAGAGAACAAAAGGCTGCAGTGTGGTGAGATGCTCGTACCCGAGTGAGGAGAGGGCCACGTGAAACCTTGCCCAAACCTGCTTCGTCTTTAGCTGGAGCCTGACTGGTTTAGACCCTGATGCACGCACAAGCCCTGTCGCTTGTGTCTCCCCAGTTTATCGCACGGGGAAGGGCCTGGGAGGCGAGTAGTGGCCTACGCTGACAAACCATGTGAGCCTCTACAGGCAAAGTGAGTGCTCAAAGGACCTATTAAACATCCAAAGCACTTGCTGCATGACTGTTATTCCGCTGGCGTGCCAAAAAGGCAGCTCAGGCACCTTTGTTAGTTTATTTGTTTTTAAAGCTGAGCTTTGCCACGTGAGGCAGAGCAATTTGAAATTCGTTGCGTGCTTTCAAAAATGCCTTTTCCATCTAATGCCGCAGCTGTAAGGAAGGTCAAACTTGGACGTTTTTTCACCTTAGCAGTGACCCTATTAGTAGCTTCATGAAGTGATATCAAGGATGTTTAGTTTCCCGTCTCCATTAAGTTCCTGTGTGGTGCCATTTGTAAATGGCAGCAAGAACGAAAGCCTGCGGGAGAAGCTCTTCTTTGCCTCTCTGATGCGGTTTCTTATTCTTGGTCCTGTAGCTGCTTACAGACATCTATTGTGTTATGTTGGTTTTAGTCTATGGGTGGCAGTCACTTTCTAAATTTCTTGAGCAATGTTTGCAGTCTTTCCTGTACTGGGCTTATCAAATTTGCTGTTAGTAACACACATCAACAGGCAATCGATAAAATCAGAGCTAATTACATAATGTGTTTTTTTTTTTGTTTTTTTTTTTAAACCTGTCTGCGGCACAAGCAGATGTTAAACGAAAGCTAATAAAGTATGTCATCTTTTAAATAGGGGTGTGCCCCGGGATTTTATACTGGACAAACTCTGCCCCACAAAAGGCAATTTCTGTAGAGGTTTGCATGTGTGGAAATAATGAAATAGTCATGCGAGCAACGCATATTTGAGCTAAACCTGAACAGTCATTACAGATCTCTGCAAAATCTTGTGAGCTTATTAAAAAATGAAAGGGATACCAGGCAAAGGCAGCGAGCAGTGCAGCTACCAGACTGCTTAATGGAGAAGGTATACTAGCAAAAGTCCCGGCTGTTCCTATAGGTTTGCATATGTGTTCACTGGAAAGCCAGTGTTTGTCTAAACAGTGTCTCTTTTGGCATAGAAATACTGCTTATTTACTTGACTTTCATTCAAGAAGGGATAATTTAAACCATGGGCTATACTGGAAGTACAGCACAGAAGACATAAAAAGTAACATCTGCCTTTTTTTTTTTTTTTCCTTTTTTTTACTTGCTCCACTAATAAACTCGTGTAATAAACCTCAAGACTGCTACAAGCTATTTTTAGCTTTTTGATTTCTTTCTCTATATTTTTCAGTAACGCCAGTGACAGGCAAATCTTAGTGATTTGGAGCTGCGTCTCTTTCTGAGATAATAAGTAAGTGGGCACTAAATCTCAAAGCTGGCTGTCAGTGAGAAGAGCCGGTGAGAAATAGAAGGGGAAGAAAATCCTAAATTCCCCTGAAATCAACACAAAAGGTGGATTGGTGCTGCCTCACAAACACCAGTAAATGTCATGTTGTGAGTTAAGTATTGCAAGGTGTTATGCGTTTGCTTTCTTAAAAAAATTTGCAATTCCTGTGGGCTGGGGATTCTTTCTGCTTGCCACTTGTGCAAAACTGCCACCACTAAACACTTTAATGTCATGAGCTAGAGCCTGGGTATCACACAGGTAAGTCACTTAGATTTTGGGGGGGGGGGGGGGGAAGCTGAAACACTTTTATTTGCCATTTGGTTTTGGATTCCTAGGAGTTCACATTTTTTAGCTATTTTTCCCTGAGTCGATGAAGGCTTAATTTTTTTTATTTATGTATTTTAAGATAAGGCTGTGAATTTCAGGTAATTACATCAGTTATGTACTGGGGATTTTTAATGCAGTCTCAATTATCCAAAGACTCAAAGTAAACTCTCAAGATACGGTGCCATGGGAACTTGGAGATCCCAATCAGAAATTGAAGCCGGGAGATCACGTTACGCTGACAGTCATTTCAGCGACTCTTAAAATTGTTGAGAAATTTCATAGATAAATTAGGTTAAATGTGAAAACAGAAGAATTACGATATGTATCCTACACACAAGCTTAAGGGACTAAAACCATAATCAGCTATGATTAGGCCTTCTTTGGTGTGGTGCTTCTGATTTTGGGACGAGTGGAAAAATGGCCTCTAACTTCAGTGCAGGAGCGGCACATTAATACTGAGTCACCTGAAAAATTGCACCCCAACCTCCCAACTTTTTGTATTGTTATGTGTTACTGACTGGCTTCACCTCTGGTTGCTCAGCCAGTGATAAAAATGTTCCAAAAAGAAAAATAGAAGTAGCTGTGAGTAAATAACATTAAAAAAAAGTTAAATAGTTTTGAGTAATGGCCTTAGTGTTCGTGAACACTGACCGGTGAACATTGTTATCACATTAATAAGAGAAAAATCGTATCTGAATCGTTGAACCCCAATTTGCTTTGTGAGTATTTGTTTTCATTATTTAGCTGGCTTTATCTCCTTCCCCCCACGCCTCCACCCTGGGTGTGGAAATTGCTCCTTTTTGGATATCATCCTATTCTTTGTGCCTTTTGATAGCCATCTGAAAAGTTACTGGAATGGTTTGTCACTCCTCTGCCTGAAAGTCCTCCCAATGCTCAAGCCCCCAGTAAAGCCTGGAATTATAATTCATGCAGTGCAGAAGCCTCCAAACATTGGTGCAGACTTTGAAAATGCAAAATGATGCGACTGTAAGTTATGGTACGTCAGAACTTTCTGGGGCTAGGGAAAAAACCTAAAACCTTCCAGGAAAAATCGGTTTGAATGAGCTTTTGCCTGCTACGGATAGAGCACCCCTTAAAAAGCTATGCTGAATAGGACTACCCTGGGATGGAAATGTAACTCAAAAGACTTTCAGTCAGCTTAGCAAAGTCTTGCATGGTATTTACAGCCTGCTCGAGTTCATCATCCGTCTTGTCTGCAGGGATTTTGCCCCTATTCTGGCATTCATCAGTTATCACCTGAACTCTTCAATCTTGTTACCGTCAGACCATGTCCCACCACAAAGTGGCCTTTTTTTCTTTTATAGCTGGATTGCAGCATGCAGGCACAAGATATCAACAGTGGCCACAAGTGACTTCTTAGGAGGAAACAAGAAAAATCAGGGGTAGCGTAGCATCTTTGTCTGACCTCCCTTCAGCACAGCCGGTCGACTGAATCCTCGATGGAAGGTGGATCGAAGCAGCAAACCTAAACCGAAATAAATATATTAATTGGATTAATTTTTAGCATAGTATTTTTAACCATGGAATGATATTACTAAAGATGCTAAAGGCATTGTCATGTTAACCTTTCTTTGCTGCTTCCCAGTTTGTTACCTTTCATCACAATCAAGGCATCACACAGAATAACTAATCAAATTCAGTGAGCGGAAGTGCTGTGAGGATGCATTTTAATCGGAAATAGTGAAGAATTTAAACATTTCTATTTCTGTGCTACAGGGTGACATTTTTAAATGCTCAAAGGGCACACAGGTCTCCAATTCCTGGTGAAACTCTGTGAGAATGTGATGTGCAGCTCTGATTTCTGTTCTTTATAGTGAGAAAAAAAAAAGCTCTTACCATTATTTATTTATTTCAGATCTGGATTTTTAATTTACTAATAAGAAAATATGCCAGTCACTGCCACTCAGAAAAAAAAAAAAAAAAAAAAGAAAAAAAAAAAAAAAAAAACCCCAGGGAATTACACCGACAGACTTGAGGGCACACACCTTCCAGTAATTATATTCTATTTAAAGCAGAATATACAGACATCTTTTAAGATCCCGTTATTATGTGTGGCTAAATAAATGCAGCCATTTCAATTATATTCCATTGAATTTGGTAATTATGTGGGTTTTAGAAATTGCCTGTACCCCCTTTTGTATATTCTTTTCATGCATGTTTGAATTATTTGTATGCTGCAACTGCAAATGTCTGTTGAGAGAAAGAGAACTTGAGAAAGCTCAAAAACTCTGAAAAGCCACTTTGATATTGTCGGGATTATTTTGTTTAGAAGGTGTTTTCTTCTTACTCATTAAGGCATGAGTTTGGAGAAGGCTGATGGCCTGTTTCTTATGCTCCTGGAGAAACGTGCAAATCTGAAAAAGATGTAATTTGCTACCTCAGGTGAAATAAAATTCATTATTTTTATGAAGGTTATGCTTAATAGTTATGGTCCCACACTCTGAACTTGGCTCAGCATTTTAGGAAAGCCAGTGTGTGGAGCAGAGGACGTATTAGATGCGCTCAGACTAGCCACGTTGCTGAGGAGATCATAGAATTGTTTCGGTTGGAAGAGACCTTAAAGATCATAGAGTCCCACCATTAACCTAACACTGCCAAGTCCACCACTAAACCATGTCCCCAAGCCCCGTGTCGAAATGTCTTTTAAGTACCTCCAGGGCTGGTGACTCAACCACTTCCCTGGGCAGCCTGTTTCAATACTTGATAACCCTTTTGGTGAAGAAATATTTCCTAATTTCTAATCTAAACCGCCCCACGTTAGTTACAGCGGTCAGTACTAGCAGAAATATCAAACATAATGATAGTCTTATGATTATATTGTTTTAGACTATGAGCATCTTTTCTTACAGATGGGCTAAGATGACTCAAACAGTTGGGTAAAATCCTTTTACATTACTTCATAGCTTTGGAAAAGGGAGGCTGCTAAGGCACTTAAGCACATCTGAAAATGTCACTGTGGATGTTAGATGTTTAAGGTAAATCTGTTCTCATTTTAATTGAAACTGGGCAGCCTCCCGCTTGTTTTCTTCTCTTCTAGCTGGACCTCATTACTACTTGGAACTTTCTAACCTGCAATAGAAGGGTATATTTGAAATCTGAGGAATCTAATTTGTGTTGCACCTGGATATAATGCCAAAATTATCTGTCTAGAACCATCCTATTTTTTTCTCTCATTCGGCATCCTTTGATCACAGTTCATTAGAAAAAACAGTATTCTGTTCAAAATAGTTGTGTACTGGGGAGATGTTTCAGTGGCTTAGACTCCCAGATCTCTGAAGTTATCCAAAGTAGGTCAAAACCATTAAATCTTGAGGAAAAACTCTTTCCCTTTTTGAACTTCTCTTATGCTTACTGCACGCTAATAAGTCTGTCTTCTGTATTTCTTACTGCTGTACTGTGGAAGTGAAACAGTCTAGTTGTAAGGACAAACCTTATGAGGAACGACTGAGGGATCTGGGGTTGTTTAGCCTGGAGAAGAGGAGGCTGAGGGGAGACCTTATCACCCTCTACAACTACCTGAAAGGAGGTTTTAGAGAGATGGGAGCTGACCTCTTCTCCCTGGCGACAAGTGATAGGACAAGAGGAAATGGGTTCAAGTTATGTCAGGGCAGGTTTAGATTGGATATTAGGAAGCATTTTTTCACTGAAAGGGTTATTAAACATTGGAATAAGCTGCCCAGAGAAGTGGTGGATTCACCATCCCTGGAGGTGTTTAAGAAAAGGGTAGATGAGGTGCTTAGGGACATGGTTTAGAAGTGGTGGTGTTTTTATCAGGGTAGGTTAACGGTTGGACTTGATGATCTTAAAGGTCCCTTCCAACCTCACTAATTCTATGATTCTATGATTCTATTCTCTTTGCCTCAAACCCATGTACTCAAATGCATGAATTACTGCTTAAAACGGGAACTCAAAGTTTGAAATGTTTCAGGAGTGTCGCATCACGTATGTTCAGTTCATGACAACATGAGCAACGTATATCCCAATTAGAAAGAAGTGAACAGAAGTGGAGTGAGATGACGGCTCATTGACTAATGACAGGGGGTGAGGATGGATGACAGTAGGTGAAACTTCACCTTGCTGTGGGAAGCCTGTGGCTTGCTGGAGATTAGCTACAAGAAATAGCTCAGAGGGATTTCTTTCAAAACACAGCTGTTAGCTGACACTGGTTGACAATCCAAGGCAAAACGCTTGGATATGAAGTGCTCTACCTTACTTGTTGTACTGTAAAATGATGCGTCTGTCAAGTGTACACTTTGGTAGGCAGACATAGCATAATAAATTTATCATAAAATATCCCTGTATAGCAGCAAGTGCCTTTGTCAGATACAAAAGTAGTTCGGTGTCGGTTTGCAAAATGTAGGCTTGTTGAAAAGTTTTCAACGCGTTAGTGTAGCAAAGTTGTATTTTTCTTTTTATTTCCAGGAGTCATTAGCCACTGCACAAGGAGCAGAAGCTCCAGTTGAGTTTGTTAGGGCAGTATTTGACTCAAATTTACTTATTTTTATAAATGTTAAATATTGCAACTGGATGAGCAAACCAAATATATTGCAATACAAAGAACTGATGTCATCCTTGCAGAGAAGTTACGTGTCCTTTAATGGGCAATGATTAATCTTGAAACCTGTAGGAATGTATTCTGTAGCACTGAAGTCGTGCAGTAAGCTCACAGGGAGACAGCTCTGCACACTCCGAGTGAGATACAATGCATGAAATGGAACAGTATCTTTAATCTGTGGGGTCGTAAACCAAACCTTTTGATTTGTGGACGCATCTGTGTGAGTAGATGTTGTGTATTTTAAATGATACTATGGAAAGATAATTGAATTTGCTTAAAATTTGCCTCTAAAATTAAGCATCAGTGCACAGGTTTTCTGATCAAAAGGAAAAGGCTGAATCCAGTGTATTGCTTTCAAAGTGGTACGAGAGGAACAAATTCTTGAACTTTGTAGGGAAATAAGGAAATCACATCTTAAAGGAGTGAAATATTCAACCGTTTGCTCACTAATCAATTGTTGTATGAATAAGTGATATCAAAACCTTTAATGCGTAGTACTTCTATACCTACATTCTTGTGTCCACTTTTATAATCCTCTATCATTTCCACTACAAGATGGAAAGAACGATAAAGATATTTAATATATCTAACAATAGAAGCAGGTTATCTGAGGTCTCCACAGCACTTGGAAACAGCTCAGTGTGCTCCACATAAAAGATACATTGCGATTCAGTTGTTGGAAAGTAAACTTCCTGCTGGTTTTAACACAGGTTTTAAGATAAAGCCAAGAAACTTCCAAGTCATTTATATCATTCAGATTGGTAACTTGAATATTCAAGTCTATTATTTATGTAATATAAAAAGTGTATTTTAAAACAGGAATGTATAGTTTCTTTAAGCATTTTTCTTTTTGATTTTTTGTAAGTGTTAAGCTATGCAATGAGGAAATAGAGTATGTTATTGTGATTTTGTTTTATGTGGAAGAAAAATCCAAGTTATGATGTATATTATAAGTACTTCCAAAAGCTGGGGGGTTGTGTGTGTAATTTTTTTAATTTATTTTTTAACGATGCTATTCCAAAGGGACTCTGATAAAACTGTGCAAGACCTACTCTTTTTTGTTCTCTGCCTTTGGTCTATGTTGGCTTAAGTTCTGGGATCTCGCGCAGCCTTACGCTGTGCATGGAGATTCTGACTCAGAAATTCAAAGTACAGTTATGTTGTTTATGTATGGTTTTTACCACAAGTAATAAATTGGTCTGAGCAAAACCCAGCTAAACTCTTGAGAAACCTGTTTGTTATGACGGATTCCTAATAAATAATATATGCAACTCTAATTGCAGGCACTAAGGATTACAAACTAGATTTTCACATTGAAATGCATATATTTTTTTAAAAGATGCACAAATTTAAAAATTAGAAGGGAACATGATGATAATCTAATCTGAACTCTTATGTATTACGGGTTAAAGAATTTCAGAGGTTCTTATTTCAAATGTGAGAATTGATTGGGGGTGTGTGTGTGTGTTATGGTTTGAGTTTCACACTCGGAGGTTAAAGGGACCTGGAGGGGAGCTCTCCTGAGTTGCAATTCATGTCAGTGATCTCACTGACTATTAATTTTTGCTGACGTTGACAGTATTGTACCAAATGGGGGTTGGATTCCATGTTGAAAAGGTGAAACAAGAAAATACAGCAAACAGGTTTTGTGAGAAGTGCGATAGGAGCGTTAGCACGAGCAAATGGATAAGTAGCTTTCCCTGTGAGTCAGCAGCGGTTATGAGGGGCTGCTCTTAGTTTGCGTTAGGACATAAATGTTGTCTTGTGGCGGTATGGTAAGATGGCAGCAGACGTCAGTCAGATGAACTTGACTGTGATGGACATCTTACGACTTCGATGTTTCTCTGCTGCTTTGCCGGATGGTACAGTCAGCCTCATTTTCTTCAAAACGCTTTGCCCATTCATTTCAGTTCTTTGTTGGGATGCGCATTTCCCAGCCTGCCAGGCAGCTCTCTCCTTCAGGCATGCGCAAGTGTTACCTGGGACAGTCTTGCTCCACCGAAGAGTTATTTTTTGAAGACAGCGAGTGAGGGGAATTTCTATTTCCATCCGGCGTCCTCTGTCACCAGGCTGTGCCACGTTGCCAGTTCTGCTTTCCAGTGCAGCAAATGTTCTGTGTTTCTGCTTGCTTCGGGCACCCAGTATAATTGTGCGTCCTGGCTTCAGAAGGAAATAGCAAGAAGTAAACCAAAAGACCATCATGACATGGCTCAGAATTTTTATTATTTAATTTTAATGTCTTTAATTTTTTTTTTAAACAAAATTTTACAGTTCTAGGAATCGTATGTGTGCTGGGCTACTTTTTCTTTCTTCTTTCCTTCAAGGAACCCTTTTAAACGAGGCACTGCTTGCAGATGCATTTCTTAATTAATTGTGAATGCGTAGTGTGGTGACAGATGCAGAGGATGTTGCCTTTATCCTGATCACATTAAAATGAGTTGTGTTGAATATTCTATGATGCTTGGGGAAATTGCTTAATCCTATTACTTCTTGGAGAAGATTGAGTACCTCCTAATGTGAAATACGAAACCTCAGAGCTGCACAGTGCGACTGCTGCTTCTGAGAGTGCAGCACAAAACGTATAGGATTTCTTCTAATGTGAGTCAACAATGATTTCTAGGCTTGTTTATCACATAAATGTTATCTGGCAAATTATTAGACAGTTGCTATGGAAACAAAGGCCTACTACTAGAAGGATTTGTTACCATAAGTAGTTAAGACAATGCTCAGACCTGCATCCCTGCTGCAAACAGTCAGCTCCTAAGGATGGAAGCGACAGATAACAAAACACCTGTTTTTTTACTGATAAAAAACAATTTAGAAATATTTATCAGCTGGCCTTTGATTTTCTAGCATATAAACAGATATATTAAATGAAGTGCAAAGGTGTGAAAACACTAAAGAGAAATTTTCTTTTATCTTCTTTCATATGGTTCACAAAGATAATATAGATGTTGGTATCTACTAGAGCAGAGTGTGTAAGACATGGAAAGCCTGGACAGGTTTCTCTCGCTACTCTGTACTGTTTCATAGAATCATAGAATGGTTTGGGTTGGAAGGGACCTTGAAGATCATCGAGTTCCAACCCCCCTGCCATGGGCAGGGACACCTCCCACTAGACCAGGTTGCTCAAAGCCCCATCCAGCCTGGCCTCGAACACCTCCAGGGATGGGGCCTCCACAGCTTCCCTGGGCAACCTGTTCCAGTGTCTCACCACCCTCAGAGTGAAAAGTTTCTTCCTAATATCTAATCTAAATCTACCCTCTTCCGGTTTGAAGCCATTCCCCCTCATCCTATCGCTACATGATATGAATAACATGAAAGAGAATGACACTATATTCCAGCTGGAGGTAATATTAATTGCTGATTGTTGAAGTGAAGAGAAAGAAAAAACAAGGTGTTTGGAATTGGTGTCTTCCTTCTGATGAAAGGTATGGTAGAAATATTGCAAACGGGGAAACAGTAGTCCTGTTAATGGAAACGTGGAGCTATAGTTGGATTGCTCTTGATTATCTTCCTTGTGGATCAGCAACAGTAGTATCTCCACTTTCTGTATTTATCGAGTAAAGAAAGGCAGGATATTGCATTGAAAAAGCTCCAATTTCCACATAGGTTTCACTGTCCTCAGTGCTTATAACCTTTTAAGGGGTCTCATAATATTTTGCGTTTGATCCATCCTCTGAATTGGGCATTTGTCTGAACCTCTCAGCCTTCATTTTGGAAGATCTAGTCCTTGAATTTGTAGAGAAAACCTTAGAAGTTGTAAACGCTAAAAATAAAACAAAACCCCCATAAACCTCTGAAAGTAAAAGGCCACTTCGTTATTTTCTTACTCTCGCAATTTTAAAGGCAATAGCATATCTAGAAGGCTGGGTTGTTTTTCTCTTGGAGCCAGCGGTGCCACTGTTCTCATGAACGTGATCGGTATTTCCATGACCCACGATACTGAAATATTTTCCTATGGCAGCTTCCATCGGCATATCTCACAGCTTGCGGACCAGCAAGCTGCATTAACCACAGGTAGCAATTACAGGCACGCGAGAGGGAGAGTCTCACGGCAGCGGCGTAGCTCAAACTGAGAGTCGGATTCCAAAAAAACGGGCTCTGTTGTGGCAACTGACACCAGCTGAAGTGATTTCCACTGCCCTGAGCATATGGGAAAATGTGCAAGAAATACAGCTGGGCCGAGAGTCTATCAACACCTTTACAATGAGCACAAAAAGGACAAAGAGGTGACATTCACTGTGTGATTTTATTTATTTATTTTTTTCCTAGCAGCTATGGGCAGCAACAAAACGGAAGATGAATAGGCTATTGATCTAAAAGCAAACAGGATGGCTGTTTATTTTAACTTAGATGCTCATACACGGTGTAATATATTGCCACAAATTGTGTTCTAGCAATAAAAGAAAAAGCCAGAGGCACCGGAGGGTTAACAGACTAAAGCAGATTTATAGAGCTGAATTTCTATGCACTGAACACGTATGTTAAATGTGAGGGAAAGGCAAATGACACAACTTGTGCGAAGACCAGAAAAAAACAGACAACAATATCCATCATTGGGTTAAAATTGCAT
This sequence comes from Vanellus vanellus, assembly GCF_965231255.1. Lineage (NCBI taxonomy): Eukaryota > Metazoa > Chordata > Aves > Charadriiformes > Charadriidae > Vanellus > Vanellus vanellus. The sequence goes on from NC_138907.1 coordinate 16,216,161, forward strand.
CAGATATTTAGCAAGAGAACAAGTTCCTTGGCAGGATAAAGAGAACTAAGGAAATCTGGAGACCTAGTCCAGGGAACAGGAAAGCCCTCAGCAGAATATTGAATTGAGCTGAAAAATCTCAGCTTTGCCACACGGTTGATGCCCTAGGATAGATCCTCCTGTCCAAAAGGCAGAAAGAGAAGAATTGCACAGACCTATTGCTTTGGAAACTGCTGAGCAAATAGAAGAAACAACAGGATGGATATATTAAATTTTTTTTTCTGTGGAAAGAAGGAGGAATGAAAAAAGTGCTTTCCACCACCTACAAAGGAAGACATTTTTGGAACTGTGATTGATGCCAAGTATATCTCCATATAAATTTTTTAATAGATATATGTATAGACATATTTTTTACAATGAGCACAGCAGTAGGGTTCTGGCAGCTCTTTTTAGCAAACTGTGCTAGTCTTTGTGTGTGTTCAGCACCTCCTTTGGGGAGACCGTTTCCTCCTGCTGCTGTTTGGATGGTGTTCAACATCTGAGGTGTAACACATTTTTGATGGTATAGCGGGCTTTAGGTTTATATAGATGCAATTTTTTATCTAGGGAAAACCAGCAGAAGAATACACACCCAAAGGCAACCAGACATTTTGGGAAGGATGAGAATATTGGCTTCAGCTAACTAGATACATAAATTTTGAATAACAGAAAGAAGTTACAGGAGGGAAATTAATCCAGCAACGTGTCTTTGCTAACACACCTGTCCTGGTAGTTAATGAAAAATATGCAGAGATTCCATATTTTGAATGATGTGGAGGGAATTTGGGCCACATCTTAGAGGTTTTGAGACGTTGCAGTGTTAGCTCAGAGAATGAAATTGATGACCTCTACATGCTGAGATGGGGGCTTCCAAATGAACCGATAGAAATACCAGAGAGAGGAGCTTCGTTTCTGAACTTCTCTTCTATTTTTTCTCTTGAGTCTAAGGCATGTATTTGCTGCCTTCAGTTAGGTGTAATGTAAAACTGGAATGTCACAGGCACCCAACAGAGATGACAAGCCCATCCTTTGATTTGAACGTGGAGTCGGTGATGGCTGCGTGACAGTAACTGCAGCAGGGGACAGGAATGGGGAGGCTGGGGTTAAATTCCCTCTTCAGTCTGAAAAAATCACCTATATATTACCTGCTGCTAGGAAATCGTCTTCACCACCCTTTTACATTTCCCTGAAGATCATCCATCATCATTCCTTTTGAAGCTGGACGTCAGATTGACAAGAATCCAAGGGGGAAATTTCAAGGGGAGAAAGCAAGCAAGAGCTTGACCTTAATGTCTAGGAGTAAGGCATGCAGCATGGGTGGGGGAGACCTGGGGCTTCCGTCTCTGCTCCTGAGGGTGTTCGTGAGCGAGTCACTGGGTAAGCAATACAAAGCGGTTTTCTCTGGTCATGTCGATGAATGACAGAGGCTGTAGTTTCTGTGGTTTTGGTTGAACTCGGTGCTTCAGTGTGCTCCAGGTGTATTTTCTGCTCGGTGGCTTTTGGCTGTGGTTTGGCTTGGGTTACCCACTCTGCAAATTCCAGACTGCCTTGGGCAAAAGAGAAGTACCTGGAGAGAAGGTCCATTTAGCAATGATGAGAGTGACTCGGAGCGTATTCAAGAGCAGATCTTTGAGTGCCCAAGGCTTTGCAATGAACTGTAAAAATCTGCAGCTTCTCATATGCCTAAGCAGGCTGGGTAGCAGCTTTGTGTACGTGTGATGCAAGTTTTGGATTTACGTACACAATTTCTGCCAGTTTGGCATCCAAAATGTGTCAGTACGACTTTGGATCTTGCCCTTTGTGCAGAATACAACTGCTTAAAGAATTAAAATTGTGAGCACCCTGTGGAAAGAATAGTGTCTGGGATGGGGTAGTATATCCTTGGTGGAGCTTTGAGAAACTTCTCTGTCAGTATGGAGCAGCGTGTTAATTTTGTCTCTGGCTATTCAGGACTGTACCAACTATTAAGTAATTAGGATACAGTTAAGCAGGAGAGAGTCACTTCCAGTCTAAACACTGTTGATTTTGTCAGCTTTCCCAGTTTCTAAAACCTGGATACCCTTCATGGAAACAGCTGCCTTCTCATGAGCTTTGACATTTACACAATTTTAGAAGGTCTTTTGGTTTTAATATACACGTGAGTGTGTATATATATAAAATATCTTATATCTATACATGTAAAGATATATGAAGATATTTTTAATGATGTAAGCAGTACTCCATTTTAAGGTATAATTTAAGGTACATCACAAATGAACTCCTGATTTAGGAGGAAACTGAGTGAATTTGGTGGCAGCAGTAGTTTGATATTAGAAATGGGTTACTTATATTTCCCATTCTTGCTTGAATTTTACAAACGTTTCATTCTCCTTGAGAATTCATACTTTTAAAAATTTTGAATAAAGTGAAATCACTTCTTCCTGCTTTTTTATGAACACCAGAATAGATATAGAGGACTGTCTTTTCACTGGATCTTTTAATATAAAAAGGTATTATATATGTGTACATATATGTATACGGTGTATATCACATAAAATCTATTATAAAAGTGGTAAAGACCATATGTGATTTTGCAGACGCACAGATCTGCATACATATTTGACTATTAGAAGCAAATATAGCCAAAAGTATCTTCCAAAGCAACTTCAAAAGTTGAAAGCACATCTCCTTTTGGACTATAATGCCACTCACATGCCTCCATACCTAACTCGCTCATGGAAGCAGTTCTCCTTAATTATTGCGATGTGTGCGAGCATTTTTCTCTTGGTCAAATTCTGCTTAAACAGTTGAAAAACTGCACGTGCTTAATTTCCTTCCTAAAGTTGGGGTTTCATATTCTCCTATATAATAGCTAATAGCAGTATAAGTCATCTTGAGCAAGGCAGAGCAGTATGAAAAAAGAAAAAAAAATTGCCATCCTTTTCTGCCTAGAGGCCAGCAGTTTCACTGAGTGTGGTATGGGAGACGTGGAGCTCAGAATATACGGCTTCAGGGAAGAAAAATGATTTTAAATATTTCCTTGTGTGGAGTCGATTTTAATTTGCAGATAACCACCAGTGACTGTATTGTGTTCACACCTTCAGTCTTAAAAATCTTTCTTCCTCATAAAAGATGGAGTTGATCTGTAAAAAGGAACATCCTTTGAACCAAGGAACTGTCATTAAGTGTGCCGCTGTAGATATCTGCCTAAGGAAAAACATTTTTTCTGATTTAAGTCTTCTTTATCTTCTTTAGTGTTTGTGTATTTGGGCAAAAGAAAACAATGGAAAAGTGGAAACCCTCTTATTTTTTGCCTTTCTGTGATTCTTCCTCATTCATTAATTTCCTTTCCTCCACCTCGCATCCAAACACTAAGTTGAAATGCATTCACTTTTGTGTGTGAGTGTTATTTTTACAGATAGGCTTTGAATCTTTTGGAATGGAAAGATGGCAGGTAATTCTGGCAAATTGCATTCTATTTTCTTTTGTTCTGTCAGTCAGATGCTCAAAATTAGGAAACAGTTCTCAGAGATGAAGGCCAACTGGTAATCTGAGCAGAGTTGTAAAATGAGATTTCCAAGCTGCGGAGTCTAAAATTCAAGTATTTTGTTATCTCAGTATTTCGTTACAACTTAAACGAATTTGTCAATAAGGGTGGAGGTCATTATGGATGAAAATGCCTCTTTATGATGAATTTTGACATTCAGGTGAATGGTGGAGAGGAGAAAGCAGAGACTCAAGGGCTCTGAAAGAGTCAGCTTGAGTCTTCGGTCCCTGCTGGGATGAGAGGAACAGGTTAACTGAACAGGCACCCATCCAAAAATGAGCTGTGAGACCAATTTTTGTACTGAGAGGATTTTCAGTGAGCTGCACGGGCCTGTTTGGACGTTGCCAGCATTAAAAGGTGAAGTGAAAATTTTGCTGGCAAGAGAAGCATTTGTATACGCGGTCAAGAACTGACTGTTCAATCTGAAGATCTCCTATCATTACTGAAGGAGACTCACACATAGAATGGGGGTCTTGTTCTGGACAAAGGTAATTTTCCTGAGAATGCACCCCGACTCGCAAAAAGCCCTGCTGGCGACACGTGCTTCAAGCTACCATTTAAAGATGTAGCCGCTTTCACTATCTAGCACTGCACACTTCCAATCAGAGAAACATCGTTTAGCCTGGTTTTCCAAGGAAAGACTTGTGTGATCACATTTCTTGCCATACACGTGTGTACACATGAACTTAAGCATGCACTTTTATGTTTTCCTCATTCTCCAGTATTTATTTAATCTATTTGGTTAATTTCAACCAAATTTCAGATTTTCTCTTGGCTAATTTCAACCAAATTGCCCAAGTCTCAGAGATACTGCATTTCTAGAAGTCTTATAAAACTGAGCAACCAAAAAGAAGAGAACCTATTACTGCCTCAACTTGAAAGAATGTTCCCGTGAGAATTCAGTCCTTATTAAACATTAGAAAATCTACACAAGGGAAAGCCATAGGAGACAGAAATTAGGAAGAATTCAGAGGTCATTAGTTTTACTGCTCATGAAGCTACTCCTCAAAGTTTAGCAGGTTCTTGAGCAGACTTGAATCTCAATAACACTAACTGCTTCTTCAGCTGGGAGTAGGGGGAAAAACGCAAAACCCAGAAGTGTGAGTGGGCAAGAAAATGCATTTCATGTGTCAGCAGCAATGGGTGCCGCCTTATTTTTTGTCAGCTCTTTCATGACGATTAGATTTCTTAAATGTGATGGTTTGCCAATAAAATAAAACATGTTTTTTAGAAATTGAGAGGCTGAGCCAGTTTTTCAGCCTTCTTTTACTTAAATCTGTTTTACCCTAAAATATAATTACTGTGATCATAGATTTGCACACTTAACCACTTAAGGATAATGTTAAAATAGCTTAAATGACTATATGCCAGACTTTTGTACTTATTCAGCCGAGTTTCAGTCAGATCAATTCTGCATATTATATTTCAGAGATAAATTAGATCTTGGCAAGCATGAAGGTCTGGGCCTTTGTGCAAACTGCAATTAAAGGTCAATACCACTAAAACATAACAAACAGAAATCTTAGAAAATAAATTGGCTCTGTCAGATGTACTTCAACTATATCTAGACTGTAGGCTCCCTGAACACGAAATGGAAGGAAAATGATATGGATTGGTTTGAGTAAAAAAAGGCAAGTACTCCAGAAATCGGGAGGAGTTGATCAGGGAGATTTTGCTCCAGCATTTTTTTCTTTTAACTAGCAGGTAGTTATACATTCTTTGTATAATGGAGAGATGAAGACATTTCATCTAATATAAATGAGGACTTTTACGCCGTTACCTTCTTGTAACACAGCAGTAAGGAATTTGCAACTAAGCTTTTCCTAAATTCAATCCACATAATTTCCTACTGTGTGTGTATCAGGGTAAATCTTTCCCTTAAATCGGTCTTAGAAAGAGCCGTATATTGGAGGAGATTAGTCCCTGTCTTTCTAGTTCAGGTTTCTGGAGCCAGACCAGGGGTGACAAAGACCTAATGTGGTTGGCTTTGTCACCGCCTTGCAGCAGCAGTATGTGCCCCACAACAAACGCATCCTCTGACCTAACGCATATGCACTATAGACCTTGAATTGCAACCACGTGCCCTGGCACAGGGATGTGCCAACGCATGGGGACTCGGCAGCTCTCCAAGTGCTTTCTGTGGCAATGGTGCTCGGCATTTTCCTTGTTTATACGTTTGTCACTGCAATGTATGAAAGGCAGGGAGGAAAAAAGCGACCTACGCAACTCCTCTTTCTTAGCTCATCTGTGAAACCTATGATCCCCCAGGGTGTGATAATTATTTGTGGTGCTACTTTCTATAAAGATGATGATTGTGTTTTCAAGGCAGTTCTGTTCACTAAGAAACACTGATTTCTTTAAATCTTTTCACTGGGGGTTTTCTAGGCTATTGCTTGGTCATTCCTTATTGTACTTGTTGCCCTATTAATTTTTACATGTGAAATAAAGCAGTAGACCATGAGTTTAGTGTTAGAGTTCCCTTTTCTTGTAGTACAGCAAATCTGTCCTTGTAGACAGCAGATGGAGATAAGCTGGATGCTAAATGTTTGACCATCGCCTCAGCGATGCATAGAAAACTGAGGAAGCTAGTGTGATATTAAAGAAACAGGAAGATAATACTCGAAGAAACTGTGCTGGAAAGGAATGCTTGGTATTTGACTTTGTGTTGGAAAGGAGTATGGGCATTGAATCCAATGGTAGCCTCTGTGGTACACGTTGAGATCTTTGTCTTTTCTGAAATTAAAAAATGCCAGCTTGTGACACTAAGTTAGCAGAAATGAAGGTTTGTTTTAGGGAGAGTTGCCTTTTTAACCTTCTCCACTGACATACAATGCATGTCCGTACCCAAAGATCATGTATTATTGATTATGTGCATGTTAAATAATTCCTGTTAGTCCCAGGTTTTCCCCTACAATGAGTATAGTAGCAGGTTTTGGTTGATGGGCTACATTTATATGGCAATTAAAAAAAAAATGTAACAAATGTAATGTGGTTTCTTATTCCCTAGCCTTCGTGTGTGCAGTAACAAAAGGCATGTCTGAAATAGGCAATGGGCAAGGAAGCCTTTCTGTTGTACTGTGAGGGATGATGAGACTTGAAGAGCTCATGTGGAATGCAGGTGGTGACCCCTTCAGCAATGGGAAGGTCAGATCTGTGCTGAAGAAGTCTCCGCCAGTAAACTCAGCTGAGTACTGGACCTTCAAGAGGAAAGCGGTGTTTTGACACGTGTGGGTTTGTTTTTTTTTTTTCCTGGCAGGGTTTCCAACAGAAAACAGTTTTCAGCAAAACCTGATTTAGCTGGCAAACCATGATGTGGCATGTATATTCCCACGTTGCTTGATGTAGACTGTTATTTTTGTTCACCTCAGCAAAGGCTCCATTACTGATGCTGTGGGGGTTGTGTAAGGTAGCAGAGCTCTCAGAGGTACCAGCAGAGCTGGTCTGCTGCCGGCGTGTTTGCTTTTTTAGCGAGTATGTTAGTCCTGGTTTTTCAAGCCTGCAGCTGGGAGTCTTTGGCTTATCTACAACAGGAGAGCGCAGGCAGGGGCAGCACGAAATGCTCTGACCTGCAACCCTGTTCTCCAGCGGTCACCTGTGGCAGCACGGGAATCATTCCCGTCCTCATTCATTTCTCTGCCGAGGAAAAATTGTTCACAAAGAAGGTAGCGTTCTGTGTCCCCCTAGAACTAGACTTGGAGTCAGCAGTTCATTTCAGATCATCCTGTGAACGGCTCTTAGGTGGCAATGTAAGCGCGTTCTCTGTACAGCTGACATCAGCATTTTTCTCTGGGTGCAGACATGCTGCGAATAGGTTATCGTGTATCGCCGCCACTGTGCTGGGGTTTGCTGAGCTGTAGATGTACCCGTTCGGTTAGGTGTAGGAGAACTTCCAGTTTCGTTACGGTCAAAAAAAGCAATTCAAGCAGTTAACACGGCTCCTCCTGACAGAAGTAGGTCATGGAGGGATCTTCTGGGCAGCTCAGGCTCTAGAGGGGGCTGGTGACTCCCATTAAGGGAGTAAGGAGGAGGTGGGAGGTGTCTTGGGCAGCCATGCCCCGGAGAGGGCTCAATTCTGCAGCCTGAGATACGAGATTTTCAGCATTTTGTCAATTCTTTCAATATGTTTATAACCCTTTTGTATTTTTCTTTAATCCATTTAGAATAGGTTTTGAATGCTGCTGGTGTACCCTATGATGTCTTAGGTTTCACGGAGTAGGATTCATCAGTGGGTAACAAACACGCATGCTTAATGACAATGTTAGGGGCTAATATGCCCTTATACACTTCGTTAGTAACTGCCTATTTTGCAGCTATGTTTCAGTTAATTTGAGTGTGAAAAATAAAGATGGGTAAAGAATAGTGCCATTCATTCACTGTTGATGGGGAGCCAATTACTCTGTTGTTTCCTATCGCTTTTTATTTGCATGTTCGAGATTAGCCCTATTCTCAGAAGAACAGCTTTGGGCAGCAGTTTGCACCAGGAGCTATAATAGCTTTTCTTCCCCTACAGTGATGGTAGAAAACCTGATCTTAGAAAACCTTACTGAGTTTCAAAGCCCATCATGTGAAACATACAGCAGGACATTAAAAATAAACAGGATGGCTGCAGCCAGAAAGAAAAGTGTGATTTTGAAAATCCTGGCTTCCCTTGATATTGTAGGTGAATACATATTTTTATATATCTCTATATTATCAGGGAATTAGAGATCACATTGATAGGAGCGTTTAGAAGACTGACAAATTTTCAACTTGAAAAAAACCCCGCCTCTGCTAAATTCCTACTGTCTACTATGTAGTTCTGCCTGCAACTGCTTCTCTTTGCCCCTTTGATGGTCAGGTTGCTCACGTACTGGTGTATGTACGATACTCTACATGGTATCGGGATGAGCCATCAGTGTTGCAAACTGCTTACGTTATTGCTGTTGGTAATTACGTAATTGCATTTTAGTATCCTTATACTTGGGTTCAGTGCAAGCTAATATTGATTATATCCTGATCAGTACGCTTGTAATTTCTAGTTATATGCTTCTGCTTTGGCTTCAAATAATTTCTGTCTTCCATGTTGTTTTCAAAACAGAAATCAATATACTGTGCTGCTATCACCCGGGAGCTCTATTGCTTTAGCTGCCTCTGTTTCTCGTCCTTCTTTTGCCTTATCCGGTGCCCGGCTGAGCATTTTGTGCCAGCTGTATGGAGGAGGAAGAACAGATAAGATGGCTTTATCTGGAGAAGTATGTGTGTGGGAAAAGCATAATACAATACAGCCTTTACCAATCTCTACTTTGCCCAAGAGCAAAAGTAACTTGGTGAGATGTCTTAGTACAAAAGAATACGTCCCTGGCTTTGACATAAGCGATCAGTTAGTTGCATGTTTTTGTCTTAGTGGAAACCACTCCATATGTTTTTCATTTTTGTCATCAGTATTTTCACACAAGCCTTGACTCGGTGGTGATTTTTTGGGAAGGGCCTGAGGGAAGGACAAGAAGGATCCTCAGTTCAAGATGAACTTGACTCTGGGGAAAACTTCTGGCCAAGAATTGATGACTGCGCGTCTTTCACTTAGGAGGGGGGAGAAAATTTACTGATGATGAGGAAGAACATATTGATCTTGAGCATGTTCTTAATGAGAAATGACTAAAGCAAATGGACTTCTGGCTAAATTCAGAGTGGTCAGAAGATGAAAGGGAAAGGAGAGACAAAAAGCAAATGAGTTATTTGTATGTTGCGTTTTCTGGCAACAGTATTGCTACCTTAGTTTCCTCTACTGCACAACAGGGATATGGAGAAAGACTTCAATCAATGGGAAATGCTAGTTTCTAGAACTCCACCGGGGTTTAAGTGCTGTACTCCTCCTCTCAGCCAACCTTGGCTGAAGTATCCAGAAAGGAAGCTCACACGGGTCCATTTAATGTTGAAAAAGCCCTTAGTGTACGGCAATAAATTCTGTTGCGGCTTTAATCAGCGTTCAGAAGGTGGTGTAGCAGAGGCAGCTCGTTGCCAGTTGCTGGACATAGGGTGTGCCCAAAAGACAAATTGCTTGAAAGCCCTAATCCTGCACAACTGCCTGCATCTTCGCAGCACCTTTCGGCTCATGCAGTTCTTCTGAACTCAAGCTTCCTTTGAAGTTGGGACTCACAAAGGGGAGTCCTGGAAACTATGGGAGAAAGTTAGCCAGCTGAATACCTCCGTGGCTGTGTGCATGCAAGGGGAATGACTGTATTCTCCACGCTTCAAAATTTTCACGTTAGTATACTCTTACAATTTTATGTGTTTTAATTTTTTATTAAAGTATTATACACAGTGGTTGAACAAAACATTTACATTTTCTTTAAAAAAAAAAAAAGGGGTCTTGCATAAATTGGGATTTTTCTTCGTAAAGTAATTTTGAGGCTTTTAGAAGATCATAAAAAGGATCACTTTTGGTTGCCCTGGTTGTTAGTATTCCAAAATACAAATCTAAACATTAGTATAGTACTGCGTTATTCCCTTCTCTGCTGCAAAGGAAAAAAAAAAAAAAAGGAACAGAGAAGCCCGTTATATATTAATAAAGTCCTTTGTTGAAGTAGGTCTTAAGGGGCTAGTGGTAAAGACAAGCATAATTTGTGAAATTATTATTTCTGTTATTTTAATAATAGGGGGAAATTAAAATGAAGGCAATCATGTTTGGGAAGAATGGTATTACCCTTGATTGTGCAACAGCATGCAGCGTCTGTTCAAGTGGAAAAGATAAAAGATTATTCAATGTGGGACAAATAGATTTAGGGCAACATGATTACAGTTTTATTGAATAATGGGCTGGAGTGCGAATGATATAATTTCTAAAGTGTTTCTTTAAACAAGATCTCTTAGCCAAGAGGAGCAATATGGCTTAGGAACTGCTGGAGATGAAATTGGAGATGAAGTTTGTGAAAATCGGGATATGTAATATTCACATGAAGAAAATGAGTTACAATTTTAATAGGGTTGAAAATGAAAAGGAGATAATTTTTTGTCATCCTTTTGATTCTTCTCTATAAATCCTCTTATAATGATGGAAGACTTGCTTTCTCTAAATCCCACCTCTACCTATGTGTGGACCTGTGTGTGTACATGATGTGAATGCTGATAAATGAACTGATAGATTTAGTTTTAATGATTTGGCCCATTAAGGCACCCACTTGTTATCCTAGTCCTTCTTTGGAGGTTACGATTTCTGCAAAAAGAATGACAGAGCAAGATACGAACTGCTGCCTCAGCTGCTGTGCTTCACAGCGCAGAGTATTAATGTGGGTGAGCACTGAAAGTGATGAAATAAAAATAACTGTAGGAATCACTTGCAAAATATTTCCTTTACAAATCAAGAAAGTGGAATAAAATAAATAAAACAGAATATGCTCTTAGAAGAGAAAGGCTCTTTCCCTCTGATTGTTTAAAATATTAAATATATTCAGTGAATTAAAAAAAAAAAGGCAAAATAATTTTAACATTTTATTAAAGTAAAATTGATTCATTACTTTGGATCAGAATTCAATTATTTTTGTATTTTCAGTCCTCCAGGCAGGAACTCTACGCCTGGCATTCCCCAGGTTCAGATATGCGTGACTGACTTTACGTACCACACTTTTTCCATTGGCTTCAATACACAGGTCATCAGCCCTAGAGAGGAACAAATTTATGTAGCTTTCTGGGCTTACAGCCCCGATGTGTATAATTTACTTGGAATTAATTTCTTTTCTATCAGCATATTTGAGTATGTTAAAGAGTAACCTGTTAATTTTAAAACTTATTTTGGGTTTTTTTTTTTTTGGCAATAAGTGTTTTCTCTGTGAGATTGTCAGAGCTTTTCAAATATTTGGTGATGTTTGTAGGTTGGTGTTTATCATTTTGGAAAATATTTTGAGAGTTAGTTTCACAATTTATCCATCTGGGCTTAATAATTGTTGGTTAAATGAAGAAAAAATCCACCATAATATTGTTATAGCTAATACTGTTTAGTATTAGCTACTATTTATGGCCTGCTCAGGCAACGATTGAGACTTAGGAAAGAATTAATAGCAAGACAAAGGTTTTAAGCACAGGCTCTGAGATGTGGCTATCAAAGCACAGGGGAGCTGGCCTGCTCCTCCTGCTGCCACGGGCAGACCTCCCGCCCGCTGCGACGGCCAAGGCTTTACCCGCTGTGAAAATGTTTTGGGTTTTTTTTGTTTTTTTTTTTTTTGTTTTTTTTTTCGGAATCAGACGTTGAACGGGCTAATACGAGGGACTGTACTGTGCAGTTGTGGATGGACAAGGGCTGTGCTTTGTAATCGCTGGTGATACGGAGCCTGCGGCCCTGTTTGAGGTGGTTTCTTTGCCAGCAGAACTGGGTGCTGGCTGCCCAGGCTCGCCGAGGACAGCTCTCGATTCACTGTAGCCAAAAAGGCTCCAGGCAGCATCGCTGTGAGGATGAGCCCCTGGTTCCCTCCTAGCTCGCATCGGAGGGGAACTCTGTCACCTTTCCTAGCGGTACGCAACATTATATTCCAACCCGGTTGTAAGCGAATCCTGGTGTTGGTCCACAGGAGGCCAACATCTGTCTTAAGGTAAAAGTGGCTATTTCAAAACAGGAGTCCTGTCAAAATAAACCTGAAGAACCTATTAAAAACGTAAAGAATCTTTTTTCTGCCATAGAATTTGTATTTTGGAGTGGCTGGTAAGTCTGAAGATGCATCAAAAAAATAATACGCTGCTGATAATGCGCACAGCTTCTTTCTAACTGTGCAAACATGTCACACATCTTGTTCCTTCCTTCCTTCCCCCATCCACGCAGCTTCTTCTGGAAAAAGTAGGAAAAGCAGAAGGCCAGGGGTCAGCTCCCCTCCACCCACCCCCAGTTCAGTGGGAGCTTTGTCACCCACAAACTGGTTTGGATTTTCAAAGGCGTGTGTAGTACATACCCTCTGGCGGAGGACTGTAGCTGCCTCTTGTTTTCCTTGTTTGTGTTGTGTCGAATGGTTTACCTGAGCTGCAAACAGGGTTTTACAGGCCCCAGTGAGGTAGGGGGGCTGGTTGCTGGGGGATGTGGTTTAACACCGAATGATGGGAACACGCAGTTTGTGTTTCTTTCAAATCTTATGAGTTCTTTTGTGCAAATGATGGTAAAACCGCTTTAATGAATGTATATGGGACTGCAAATGAAAACTGCTGAACACTGCTGCTTGTGTTCCAGACCCTCTGTAGTTTTGGTTGTCACTGGAGCAATAGAAGAGAAATGATTCTATAGTTTTAATTTAAATTCATTTTAGGACTTACATTTTTGATTAAAGTTTGATCCTTTGTCACTCACAAGCAATAAATCTGGATAGTGTCATGAGAGGAAATAATTTACACGCAGGACCAAGTCCTCAGCAGCTGTACAGGGGGTTTTTGAAGCTGTGTTTGTTTACGCTAGGTGAGCATTTGTGCTGCTGTATTTATTGCATCACGAGTGTTTTGTTCTGAATAAAAGCAGGCCCCTGTTCATCTTCAGGAGAAAGAAGTAGGCCCTGAGTTGCTCTAAACAGCTGTAACACCTCTGGCCTTGGCAGCTGTCTGCTGAAATTATAACTTTGTATTGGGAACATGCCCTCACCTCCAGTTTTTAATGGTGGCGGACAGTACATTTCCATCTGTTGTTTCCTTTGTGCATTTTTTTTATACACTTACGTTGATGTATATCCAGATATATGCTTATTTACCCAGCTGTTATTCCAGGATAATGCCTATTCTGGGGCTAGAAATGCTTCTGAAGGGCTCCAACAGTGGTGCCAGGGTCTGTCTTTCTGGCTGGAGACCGCCATGGCCAGTGCACCTGGAGCAATCTTTTCCCATCACAGCAATAGTGGGGGCTCCTTAGTTTGTTTTTTCCTATTTTGCCAATCCCACTGTCTACTTTTCTCTTTTTGAAGTAAAGAAAACTCATCTGCTAAACATTGCCCCCAGTCCTTCAGTCCATCAGAACAGGAGCAGGAGATGGGTGTAAAATGAAGAGCAGCGTGAGGACAATATAGTTACTTTGGCACAAGGGAACCTGGAAAAAAAAATAAGATGTCTCACTGTGTTATTTTACATTTAAGCTAGTAATATCTAGAGATGAAGTCCTACCTCTGAAATACGGTACGAAGCAGTTCCATTAATGCTGGAAAAGGATGAATTGAATACAAATGATTTTGTTATATCATCTATTTGATGATTTTAGATAAAACATTAAAAGTCCCAATGTTTATATGAATTCTTCCCCTGAAAAAGAAATCCAAGTAAGGGCTAAGATTTTTTAGGTGTGATGATTTCATCAATTAAGTTTAAATTTAAATGATTCTGTGTGTAGAACCAGAACCTGATGGGGTCATTATCATGGGAGAAGGGAAAACTATAGCTGCTGATCAACTTAAAGAAAATCCAAATCAAACAAGAAGAAACATTTTTATTTGGTTCCTTGCACTTAAAAAACCCACCCTGAAACAAAACAAAAACACTAACACCTCCCCGCCCCCCCCCCCCCCCCCCAACAAAATAAAACACATACCACCCCCCCCAATTTAATGTGAAGATGCAATCTTCCTTATGTAGGTTGTGTTTCTAGTGGGGTACATTAAACCATCTTAAATCACTGAGGGCTGAATTTGGGATTTTATTGTGAAGACTGTCATGTATTTTTTAGCTTATTTTAATCACTCACTGAACGGCTGTTTTTTCATACCTCTATAGTCATGTCTATGAAGGAAAAGTGCTAAAGTAGAAACAGAAATATGATCCTATCTAGGAAAAGTGAGAGTTTTATTTATGTGTGAATACAGCGCTAATAACATACATATAAGGCAGAAAGCTTTAGAGCTCCCTCCTAATTGGTGAACAGTTAGTACTGCCATAGTAAAGAATAACTCTTCTTTGTATATTTTACAAATATTTACATAAGCAATAATATTATTTACCATTACCACTTCATATCTTGGAAAATTGCTCTTAGATCATATGCATTTACAAACAACAACAACAAGAAGCCAGCTCTCGCACAAACAAAATAATTAGCATCCATCTCTAGTTCTCTATCTGCTGAAATTATTGAAAGCCACAATAACTGAATCTGCTGATGTAAACTTCTCATAGCTGTTAAATCACACCAAAATAAAACCTATAATTGGCTGCTGCAAGCTGCAGGATCTGTTCCAGGTCATCACACACATGAAGCATCCTTTGATCCCTTTCCTTGCGTGCAGCCTTAATCCATCTCTTGTTGTTTTAACTTTTAGTTTGCATCACAATTCCACTGCTTGCTTTTACCTCTCTATCCTATCATGTAAATCAAGTGATAACCCAGGAATGGTTGTGGTAAGTGACCTAGTCTTAAGTAACAAGGACTGTTTGTGGCTATGAGGACAAGCTCCCCTACTGATGTGGTGGCTGGAGTGTGGTGCGGAGGAGCGCGCCTGTATTTTCCTGTTGGTTTTAGACTTTTCATGGTGTTAGGTGCTCTTGGCCTAAAGCTACATTCTCAGAGATGCACAAGTCTGTAGCAGCTTGCTGGTCAGGCTGGAGATAGGGCAGAATGGTACAGATCTGAGATCTAACGCCCTCCTCCTTTTGATGTTTGAAAAAGTTCAGATCAGTGTTTGAAACTGTGCGTCTGGTTGACCTGTGCTGTGTAGCTGAGATTGTTTTTTTTTGTTTTGTTTTGGTTTGTTGGTTTTTTTTTTTTTTTTTTCTGGGAAAATACCTGAAAACTCAGAAGCTTATGCAGATTGCTTAAATATACAAAACTGAGCTAGAAATTCCATCAGCACAAGTTTGTCTGTGAAATTTATGGGATCTCATCATCAAGTCCAGACTGGGAGGTAGAACTGTAAGACCCTTATCTGAACATTTCAGACCTAAAAAAATATTATTTTTTTTGTCTGTAAGTGGTCAGAGGTTGAGCACTGGTTTTGTCATGTTTGTGTCATTCTATTAAGATCATTTCCCTCATACATGAAAACAGAGGCATAAACTCTGACAGGAATAGCTGTAGATTTAGTGGTTGCAGTATGAGTAGATGTTAATGTGCAAAATCTTGTAACAAACACACAGATTAATTGAGCAACTGCAATATAGAGGAACGTTTTTCATTGTAGGGAACAAACAGGCAAGGACAGGTGGCCTTTTTAATGTAAGCTGATGATTAATGCGATGCGATATGAGTTACAGAGTGTATTGATAGCTCACTAAACCTCCTCCGTATGAGTTCTCTTGGGAGGCTGTAGAAATGCATTATTTGTCACACAGATATACTGGGAAAGTTTTAGTTGAGATTAGTTCTTCTTTCTTGCTTCACTGTTTCTGATCAGACAGAAGTGGCATGCCTGACTCCAATTCTGCCTCAAAGCAAAGTTGTCTACTGAAAGAAATTAGGACAACTAACCGTACCTTGGAGAGGTAGCGACATCGTTTATTATCTAGAAGAGCAAAATGAACACAATTGCTAACTAAGGTGATCAAGGTTAATTTGCACACATAGTATTTGATTTAGTTCATCCTGGTTAGTTTTCTTTTTTTTTTTTTATTTTTTTAGGGGATTCATCTGGGGCACCAGACATCTCACCTTGCAGTCTTTCTCAACTGTGGTTGGATGATCCTCTTTAATCCAGACCTAGAAAAGGGATCTTTATGCACAATTTTGTTTGGGTTTTTTTTTGTTCACTTATTTTAAAAAAAAAATAAAGGAGGATGCAGATATTTCAGATATTTCTGGGCCCACACGTTTTGTTGAGAACCAAAGGAGTACATTTTCCTAACGCATCTTTCTGAGATATTATCTGGCCCCATTCAAACTGGCTGCATGCACACTTATTCCTGTGAATGGTGATTAATGAAACAACAAATGCAGCTGATACTTCAGTGACCTTCTCATTCACCTGGAACCACTCAGTTATAGCTGGGATGATAGGTGTGTTATTCATACTGTCTATCATTTGCAAAGAATATCTCCCTCTTGCTAGGTAAAACCTGGCTGAGTGTTTTGTTGCCTGTGTCCCATGCTGTTGTGGGGCTAGAGGGTGTCTTGCTTTATGCTTATGTTGTTGTTGATTATTCTGACTCTCCTAGTGTAAACCGTGCGTCTGCAGCTGTTCCTTGAAGGAGTATTCATTTTTAAAACATGGGAAATTTCCATATTTGCCATTACTTTAGCAAAAAGGAATTCAACGTGCATATTCCTTGTAGGCTGTTGACTAATTCCCAAGGCAAAATGTACCCTTTAGCTTTACCATCTCACTCAAATTTGCCTGTTTTGTGCAAAGAAAATACGTTGAGCTATGATCCTGACAAGTGCAGTTATGAAAACATATTTAATTTTGATATTACACAGTCTTAAAATATAACTGGGCGGCTAGTTGGTCAGAATATGCAGAGCAACATATTTTGTTTTGATACACATGGCTGAGCAAATAAATTACCTACGCATTTGTAATTTTATCTTCGGCGGTTTTCTTGAGGGAGATGGGTGAATACTCATAATAGCCTAAATCATATTTTTTTCTGCAAAATATTAATGAAAATTAGGTTGTTGATTCTTTAAATAACGATAGCAGAAGCAGCAAATAGAACCAATTAATCTTTATGAGTAGATAGATTCATCATAGTTATGTGTTCGTACTGCCTTCGCATCAACCTCTGGAAAGAAATTTAGGAGAGAACCGCTGCTCAGCTGTAAGTGCCAATTTGTCTGATGCACTTTGGCAGGTGTTGCTGCCTCCACAACTTCAAAAGTACCGAAAGAAAAGAGGATTGGAGAAGGGTTTATATCACGATGGCTCAAGCTTGAGGAAACACCTAAGGCTTCACTTCACAAGAATCTCTGTCTCCTGGGAGGCTGAGGAACAGCTGCATCAGCGCTGGGTGTTGTGCCTGCTCGGGCTACATTTCTGATGGAGGGAAACTTCATGAACCTGTGGACTTGGGAGCCAACTCTGGCTTTGAACTGGTTTAGGCGAGTCCTTGAGGGAGTTGATTTTCGAGCAGTTGGGCTTGTTGCGCAACGGCATGTGTTTCTCAGGTACTCCTGGGTTGGTGTGTATTCACATTTGATTATCAAAGCGGGTGTTTTAAACGTATGGTTGAGCAGCCTATGGAAACCGGCCTTTGTTTAAGAACATCGGTCCTTGTTACAGCAAACGGGCTCAGCTACGTGCAACAGTAGCATGGGTTAAAGTTGGCAGGAGCTGTGTGTTTGACTGGGAGCCAAGGCCATTAAACCCCTGAAGTTTTGTTTTTATTTTTTTTTTTTATTTCTTTTAGACAGTGGAAGTGGGACTAAGATATTGGAAAGCAATAAAGAAAAAAATCTCTATGAACACCTATTTACACTATTTTTAAACTGCGTCTTTTGGAATTGAGCCCAGGAGCAAACGTGAATGGTGCCAGAGGCCGTAGGTATAGGAATGCATGCTGTTCACTCCGGGCATAAGTCAAAATGACAAGTTGTTTAAGTCTTAGTTGAAATGGTACTGCTCTTTAAAATGAGAATAAAACTGTAAACAGATCCTTAATTAACTTAGTAGGTGGCAGGTAGAGCTGGTAAAATACCTTTTGTTGAAAATATTTGATGAGTGGTAACATTTATCAAAAATATCTTATAACGTTCATATTGAAAGGGATGACTGAAAAGCTTAGCTCATAAATGCAAAGGATTTAATTGAAGCATTTTAACTCAGAGAGGTCTGAAAATCCCATTTTATCATTCTAACTCAATACTTTTGCAGTAATGTGAAATTTTTCCACATCCACTGTTTAGAATGTACCGAGTTTAACCAATAGCAAAATGGGTAGAAGTTTTTCCTTTGGACATACTAGCAGTGAAAAGTATCTAAAAAAAAATTAGTTCTATTTATAAGTTATGGTCTCTTCATCCATGCTCCATAATTAATACATATTTTCCGGTAAGAGAAGCACTCAAGTGCTCTGAAGAAGTTTATCTAAACAAGATGAATAAAAAAAGTACTGATTTTTATAGATATATAATTTAGGTAACATACCAAAAAATTTTCGCAAGCATGTTACCGAACAAAGTGTAATGTAAGTTTCAGTAGAATTCTTCCAGCAATTCTGCAGTAGGTTGCCTGTGTGTGCAGTCTTTTCTCCAGCAGGACATACGCTCATGTTTCTTTGGCATAAGAGTGTGGAATGAGCAACCACTACAAAATGCAGTCTGAATTTACCCCCTAATTAATTTCTTCACATATTTTTCCTGGGTTCATAACGGGAAACCTGTTTTGTGCCACATCCTCAGATAACACAGCATCTATCTTAAACAGAACATTTATTGTAATTGAAGATTACTGTTAACTCCTAATATCATTTCTACATCAAAATAGATCAAGCTTTAGAATGAAACACCAGGGGGGTATATAAGTCTTAATTCATTCCATGTGATACTGAAATGTGTAAAGAAAATTATTAAGCCGTTACTAGATAGAGTAGAAAAGGATTACGATTTTATTTTTTCCCCAGAACATCTGCTCTAAGTCTTCAAACGGTTCCTAAACCTGACTAGGTTAATCACTGAAAGCAAAATAGCCATAGATCAACAAACACCAAATGGAATCTAACGTTTCCATTTTCCAAGATGCAAAGTGCACCAACGCATCTTTGCAACCCTCCCAATGGCAGCCCATCTGCAAGCGGTATATGCACTTTGTGGTATACAATTGACTTCATCAAATACATCGAGCGCGGTCAGGAAACTACGCAGGTGAAAAATAGCACTAGGAGCTAGAACAAACACATGCACAACCATCAATAAAGGACAGAAACACTCCTTTGTTTGTGGAAAAATACTTTCTGTGGGTTTTTTTTGCAGTGCATCTCCTAGCACTACACACAGCTTTGATAACAAAGCAGGGTGGGCTTGGAGCACACGAGCTAGGTTCCTTGCAGTTGAAACTAAACGGCAAAAAGGATTCTCAGGAAGGCACCTGAAGCGCTCCAGCTGCAAACGGACACTCAGTCCACAGGAGCCAAAAGGATCTTGTCAAACATGAGACCTATATAAGTGTATAGTGTAGGTGTTGGCTCCCCAGCAGAACTGCTTTGCTGTACGGCTCTGCCCTGAGGGGCTGCGTTATGTGGCAAGGGAGATGCAGCACCAGGGGACCTGTGGCAGAACAATCCCTGTCTCTGCCATTAACCACTCTTACCCGGTGGAGTAGGGTAGCCACATCCAAACTGGGACTAGTCTCGGGCACATGCTAAGCTTCCAGTCACGCCTAATAAATGTTGGAAGTATTGTTAACTGGAACGGGCCAAAACCATGCCAGGGACCCTTTTGACGATGTCACGGTCATGGCAGTTATGTTCTGCCAGGAAACTTCTTCTGATACCTTTAATGTAGCAGTATAGGCATAGTCTCTCTTCCCACAAGCTGATGGCTTCCAGGAGGACTGTCTGAATTCAGACTCCGAGGGGCTGGGATCTGTGGCCGGGGGGCAGACCATCTTGCTGACTGACCTACAAGCCTGGCTCTTGGTAGTTTCAGAGCTGCTGGACTAAAGAACCCAGTGCCCAAATGGCCCCAGTAGCAGGAGCGCTGTGCACGGCAGGCTGCCCAGGGCGGACATGTGGGAGCCCTGGTTGCTCCTGGCTCAAAAGGGTATGTTTAGTGGGAGTTTCTCACCACTCTCAGCCTTCACAGCTTTGTAGGCATTTGCAACTACAGGCATTTTGACTTCATTATTTAGCAAATTCACAAGTCCTTCTTAAAGAGTCGTTTGTGAGAATTTGTACGAAGAGGTGGCATAAACAAACCTATGACAGTAGCAGAGATGATAAATCCCAGCTAGACGTGATGGAAAGATCAAGAAAGGGAAGGTGCCTGCTGCAGTAATGAAAGTGCTGTCTCTGACAAGACAGGGGTAGAAGGCATCTTCTGTACCTTTTCTTTCCTTGTGTTGTTTCCATATAAGTGCTGTTAGGTCTGGGAACTGTAAGTGTTTTCTTGCTCATCACAAAAGAATTGCAGAGACTGAAGGTCAAAAGGTAAACTTCTCATTGCAATACATTTTCACAGTCTGAACCAATACCCATGTGATTACTTGTGGTTAGTGTATGGAAATAGAAAGAACTTCTACCAGCTCTTTCCTGTTAAGGAAAAATAGAGAATGAATGCAAAAAAAAATAAATACTCGAGATCTTTCAGATAATTCTTCTTCACTGTGATGATGTTCTTTACCTTCCTCTTTTTTTTTTATGAGAAATAGAAATACTGAATTTTAAAATCTTTTGCTAGAACCGCATTGAGTGTGGGAGGCAAATGAAGATAGAAATGGGAGCAGAATACAGTGAAAAGAAAAGCAGCAGCAGAACAAATGAACACAATGAACAAAATATGTGGGAAATTCTCTCCTCACATGAAAGAAAATTTAAAGACATGAACTTATGCCACAGTAACAAGGTGAGAGCCATGGCAGATCCAATACTGTAAACTGCAACATCTGTATCATAAGCAATATTAGATCTCTGTAACGAGAACTTAAAAGTATTAATAATATCGAGAATACTCTGTTTTCAGACTCTAAACTTGTTTCATTTTGGAGTTCTAACTTGAACAGATGTCATGATGGAGTTAGCACCTCTTTTGCATTTACTAATGCACTACAGTCTATTCTGCAAGAACTTTGTTGTTATTTCAGAAGTTTCCACACTCGGTCTCAGGAAGGGTTGATGAAGTCCTGGGGACTGATCTTGACTCTCTTTGGCATATTTACCAGTAGCATGGGAATTCTGCACGGATGAGGAGTGAAACCCATAAAAACATAGGAAGTGAAATTATTTTGGATTAATCAAATGTGTAATGTCTTAATAAGGTCCTAGTAAACGCACCAAGGTCGTTTAAAGAGTTGGAGATTGCAAACTACTTTTTGTTGTAGTTGGCTTTTCTTTGGCAGTTCTTAGGGTCGCAGGTCATTATTTCACGTGTATTAAACAACGTACCTTTGCAAGACTGTAGAAGCAGGAAGATATTGCTACCACATTATGAGTTTGCCATTTTACAGTGTGTGTTCCAGAGCCTGGAAGGAACCTCTCTCGGGGGATTTAATTAGAAGATCCCCATGACCACCTCCCTTCCATCCCTCTCTACTCCAGTCTGGGCAAAGCCTAGCACAGGCATTCTCCTGCTGTATCAGTCCACTGATCTAAGCATCTTCTTTGGTGTCAATCATGGGGTGATAACTTAGACGCAGTTAATGCCCATGTAGCTCTCATGAGTTAGAAGCCAAGTTTTTGTTGCAGCTTAAGATTGATACAAGTCTGAAATATTCACTGTTATATGCATTTCTTTTTCTTGCAAAATCCTTTTTGAAACCCTGCTTGGTTTTCATACCCTGGGGCAATGAGTTTCCCATTTTTAGTGTAACAAAGGATTTCTTTTACCATTTTGATTTGTGTGAGAGACCGCCTACTCCCTGACAAGATACAGGGAGTTACTAGGCCAGAGTTGTATGTCTGGATGATATTTTGGCACCAGCTGTACCATAATTTTAGAGATTTACTGTATTAATGAGTGTGTATTAAATTTGGTACTGGACAATTAAGAAACGTGACTAGATGAAAAGTAAATCTGCAAGCCAAAAGTAGTCCCAAAAGGCGTGAAGGAAATGGTCCAACTCTTGTGGCATATTGCAATTTATGTTAGGATAATACGTGGCACTTCAGAAGAGTCCTGGGGCCCTGCTTGTAAAGACAGGATGGAAGACACCAACCCTGATGGAGAGAGTGCACAAGCAGAAGGGGCAAAAGCAAATGCTGAATAAAAGCAGAGGATTTAAAATAGAGTAGGGTGAGATGAGAGGAGGTCTCCATAACTGTCCAGGCAGCTTATGTGCCTCTAATGCCAGCGACCCTTCCTGAATAACACAGAAGTGGGAAAGAAGGTGGGGGTGGACTTTTCTGTCGCAAGTCCCTCTGTTAAGTGTGGTGATTTTCTTTGAGGCAGAGGCGGTAAGGTCACGCTGGTTCCTTGGGGCCTTGATCCTGCGGCAGTAGTAGGGTGGCAGATGGGTGGTGCTGATCAGCACAGCGAGCCACTGAGGGGAGCGGCATCACTCGTGGCTGGGAGAAGAGCTCCAGTTGGGTACGTTGGGGTGGAAAGAGCTCAACCACCTCTTGGGGAGCCTCACGCTGGGTAACCGCTGGTCTAAAAGCCTTGTGAAGCATCTGTAGCCCTGGTTTTATGAGGAGATAATGAAGTCTTTTTCTACACAGCTGTGCCCTTGGTCAGAGCTGTAACGCTGCCAGTGGCGCAGATAGTCACCGGGGAGGAGGAGTTTGACTGAGGACTGGAAAGCAAGATGGTTAAGATGAAATAATGAGCTTCGTGTTCCAAAGGGGCCACTGATTTTGGATGGCCTACTTTTTAGGTGCTCAAACATGAAACATTTCAGGAAAACTCACAGAGAGGTTAGAAGCTAGAAGCTCCCACTGAAGTGAAAATGAGTACCCGTTTTTGCATTGCTTTGCACAAAAGAAAAATAATAGGAAGAGTACATGGCTATTTGAGAGGTGAATGTTTCAAACCAGAAGAACATTTTTAGCATAACAAAAAGACATACCATCACTGTAGGAGTGCTAAGATTAAAAAAGGAAAAAGGATGGTGAAGTATTTGTGGGGAGATAAATATTCGTGAGCCCAATTACATTATAGGTAATAAAATTAGTAATTAATAATGAATTATTAATTCTTAAATACTACTCCTACTTAGCACTGGAAAAGTCAATTTATGGCTCAGTATTTAGTGGCACTGTTATGCCCTACAGCAGCAGGTAACGACTAATATATAGATCCATCATCTGAGCTTGCTGCAAGCAGTTGTTCTGCAGTTCTGAGAGGTACTCGCTGTTTTCCCAAAATGCTCGGCATGGGGCTAAGTTCTGTCTATGGCTTTCTGTGTGAATACTAGTATCTGCAATGCAGTCTTTTTAAAGCATCTATTACTCATTTAGTACGCATGTGTATTACACGTGCCACTGCGTTGACCTTTCCCATCCCTTATTTTTGTTTCATTTGGCTTATTTGGCTTGTGTAGAGAATATCCTCGGGGTTTGTCTGCCCTGTCGGTCTAACAGGGGTAAAAGCCTGGTTTTAAATCTAGATTTGCCCACTTTTCTTGTTTTATTTCAGAAGTCTTACTTAGGCACAGGCTTACAGCTGGTTGGGGGAGTACAGTATTTTGTGCTGTATTGCAGGCTGCCTTCAGTCTGGGCGAGTTGGACGTAGATAGGCCACAGGAATGTGCTATAGTTCTCCCTACTAGAAGCTATTGTAAGCCACTGTCTTTCCAAGCACAACCTGGCGTTGAGTGATGCCCAGAAGTGTGAAGCAGAATATGTTTGTCTAGAATCTCAATTTTCTCTGTTGGGCTTGTTTCTCAACTTGATATCATAGGCGGTGGCAGAAGGTTGCCAGAAGTACTTGAAAAGTGAGACTCGGATACTACAGCTCTCCTTTTAGGTTTCTGTCTACTAGATGTGGAAGAACTTATCCAAATCTCCTTTCTGCAACATTGTGCACTTGCCTCGGACCTGTAGCAGGATGATCAGCATGTGTGATTTGCATTAGCAGGAGTTCACACACAACCAATGCACTCATTTGGTTCACTGAAGAGCTGTCCTTGGCTTTCTGAAAATCAGAGTCCTTGTTGTTTGTCAATGCTATCCGTGAGGACTGTGTCATAGATTTATTGAGTACCTTTGTTTTACCACAAAGCTTTGTGTTATATATCACATTATTTTTGTTGGCGTGGTGCAAAAGTGCACAGCCGTGGCAGCAAAGGGAAAAAGCAAAAACATACCAGCAAACCAAATCCTGGAAGGCCTTTGTTGTCATGAGCTGTTACAAGGATGGACACCAACATCTAATACCAACAGCAGACTTTTGCACTGAGGTGAGATTCTTTTCTGATTCCTTCCAGTTACCACATGGTCTTCACAAAGTGTAATGAACAAATAGGAAATGAAAGCTGAATCTTACGGTCTCACTGATATATGTGGTCAAGCTTGAATAATACAGTTTGATGGAAATTCTATTGCTATTACTTTTCTATGGGTTCTTTTATTTTTCTCAGTTGTATCACTTCCTGATTGTGATTTTTTTTTTTTTTTTTTTTTTTTCCATGATTTAGATCCAGGGAACTCTAATCAATGTCCTTTGTAAACTATTAATTTTAATGAAACATTATGCAAGTGAGAAGATTAGAGATGCGTCCAGATAGTTGAACTGCACGAAGGCTGATGACGTGTCTAAATATAGTATCTTAATACACTGCATCATCACCATTGCATACAAAGCATGTATGTAATATACATATGTAATTACATTATTACATAATATACATATGTAATTATATTAGTTGATTAAAAAAGTGATACCTTTGATACTCAAGTGCTGTGTGCTTGATGTAGAAACAATTTCAATTGCCCGTTTGATGCTTTAATGTCAGCCATGATTTCTTTTCCAAGTTCTATTCGTGCAAGTTATTCGTAATAGGTGACTGTGCCTAAAAATGTTGTTTCTTGTTCTCAGCAAAGTAAACCTAAAGAACTTGTTCCTCTCCAATGGAATTTCAAAAAGAATTAGATAACGTAATCCTGGATTCCTCCAAAAACCCTTTCATGCATGCTCAAGGCAACGACCATCTTTCAAGAACAGGATAGCACATCTTGGGGGCAGTATAGATAAATTGTGGTGTGGCATCAGTGTAGCCAGGTCTTAAATGGTGGCTAATCAGCTGACTGAAAGAACTGCACAGATTTCTTACCTATTGAGCCCTCAGTGCTACTGAGAACAGCATTAAATACCAGCAGCTTTTAAATTCTGTAGGGGGTTACACTGAGCCCTTATTTTCCTTTATAGTTTAGGAAAGGGTTACTTAGTCTGATATTTAAGTTACTCAAAATAAATATGTCCTTATAACCTAGAGCTTAGCATCAGGAGTTTAATGTGCATTGATAGTAATGTATCTTTTGTCTCATTTAGTGTGCTGCCATTGAAATACACACATTAACAGCTTCTTTTTATTAAGATATCCCCTTGATAATATAGTGAAAGATTACAGGTTGTGACAAATCCTTTCCTAGGTATTGTATATATAGCTATGCCTCGAGTAATTCACGTAAAATAGATTTCAAGGGAAAACATTTGTGTGTCAACATTTCATTTCATTTCTTTACCTTATTGAAAACAGTGAAAGCCATTCCCTTTCTGAGACAAGATACATATGGTATACCTCACCATTTTGGAGAACGCCACGCAATCCATAAACTTTGTTACACATACTGTAATTGCTTTTAAAAGAAGAGTGAGTGTGGCATGTAGCTGAATTAAGAAATGGATCAATTAAGCTATTTCTCTTTTTTCCTGCTGTTTACTGTATGTAAGAAGCATACTTCTGGAGTGTTTGTTTTTCTTAATTTGAACATGAAATAGTTATATATAAAAAAATAAGACCCCAAATATATCTTCCCTAAAATAGAGCTGATACTTCAGGCAAAACCGTTTTAAGGTGATTTAAAGCTCCAAGATAGATTTTGCCTTGATTGTGTCTTTTATTGACTGTAAACACTATTCCTTCAGCACACAGTCACTGCACGAGAACGCTTTACCGAGCTGATTGTATTATCCAATTCCTAGAAAGATTCATTTTTAAATTATTGGTTATGCTTAGGCCTAGCTTATTCTGGGCGGTGAGCAGTTTCTCCTATTTTAGATACATTTATATTATACCTACATAATCTAATATAAAATAATGGGCATAATATGAAAGAATGATATAAATATTGTATAAAAGAATGGAAACAATATAAAAACGATAAATATCACCTATTTATTTTTCCTTTAAAAAATAAACTTTTCTGTAAGTATTATGGGCTGTCAGGATCCAAATCCCATGGAGAGCAGCAGCGAAACTGATCAGGTCTTTAGAGCAGAATTAGACAGAAACAGTTTCTTTCTTCTTTTTATTTTTTTTTATTTTATTTTATTTTAACATGTTCAGCTGTGACAAAATTGACTTGGGAAGAACTGAGAGAAGTAAGTTGGTGGTTGCAGTTCATTTCCTAAGTAACAGGTCCACCCCAGTTGACACTCATGGGGTGTCTTTTCTCTTGCTGTTCACAGCTTGGCATCTGTTGAAGGGAAATGGACAACGAGGTATTTTTTGTACACTTAGTGATGTCATTTTGAAGCTTCCTTTTTAACATATATGGATGTTGAGTTCCCAGCTTGGTGGGCAGAAACAGCACTTTGGCAGCAGATGAGTCCTTCTGAAATACTGTAAAGATTAGTGCATAGCCTGTGTGCTCATAGGATCCTACGCGTGGATAAGTTAGTATAGGAGCACACAGTGCTTTGAACTTTATTGAAAACAGCAAGCTAAATCCGCACTTTTACTACATTTAATTTCTGAAGCTCAAAATACATTTTTTTCAGCGAGGAACGCAAAACCCCACAAAAACAGACCGCCGCTGTGATGTGCACAGGCTCTGTGGGTTGTGGCTGTGTTGTACTGGTCTTTGACAGGTGTTGGCTTTACTAGGAACTGAAGATAAAACTCTGAGTTTCTGTATTAAAATCCCATCAGAGATGAGTCATCAACCATGTTTTCCTTGTTAGGAGCCATTTAGGTTGTGCCTGGTGCAGCTGCTCTGTCTACAGTTAGTGCCAAACACTGTGTCGGAGCTGCCAGCTCTGTTGGGTCAGAAAAGGACAATTTAAGGACCAGTACAACTGTTTTTGTAAAGTCAAAAAATTGGACTGGCAAAAAGACCGTTATTTTACCTGGTTTTAGCAGGGAAAAACATTTGGTAGAACTGTCTGCGTAAGGAGCTGGTTGGGCTTTGCAGGCGGCACGGTGTGGAAGCCGGTGTGTAGCTTCATACACACCTCAGAGTAATGCGATGTCCACCCCCTGCCCATAACCTGCCGTGACACGCTCGCCATCAGCCCCATCCTCCTTCTGGCTATAGCCACAGAAAGTGGCTTTGGGAAGTCATCCTTGTATGATCCTGTGGGCTTCCAGAGGATTCCTTCACATGAAATGTTTTCTTGTAAGCAATTGCCAGGCAGAAGCCTGACCTCAACCTCATATCTCTTTCATTAAGACGCGTAGCTTCAATGCTAAACATCATCTTTAGTTAACTGAGCGTTTCCATTAAAGTATCAAGGATAGGAGCAGCTTAGAAAAACTAGGAGAAGTTGATTCTCAATAACTATTTGCAAGTTTTTCCACTTCCATGCAAATTATGTTGACTGTCGTTCCTAAAAAGTCCTTTAAAAAGTGTAAGCCTTTGTCAACATCTGCTGTGGTCAAAATTGTCTCAGTTTGGTTTTGAATAGCATCCCTGCTTGAGTGTCTGTGTGGCTTTTAATTTGTTATCCTTTAGGGAGATGGTTTTTCTTGGTGATCCGTAACACAAGCCTCTCAACTCTGGAAGGAAAAACGGAAAGGTTATCAGAATTCTCGAAGTGGCGATCTTGATGTCATTTAGGAGTCTTTTTTTTTTGTTGTTGTTGTTATTATTACGATCAAAGATTAGTTTGCGCTCTCTATCAAATCCTTTACCTGCATAATGCTGCGTAGTACAAAGCAGTTAATATGTGGTGGTTTATAAGCTGATCTAACCAGTCTGAATGCTCCATTTAACTTAATACTCCATGCTGCTAAGCTGTTCGTCCCTGCTCCGGCTTGCCTGCTTACAGAAAAAGTGGGTTTGGTTTTGAAAACCCTTCTTGCATTTTAAAAATGAAATCTTGGCTTCACAACACCCCCCCCTCCCCCCAAAAAAAAAAAAAAAAAAAAAAAGCTCTGCCAAATAAATCAGGGCAATTATTCTGGTCTTAGGGTTGGTGGCACAGTGCTGGCATAGGGCAGCCACGGAGAGCCGAAACTCTGTCGGTGCTGAGACGCAGGGCTGTGTTATTGCGGATCGGGGGGGTAACGCAGCTTTGTACCTGGGGATGTGAGACCGCTCGAGAAGCGGAGCAGCCGATGGCGTGAATTCTCCTCCTCGTAAACTCTTCTAATCTTTGGCAGCGAATTAGAAGGCAGCGTTTCTACAATGGGAGGGTGTTACTGAGGATATTTTCGGATGTGCAGCTATTTCTGCTAGTTTTGTGTGGGTGCTGACATCTGTGCTACCATCTAATGTGTGTACAGTACATTACCTGTGTCCAGACTGTACATCCGTTAGCGCTTCTTCCCTCCCTGTATCATTCTGAGGATGCTGCAAGAAAATATTACCCATGTAGGAATCAAGCTTAGGTGCAGATATGTTTCCTGTGGTGTTTACTTATTTGTGAAACGAGTTTAGCTTGATACAGAGAACTGCCCTCTGTAAAGATGGAGACTTTGGGGCTATTTTTTGCATATATAGCATTTGAAATTACGTGTCTCCTCGCTCTCTTGAACAGCGGTTACTATAACGCTGTGTTCAAAAGTAGATGGTGTGACATATTGGTGGGAAAACCCATGGAAGAAGGCGGCTCAAATAATAATGAGTTAATAGTAACTGAGCCATGATCTGAGTGTCCAACAGAGTGCATGCCACGTGAAGACCCCTCCGCTTTGCTGTTTGGAGCAGCAGCCGGGCGGTGGCAGAGGTGCCAGCGCAGCCCCCCACGCTCTCCTGACCTGACTGTGATCTGTGTTCAGAGCTGGGTGATAACACGCGCACAGGGTCCTCGTGATACCCCCGATTCCCTCAAGCTCTGCTAAGCAAGCTGTGCAGTCCAAATTACCATCTCATAAAAATCCTAAAGAAATGGCCTTTCCTAGGGTTTTGAGGGAGAGGACGTTTCTGAGGCAGCCCAGCCATGCGTGTCCTTCTACACCAGGCGAGAGGATTTTCTTGCTCTGATTAATGAGGGGCTCTGAAAATTATTTTCACCATGCAAACTGGCAAGCTGTAGTACTTTCACGTAAGAAAAATAATTATAGTAATTTATGCTTATAGATTTTTTTTAAAGCAAAACATCACCATCTTTATCTTACAGATAGAGAAAGTTGGGGCAGTAGGAGGTTAACAGACTTGCTGCGGGGTCAGAGTCAAATCTGCTCCAGATCTGCTCTGCTACAGAGTCAAGTACTGCTCCAAAGCACAGCAGCCCCAGCGGTGAAGGGTTACGTCTCCAGCCCTGTGTTTCGGGGTGGGGGAAGAGTTTCAGCCCCTCCATTTTACACCTTACTCGGTGTTTCTGATTTCTGCAGGATTCGCATGCCTTGGTCTTGTGGAGGTTTACTTTTTCCTGAGATGCAAAATGCCCCGCAGGTTTTTCTGACAAAGGTGGTAGTGTGGTGTGTTGAACCAGCGTTCCCAGTATGTACTAGTGGTTGCCTGCAGCTTCAATTAAGTTTATCTAAACAAGTGCTCTACCAGATGGTCACTTGTAATTATTTTACATTATCACTGCTGAACTGTCCTGTTCTCAGACCAGGCAACACAACCTCCATCGGTTTTCTTTTGTTTCTTTCTGGAAGTATGCAAAGACAAAATGTTAGGTACAGTGTTAGTGGCACATGGCTATACAGTGGAAAATCTTGCAGGTTGGTTTTGGGTTTTTTTGGTCACTTTATAGCATGGATTTCAAGCGACTTTTGCAGAAGTCAGCTGGTTTCCTCTCAGGAAAGGAGAGGTTGGGATGGAAGTAGGTATAGACTGGAGCACTGCCCTTGTTCCAACTCTGCATCACTCCAGAGCCACTTTTTGTCATTTTATCTCACTCCCAGTCTGCTTATACTGATCTGAATTAAGGGTAGATGTGCTATGTTGTTAGATTTATTTCTCATGGATTCAACTTTGATTGTAAAAGCAGCGTGGTAGGAACAAGGGATTGCATCATGCGAAAAACAATAGATGAGCTTTCAAGATACCAAGAATGCAAGTACTTATATGGTGTCAGATAGGTAATGTCAAATATCTCCACAGTGAAGCTTTTCTGATTAATAATGGAGTAACGCTAATTTACACCAGCTGCGGACTTCTACTCAAAAATTAACCAAAACGCTGGTTCATTGCTGTTGGCTACATATCAAAAATGAGGTTGAAAAGGAAACAGATCAGTAGCAGAAAATACCAATAACAATATTCTGCAATAGGGAAAAATACAAAAGTAGGAGAAATAATAAAAAATGCAGTTCACAGCGCAGAAAAATAGGATGAGGAACTACTGTGTAATTAATAAAATTCACAAAGTATCAATCAAGTAAACAATCTGGTTCGGGGCAGATTGAAAATAGAGGGCCAAATTTGGTCTTCAGCTGCTCATATGTGGTTTTGTCTCCAAGGCAGAATTTACTTTATAATCTATGAGTGGATAACAACACAAAACAAGAGAAAGGATGTTTTAGTGGTAGGCACAAATGACAGACATGAGGCAAATCTGCTAGATTTAACAGAACTTTAATTGAGAAGGTTGGTCTTGCATAACAACAGCAGAGTAAGCTGCCAATCCTTGAACCTGTCCTCTAATAAAATATCATTGTTAACTGTTAGCCCTCATGAATACAGCATTGGTTTCCAGCCAGAGAATCATAAGCAGTTGATTGCCCGGACATAATGGTAACAATTTCCACTAATACCGTGTTGCAGCAGTTGAGAGGACGCAGCAGCATGAGAAAGAGATGCAACTGCTTGTGAAGGAAACGTTATCTTGCTGCTCTAATCCCTAAGAAGCTTGAATGGCAAATAGTTAAAAATAATCAGATGTTCAGAGTAGGCTAAACAGGTGGATGAAGAAATGTTTGTCTAGGTTCATCTGACTCTACAAAAGGCTAAGAACATAGCTAGGTTTATTGCACAGAGTAAGGAATAGTGGTTAGAGATTGTTGGCGGGGTAGCATGCCACTGCTTCTCTAAGATCTTTGGTATGATGAAAATTGCACATTTACTATGATAATTTCAGCTGCGGATGTGCTTAATGAAACAGATGCAACTAAAACAAAGGGCTACACGGGCATATTTTTTTTCCTCAAAACACAGCAGTGTAGTTAGGCGTATGGCACAGCTTTCATTTTGCATCATTTAGATGTTT
Source organism: Vanellus vanellus (assembly GCF_965231255.1). Classification (NCBI taxonomy): domain Eukaryota; kingdom Metazoa; phylum Chordata; class Aves; order Charadriiformes; family Charadriidae; genus Vanellus; species Vanellus vanellus. The sequence continues at coordinate 16,247,753 of NC_138907.1, forward strand.
GAAACTGCGGAGGCCACAGTAATTTAGCATGTCTTAACAATTCAGATTCAGTGCTAGCGATAAGACTGGTAAAGGACATCAGTGAGGCAAAATTTGTAGGAAGAAGCAATGTCTTCTATTGGACCAATAAGTAAGTGGAAAAACGAAAGCAACCAAAAGCTCATACAATTTAGGAGGAAAACAACCAAATGTAACATTTGCATCATGCTGAATAGGAATAGGACTTATGCTCCAGAAGATCTGTTGCTATCCTCTTCTCTGCTGATTTTGGTGGAGATCCCCTAGGCTCCTACTCCCGGAAAACAACATGCCTGTATTTTGGAGATGAGAGGGTGACCTGAGACTGCCATACGTGGAGTCTGTGCCCGTGCCAAGGACAAGCTTCATGGGAATTCGTGGTTCAGCCACACAGAAATGTAAGGACCTCAGTGGCACACCTAGTCTATCCTTTGTCTAAATGTTCACTGGCAGGTGTTTCTTTAATGCACATTTAAAACTTTTCGGAGCCAGATAATCCGCAACCTCCCTACTTATAACCTGCTCTCGTGCTTATTTTACGTTATAATTACCAAGTCCCACCTAATATCTAGCCTATTTTTTTCTTTCTAAAATTCTATACTTCACAGGTAAATGCAGAGAACAATAGATAACCATCAAGTTTATAATGACTTTTCATAGCGAAGGAAATTAAGCAGGTTCTTCCTTAGTCTTCTCTTATCAGTTCACCTTGATAAGTCATGTTTTTAGTTCCCTTATTATTTTTGCCCTTCTTGTGATTTTTCCAGTTTGTTTACACCTTTCTTAAAGCGTGGAGGAGAACGGGACAAGGTACTTCAGTAAGGCTGTGTCTGTACTGAGACAAGTCGAGTGGAATGAAGACTGACCTTGTTGTACTCACGATACTCCTGTTAGTACATCTCAGAAAGACACTTGCTGTTTTTGGAGCACATTGTTTACTCTCACTTAGCCCAGAGTCTGTTACAGCCTTTGCCAGTTATTGCACATTTTGTGTTTGTGCATTCTTTCTCCCTTCCTACATCCACTTTGCAGTCTGTATTGAATTTCATCCTATTGATTTCGAACCGTTTCTCCACTTGATCAGGATCATTACTGACTGTGAGCTTTTCATCCGGAGTGCTTTCAACCAGCTTGCTGTTGCCCACAGATTTTGTAGCTGGATTCTCTCTTCCATCATGCAAGTTTTGAGTGAGATGATTAAACAGAACCAAGCCTCAGCTAGACCTTTATTGAAATGCCCTCCCAAAGCGGTAGCAAACTGTGGCTAATTTTGAGTACAGAGGATAATGCACCCACCTTAGACTAATCTAATGACTCTGTTTCCCACCTTCACATAGGAGAACGCCATGATACACAGTCTCTAAAGCCTTACAAAAGTCAAAATCCATCACATCTACAGCTTCTCCAGACTCTACAAAGCCAGTTATACTGTCAGAGAAGTTAATGTGTTTGGTCTGATGTGATCCGCTCTTGACAAATCTAAGTTGCCTGTTTCTTTTCAGCTTATTATGCTTGAGGGGATTAAAAACTGATTATTAATAATTTGTTCCGGTATCTTTCCAGGTGTCAATGCAATGCTGCCTTGTCTACAAATCCCCACATTCTTTTCCACTTTTAAAAGCTGTTCACTTATTTGTCTTTCCTCAGGCCTCTGGGAACTCACCATTTTCGATAAGTTCTTGAAGATAATCACTAGTGGTTTGGAGATTGCTCTAGCTAGTTCCTGAAGCACGCCAGGGTGAGTTTCATCAGGCCCTGCCAATTTGAATTCATCTGACTTTTTTCAATACCCTGCTCTATCCCTGCTCTTGCCCGTGCTTCTCTCCTCTTGCTCAAGCTGTGCTAAGCGTTCCGAACGTTTTCTGCAAAGACAGAAGCATAGAAGGTATTGAATACTTCACCCTTCTCTGTATCTGTCATTATCTGTCTCCTCTTTCTTTCAGTCTTTATTATTATCTTTATCTAGAGGTTTTTCCTATTGCCTTTAAGCTTGAGCAATCTGTGATTCATTTAGTGCTGTAGCTTCTCAGGGTTTATTCCAGGCCATCTCTTGGCTTGTTCTACACATGCACTGATGCGTGTAGCCTGTGTGTATTCGGGGTGCAGACTGGCTTAAATCGTGGCTATGGTGCGAATGTACTCACCGAGTATGCGGTCTACAGTTTCCTCCCCTCCACCAGTGTGTAATGTATACAGTTTGACATACTGGACTTCGTATGTCTGTTCAGAAATTGTACCCAAGGCTGCTAGATCATCGAAGGTACTATTGGGCTTTCTGACTTGACCTGCTTATTTTCTTCCTGTGCACAAAGGCAGCAAGAGGGGGATATGGTGTGGGAAGTTACAACAAAGTCTGTGGATTTCAGAAGTCTGTATTCAGGCTGCCATATAATTGGGGTATTGGTGAATGGTATTATCTTCTCCATCACCCTGAAATCCAGAGGAGAGGACTGCTTCCAGCTGCTACTGGGACAACTCCTTAGGAGTCTATATAAGGGAAGGATTTTTATAAAGGAAAAAAAAAATGAGCATACTGCATGTGGAATCTTAAATAGCAACATCCTTCAAAGTTACCTCTTTACAGGAAGATTTTCAGAGGTATTATTGGAAGAGTCATTTTCTTTGCCTTGAAAAGCCTGAGAGATAATGTGTAGGATAGCTTACAATGTACTTCAAAAACCACTGTGGCTGTGCGGCAGAGCTCTGGGAAACTGCATCATAATAGTTACAGCTCTGCAAAAGGAAAGGTTTAGTTTGTATTTATTCACAGAAAGGTGAGAGATGTTCAATGGCTGGTGCTGACTTCTGAAAGAACATCAGCCAAGCTGCCGCATCAGGATTTGTTTGGAGGACATACCGTATTGGTCTTCAGTCCCCCACTGCCTTTATCCTCAGCGCTGAGAAGAGAGTTGCTGAGCTCAGTGGAGCTTGCTCTGCTCAGCCTCCCTCTGCTCTGAACCCGTGGGAACTGGCAGAGAAGCTGCTTCTTTGACACTGGTGTGTGACGCTGCTCTGGACTTGTCCCGACACCTCTGCCCTGGGGAACCTGAAATTCCTGGAAGACTTGTTTCTTTTCTAAATGTGAACAACTGTTCAGCAGATGAAATGAAACACTAGTCAAATGAAATGAACTAGTTAGGCATTTCCCCATTGTGGTAGGAAGTGTGCGGGAGTCTCTGATAACAGTAGCTTTGGGAGACTGTTTTTTTTTCTCCCCACACGTCCTAAGCCGCCACTGTTCCAGTGGAACCTAGCAAGGACTTGGCACCTCTGGTTATTGGGTCTTTTGCTGTGTAAAATAAATATGAATTCAAGTGTTGATTCAAAAGATGATCTCTCAGGAAGGATGCTTTATGGGGATATTACTGCTTGGGTTTTTTTTTGTCTGGTAGCATTGCCTGGAGGCCTGTATCGGTGCTGAGGAATCTGCATGCATAGGTAATAGCAGGAGAGTTTACTGCAGCACAGGAGAGAGAATAAGGCCCATTAAGCACAACACGTTACTAACAGTGGTGTTATTCCATATCTGAAGTGTTGACAGTAAAACAAAATAGAATCCACTTTTATTTTTAAACCTGTGACAGATTAGGAGACAAATCTATATGCAGCTGTATCAATTTGTTACCTCCATTTTGCTTTGTAAAGGCAATTTTGATTGCGGAGCTGTCCTGTGCCATGCTATAGACTCCGCTGAGACTTCATGTTGCACTGAATCAGCAGGCTGTCAAGCCTTGAGAATCACCCATTCAGACAAGGCTTTCACAAAGAGCTAACTATTTCCTAGCCAAGAAAATCCTCTTTCTCAGGAATCTCTAAGAGTCATGCATTGAAACTGAGAAAGGGAATAGCATCTGCATGTCTGTCTGACATCAGCATCGCTTGTGTTGTCGCAAAATAAAAAATGCTTGATTTAATAACCCTTCTAAAATGCCTCTGTCTTACATCAAGTAGTTGGTGGCCACAAAGGGCTCAGACATTAACTAGAAAATCTTATAAACTGGAGCTTTGCAGAAAGGTCTGCTCAGGCTTCTTGGGGGTTGTGCAGGGCACAGGTGTAATTTTCAGGCATCTTGCTTGTGAAATCTCGTTTCTGACAAAGGGATGCAGTGGAAGTCTAAGCTCAGGGAGTGACTCAAAACACAAATTTAGATAATAGTATCTAGAGCTGAAAGGCAGTGTGTGTAAAGGAAGGTGTGGAAGCTGCGTGAGACCACAGACATACGTGTGTGATTTGGCTTCTGCAAGGTCAGAAGCTGCTTAGGTTATACTGAAATCCATCTGAAAAACATGCAGGAACCTAGCTTTTAAGTGAGGATTAAGGGGAAATGAGAAAGTTAATATAGAATGCTACATCCATTGTGTGCTCTTGTCCAAAGGGTTTTGGCCTGAATTCATGCTACACACAGACTCAATCTGAAACTATCAGCAGACCCCCTAAGATTTGCTTTTGAAGCATTGTTTTCCATTGCTTTGTCTTACGGAGCTTCGAAACAGATTTTTTGTATGCATCTGTGATGGCTGGATTCTTCAGAAGTCAGAAAATTCTATATACATTGGCCTGTATGGATGACAATAGCAAACCACCTTTGAGACTTGCTACAGTACAGGGAATTGCTTGTAGGAGGAGGAAATAGCCTGGGTATTATTTGGTTTAAAATGGTTATGGAGTCAATTAGGAGACCCACTCTACTGTAAGAAGTAGAAGGTAGTGGGCATGAGTGCATGATGAACAAGAAAAATGCCCTGATCTGCAAAGGGACCCAAGATAGCATCTTCCCTCCCTTCTCTGGAAGCCTCTCTGCTTTCACGTGTGGTGATGAGGGCTCTCTGCACCAATCTGCTGCGGTCCTGCCGAGTCTGCAGGAGGGCAGGATGCAGGTTCTTAAAGAACGGGGGCATTTGAAAATTTACTAAATATTTAAGCATCTTGTCACTAAAGCGTGGATTCCTGCTCCATAGTGGCAGTCTTTGCATGGCATAGGTTGACTGGAGAAACAGAATCCTGGAGACCTGGCTCTGTCAGGATCTGTGCTTCTGAGTGAAATGAGGAGCACAGAAACGATGATGAGTAGTCTTCTGCGGAATTGCAGCTTTTCCTCCTCCTAAATATGTTGTGGTCCTTGACATTTGGACAGGTGTGGGTTTTGGTTTCTGTAAAGTCCTTGTCAGCAAAGGACAAGGACATAGCAAAATATGCAAGCACTCATATGTTTAAATACTTGATTTAGTCTGTGTAAACATTTTGTCTTAGTTAAATACCTGTTTGGAAGCTTTGATAGCTTACAATGTGAAAACATAAATTCGGGTCTAAGGATGAGATTCTTAAAGTGGTTGGGGAAATGCACGGGCTGAGAGGTGTATTTCAGACTGGTGGCGCGTCTTCCAGTACCAAAGGCTGCCAGGTTAGCAAGCACTCAGAACTCGGGAGCATCACTAAGGTGGGTAAGTGTTTCCCAGCGGTGTTGAAATATGTTCAAGTATACAAGTAAGATACACTCAACTAAATAATTTAAAGGTGGCTGCTTTATAGCATTGGTGAACCTTTATGAAACTTTATGAAACAGAAAGATATCTTCCCTCATATTTATTAGCATTTTATTGTTCTCAAACCTCCCACTTTTGTGAACAAATATATTAATAAATGCAATAGTAATGAAACATCTACTCCTGTGCAGTTATGTTAGCTGCGTTGCGTAGTCAGTATGATTAAAAAGCCCCTACAAAAAGTCTCTACTAACAGCTAGCAGTATTATCACTTTGTCCCAAGTATATCATGGGTTCCAGCCCTAGATTTACAGAGTTGATCGTTCCAAGCCAGGAGAAAGCAGCCAGATTAATACGACAATGTGAAAATGTATGTTGTTCCCCACTGACCGAATACTGCTGAAACACGTGTCTGACATACAGCCGAAAGGAGGAAAAAAAAAAAAAAAAAAAAAAATCACTACTTAAATGAATAGAAGAACTGTTATCTTTAGCTTTTGAAGCCTTATAGAACCCTCTGTGATTATGGACATTCGGCAATAAAAGCAGGACTGAAACTGCAGTGATTAGTGAACTCTAGGTAATTAAAGGGTCAATTAAAAGTTGGTTGTGTAGGTGTGAAGATGTTTTGCGTATTTTTCTACAAAATTTGGTTATTTTAAATAGGTTAAGAAGGATCCCTTGGAGTTGGGAACCAAGTGCGCTAGCTTCACTGTTCTGCCTAAAAGAGTGGCTGTAAATCTTACGTATCACTTGGTTACTATAGCATCAGGAGCTACGCATCTATGTCTGCTTGCACTTCACTGAGCTGACTGCCATCACCTGTGTCATTTAATCTTTCCCTTGCTCTTTCATGTGTCTTACATAAGCGCACACACAAATATACACAGAGTTTTCTGTTGTTTGTTTTTTTTTTTTTTTTATTGCTGTAAGATGGTTTGATTTGAACGTTAGTAAGATTGGGTTTTGTTTACAGTGAAATGTGCAGTCACTGAAACATGCGATCAAGGTTTGGTTGCCCGGCACAGAGCTCCAGGAGCCATTTGTACCTTTCCCAGAAGTCTGCTCTCTTTAATGTGATCTCGCAGTCTTGTCGGCTTCTGTCAGCTTTACATCTCTTGATGAGACAGGGTTTACGCTTACTGCGTACCCAAGAGGTTTTGCTACCGTCGCGGGTTCATGCTGTTAGTTTCAACATCCTCTGTTAGAAGGGTCTGGGGAAGGGCTCCTAGCTGATAAAAAGACATCACCGAAGCAACACACTTCCTTTGTGCGGCTTGGTTTTAGGATTCCCATTTGGAAACCTGATAATTGATGGGTTAAATATTTGGCCATTATTTGATCTATTAATCCATTTTGAAGCTTTCTAAAGGTTTGTCTCAATTCTACACTTTAAGAGTTAAGAAATGTGTAATAGCTAGTTAGAATGGACAGTGTTTCAGTAGGTTGAGTAATGCAGTCAGTATGAATTGAAGTAATATGATTACCGATAAATTGCTGTTATTCATTCGGCTGCCTTTCAGGGGACTATTGATCTTTGCAAGCCTCGGAGAACGTGTTGTTCCCAAGTGCATACACAATCTCCCATGTCCCCATGGGTCACCGTGGCTCAGAGCAGAGCTAGTGCGGATATGGAACAAAACTGCAACAAATTTGGTAAGGCTGGAGTGGATGCTCTGGACTGTTTGTATTTCCAAGTTCAGCTTCAAAGAGAGCAATTCTCTTGTGCAGTCAAGGTTAAAATGAAGGCTAATAATTTCTGGAAAGATCACGAGAACAGGACAAGTCAAAAGAATTGTCCATTTGAGGAATCTATTTTTGTTTTAATAATGCTCTTTTGGAGCAATTTAAACTGAAATCTGAGGTCTCCATTTTGTAATGGTGAAGGCTAGTACAGTGCCTTTGGGGTCTTCTCAGTAGGCCTCCTTTGTTTTCCATAGTTACTGCCCTTGTGAAATTGATAACGTGGCCCACAATGAGTAAACTTGTTTACATGCTGCTTATGTCTCAAATGAATACAGTGGTCTGGTAACAGGATCACAGAATCACAGGATGGCTGAGGTAGGAAGGTACCTCTGGAGATCTAGTCCAAACCCCTTGCTCAAAGCAGAATCAGCTAGGGCCAGTTGCTTAGGACATTGTTCAGTTGGGCTTTGAGTGTCTCCAAGGATGGAGACTCCACAGCCTTTCTCGGCAACCTGTGCCAGGGTTTGACGATACTCTGGGTAGAATAGTTTTTTCTTATGTTTAAATGTTCTTTCCTCTCTTTCAGTTTGTGCTTGTTACCTCCTTTACTGTCATTGGATATCACTGAGAAGAATCTGGCTTTGTCTCCTTTACTCCTCCATGAGGTATTTGTACACATTGATAGGATCCCCTGTGAGCCGCCTTTTCTCCAGGCTGAACAGTACCAACTCTCTCAGCCTCTCTTTGTGTGAGAGATGCTCCAGTCCCTTCATCATCTTTGTGGCCCTGTTCTGGACTCACTCCAGTACATCCCTGTCTCTCTTGTGTTGGGCAGCCCAGACCCTGCTTCCACCTATTGTATGCTTCCTTTTGATGTTTTTGTGGGAACCTCCTTGTGCATCCACGCAGACCTCCTCCTTTGCTTGATTTACTGCAAGAGCCATCCTTGGGTTTTGAAAACACGGTCTTTGAAAAGTCCCTCATCCCCAGCTGTGAAGCGGAATTTACCTTAGCAGCTTAACCTGATTTGCAAGACTGCTATTTTCCTTTGTGCCTCAAAGAATGCATATTTTGCCTTGTTTTTTTCAAGAAATCTTAAGGAAACAAAGCATCCAACAGGCATTGTATCATAGCTCTATGGTGACTGGGGCATTCTAAAGATTTAGAGTAAAGCAATATTGCTTATCTTTCCAAAGGCAAAATGCATAACCTGTTTGATCTCATGATTTTTGATACAGCTTAAAAATACATGATTAAGGGCTTTGCTTGTACAATTATTTTTTTTCTGTCAGATATTGGATCATTTTCTCCATTTTTTCCTTCAGCCTCTGTCTTTACGCTATATAACTTATGTGCTTTCACACAGCAAGCCCCAATTTTAAATTCGTAATATGTCCTTTCCACGTGAGTGAGATTCTTTGAGGCAACCCTACATTTTATAGAATCATAGAATAGTTTGGGTTGGAAGGGACCTTTAAAGGTCTTCTAGTCCAACCCCCCTGCAATGAGCAGGGACATCTTCTACTAGATCAGGTTGCTCAGAGCCCCAGGGTCCAACCTGACCTTGAGAGTTTCTAGGGATGGGGCATCTACCACCTCTCTGGACAACCTGTGCCAGTGTTTCACCACCCTCAGCATAAAAAATTTCTTCCTTCTGTCTAGTCCAAATCTACCCTCTTTTAGTTTAAAACCATTTCCCCTTGTCCTAATGCAACAGGCCCTGCCTAAAAGTTTGTCCCCATCTTTCTTATAGGCGCCCTTTAAGTATGGAAAGGCCGCAAATTTTAGCTGCTTACCTTTGAGTTTTCAGTGTATTTCCCTATGGATTAGATAGGGAGTTTCTAAGTTTGCACAGTGTGTACAACTGCCCTTTTGCCTGAGACTAGTTGCAGCTGCGTAATCTGAATAATTGTGTCATTGCTCCCTGTTCCTGATTCTTAACTACAAGAACTGCTGCTGCTCCCAGCTTATTTGGGACTGATGGAGAGGACGTGTTTTACTGCAGTGTTCCTACCAGTGTTCCTACCCGTGCCATGTTCTTTTGTGAAGGCTGGAGCAGGGTGTCATTGTCTGGAGGAGGGAGGGGAAAGCCAGCCTGCCCTTGGAGAGCTCTTTGGCACTCAAGGGGTGTGTGGGGTTGACCTTGGCCAGCTGACAAATGCCCACCCAGCCGCTCTCTCGCTTCCCCTCCACAACAGGACAGAAAGAGAAAATAAGATGAGAAAGCTTGAGATAAAGACAGGGACATGACTTATCAGTTACGATCATGGGCAAGACAGACTCATAGACACTACTTGGGGAAAATTAATTTGGTTTATTGTCAATTAAAATCGATTTGGATGGTGAGAAATAAACTAAAATTAAAACACCTCTTTGGGGTGTTTGGGTCTTTGAGGAGTTTACTACAGGAGAAGGACTAAGCGTGTCTGTTGTGCTCACTCAGGGTCCTAAAACAGTGCCAAAATTATCTTGGAGACTGTATGGGTGGTGATTAATTACATTCTGCCACTCACGTTCAAGTTGCCTCCTACCTCTTGAACTTTGAGAGTTTGTTTATGGATGTTACAATTTCACTATCGAAAATGAGCTTTAATAGGTGCTCCTCAGTGCAGTAAAAGCCATCGCACTTCATTTGCAATTAGTTTACCTGTCAAGGGTTTGTTTATAAGAGCTTTATAAATCTGGCTGTCCTATAATAACTTTTTCATTGGTAGATCCACTTCTCCCCATCAGAGAGCAAGATAAAATGAAGAAACCTTCCACAGCGTGTGGCTGGGTATATGAATAGAGAGCATAGGTGAGTTTGCCCATTAACGGAAAGAAATAATATTTGGGGAAAATTAGCCTTAGATTTATCAAATTTCAACAGAGGTGGGGGAAAAAACACTGTGAAATGAAGATCAGGATATAGGACGGGGAGTAAATGTGTGGAATTCCCGTTGGAAACTGTAGAGTTTATGGACACAGTTAAGTTGCTTCCCTGAACGGTGATATCAGCCTGCCTGAATCTGTGTCGTAGAACTGGGCAGGTGTGTAAAAAGCGCTGAAAAAGCTTTGCTTCCTTTCTTCTACAGGGGCTTGAACTTGGAATGCACACAAAGAAAAATAGTCTTTGTAATATTTTTTTCAGTATTTTGAAAACTGTAATCAAGAAATCACCTTGAAACAAGCGGCTCGTTCTCTAAATTGCCAGTGCACAAACAGAAGACTTCCTACATACTAGTTCCTAAGTGTTTATGTGCGCTAACAGACAGGAAGTTAATGTTCACCGTAAGAATTTTAATATAAGCTAGAACTAAAGTAGAGCTGCATGATCAGTCATTTATATTGCCAAAACCCAGCCTGGGTGATTTAGTATAAATGGGCAGAATGCCTTCAGGATTTAGTATATGCATTAATAAGATAAGCAAATACAAACTTATTGCTCTTCGATTCATAAAATTTTAATACAAAAAGTACTAATAAGGAAGACAAGCCAAAGCTAGTTAGGTATTCATCAAATTACCTTACGGAGAGGACAACAGAATTAGCCTCCTATTGATATGATGATAAACAAACACAAACGCATAATTTTCCAGTTCACAAATCTTCTATATAAAATGCCATTAGAAAAGGAATGCAAAACTTACTTTCAGGTGCATTAGTTTTCAGAGCGCTTAGAGGAAACTCTACGAGACAAAAAAAAAAAACAAACACAACAACCAAAAAACAACCTGCCCTATTGTAGCGTCAACAAAACGTTAAAGGATTAGAGGAAAGGTTTAATGCACTGCTCTTATTCAAAGACTTCACGGAGTAATGATAGAACAGGAGAGGCTCTGGGTGAGTCGGGAAGACCGCTGATGGTCCTGGGGTGAAGAGTACAGGGGGTGAAGAGCACCATGAGCTCTGGCAGCAGAACAGTGTAGCCATGGCCACCTGCCAGCTGTGGAGCTCCTCTGCAGTTGGGTCTGCGAGGGAGACCAATCCTTTGTGCCCTTATCACCTAGTGAGCACACAGGCTGGGGACTTGGTGTGATACAAGGATCTGACGCCAAGTGCAAGCTTTTAACCTTTTGAAATTTCAGTCTCAAATACTCACAGAAGGCAACCGGGAGTGAAAATTATTTCATTACAGTTCTCGTCAGACTGAATCACTATCTAAATCACTCAGCTTCTCGGCGCCATTCCGCTGTTAGTGTGCACCACTGGCAGAAAAGTGAGATTATTTAGTGCCCTTCAGAGCACAGCGCTTAAGAAGAAAGTTAAACGCAGCAACACATCCTGGGAAAGGGATTGTTTATCGTACCGTGTATCTTGTGCTTTGCAACATGCGGAAATCTTAGTTTGAATTTGTTCACTACGCAAGTATTTTAGTCTTTTGGGTCTTTACATAAGCTAGATTAGTTAGCCTCGTGCTATAGAAGATGCACGTGCGGTATACAGCACAAGTAGGGGTGTAGTGCAAGATACCTGGTTTGTGATTGCAGCGTGGTGTGGATGTCGCTAAATGGACACGAATCAAGTCTCCTGGTTTCAGCCTGCCCCTCAGAAGCACAGGGCCGAGTGTGCTGAACTTCCAGGTATTTACTGTGCTGCTGAGTTGGGTTTTGCAGCTTGCGTTAATGCCATGAGGGTGAGAGACTGTAGCCGGTAGTTATTGCAGATGTTTTGGGGGGGCTTAAATCGAAGGAAGTCCAGATTTGAGGGGCACCTACAGATACATAAACCCTTAAATATTTCCGGACTGCATCTGTAGGTGTAGTTAGAGTATTATAACTCTAGTTAAGTATTATAACTCTAAATGAATATATCAACATAACCCTTAGAGCCCATAAAACAGCTCCCTCTGTAGACTCAAAAACAAAAAAATGGGGTTTGCTACCATTTTCCATGGAAACATTTTGTAGAATTGTTAAATTTTCACCCAACCGTAGTTCTGCTAGCAGTGTTGACTCCCATTTGCAGCCTGTCTGTGTTACAGAGGTGCTGAGGCTGTTAACTGACACTGCGGCAATGAACCCGTAAGAGCTCAGCTTTTAGGTTCAGCCAGCCTCCCCGTTCCCACGGACCGGAGATCATTGCAGAGATCATAAGGCTCACCTTTTCGGTTGTTTCGTACCACTTTTCCTGACATCGATTTAAGCCAGGACGCTGGACAGGTATGCAGGGCACATTGGATATGCTTTTAGCTCTGTCACCAACTATACCTGGTAAACTGGACAAGCTGTTACATGTCTCCATGCACCATTTTCCCCACCAGTAAAACTACTTTTGCAAAGCTGAACTCTGTGACACTGCTAAATGTGTTTTGAAACAGATGAGGAAAACACATAAACCCTTGCTCGGTAAAGCGGGGAACGTGTTAAGCAGCATCTAGATGGTATTATATTTGCTTCTGTGGCTTCTGAAAACTCTTACCGGATTCTGACTTTTCAACCCTTTTTTATTTTTTCCTGACTAACTCTCCTTTTGAAATGAGTTGTTGCGCTTGTCACCTTGGGACTGACTTGCTGATAAAACAACCAGACGAAGGCGGTGACCCCATACAGTCGGATGTCTCAGACATGTGCAATAATCCGTGGTGATGCTGAGCGTGTCTGGAAGAAGCACTCCCTCATTCTAGCACTCTCCGCTCTAAGGTTCTCTGGAGCTGTTTCTGTAAATGAGAAAGACTGGAAAGCCCTTGAGGTCACGGTGCTTTGCTAGATATGCAGTAAAGTTAAAGAAAATACCAGCTACATTAAACTTGCTGTAAATTGTCCAAGGTGAACTCACAGAACTACTTTGCAAAGTGACGAGGTTGACAGTAGGAAATGCAAACTGTTTGCAGGGCTTTAAAGCTCTCAGTCCATCATCTTTTCTGATGACCGAGTTTGACAGAATGGAGTTGGGCAGCAAAGGAATCAAAAGGGTAAGGCTTTATCCAGGGCTGCGAGACACTGATCTAGTCAGTAGAATATGTTTACATTAATTTTATTTTTACCAACTTCCTCTTTCTCTATAAAAAAAAAAAATTTTTGAAAGTTATGTTTTCTCAAATTTGAGAAATAGAATCATAGAATCATAGAATCAGTGAGGTTGGAAGGGACCTTTAAGATCATCAAGTCCAACCATTAACCTACCCTGATAAAAACACCACCACTCCTAAACCATGTCCCTAAGCACCTCATCTACCCTTTTCAATATGAGACCAATAGAGAGTTCATAAAGCTTGGTGACAAGGCATTCATTTGGGAATCATAACTTTGTTTTTCAATTCCCTGCTCCGGTAGATACAGGTACCTGTGACCACATGTTGTGATGGTTACGTCAGTCTTGTAGGAGCCGGTGTTGGGATTCAGATCCCATCTGGTTAAAAGAGGGTTTGAATCTGAATCCGTCTATTTCTGGCCAAATATAACAATTTTTTATCCCCTTCTCCTTCCCTCCTTCTTTCATTTGTCCTTCCCTCTCCCTGTGCCAAAATCATTTGACAAATGCAAATCAAGATTCACAAATACCTCTTGGTGCCGTGAAACATCATCGCTGAAGAAAAAAAAAAAAAATTCACTAAAAAAAAAAACTGAATGAAATGTCAAGTTCTGCAGGGCTGATAGGGCATAGAAGATAAAAACTGGGAGTCAGCAGTGACAGCTGCCGAAGGAAAGGTGAGGTTATAAATGCTCTTAATTTAATACTGGGGACAGGTCAAAATGGTTCAAGCCATGTTTTGCAGAAGGGGAGGGGACTTTTAACTTGCCTTACGCTGGTGCTGCAGCGGACGCAGGCTCTGCGCAGCCCGCTCCCTTCCGCTCCTCTGACGCTTTTCCTACCACCAATTTGTGTCATGGCCGGGCTGCTCGGTGGCTCATCGCTTTGAGGGCAGGGCTGCCAGGAGTGCGGTGGGATTCGGGATTTGTAGTTGGAGGATTTCTTTTCAGTGTTGTCGCTTCTCATCTTGAGCCTGACGTTCCACCCCGCGGTTGTCGCTGCTGGTGTTAGAAGTTACCCCGGCGCCGGGAGCAGCTGCAGCATTTTCTGGATGAGAAAACCTCCATGTTTGCCGCCTTGTAAACGAGTGCCAGTGAGTCCCCACGCGTGGCATCCAGGCCTGCTCTGTTGAAAACACACAGCGGAGGAGGGCTGGAAGGTCTGAGAGCAGCTAAATTCCCAGCAGGTCATTGTCTGGGGAGAAAGCCTATGTAATTAAAATTTACTGATATTAGGGATAATTAACGTTATCTACCTGTTCTTTTTTTTTTTTTTTTTTTTTTTTTTTTAGAAAATAAAGAGGAGAAAGTTGTAGAAAGTGGATTCTGGAACCTGTCAAAAGCAGGAAGATGTAAAACTACTCACCTGAACAGCCAACAGTTTTTTGTTTTATTTTTGGTTGGGGTTTTTTTTATGTATTTGTTTCCCCCCCCCCCCCCCCCCCCACATGTTTGAATCTGAATCTGTTTCAATCTGGCCAAACATAATTTTTGAGTCCTCTCATGCCCCCCAGCTCCTCTTCCTCCTTCAGTCATTTTTTTAATTTTCTTATTGAAAATTCTTATTTTTTTTATTTTCTTATTGAAACAATTTGATGAATGAGAATCAGATGCCTTTGATATATAGAGCTTTAAAAATAGTCTGAATGGGAAGGAATAACAGTATGTGTGTTTAGAGGTTGCTCCCTGCAGGAGTTCTGCGAGGCAGAGTGGAGATGAGGAAGGATCTGTTGACAGCTTGACAAACCCCCATATGTCCTAAGAAGAAAACTTGGGAATGTGGTAAGGAACCTGCAGACACCAACAATGGAAATGTGTGTACTTGAGCTGAAGCTGGCACCTGAGGTACCTGTGGGTGCTCCTGCTGTGTAATCATTATTTTTTATGAGGTGTGGGATCTCTCTAACTGATCTAGTTAATAAAGTCTTTCTAGCTTGCTCTTCTTCGGTGGAATGTTCAAGGGAAAGAGCATAATACATTGACTGCCACTGCGAACTGAATTAATCTTTATTAAGTAGATTTCAGATAGGGTTGTCCAGATCTGAATGAAAGGGTATGTTGATTTAAAAAATGCGAGTGAAATTTCTTAGGCACATGCATCAGTCCATAAATATTCTTATACCATTTCTCAGTTAATGTAGTCAAAATGCATATGTCAAAGCAAAGAGAGGAATCTTGGCCTGAAAGCTGTACTGAAATCAGGTTGTAATATATAGATAGCCCAGCAAAAAGGAATAATTTGCTATGAATATTTTGTCCTTTAAATACATGACTATATTTCTAAATCCAGTCTCCTCCAATTAATCTTTCACCAAGAGCTTAATATTCAGCAGCATTTCAGAGAGTTCATGGTCAGGTTCCTCTTGCCTTTTTCCAGACTCTGTACTGCTTTGGTTGTGTAGTTTGAGCTTTAGAAAGGGTTGATATAAAGGCATTCCTAAATGATTTGAATGCTACGGTCTGATGTTAGCAGTTCCTTCTGTTCACATACTTGGAGTTGGGAAGAGTGTGTCTTTTTTGGTAGAGCGTATGTTTAATAAGTAAATGACCTTGATCTCTTGATTGGAAGAACATCGTTCAGGCTTGTGAACAGCATGTGACTCATGAGCTGCTTAAGGCTTTCTCTTCTGAGTTTGACTACTGGCAAACACGTTGCTGAAGGTCTCCTTGCAATGTCAGACCTCTCCTACAAAATGCCACGCACGTTGTAACAGTCACTGAACAATGACGCGCTCTGACATGCACTTCTCCATCTGAAGCGGTACCATGATGTTGGCCAAGGTTGCCATCAACGTTTTGCTCTGTGTGCTGTTTTTGAGTTGTTTGATGACATATAAAAATAGCTCATACTCAAAACAAGCCATGCAATATTGTGCTAACATATGCGGTTGCTGAGCACGAGTGGGTTTGCGTATGTATAATTCTCCAGAAACGCTCCTTTCTGAGTCTAATAGGTCTTATGTTATGTTATGCATAGGTGCTAAGAAACAGACGAATCCCTATTGTTTTGTCATCTGTATGATAACATGTATTTCTTACCAGTGCAAATATCATCCTTAAAAACAAGATAACATCCCCGCTATCCAAAATACAGATTCTTGAAGTCTGTGAATTTCATTGTGCTGCTAGCAATTAATATTTGTAGTACTTTGATTTAATAGTCGCAAAGCTTTTTTCTTACAGATACTATATCAATGAAAATACTAATGTATTTTCTGATTTTTTTTGAATTGTTTGCATGAGATGGACATTCATCAGGAGATAATAAACCTTTACCCGCTGTGATATTCCGTAAGGAGAAAGCAGGTTTCATGTTTTATTATAGACTAGTGGAAAGACAATCTTTTATTTTTTTTTTCAATATGGTCCTTCAGGAAACTGAATAATAGGGAAAGTGATCCACAGGAATTCGTAAGAGTCCAGCACCTGGGAAGATTCTTGTCATGAAACTGTTAGATTGTTCAGAATTTTCCTTACATTTCTGCCATTTGTACAGATAATGTGTTTCTTCAAGAACTTTGCAGGCTTTACTATCAACGTCCAATCCTTAGAACAAAAATACTAACAAAAAATTCAAACTTAATATGCTGATGAAATATGTCAAATAATGAACCTCAGAGGGTGAATAACTCCATTGATTAAGTATTCATTGCACCACCTACCTTAATCTTGAGAGTTGATGCATGACACACAAATATAATTAGATAATGCACTTTTAGTTTATATGTAAAAATATCTCATTTTTTCTGAAAGTACAAAGTCGAAAATTCAGTAACTAACAGCTGTGTAATATTGTTTTGAAAACAGGAGTTTGGAATGGGAGGCTTAGTTAAATGTGGGCTATTAACAGCTTTAGATTTCTGAAAAGCATGCTAAAAGGCTAAAGATTTTCCCCTATCTTTTAAAATGAGCTTCCTACTGTAGATCATGGTATTTCCCCCCCCCCCCCCCCCCCCCCAGTTATTCACAGTTACAGGCATTCTTGCTAGATGTGTTTTTCTTTTCCTACGTTTTCAAAATTTCCCCCAAGCTCCCCTTGATCCTCCAAGAGAATCTCCTGATTTTTTTTCTCCTGAAAAAGTCTGATAATCCAACTGTTTGAGTCAGGTACCCGGACTAGATCTCCTGAGTGCTGAAAATCTAGCCTAAAAAAAGGTTAAAACCCCTTCATGTTATTTATAAATGATTCTGCAGGCTCCTTTGGAATCCAATCTGGGAGCATGAAACTGAAAGACTGGCCTTTCCTATGCGATACCTTAGTAGCCATTATAAAAATAATGCTCTGAAGTTTTAAAAAGCGACAATAAGTGTTTAGGGATATGTAGTTTGCTTTCAAGATTAGGAGGCATTCAATTGTACGAACTGCACAGCATTTTTAGTTCAAATTCACTGGGATGCACGGTTATCTTTTGCATTTGTTATGAAAAATACTATGAACAAGAGCTGTTTATTTTAAAATCAAAGCAACGTTCATTCAGTATTCCCATGTTCCGTTCACTTTCATCTCGAGTCTGAGCACTGCATGGTTTTGATGAAAACCCCCATGTTTATTAAAAACTGACCTTAGGTTTGCCAGAAAGGTTCAAATATTTTATGGGCTGAATTTTGAGAGGAACATGACAATTTGTCATTACAAATGTGTCACACTGCTCCAGGATTGTGCTTAATTCAGCGTAGGTGGCAAGTTTATATCGTGACATAATTTCTGCACCTCTCATTTAATGATTTTTTTTTTTTTTTTGTTATTGTGAAACTAGGGTTTACAGTTTCTACAAATACTAAAGCCTGTCAGATCCAAGAAAAGTCTTCAAAACGAACATTTGGCCATGTTTTAGTGATTAGAATTTTGGGTGGAGCTTCAGACGTACCCACTCTTTAGCCTTTGCGGATTCTTACAGCTTTCTGCATAGAGTTATGGTATTTCCTCATTCTGCAAGTTGTTGTTACATAAAAATATGTAAGTTAATTTTGAACGATGCAACCTGGGTACTAGAAGCAATCTAGTTGCTTTAACGCTCTTTTCTTCCCAGGCTTTACTGAGTTTCTTTTTGCTTTTGTCATGTGGGAATATTCATAATGTATCCAGTGGTGTAAGTTACTGATTATATTCAAGTTGATGTAATTTTTTTTTTTTTTAAAGGACAGGGTTTTTTTTTCTTCTATTTATCCCTCTTCTCTCCCCTTTTTTCTTTTAAGCTATCCACACCAGCCTTTTAATAACAGGGAAGGTGAAACAAGCCATAATCTTTCAAGTCTCCTGTGAATAACACCGCAGTTGAGCTACACGAGGAGCTTAAAGAAAAATCCGGTACCAATTAATTCCGACTGTCTTAGCATTTAATACAGTGTCTGTGTGCATGGAGTGGTGCACAACTGTTTGTTTTCCAGTCTTTGAGGCAGCAACGCTGTGCCAAGTAGAAAATAGGATACCGGAAGCTGAATGCGTTATTTCTTACGCCTCGTTACAGTTTTGCCACACATAGCACGTTGCCTTTCCTGACACTGAATGCCTTAAAAATGTGAATAATCCAGTAAAGTCCATTTGTCTGCCATTCTTTGAAACGTCTCCTTTATGAGACGGTCATTTTAAGACTGTCAGGTCTGGTATCAGCTCAGCTGAGATTACTCTTGTCACTGAGTGCTATTTCCTCCTCTCTCCTGTGCTCCCAACTCTTTGGAGCCTCGTGGCTGGCTAGTCAGTGTTTCTGAGGTTGGGGAAACAAAACCGTTAAGTAAGGTAGCGTGTGGATATTGAAAAGTCTGCAGTAGAAATCATTTTAGGAAAGGGTAGCGATTGTAGAAATTGTTTTGACTGCTAAAGGAGCTCTACGTATTATTTAAAGAGATGGTTTTAAAATGACTCAGCTCCCTCCCCCCACTTTTTTTTTTTTTTAACTGCATACACAGTTGTTTATGAATCTTTTTGCCTTGGCTGATGAACACTTTCTTCTGAGCTGAAGGAACGCGAGTGGTATTTAAGGATTCAGTTCTTTACTTTCAACAGCTTCTGAGTAATAGGTCAAGTCTTGTGTGCTTGGGACAGATTCTTATCCAGCTTATGTTGCCACGTTCCATTATATATTAAAATTAATTCGCTCCCTGCCTCCCCCCACAATTCCTGTTACGTTGGATGAGAGGGAGGGAACCTTGTAAATAAATGTGGTTTAGGGAAGAGCAGAATAGGTTGGCAGTTTGCAAGTACCCTAGCAGGCCACCCGAGACAGTAGTGAGCCACATCTGTATTAAGGAAGCTTATTAATTGCGTAAGTGCAACCGAACTGTTGTGTCCTCAAACCAGGACACAAAGGTAAGGGAGGAGGTGATGTGTGCCAGGGCGGTCCGCATTCCTGTATGGCTTCATCTAAATGTGGTGAAAACAGGGAGAGGAAAAGGAATACTTTTGAAACAGAAAAACGCACACAGCTGGATCTGGGTTCCAGAGGGGAAAATGTCCCCTTCGGGGTAGATGCTTTCCTTTTGAAACACTGCACAAATGTAGGACTGCATCTTCTATCTGGCACTATGAGGTGTCTAGATCCATATGAGAGGACGTAAACCTGGCTCCATTTGCACACTTATCTTCAAGTAGTTTGCAGGGTTTATTTGCATACCTATATCTCTGTAAACCTTTGTCTACTTTTGCCTTTCATAAACGGCCATTTGCTTTAACTCATGTTTTGATCTCGTTTGAGTTAAAAATGATTTTGAGGTAATGGATAAACACAAAAGCAAGCATCCCTTTGGGCAATAGTGATCCTTACAGCTGAGATGGCTGAGTATTTGTTCTGTTCTGGAGCTTGCTCTATTGTATTCAGAATAACTGATAAAACTAGTATTATTATACAGGCTTGCTTAGGAGGTGGTTGCATGGGGGTCTATAGAAAGGGGACAGTGATTAGCACTGCTTGGCACTGGTGATAATGCCTCTGGAGCAGTGCCTTCAATGCGAGAGAGATGTTGATGAACCAGAGGACCACGTAAGGGAAAGCAGAAGATGGTCAGGGGATGGCATTACAAATGAGGGAATGCTAAGGGGGGGGTTGAGGAAAGGCAGACAAACATCTCTACAAAGAACAAGGTATCGCAAGTTGTGAAACAAGGGAAATGCCAATTTTATGTAAAGGAAAAAGAAATTTCACCATGAGAGTGGGTTCAGCACTGGAACAGATTACCGAGAGAGGTTGTGGGATCTCTATCCTTGGACAATTCCCAAACTCAACTGGAGAAGGTCCTGAACAATCTGCTCTAACCCTGTTTTGGACGTGGGGTTGCTCTAGGTGATCTGCTCCTGAGCAGCCTGGATGGTGTTCCCTACAGTGACCTACAGTGACAGCAAATCTCTGCGCTCTGGTGCAGGGGCAAGCCTAGTCCTGATTATGCAGATGAAGTCAGGATTTGTTTACAAACAATTCTGAGGGTCCAGGGCATCTCTCTGATTTATGTTACTTTCTCCCAATTTCTGAAATGCTGTAAGACAAAGAAGTTGTGTAGCCAGCTATGGCCTTCCTCATTTCCACGTGGAGAGAGTAACATATCCCTACCTCTTTCTCTGTCCTGCCTGCTCGGCTCAGAATTTCTTTAGGTTAAGTTGATAATATTTCATGGAGGCAAACTGCTCAGTGGATGGTTGAGGCACTCCCAGCTTCTTAGTGCCCTTCTTTGCCTGTCCACCGTTACGCAGCTGAAAGCCAGCTCAATTTTCTTTTAGTGCCTATCATCTATCTGCTGAACAAGCCACATGCAGGTTGATTCAGGAGGATTAAAGGACGAAAACCGAGAGCAGGAAAATCTCTAATATAATAAGGAAACATATTTTTCAGTTCCTGCTGTTCGTTCTTATTACTGTATTTTCCAGTGTGCAGTATTTTCTGCTGCCCTAATTTTGACACTTTTAATTTATCCATTAGCTGTGATTAAGATCGCACTACATTTATGAGAAGTGACTTTCCTTGCCAAGAAGCTTTCCTGAGGTATTACAGCTCTAGTAAGGAGCCATACCTCACTGTAGTCAAGTTTAATCGTTCCTAAAATGTTTATTTAGAAAAACCTGCAAGTTTAATTCCAACTCTTTCCTTACTAATGAAATGGTATTTGTTATGTGTATAGCTATGCAATGTAATTATTTCATTACTGGAAACATGATGCGCTAAGAGTCTTGGAGTAGAACAACCCAGTAGGGCAGATGTGATGAACGGTTCCCCATGTTGTTCTTGCTTTCGTCAGAAACAAAAGTTGACACGTTGTTTGAAAAGCATGTGATACCAAGGTTTTATAAGACATTTTAAGTTTTCCACAGTGTAAATGAAAGGAAGAGTTATATATAAGGGCTATGTATGGTCCTTGCTGATGACCAGCGATAAGACACGGGGGAAATGGAATGAAGCTGCGTCAGGGGAAGTTCATGTTGGACGTTAAGCTCTTCACTGAGAGGGTGGTCGGTGACTGGAACAGACTCCCCAGGGCAGTGGTCACGGCACCAAGCCTGTCAGAGTTCAAGGAGCTTCTGGACAATGCTTTTTATTCATATGGTTTAGTTTTAGGTAGTCCTGCGAGGAGCACGGAGTTAGACTCTATGATCCATATGGGTCCCTTCCAACTTGAGATATTCTATGATTCTCAGATATATCTCTATATAATACAAAAGCGTAACAGGAAGAAACTTAAAAGGGGAATACACTATATATACAGCAACGAATTTATTAATTGTACAATTAATGCTCTAATGTACTCCAACTTATCAAAAGAATATAGAAAAGCCTCATTAATAACACAGTTAAAATTGTTACGCAAAGACCTCTTTTATTCTCTACCCCTTTTCCCTAGTCCTGTGCTCTAGTCCCCAGCTCTGGGTCCGGTGGTCGGCAGCCTCAGCCTGCCTCCAGCACAGCAGAAGGAGGGCTGTGACAAGTCTTGGGCCACCTCGAGGTCTTCACCAGGAGCTGTACGATGTCCGTGGTTTATTTTTGTATGTTTCTTTCTCGCCATAGTTTGCTTCCTTTTCGTTGGTTCCTTGCTCAAGTTTGGAAGTTGCACTCCCAGCACCAGATAACATAATGTTTTTATGGAGGGACGGCATGGGTTTGTCAGACCTTTACCACATACTATTATTGTATTTACAGAATTTAAGATAAAACAGATTAGGGAATCGTCACTCAACCCACTAGATGACTGCTAAAACATGCTAAAGTCAGCTGAGGCCAAGGCAATCCCAAACAACTGCAGAGAACCTGCACTGTCAAATCAATTCAAAACCTATGGCCTTTTATTATTTATGGCAAAAATCACATTTACTGGGTTATAAGGGAGGGGACAGTGCTTTTACAGTTGGCCATATGCTGTTTCACAGTGAAGGCTGATTTATTGCTCCATGTGGAGAAAGGAGGACATGAATACAGCTGCTCCAAGAGCAGAATGTTGCAGATATGCATAAGTCTGATAGCACAAGCTGCACTGCTTTAACACAATAGACACTTGAGATGTAATATTCTCAGTGCCAGAAAATGCCTCCTGCTAACTTCAGCGGGGCTCATGAACGAAAGTGAAAAAGGAGGTAGGATCTTTGTTATGTAGGCTTGACATTCTTAATTAGGTTACTTTCTGAACTTGAAATTGTCGCAGAATTTCTGAGAATCAAACTTTATTCATACCATGTCACATAATTCAACCAGATTCAATTTCCTACTATTGTCACTATTTGTGTTTGTGCTATGAATGGGAATAAAGGATACTGAGATTGTCTTGTTGCTTTTACCACTACATAATAGCCAAATGTATTATGCCATTTGGTCTCTTTTGGACAAAGAATTTGCTGATAACTTACCTGGGACTCTGACTGTGGTCGGAGCTGCCCTGGTTGGCTAAAAGTATTTCTTGAGCTGGTAGGGACAGACAGTATCGTGACACCAGAGTGCTCTTTCCCCTTGATCTCTGTCTGCTGCGCACCGACAAAGTGCAAATTTCACCGTCTGACACTAAGGCAGGCCACCTGCATGCTTTTTCTGACATCGAGAATCAGTCTTTGATGTTGTATACAAGATCTTGCGCCATTATAGTCACAGAAACATGGTTCTTGAGATCACGTGTCTGTCTGTTATCTGCTTATGTTGATTATGTCCTGAACTCTCAGGTACGTATTTTTTTTATCTGATCTGGGGAGTTTGAATTTGCACTTGCTATCAAACAGTTGATGAATGATAGCTGACCAAGCTGAAGTGATCGGATAGTCTTGCAGGCACTTTCAGGATGCACTAATGGGTTTTCTTCTGTCATCAAGGGCGTGCTCAAGAGATTATTTTCCAGGCATGTACCTGAACTTCAGCTCTCTGAGTTTAGAATGCAAATGCCCTCATCTGCTGTTTCTCTTTGCCTTTTTTTAGGGCAGGGGATAAATGAACATTACGTATCTAGAGGTCTTTCATCAAGTACAGAAAATTTTAGCAGTATTTTTTTGGCTAGATATTTGTTATATTGAATACTGAAAAGATTAAGAGCTACTATCTGTAGTGTTACTTGTTATACGCATTAAGCGGATGCTGAATGAAAGTGTACAACGTCCACAAGGCAAATGAGGGAAGTCTGAAAGTTAGTTACCTTCCTCCCTGCTATAGCTCTGCAACTGTATGGTTTTGTCTTCCCCTCCCACGTAATTTCTATATTCTTTGCAAAAAGATGAAATTTGCAGTGTGCCACACAATGATCAAAATCATGCCATTTCAGACAAGTATTTGGAAATAAATACTTCTGTCATTTGAAGGAATTTCTTTACAGCTGCCTAGGTAAATTGCTGTGTTCATGTTGGCTCCCAGGCTAGCAACATAAGCGCCCAACAACAGTGCAAGTCGTCCCCGTACAATGTGCCTTCAGGAAAGGTGGCACGGGGATTTAAGGTTAAGCTAAATTCATTCTTTGGCTGTGTCGCCAAGAGGAGCAAAAATGATGTGGAAAACGTGGCGGTTGAATTAGGAAAGAATAGTAGATAATGCTCTTATGTACCTGAAGGATGTAGCGCTGGATGAAGAGGAAGGGTTTGACAATGGGTCTGAAGAAGGAAATAATGAGAGGGAATTATTAAGCGAAATTTAGATTGAATATCAGGGAACTCGTCGAGACAGTGAAATCTGTTACAACCTGGAATTGTCTCCCAAAGGATGATGCTGAAACTTAATTGCTTTGGGCATTTTTAACAAGTCCTGTCAAGCTCCGTGGAAGAAATGTAGAGAACAATCATGGACTTGCAGAGGGATACACTAGGTGACGTGCTCGGCTTTGCCACCTCCTATTGCTTTGATTCTTTAACTGCCAGCAGGAGCGACAGTAATTATGGTGGCAATTTTTACTGGGGGAGGGAGACCTGTTGTTTAAGAGCTCAGCTGTATTTCTGCGTCGATCTGAGCTAGCCTTCAGGCATGGAAGTTCAGAATGAAGAAACTGATACTCTATTTGGGGTGATAACGCTGAAACCTGCAGTTAATTCATTTGTATGACAAAACTTCTTTCAGGTGACCGCAGAAGTGGTCAGGGAAACGTTGATTGGACTGGGAAAAGTGGAAAGCTTGGACTGCAAGGCACAGGAGGTGTGCTGCTTGCCTGTAAGACAAGATGTTGCTGCTGGGGGCTTGGGAGAGGAGGAAGAGGAGGGGAGGATTTCCTCATTTACCCTGAGGTCCGGGTGGAAGTCTGATCCCAAGTATTATTGTATAGCTTTTCTTCTTGCAGCAGGCAACATCAGAGTGGGAAGGCAATAAATTACAGCCATTCCAGATAAGATCATCTTTCCTCTCTATGGGACTTAAAAGTGAAATTAATAAAGAAAAGTTGTTAAAGTTTAATTATGCCCTCCTCCTACACCAAGCCACAAAGACTCTCAGGATACAGGACTGGAAACACAAAGAAAGTAAGCTCTGAGAACTGTATGATTAAACAAATTCATATTAGTTGCAGTGCAGATTTTTGCATGGTCGCATTTAAAATCCTATTAAGTGAAATACAATGTAAACTCATTTGTATTAATATATGCCAGGGTGCAGGCACATAAGCATGCCAGAGAACAGGTACTAAGAACGTTGCAACTTCTTGTGAAAATATATGGCACAGACATCAAACAAAGGCATCAAAGAGCAGTGACCCAAGGCAGAGAGGAAAACAGTTGTTTTCCCAGGAAATGAATCCACTGGGATTTCTGCAACCAACAGTCCTGGTCTTCAATGAGTATGTGACTAGAGCTCAGTTCTTCTCTAAGCTGTATGGTTCTTTGACTGAAAAGCCAGTGTTTCTTCTATTTGTTTGCAGGTGAAGACTCTGAATTTTTGATGAAAACAAGTGTGGAAAGTGAGGGGAAAAGAGAGGGAGCTGGGTCTGAATGTAAAATACCATGCCCCACCAAGAGTGAGGTTCACCTGCAGATGTGACGGACAGGCAGAGTCAAGTTTAATTGTACTTGCTGTTCTCTGTCCTTGCTCATGTAGCATTTTGCTCGTGCAAATCTGCCTGGTCCCCTATTTTGTGTTTATGAGTCTCCGTTTTGGGTATGGTGGTGGCCTGCAGGGTGCACGGCAGAAGCATTGCCTCCTTCTGTCGGGTGCAGCCGGGACATGCTGTGATTTGTTCTCGCAGCATGCGTTGCAGGTAAGGAGTCTGCTTGCACGCTTCCACTTAAAAAGTCCCCGCAGTATTTTATAGCAGTACAGATTTACCTGTCATCTGATGCTCTCATCGCTGCCATCTGTTTGGTAGATGCATTTTGGGTCTCTGTTTCTACAGTTACCGTGAAGGGTCTTTGGATCAGGGACCATAATTTTATTATGCGTCCAGCATGATGGGTGTCCAGTTCCATTTTGGGACCAAGAGCAAGTATTACATTTCCAGTTATGCCTGTTACTGTTATCCACTGTAAACCAAATCCTTTTCCCACTCTGTCTAGTGGGCAAGGTGTTTCTCGTTGTCTTGCGTGAGAGCAGGATTTACTCCTTTCAGAATATACAAAGTCTGTATTTTTTCATTAGATATATTACTGCATTCTTACTCTTTTAATGTGATGAAATTACAATGCTCAACCATTTGCTGAGTTTAATACCGGTTATAAACACCTACACATTGACCTGTGGAAAAATTTAGAGGTGCCATAGGTCAGATAGATTTCAAAGAGCTCTTAAAAATGGTGACAGAAGGGCGGCCGTGTGTGTGACAACAATACATCATGTAAATTACAACAATAAATTTTAATTAAAAGAGACTAAGATGCATCTTCAGAGGGATAAAATGCTACTCACAGAAAATGTGGCAATAAATGTAAATGGCTTACTGTGCTTTTGCCTTTGCTTGTAGAGAGGGTGAGGGGGGTGGCACACTGCAGAGATTGTGCATCAGTTCAGCTGCTATAGTAGAGATGTGCTGAGCAAAGAAATATTGATCCTAACAGCATAGTGAATTTAAGATAAGATCTGACAGTATTAACAAGAATAAGGCTTGATGGTCTCTTCTATCCTAGTAAATAGCATCTCAGGATATGAAAAAAAAAATCAGATAAATTTAGATTTCAACACGTGAAAAACCAAAGTCTGTGATATATAGGCTGTTTTAAATTCCTACCTGTAAACAACTTATTTCAAGGGGATCGGTTTCAGTTTGCAGGGTGTGTTTTTTATTCCATATTGCTGCAAAGTATTTTTCTTTATTTAACAAACGCACACATTGCAGATTACATAAGGGATCTTTTCATTAAGTTGTGGCTTCAGCCACAATTGGGCAGCCATGAGGAAGTTATTTTAAAAAAAAAATATGTATATTTAAATATATCTATTACTTATGCAACTGTTTAAAATCAAACGCATGTCTCAAGTCTGGGACACGAGGAGCTTACCTTCTGAAACTTCAAGGGAGAGTTGTGGTAAACATGGGAATTATGTATCACAGAGAGAGGCTTTGGAGAGGCCGTGTCGGTACTCTGGGGTTGGAGAGGTGGCTTGTTGATGCTGACTGGCAGAGGCTTGCCCAACCTTTTCCTGATAATCCTAGCGAAGAAGGCTTCATCACCTCGGCTGGCAGCCTGCTCCGCTTCTCACATAGCTATGTAGACTCGTATGTCTAAATCGCACTCCTCCGCTCCTATCCCCCTGTGCACATGGGGAGCGACGGATCGCCTCCTCGCCGCCTTCTGCAAACCGAGACACCGGTATCGTGTTCTCTCCAAAGCCGTCTCTTTTGTAGACCATCAGACCCAAGTCCTTCAGTGCTCATTCATGGCTAGGTGATGAAAAACCACTTCATTCAAAGCCGCTTGTCGGTTTTGGTTCCTCCTTCTGGCCTCTTTCCTATTTCTTCTCTTACAGAGTGGACCCCAGGGGAGGCCTCCCCGACACTGGGAAAATAAGAACCAGTTCCCATGTTTTGCAGAGAGCATTACTGTCACTAGAGCAATGCAGGATCTGTGGGGTTTGTTGCATTTTTTGGTTTGTTTTTTTGGGGAGGGGGGGTGTTGTAGTTTTGTTTCTTTTTTTTTTTTTTCTTTTTCCTCTTTTTCAGCATGGGCTGTGTTGACTTGAAGCTTTGGAAATATTTTGGTTTTTTTTTTTTTTTTTTTTTACAATCCCAGAATAGCAGCTCACTCCTGTGACTGCGCCTGAGTCCTCAGTTGTGTCACTGGTGAAAACACGGCACCTCTGGCCTGCTGCTCCACTGGCACTCTCTGCTAACACCTTTTTAGACCTTGCGGGTGCATTAGAGATGTTTCTAATCCCGTCTGGGAAATGTAGTCTTTAATAGTTTTGGGAGCTGTCCTAATGAAATTGCCAGAAGGAGCTCCTCTCACATCTGGCCTTTATCAGGTTTCTGTTATCTGGACCGTCAGGTGTCTTAAATAATAGTGCCCATTTTGATACATCAGTAAGTTGTTTACCCAAGGAAGAATTTTTGTAACGTAGATTTAGAAGTTCAACACTTGCATTCTGGAAACCTTTGTATTGCATCTCGAGTCTTGCTGAAATGTGGATCCTCTGGAAGTTTTGAAACAAGAGGTAGCCTCGAGCGAAGGCGATTGCTCAGAGTCTAAGGTCAGCTGAGACAAAATAGAGGTCAGAGTAATGGCATCAGACTTAATGGTAGATGTTTTCAATTCCACAGAAAGCCTCTTAAGACAAGAAATGAGTTGCCAGAGAAACAGGGCATCTGATGAAATTTAAACTCTAATTCTAAAAGACCAAGTTCTTAAAAATATGTATTCTTAGGGACAGCTGCAGAAGGAAATTTTATATTTTTGTCCTTGCCAATCTGATGGTTTACAAAAAGCCTGGGTTAACGTATATTTATTTATCTGAGAGATTTGTTCAAATTTTTGCCTGGTTGACAAAAATCACAACAGCCATTCTCTCATCCAAAGTGGGCAAGAACTGTATTTTAAATATAGGAAAAGTAATGTACCTAACTGCTAATAGTGATGAAGATTTCAAGGCCATTGTAACTGAGTGAATACTTTGGGGGTCATTACTCTTGTGACTAATTTATGCTTATGATGGCACTGAAGCCAAGGACTAACTGTTGCAAAATTCTAGCTTACTACGTGAGCTCTACAAAAGACGTATGTTTTTAAAGTGTTTGCTTTCAACTTTACTCTTCTCGGCTTTATTGCTATTTTGTATGGTATGTAATTCTACCTATGTTGAACCTACAGAAGCTAGATACGTTGTCTGTGGCTTTAGGGATGATACATACACTTTCAAATTATGCTTTATGACCTGGTGTCCAAAATCTAATTTTAGCCTGCTTGTTGTGAGTCGGAGCGGTCTGGTCTGCGATGAGTCCTCCTTTTCTTTGGGAGTGGAAAGCTCATGGACCCTGGTCACAGCATTCAGATATCTCTGAGTATTAATACCTGACACGATTTACCACTTTCTACTAAGCTCTTCTCAAAAATGAGGATACCGGGTGCCAAGGTAGTGTGGGGTACCCTTGCAAGTCAAAGCAGTGCTTCTGGCAACTGATAAAGATTGAGCTGTTTTCTTCACTGAGAATATTTTATTATTTACAGTTGGTTAACTGACTTGCACAGCTTAGTGATGAGGATAGGTGCCCAAGACTTAGCTAGATTGTGCTCTGAGGACAAAAATGTCTTAAATTATGGTTCTCTGAAGATCAGATAAGTTGTTAGATGTCAAGAAGATCTTTTGATATTGCGCAGGGTGTCCATATGCTCTCAACTGCTGAAATGACAACCTGTGTACAGACTTAGATGCCCAGTTTTAGAGATTTGTCCTTCATTTCTTAAATGAAGTGGGAGGGGCAAGAGAGGCATGGGGAGGTAGAAGAAATTATGATGAATCATGTGATACTTTGAATTTCTCCTACAGTTAATTTCAGGGTATAGATATTGTTAAAGAAAATGAGCACCTCACAGTATGTTAAAATGTCTTTTAGGAAAATCTGATGTTCAAGAATTGGAGCTGATACTATCTTATTGGGAAAATATGCTGATGATGTACGTGATTTTTAACATACTGTTTGTTCTGGAGCGTTCCCATATGGTCTTTCGCATTCATCTCAGCAATCTCTTGCTGATTCTTTTGTCTTTACTGCCTCCCCATCTTCTGCCTTTCATCTTTTTTCTATTATTTAGTGTCTTAACCGTTTACTTGTGCCTCTTACAGGCATCTCTTTTCCATTTGCCTTGGTGTTCAGTTGTGCAGGGGGAAGGAGGGGGATTACTAGCTGCCTTGAGAAGGTGTATTCTCATGGAGTAATTGGCTTCGCTTCCCTGTTGCACCCCAATAAGCATTCCTGTCTGCGTCAGTTTGGCAGAATGACTGACAGACACTATATCTTAGCAGAGGAAACGTATTTCCAGAGCTATATCCTGTGTATAAGAGCTGATTTTAAAGGCTGGGGAGTTTCATTCTCCAGTTTATGTACTGCCAGGCTGATTTGAATGAGATTTATATTCTCTGAAGGAAGGGTTGTAGCCCAAAACAAAGCCTGTTGAAAACAGTGGGAATCTTTCAATTGCCTTTGCTGGGCACTGGATCCGGTCTTGGCAGCCATGAAAAGTAAGAGGCAGAGGAATATTGAGCCCACAGGCTTTTTAGCCAGTAGCTCTTCTATAACTGCACAGAAAATGTCCTGAGAGTGAGCAGTTCTGCACACATGTATTTAAGCATCCAGTGAGAAGAAATTATAAATAAAGATACCCTGTCTGAACACAGGGTATTGTTGTTTTTTTTTTAATATTTCTATTATTTGAAATCTAAGGACCTTTTGTAGAGAAGGTTGTGTAGGAATACACAGGGATGTCTTGATATAAATACTGATTTAGGTTAGCAGCTGTGGAAATGAGTGAGCAATTTAATGCATTGCTGTCCTAATTTTTGTTTTTCATAAGATTAATTATGTTTTCAGCTTCCCATCACAGTTCCATGTTTCTGTGCATGGCTTAAAGTATAAAACAATTGGAAGCCCATTTCTGATAATGTAATGCATCCTTTTCACTGTCTGCTGAGGTCATGGCTGGCAAAAGTTTGTCTTTCTGCTACATGCTTTGGAGACCTTCCTGCCAAACAGTATAAAGATGCTTAGTCCAGAAATACTGCGCTTTGCAGGTAGCAACAGCTCCTGGTGGTGATGCCCGAAGCGGCTTCATTTTAAAGATGAGCGAGGGTTAACATCAGTGCAATGGTACCTGGTTCCTACTTGAAAGCCAACTAAAGACAAACTACCCTACATATTCAAAATCTTCCTGTTGGCCTTTGTTTCTAGGTACGTGTCTTGCAGCCCCAGTTACGTTATAAAAGTCCTATGGGAATGGTAAGAGCACACGCAATCCTTGCACGTGCAGCAAAAAGAGAAGTGCATTTGACACAGAGAAAAGCAGCTTAAAAATAAAGGTGATATAAATGTTTGCCTCAGTTCAGAGCAAAACTCGGAGGCAGGAATATGCAATTAAAGTGCGCAGGGAATGGCGAAGGGATTGGCTACAGCAATGGCAATGCCAACGCCGAAGGAGAGCGCCCTGAGTGCACTTGCTAGCAAATGCAACTTGGTCAAGAACGTAATGGGTAAGGTGAATGCTCTCATCTTTTTGAGGTAATGATGCCATATGAGGCAGCTTGACATCCTTCTCTTCCCTTGGCAAAGCTTATTTATTGTACTTCCCTTTCGGATACCAGAAATTACAGATAAGGCTGAACGTTGCTGGCAGTAGAGGGAGGAGGTGAGAAGCTACAGCAGAAGGCAGATGCAGCTAGGCAAGCTGTGGCTTCACCCGCTGGTGAATTGCCCATAGCTACAGGAGTTTCTTAGACTTCCCCTGTATTCTCATGCCATTGGTACTGCTTAATGGGGGACACCCCCCCACCACCCTCTGCTGTGTCTTTATCCTAATTCTGGAAGCTTGGGAAGTATTTTATTTTACCTTCTCTAGAACAAGTAGACTGATATCTTGTAAATTTATACCTTTCCGCGCAAGAGGTATCTCTGTGCTTCCATAGTTGCCCTTTATTCTGTTACAGTTGAGCTGTGGCTCTACAGTCTCAGAGAAGCTGAGACCACCAAAATGTAGAGCGATGGGGAAAAATTCGCATCCATCATGTTTTTGTTATGCACAATCATATCTGTCACAGACAATGATCTGTTGTGCATTTTGCAGTTTAGATAGCGTGTACTGATGTGCTGTACGGTTAAACGTTATTATTGTGTATTCCACAACTTGAGTTAAAATTGACTCGACTGCAGCTTAATAGGACTTGAACAGACTGCGTAAATGCAAGTCATTGCTGCCTAAATGTTGTGGAGCGTTATGGCGAGCAACGACAAGTATCAAATAACCCCTTTTATCCAAAGACAGAATAATTCCCTGCTTTAATCCTAAAACAAATGCAATTTGTGAAAAGTCAGACATGAGAGAGACTTGTATTTTGATAGGCAGATATTGGGGTAAATGTGATATTCAGAGATGGCTGTCATGTCTGTGGGTTACAACAAGTTCTGTTAATAATTAGCGTGATAAAGCTCTGACAAGGGGCTTAGTCTGAGCTCAGCCTTTGCCTTTATGGGTTGTGATTCGACTATCAGTGCTACATCAATGGTATTTTTTTTGTTTCAGTACTACATCACTTCTATCTCCAGTCTGGTGATCTGATAAACATAGCTTGAGACTGAGAAAAGGAACAGCATCCCCACATTCTACTTTATCCTTCCTGACATTAAATACATTCCAGGCACACTTTTCTTTTATAGTGCAGCATCTGAATTTAAGCGGATGTATTTGTAATAGGAATTTTAACGGATATGTGTTTATTTTGACATCTAGTGTTAAATGTCTTCAATATGTACTATGGCATTAAATTCCAGCTTGCATATGCTGCCGGGTTTGACTTTGAGTATTCTAGTGGAGATTGAAAGCTTACGCATTAACAGCTTGTTTCAGATATCTCAAAGGTATTGCATAGCCTTTCTTCTCATAGGAAATATAATGGCAGATGCTATCACTAATAGTGCTAAAAAAGCCTCACTTTGTGTTTCTCTGTGGACTAAATTCAAGTCCCATTAAAATCAATGGGAAGGTTCTGTCTGCCTGCAAGGAAAGCAGAGCAGGCCTTGCGTCTTTGAACTACGCTGCCTGCAAATGCCTTCAGCACACAAAACGTCTTAGTCAACAGTTCGGAAGAAACCGGTGCTGACAGCAACTGGGATTATTTTCATTTTCCCATAAATACTGCCTTGAAAACAACTCATGAACGCGCGCTTAGTTGCAAACACGTTTTAGAGCATTTAGAGCTAATTCGGAAAGTGTCGAGGTGTTTTAGAAGTTTGGTTGTTGTTGGTTTGGGGTTTTTTGTTGTGTGTTTTTTTTTTTTTTTTTTTATAAGTTGCAAGAGATACACTATTAGTGAATTTGTCATGTAGAAATAACAGCTGCTGCACCAAAGATCTTTTATAGCATTAGGACTAATGTTATGAGTGGGCCTAATTAAAAAAATCTCTGTGTGTTGGTATTCTGTTTTTTTTTCTGTCTGAGCAAGGTTCTGACATCTTGTGTTATTCATTACTTGTGATGATAATGTCTAATTAACATCTTTTTTGCTTGCCTGGAAACTACCACAGGAAATGCTTCCAAATATCAGCTGCCAATATCTGTTTGATAGTCCAGATGAAGGGCCAGCTTCGATAAAAAGCTTACTGTGCAGTTAGTTTGGGGAATTTTTGGTACAGTTAACTGTAGCAGGGATGCTACGTATATATATATATGTATGTGTGTATATATATGTGCCTGCAACGATGCAAGCCCAGAACGTGGGATGCCTGGGAACAGACTCGGAGGTGGGATTGTTACTGAGTGTGGGACTATCAGGAATGGAAAGATTTCTGTGAAATTCATTCTCCGTAGATTTATGGCCACCTGACTTTTATTAACTCACTGCCTGGCCTCCTGCATGATGATTTACCTCGCTGTGTTATAAGGCCTGATGTAATTCTCTCGTCTTTAGCTTGAGTCTAGAGTAACTGCGATGCTTAAAGCACAGGAAAGGTGGCGCCTGTGTTGGCATTTAAATGCTCTCTGTATTGTCCCTCGTAACTCCCAGACTCGCTCAGCGGATCGTTTCTGCCAAACAGCAGATTTTCTTTCTCCCTTCCAGTTGCTTGTATTAAGTCCATCGCTCTGCTGCTTTATCTCACGTTCGC
The DNA here is from genome assembly GCF_965231255.1 of Vanellus vanellus. Lineage (NCBI taxonomy): Eukaryota > Metazoa > Chordata > Aves > Charadriiformes > Charadriidae > Vanellus > Vanellus vanellus. Next base: position 16,281,556 of record NC_138907.1, read on the forward strand.
TGTTCAATTAGCATTAAAACAAGTACTGCTTTGACTTCATAGAGGCTGTTAGTGTGAAGCGACACAACTTGGGCGCTTGTCAGCAGTGGTCAGAGGTTATAAAAACAACCTCCCCACCACCACATTGCCCTCACAGTGTAGGAATTTTCATAGAATCATAGAATTGTCTAGGTTGGAAGAGACCCTTGGGATCATCGAGTCCAACCATCTACCCTACTCTACAAAGTTCTCCCCTACACCATATCCCCCAACACCACATCTAAATGTCTCTTAAACACATCCAGGGATGGTGTCTCAACCACCTCCCTGGGCAGTCTATTCCAATGCCCGACCACTCTTTCTGTGAAAAATTCTTTCCTAATGTTAAGTCTAAATCTACCCTGTTGGAGCTTGAAGCCATTCCCTCTTGTTCTGTCATTAATTACCTGTGAGACCAGCACCAACCTCTCTACAGCCTCCTTTCAAATAGTTGTAGAGAGTGATGAGGTCTCCCCTTGGCCTCCTCCTCCTCAAACTAAACAGTCCCAGCTCCTTCAACCGCTCTTCATATGATTCGTTTGGTAGGCCCTTCACCAGCTTCATTGCCCTCCTCTGCACTCGGTCCAGCATCTCGATGTCTCTCTTGTATTGAGGTACCCAAAACTGGACACAGTACTCGAGGTGTGGCCTCACCAGTGCTGAGTACAGGGGCACAATCACCTCCCTACTTCTGCTGGCCACGCTATTTCTAATACAAGCCAGGATGCCGTTGGCTTTCTTGGCCACCTGGGCACACTGCCGGCTCATGTTCAGCCGCTTGTCAATTAGAACCCCCAGGTCTCTTTCTGCCTTTTTAGTATTCTCGTGTCCGTTTTCCGCTCCCCCCAGGGACTTGCTGCAGTGGAGGCCATCTGGGAGAGCAGGGGATGCCCTTGCAGTGCCTTCTGCGCCCAAGGGCTCCTGTTATGTCCCTCTTTGGAGCAGGAGGTGACTGTGCTGGGGAAGAATGGGCTGCTGTCCTGCGCCAGGCGACAGCAGGACTGCCTCCCCCACTGCCAGCATTGTGCGCTGCCTTTTGGGGGGCTTTGAGGGCTTTTCTCTTTGGCGGATCCTTTCACCTACTGGAAGACGAAGAGCGACCAGTAACAGATGAGTTATTGCCAGCTTGTTTCCTGCTTTTGTTGAGTGAATAGATTTAGGACCTGATTAAACCACGGTCTCGGTCACCTTGTTCCCCCTCCTGCAGTGTCGGTGCCGATGGATTGGCAGCTTTGCCAGAGAAAAATCCCGTGTCAGGACCGATGTAGGCTTTTCAAATTTGGGAAATGATTGCATCATCTTTTCTTCATACAGCAATTTCCTTTAAAATTGTATAGAAATGCAGTGGACAGCCTTGTAATCCGTTTATAAAAATAGATTTCCTTCATACATGTAGTTTTATTGTTATCATTAGGAGGGAGAAAAATGTGCGTATATCCAGGTAGATATATGTTCAGACACAAGTAGTCCGTGAACACCAAAGGCAGTTTTTAAACAGCTCTAGAATTGCAAGCTGTATTAATGCTTTCTAATATGTGTGCATATAGTTGTTCACTTTTCTGCTGACATATTTTCCCAGGGGAAATAAACACATTTTACCAGTTTGCCCATAGCATTCACTCCCTGGCTTTAATTTCATAACGACGGAGCAAAAAGCCATATAAGGGTTTGCCTGATAAACAGAGATGTTTCCTTATCTAGCTATTATGAGGCAGTCATCAAAATTAAGTTAGAAATGAAAGGAAATAAAATCAATGATAATGAAGCAAATGTTCTAATACACAGTTAGCATATTACTAAATGGCAATGGTGTTAGCTCTTAGCAAAATGTTATTTTGTTCTGGACTTATGATGCCACAACCCTCTGCGCTAAAGTTATTAACACTCCATTCCAGCTTTGCTCCGTTGTAGAAGAGGTACTAACCCACTGACGTGTATGGGTACCTGTTCACTTTTAAAATATATGAGTTGTCAACTGGACTATGGTGGGACTTCTCTGGAAAAATGCGAATTTGCTGCAAAGGTGTGTGACCATACCTCTGTAGGTATGGCCTACTGGCTAACGTGCTGTCCCAAAGCTCAGGAGCCTGGGTGCTGTTCCTGTCTCTATTGCTGGCCTTTGGGTGATCCCACATAAGCTACTTCCTCTGGGATTTATGGGGAAATTAGCTGCAATGATGCTGGCTTTCTTTTAAAACGCTTGGAGGGAGATGGGAGGTAGTGTTTGTTCAAGCCCAGGAAACTAACAATGAATCAGAGGTGGTTTCGTTAGTAAACTCGATACGGGGAAATGGTTTTCTGATAATCTATATGTTTAATGGCACCAGTCTTTGAATGCTCTTATAGGTACTTTTTGAGGTAATGCAACGAGTGAAAAAACAACGGACAAGACTCCTCTCCAAGTCAACTGAGAGGTATTGCAAGCAATTTTAATAATAGGTTATTATCAAACTGATTAGCTTAAAACTGATACATTTGTGCCAAGTATTACTGGGAACCGCAAGGAAAAAAATGCTTTGGAGTCATTAATGCTCGCTTTCCTCTCATATTACACAGGTTTGTCCAGATTTTGAGATGCAATTTTAGATACTTTTTTACGAGGAAAGAGACAGCTGACTCTTGCTCTCCTGTTGTTGAAAATTCACATAGGATGCATGTTATAAATTGGTAGTCTATAGCTGTAGCCCCTTAGGGTTTAGATTTAGAACATATTAGCTGCCATGGAGGAAAGTGAACTCTTTTGTCAGATATTAGCAGTCTCCTGAAAGCCTTGGGGTTTATGAGGCAGGATTTTGGTATTTGTGGTCATGGCAAAAGCAGCAAGATAATCAAATGGCAAATAAAATGCTTAGGCTGGAATACAATCTAAAGGACAATAGTTGCAAAATGAAAAGCTTTACAGAACCCAGAGGAAGAAGGAAGCAAATTAAAGATGTTGGGACTTATTACAGAGTCAGGCTTATTACAGATTCAGCCTTAAATGATCTGTGAATTCTGTTTATGAATCTGGAACGGTATTTATTCTGAGATATAACGAAAACAAACAAAGCACAATAGTAGGTTATCCGTAGCAGTTGGAGAGGAAATGAAATGAAACTGCATATGGGGAGCTTTCTACATTTTCATTTCTGATGCAGTTTCTCATTCTAAGGATCTTTTCCACACAGAGAATCTCTTTAATAATGGTGCTGGTTTTTTGCCTCTGAAATAAAACGTAAGGCAAATGCAGTTGGTAGCTGTCTGCAAATTTATTTTTACCTTGCAGCGCAGTTACTTTTTAATGAGAACTATAGAAGCTGATTAATTGTGGCTTCTGCATCTATAATTTAGGCAGGACACATTTGCAAACAGACTGCCCATCAACCTGAACTCATCAGGAAATCCTTCTGCTTACAGTAATAGAACACTTAAGCGTTTCTCCCAGTACCAAGATCGTAACACAGCGCCGAGGCTGTGTTGGAAGTGCTGAGAATTTGCAACTTCCGTTAAAACCACTGGGTTGGTGCTGCGTACCCCATATTCACCGTTAAGTGAGCGTTTCTTCTGGCTGGTGTTAGCAGAATGGAATAATGCTATTTACCTAATTCATTATACTATAGGCTGATTTGTTAATTTGTTATTTATCTCAATATAATATTTTTCTATTTGTATTACTGATATAATAATTTGAAATGTTTTTCAAGCTATGAATTATAATTCATAGTTATCTACAGTGAAAATATTACATATGAAATCTCTGAATTAAGGTTTCTTTAGCAGCCTCATGTGTCCTCTGTAGCAATCATGTCTTTGTAGCGTGCTTGATGAGAGGGAGCTGTCATGAGCTCACTTATGAGCAAATACTGTATTTAGATTCTGTTTTCATCTAAATTGGAGGGTAAACGTAGTTTCTTAAGTGAAAGGATTGGCATTAAACACATAGCCCCAGTTCTGGATGTTTTCAGCTGCCAAAATACATGGGAACATGCAGGAAAATAATTCATTCACCCTAAACGGCTTCTGTTCAATCATTTATTTTATGGGATTTTTCTGTGCTGCAGAAATTGTAACCCATGTTCAGTTTTCCTTTTGGCTTTGTTTGATAACTGCGTGGGGTTGCATTAATACTGCAAGCGAACGTGGCTTGGTGTCGTCGTTCCTCTGGAAGGGAGGTGTGGTGCCAAATTATCAGCTAGGAGAGGAGGGCCATGCAGTACAAGAAGGTGGCTCTTCTCTATTTCGGCTGAGTAGCAGAAAGAGTTTAGCACATTGCAGCATCAGGGTGCAAGGTGTTTTTTTGATCTGCTTTACATCTTATTATATATAATTTAATGTTGGGCTCCCCAAGAACGAAAGCTGTTTGCCGTAAGATGGCCTGTTTGGGTTTGACAAAAGAAAGCAAAAATATGAAAACAGTTAATCTAGAATGATGATAATTTGACTCACGGCATATGCTTTTTGGTTCAGTGGGTTTCCTGTATTGATTTTTGAGCTTGAGCATTAATGAATTCCATTTTCAAGCAACATGCACCCTTTGGGATGTGCAGGCTTTTCTGAGTATTATTGAATTAAGGCTCTGGGATGCTCACACGATGCATTTTTTCCTTGGCTGCTGATGGGGGTTCCAGCTGAGTTTTTGTTCTGCTACGCTGTTTCTGCTTCATGGTTGTTGTCTCTTTTGATTTTTTTTTTTTGGAACATAATCTAACAGCTTGATAATTTTAATTAAAACATTCGATAAATATTCATACTAATTTGTATATGATTTGCAACAATTTCACTAGAGATCAGCCACTGCACTGGGTATTCTCACACGTAGGTTGAACCAGCGGTTCGGTTCTTCCACGTGTTTGCAACCGTAGTTTTCTGGTTTTTATTTTAATCACCTATGCAATATTCTTTACAACTTTCAGTTCTTTTGAATAATTCACAGTCAATTCTCTTGTATCAGCTGTCATCAGCATCACTAGAAAAGCAGCAGGAACTGCTTTCTTTAAAGAAGAATGCTTGGTAGTATTTCACTCTGAACTTGCATCATATTTTGAACATCACTCTGGTATCCTCTCAGCCGTCTTCCTAGCTGAAGATGACTGAATTTTTATCTTTTGCTTCCCTAAAACAATGACATAGCATTAAATGTCATTGAAGAGGAATACATTTTTCTTCTATTTGAGTATTGGAACCCATATTCGGTGGGTGGCATTTTAACTGGTGATGAGCTACTCTGGCACAGCAGGTACCTTTAGTTATTGTTCGTATTCACATCCTTCAATTAGGTAGTTCAATCCACCAATTTGTGGTTAAAACGTTGTACGAAAATAGACTATTCTTTTGTGGTAGCTCTTCATATATTTCATGACAGCAGTGCTTTGTGGAGACATGATTCTGATGTAGCATCTACAGTAACAAAATTAAAAAGTGAGAGCTCCGAGGTTTAGCTTGTCTGTAGCAGGCAAATTTACAGAAACCAAACAATCTTTGAAGAATAATATGCCCGTATGTAGTTATATATGGACTCTGACCATAGCAAGGTACACATACTTAAGAGCTCCACAGAATGCATACGGCATTGCTCTGTGGTGGTGGCAGGGTCTATTTTTATATTGCTTTGCAAGAACTGATATGCAAGTCAGCCGTTTCCTGAGCTGTGAGAGACAGGAGACCTGACCGGTTTTCAGAGATGACTTGCAGATACAAAATAATAGTTTCTTCTGTGTAGAATCGTGATAGAGTGCTTGCTGACTTTTTGAGAATCATGTCACAGCGGATGACAAAGCGGCAGGCTAGAAATTTATGCAGCACTAGAAGAAATCTCCCTGCAGGAAGAAAAGACCCTGCTCCTGGATTCTGGAGTAGTTGCTGGGTTGGGAAAACAGGCATGGAGACTGCACCCTTTTGTGTGTCTTTATGATTGGCATCGATAGTACAGATATTACTGAGCTAAGTTAAGTTGTGCCAGTGCCAGTTTGCTGTTGACCTCTGCTAACTTTATTTGTCATAATAAGCTGGTCCTTTGCCCGCTCGACTTGTGGCTTGGAAACAGGGGCAAGGTTTAACATTTCCCATTCTTTGTGTCCACCTGCTCGCCCACAGCCTGCAGCAGCCCTACGGGGCCCAAGGGGCTTCCCAATGTCCCTTAAAAGCCAGGAACTAAAATTTCAACTCCTCTGAAAACCTTCTCCTAATTCTACCACTCTTGTGCCAGGAACAAGAGAGTATTTTCATCCAGGTCTGCTGGGTGTGTGTGCAGGTTCAAGTACGTACCCCTGTGTCCAGTTCTGCTTTTATTCTGAAGACTTGAATAGGGAAAGATCAAGTTTGTTGCCAGACCGTACTTCCCATTAAATATATCTTTTTCTGTTTCCCAATTGAAGAGTCTCAAAGTACCAAGATGGGCTCCTTTTATAAGCGATCAAGATTTTATACACACTTTCTGCTATTATCACCCACAACTAAGTGAATTCTTAAAAATAAAAACAACTTGCTAAAGCAGAGGGCAAAATAGAGAAAACGGTCTCGGAACATCAGCTTTTTTATTTATTTTTAAACTTTTATCTTTTCTGGTGTTTACGATGATTAATGGCAAACAAATCGTCCTCATTATCAGCTTCCTTGTCTCTCTGGCGACACTCAAAATATATTCCAGGACGTGTTCTCTGAGTAACAAATGCTTGTTTATTTTTATGAATGTCACTCTATCAGCTCTTCAGCTTGAAAACCAAGCTCATCTATCATTTGCGAATTGCAAGGTATTGAATTATATCCAGGGCCTAATTTGCAGACCCGAACACCTACGCTGAGCAGCCAGTGGGGCCCAGGGACGCCAGCACCCTTATGTAAACTGGGTTTGAATAGGCCCACAGGTCAGTATGAGAGCTGATTTAACCAACCATCTCTTTAATTTCCAAATTAGTTTGGCACCTTTGGAAAAGGCACCCCAGGTCTTTTTCACAACTGAAAAAATAGTCATGCATGCTGGGAATTCAGATAGACAGCATATATTGCTCCAAGTGGAGGGAGCCATCTGTTATTGAGTCAAACAAAAGCATCGCAGAATTGCGTCACGCTGCACAATATCAACAATCAATCTGAGTCGTCTTTTGTTGCACTAAACCCTACCTTAATTCTATGGTACCATACACGTACGTTCCTCAATGCGAGCCCTTATGATGTTGAGTGACAGCCGCTAAGATATAAGTAGTTTATGCAATTCAAATTGAATTAATGGATAGAAGTACTCTCACGAAGAGGGACCACCTGAATTTGATAAGCCTAGCCAGTAGAAGTTTTGGAAGGAACAGCCTTTTCTTCTGGCTGTACCATCTTTCCTGGGAAGAACATCATCTCCTTGGCAAGAGTGTGCCTCTTAGAGGCAATTTATAATTAATATAATTGTTTAATGGGACATTTCCCTTGATCATAGTATGTTATGCTGCCTAAACATCCTCTTACGCTCTAGTGCCCTGCTAAAAGGCTAGTGACATTTTTCAAACAGGAGAGAGTAAAACTATTTCCAACAATGCTTCATCCAGTATCTCTGCAACAGGTCAGTAAAAGCATCATGACACCCTAAATCTCATCTCCTGTATATGTCTGAACTGGTAACGTGTGGTCTACTCTCACTGGCCAAAAAGCATCTCTGTTCTGAATCTATACCTTTAATGATATGAACTCCAAGGATTGCTTTTAACTTATGGAGAATGGCAAACAGTCCACTGGCAGTCCTCAGGCTGCCAAGGGATCAGTAAATAACATACATAACCTACTGTTACTATGCAAATTGTATGCGCTAGTATAAATGTCATTTTTCTGGAAAGAAACTTTTACTGCACTTGGGGTGACATCCCTTTCAAAGACAAGAGGAGCCAAACAAATTGAAAAATTAGTGAAATCTCTTCATTAGAAACTGAACACAGTTGTTGTTGCTGTTTTGTTTATAAAATAATCATGTTTCAATTTTCTCACCTCTCCGCTGTTTTGCCCAGTTGTAATTAAAAGGCTGTGAAAGAGCTTCATAAAGCTTTTTTTTCCCTGGTAAATTATTTATAGCTTTTAGATTATGTGAAACTATCTGCAAATTATGCTGAGTTTAGTGGCCATTTCTGTCATAGACACACACAAAAGCTGTCAAAAAGAAAAGAGGGAAAGCAAACACAAAGATGAAAATATCCAGGAAAATGAAAAATTTTGTGTTTTAAAAAAAAATGAAGTATTTTTTTCATTACTGGAATGTGAGAAAAATTTTACTTTGGCCTCATACAAATTACAAAGCAAAGCAATGTAAATTGTTTCATTTAGCTCAAAATACTTGGGGGGAAGGAGAGAGGTAGAAGTACCAGGAGGTAAAAGCATTCCCATTTCCAGTTGACCAGAAGATGTGACTTGACTTGCTAAGCTAGCAAACTGGAAAATCAATTATTGGCGTAAGCGTAGCTTCCTTTACTAAATAAGGGCTGTTCTTTCAATAATTCCAAGCTGAAAAGAGAAGTGCTTAGAAATACTACTAGAAAAAAGACTGGATGGTATTAATTTGTTGGCTCTGATTAGACTAAATGTCGGTAGAGAGTTTTACATTAAGAATAAAGGCAGAAACCTAGGCAAACCTTTTGAAGTTCTGCTGCCATCTCTGAGGTGGGAAGCAAGGAAATTTGCATTATGATGGCATTGTTTCCTATATGTGTATCAGAGAATGATTATATCGCAGATTATTGAGATGATATCCATTCTTCCTTTTCTGAAGTTGCTATGCATTATTTATAATTTTTCCTGCTAAATCGTCTTCCTTTTGACAATACAGAATGCTTTAGATCAAAAACTAAACAACAAAGCTTAATTCACTGCCTTTTTTTTTTGCATGCAATTAGAAAATTTTGTTCTTAACTTTGTAGGTAAATGCAGCTTGAAAGCTGCAGAAGCCACAACTCCTTTCATCTTGAAGCAATGACACATGCAAAACAAAACCACTCTAGGTTTTGAAATCTCATTTTTAGAAATTTTGCTACTGGAGAGTGTCAGTGCAACCGAGGTCACTATTGCATTTCACTGCTCCTTGAAGTTAGTAAATAAATACATGCCTTTGTACACCAGCCATGTTCCCCCGTTTTTCTGATAAACAAGCATTACAGCACTACGATGACTAAGTCCATTAATATTGTGTACTGGGTTTTGCTAGTACGTCTAGGTGTACGGTGTGCTAGATAAGAGGGACCACTACTGTTTCTGTCCGCACCACTGGAATTCTGCTAATGGATTTTCAAGTGAGCAAATATCAGGAGCAATATATAATAAAAAGAAACATTCAGTGCAATCCGTTTGAGTTTACAGTCCTGTAAATAGTAACAACTGTTGTTGCCTATTACAGTGTCTGCTAACCCTCACTTTGACAAATTAGAATAAGAAATAGTAGTAATCATTATTTGAACAGCTTTCAATGATGGAGTTATTCAGTGCATTACACTGAGTTAAGCTGGAAAATATATTTATTCATACTTTCTAAAGGTATTCAATGGAACAACAAACTGGAGAAATACTATTTGATGAATATATGGTGCAATTCTAGTAGATTCGTGTATATCTATTTCGTAATGTTATTTTTTGTCGCATTAACTCCAGTGGAAAGAAGAGCAGCTGAGGTAAAATGAAATTAATAGCAGCAACAGTGAAAAATTTATGATGTAACTGCATCTGCACATGCAGAAAAGGTTAAAGATCTTGCAGTTGATAATTGCATGTTTGCAGCAGTTAGGATGGCTAACAGGAGCTTGTGATGAAGAATGTTTTCAGTATTTGCTCTGTGGTTTGGCTGGTCCTGGAGGAGGAAAGTGGGTCATTCTGCGTGTGCCTGACCCCTGGGGGAGGTGAGTAGAAGGGGTACCTAATCACAACCATCTGCAGAGCAGTTCTGATGAGGAATACCTCAAAAGTCCAAAACTAAATTTTATCAGATTGCTGTGCTGTCCAGCAAACACATTTTTACATAAATTACACTTGAGAACATAATAGCTACTGAATACTTCTAAGTAAATACAATTCTAACAGTAGACCAGTAGCTTCTTTTCCCCATCTAAACCATTTGCGATCCTCCCAAGCATGAAAGAAGCAATACTGCAAAACAAATGTTGTTCTACTTAACCTCTCTGTTTTCACTGATTACAGAATGAGCATATAGCGATGATTGAATTTTGTTTAGAATTAATTTACTTCCTATTGCCTTGTGTATTTGGGAAGCAAAGACAGAAGAACTGTGTTCACAGTACTTCTTAGTTGTCCAAAAGCAAAACAGTTAAAGGAAAATCATGCTTAGAGGTCTAGGATATTGAAAACATCCATTAATTCCTTTGGAACCGTAACAAAGATAGGGTGTTGCTAACAGAAATGAAGGACCTTCGGTATAACAGTCTGTTGCTTTGATCAATCCTGTTACCCCTTCTACTTCAAAAAAATACTGTTACTGGGCAAGAAAAGTTAAAAATTGCCTGTTTCAGCATTAACATGGTATCCTTTACCTGAATCCGTACCTCTGATCAAACTGGATATATTTCCTTTATCGTATGTCATACTTACCAAAAGAAAGACTATGTCCATTGTAACATGATGGACAGGCTTCTGCTCTTGGCTGCCCTATTAATACACTTTTGCCTTTTTCATGTCCTTGCATTTAATTCAAAATTTGCTGTGGTGGGGTAGAGGAGAGAAAAGTCAGTAGTCATTAAGAATGAACTAGAAATGTGGCAGCCTTAAAATCATGACTAATATTTTCAAGTACCTAGATCCCTGAGTTGGCTTCTGTGGCATTTAATGAGTTAAAGATGGCTCTGTAGGATTATTTCTTGGTAAACTGGGTTCTGCAGCCACCCGTACTCTGTAACCTTTCTACATTGCTTGGGATGGAAAACTTGACAGTGAACTCCCATTACTGTATATGCAGACAATACAGGCAGTGAATCTAACAGTCCCAGGTAAGGCTTTAACGTCTGTATGAATAGTATTTAAACAGCTTTCTGTGAACAGCGAGTGATGCCTTAGATCTGTAGGTGTTGATGAAGGCTAAAATACATAATCGTGGGTACCTCGAATGAGACTGTAGGCCTGTGGATGAAGAGGTGATATTTAAGATGTAAACCTGGAGTAAAACATTCTGTAGCATCTGTGGAGGTATAAGCAGGCTGTCCATTGAAAAGTGAGGATTGGAAAGTGCAAATTGAACTATGATTTGCTTGGAAGTCGTTTTGCCACTCTTAGGATAGGGCTAAATCACTTGTAGTTTTCATATTACGTGTTCACAGGATGGAACCAAGTGATTTTCAGATGCTGTTGTGATGTATTCATAGAATCATAGAATTATTTAGTTTGGAAAAGACCTTTAAGACTGAGTCAAACCGTTAACTAACACTGCTAGGTTACCACTAAAGCGTGTCCCCTAGCAGGGCATCTAAACATCTTTTAAATACCTCCAGGAATGGCGACTCAACCACTTCCCTGGGCAGCCTGTTCCAATGCTTGACAACCCTTTCAGTGAAGAAATTGTTCCTGATTTCCTCTTTTGGTGCAACTTGGGGCTATTTCCTCATGTCCTGTTGCTTGGGAGAAGAGACCGACCACCACCTCACTAAAACCTCCTTTCAGGTAGTTGTAGAGAGTGATAAGGTCTCCCCTGATCCTCCTTTTCGCCAAGGTAAACAACCCCAGTTCCCTCAGCGGCTCCCCATAAGACTTGTTCTCCAGACCCTTCCAACAGCTTCGTTGCCCTTCTCTGGACACGCTCCAGCACCTCTTTGTCTTTCTTGTAGCGACCCCCAGGTCCTTTTCTGCCAGACAGCCTTCCTGCCACTCTTCCCCAACCCCGTAGCACTGTATGGGGTTGTTGTGACCCAAGTGCAGGACTTGTTGAATCTCATACCATTGGCCTCAGCCCATCAATTCTGCCTGTCCAGATCCCTCAAACAGAACAACACTCCCATCTAACTTGGTGTCATCTGCAAGCTTGCTGAGGGTGCACTCGATCCCCTTATGCAGGTCGTTGATAAAGATATAGACAGAACTGGCCCCAATACTGAGGCCTAGGGAACACCACTTGTGACTGTCCACCAACTGGATTTCACTCCATTCACAACTCTTTGGGCCTGCCCATCCAGCCAGTTTTTTACTCAGTAAAGAGTAAACCCATCCAAGCCATGAGCAGCCAGTTTCTCCAGGAGAACGCTGTGGGAAAGAGTGTCAAAAGCATTACTAAAGCCTGGGTAGGCAACATCCACAGCCTTTTCCCTCGTCCACTAAGCGGGTCACCTTGTCATAGAAGGAGATGCAAGGTTTGTCAAGCAGGACCTGCCTTTCATAAACCCATGCTGACTGGGCCTGATCGCCTGCTTGTCCTGCACGTGCCGCATGATGGCACTAAGATGATCTGCTCCATAACCTTCTCCGGCACCGAGGTCAGACTGACAATACTGCTGTGTTCACAAGGCTGTAGCTAAGCCTGTGTCAGGAACGGTGCTATGTTTCTACGGCTCTTTAAAATTGACCATGTTATCTTGCTAAGACTTCATTCTTCATGTATGCTTGGCTTGAAATCAAAAGGCAATTCAGTGCTAAATTCCGCACCAGTGCAGAATGGCCAAAGTACTTCTGGGATTTCAGTATATATTCTTAAGGTGTTTAAGTGCTTCAGCTTCTTCATTTTTACATTAGAGATGGGGGAAACAAGATTGTGCATCAGCCAAGAATGGTAGTTTTCTCATATTTCTCAGTTCATAGAAATAAATACGTTGTAAAAATCCGTCACGATCAGCACTTTCCATTTCAAGCTAAGGGACTAGATAAAATGCAGACATACTTTTGTATATTCTATAAACTGAAATAATGGACTCAGTACAGTTTTACTCATCGGTAGCGTAAAAGCTAGTGAAAGTGTTTACTGTATTTTATTGCCCTAATGCTGTTGTCACTAATTCTTTTCAAATGATGTACTATTCTAACGCTTGCTATAGTCTGCATAAGGTTTATTGTCTTTTGCTGTTTTCTAAGCTTTCCCGTAATATTGTGAAGTCAGTTTAACATCTGACCTTTTAGCCAGCAGACTGGAGAGCAGCCCTGCTGAGATCATGCAGAAGGGCTTGATTACTCTGTTGGATAGTACAGTATTTTGGATATGCAGATGTTAGTGACTGAAGTGTATTATCCATCTTGAACACCACTTGAATTTATGCTGAAGCTTTCAAGTTCTGTTCTTTGAATAGGTCCCACAGTAATTGAATTCTCATATTGTGCACAAAAAGAAGTCATACCTTATGTGCAGAACTGAGAACTCCCCTGATTGTTGAAAATTGGCATGAGAGGGCTTTCGAAAAAAAGGACATCCGACACCTGCAGCAATATTCTAGCTCTCCGGGTTCTGATGGTTTCATATAGAAATTGATTTCTATTACTGACCTAGGAATGACAGGTAAGATGACAATGTGCCGAGCATTGTGTTATTGCAGCTCCTGGAGATTTGTTGAAATTTTCAGTCCTTCATTCCTCTTACCTGCCAGAGTTGTCTTCTAGTGCTCAACTCTCTTTATGGAGCTGGTTAAGCTCCTGTGAGCATGCTGCTAAATGAAAGGAGGCTCACGGAGGAAAGTGTGGCACCGAAGAGTTAGGCAAGGTTACCTACTATGAGAACAAAGCGAGGAAAAAATTTCTTCAGATGTTAGTTCAGATCATCCCCGAGAAAGACCTTCAGCCTTCAAATACTGACTCTGGAGATTCCAGTGGACTTTCACTATAGACTTTGCTGTCACTTCTGTAGGGAAGGCAGGAATACCCAATTTACTATGAGTTTATTGGGGGGAAATAGCCACTGTGTCCTGGCAAAACGCAGACAGCTATTGATTTTTCCCACAGTAAGAAAGATGGGCCTCAGAGACAAACTGAGATTGAAGAATATGAGCTTACAAAAGTGGAGGTGAAGTAACAAGCATTCATTTAAAGAAAGCATGGTCTTGGAGAATAGTAATAATGACAACCGAGTTCTGGCGAACAGCTTAAAGAAAACAGTGATTTGAACTAAGGTCTTATTTTGCTGAATCCCATTCAGCCGAGGAGGACTGGTGAGAGAATTTCGGTTTTTCTATTTCAGTTGAACAGCCATGGGAGTTGTCTGTCCCCTTTCACAGTGCAGTAATTGGCTCAAACGCTGCTGCCAGTTAAGCAGCTGCTGTTGACTTAATGGGAATCTATATTGTGCTCACAAGATTAAAGCGTGGGTCAAGGTCAAAGCAGTCACCGTTATGGCAGTACTGGGGTCTGGGTAAAAATATTAAGAGGGTGGAAAGAAAAAAGCAGTGCTTGACCATGAAGCCTATTTGCTATGGTGCCTGTTTAACAGAAAACCTAAACCAAAATCCTTGAGGGTCTTGCTGTCAGTAGCAAAGAGCCACAACCCCGTGTGAAGGCCTGTAGCTGCTGGGAACTTCTGTAGACCAGTCTTTGTGTCTCACAAAAAGGGGTGTTATACAATGAATATACTGTTTTTGAAGAGGTGGTCTAGATTCTTTTATTCTACTAATGGTTGGAAATTTCTTCAGCAATAAACCACTTCTCCATCACACATAACACATTAAAAAGAATGGGGTCAACCCTGATTTCTTGATGGGAAGTAATGAAATCTTCTCTATACCTAACTGCAATCTTTTCGCAAGCGCGTGTACATTTCTAACTGCTACTGATGCTCAGTTTGTGTCCTGTGTATACGCCCCCCCCTCCATAGTTAGAAGGCCATTTTATTCCAATATATTTATGTTACTGTGCTTTCAATCTTTGTTAGGGTTTTTAACGTTAGAAAATATTCCTGAAGAAGTTTTGCAGTTGTGCAGATTTTCCCCTATAAAAACGATCTTGTCATCAGGGAGCACTCACACCTCCTAAGGTCTGACTGGCAGAAACATGTTTTCCAATTGAGTTCTGCCAGTGGTATTTGTGTATGACAAATAGGACCTCGAAAGAGGAGAGATTCAGGTGAGGCAGTGTGATAAATCCTTCTGCAGAAACATAAATGATTTATTATATTATTATGAATTATTAATAATGTTTCATCAGATGGACTTGAAAAGCTTCAGCACATTATTGTAAACACTGCACCATTTTGAGTGACTCCAGGTATGATTAAAGGAAAAAGCATGGTAGAAAACAGAGCTGACTGTAGGGACTAAAAGTCTCTGCGGGTCACAGAGGGAAAGAGCTTTGATCAGTGTTATCAGATGAGCAAAAAAACCCCATCAGTAATTTTTTGCAAGCATAAAGTGTTGTAAAAGTACAAATGCTAGAAAATAAATGTTTTTATCAGAAGAAAAGTTACCGGTTGTAATACCAGATATAAGAAATGTTTCACAGTGAGTTGGTCACCTTAAACTAAAACCAGGCTTTGCAACCTTTTGCTTGAGCGGTTTGTCTGAATCGCTGCAGTGACTCGAATTTAAAACACCCCTTTCCTGTTCAAAGCCTCAGTGGGAGTCTCCCACTTGGAAACTATGGGAGTTCGCATCGCGTACTGCGTAAAACCTGAGCTGTTGCTTAAAGTTTTTACCTCTGCCTTTGAGGCAAAGGCCAAAATGCTCTGAAAGGGGTTATCCCAATTTGACCAAGCAGAGCGGGGGCCTCTGACTGCCTGGGAAGGGTAGTCTTGGCTCTTCTGCAGCATGGCTGCTACGTCCCGCTCTCAGTCCAGAGTTTGTAACAAGCCTCCCTTCATTGCTCTGTGTAAGGTCAGCATCAGGCTGTCTTCAGCATATATCTTTGTCTAAAACGGGGTAAAAATCCCAATAATTTTTACTATAGGAGTCGGTCGTCAGCTTGGGAAGAAGTTTCCTCAGTGACTTGGGTTTTCTGTAGTGTCCTTTGCATCATCAGGCCACACACAGCATCTTCCCCATTTATGTTGGAGTACAAATGTATGTGCACACACAGAACTCAGCTACTCCAAGATAATATTTCTCAAACTTCCAAAGTGAAAAAAATTGCTTATTTTGTGACTTGCCTTCCAACCTCACTTCATGTTGATAACATCTTCTCTCCCTGCTTGCCTAAGCCCCTGTGTCATTTTCTTCTAACCTTTCTCAAGCCTAGTGCTCTGATATAATTCGTCTTTTCCTGTCTTTTCATGCCTTGAATAAACAGTTAATGTTTTCAAAGACGCACGGGGCAGCCTATTGTGAAGATAAACATTTCAAGGTCTTTGGGGACTGGAGAACACTTCTGCATCACAGATAACAGTTTGATTTCCTTAGAGAAGGTTTTCCCTAGTCTAAACTAGTTTTTCTTCCCTGATGAAAGCTGAGATTCTTGAGGAGAGCTTAAAAGATTTCCCCTCCCCTCTCATACTAATTCTTTGTATTTTCTTCCTAAGGCAAGAGCTTTCTGCTTTCTGAAGGGATAGATATAATTAATGTATTGGATATGTGTCTTGGCTGGAGCATGGATCCAATATTCTGCTTGGTTCTTTGATGACCTCCTGATGGTCAGGTGTAGTGTCAAATGACGGTTTTTCAATTAAAACTTATGGCACTTGTTTTCTCTTTCTACGTCTCTATGGTCAACTCAGGCGCTGAGCCTGGATTTCCAGTGGTAGAAGAAGAATATGGGGTATAGAAACTCTCGTGGAGTTTTCTGTCATGTACTTCAAAATACATTTTTATGCTTTGAACTTTTTTTTTTTTTCTAGAATTTTTAGCTTTCAGAGCAGGGCATGATGCAAGACCCAGCTCCTTTTGTGAGCTACAGAATAGGAAAAGGCACTACAGGAATTGATATTTGTTGAGGAAGCATAGCGGTGGGAGTCATTAGCTTCTGTACCCTGTGGAATTTTTGTGTGTTGACAAAGATGCATTGGCTTAGATGCTTTGTGTGTAAAAGCTCTAAAGCCTTGGGTGAAACAGGTATTTTTTTTATGCAGATTCTAAATAAATTTAAGAAAGGAAAATCTAATGAAGGGAAGTGACAGATGTTTACAAAGAGCGTATAATTCTACGTATCAGGTTGCAGAAAATTTGGAAGAAAGGAATGTAAGTCCTTGTTTAATTATTTGCATTTGGGCAAGGGCGGGGGGGGGTGTCACGCTCTGTGATTTGACCTATTAGGGAGCAGAAGCTTAGCAGCTAAAGAATCGTGTAGCTCCCTCTCTTCTGAAAAAACGAACAGTTCTTTTTCTGTAGCTTGGAACAAATATTTGGAAGGTGTCTGTCACTGCCTGTACAAATGTGTGCCTGAGCTAGCTGACAGGCAGTCAACCTGAGGTTTAAAAATCGAGAAGGGCTTGAGGGGAGGGACCCGGTGTCGATGCTCCAGAGCTACTACCGAGTGAAATTTCTTTTGATGTGAAAGGTCAGTAACCTTATCCACATTTTAAAAACAGAAAAATTGATGGAAGAGTCAAAGATAACTTTTATGCGCACACAAATATGTTGTTCTTCAGCTGAATATTTAAACCTTTTACTTTTATTTAATAAAAGACAGACTTTTTTGGTATTCCCAGCAAACATAGAATTACCTCAGTAAGTTTTTGCACAACGTGAACTCTGTTTGTGGGAGGAAAAAGGATAAAAGAAACAATAACAGGTTTCCAACTGGAGAAGGTTTTGTGGGTGGATATGTTAGGCTAGGCTATGCTACTAATGGATCAAGATAAAAACAAAAGCAATATACCTTGAAAGACATAATTTAAAATTAGAATTTATGATTTTTTTTTTTAAAACATTCAGGTACTAGTCATCAGTGATGCCTATTTTCAATGTGACTATTGTCCATACTTTTGCATTTATATAATGCATTATTTAAAAGGAAAGAAAGTTGTTCCATTATTTTAGGAATATTTTTTTAAGCAAAGGAATAAATACAAAAGGCAAAAAATACTGTTCTTAAAAATATCACCCAGAAATATCCGAAAGCCCAAAGAATGTGGACATTATACCTCATCTCTAAACCAAAACAATTTCAAATAATTTGAGTAGATTGGAAAATAATTTCTTTTTTTTTGCTGTGGAGTGATATTTACATGCTTTCAAAGTGAATCTTTTTCTTCCTCTTTATTTAAGTCCAGTTTTATGTATTTTAGAACTGTAGATAGACTTCAAACCGAGACTATTTTGGAATAATATGTTGAAATGTTCCTTTCAAATATAACTATCAAACATTGTGACTTCCTAAAGATAAAAATCATGAAACTTTTCTAAAAGCCCCTTCCGTTTTTTTTCAAACTATTTCGCGACTTGCAAGCAAATACATGATCAGTTTAATTTCTCCCAAGTCGTACTTCCATTTTCTCCACACCTGTGGGTTTTGGTGAGCATTCTGTCTCCAAAAGAGTTTTGCCCAACTCTGCTTCCTAGTGAAGATGGTGATGACTGTATCATGCATCAAAATGAGAGTTGACTCAGGTTCCAGTACTGTAACAGTTGCATAAGCTTTCGAAATTGTCTAGCGAGTTTGTTTCCCACTAAACTAAGTTATTTTAGATGTACAGGCCGAGAGAAATAAGGGATATTTCAAACATCAAATCAGAACTACTTAAGTGTTCGGTGATTTTTGGTATATTTTAGGTAACCAGCTTAGAAAAAGTCAGGGAAGAGAATAATACACGTTAATCTAGCTATTTTCTGTAGTGTTAAGGTTTTCGTTGATAAATCATACCAATGTATTTGAATGTCAAACTAGAGCTCAGCTATTAAAACTGGTTTAGTTTTTATTTTGATTAGTAGTATTAGACTGTTCTAGTACCCCTTATGGCTATAATGGCTTCTCAACAGAACTTTAGTGCAAAGTAAAACCAAGATGCAATCTACCAATGTTCTTTTCAGTGCTCTTAAAAAAATACATTTGTGGGCTGTACCATGTTGATTGTTCAGCACATCGTTGTCTTTACACGGGCAGTTTCTTCTCCTGGGTTTGACGATCGACATTGCATAATAAATGTAATCTGCTGTTAATATCAGTTTATATACTGGGCCTGATTTTACACTCCTACAAGCTTATACCTTCTATAAAACTATTTTTTTATTATTATTTTATAAATATTTAACAGTCTTTTACACTTTCTGCTTCTTTTGGAGAACAGGAATAATACATAAAACCTCAGATAACCCAAATAGAAAAGGCATTTGTACGCTTTTGCGTACTGCTGTTTCCTAAAAGCTTTTTTTTCTTTTAAACACTGTGAGACACTCGGGACAGAGGTTAAAAGAAAGCTGATGTTGTGCATGAATAGTACTACATAATTTAATATAGACTGATTTCAGCTGGTACACATTTATGGTCAAATTAGCCAAACTGCTCTTTTGCGATGTGTTGTTGAGAAGTCAGACTGTACTCAAATCCTCACAGGAATTACTTCTTGAAATGGGGTAAGATCAAAATGTGTTGCAGGTTTCTTCTACTGATGCCATGACAAAAATCTTGGATGTAAATATATTTAAAAGTTAAGATTCTTGTCTCTGGGTGGGTTCTTCCAGTAATTTCTATGTAAATATTAATAATAGTATCCTAAAAGTAGAAAGCTCCCATCTTTCCTGCCAGAACACGAGAACCTGAGTTATGCCAGTGAAGTTACCTGTTTGGCTCTTAGTGAGGATCCACTGGTATTTTCTGTACTTTTTACAAATTTTCATTGTGATCTCCTTTTCCTATTCCTATGGAAAACCTCTAGATTTCTAACATAGTATTTTTATAAAGGTGAGGGCACTCAGGTGCGCGGCATTCATTTCAACTGCGCCTTCCTGCCGAAAGCAGCGAGCGCTTGGTCTGACTCCTCCTCCCACTCTCTCTTAAAAAGCCCTGGACATCTCTGTGAAACGTGTCCGCCCCCGTGCCAGACGGGCAAACGCCATCTGGACGGAAGGCACTAAGGCTTTCTCCGAGTAATGAGGTCACGCCTCCGGAGTGAGATGTGGCAAAAGCGTGCCACTTCATGGTTTACTTATTTACTGTTTTCTAGACTCGTTGCAACTGAGAGGGAAAAAAAAAAAAAAAAAAAGGGAAAGTGGAAGAAATAAGAAAATATCTACTGAAATCCATAGAAAATCTGTGTAACTTTAATGTTTGTAGCGAATATATCCTGTGAAGGCTTTTTGTGCCTGCCATTATCATAGTAAAATAGCCTGGGCTGCACTAAGATCCCCGTCATCCCTGGATGTCAGAGGCTGTATCTGTGAATGCGATGGTGAAGCTGCTTTGCGAATCTGTACGGTGAGTCTGTGAAACTAGAAGTTCGGTTGTTATATAAATGCCTGCATGGTTTGATGGCGTTTTTAACAGCAAAAGGGCACACCTGTGTTGGCTGAGGTAGCCTAAATTGTAAGAAAGGTACTATGGAAATAGCATTGCAGCTAGGGTGAAGAAAGTACTATCTCTAGGAATAAGGTAACACATAAGTAAATTTATTGCAATAATCCAGATGAATAGTAGAAGTCGGTGAATTGAGTAATCAATTTGTTGAAGATCTGTGCTATTTCCTCAACAATATTCATCTCTTGGGAGACATCAGCAGACGCCAGGCTGGCCTGCGATCCTCTAGTTCCTCCAGAGGCGATAGACCAAGCAGACAAGAGAAGTCTCAGTCTGTTCCAGAGCCCGTCTGCCGTTTCAGAGCTCGCCGCCGCTAACCTATCCGTCCTTCCAAAGCAGCGGAGAGACGGAAAACACCAAGCAGCACGCAGCGGGCTGCAAATCTTCCCATGCTTTTTATATAACTGTGTGTCGGAGAGGTAAAGATTTCTTGCTGCCCTTCCCCCAGCTGTAAACCAGAGAAGACCCGCTTCTCTTTCATCCTGATGCTGTCGTAAAACATTTCGCAGGATCACACCCCACAGAGAGATTAAAAGCGTTTCGGTCAGCGTAGGTCAGGAAGAACAAGTGAAGTGGAAATGTTACGTTTGAGCAAAGGTATGAAAGGTACCAGACGAAGCCTCGCAGTGGAGGACCAGTGAAGGGTCTCGGTGCCCGGAAGATGCCATTTTTATTTTTTGTATTATCTTTTGCTAATGGCACTGAGAAGGTGCCAGATGTAGGGACTGGCTGGATGCATAATTAAAAGATAGTATCGTTGATAATGGAATAATAAAATTGAACAGTAGATTTATTTTTTTTTTTAATTACTTTAGGACGAAGTTAGTATTTGGTACCCCACAGAGATGCATCTGAAGTCTATCCATATTAACTGAGCTTGCCGCACAGAACAGATGCAACCTACACCTATGATAAGTACACGCAGAACCACCTCAGATGTAGTTATTTTCTACCGTGAGGGAAAGGGGCTCTTCTGTTACCAGCAATTTGACTCAAATACCTATTTTAACCTGGTGGCTAGGTTCCCGTGCCGGGCTACAGCTTTGCCAGCTCTGCAGCAATTACCAGAATGAAACGATTCACGGGAATTTAAGGAAAACATGAATGTGTTGTTCTGTTTGTTTCCCTGTCCTCTCAACCTACCCACAAGGCAGTTCTGTAAGCAAGGCAACATCCATTTAAGAATAAAACCAGGATTAAATATTGCTCAGCGTCTGGGCTTTGCGGGTCTCTGCGAAGAGGCTGCTGCTGTCCCTCTGTCCGGCGGTGGCAGCGTGTGGAGGAGGATGCGTGGTCTCACAAGACAGGGCTGGCCGTGGTCTCTGTTGGTGTCCCCACGGCAGGTTCTCAGAGCAGCCTTCTTGCAGAGCTCCGTGCCCGCTCCAAAGGGATGGCTGCTCACAGCGCACGCCTCCCCCCGCAGCATTTTTGGCCTCTAGCTCCCCAGGCCCCTGGCTTTTGCTGACATTTTTGCTTGGACTTACAGTGTTGTACCCCTACAACACACAGCTGCGGAGCAGCGAGCCCTCCTTGGAGCGCAGGAGAATTAATAGGAGTTTGCTAAGAGGTTTTCTTCCTGCTGTGTCCATGGACTTGGTGGACAAAAGGCTGTTTTCCCCAGCCTCGTTGTATGCATATCTTGCTTCCAGCTATGCGGTAGGGTATCTGTGGCTTGCCTGCTCTGCTTCCCCCTCTTCTTTACTTTCCCTTGTACCAACGGGCACAAGTTAGAACACAGGAAGTTCCGTTCAAATACACGGAAAAACTTCTTTATGGTGAGGGTGACAGAGCACTGGCACAGGCTGCCCAGGGAGGTTGTGGAGTCCCCTTCTCTGGAGATTTTCAAGACCCGCCTGGATGCAGTCCTGAGTAATGTGCTCTGGGCAATCCTGCTTTAGCAGGGGAGTTGGGCTAGATGATCTCTAGAGGTCCCTTCCAACTCTGATGATTCTGTGATTCTGTGAAATCTCCCAATCTTTAGGTCTATCTTGGATCTTTTGTAGCCACTGACACCTATGTAGTTTCATTTTGTAAACAAGGTGATTTTCTTGTCCTGTGTATTGTAATCTTTCAGGGACCAATCCTAATTTTTTTTTTTTTTTGAGAAAAAAAAAATCAGTGAAAGATTTTCTTTTTACATCTGTGGGAAAATGCTAACCCCCTCACTGATTTTTTCTTAGAAAATTATATAATCTGGTCATGGTATCATGATGTCTCGGTAAATTCTTCCTGTTGTGCTGTCCAATCCAAACAGCATGCGTTATATATGTGAATGCACCTTAGGGTATAATCCTTTCTGTCTATAGTTCTGCATGTAGGTGGTAACTGGCATAATTTTCAAAAATTCTCATTAGCTTGCTGCAGATAGAGGGCTTGATAGATCACAGATGACAAATATATTTTTAAAATATGCTGTGTGAAATCCCTAACTGTGAGTTGCGTGTTAGAGAAAGAGATACTAGTCACTGCAGCACATAATGCTGCTTTCTTTGGTGTTTCTGGGACATTTTAAGACGGAAACACGTTTTAGCGGTTCTGTGGACCAAACTATTCACAGAGCATGAGAAACGAACCTTGAAAGTGTCAAGTCTGGATCCGGCCCTCCCGCCCCCTTCCAGTCCTTCCCTAAAGGTAATCATTCCCAAACTGATGTGTGTGTTTGCTTTCTCAGATCTAATAGATGTTCCCACTCCCATAATTGTTTTTCTCAAGACAGTTTCTCCCAACAGAGAGCCACTTCGTTCCACTTCCCTCTGAGAAGCTCCTTCACTTCTGCTGGCGATGTCTCTAGGCATTTTCCCCGTCTGTTTGTTCCACCCCATGAGGGGTTGCTGGAGGTTAACGAGGTGCTGGAGAGCAGTTGCAAGCCCAGGGTGGACGGCACAGCTATACTCAGCATTTCCCAATGAAAGCAGACTTGACCGTAACTGAGGATTATTCGGTTCCATCTCGCAAGAGAAACAGTTTTGGGTTTTTTTTTTACAGCTCACTTACATGGTAATATGGTGATTACTGAGAATAACTATCCTCCCATTGTATTGGAAAGAAGTAGTCACGCGCAGATCTGCTTATCACCAACCGACTGGCAATAAAGCCAGAGGAAACAGATGGAAATGTATTTCAAGAAGGTTTGAAAGTATGGAGATATGATTTGAAGGAGGGAGTTTGTCTGCTTGTCTTTAATGCAGGATGCACTCTTTAACTGTCCGGCAGCATAAACCGTCATTTTTAGTTTATAACTCGATGCGGGTGCTTGTTGATTTTATATTTAATGTGAGATGCGAAGTGACGGGTCCTGTTATAAACAGGGCAGAAATGCACCGTAGCAGGGAAACGTGAAGGGGCAAAGATTTTTGGGCATTGCAAGAAATCCCATGGCTGCCTTGCCCCTGTGAGGGGTCCGGTCGTGTTCCCCAGCGCTAGCGGAAAGGGCAGCGCCGGTTGCTATCTTCCTCTTGCTTTTTTGTGTGTGTGAATGAGGTGCATAGGGACAGTTGCACTCAAGGACTTGCTGCAGAGAAGGTGATGCTCATGTCTCTGCGGCAAACCTTAGGTAAATTACAACATCTTTCTTTTGCTATATGTAAATTGGAGGTTCTGCTTTCTTCTCACAATATAGCACGAGGTCTAGTTAGAATATACATAGAATTGCCGTTCTTCCTTACCCCAAACCAACCAAGTTACAAAGAGAGAAAAGTTTGAAGGGAGAAGGTCACAGATGGACCTTTTTTGACCTACAATTCCCTTTTTACATTTTGGTTTTGTAAAACAATGTGTGCAGCTTTTAGCGTGCTTTGGTCCTACCTGAAAACAATCAGTTTGGTCACGGATCCTGTTCTAGATCTGGGACCAATGGGTATAGTGGCAGCTTTTAGGGCTCTAAGGACACTCAGATGCTGTTTGTATTTTTTCATGTTTTCATTTTCCTATAAGCAACCTTTTGGGATTGTGTCAGCGTAACCCTCCTCCTCTATTCACTTACACTTCAAAACAGATAACTTTTTCATCTTGTATTTTGAAAACTAGGCTAGGACTGCTTGAGAGGGGAAAAAAGTTTTTAATAATGCCATGTTAAATCTGATTTTCTATTAAATAAGGTATATACAAGGTATATTGAATGTTAACAATGTTTAACATTGATTCTTTATCAGTTTCAGATTTATCTACTAAGATATCATGTATCACGTAACAGCCTTGTCAATAATTGAAGTAAATCAAGTTTAAGTAGTGGAAAAAGCGCTTGCAAATTTAGTTTGGTTTTAGATTGTTTGTCTAAGCAGGTGAGCACTCTCCACATTTTCAATCCCAGGAAGAATGTTATATTGTAAACTTTAAAGGACTCAGCGACTCAAGGTTAGGTAAGAGACCGTTTATCATGTTTTATCAGGACCAGAAAGAGTACCCAGGGGATGGGAAGCTGAGCGTGTTACACGGTTTCAGCATAAAAGGTGAGGGAAACACTAGTCTGTCATGATTTAGGAGTGAATTAACTGGTATGGAATAAATTTTCCAGCTGTTTCAACTAGCATAGCTTCTAAATCCTGGCATCAAGCAAATTTAACCCTAATGATCCTGGCTAATAGCCAGCAATAGATTAGCTGTTCCTAACCTGTGAAGGTGACTTTTGAGAGCACTGTGGCAGAAAGGTCAGATCACAAATTCCTTTCCTCCTGTGTAGAAGTCCTCCTGCTCCACAGCCCAGCTCTGAGCCCCTTCCATCCAGCACGCCGAGCCAGGCACTAGGTGGAAACACGGGCTCTTGTCTTGTTGCAGGAGGCAGCCCTGGTTGACACAAGGGCTTAAACGTCACCTTACTTGAATGTGTCCTCATTGAGGGAAAAACTAATGTTTTTTGTTAGTCTGAATACGACAGTGGGAGGTATGTTAAAAAGAAGTTACTATCTCAGCAAAATATAGAGCAGAAAGTGGAAAGCCTGTTAGGTTGATATTTAATTTTTTGTTATTAAGCAATGGAAGAAGGAGCTAACTAAAAAGGGGGGAAAAAAAGAATTACTCAAACCTTTCTCCCCTTGGCCTCTGAAAAATGTCCTTTCTTTTCATTAAGTAGCAGTGCTTTTGCATTGCCATATTGAAAACGTGTAAGTACCTACTCATTCATTAACACTTGGAAATATTCTCTACTTGGAGCATTGTGGGAAATAAATTGGAAATAAATTCTTACATCCTCAAGATTTTAATTTTATGATAATGTGCCCTTAGCAATGTGGGTAAGAATATGGGGTCACCTCTCACATTTTCTAGATGGATCTTTTTATAGGGAGAAGGTTACTCAGTTCTCCTGTGTGGTTTTTGAAATCTCAGGCTAACAGCCCCTGTATTGTTAAGGACCACAGCAAACCAAACAGACACTTTGTAGTGGTAATTTCTAGCATCTATGAAATTGAAGTCTGATTCACCACTTAATGATGTCAAGGATCCTCATCAGCTCCAATATACCAGGGTCGTCATTTCTCTCACCAAGGGTGAATATTCTGGTTTTTGTGTTTTGTTTTGTTTTGTTTTT
The DNA here is from genome assembly GCF_965231255.1 of Vanellus vanellus. Classification (NCBI taxonomy): domain Eukaryota; kingdom Metazoa; phylum Chordata; class Aves; order Charadriiformes; family Charadriidae; genus Vanellus; species Vanellus vanellus. The sequence goes on from NC_138907.1 coordinate 16,307,387, forward strand.
ATCTTTTATTATTCCATTAAGCATAGCACATGATGTTTGGGAATTTAAAGGCATCCTGTGAGTTTTGTTCTTTAGGAGACCAATGGATTGTCTTTCATAATGAATTCAGTAAGTGCTTGGAAGCTTGTCCACGCCTCTACCTCTCACACACTATTTCCTTAAAATATCCATATCCGGAAGATACCTTGAGATAGGCCAACAGCACTCAGAGCAGCTGAGAGTTTCACCTGCTCCTCCATAGTCTGAAGAGGGTTTAATAGTCCTTTTCTCAGTGAAACCCCTGGCTGCTCAGGTGCACTACAGCAGTGAAATCAGCCTTCGTTTATAAGTCTGATATAGAGTTAAGCTGAAAAGGTGCAGTTGATGCAAATGCTCTTTCCATTATTAACTTGGGAAATGACTCCTTTTCCAGTGGGCAGCTAGCTTTTAGTGAATAAGGAAGAATGTGATAAGCAGGAAGAAACACAATCTTTTCTTTCATCTTGATCCCCTTTGGAAAGTGCAAAAGGTACTGAGGTGATTTGTTGCTCTGGACCTGCTCCACGTTTTTCAGAATGATTTAAAGCAGCAAAGTATGGGTTGAATGTAAATACTCTGACTATAATCATGAGACAGAACCTTCCTCAGGTGGAAGGAGACTTTGTCTCTTCTTACCTCTCAGCCATCATCTGCTTCAAGACAGCAAACAAACAAACGCCTCATAAAGCCTTTAATAAGATCACAAACCTGTACTGAAAGTGCAGGATCTGCTGGGCCACTGGAGAAACGGTAATAATAAAATAAAAAAAACTCCATCTCCCTTCCTCATGAGGTGACTTCAGCAAGGCTCGTAATCCTTACCCGTGCCTTCAGCTTTGGGCATGTAAATAGTTTCGCTGAGGCGTAAGCCCCTGGCGTGCCAGTCAGTGACTTGCTGGTTCGGGGCCTGGGTGGTTGAGGTGTCCACCAGAGAGGCTTGTGAGAAAAATTACAGGACGAGCCGTGCGGGCGGCGTGCCAGCTCTTTTCAAGGCCTGCAAGGTCTCTTTCCCCAGCATTCTCCAGGAGGGACAGGATCAGGCGGTGTCGCCAGGCGGGAGCAAGCCTCCCCCTCTCGGTGTGCAAGGGAGAGAGGTACAAACTGCAGTGCTCCCACGTGGGATGGAAGGAACTGCTGGTGGGCAGCACCCGAACTCCAAGACTGGGCTCAATCTTTCTATTTTTCCAAGGTTTTTTAAAAAAACACGCATTGAAGTGCATAGTAAGACTCTCACGGACTTCAGCATGTCTTGGATTAGGCCCTTACTTTCCTTCTCCGTTTTCTTTTTTTTTTTAATCCTATAATGTTTATTCCAAAGAGGTTCAACCAAAACACCAAAGTTTAATAGCAAGATTTTGTTTCCTATGGGCATTTCTACCTGGAGCTGGGTAAAACTGATTACTACTTGCAGTAAGAAATAAAAAGGAAGGGACTTGCTGACTTTCCTACGTACCAGTGCTTTAAAAAAAAAGAATACTTTCTGCTTCACAAACATGCTGAATGAAATGCATGTCTCATTTATCACTTAAATAGTAATAACGGTGTCCGCTGCAGGCTGGATTCTGACATAGGTGGATTGACAGTGTTCGCTCAGCGGAAGCAATAAACAGATCAATAACAAAATGTAGCCTGGGGGGCTGGAGGTGTGACAAGTCAAGCATGATTTCAGAGTCTTGCTGGGACCCTTATTAAACTCATTTGTACATCTGAAAACAACTGATGCCTCATTGGGTTATAGGTAGCTGCAAGTATTGGGCCGAAGAAGGCTTGAATCCTGTCAGCGCCCCAGAGGAATGCGGCTGCTCGACAGCAGCCTGATGCTCTTTTGGAACAGCAAGCAGCAGTGAAATCTAAAATGTAATTAACTAAAAAGCCAACGTTTTGTTTGATTTTGTTTCCTTCCCCGTAACTGTTTATTTGTCAGTGGTGGTCTGAACTGAGCACTTTCCTTATATGAGGGAGGAAAGGAAAATCAGATGTTTACCTGTCCTCTCCTCATCTCCCCTTACTCCCCACTAAGCGGTGGCAACGGACCTCCTGGGTGAAGGAAATAGCTTGTTGCTTCTAGTTACTTCGCTGGAGAAGTGATAACGAGAGAGTGCCTTGCCTTCTCTCCTGCCAAACCCGGGAGCTGGCTGACCGCAAGGCTGTCAGGAGGAAAAGTTTGCTCTCTTCGGGCAGCAGTGACTCAGGTTTCCGCTTTCTCCCCCATTAAGGCTGCGGCTCCGGTACGCTGCCGCAGAGGGGACCACGCTCGGGCCATGGTTGCTGCCTTTTGCCAAGAGGTGTCCCTAAAGTCACAAGCAGGCCTTGCAAATGTTTTGCTCATCTTTCAGGCTAGAAAAGGAGGAGTATCGCTTACCTGAATGTCAGCCAATGTCACAGACTTCTAGGCTTGACCACCGGGTGTGTGTTGTTCTTTTTCTCAGACTTGAGGGCTGAGGTCACCTGTGGGAGAAAGCGCAGTGTTTCGGAGGCCGCTCGGGGAACTGCCGAGGCACCGGCCACAGGCACTTGTGTGGGCAGAGGGCGGCCGTCTCTCATGCTTTTGGGATGAAAGTGCCTCGTCCTTCTGGAAAGGCTGCTGTAGCGTCAGCCGCTCGGCACGCTAGAATGACACACTGGCCGCTCTGAAATGTCTCCAGCAGGTTGATCAGAAAGGGCGATGACCTCACTTTCACGTGCGTCTTTTTTTTGACAAATTTTTTATTTTGTTTTAATAAATAAAAGTAAGAAGATACTTTCTAAGGAAGGAATTTGCCAATACTTGGTGTTAGCTCCTTGCTGTATCTCTAGCCGAGCAGCGTTTAAGTAAGCATTGCTATGGGCAGGGTGGAGACTCACAGGGAGTAAGGTGTTCGGTGTATGTCTTTCAATTAAAGAGCTGATTATGCCTGTTTCTACCCAAGAAAGGGCAGCTCAGAAATCAGAACATGCTGGGCAAAGTGGCTTCCACTGCTTATTACCTTTGGAAGTATGGGCTGATAGACATCGACCAGTCAAAAGGAAAGTCAACACAGTTTGAATACCAGGGTATGTATCTCTAAAAGCAGCCGGCAAGGACACGTCTGGGATGTGTGCCTTAGCTGAAAGAAGCCTCCGCACTGTGGATAACCGTTTCATCTTGTGGGATGCCTCCTGCACTCAAGCGATGAGGATCCTGTGAGTTCTTGTGACACAGCATAGTTGTTTCCTGCTAGCTGGAACCGCAGTGCCTCAATTATTGGCTTGCCATCTGTAACATCTCTGACTCAAGGTGAGCTGGACATTGCGTGGAAAGCCATGGTGCCAGTTAAGGACTTAGTGACTAAAGGGAAGCGCGAAGGATCTGGCCGCAAATTTTGCAAAGATTATTTTATTTTTACTGAATCCACTTCAGAGTGCACGCGGATATCCTGTCACAAAAGGTTGTATATGCAAAAGCACTTAATTCCATAGGGTTTAGGTATTGATTTAAATTGGAGACACACAGGATGAACTTTGAAAATATAGGGAAAAATTAGACTAGGAGTCAGACCTCAAAGGAAAATAAATCAACTACAGGGCAGCTTGAAGGTGACCCAGAAAAGAGTGCAGCTGTTTTCCATTTAAATGAACAAATCTTCTTTAAAAGAAAAAAATAAATAGCCATAAAAAAACTTCTGCACTTTATGTTAAGTGATACATCATTCTGTGTAAATATATAAATGGCATATCGACAGCATTTAACTGGGTGAGAGAGAAATTAAAAGGGAGGAAATGGTATGGAGAAACAGAGGCTTCAGACTAGTGGTGAAGTCATCTGATTCATTCTGGATACAGTGGAGAAATAGCACAAAATGGCTTAACCTCTAGGTTTTAGTGACTATCTAAACAGGTTTGAATTGACACATATATGAGGTCCCATTGGTTGTTTTGGAATTTGCATGCAATTACAGGTAAATAAGAATATATGCAGATCCGTATCTTTATTTCTGCTTATATAGAAATAGGATAATTATATACTTTATCCAAAACCATTATTATATCTTAGCTAATAATCAGATCCTTAATTCATTTAAAAGTGTAGTTTAGCATAGTGTATAAAAGTTCAACAGAAAAATAAAATTAATAAAGCTTTGCGTTCTAGGTGATAAATACATTTTCACTCTTCATTTTATAATGGCAGAACTTATAGCTGGAGGATCTTCAACGACCAAATGTATGCAAAAATGTTGAACTTTCATTTTTGAGTAGAAAGTTTCGTTTTCCTTGTCATGATCAAGGTGGATGGCACAAATCAATGTGGTATATACACAGCTGGGAAGGAGCACTTTTCATACGGAAGTCTTTAGAGGTCTACAGTTATTAATGCAAGCAATGCTGCAGCTTTATTACGTACGATTCTGTATATTTGTATCCCTATTGATTTCTGGTAAGTGAATGGTAAACGACTTTACTAAAAATGTAGAAAGCTCACCAAACTTCACAAAGTTGTCCTCCATTATCTTAATCTTTTTTTTTTTACTAAGTTTAAGTGATGAAATATTTTTCCTATGGGATTTCCACATATTTTGCATGAAAGAATTTGCACAATGGCACTTGCATTTTCTTGTTTGTAAATAATGTGCTTCGTAAATTATTTTACTTTTTGTCTTACAGTGCTATCCTAGATGCTGCTTTCTGTTCTTTTAGAGTACTGAAGGACAGTTACAACAAAAAAATAATCTTATTTAATTAGATTTGGAAAAAAATAAATCTTATTTCTCTAAAGAAATAATCTAAGAATTCTGGCAGTCCAAGGAGTCCAAGAAAATGCAATATTCTCTGAACTCTGGACTGTTTCACAGACTGGGTGGGTGATACCACATACACACCTTAGGTATTGGTATATGTAGATGAAAGAAGTGAATGCATTTGTGCTTTTTCAGGTGTCGTCTGGAAAGACATTACAAGGAGTAATCATCATCACACAGAATTTGTCATTTTACTTCCAGAGTAACACCTTGGTACTGTTTGGAAGCGAGTTTGTACAGGGAGCAATGAACGGTCATAAAGAACAGTTCTGAAGGCATTTACTTATTATTTTCCTCTCCAAAGAATTAAGATTGGCTCATCTGAGTAATGTGCTCTAGGCAATCCTGCTTTAGCAGGGGAGTTAGAGTAGATGATCTCTAGAGGTCCCTTCCAACTCTGAAAATTCCATGATTCCATGATCTTGTCGGACATTGCCTGACTCTGTTACTTTATCGCAAGCCTTAATTTCCTAAATCATGTTTTCTATGTTGCTTCAGCTAGTAAGGTATTTTTACCTCGATTATTTAAAATGGTCACAAACCAATGCAAACATTATATTATAGAAAAAGATTTTAGTGGAAGAGGAAAAATAATTTGCTGTTTAAATTGAGCATCTATGTATTGAATAATAATTCTCTCTAGTAATTAGCTTTCAAAATAAAGCTAGTAAGATGGATAAACTAACAAAGAAAAATAATTTGTTCTGCCATCCTTCATGTGATTTTAATTTACAGTATGTTATTGGAAGGAATATTTGGTGAGGTGGAATTTCTGAAGGATAATTCAGCAGGGCACGTATAAGACCAAAATGAAATTTTATCCTTTAAAATGGGCAAATTGCACGTGGAAGGTTTCCTTATTTTTTTTACCTATTCAGTATAAGAAATCTTATATAAGTTTTTCTTTCTGTCTTTATGGAGACAGAGACGCATCTATCGTTAAGATTACTTGGCAGGGATCATCAATCTCTTTCTCGTTTTACCTTTGCCGAACTTCAGAGTCACGGAGGTGAAATTTTCTGTGCCTAAGGTCTCAAGAAGGCTGTTCCCAATGTTAGTGGCTACTAGGTCAAAAGGATGCCATCAAATGCATTTGCTTGTGTTTTCACATCATCACACTAAAGACGCCATCCTTGCTTTTGTGCCTTCTAAATTTTGGCATGAGAAATCATCAGTTTTAGTTTGAAGTATACTAAACGGTTAACCTTTACAGAGAAAATAGTGAGTGGAAATAGTGAGTCAAGAACTAACTCATGTAAATCAGAATGATTCCAGAGATTTCAATAATTAAAACAAAGCAAAGCTACTTCCCTACCTTAATTATTTATACTGTATTATCCATTATAGCTATGAATATTGTGAAATTAATGATGCTTTTCTAATTTATACCAGCAAAGGCATGATGTACTACCCATTATATGTAACTTAATTGGTATGGAGCGAGTGTCACTCCCTTTAAACAAAGGTAGACTTCTTCCTGTGCAGTTCGTTAAAATACATGGTGTGGCTCCTGATCTTATATAGGGCCTCATTGACTAAGCATCGTTAACAAGAAGCCCCACATGTGTGGTTTAACTGGAAAGAGGAACTTGTTCTGTGCCCAGAATAATTCCAACTTTATGCTTCCAGTCTGCCCATGACGGCCACTGAGCAAAACACACGGCCAGCTTGAGGGAGCGCCTGTGTGCGCGTGTGCGTACCTGTGTGCAGGTGAGGGGTGAAAGAAGAGGTGGCAGAGAAAGGATTGCAACTAATTTGAACACAGTTGTTATGGGAAATGAAATGACTCCTTTTTCCTCAACAAAACGTTAGAGGCAAATTATTATTAAAAAAAAAAATAGTAGTAATTATGAACTAAACCGAATGCAAGCCTCTGACCTCAGTGCCTCTGTGTTGCAATAAATATTTTATGACTGTGAATAGCATTAATCAGATGTAAACCTCACGCACGTGAGCAAACATGTGCACGCGCACCCCCCCCACCACCACCACCCCGGAGGGAATGAGCACTTGAGCATAGGAGCACCAGGGGCAATATTCCCATGGAGGGTGCTGCCGAGCTGATAGCAGCCCGTGTGTTTATCGGTGTGTGCTAAGCAGTTCTCAAACTGGGAGGAAGGGCTGTTCATAACCTCCCCGCGGTTGAGGAGGATGGGCATCTCACTGGAGAGTCTGGGCTAATTCATAAGTGTGCCAAGATGTTAGCAGTGCTGGATTTTAATGCCCTGTACGTGATGAATAATAGCATTAATCAGGCACTGGCTATTTACTTTCCTTAAGCAATCAGGGACTCTGAGAGCAGATTTTAGTTGTGAATTAGTCTGCCATTTTTTATTCCCATAGACCTTGGCCTGATATAAAAATTGAGGTCAGTTGAAGGACATCCACTGATTTCCACAGGCTTTGAATGGGACTCTGCAGGGACTGAACTGAATTACGGATATAATGATGAGGAGTCTTGAATCCCTTTCACGTGTTCCTGACCCGTGTGCAAGATATTTCACCTCTCTCCCTCAGAACAGAATCCGGCTCCATATATTATGTTCATTAGCCATCCTAAACCCCTGCTGTAAATCTCGTGGACTGAGAGGAAATAAAACATCGGTTTAGGAAATATGCGGGGCCAGACAAGAAAAGTTCTGTTAGGTAACGTGAATCCACTCACTTTTGCAGGACAATTATAATTATTTGCTTTGTAGAACAATTTCTTTACAGATTCATTTAAATTTAAATTAATTAAACTGTAAATTAATACAGTTCTACTTTTTATTAGTACAATTAATATTATGGAGGGGACAGCACAGGAAAAAAAAGAGAAATAATGTAATTAAGAATCATTTTATGAGAAATGGTGGTTTTGTGATTAATAGAGGCAGGGATCTTGGTTCCGTTATTGCTCTGCTACAGATACTCCAGATAAACTAGTGGGTACCCCAGTCTTCCTGCTTTAAGATGGGTGTAGTAATCTTTGCCTTTCAGGTATTGCCTATTTGGATTGTAAATGTTCTAGGGCGTGTTTGCCTTTGGATGAATGCTTGTAAAACCCAAGAAAATTGCAACCTCTCTTGGGACTCTTGAGGAACCAGGGATATAGTCCTTTCGTTTCCCTCTTCTGTATTTAGGGGATCTTGCAGAGCTATTGTTTCAAAACTTCTGCAGTAAGGAATAAGATACAGGAATGGGAAAGGTTTATAGAGTCTCTTGTTTAAAAGAAAAAAGGAAAAGTATTCATCTGTTGCCTTTTGCTCCTCCTTTGATGTGGCGTCAGTACAGACCAGGGCAGTCAGAGAGGCTGGACATGCCCTGGCTTTCTGTCTGCTCTCTAGCCCAGGTTGGAGTTGATTATTTCCATTTTCACTTCCTTTTACCAATTTAACGGTTATTTGCCATAGCCAACTCCACTCCTTTGGAGTTATCTCACCTTCTAGATGTTTTTTTGCCACCTCTTATGCTGCTTGTCTGTTTTTGATTTAGGACTGATGTTAGAAATGAAAAAGAAGCGTGGAGCTACCAGGGGGAGATAGGCACCTGGAAACCTTAGTAGTTTTTCTACATCTCATGAGAAATATCTCTTCTCTTACTTTTCTTTTAAGATACACATGAGTAAAACTAAGATTATTCATGTCAGAGTTTTTGGGGGCTTGGGGGCTTGTTTTTTTGTTTTTTTTTTTTTTTTTTTTTTTTTAAAGCAGTTTGCAAGTAATTCTGTCATTTGTACAGTTTTCCTACATGATGTTGGGACTTCTTGTCTAACTCATTGTGTAGCACCAATTGCTGCATTATCTCGGCTCTGGCATTTTAAACAAGCTTTAACTTTTCAGCTTGCCTTTCCATGAGGTCTGTGCTTTAATTAAGGCAAGCCAGCTGTGTAGAAGGGAGCTGAATGGCTTTTTGCTGGCGTTGAAGAGCAGAAGGAGGGAAATTTTCAGGATTCTGACATTTCTCTGTTATGAATAAGGCTTCTGAAATGACTTGAAAGTTTTCTGGAATTTCCTTTAAAAGCTGTGGAGGGAGAAATAAAGAGCACCAGCAAATGCTTTCCTATGTTTGGTTGGTGGTTGTTTTTTTTTTTAAACACCGGGGACCCTAAAAAGATGTTTTTACAGGAGCTGTGAGACAGCATGAGGAACTCAAGTGGCTTGTTCAAATGCTTGATTGAAAGCTTTTTTGGTTTATATGGTTAGACAGATTAAATGAAAGTAGCAGCATTCGGCAACACCCTTTGCCACGTTAAAATCTTTTTTGGTGCTCTCTCTGCCAGTGCTGCAGGGCAGCTGGGTAAGGAGTCAAACGTGTGCAATGGCTTTGTGCTTAACGGGCTGTGTGGTGGGGCCCAGATACGATGTTTTGTATCACTTTTTAAGACCTGAGTAAATGGTTCCTACAGCTTGCAAATGTCTTGCAAGCATATTTGTCTAAATGGTTTAACACCCATAAACAGTGAATGAGAACTAGAGCCAGATTTTAAATGCAGACGTTGCAGGGTAAAGGAGTGGTGGAGAGGAATAAGCCATGGAGGGAAACCTTGTCTTGGGGCACCCTGGGCCTTGCAATGAACTAAATACCCCACCACACCACAGGGGCACCTGTTGCATCTCAGCAACCTTCTGCTCTCCTGTCCTCTCTTCCTCACCCTGACAAGTCTCCTGTTCTGTAAAACGATGAGGTTGTGGGTGCCCATTCCTCTGACACGGACCAGCAGGGGCAGCACCAAGAGCTGAGCCCTGATCTCTGTGGAGCACAGCTTTTGTATATAAGGGGCAAGGGAGAACCTTCTGGTGTTATTGGTGAGGCTATGCTTTGAGGTCTGAATATGAGCTGGAGGGCCATGTGTTGAAGAAGCCCAGTTACTGACCATAAATGCTGAACATAAGACCAGTGCCAGTTCCTTTCCATATGCTTAAGAATAGTTAAAGGTCTAATCGGAGCATTTCTTTGCCTAAATGGAAGAGTTTTTACCCCATCCTATTTAAAGACTAATGTTGTTGCCCTTATTTTCCTATACATTTGTTAATTTGGTTGGGTTTGGAAGGACTACAGAAATATCTGTGGTTGTACTTGCCACGTCTGCGTGATCATACATAGGGTCCAATAGTTGTTGTTACTCATTGGATGAAGTGCTGCCTATTCCAGCAGTTGTGAAGTCCGTAGGGTAGAAAGGATGGAGGAGGAAATCTGAAACACAGTGGTTCTAACTTATAATAATTAGGGCCCTGACTACATAAACGAACCTAGAGACAGCTTGCTGAATTTACACCAGTCTCCATTAAACTCAGAATGGCCCCAGGCTGGAGGCTGCTTGCAAAGGTATTTCCAGGAGTGAGGATATATATTGTGACTTGTGGCTGTGGCTGATTTATTTCCTTTTGTTGGTGGTGGTTTTTATTTTCAAGAATAGTTGAATTTTAGGAATTGATCTGTTAGACTGTTTGCTTTTCTGGCTCTGTAAACGGTGTCCACAATAAATGTGCCAATAGCAACTGAACTGGAAAATGGGAAATAAGGAGCCATAACGGTATCTTCAGATTCAACGTTCTGACCAGAAGTGCAGGACGTGTATACGAAGGGGATGTGACAGGGTGGGAAGAATAGTGAGAATGCAAGTAAGAGAGTTTTGAAGCTGTGAAAAGGAACGTCGGCGTAATTGAAGATGAGTAAAAGGTTCCGAGTGGCTTTGGCTGCTCAGTGTTTGCCCATGTCTGCCAGACTTGTATTACACATGATTACAATGTAATAACTAGACCAAATGCTTGAAGAACCAAACCCAATCCTGTACGGCTCAAAGTAAGTGATAATACCTTGATTGATTTCAGGAGAAGCAGTAGTAAGTCCCAGACACTTGTCTCTGTTATTGACTTGAGCATTAATTAATTTATGAGTGGGTTTCACATTTCCACATGGTGTTGCAAAATTAGAGTAGAATTAATTGTTTGGTAATCGGTGAATCCCATTAGGTGAAACAATATGGACTTGTTCAGTAGCTTAAACATTATTCAGCATTAACGTAGCAGTTGTATACTCATTACAATGATGCTTTTATTAAATATACCTTCAATTAGTTCTGGTTCATTTTATTCTCCACCTCTTGAAAAACATTCAATCAAGTGCTGACAAGAGCAGACTGATGAATATGCCAGGGCCAGCACTGCTTAGTCCTTCAAGGGTACTGCATAGGTGAACTTTAGAAATGTTTTCCTTAGCTGCTTCTCTTCCTTGAAACATCATCTAAAGACCATTAGCGTGTTACCCTTCCTTTGTGCTTTAAAATAAAGAACATTCATGATTCAACCATTTACAACATCATATTTGGACCCACGGCAGATAATTAGGGGCAAACAGGGCATACAAAGTCTTTCCTACATGCCTCCTCATTGCCTGGCATACTCAAAGGAGTTTGCCCTTGTTCTAGAAGACCTCCTTCCTTGAAGCTGGTTTCCACCTCTCCGGGTTTTGCTCCTCTCAGCAGCCCTGATGGGTGCAGGTGGGGTGCTGCATGCAGGGGCAGGGAGCTCCCAGCCATGGGGCAGCTCCAGCAGGTCCAGCAGCCCAGGGGCATAGTGCTGGGGAAGGGGCTTTCCTGGGACATGGGAGCTGCACCTGGGAGGGAAACCAAAACTCATCCTGACTCCCCAGAAGGGAGGAGGGGGCCATTCCTGTCTTCCTGCCCCCACTGGAGACCTCTCTGTAGAGGCATGTACAGCAGGAGCTAGCCTAATAAAATCTGCAAAGCGGCTCCTGTGGTGGGATGTGTGGGTCACCAGGAGGTTTTGGGTCCCCCAGGGCAGTGCTGTCCTGCCAGTTGCCCTGTAATCAGTTCTGCTGTGCTGATATTGCTTTGCTACTTCTCTTGCCCATATTTAAATCAAAACTATCATTATTAATCAGAGAATTAGAATAGCTAACAAAGGAGACAATTCTTACTCCCTGGAGGATGTGATTTTCAGGGAGCCAGTAATGGATACGGAGCCTTTCCCCTTTCAAATCCCAGAAAGGGCAGCCGTGACTGAAAATCATTACCATATGCTATTTTGTCTGTCGTCTTTGTGAAAGAAGTAAGTAGACGGGACAGGTTCCATATTACATAAAATAATATTACAAGCGGCATCTTTGGAGCCTCTGTGCACTAGCTGAAGATAGCGGTGAGGAGTATGGGGGAAGTGAGAACTCCCGAGAAGAATTCAGTCCTACGCTACACGCTTTTTTGTGCGGTGATGTTTTTGAATGCCCAGCCTAGAAAGCTGCACTTCATATTCACAGCCTGTGAATCCCAGCTCTTTAATATAGTTTCTTCTGGGTCCTCAGAACTGATGCAAACGATGCGTTCCTGATTAATAACACTCTGAAAAACTTGGATCTGAATTTCTTGTACCCACTCGACTTGCATGGTGACAGTGTGAACTTCTCAGTGACCTGCCGCAGCGCCTTTCAGAAGTGCCTCCCACTAATCTGACAACTGTTAACCCATCTGAGCATAATATTAATGAATTTATTCTCTGTTCATTTCAGTTCCGCTGCTGAAACACAGAGATGAAGAGTTTCTTCATATGCTTCATGTGCACTTGTCCTAGGAGATTGTGCGAGTACTGTGTACTTCAAATTCATTTGCTGTTTTGGTTTCTCTAGCAACTAGAAGGTGCCTTTGATCCCTCCACCATCTCTTTGTTTTTGCATTTTGATGATTTTATCATGAATTCATGTTTAATTCATGTTGAAGTGATGCAGTAAGTGGCACCACTCAAAGAAAAGATACTTTTTGCAAAATCAAACCATATTCATTTGAACTCTGTGTGAACCACTCCATTCCTTTGAAGAAGAATATATTAATGAGGACAGATATTAAGAAAAAAAGATACTTATACTAAGTCACGTTTATTATCTCATCTGAGGTTACAGTGGAGGTAGATCTATCAGATAAAAAACGAGTGTGCTTTGAGTAAACTTTTAGTTGAAACACACTGATGGGTGACTAATTGTTTTGTGTTAGCTTTTTGATTTTTTTGTCATTTTTATCTCCATTTCTGCTTCTGTGTTACATACTTACTGATATACGTGAATTTTATGGACAAAACCATGTGCATAATTAACATGACGAACACACATGCAAAATACGTCCGATAGGTTGCTGCAAAGCAGCTTCATGAAGCGTGTTCTTTTTACATACAGTTTTCATCTTTTTAAATAAAAGGCTTCTTGTGAAAATATTGGGGGGTCAGGGTATTTTGTTTTGCTTTTCAATGAATCAGATTGTGATTGAAACAAAGCAACTGCATGCATTTCTGTCAAAGGAAACCACAATGACGTGATGTTGAAGGCGCCATTAGCTCTTGAGGCACGAGGTGTGCGTTGCCTCCTGGGAGATGGGCTGTGCAGACTGGGTAAATGGCAGCGTATGGCGTTGCGTATGGACTTAGAGCTCCATGTGATACTGCCTTACGTGGGGTTTATGGGCTTACAGCCACTGTGCAGGGCAATTAAACTTGTTTCTACAATTGCCAGGCCTTCTGCAGAATTAATATTTTAACTCTTTTCATATTAACAAAGCATCTTGAGTTTTTACGTACTAGGAGAGGGCTGTAGGCCAAGCATGTAGGATTAAAAAAAAAAAAACCCAAACATCTTAAACTGCTTTGTTGTTTTATAATGGTTTTGACGTTCACTTCGAAGCACAATATCGAGAATCCCGTTGAGTGGTAAGGTAGCAGCTTACCGTCCAAATGGGTGGCTCTGCTCCGGCGCCAGTGCCTCCTGCTGCTCACCAGACCAGAGCAGAGGAGGCGCAACGGGACAAGTGGCAAACGGGATGATTCAGAAAGCAGACTGTCAAAGAGCAACTGTGGCTTGAGAGGAGAAAATAATTGCAAGTACATAAAGCTTAATTGAATTATATTTAAATATATGTAAATTAGATTGAACTCGAAATTTAATCTCTAGGACAGCATTTTAATTCACATTTGCAACAATTTATGCTTTTGAGCAGAAATGAGCTTATTTGAGCATTTCAGGTCATTGTTTTTTTTTTTCCCCAGGGTTTTGGTAGTTGTTGAAATTGTAGTTTGCTGTAGACTGGGCTGTTTCTGGTTTCTTTAGCACTGTGAGCTTGCTTCTAAACAGAGACCTCAGCTGCGGTTCACAAAATTATTGGAATGTTTGTAAGTGTTGCTCATAACAATGGCAGCCATTTGATTCCGTATGGTATTTGCTTATGAAATGAGCTGATGTAATGAAACAGGAGAAGACAAGACAAAAAGAAAGCCACAAGGCTCAAAGTGAACTCAAGCGCATCTGGGTTTTCACAGAGCCCCTCAATTGATGTAGGGATTGATGACAGAGAGAGGAAGTGTTTTGGTTGTGGATATTAAGACACAGAATTTAAAGGTAAGCAAATTGGTTTTCAAGTTTTGCTGCATATAATAAAAATGATAAACTGGTATCTGTCGATTTTTATCAAGTCACTTTCTTGGCCCTGGCTGAGCCATATCAGTTGGATCGCTACCTCCGACCCCTTGGTTAGGGATTAGATATCGTGTGAAAACATGTCTCGCAGAATCGGCTCCGACAGACAAGTGTGGCGCCTGTGCAAAAGGGATGGGAAGAAAGTGGAAGAGGGGGAAAATAAAAACAGGTGGCAAGGGGCCCAGAAACAATAAAAGTCTGAATGAGAACACCTTTATCACTTCTGCAATAGCAGCTTAAAGGCCCAAGGAGAGAAATAGATTTTGTAAATCAGGCTAAATATTTTTTACAGGGTGCTATGTGCAGCTTAAGAACCCAGTTGGGAAAAATAGCTTTTGCAAATCAGTGAAGAAAATATATTTTACTGGCTACTTTTTAGGAGCAGGGGGAGATAGGACAGGGAAAGGCCTTTTACAGGGCAAAGAACAAATATATATGTGTATATGTATGTGGGGGGGGGGATTGTTTTGATTTGAGTTTTTGAGGTGGGTTTTTTTCCGTGTCCATAAAAAGCTACATGAAGGAAGCCACCAGAAGTGCATAGCTATGTTTACTGGTGCCTATAAAACCTATAAGCCTGCCTTATGTTTTTAAACATTTGTTGATGTATGTTTTTATATTAACTAACCATTTGTGCATATAAAAACATCTCTTTTGTATAGCAATCCTGTTACTGATTCTACCAAGCTGTGACTTTGGAGAAGCCTTTTGAAATAATAGAAAATGAGTAAATAACGTTGGATGACAACTCTTGTTTTGAAATGAGAAACAGAAGGATTGAGCAAGAAATCGTTACTGATGACCCTCCCAAAGATGAATAGGTAGCTTATCAAGGTCATTTTGAAAGGACATCGTAATTGCGTGGAGGCTTCAAGCAGCAGAGGGTGGAGCTGTACATAAGAGCCAGCAGTTTTACTGCCCACTTATGTGACCCTTTTGAGAGGCACCATGCCTGCCATCGCTGGTCCAGAGAAGGTTCTGCCCTGAGAACAGAAGAATGACATGCTGGTAACGGAAGTGCATCTTTAGCATGTAAGAGTTTGTTTTGGTTTTTGTTTTTGTTTTTTGGTTTTTTGTTGTTTTTTTTTAATACTAGCAAAGGGAATTGGTTAATAGGTCTTAAGGCGTACTGAAATTGGAAGAAGACATTTACAAATCTGCAGCATTTTTTTGTTTTGTTTTTGCTTTTCCAGTCTGATCTGTCTTTCTTCAAGATGGACAGGAACTGTGTACAGATTGGGAACAGAATAGACTGGCAAAGAACATACTGAATCTGCCCACTCATTTTTTACATCAATAAGAAGCTGAGTAGAAAAGATCGGAACACTGAAACATTTTTCATCTTTTCAAAGAATTTGACAAAATACTCTTTAGGTTTTTTGCCAAAACTGCATGTTGGGATTTTCCAACTTCTCTAAATTAGTCTGCCTTGGAACGGACTCTCTTGTGCTTACTGGAAAACTGGGGCAATTTTTGGAAGAGGGGAATTGTCTTACTTCTGCTCCCTGCAACGTAAGTGCTGCTGGAACAGTCACCATAACAAATAAAATGATGTATTACCACTGTCAAAGGAAAATGTTAAATTGGCCAAGATGTTTCCTCCTTCTTTGGGACATGTTGTTGCTATTGATAAGACCTCCAGGTGTCTGTTGCCAGGGAGTGTGCTGGGAAGCTGTGTATATTCCTCCTCCGTGCAAAAGGGCACCTTTTTTGCTTTGATATGTGTTGTCCTGAGTTCTGTACGTTTTTCTTTTGATCAGACTGTTTGTGTCGCCCTAGTGTTTCCAGGATGATTGGTATGGCTGCTTTTAAAGAAGGGCTTACCCTAAACAGTGGGTTTTTTTGGTTGCCAGTGGCTGCAGCCATTAGCTTCCTAATGAGGCACTCCTACTCAAGGATAAGGACGGCAACGGTTAAAACTCTGAGCGCTCAAATGGGTTATAGTTTCTTAAGTTTTGGAATGAACACAGTGAAATATTGCACATTGCCCCTTAGAGAAAAAATGTACATGGTCTGATATCTCCTTTTCCAGCAAACCAGCCCATTTATGATGAAAGCCACCCTTTAGTCAAAAACTGATAGCCACATTGTGATAAGAAACCT
The DNA here is from genome assembly GCF_965231255.1 of Vanellus vanellus. Taxonomy (NCBI): domain Eukaryota; kingdom Metazoa; phylum Chordata; class Aves; order Charadriiformes; family Charadriidae; genus Vanellus; species Vanellus vanellus. The sequence goes on from NC_138907.1 coordinate 16,323,715, forward strand.
GTTATCAAAATTGTTTAGGAGTCAACGTACGTATTCTATGCACCTGCAACAGCTTTGCCTGTGTGTTGAGTTCAGCTGCAACTGTGTGCCAAGTGGATAATAGAAATGTCAGAACTGTGCAAATTGTCCTTTCCTTGGACATTTGGTGGTCCTGTCCTCTGGGTGTCCCCCCCGTTAACTGCTGCTGTGGAGTGTCAGGAATATGTATAGAATCATTGTGGTCGCAGAAAGCTGTTCAGAGGACTGTCCAATAGTCTACTGGGATTCAGCAAGAAATTGGGATGCATACACAGTTAATTTTGCAGGCAAGGGAATGCAGCAGGTCATATATTGATTCAGATAGTCCGGAGGTCATCAGGATAGTAGGTTAATAGGACATACCTATTAAAATTTAAAAACATTTTTGTAATGTTGAAAGCAGATTCTGAGCCTATTTTCATTACACATTTTTAAAACACAGTTGTAAGCCAAACCCAAATTTATGTAACATACCAATCTGTGCTGCTTTATCACTTCCCAGTTGTAGTTTCTAGGCCTTGATTTCACATTGTCCAGAGGTATCCTTAAAAAAATGTAACCGCTGTCTGAGTCGCAAGGTTTAACTCAGGGAATTGCTGCCAGCTAGGACCTGATTTCTGACCTACAGTTTAAAAGGAAGGGATCTAATACTTAGGAGCAGCAAGGCAAGGCAGTGTTCAGATAAGTGGCAAGAAGTAGGAGTTCGGGAACGCAGGAAAACCATAGTTGCTGCCTTGTTTAGTTTGCACTGTGGTGGTTGTCGAGTATCTTGTTTATTAAACTACCTTCGGAAGGATCAGCCTGCTGTTTTGTTTGTGTTTTTTTTTTTAATATAAAATCTACATTGGTGACAATCTGAGCTAAGCCAGAATCCTGAAATAAATGTCTTGTTGAAAAGATGAGTTGCCATCCTTTTGAATCTCCAGATAAACTTTCCCTTTGATTTTTCTGCCTCCAGCTCTGTTATTTCTTTGTAGGGCCTGACATTTCCAGTAAAGGTAACCTTGAAGTTACAGTTAAGATTTACAGTGACTCATTAGCGGTAAATATTAGAGTGATAGGTATGTTGTGGAAAAATAATAATAATAAGGGATTGATGTAATGAGCATAGTGATGATGAGGCTGTTATTTTTCTGCAGCCGAAGAATGCAAAATGTTAAATTGTATGTTGTAATCATGGAGCAAGGTGAAAACTTCAGTTATTTCAGTCAATTCTTCAGTTATCTCTGACCGCTATGTGCGAGTGGGCTGCAACTTGATTCCTCCTCCACCACTGATGGGGACCCCTCTGGCGGTCCCTGGGCTGGAGCCGGGCACAGCAGGAGCCGTTCAAAGGAGCTGCACTGAGATCTGGGGCAAAGAGTTGTTTGAGAAGGAGAGCTGAGCAGAGAACCCAGCTGGCCAGGAGCGGGGGATTTGAGAACGGGAGTTGCGAGCCCATGGCTGCTGTGTTTGACCGCTCTGAAGAGGGATCACAAGAAGAATTACATGCAAAGCAGGGGAATGGCAAGAGACTCGTGGAGCCATTCAACCAGCACTGAGGAAAACAGGAATTATTTTTTATGTGAAGAAACAGCATTATGGGTTTTATCTTCTGCTTTATATAAGGTACGGAAGGGCCTTTGTCAATGTGTGCTCCTGTTTTCTTCCTTTTTGTTTCGTTTAACTATTATGCTTAAATAGTTCTACTGCACTGCCCCAGGAGCCCTGTTGCAAACTATCATATTAGCGTAGAAGTTACCTGATCAAAGGACACCATCCCTGTGTTTTCCAGGCTGTGGGAAACCCTTCATTTCAACAGTCTTGCTGAGCGCTTCAGCAGTGCTACATCCTCTAGGACAGGGTTTGTTTTTTTTTTTCTGTTGGTTCTGATGTTGAGAGGCAAAAGGTGTAAAGAAAAAGGAAGAAACAAAAAAAAAAACACCAAACCCTACTGCTGCTAATCCCAGTCTTAGTGGTTTACTGCACCCTGAGAGCGTCAGTAAAAAAAAAAAAAAAAGTCCACCCGTGGTTCTTCCTCTACTGGGCCACCAAAGACAGCAGCAGTGTGGCACAGAGGTAATATTTCTGGTTTACTCTCAGAGCGGAGGAAGAGGTATATGGAGTGGGAAGTTATTCTTTAGAAGAGACAGTAATTGGTTTGCCTCTCCTTTTATCCATTATTGATCAGGGAGGCTCCACTTCTACAGTTTTCTAATAGTAAAATGAGCATTGTGGGAATGTTTCATAATTATTTACTGGGTTGGCTTTTTAGTACTATTGAAAACATGTTATGAAATGTCAGAGAATATCCATTACTATAACTTCTAAAACTGTGTAAACAAACATAAGCTTTCACTCATAACAAAACTATTATTGAAATAAAGGGATTCTTGCTGGAGTATAAACGTAGTAAGGCCTGCGGGAGTCCAGTGCAGCAATCAGGTGCTGGGTAGTGCACGATGCAGTGTAGCAGGTTGTACAGGTGGAAATTTATATCCCAGGAAAGTGCTGTATGAATGGAGAGCCCTTTTTGCAAGGGCTGACCAGCCCAGGGGACGAGCCAGGCTCGCGTGACTCTTCCACTTCCAGCATGAGAAGAGACAGAGCTTGGCTTAAAACCACGTGAATCTCAGATTAATTTCTATGTTTCTTAGGCATCTTTTACACAAATGTATGTTTTAAATAGTGCTCTGATTTCATTCTTCTGTTGGAGTTTAAAATTGTGTACAAGGTTATACCGAAACAATTATTTTTATAAACCTTACATTACTAAAATCGATAGTTGGTTAAAAAAAAAAGTGTAAGAAAGAAAATCATAGCAGGCATGGGTTGACTTCTCACTTGTTGCAGTGCAAGTGCCTTTTTCAGAATTGGATGGAAACAGGAAGGTACATTTCATTTATTTTCTGGCCGTGCTTGTGGCTGGTTGCCAGCTTGTCAATGAGGTGCTCCAAAAAGGACATTGAATCATGACAGGAGCTGTCAGTACAGCTGTGTTTTTCCATCAAAATTGCATGAAACAATAAGCTTCATGTGGTTTTGAGGCAAAACTGTATTCAAGGTCTCGCTTGCTTGAATCGTTGCCCAGGTTTGTTCGCAAAGTTCTGGAAACTTTTTGACTAGTGTCCAGGTTAATAGTTTGCTGGAATCATGGAGCCTGGTTGCCTTTGTATGGTTCAGGTATGGATCACTGAGGTTTCACCCAGACTACTCTTGCATGCTCTCCTGTGTATGGGGTCCTTATGCCAGGTTGGACCGTACCATTGGGAGTTAAGAGGAAGGCTGCAGGCTGCTTCATTTACAGCTATTTAAGCTTTTTTTTCCTCTTCTCTTCAACACAGAAATGGAACTTCAGGCTTGTCTTCTCTGCAGAGCTAGGTAAACATCACTCCTTTCAGCATGTGGTAGCTCTTGCTGAAGGTAGATTTACACGAGTTGGAGGCAGCTTGATTTATCTTCATAAATGACGATTTTTTTGAGAAGTGCTACCCTGTTGTGTGGTGCTTATGCCTAATTTATTTGGCAATTGCAATGCTTTGACCCATGGACAGAAAATTATACCAGCCTGAAAGACAAATAATTCAATCAGCTATAGTCTGTGGCAAGGCAAGATCCTTCACATTTGTCTGCAAATGTCTGCTCATCGTGAGCACCACTATAATATTAATGGAAGTAGCAGTTACATTCGAAGAATTCTGTAGAAAACCTGGATGATGTTTTTGTTTCTCTTTTTGTCAGGGCCCAGCAGGTCTCAAAGAGATGTGGGGAACCTTTATCCTTCGCATGTTAAAATTTTCTCCATTTCTTCAGCACGTTGTCAGCAAAGCAGGGGATGTGAAAGTTGCAACGTATTCAGGTGTGGCTATGTTCTGAAGATAGGGCAGCTTCAGAGAAAATCTTGAACAACTCATCTTCTGGTACTGTCAGTCATGCAACCCACCGTTTAGTAAGCCGGTCACATATCGCTGGTGATGCGTATTAATGCACTTTCTGCCTCTAGCATCACCTGTTTTATTTTCTATCCCAGTTTCATACCTTTTTTGGCAAAACCACAGGGGAAATATATTTCAGTGACAGTATATGGTAATTTTGCTCTATGCACTCTAGCTCATTACACAATCCTTGTCTTTCTAAAATAGAGAAAGGATTTACGTCTCCTACTATCATTTCTGCCACACACTGATTCAGTGAAGGAGCTTTGGGGTGGTTGGGAGTAAATTTAATTTTCCCTGCTGTTTCATGAAGTGTGAATCACTTTCTAGCAGATGATGTCATTGCCAATTTACAAGTTTTTCTTCCTGTACTCCTGTGTAGGAGGAATCATAAGGGCTCTTTTTGTCATGGTAATGCAGTTAGGTGTAGAGGGCTATGTGATGCAGGAGAGAGCGTTCAAGCTTTTTTTATTTTTGCCAGCACAGATAAGAAGCTGGGTTTGAAAGGTGGGGCATGAGGTGCCATGTTCAGGCTCTGGCTAATGGAGAGTGGAGGACTTTGACCCGGTTTGGTTCTTGGGTACTGTGAAGACTTGTTTTCTGTGGGGTCTATGACTGTAGCGTGAACAGTGAAGAATTTTGTTTGCTTTTCATTTTTGAAACAGAAGTTGAATTATACACTGTGAAGCTCTTCTCCAAAGAAGAGAACTTTCTCTTCTGTTTAAAAAAAGGAGTGCTTTTTATTGTTAAGAACATTTTATACACATAAATTCTGAACTGTGGGTTCCTGTGAACTGTTCTTGACTGACTCCTTGCTCTTCATGTTTTACTGGGAAGATGGATGTGATTGTTTCTGCTTTCACTAGCTTCCCCAGCTTTTCAGTAGGAGGAAAATAGTTGGTGAATAATGCCTATTCTTCCCATACAATTGATCTTGTGGAAAGAACAGTTGCTCTTCCAATCAGTTTTGTATGACAAAGGTAATTTATGTCAATATATATAAAAGTGAAACCAAAGTATACAGTCCTAAAAATACTAATGCATAGCACCTGTATGCGCTCTTAGATGCTCTAAGTGCCTTATTAACCCCAACTAACAGAAGCACGGGGCACTCTGACTTGAACTCTGTCTCTATTATTGTGCCCAAACCATGACTCTATCTTATAGGGGAGGATACTGAAGCACACTTTCCTGGAGAGTAAAATGTCATCATAGCCATGGTCTTCTTCCTAATCAAGGACCCATCACCGCAGGGGTCTTCAAATAGCAAACCGTGAGCTGTAGCAGGAGGGACATGCCATCAAAACTAAGAAGCAGGATGGAAAATCAGCATGTATGGGAAAGCTGGCGATCTGAAAGGAGCATGTCAGGTGAGAGGTAAGAACATTGCATAATTAGCGCTGAGAGAGTAGAAGTCATTCACAGATTATCAGTGTTTATTAACCTTCAGAGGCAGATATCGGTCCTTTCTGTAATTCAGACATTGTTATGTAATTCTTTACATGTATTCCATACACACATCTTTCCTTGGGTATGTGTGGTGCCTTCGTGTTAAGTTTGGCATCTACTTCCACTCTGCGCTTTGTACATCCCTCATTTGGGGATTCAGTGTGGAAGTAGGTAAAAGTTATAGATTGGGAGGGATGGGTGGAAATCATTCCTTAAAATCCTGAAATAGGAGCAAGTGCTAATTGATCTTTTCCTTTCTAAAGGCCTCAGTCTCGAGAACTGTATTTATTTACCATCCAGGTTTGGATGGTTGGCTCTGAAAGACAAATGTAAGCTCCTGTTGAGTGCTTGGAAATGTGTTTAAAACTGCATGGTTTCCATCCAGCAAGCGGAATATCTGGAAAGGTTAAACAGAACTATTGCAAAGTGTTCCTGTTAGGCAAAAAAAAAAAAAAAGAAAGATGCAAGTAATATCCCTACTTGCATTGAATTATATTTGCTTGCCTTTATGAGCATATGCAGTTCAGCTAAGTTTATTTATTCTTGGCTAGCTCCTTTTCATGTTTGAGGGCATGCATGCCTTGTAAATGCATTTGCTTATTCCCACGATGATGCCAAATATTAAGAGGGTCAAGCCAACTTTGTGTCAGTGAATGCATCTTCTAATACTTTGTACTCCTTTAAGCGCCTTTTAGGTGAGGATCTAGCGCATTACAAGAATTGCGCTCAAAGTATTACGTATCTGTGAGCTAAAGAAATATTATTTTACAGGTGTGGTACTGCTAAAGGGACAGAGACAAGTGTTGATTCAGTAAGCTAGTTAAGAAAAACCTTCATTTTTATTTGGGTGCGATCCCCTCACAGTGAGTAAAATGTATCTGTCCTGCCAACTCCAAGCTCTCCTCCTCACCCGTGTCCAGTGAGGTCCTTCCTGATAGAAGTAGTTGAGGAGGGCCTGCCTTTTGTATTCTTCGTCTCCAGTAATTAAGACCGTCGGTAAGGAAGATGTCTCTTTGTGTTAGCGAACAATAACTTTATTGCTGTTGTCAGCAAAATTAATATACTCTGCGGAGCGTGTGGGATTGCCGCGTAATTGCCGTGACACGCCATACCCAGGTGCGTCGTGTAAACCAAGGTGCTGATTGCGCCTGGGCCCGGGCGTCTGCATTTCTGAAGGTGGCTCCTTCACGCAGTGCTATTTCCATGCACCTTGGATTCCTTTTATTCAAAGGCGCTTCCTGATTATGGATGTTCATCTCTTACTTTTTTGCACGCGTATTTGACTCACTAACAGTGGGAGAGAGTTCATGGGCTTTCAACATCTGTTGCACACTGCTGATGCACTTTCAGTCATGGAAGAGTCAAGTTGGTGGCTTTCTACAGCCATGTGTTGACTCGTGCTGGACTGTAAGCCGTATTTGGGAAAAAAAAAAAACAAACCTTAGTTCTCTATACCCAACATTTATGTAAAGTGTAGGCTAAAGCAAGCATCTGGATTTATTCTAGGTATGTTTTGTAGATGAGTATTTCAGAAAATCTAGCCCAGTAGCTCCTATAAATTATATACTTAGTTGCATGACCAGGTCACCCACCACAAGACTGTACTGTATGACATGATGAATTGCTCATTTGTTTTTTATTTCTTCTTTCTTTTTGCCGTATTATTGGATTTGTAAAACATGAATTAGTATTTTCACACTGTCAAAATCTGGTGCAATTACAGAAGCTTGAAAGAGATTTCCTTAGATTTTAATAATCAGTGAATCGTGTTAGTTACAACATTTGGCTACATTATACCTTTTTTTCTTCTCCCCATCTCCCCCTGCATGCAGAATAAACACTTTTGCAGATATTTACAGACGTGGTAATTTATAGAAGGTCTCTTTTATATCTTACAGCAGCACTATATGCTACCTTTAAAAGAATTCCTAACCCAAAGGGAATAGTTAGCACAACCTTTTAATTACAGGGCAAGAAAGTAATGTTGCCACTCTTTCTACATGTTTCATTATAACTTCAGAACAAGCTAGGCTATCAGCAGCTTCCCTGTGGGCATCTAGATATACAAAGTTGAAACAAGGAGGCCCAAATTAGAGCAAGTTAAGAGCTGCAGTTTCGAAGATTTGTGAATTTTGTTTCCATACAATTTTATCCCAACTTTCTGTGAGGAGGAACCGCCCTGGCTACTGTAATGTGGCCCTCTTGTGCACATGCGTTATGATTCAGCCTTTAATCACACCTCGCGTGGGACCCCTTTCTGTTCTGGTAGAAAAGGTGAACAATGTTTGATTGTTTATTAATGAGCATGTGTACTATGATGGAAAAACTATTCATAATCACATGGGTTTATCTATGATGCTTCTCAGTGCAGTGTTTGAATGCCTTATAGATGCTGATTTTATCTTCAACTGGCCTGGGGGGTAAAGTCATGGCAAAGTTCCTGTTTTACAGATTGGGAATTCAGATTAGAGGTTAAAGCCAGAAGTGCCCACCAGTTGTTGGCAGCTCGTCCAACCAATACGCAACATCATCTATTTATAAAAGTGAAATAATGCTTTTGTTGTCTTCTGTTGGGTCTGTGGGTGTTCAGCATTTCTGTCAATTAGATGCAAAGATTTTCAGGTGACTGCTTAGAAAACAGTCACACACAGTTAAGTATAGTTTCCTCAAGCTTTTTACATACCTCATCTCCACTGCAGGCAAAGTTATTTAGGTACTTTATAGATCTCGGTGACTTCTCGCAAAAGATCCGTTTTAAGTGATTTATTTGGTCTCAGTAGAAATGCTATGGAAGAAGCATGTGAGGAATCGGATTCCTTAGGGAAGCATTTACCTGTCATACAAATGATTAATCTCCTTCAAACTCTTGGAGTCTTATGCTTCATTCATCCCTGTGTGGTAGTGATGTGATGAGAAGATGCATCTTCAACCACTTTCTTTTGTGACCCATGCTTTGGGCAGCACTCACTGTCTCCAGTCCCTTTTGCAGCTGTGCTCAGTTGGCATGCTTTGGCACCGCTGGCCTCTGTGTGCTGCCCATTGTAGGTCTTCCAACAAGAACCATCTCTGTGTGTCTGGAGGACGCCTGGGTTTGTCCAGATGTAAGAAATAATCTGAATAAAGTGTACCCGGCATTTCACAGCCTGGGCCTTTAAGTATTTGCAGACTCCTGTATTATACTTTACAGGGACTCTCAGTAAAACCAAGAGTAATTGCCGCATAACTTGAAGCAGAGGAGAGCGTGATGGCATCTTGGCCTGGTGGAGTCTCTAAAGGTGCCTTTATGGATGCTCCTGGTACAGTTGTGACCAGCATAGATCTGAGGTATCATCCAGGGCTTTCATGATCTCTCGTGAAACAGTCTCATGAGCTTTTGCCCTCCATGTATTACTTTCAAAAAGCTAAAATGGCGCAGTAGCCATACCTTGCTTACATCTTCTGCATGGACTAGACAAGCTATTACAAGGCAGCGCTGAGCAACAGTGGCCTCTTTCTAGTGGGGAAAAAAAAATTCCCTGCTGTGAATGCTGGGCTTGCAGACACCAACCAAGCTCAAAGGTATTTCTAAAAGCACAAAAGGTACCAACAGAGTTAATGGTACAATGGACTGAGACAGAATAAAGCAATGATGGAAAAGGCAGGCAGAAAATAATTTGTGGCAGGATAGCTACAGGAGACGAAGCGATAAAATGTGAAGAAACAGCAGGGAAGCACCTGTTAGTGCTTGCGATTGCCTCTGTGAGGGAAAGCTAAGTAGATACTGATGTTGGAGAGACAAGGTAGAAAGTATAGTTTGAGAAATAGAAAAGGAAGCTGGGTGGACGTGAGGTTAGTTGTGATTTTTCTGAAGAGGAAGACTAAAACAACAACAAAAAAACCCCAGCGGGTAGGTGGCTATAGCTGGGTGATAGCTCTGAGACCTTCGTAAAGTGTATAAGCAATACAGAGTCTGCATAGATGTGCAGGAGACACTGGAGAAAGCCTGATAATATTCGGTGTTTAGATTTCATCCCCAGAGTCTCCGTTTTTTCAGAGTAACCAATGGAGTAAAGATTTTTTTTTTTTTTTCTTCACTTTAAAATGATATTTTGAAACAAACTGTGTCATTCTAGTGAAGTTGGCCAGAACAATCAGGAAAAAATAAGGCAGGGATGAATTTTTTTTATTGTTGTATCCCAATCATCAGGCTTGCAGGGTACAAATAAAGGGTGCAAATAAAGCAACAGCTTTGTCTAAGTCTCCTGGGTATGAAATGAAGTTGCCAACTACCATCCTCCTCCTTTCTCTCGCTCTTATTTAGCCTAGTCTTAACCCAGTCTGAACTAAGAAGCTCTTCCTCTGCACTAAAATGGAGGAAGAGGGCTCATTCAGGCTCCTCAGATTCCTAACCCCACCTGCCAGTGAGCTCTCTGGTATTTATGCTCCTGTTTCTCCTTAGAACCTCACTTTGGAGGGACAGTAGGGGTTTACAGTTGGTCTAACCTTCCTTTTGACAGGAAATATTTCGTTTGCTGAAGGTGGAGCCAAAATTGCCTCACATTTCAGGCAGGAATTGATTGCACCAGATACTAAGCTGAAGAGTGGCCCATGGACCCGTTTTATCATTGCTGATGCAATAGGGAGAAAGATGCTGAGGTGTCAGTGGCGGACGGACCCTCAGCTCAAAGGAGGAAGAGGGAATACTTTGATCACCCTCTCTGGAGTGAGACCAGGGAGAGAAGCCTTTCACTTCGAATGGCATAGGCAGTCCAGAAGTGCTGGGCCTCTGTCTATGCTCTTGCCTTCTCTTGGAGGTTGCTTCAGTGGTTTTAATGCTGAGAACGGTGTGATAGTGCGCGCTCTCTCCTCACCGCTCCTGCCTTGTGGCCTGTGGCCTGATGCTCCAGCAGGGATTCGTACTTCTTCCAGGGAAGTAGTCAACAGCAGCTTGGCTGTTAAAAGCAGCCATGTGACTGTGAGCGCTAAACGTCGGTGTTGCAAGAAAAGATGTCTTGTATGCCACCGAATATTTTCGCGGTTTCGGAGTGTTACCTTGACCACGTTACGTTTACCTGTGACTTAGAAATGCCATGTGTCTTCATAATAAAAACACGGTTCTGAATATTTTGTTTTAAAGGCAGAGCACTGTAATCTGTAGACCATTACTCTGATTTCAGTGTGTTGTGTTTCTCAAAGTCCTGTATTGTACACATCTGCATGAACTGGATGCTTCTCTTTACTGAGTGCCCCATGAACTAGGTATTTTTAGAGGACAACCCGCTGTTCATCCTAGGTTATTTTCAAGCTCCTTTCTTTAACTCAGTCCTGTTAAATTGTGTTGAGCACAATGGCTATTACTGTATATCTGTAAAATGAGTTGCTTTTTTCTCACAGCGAAGTTTGCTTTAAAAGAAAAAGGCGATGGGGGTTGGGGTGGGGGGAAGGTCTATTGTTCGAAGCCTGGGAAATCTTTGAGTAAGGTCGAGCACACTGGTGATGCCTATAACCTGCGAAAGTGCTTTCACGAATAGTTTACCCCCAGTGTCTGTGGAAACAAATCCTATTCAGTATGATATATGAAAGCATAACCCTCTGTAGTATAGGAATCAATGGAACCATTCATATAATAGATGACTGTTCGGGCTTGTGCAGTCTGCTGCTCAAACATAATTGGCATCTATGTAATAAAATACTGAACGCCAAGGGAAATGTTTTAGATGTTTATGAGTCATCATATGGTTTATTATAGGAGACTGACATACGACTGTGTAAAGCAGAATAGGCTAACTAGCACTTGAGTTAGCATTACAGTATTTAACACTGTGTTAAAGAAATACAAAGATTTTAGACTTTTTCTGTGTTTAACCAACGTACCATTATTGGGGGTCTGACGGGTATCATAGAGCATCAGATTGGCAAGCCAGTGTTTTTACATGAAATCCTTAAGTCTTTGCTCGAAGACACAGATGCGAAATACGAGGTTTAGCGTGCAGCGTTGCTGACAAGCAGAACTGGGTGAACAGTTGCACAGTACATTGTACATTGTAAGCTCTTCTGAATGGAGCCTGTCTTTTGCTGTATGCCTACAGAGTGTTTAGCACAGCTGGGAGTCCTTATCTCAGCTGAAGGCCTCTCTAGACGCTACTGTAAAGGAAATAATGATATATTTATCAGCTGCATGTCTTAAGCTTGTTAATAAATTCCCTGTTTATAAAAAGGACCTGCTTGGTTGGCATTTGAACAGACTTGCAGCCTCTTGACCTTATGCTGCAAGTCTTGGGCTCTGTCTGTTTAGAGAATTATGGTAAAATAACTCTTCCAGAGCTCTCTAACATCATGACAGCATTGTTTCCAGCACCCAGAAAGCAAGTTTAAAGCTAGCTCTGGTCTGATAGAGTATTGTGGTCTGCGATGTAACATTTAAGTGTTGTGCTTGCCTGCGAGATGCTTCTCGCAACCAGAGTTAGGAATTGCAGTACGCTCAACTACCAGAACTCTCCTCTTATTTCAGCTCCACTTACTTGACAGTCTAGTTTCTCACCCTCTATTCAACTGATTTTTGAGTGAAGCGAGAGAAAGCAAATGAGTACAACTCCATCTGCAATAGAAAGTGAACAAGTGCAGTGCTCTCTTAAAAAAAAAAAAAAGAAATATGCATGCAGTTGACTGTACATATTCTGTTTGTTTCGCTGAGTAATGATGCTCAGCACATCTGTCTCTCTCCACGCCCTTCAGTGCCTTGCAGGAGTGTGCCATTTCTTTTCATTATTAATGGTTTTGATTGTACTGCAGCAAAAGGGAAAAAGAAAATGGTGCTCTGCCTTTTTTGAATGTTGCATTAGCTATGGTAGTACTTCTTCCCTTCCACTCCCAAAACGTGGCTTAACCAAGCAAATTAATCATTAGAAATGTGGTATATGCAGGTGGTTTTTAATTCACAGGATATTAATTCTTTGTCTGCATGAGAGGCGGCTGTCTGTCTTTCAGGTGCATGAAAATTCTCTGAAACAGCTCAAAATGCATCTTAACTAGCAGGGGGTTTCTTATTCCTTATGTCATCCATGTGCTGGATCCTTAGTTGTGGTGTGATTCTGCTTAGCCCTGCTAAAGTTTGATATTCCTGTTTTGATTATGGGATGGGTCAATTTATGTCATAGCTTTGAGTCTTCAATGTCACTATGAAAAGTCTCTCTCCTTGGGTGATGCTTCTGTAAATCATGCTTTGTTTCATTTGCCCTGTAGCCGTGGTTGGCGTTTCTATATTACGGGTTGTTCTGGGTGTGTTGGGGGGGGTATGACAGAGAGAGGGGCTGAGAGAGAGAGGGAGATCGGGATCGCCTTCGTTCTTAACAGTAACTCTCTAATGTGTGATTTTGGACAGTTGAGCCAGGCTTTTAAAGTGAGTGAAAATAAGCAGAGTTCTTGACAATTAGGAAAAATTTTGACTTAGGAGGTTAATATGGTTCTTGCCCTCTGAGATGTGCAAATGAGAAGTGCTATTTCAGCGCTAGAAATGTAGAAATGGGGAAAAATAACATGACTTAAAAATGAAGATTATCATCCAACCATGAAAAATACTGATAAAGCTTGCAGAATTGAAGGACGAGCCCCATGGTACCAAGCTGCAAAAGGAGGTGGTGGGGGGTGCAGGAAAGCAGATGGAGGCAGATTCCCTAGGGTATAACTGCTGCGCTATATATCAGCGTTGAGGTACAATGAGGCTTGGAAACAGTAAAAGGGGAATAAAACATGCTATTTAGATATTGGGAAAAGACGATCTGCTTAAACTGCTCCTCGATGATTAAAACCTGCCAGGATAACTTTAGACCTCAAATAGAATGTGAAGGAAATATAGAGAAAGCTCCAGCAGATGAAATCAAGCTGTATCCGGGGCATTGGTACGGTCCAGGTGAACATCATGCTGTGATGCAACCCCATCTAAACTTCACTCACCTTAGAGACCTAAGCATTGGATCAAGGCTTCAATTTAGAGTCACACGAGGCTTGCTGCGGAAGGTTTATGGTTTTCTGTAGTTCTAGAAATAGGCTAGTGTTAGCCATGGTGCACAGGTGAGGGAGGTACTAAGGCGCCAATCTGATGAGACGGTATAAGGATGCAGTGTTATGCCATGATGTGGTATAATACATGTTATAACCATGTGCTTTGGGGCTTGTAGTAGTGGGAGGGCTAATTTCCCTTCCTTCTCCTGGTAGTCTGACTGTTGGTGAATAACAACCAACTGACGTTAATATCCAGCTGCAGTGGTTTGAGTCATAATCTTTACTTGGGATTTATCGCTGCTGAAAATTGGCTGGCAGACTGTATGGTCGACGTTCCGATGCTGAGGTGTTGCCAAACCTGATCCAAAGGAGACTGCTGAATAGCACCTGGGTGACGGTGACTGGTGACCTTTCTTTCAGTTCTGCAATGTGGAGTTGGAAGCTCCATCCATTTAACACCTCGTGTTTTCAGCTCTTAATCGAACCTCTAGGCTATAGAAAATTCATGTGGAAATCTCACAGCAGAACTTCTCCTGGGACTTCTTAATTTTCTCCAGCGTGGAACATATTCTGAGAATAGGTAATTTATAGCAATGTATTCCTTTGGGGGCAAATGTAAAATGAGAAGAGCTATGAGAAAAATGAAAATAAAATATTTTGAATCTCAGAAGAGATTCAGTATGGATTTGATCTCAAGGTAATTTGGTATATTTGAACCATTCTTATTAACTCAGAGCTGATTCATCTGTATCTAGTAGAAAAGTGGAGTAAAGAGAGTGAAGGTTGGAAGGCTGGATTTTGCTCAAGCAGCTTCATACAATGGGGATTCATCTACAAGTCAGAATAGAGTCCTGACTATTTTCTTCGTCACTTTAGGCTTTGAACAGAAATGAATATATGTATATTCATTATCTGACTTTTGTAGTAAAAATAAAAGTATGGATGAAGATATTTCCTATCAGTAGTCTTTCACAAATGTTGCTTTTCAGTGATATTACAGCTATATTATTTATTTAATGGTGTTACTTTCATGGCCACATATGTAGTACAAGTTTTAACTGTGATAGCAACATGATTATGAGCTAATAAGTACATTTACAGCATGAGTGAAAATATGCTAATACCTGTTGCAGTGTGCTTAGCTCTAGGAAAGTGAATGGTAAAATAGTCATTCAGACAAAAAGCAGATTTTTTATTTTTTTTTTTAGTAAGTGACAAATTACCATTGCTTTTTTTGTTCACCATTTGCTTTCCCAAACTAGGACGTAAGGAATGAGTAGCACACTTCACCTCAAGACTGGAAGAATGAGAATTTTGAAAATTGCACAAATTGCCTAGCAGAAAGGAACTGCTAAAATGTTCTTTATGGATTAATGAAAGCTTGACAAAAATTACCATTGCGCACTTCATTCCTTTTAAAGTGGATGATGCAGTATTTTTAGCAAGAAAATTCTATGTCGACACTTGCTACGAATTTGGTATAAAAATACCAAATAACCCTTTTCTCCTATTATTTTATGCAATAGCCAACCTAGGGAAAGGATTCAGATGCGGGCAGAGAGGTGAGTTTCTTAATATCGCCTTTTGTTCTAACTCCCTGGATAATTTAAAATCTGATTTTTGTCTGTCTTCTGTTAATATGAAGAGATTGTGAGATATAAACTGGTGGGCTGAGACCCAGCCCTGCAACCGTGTCCCCTAAACAATGTGGGCAGAGGCAGCAGCACCAAAGGACTGAACCCTGCAACCTCTCTGTCACCCCTCTGCCACTATCGTCGCGCTTCTGGGGCAGTGATAAAACCAGGTCTGAGAGCAGCAGCAGCAGGGGCAGGAATTGGGGAAGGGTTTCACTTATGAGAATAAGTTCATGTTTGCCCTTCTGTGTGTTTTCTTGCATGAATACAGACCGAGGCGTAACCGCAGGAGCTGTCAGGGGCCGTAAGCTGATCTGGTTTTCCGCGGGCTTAGAGGGACTTTGTTTCTGCTTAGTGGAGAGTGGCATGCCACAAAAATGATCAATTGCTAAGTCACAGGCCTACAAGTAGCTGGGATTAGCTTTGATTCAGTGCTTCCCTGCCATGCTATAACTCAGTGTAATGGAAAGTCGTTGGCTCTGCTTTCCTCGGTGATGTTCCCTCTGTGGCACGAAGGTCCTTGCTGATGGGGAAACGGTGTCTTTTTGCTGCTCTGTACCGGCAGTAAGAGATTGTCTTGTGCGTACTCCTTGACAGTCTCCTTCCTGCCAAGTGTGGTAGGGTTTGTGTTTTTGAAAGGGGGATTTGTTCTTTTGACTGATTCTTTCTTCAGTGTGTAGCGTCTCTGCATTGCTTCTTCCTCAGCTTATTGCTAATCCTCACGTATTCAGATCTTTGCTTCCTTGGAGGAACGATGACATGTAGCTCATGTAGCGCTCTCTTTTTTTTTTTTTTTTTTTTTTTTTCTTTGCTTCTGAATCTTGCTCTACCCTGGACAAATCAGATGCCGCGCAATTGTATATCTGGCATCTCTCTCCTGCAGACCCAGCAAGTCTGCTTGCAAAACCCTCTTTCGTGCAGCCGCGTTCTCCCTGCGTGCCACAAAAGCAAGGGAAGCGCTGTGAGGCGTATGCAAAAGGCCTCTTCTGGATACAGAAAATTCCTGCAAATCCTACTGTCAGGTTCTTCAGTCTGCTGTGGTCACTGATCAGAGGGTCCATTTCATATGCCAGAGTGATTCACGGCTGCCAAAATGGGAATAAAATGTCATTTCTGGTGACTCATTTTATTTTAATATCTCAGTCGAGTGTATGAGAAAGTCTTCTGAAACTTAATTGTGACTCGAGCCTCAGTTCGGGAGCACCTTTTAATTGGTTTCTCTGGGACTTCAAAAATATTTCCTGCGGTTAATTGTTGAAGTGGGGACAACTGCTATAGGATTTTGTGGACACTTAATAGACGTGTTCTAGAAAGTCTGCAGACTTGAATAATCCCATAGTTTGTACCATTCTCTAATAATTCTTCACACATAATAAAAATGCCTATTTCCTTTTGTACGTTCTCATCTAGTAAAAAAACTCTTTCTTTTTTTTTCCCTTCGGGCTGGATGTGGCTTTTCCATACAGGGTCAAATATAAAACTTTCAGCCTCTTCTTTCCAAAGATGAGCTGGGAGACTGGTTAAAACAACTGGAGAAGAATTCTGCAAAATAACACTCAGGCAGTTTTCCACAAGCTGTTGGGAAGTGCTCCAAGAGGCACTGAAGGAACATGGATCAGCTTGAAAATCTCTCAGATATTATCACTGGATATGGTGCCTATCATCTTCTCCATCTTAAACAGTTGTGATGCCATTAAAAGTCAGTGTGCTTTCCAGCAGAAGTGGTTGCGTTTCAGAAATGAGAGGAACAATCGCCGTGTGCAGTTGGCAGATGAGTTTGTAATGTGCTCGGGGATTCTTTTCCATGCTGTAAATTCAAATTACATCTCATCATGTGCCTAGTTAAAGAACAGAATATGTCACAATAGAGAAAGAGAAAACCAGGGACAGATTGTGATCCTGTTGGCAATAATGTAAGCCGAGACCGCTTCACTGTCATTTCTTGTCCCAGGATGAATGAGAGCAGGGTAGGGGGTCTTCGGGGAGAAAAAGCTAACAAACAAACAAACATCCCAAACTCACATTGGACAATTTATGATAGCAGTTCTTATACTTCAAGTGATTTAAACTCTAGGAGCAAAGCAAAATATGTAAACATAAATAACGTTGGAAACAAGTCACAAAATGTAGCAGGAGTGGTTATGCCATATATTTTCATTTTTGATTTTGTGATGGTTTCTACTCAATCTGTTCCTTCCGCTGCCTGTTGCGTGTAGCTTGCTTTGTGAGTTGTAAGGTTTCACGGTGGCGTGGCACCATCAGACAAATACCACGAAACGAAGCATGGGAGTAAGAGCCTGCCCAGGTTCTGCCAATGCTGTCGTGTATCTAAAACACATCTAAAAGTGTGGGGTCAGGAAAAGAATTTACTCTTATCTTGTGTCACTGGCCACGCTTGCTGAACAAGGCAAAATATAACATATTCGTTGCCTTTCAATAAAAACGTTTAATGTATGTTCCCAGAACGTTGTCGTGAAGTAGAAATTGAACTTATATTGCAAGTAATAATCGGTGTGGAGACACGAAGAAATGTCGGAACCTAAACCTAACTGAATCCTTGGGGTGTATCAAAAATTGTCACGAGCGCGTGTTCCCTACAGCTTCCCCATAATTTTTTAATCTTTCATTATTCATGTCTAGCTTTATTATTATCATCTTTTTGCAAACTGTGATGTGTTTAAACAGAACATATGTAATAGACTTTCGTGTAGCAGGCTATATTTTTGTTATGAATGGAATTATAAGCTTGTTTGTTTCATTTCGGGAATTAGCGTGTCACTTCTCCTGGGCATTTTGGTGGCATAAAGCCATTATAATGGCACCAGCAACGACCCCTGGTGCTTTACAAAAGTAAGCAATGAAAACTTTCTTGTCATGTTTAAGTGGCAGGAGAATTTAGGTATGTTATCTAGAATGTAATTGTTCAACTTGGAGCACAGCCAAGGCAGTGAGACTAATGATGTGTTTAATCTTATGAAAAGATGGCATGGGTTCTTTAATGACCATGTTTTGTCGGGATCTTGGATTTACGACATCTCTGAGAGACAGTTCTTGTGGTGCCATGCTCAAAAGACATAATTAGAAAATCCATAATTTGGCTGAGTTTTCTTTCAACTGGTCTTTTGTAGAGGCATGTGAATTTATACCATTTTATTCCTAATCTGTTCAGCGCAGCCTTGTGATTTCGGGGAGCTAGCCTTGGGAGGAAGCAGCTGGTCTGACCCCATGCCATCCATTGATGGGGAAGCTGTTTCCCTGGCAACGGAAACGACGAGAAACCAGAGAACGGCTCTTTTCCAGTTCATGTTTCTTTTTCGCTTGGTGTTACTGGCACTCATTAGCTTCTGAAGAAGAATCATATAGCTCCTATCAATCCAAACTAAAGCTAAGTGGAACAGTGTAAATGTCACCACAGTTTTCAAGGTTGTGAGCTTCTGAAGCCTGCTGCTACCAACATTAATTTTGTACTGAAATGTATTAACAAACTAGGATTTTTTATTTTTTTTTTCCCCCTGGTTGGGAATTATTCATGGCACTGTATCAAAACAAAGCAGCAAGGAAAAAAAAAGAGTAAAAATTGCTGCACTGGCTTTGCCTTGCGCTTTGTGCAGAATGCATTTGTGTGTGTGCAAGTATGCAGTTCAAAGGGAAGTTTTGCAACTCGATTGGGGCTGTAGAGCTGGTGTGCATGGGGAAACATACACCTGCCTTTTTATTAACGCTCCCGAAATTTTGGATTTCCTTAGGAAAAAGAGAGGTTGAGAGACAAGAGAAGGAGATGAGAGCCGACGTGGTGTAGGGAGTTGATAGCAAAGCCATGCTGGTGTTTCTCATGCCTGTGTAAATAAGACCTGCCAGTTCAGGTCCACTATGCCTCACGTAAACTTTCACCTGGGGTGTTGCCATTTCTCTGGTATTTTGTAGATGTTTTTCCTTTGTAGTATCTTCATGAAAATGGCTGCACGAGCTATAGGGTAATAATAAAGAGAGTTCAGAACTTTTTAACATCAGGGAAGGGACTCTAGATCTCTTCTGCTTGGGGTAAGAAAAACTCTATTTCTTGTTTTCTAGTGTTAGGGTTAAATACAGAAATGTGAAACCTAAGCAGGGAACTCAAGGGTTGGTTAATAAGACAGAATTCTTATTTTATGCTTGTACATAATATTTGAGTAATTTAATCCATTCATAAAGCAAAAGCAATTTCCCCCTCCCCACCCCAAAATGGCATCGCCACAAAAGTTCTGTGAGTCTTTGAGGACTCCCCACGACCACTCCCAGAATAGGCGCTCTTCCGTGAGTGTGAAGGTCCTACTACCTGTCTGTGCGCGTAATGGGGTGTACATGCTTTCTGCATTCTGTAATACCCTCGTCTTTAGAAAGCAGAAATGGTCGTTAGTTTGTGTAATGCTTCGGGGGAAATGTACTCTTTCGTCTCATGCAGGCTCTATGAAACCTCAGGTATGCCAGCTGAGGATAAGCCCAAACTGAAAGGAGCGCTGGGAGTTTAGGTGTGTTGGATTTTATTGGAAGTTACGCAGGCAACCGGTAGAAACCTTATTGCCAAAGTATGACTGAATTTAGTGTTACCATCAGGTAGCAAACACACAGTGATTTGGGACTCAGCGGTGCAGTTTGGTGTGGTTTTAGAAGTGGCTACAGTGAATTACAGCACCTCAGGGACTGGTGTAAAGAAGGTCTTTGTGAGAGGGGCCCAGTCCAATCGCCCAAATCCAGTACGTCTGCTTTGAATGTGTCAGACATCAACGCGCTTCTAAAATTCAGGCTGAATTTCTGCTGATTCCTGTGGTAGCTTAAAATTCTGGGCAGATTGTAAGATGCTGCTGACTGACCAGGTAGCATGAAACACAGGGAATATGCGCAGATTTCTAAAACCTAAATGTTAACCCGCCGAAGAAACTCTCCATTAATAAACTGAACAAACCACGTCATAGCTATGAATAGGCACCATAAAGCTGTCATTTTTATAAAACAACTTTTTTCAAAAGCCCCGTGCTTTCAAGCATTATTGTGATTACTAGCTATAAATCCTTATAATGGCTATCATGTTGTTGTAGGCAACAACAATACAACATTTTAATGTCTCAATAGCTACTGATCGCGCAGGTACTCAGTGGCTTGAACAGACCACTAGTCTGGTCTTTGGAGATAGATAAAACCTGGTCTATGGCGGGGTTCTTTTTTCCTCCTATGAAGTGTTAAGGCTGCAAAATAGGTGTCTATGAAAGGCTGCTTTATCTTGGATTGCAACATGACAAATTTTTATGCAACATCAGGCTCAATTCATGTGAAATGAAAGCTCTTAAAGCCTGTAGACACTGATCTCCTTCGGAAAGGGTAACATCCATCCTCCTGCCCAACGTGTAATTTTGCTGCAGTGCCATTTCACGAGGAGGCATTTTTCAAACTTATGCTTTTGGTTGGCTGTGGCTTTGTAACATAGAATAAATACCAATTAGCTGGATTCAGTTAGAGGTTGTCTGTTGATGGGGGGTCAGAGAGAGGATGCCACGTCGATAGCTTATGGTTGCGATTCACTACAGCAGGTCAAGCAGACCGTAAAAACAAAAGCAGGGTTTGAACAGGGGAGAGAAGAAATCAAAGGAAGCTGGTGGCCAAAGTCCTAGCAGCAACACATTAAATATAAACATTAATCTTTTATTCTCATGTTTCTGTTTGGTTTTTTGTTTTTGGTTTGTTTTTTTTTTTTTTTTTTTTTTTACAGCTAAGTACAGGGTCTTTTCAGTAGTCTGCTATTGCTTTGCTTTTGTTTTGTTTTGAAGTCCAGCATTTTAACAGGTACTGGCTGTGATGGAGTAACACAGTTTTCCCTGTCAAGCCCAAATATTGTTGTTTCTTATACTTCCAGCAGCATCTCTACAGAGGCTGAGACAAGGCTGATGTTTGGTTTTTTCTTAATCTCTTTCCAGGGTTTCCCAAAATGAAAACTACAAATGTATTTGGTTTCCTCTCCAGCACTGTTATGCCTGACTCTTAAACTGTACTGCCAAATTAAATGTGATGAAAAAAACCTTCATAAAAATGCAAACAAAATGTGTTACTTGAAAGGCTTCCAAACTCTGTGCTCTGCTTCTACTTTAGAGATGCACTGCAGATCAATTTGGTTTTTCTTATTATTTTGGGGGTATAGTCTGCTAGGTGGTGATCAGGGCGAACGTCTGAATGAAGCGCGGCCCTTGTGAGAGTGAAAGAGGTGAAGATGATGGAGTCGCGCATCACGTATTCAGTGGGGTTTCAGTGACAGTGGAAACCCGTTTCTCACTCTGTTTGTTATTTGCAGGAATGGCTAGCCTGATAGGGCATGAATCAGGTCTGTCGTCTTCTTCCTTGCAGATGGTTATACTCAAAACCTCAAAAATCTTTAGCATTGCTTATGGGATAGGGCTTGGCAGGTCCGGGGAGAAAGCGTGTCAGGACTGGAGGAGCTGCGGTCTCGCCGATAGCGGCTCCGCTCTGATTGTGGGGTTCGTCATACCCTGTCGATGAGGAACGCCAGTTGAACTAGACACCACATCAGGCCCCATGAATTTAAGTCTGCTCTATGAATCTGTCCTGCTTTTTCACCAATCATGACAGTGATGGATGAGGATATTAAAACAGTTTGTAAGTAAAAGTCCAGCAGGAGGACCCCCTGCTCAACTTCACCTTTGTGCTGGAGTTGGAATAAATAGAATTGCAACAAAAAAAATTAAGGATTCAATTGAAATATTGGACCTGTTCACCAACCCCCTACCTCAGGTATAATCAAATATAATTATTTAAAACAGAGCTATGTCAGCAAGTTATGGTTGCCGCAGTAGATATTAAACGTTATCCTGTATTGAGTACAGAGATATGCAAAAGGTTGGAAAGTGACACTTATTTGACTTTCTAAGGATTGAATGAAACTCCGGCTGTCTGTGAAAAGTATTCAGTCGTCTCTTCTTTCCTCACATGCT
This sequence comes from Vanellus vanellus, assembly GCF_965231255.1. Taxonomy (NCBI): domain Eukaryota; kingdom Metazoa; phylum Chordata; class Aves; order Charadriiformes; family Charadriidae; genus Vanellus; species Vanellus vanellus. The sequence continues at coordinate 16,345,687 of NC_138907.1, forward strand.
TTTTTTCTGCTACAGAACTGCATTTGCAGGATAGCTGCTCATTACATGGGTACTTATCCTGCAATGCAAGTTAAACAGTCCCTCAGATTTCGGGAACCCTCCGGGCACTAGACTCTTGCTTAAACTGCTTGAAGTCTGTGTCGAAACAGCAGCCGAGAGATGAAAGAATTGCTCTCTAGCCGAGTGTAGGAATGGTGTGTAATGAGATGCAATTTGCCTAAATGCAGTTGTATGTTACGAATGTTGTGGTGCAGCTATCAGCAGAAGTCCTTCTTTGAACAGCGATGGAGACCTGAGCTACACCAGCCCCAAACCCAGCTCTAAAAGAAGGGACTGGAGTTGCTCGTGCCAGACCCAGCTTGCCAGCTCAGGAGCCTTCACCGGAGCATTAGTAGATCAGAAATAGTGCTGGCACTTGGGAGATCATGCAGACTGCCCTTGCTATAGATTTATATGCAGGCGAGTTTAAGGGGAGGTAGAAATCTTGCATTTCCTTGTGGGAGGTGTTGAGCTGGCAAGGAGTTGAGCTTGGATTAACAAGTTCCCAGTGGGTGGAGGTGCACAGCACCTGCAGCTCTTGTGAGCTTCCATTTGAAGCTCAGCTTTTTGGAAAGCTCTCCATGCTCTGTCACTTCCTTGGAGATAGAGTTTCGAAAAATAAGTGCTCAAGCATCAGAAGAAATGGGAACCATCTAGGATGGGGTTTTCATGCTGGATTTGAGGAAATTTGCTATGCAGCTGGATATGGCTGGGGTTTTTGGTTGCTCTTGTAGAAATTATTTGTAAATATATGAAGTCTAATCTAAAAATCTAAAAAAATGGGCAACAGAAGCATTTGAATTGAAATGCAAAGTTCATTGGCTTGCAATAAGACTGATTTTCAAAATAAAAGAAAAAAGAAAGAGAAATCCCTCTTAGACAGAGTTGTCCTCATCCACTGAGACACTTGTGATCCGTGAGCTCTTTGATTCAATTCACATGAGGCAGAAATGCTCTCTAATTACTGAGAAATTAATTTGAAAACCAAAACACATACCCTTTTTGCACACACTAAACACCCATCCTGTCCTGCACAAATTAGCAAACTCCGTGTGCTGCCTATGGGTCCCTATAGGATAATTTACAGATACACATGAAATTATCTCTTTTGCACATGTTTCTACCACATTTTAAAAACCCAGAAAACAAAATATAGCAGCGGCCCACATTTGGGTAGGTGGGTGTAGAGGAAGTTAAGTATTTAGGAACACTTTTTAAACTTACAGTAGTTGGTGGTGTTACATTTCTTGAGCATGTCTACTGACCTAGCCATAGGATTTACCTAAGCTCCACAGGGAGCTTTGTGACTAATTTCTTCTGCATATATATGTGTGTGTGTGTGTATATATAAACTATAGCCTCACACACCATCTGAATACTTCACCAATTACCTCAGCCTGTTTTAATAGCATTTTTGTCTCCTGAACTGTTACATATTACAAACCAGGTAAGGGCAGAATCCCCCAAGATCGTCTGGTCAAAACCCCTCTTAATAATGAAGGATTATTTAATATACTGTATTTTCTAGTGCTTGTGCTAGCCTTCTTTTGAACATCTTGAATAATGAGGTTTCTACTGCCTATCGTGGAAGATTATTTCACATGGTAACGGACCTTGCCAGCAGGAAGTTTTTGTTATTTGTTTCCTAAAGCTCTTTATCACCTTTCAAATACTGTAGTGAGTCATATGCTCTTTGATAACTGTCTCGAAACATCTATAATGAATCCCCATCTAGAAGAAATGCATGAATTTCAGTAAGAAGGTAGCTAATGATAGAAAATTGAATGAAGATGGAAGGATAAGGCTGAACAATGTCACAATGCATATTTTCTATCTGTGTATTCAGTTAAAAAAAAAAAAAAGGACAGAACAATTTACTTCTACTTCTGGCATAAAAATACTCTCCCCCCTTCCCCTTATTTCTGTTCAGAACTAAAGGAGGTGGATGGTTAATCTGCTCAGAACTGGCCATGACATTCACCCAAATTTAAAGAAAACCACACCTTCCTTTCAAGTTCTTGAAATCAATTAATCTTAATGAAATCCTTTGAATTTAATAAGATTATAAATGCTAATAGAAATATAGGTATTTAAGACTATTCCAGAAGACTCCTGTGTCTCCTTTTTTATGGGGCAGCTTGAGCTAGTTTAAGAAACTGGATTTTGTAGGAGGTAGAGGACTACTCTTAAAACCAGTCTTCACTAGAGAATTATAAATGCATATTCAGCAGTTGATTTCAAAAACGTTAGGAATGTTATACTGTGACAGCTGGGGGGCATGAGAGGGTCACAAAATTATATCGTAGCAATATGATTTTTTTAAAGCTTTATGCAAAATATAGTTTTTACACTAATTCTGTGATGAATTAATAGATATTATGGGGCCAGCTTCTGTGTTGTTGGCATAATTGAACGAAAAGAGACCGAGCTGAATTCAAACGAGAAATTTGAAAACATGATATAGTTTAGGCTACAATTACCCAAACTGTATCTCATTTACCTTCCATAGGTCTATGCTGGTCTGTATAGGCCACAGACCCATCATCTTTAAAGGATTAGGAACAAGAACTGGGGAAATGCACACTAAAGAAACAGGGCTTGGAGCAATGTTTCATCTTGGTTTACCTGCCAGAAGTGAAAAAAAAAAAAAAAAACAACAACCCACAATTGTTTGCTTTTCAACACACTTACTGTACATTAGACTTGAGGTGCAGATACCCTGGGGGGTGGGAGGCTATAAAGGCAGAGCCGCAAAAATAGTCAGTGAAAGAAGAGTTTTATATGGCCCATGCGACAACAGGGAGCGGAAAGGGGAACGTGTGCGTGCAGGGGGAAACGGGAGAGCGCGGATGGATGCATGAACTCACTGCAGGGCACACAGCAAGCTGCAGCTTAGAGAAAGGCAAGCAAGAAATCTGTATGCGAGGAGGAGGGAGTGAAAGGTATAATGCAAGGGGGGAGGCCTGTATTTAGCCCATCATTGACTTTGCTTGAAGGTTGGTGTCACTTGGCTGAAAAAGGAGTGATTTTGCAGCTAATCTCAGCCTTATGACTACAACCTTGTGTATGTGAGATGAAGTTAAATACCTACGCAGCAGCGGTCATATTTGAGGAGGCCCGAATAGTATTCTTTTCTGCAGTTTTCCTTCATTTAAGTGTGCTGAGTGACCTCTAATCGCAAGAAACCTTGAGATGCAACTTCTGGAGCCTTTGGCTAGGTCTTTGGCCAGAATAAATGATGTCAATGGTAATGGATGCCTTGAGGCAAGACAGATTTGTGCTGTTTGAAGCAGTTAATGAAACAGTTACAGTACCTTTCTTCACATTGTGTAAATTATTTTTTTGTCTTCAATGGTCACCTTCTGCAGCTATAATAGCAAACAAATTAATTTGCAGACTATTCATAGAAACATACTTAAGAGAGTATTGAAAACACTTCCATCTGTTTGGACATACATCAGCTATCTGGATCCTAGGAGTTACATTCTGTGTGGTATAAACAGGTTATTTTATTCACTGACTAGATTCAGGTTACCTTGACTGAAGTATTACAAATATGCAAGAATTTTGGTGTCATATTCAGATTAAAAAATGAGTATTTTTTAAGAAGGTAATGTAAAAATAAGTGAGGTAGTTGAGGAAAATTCAAGAGTAGGGGAGATACCATATTTACTGATGTATTTATTTTGAACTATTTATTTAATCTTTTTTCCCCCACAAAATACTAAGGCAGGAGGCCATAATCGATTATGAAATATATTCCTCTTCAGCTTAAGAAAGGCCTAAATGTGTTGAACTTCTAAATATAATACTGCTGGTTGACAGCTTCTCTACTGTGAAGGCTGAAGGTCGAGAGAATGCATTATTTATCTGCTTGATATTTGTTGTTTATCCTGGAAATTATGGTATAATATGTATTTATATATTTGTGTGCATATATATACGTCTTTATATATAAAAAATAATACAGATATATAACTGTTTTCCTAGTGATGTAAAAATGGGAAATACTGAGTATTCATTATGGTGAAGCAGAGCGCCCTCAGTAAGTTTGCAGCTGACACTAAGCTAGGCGGACGTGTTGATCTGCTTGAGGGTAGGATGGCTCTACAGAGGGATCTGGACAGACTGGGCCAATGGGCCGAGTCCAATGGTACGAGGTTCAACAAGGCCGAGTGCCGGGTCCTGCGCTTGGGTCACAACTACCCCATGCAGCGCCACAGGATTGGGGCAGAGTGGCTCGAAAGCTGCCCGGCAGAAAAGGACCTGGGGGTGTTGGTGGAGGCCAGCTGAATATGGGCCAGCGGTGTGCCCAGGTGGCCAAGAAGGCCAGCAGCGTCCTGGCCTGTATCAGGAATGGTGTGGTGAGCAGGACTAGGGAAGTGATCATCCCCCTGTACTAGGCACTGGTGAGGCCTCACCTTGAGTACTGCATTCAGTTTTGGGTCCCTCACTACAAGAAGGACATTGAGGTCTTGGAGCGTGTCCAGAGAAGAGCAACAAAGCTGGTGAGGAGTCTTATGAGAAACGACTGAGGGAACTGGAGTTGTTTAGCCTGGAGAAGAGGCGGCTGAGGGGAGGCCTTATCACTCTCTACAACTACCTGAAAGGAGGGCTGACCTCTTCTCCCTGGTGACAAGTGATATGATGAGAGGAAATGGGTTCAAGTTATGCCAGGTGAGGTTTAGACTGCATACTAGGAAAAAAAATTTAACTGAAAGGGTTATTAAACATTGGAATAGGCCGCTCAGGGAGGTGGTGGATTCGCCATTCCTGCAGGCGTTTAAAAAAAAGGGTAGATGTGGTACTTGAGGACATGGTTTAGAAGTGGTTTTGTCAGGGTAGGTTAATGGTTGGACTTGATGATCTTAAAGGTCCTTCCCGACTTCAGTGATTCTATGATCATGGTAAAGCAGGGGAAAGGGCAGTGCTTTCCATGAGATTTACTGGAATTGAAAAACAGTTTTCAAACTGTGTCAGAACAATAAAAATGGTCATTTTTGATGTTTATAGATAGGGATATTGGCATATTGAAAAAATAGGAAATTCAAAGCACTGATGAACATATCCTTGAACAAGGTTATCAGGGAAATATTTCCAAGCAAATGAAGATGAGTAATGTGAGGTAATGACTGTCAAGCGGACAACATGCAAACGAAGCTGAACAATGTTGGATGACGATTGTTAAGTGGACATGAACAAATCGAGATGAATGATAAGGGATGATGAATGTTGAGTAGGCAAGAAGCAAATGAAGCTAAACAATGTCAGGTTATGTTTACTGAGCAGCTAAGAAAAAGAACGAAACACTGTATTTTTTAGATGGTTTACTCACACTGGGTTCCTGAGTAAACTCCTTTCATATGGGTTTGCATGGTTTGAATTTAGACTAACTCTTTGACAATTAGATAACACCAAAAAAGCTTCTGGTAATCTTTCTTTTTTTAAACACTGCAAATGTATGCCATAGTCTCCTGGTTGCTGACCTCCTGCTTGGATTTAGTTACAGTTGAGATATGCCCCTTGCAGTGAGCTCCTCATTTAAAGAACAATGTCATGCTGTGGGTGCTAAAGGAAGCAGAAAGGCTTATTAATGCTTCTTCATTACATTCAGGCTTTTATAAATATGAATAGCTCTGGTTTTTTATGCTTACCTATTCCTCCCTCGTTGTTGAATTTTAAATTGACTTTACTTTGTGTTCTTTTCCTGCAACAAACAAAAAAACCACCCTTCTTGTTTCATTCAGTAATCTTAAGGAGGAATACTGTGTATAATATCCTCATATTTTAGACCTGGATTGGATCTAAACTTGAGCAAATTGAGAAGCTGAGTTTTATGTCCTGAGTTTTACTGATGATAAGGGGGCCAAGCTATTGAGGTCCAAAATGAGAGGCAGCTGGAGAGATCAAAAGACACATATTTGAGAAGAGCTTCAGTTAAATCATCTTAGGCATCTAAGCCAGAAAATCTCAAGAGACAGCTCAGTTGGGCTTCCTTCCTTTTGGAGTGTTTGGGCTCTTGTATCACTCAGTTGTACCCCGCATGTTTATGTGCTGTTCTATCCGTAGCATTTGCATTGGAGATGGCAATTAATATTACCTACTTATTCTAATTAAAATGCAATGCTTTCTACTTTAAAGCAAAGCACAATGCAGCATTTGCCAGTAGTTGTCTTGTGGTGGAATTCAAAATCATAGAATCAAAAATGGTTTAGGTTAGAAGGGACGTTAAAGATCATCTAATTCCCCCCCTGCCACGGGCAGGGACACCTCCCACTAGACCAGGTTGCTCAAAGCCTCATCCAACCTGGCCTTGAACACCTTCAGGGATGGGGCCTCATCAACTTCCCTGGGCAACCTGTTCTGGTGCCTCACCACTCTGAGTGAAAAATTTCTTCCTAATATCTATTCCAAATCTACTCTCTTCCAGTTTAAAAGCGTTGCCCCTTGTCCAATCACTGTATGCCCCTGTAAAAAGTCCCTCTCCTGCCTTCTTGTAGGCACCCTTCAGATAGTGGAAGGCTGCTGTAAAGTCTCCCCGGAGCCTTCTCTTTTCTGGGCTGAACAACCCCAACTCTCTCAGCCTGTCTTCATAGGAGAGGTGCTCCAGCCCTCTGATCATCTTTGTGGGCCTCCTCTGGACCTGCTCTGACACGTCTAAATCCTTGTTATGTTGGGGGCTCGAGAGCTGGATGCCATATTCCAGGTGGGGTCTCACAAGAGCGCAATAGAGGGGCAGAATCACCTTCCTCGACCTGCTGGCCATGCTGCTTTTGATGCAGCCCTAAAATACTAGAGTGCTTTCTCACATTTGCATTCTCCCAGCCTTTCCCTCTTTCCCTATATTGTTAGCCACAGTAGTTTTGCAGTCTAACTTACCCTGTTTCTTTTTCTTTTCCCTGCATAGTCTCTTCCACTGCCTCAAAGCGACTGCAATATTACACAATTCTGATCAGAAACACCACAGCTGTGTTGTCCTGGTCCCTGGTGGTGATGGCCACCCTGGGGCACTCTGTGTGGGCAGAGCAGGTTGTGGAGCTGGTCTCTGACTTCTTCCTTATCTCTCCATGGCTGAGTCACCTGCAGGTGTTAATTCTCCATCGTCTTTCACTCTAGGTGACTCAGTTTTATAAGGCTGTGCTGCTTTCCTCCATGGTCTCCAGTTAGATGTCGCAAAAGCAATGGGTAGAGTGTGATTCATACAGACTCCTTAGGATGTTTTTATCAAGACTTGTATTTTTCCACATCAGTCTGCCAGCTGACAATTCATATCTGTTCTTGAGAAGAAGCAAAAGGAAAAGCATTTTACCAGAACTGTCTCTTTCCTCTCTCAGATGGGTAGTTCCTCCCGTAGGAATTGCACTTTTTGACCAAAGTACCCAACCTCTTCGTTGGATGATCCCACCTGCAGATGTTATTGCTGTCTTTCCATGTTTGGTATTTGCTACCCAACTGGATGAAGGAATGGTGATTAATTCTGAGAAAGAAGAAGTGTTTAAGGTGTCTTTGTAGCATTTCTGCGATGTCAGGAAGTGGCAAATCTGCATGTCTTATGAAGCTTCTGTACATGAGCTATGTTAGGAGGATGCAGGGAGCTTTACCTTTCCCGTCAGGTATGAAACATTGACCCAAACACATTCTGGGAGGAGTGTGGGATTTGAAACCTAATCCAAGTCCATTTTTTCCACCCTAAGCAGTGTTTCAACAACAGCCACAGATGCGCAGTCCATCATCCCCTGTCCTGCTCAGCTCTTCAGTTTTCTCTTCTCAGTAATTCCTCCCTTAGCAAGGAACCAGACCAGATTTTGCCATTTGTGAATGATATGAAACAGGGAATGTTGGGTCAAACATAGCCCTAGAGCTAAAGGTACAGCTCCAGGTAGAACCCGTTAGCAGTAGATTTTGCACTGTTTGGAAATTTGATATTTCACATTTTTAACCCTAACCTTGATAAAAAAGCCAACATATAGTAACTTTTATAGTTTTCAGTCAGTTGAAATGTTTCCGTTTTTATTATAACTATTTAAAAGACCAGACTTTTAAACAGAGCAATACTGAAATAGGCAATTAATCTTTCCATTCTGAAATTCTGCGAAAGGATTATTTTGCCATTTACATGCTTTTCTTTACAGTGTTAAAAAGAATTTTCTTCAGGATTGTTCAGTTAGTCATTTTTGACAGAGAAAGTTTATATTGAAGCTATTTTTTGGCCATTTCTCAGTCATTACAGAGAATATTTCTTCTAAGGGTCATTGACTCCCTATATTACTGTGGAGAACTCTTTATTAAGTAATCTTTATGATTCACTGATATCCAGAAACTGAGTTAAGTGAGTTTGGTCTCACTGTGGCATGCCTATTGGAGCAAGTACAGTGACTAATTGAAATGCCGGTTAAGCATTTGGCTATAACCAATATATTTGGTGTATCACTCAAACTCCTGAAAGAACCAGATTAATGGAAAAAAATTAGTGTTTATTTAATTAGCAGTGAAGTTTAATTATTCCTTTAGTTATGTTTATATTCACGTGTTTGTATTTCTATATCTGTAGATATAGATATAAGTAAGAGCTATTGTTTCATTTAAGCAGAGGTAGTTTAACATCAAAATATTATGATGTAAAGTACATTCATAAACTAGGAAATCTTCAAAAGCAGTTACCTGATTAACTGGCCATTCTAAAAGACAGATGCCAGTTACCATTATAGCTATCGTGTACTGTCCTATATTGAAATATTGTAGCCCAAAAAATTGAAATTATCTACTCTGAAAAAGCCAGGCTGAAAATTTTATGCCCAAAGTTGTCTTTTGATGTGTCCTTATTCTGTGTAGTTGAAAAACTATGGAAAACAATATTTTTAACTGTTAACTGTTATCTTTTAGAATTATTAACTAAAAAAAAAAGGGTGAGTAGTCTTCTCTACAGTTAGTGGAAAAATATGGGAATATTTGGGTTGAATTCCAATGAACATCAACGAATTATAAAAGAATCCTTGATGTTGTTGCAGCTGCAAATCCTCCACAAGATCCACACACATTTTCCAGTCTGAGGAACATTAACGTAAGTAGATGTAATATAACAAAGGCTTTTGTCATTGGCTTAACTTCTGCCAAATGCAGTGCTACTGGGCTCACTTCCCTTAGTTTCTTGTTATCTCATGACTGCCTTACAAAAGGCGTCGTCTTGAATGGTACAAAATGGACTTTCTTTGTTCCAATTTTGGCATGTTCCTTGAAAGTAAGGTTTTTCACATGGCGGGTTTGAGGACTCCCGGTGCAGCACAAGCTGGTTCCAGGTCAGATCCAGTGTGGATGATATTTTCTTTCTTGTTCAGGATTGTAAGTAGTGAAATGTGCTTCCTGGGTATCGGTCTTCCTATTTTTACAGTTTCTGAAAGAGAAAATTACTAGATGATATTTTGGTTCAACAAAAGCATCCATGACATTAATTTGCAATATTTTATTACCATTCAATGAAATCACAAGACTCTTTTAGTTGTTTTGAGGTTTGGTGCAATGAAATTAGGCAGCATTTTTCTTCCTGATACCACTATGTGCTATCAACCTGCCACTCAGACTTTTAAATCCGAGTGCCCTTCAGCTCAACATCTTAGACAGCTTTGTGGATGGAAATTGAGCTACATGTTAGGAATATTACTCATCACGGATTTCTGGTTTTTATGTTTCTTTTACCTTTTTTTGGTGTATTCTTTCTGTGTCTTCTGTGATATTCCAGGCTGTTAAATGGCTAATGTAGGAAAGTTAAATATAAAAAAGAGGGCAACAAATTTAGCGTTCTTTTAGTTATTGTGTCACCTCTGGTAGGTATGCTAAGGTCTGTAATTATGAAAGCTATTTATAAATAGCAAAATGAAGTGGATGTATGCTACTGAATCAACAGAAAAACGTTGAATTATAGTCTAGGCGATACAGTTTCACATTCTTTTATTCTGTAGTAGAAAGCACCTTGGACTGCTGCTGTTCTGTGGGTTTTCTATGTAGCTTTTTTTCCATACAGTGTTCTTGCCGCTCCCTGACACACCACCTCCCTGACACCTGTAAAAAGAAGTGAGATTTTATCAATTATCACTTCAAATATCATCAGAAACATGGAATTGAAACAGCCCCGAGCCCCCCAAATGTCTCATACCATCAAAACATTAACACTTTAGAAAAAAGACTATTTCCCACCTTAACCAGCTCACAGCGTATGAAGAAAAAGAGGGAATAGTCTGGACTGCAGTCTTGGAAGACAAGCTCACCCAGAGACAGATTTGTTTGCAAAACCACCGTGGTCCCTCCGGTGCAGAAATTGGCAGAAATTCTCTCTTTATATCTTTTTTTTTTTGTATGTGTACCCCTGATAAACCATCATTTTAATTTAATCTGTAACGCCTGTAATTAGAGTAGCAACATCAGTTACTACTGACTGGTATCTGCTGCTTCAAGGGATCTTGAAGAAAAGAACAGAAAATGACATGCATACAGGTCTTCCCGTGCTGGTACTGTTGAAGCCACCCCATGCAAATGTTTAAAATTAAAGGGTCCATCTACTCACACATTAACCAGTTTCCTTAGGATGCTTGTGTGGTCTGATCTCATGGTGTAGGGATGGAGGTTTCCTGTTCAAGCAGGGAAAAAAATGGCCCTGATCCTGAAGAATAGGTTTAACTCTTGAAGTAGGGCAATGAAGCTGGTGAAGGGTCTGGAGGACAAATCTTATGAGGAACGACTGAGGGAACTGGAGTTGTTTATCCTGGAGAAGAGGAGGCTGAGGGGAGACCTTATCACTCTCTACAGCTACCTGAAAGGAGGTTGTAGAGAGGTGGGGGCTGACCTCTTCTCCCTGGTGACAAGTGATATGATGAGAGGAAATGGGTTCAAGTTATGCCAGGCGAAGTTTTGACTGGATACTAGGAAATTTTTTTTTAATTTAAAGGGTTATGAAACATTGGAACAGGCCGCTCAGGGAGGTGGTGGATTCGCCATTCCTGGAGGTGTTTAAAAACAGGGTAGATGTGGTACTTGAGGACATGGTTTAGAAGTGGTTTTGTCAGGTTAGGTTAATGGTTGGACTTGATGATCTTAAGGGTCCCTTCCAACCTCTACAATTCTATGATTCTAAGTAGACTAAATTTAACTGACAACATGCAGTGTTAGGCTTAAGGTGTAGCAAGAGGTCAAAATTAAACTCTTTGGCAGGTGACAATATATGCTTTTATGAAAGTGTTTGTTCTTCACTTCTTAAACTGTCATACAGTAAATATGCTGAGGGGAAAAAAAAAAAAAAAAGCAGGCAGGCTATTTGGTTTAAGTGCCTCTGGCCCTGTTCTCATCCCTTGTATCTTGTTAGTCCCTGACCTGAGTGGTGGAGTTGGCGGGGCAGTGAGCAGCGTGGCTGGAAACCTGCGTCCTTAAGGGCAGCATGAGGTGGCACTTCCATACAGCGCCGCTGCCTGCATCCTCGCGTGGAGAAACACGATTCAATGAAACACAAAGCTTTTCTTGGCCTCTCGTATCCCTGGCCTAAAGCTTTAAAGTGCCAAAAAGGAAAGCGATTCTGATGGCCCTGTCATGGTGATTGCCTACCTGAATGAAAGTAGGACTAATGAGGTCTTGATACTGCACTCGTTACTCAGGCAAGGTTTTAATTAACTGAGGTGTCAGGTCCTTAATGCCTTGTCCTCAAGCACCTTCTTTCCTCTGTGATGCTTCCCTTTAGCTTCCAGTTTCAAAATTGATTACAGTGAATGCAGGTTCCTTCATTTTGTTATAATAGAAATCTTTGCTATTAAGATAAATGGAAGTTGTTTCTTTTTTCATCTTGTGATGTTTCAGTGCATGCTGTTGGCACTGTGAAATAATAAATAATATCTCACAAGCTTTTTCTCAAGTTTTGAGAAGGCAACAAAATTACAGTCAAGAAGCATCTTTTTATTTTTTTCGTGTGTTCTTTTCCTCTGGTGCTAACTGGTTATTAGTTCAAGCTCATGTCTGCCAAACCCTGTAGAATAAAATTTTAGAAGTAGCATCTGTCTCTTCTAACAACTTGTGTGAATTGCTGTGGGAATGAAATTTCTTTTGACTCACCTCCAGTTCCAAAAGTATTTGTGTGTTCTTATCTATTAAGAATGAGTCTGCAAAAGATCTATATGCAAGCCTGTTGTATGATAGACAAGAAAGGTTTACCTGAGGCATACTCTCCCCATACTATGAGCAAATCAATGCTGTGCCCTTGCAGTCATCCAAATCCCAGAATGTAGCTCTTTTATAAACTTGTAAATTGCAGAAAAGCACTACATCTTTTTTTTTTTTTTTTTTTCCCCTACGCACTGGAATAGTGTTTTGTTCTACAGATCAAAATGAAGCTGCCTAATAATGAGGCTAGCCTAAGGTTTCTGGTAAAGTTTTTTTCACTCTTATTCCACTAGCTTATTGGCAGGATACCTTCAGACTTTGTTGGCCTTTATATTATGACTTTATTTTTTTCTGCTCCGTGTAGTGGCTGGAATTCATCTTTGTGAAACTTCACCGACATCTATGAAATTTCCCATTTAAAAAAAAGTCATTTGAGGTTTGCTGAAATATTATTGTACATTAGATATGATTGGAAATGTCGAAGGAACTTCTGTTTTGAGAGATTAGCTGTCTTATTCCAGAGTGTATTTGGCACACAACGAAGTCAATGGGTTTGGGCTCCTATAATAGTATACTTGCTTTCAAGTAGTTTAACTGTTGATGCTTATGTTAGCTGGGAGAGGTAGATGAACCCGAGAAATGTGAGGTCTAGGATTTGGCATGAACATAGGATCTTCACAACCGAGAAAGCAACATTAGGGGGTAGACAATCATTTTCCGTGCTAATGCAGCTCTAATAGCTGAGATTGTATGAGTGACCTTCCCTTCCAGTCTCTCTAGGGCTTGCTTTCTACAGAAATTGGAAGTAGTAGGACAGTCACAGATGGTTCTAGCCGGTAGCTCCGTAAAGCCCCAAATCCAGGTCTGCTTGAGTACTAGCGAGGCAGCTCCACAGGTTTCTGTCATGTCTAGCCAACTTCTTTGAGTTTGTGTCTGGCTGTGCAAGGAAGCCCATGTCTGGCTAACAGATCTGAACAGTGTGGCAGATGTGAGCTGACCTCTTACGGATTTTTGTTCCTGCCCCAGCTGTGTTCTTTTTGTTCAATTTTGTGGGTAACTTTAGCTTTTGCATTCTTATTTTTAAGCATGCTGGGTTTTTTTAACCTCTGTGTCAGTGTGGCAATAGTGTTGCAAGGCAAGCCATTAATGACGTGTTGTTTTTCAATTCATCACATTAAGTGTTCACAAGATAGTATTTGCAAAATTGGTTATCTTTACAGCTAAGCTGTAAGATTTTTTTAGGTCTTCTGAAAGGGGTTGTGCATTTACTTACGCTCTGTACCCGTGGACCACAATTCAACAGTTGACATACTTGGGTTTGTACATGGTACTGACCAGCTGAATCTCCTAATGTTTCTGAAGACCAAGACAGCACCTCCTCTTCTACAGGCTGTCTTCACAATGAGGGCAATCTTGTTTCCCTGTGATTTGTTAATAATGTTACGCCCATGAAGCTGAAAACCAATTTGTCAGCCGTTCTGTTCTCTGGATAAATGTATGAGTTATTACACTTTAAATGCTTCCTAGAAGTACTCGCAACTTAAAAGCTTATTGCACGATGCCTATCCAGTCAGGAAACAGAAACTAAGCCAATCAAGCCATTCTGGGGTTTGGAACCCAGAGAAAGGTGATATAATCCTTTTCCTCCTCTTTTGGGGGAGAAAAATGTTTACATTATATTTTTCCAGTTAATCTTGCTTTGAGTCACTCATCTGTTTTGCAGTTGGTTGGTGTCTCGTTTCCTTCCTTTCCAGTTTAGGAAGGAAACAAAATGTCATTTTTAGGGAACATTGCATAATCAGTCCTTCTAGTATCTACCTTCTCCTTCACATATATCATATAAGAAGGGGTGAGTGCAGGTAACGTAGAATCATAGAGTAATTACATCACTGCTATCAACTCAATCCCTGGAAGATCCTGAGCAGCCGCTTCCCGGGCAGTCAGGTTCTGATGCTGCCTCGAATTATTGCTAACTGTGAGTCTGTACCTTTTAAAGTCCCCTGCAGTATAGCTCATATTTAGCATTGCAAGGCGCTGAAAACCAAAAGAAGATTATGCAACCTCACTTCCTCTAGGATGTTTTGTTATTAATGAGTTTAACACCTCTACTTAATACAGTCTTGTTTGTTGCCGTTAGAGACGTGACATCAGTTCAGGCTTAAGAACTCTCAAATTATTTTGTCTGTCTCACAGGTTAACTGGCTGATTACAGATAGAAATTGTAGGTCCAGTTGATTCATCAAGCTAATTAATTGAATTACTTCATCAAGACTAGCTGTGCCAAAATATTAGACGGCAAACTTGGAACTGTGCTGAAAATGCTTACAATACTTACCTAACACTTCAAGAAACACTGATTTTTTTCAAACATTAAAAATCATGCAAATACAAATTATAATATGCTGAAAAATGGAGTTTTAAAAACTGATTTAAAATTCTACTATGCAAGAAGCCCTAGAAAAATATTTGATATTTTCCTTTATTAGCTGAACTAGAAAAGAAGGCGAAGGGAGGATCTGGTGGGTAATATTGCTTAGAAAAAAAAAAAAAATGATGTAGCTTTCCAGCTCTCAAAAAAAAAAATCAAAAAAGAACTACCACATTTGATCAACCTGTTTAATCTGGCCCCAGAGTGGAATATGTTTCTTTTCCCTTAGTAAAGAGCAACATTTTTTTTAAATAAGATGTCTTTGATTTTTAAATGCTCTAAGTCAGAAAATTCAGGTGTTTCATTTTGGTTTCTATTTAAAACCTGCATATTTTGTATTTTTTTCCTTTTATTTTCCTTTTGCCTGATAGAATTCATTTAATCTTCGGCCATTCATGTGTGTGAAAGTATTTTGCTCAAGCTTGCGAATGCTTCAGTGATTTTTAGTAACTTTTAGTATTTATTCTTTTTAAACTTATATTTATATTGTACAGTCAGTCTACATTTATTTTGGTTGGAGAAAAATGTAAACTGAAATTTCACTGCACTTAATAGGAAACTCATCAACATTTGAGACTTAATTTTAAATCAGGGAGAATGGCAACAGTGAAAGAGATTGGACTTGCAGCCTTAGTGAGGTATTATTACTGGGAGAATATGAGCAACTTTGTGGCTAAACCCTCTTGGCTCAACTGGGAGCTAAACAGGGTTTTATCTGTCGGTAGACCAGAACATATGAGAGGTAAATCATGCCAAGTAATCTATCCCAATGGGGCTCTTGTTGTGTGCTTCGGTTCAGCCTTGAAAAACTTGTTCTAAATACACAAAGGTATTTAAAGTGGGTTTTGTTTTTAAATGAAGATTAAGTTAATTTCTTTCTCAAGGATCTTCCCTCCCTTATGATTGCAGCGCAAGATGCACAGTC
This sequence comes from Vanellus vanellus, assembly GCF_965231255.1. Classification (NCBI taxonomy): domain Eukaryota; kingdom Metazoa; phylum Chordata; class Aves; order Charadriiformes; family Charadriidae; genus Vanellus; species Vanellus vanellus. The sequence continues at coordinate 16,361,217 of NC_138907.1, forward strand.
GTCCATTCTTGTGAACATATGGTTTCTTTGAACAGGGATGAGTGATTTTTCCTACACCTCTGTTCTACAGTCTTCCTTGTATCATTTTGCTTCATTGTAAATCCGAAGAAAGTAGCTTTTTCATTAAATATTGAGTTTTTAAGACAGAGATTATATGTATTGCTCTGTAAGCAGTGATAGCAATCTTTTTTTGTTGCAAGCTAATGCAGTCATGCCCTCAGATTAAAGCTTTTTCAGGGACCCAGCACTCTTATTACTGGCTCTGGAGCCACAAAGTGCAAAGAATCTTTAGACTCAATACCAAGGGGACGAATGTTCTCAATATATGAGCCTTTCTTTTTTGTTTTCTGTGTATTTCCACTGTCTGCAAGAATGGTAGATTTTCATTCTGTGTTTTTTAAACAAGGAGAAAATAACACGAGTAACTGCAGAAGTGTTAATGACACTTATTCTAAGTTTTCACATATCAGGACAGGTTTTTTTTCCTCTGTCCTGGGCAGTCCGTCCTGCTCAGGCTGTGAGAAGCAGTCAGAGGAAGAGAGCTGCAGATGTCTAGTTGGCATCAAAGAGATGGATCGGCTCCACCATCCCTTGTTCCTTTTCCACACATCACCAAGGGCAGGTTTTTGAAGCTTAGGCAGAAGAGAAGTGGCTGGTCCAGCGTGGTATTTCCAGTAACTGACACAAGCTAGAAGAATTCTTCAGATTTCTCTTAAAACACATGAGAACAGACCAAGAGTAGCTTTGCTTAAGTAACTGATTTCTTGATGAGCCAATTCTCCACTGCGGGGATTTTGGCATAGAAGTACGTAATATCTGTTATTTTTCTACTGATATAACACTGTTCCTTTTATGTTCATATAAAAATTACCTCTGCCCAGCACATATGTACAAATGTAAGTTCTTTGGAGCAGAAACCAATCCTTATCATCATCGTGTTTTGAGTCTAAAAGTGAAATGGTAAAAATCCTGCTCGTTGTGAGTAGCCCTTACTCAGCAAATGCTCCTGTCCAGATGCGAGCATGAACAAGCTTCTCAGGAGCTAGCTATGTATTAAAAACCAGCTACGTATAAGAAAATTTTTTGTTGTAAACATTTGAGGCAATCCCAGGCCTCAGTGTGGTTCTGTAATAAGGAGCTGCCGCATATCATAGCTGGTTTCTTTTCTTGTTCCCAATTTGAGGCTGTAATGGTTTAATCCGAGACAGGCTTGGGAATGCTCCCACCTCACCACAGGTTGACTAGTCCCTGGTTAAATCCCAGCCACAAAGTCGGTATAAAGTTCCCTTTGCTTCTGCACCAAATCTGTCATGGTAGAGTCCAGAGAACGGCCTTGCTGTCTTTTGGGGTCATTTCAAAATAGATGAAAATGGTAACCCCAAATGGTACCAAATTTGAGGTTCACACAGGAGGTTTAAGTTTGCAAAGGACTGATGTTAGCTTGAGGGAAGGTGCAGTTCTAGTGGAAAAGCAGTCCTCTGAATCATTTCTGGCAAAGAGAATAAGGTGTTGATACTCGATGTTGTGGAGCCATCTAATTTCAAAGTTGATCGTTTTGACAGAAGAAGTAAAAGTACCATCATTTACTGATAAAGCAAAATTCCCTTTGCATTTAGTAGAGTACCAAGAAGACTTTCTAGACTGCTTAATGCATAATATCATGCTATTTTAACTTTCCTTCTTGCTTCTCCTTTCTAAATTTTGCTTGTTTTTGTTTTTTTTTTTTTTAAATTTGTAGGTAGATACTATATTTTCTTCAAAGCTATTTTTTCCTTCTTGAGATAATTTGATTGCTCAACCATTTTCCAATCTTTTGATACAGTTTCTGCAAGTAATTTTTTAATGAACTAAAATTTCTACTACGGAATTAAAAGTCATAGTAAATTTGACACATCCAGGAGAAAATATTTTCACCATGAAGTTGTATAAATTTCCAGTTCATACAGTACTAATTGCGCATACAAAAATAATGTTGTTTTCTTGCAACAGCGAATTATAATAATGGGGATTTTAATTATGGGAATTTCAGCTGGAAAATTAAAAAAAAAATTACAGCAAACTGGTATCAAAATGTTTTTTATTTTCAAATTTATTTTTTTTTCCATAGCACCTGCATAATATTTTTGCCCTTCAATCGTTGCTTGACTGAGCTGCAATGGGAAACACAAGCAAGGGTGTGCTTCTCAGTTGGTGTGAATCAGAGGCACTTCAGTGAGTAAATCAAACCTACTGCAAATCACAGAAGCAGAGTCCTCTGCTGCTTTAGCAGTTTTCACTAGGGTACAGGCGTTTTGATTACCTGCTGCTGTTTGGTAGGATGACTGTTTACTGTGGCGCTGCTGGCTGACGAGCATCAGCAATCGCAACTCAAAGAAAGGAGTCAGTGCCATTCACAAACGCACTTTGTGCCAGAATAAAACTGACTGTGCCACGATACTCCTCATTCCCTCGGTGGAAAGAGGGCTGGTCCATTTGAAAAGGTATTGTGTCATTCTTAGCATTTAAAGGACCTCGCTGTTTTACCTGTTCAGGCTGCTTAACTGTGACCCTGCAGGGAATAACAGAATAACATAAAACTTGTATGTAGAAATTACTTGAAATATATTGTCATACATTTGTATTTACGTTCTGTTATGCAGAGAACAGATATTCAAGGAAGTTACCTCCAAATATTTTAGAAGGATACTGAAAGGAAGTAACATTCTAATAGATACTGTTCAGTGAAGAGGTTAAACCTCCAAAATTGCTACTCCATCCTACAAAATAATTTAGCATGATTTCAACTGCTGAACGTAGTTGGTTTGGGGTGTTTTTTTTTTTCTCCTCCCAAAAAGCAAACACCACCATGCAAATCCAATTAAACCAAAACAGTCCATCAGCAGAAGAGTACAACCTTTGCAATTACTTCCCTGGGCCTGGGATATTTGGGAGTGATCCCCAGTCAAAGCCCATGATAAGGGAATTGCAGATGTGGGTAATATAGTCCACTGTCCTATCTAAACCAGAAGCTGCTAGTAGAACCTAGTGAAGAGTGTAAAAAATTAAGTAAGCATGGCACTTCCCCAGAATATTCTTCTAGTCTCTGTCGTCTCTGTGTTAATAGCCCTGTGTAGATTTTACCCTGGAGATGTGTGTGGGACTGCAGTTTCCTCAACACCATGGGGTAAGGACTCCCCGCAGCCTATGTACCTGTTGTGTGATCAGTCACCTCCTTTTATTTGTTTGGATCACCTCCTGCTACCTGTGAGCTTTGCTGATGCTCTGCGGTGGGAGGGATGGTGAACTGCTGGTCCCTATTCGGTTTTGTGTGTCACAAATGATGTTATAGACCACCATCATGATTCCCCTTAGGCATCTCTGGTTCAGGTTGTAGCCCATTTATTCATCCTGTATGTGGAAGTTGTCATGTGCCTACACTGTTCTTGTCACTCTTTTCTGAAAATTTTCCCGTTCTACTGTAGCCTTTTGAAAAGGGGGGACCAGGGCTGCCGGCATTATTCAAAATACTGGCACTCTATGGGTGTATACAGACACATAATGATGTTCTCTTTTTGTCTCTATTCTTTTTCTAGTACTCTATATTGTTTGCTTTATTGATTGCCTTTCAGTAGAAGTGAAAGAAATGGGTACGCTTAATCTAAGGTACAGCAAGAGTAAGTATAATTGATGTCTAATTTCTCCAACATCCTTGTTTATCCTTCCTTGACTTCAAATATTAATAATGTAGCCTTTCCTCTCTTATCAAAGATGGATTTGGCTGGAGTAGGCTTACTATGTTTACTCTGGAATGGAGAAATCTATAAAGAGCATTTCAGGAGGTGTTCTTGAGTTTGAACATAAGCACTAATTGAGAGTGTATTATTGTTTTCTGGAGAATGCTGGTCATTTTTTTCCTGCTTTCAGTGATGGCAGATGAGGTATGAGAAAAAAGCTGCTGTGTTTGATGCTGTATGAACTGTATTCTGTTCCTCTTGGCACCAGCAATCAAAGAATTAGTACGTCTCATTTTTACATTTTGCAGGACTTTGAGCAGGGGATGGGAGGGTTCCCAGGGAATTCAGGTTCTGGGTTCTAGTGAGCAGATCCTGGCATCTCCCCACCACGAGTGACAGGAGGGGCGCAGCGTGCTCTGCTAAGCAAAGTGTGGTGGGAGTCCTCAGCCCGGAGTCCTCTCCCACCCGTGAGCACTGCAGTGCTTCTCATCTCATATCGAAAGCAGGAGCAACTGCACCTCCGTACGCTGAGCTAGCTGGTCTCACGTTGTGCCCGCTCCAAGTGGTAGCGGGAAAATAAGGAGCAGATGCACTCCTGCTTGACAGCCAACCCAATGATGCATGGAGAAGAAATGTGGGCAGTTTTAGAAAACTGCTGGCAGGAGATGCTTGGCTGGTGTAAAGCATTTTCAGCGGTCCTGTGATGATAAGCACCAGCTGAGGATCTGCTCCCCTTATGCAGTCGGGACTTCAGTCTGTTGACTGCACCAAAAGCAGTTGAGTTTCCCCCACGGATCATTTAAAAGGAATCTTAAGCCTTTCAGAGCCTTCGTTTTTCAAGCCTTTTCAATGACACGTGCTGATTGTTCCATTCACTTCATCACAACTAATCACCAGATGTAAAACATCGCGGCTGACACAAACAAGGGGTTGCTATATGGCTAATCTCTCAAAAAATTTGAATCTACACAATTAGCCAAGCCACAAGGCTTTAGAAATGCAACAGCTTTCTCAATAAGCAGTATGTCATTGAAGTCACTGCGTAACATGGACTGTGAGCAAAAATCTGACTAGTTTTCTAAGCGACTCAAGCATCTTGCTGCTCTTCTGTATGTAAGAGAGGAAAGGGCACAGCACTTTCTTGATACTCCTTCGTAAGAACTTCTTACGAAGTGTCTGCGCCTCTAATTTTGTCAGATTACATTAATTAGCAGTGAAAATCATTCTCAAAAAGATTTATTCAAGTGCTTTGTACAGACCACTTGTACTTGAGATATTTGTGGGATGACTCACTTTAATCTTGGGTTTTATAGCCCTGTCTCTTAAAGTAATTTTTGTTGACATTTTCAGTGGATGCTTTCCCTAAGAAGTTGTGTCAGAAAACCATGAATGAAGCCTTAAGCAGTTGCAGTACTTTGCAGCAGTAGTAGGAAGAGTATGGTGAAAACATTCATTCTAAGCTGAAAATTAAAATTCAGCTACATAGCATTTTTGACCGTTTCATGGTTACTTTTTGCCATATGGTTGTCACACATACACGTGACAAATTGGTATGTTCTGAAGGTTTTCACCAAAATAGTATTTCTTGTTATTTTTAATACTTTTTTTTATTATTATTTTTTAAGTAGTGGTATTTTTTAAATTACTAGTTTAAATGTATGTGTTTCTGAGTGGCTCATTCAGAAACGAAATAACACCACTCAGCTTCACGGAGTACTTAGTGATTATGTACACTGAGTTTACAGTTCAGAGCAAATAGACAACCTACTTACATAAGAAACATTCTCAAGAGTCCTGTAAGTAATGAAGTGGAGGAACTGTGCATGTTCATAAATAGAAAAATAGGTAAAATCTGATAAACAGAAATCATTAACATTTCTGTTCACAAAGATAATTAAACTAGAAGGAAAATCAATATGTAAGATGGTTATAGTAAAAATAGTATTCTAATCTGTTTATAGTTTCCATGACAGATTTAAACGAGAGTCTCTTCTTAGGAGGTTGAAGGTTGGGTGTTTGTTTTTTAAAAAAAGCGCAAAATCTCAGCAAAAAGGAAGGGACAAGACATCAAGGGGATGTTTTAATATCTATCAGGACCACTAGAAAATGAGTCATTTGCATTCAGAGGGTGTGAAGCATCTGTGGTTTACGGCTGAGAGAGAGTTGGAGGACCATGGGCTGGCAGATGTAAACAGGCTGAAGCTGATAGCTGCTTAAAAATTAACAACACTGAAGACAGCTCGAACTGGGAAATAGAAGAATGTGGAACGTGCTGGTTTTTAACTATACTTAAGGAAATCCTTTCCCAGATACGGTTTCTGAATATTAGGATTCAATGTGTCTAAACATTGAGGTGTAATACTACCACGGAGTTAAAGGTAGTTGAACAGGAACTGATATATTGCAAGACAGAATTATTGCAGGTGTCCTGATATAAAACTTGTAACTGCAAGTTATAAATCTTATTTTAATCTGTTGTTGTACAACTGCTAATTCAAACTCCAGAATCCCACCTATGATGCCATTATTATTCTTGAAGCCTGCAGCTCTCCTGTTCCACATAACCCCGCTCTTGCTGCAACACTTTCTCTTCCACTGAAGCTCTGAAGGACGGAAAATCTCGAGACATCAAAAATATCCGTGAACACTCAGAAAAAAAGGCCTGCAACTCTATAATACCCTTACGCCATAAATTCAATATATGTAACAGCTTGTGAGGGCTATTTTAGACATCGTGTTCAGATGCAGTTTAGGAAAATGCAGTACTGAAGAGAAGAAACCAACTTCATTTTAGGACCAGTGGGGAAAATGGGATGGAGGGTGCAGGAGTCAGACATTTCTGAGCTAATAAAATGCTGGAAGGGCAATGGTGGGTTTTTTTCCCTGCTGTCTGAACTTTGCCAAAGGGTACTGAATAAAATCCTTTACAGGAAACATCATCTGTTTCATGCGGTAACTTGCAGTATCACTCTCAAACTGACTTCTGCAAGCTAGCAGGAGGCCTAACCTAGCCTCTGGGATTGCCAAATGTAGCTTTCGCTGCAGATTGCCCACAGGGTTTGTCAGCACCACCAATTTATTTGGATTTTGTCATTTTCATAAAAGGCATGTGTCTTGAGACTGTCAGATTCACTTGAGTCTACTTGAAACAGTAGATGAGATTAAAACGAGAGAAGAGCTCCTGACTACAAAGCTGAAAAGGCTGTTTCAAAAGGGAGGCATAAAGTAGGAAAACGTAAAATGTAAGACGCACCTGAAAGCAATCTTTTCTCCAAACCGCTGTATAAGATTGTGACTGGTCTTAGATGCTGTAGCTGAGCCCCTGATGCCACAAAACCCCGGTTAGAGAACTGCCTTTGGGAGCAGGCGCGTGAAATGACTTTGGGAAGGGAGCAGCTTTGTCCTGCTCACCCTGGGCACTCTTCAACTCCACATTTCCTCTTTTCCCTTGGTCTCAAACAGGTCTCTCGGGCTCACTAGCATGCTCTTCCTGTCTTTTTTTATCCAAGAAGAAAATGGCTTTGATAATACACATTGCTACTAATGTTTACGCAGTTTGTCTTCACTAATTTCCTGGAGTATTCATTTCCCCTGTCTTGGGGAGCCTTGTCTGGATGTGCATTGCCATTTTAGTCCTCACTTAGCACATTTCTTCCAGCTGAAAGGCTTTTTAGTCCTTGCTTAGCACATTTTTGCTGGTTGAGAGTTTTCCTTTTTTTTTTTTTTTTGTTTTGTTTTAACAGGTTTCTATTTTTTCTGGGCTGACAGGACCCCGTATATATCATAAGAAGTAATCATTTTGCTGCATGTAAATCCCATTAGAATCCTAACTGTTGAGTTTTTTGTTAAGATCATAGGCAGCAGCTGTAGCATTCAGGCGGTTGTTTAAAATCTTTTTGACCGTGTTGCCAGTTGCCAATTTTGGGGATCCTGCTATGACAGACTGACTGATGTTGAGAAACATTTGTGCCATAGGTGGGATTCCCTGCAGAAGCAGATGTGTTCACTCCTGGGCAGACAGAGAAATAACGTCTAGTGTAGGAGACGTGTGATTTGTAAGAGGGAGAAGTGGGGCTGCGTGTATTTCCACAAATCAGATGTTTGCACAGGTGAAGGTTCCACACAGACTGCGGACGTTTACCCTCACTTGGATGCTGAACCCACTGCAGCGCATCCCTCCCTACAACTGGCAGTTCTCCTAAGACTTTGCCAGCGGAAAGGCATCTACTCCGCAGTAGTCCAGCAGGCTCTGGTCTGGCCTCAGCCTAGTGAGCTGCGTAGAAACTACATGGGCTGACTCTGCGATGTAAGTGTAAATCAGGTGCTCCTCCACTGAAGTCAGTGGGATTATGGCACTGTAAAAGTGACATATGTGAGAGGAAAACCAGAGCCGTGAGATGAATGACTGGAGTTGCCGCTGAGCTGTAGAATCTCCTGGCATAGCTGGTCTGTAAGATGTGGAGACTGTGTGTGATGCTTTCAAAGTCAGAACAGCGAAAAAGAAAGATTTAGGGGAGACATCAGCAAAGAAGCAAAGTAGAGGGTCTTGTTTAAAATAGGGAAACAAAAATTACTCTAAGCCTTCTGAAGAATCAGTGGTTGCTCCGAGAGAAAGCAAGAGTGAGTCCTTTCCTCACCATCTCTTTTGTTTTAACCTTCCCCTTGGGGGAAGGTTAGCTTTAAGTTCCAGACTCTGTTGACATTTTTCTCCGTTTGTGGTTTTTTTTTTTTTTTATTTCCTTCTCACTTTTCTGTGAAATTACGCTAAAGCTAATTGCCACCCTACTGCCTGTGGTAAAAAAAAAAAAAGATTTATGTTGGGTTTGGCTTTTGGATTGCTCTCTCATACATGCTTCAATTCCTTTAGCACAGACTTTGCATTCAAATCTTAACATTTCCTCCTACAGGGAAACAGAAAAACACAAACCCGGAAGAACTCATCTACAGCCTTTTTGAGTTTCTTGGAGTCTTTGAGTCTTTGGAGCTGCTTACTTCTTTGTTGCTTTGGAGAGGTTAAGAGCAGCACTCCTGTGGTAGTTTGTGTTGGGATCTATTTTAAGTGCCTCAGAAGATTCAGATGTGAAGTAGAGATCTCAGACAATTTAGCTGCAAGGTAAAGATTCATTTTTTTCTGGGTGAAACCTGGGTGCCTCAATTCACCAAACACATATTTTGTGTAGGCCAGTGTCATATGCATTTTGGATGGTGTGTTAGTGTGTTGTGAATATATTTTGCCCCGATCAGTTAAGTTGTGATTCAGTTGTGAATTTACCACACGGCCTCTCCAAGTAGATGAGTAGTCCTACCGAAACCTTCTACCAACACTCTTCCAGTTCACATAAGCTACCTGCTTGCAGAACTGTGAGCTACATTTCTGTGAGCGAAAGATACCAGTTTTCTTTGAGTTAGGTTTTAATTTTTTTTTGTTTGCGGGCAGGTGTTTGAGAGTCATCAATGTGACAGCTTCCAAGTGAAAAATCTGGGTGGTTGTTCCCCCCTCAACTGCCCTCCTCTCTCCATTTACTTGAAGGCAAAATGCAAGTTTTAAAGGAACAGCTAGCAGGGAAATGTTGCATTTTTCATTGGGGTAATACATATAGAAAGTGAGGGACTGCTGAGTCAGGCACAGTTTGCTGTTTGTCGCTACCTAAAACCATTAGCAATATGAGATTATATAAGGCACCTGCTGAAAGATCAAAAGATCTTACTTGAAACCCTGGAGAGTGATATTAAAGGCACGTTTGTAGCCTGTACCCTGCACAAAAATAAAAAGGATTTCATCTTCTGAGAGCTTTTATGGCTTGACTAGCAAAGGCAGGAAGGCAGCGTGATTTTCCGTGCCTCGTCGCAGGCCTTTCGGATTGTCCTATGTGATCTTTGAAACATCTGCTGAGGAGGAGGAGGGGGGGAATTATTACTGCTACTGTTCCGTAGAGAGGCGTAGAGCGGTCGCATCGTTTATTGCTTTAAATCCATGTTGTTCATCTTGGTGTGTGTGGGGCGGGCTGGGAGGGCTCAACCAACGCTGCCATGTTGCCTTTGAAGTGCTTCATTGCGTGATGTACTCAACAGTGCTGACCTGAGTGCCGGGGTCCCCTGTGGAATGCAGGAGGAGAGCTGGCTGCCTAAAAAGCCGGTGCTTTAGAAGCTTGCACTAACCAGCAGAAGGTGCCAGAGGGGGGAATATGGCTGAAACCCTCATCCTCAGCAGCAAAGTTAACGAACCGTGTGCTGCAGGAGAGCATCCATCTCCAGTCTGACTTCCTTCTGGTATGAGAAAGAGTAGAGGAAAGCGCCTAATGAAGCACTGCTGCAAAAGTAAGAAGTGATGATGAAACCCTTTGTTCGTTTTCCCCAAAGTTAGAGCATCTGCTGCCATTTTGCAGCTGACCGCTATAACTGCCTGCTACTCTGCAGTGCCAGGGGCCTGAGTGACACATGCCTGAAGGTTTTCACTCTGCTTTCACTTTACTTTAGGTAATTAATAATTTATTGGGCTGGAGTGGAAAAAAATACAACTGCAGCCTAATGACTAGGGGGTCTCTCTGGGAGAAGTATGAAGTGGGTTCACGTCCCTGCCTCCAGTATGTATTTAGAATTACGCATTCACTGAAACAAGCTCTTGCTGGGTCAGCTCCTCCCTAGGTGACTACCGAGATCGCCGGGCTGCGGTCATTCCTGCTCATGTTTATCTACTCTTTCTGTCCGTACTCCACTCCTCATGGAAAGCGGAAGTTTATAGTATAGATTACTAAAGTGCCACCCTTGAAATATTCCATAGCCGGGTAGTCTGGGTCTTTGTTTTGCAGTAGGAGGTGCAGGTTCAAACCCCTTCAAGCAGAGGATGGAGTCGAAGATTTACTGCTTATAACCTGTGTGGATATGACTGAAAGGGGAAAGTGCATCTCCTCCGCTTGCATTTTTATTTGCAAGCTGTATAGCTCTGCTCTGTGAAAACCTGCATTCTCATGGAAAAAGGGGAAAACTGCAGAAATTTAGTCATAGTGGTTCATTTGGAAGCTGCCCAGCTGAAAGTCTAACCTTAATTTCTGAAGTGATAATTGGTCTTTCTAAGATTATTGCCAAGTTAACCACTTTGTGAATAGCCAAAACCAAACGGAGGGTGTTTATGATAACTGCGGAATCATCATGTAAATAAGATACAGAAATAAATTCTTCCCTATTTTCAAATCTGACTCTTTCAAAAGAACTTTAAACCTTTTGTTCAGCAAATTTATTAAACTTTTCAATTGTTATGCCCAACCTGAAGTAACACATAAATGTTTAAAATAATTTCCTTGCCTGCCATAGAAGTGTTGCTCTAAGTCTTACTTTTCTGCATAAACGGCTGCCCCGAGTAGAAGGCTGTGACTACGCTTGCTGTTGGCGTGTTTTGGCCGTGTCCCCCCTCCTCCTGCGGTTGCCAAAAGCAATCACAACAGCCAAGGATGCGGCCCCAGGAAGGTTCTTCAGTGGAAAGGGATTTCCTGGTGGCAAAGAGTCAAGGCTTTTATTCTACTGTCTATTCTTGCTGTGGGGGGTGTTCAGAGAAAAAAAGGGCCGCAGCCGGAGTGCCTCCGAGCCCTGCCAGTCCCTGCTGCTGTAACAGGCTGTCGGAGCGGTGGGCACTCAGGTATGAGTTAGAGCAGCTTTTCGGTGTCTTCTGCTTTGTGCCAGGGCTTGGGACAGTTCCCAGCTGCCCCCAGAAGGCAAACAGTGTAGAGGTGGCTTAATTCCCCCGAGTCTGGCACGGTATCACGACTACTGGGTTTGAGAGCACTTCTACAGCTCAATAGCAATTTTCCAGTGCTGTGAACATGACGCTGTCTTACCTTGCAAATTCTTCCATGGGCAAGCCATTGTCCCCGCTCCAATGTCTTGTCATTTCGGGAAGAGACTGTGTATGCATTTGTAATAGCTGTTTGTATCAAACACTTTTGAAAGGCTTTGGGTCTTTATATATTCCAGTCCGAGTCAGATCTTCGACTCTCAGGGATCTGAATGGATACAAACATACATTGATAGATAGGAGTGATGACTTTGAAGATGCCAAACAGAGAAAACGAGAATAAAATGACCACCCCTAGAAAAACAAGGCATGAATATAATGAGACAAGCCTTCAAGAGAAAACAGCAAAGAATAAGACAAAAAATCCCAAACCCCTCCCCTCAAATCAAACCCGAAACACCCAAAATCTAGGAGAAAAGGAATATGTGCCAAGCTAAAGAAAGGGTTTTTTTATATATATATACGAAGAGTGCTTTTTCAAAGCTCATTAAAGAGGTACAGGCTCATTGTGCAGTCTTTGTGCTCCTCCAGGAACACAGGGCTTTAGTTCAAGTCAGTCACTCATTTCAAATATATCACTTTAGTTTGGAAGTTGGCACATTAGAGCTAAAATCAGTGAATGTGTTTTAAAGAGCTTTTTTGGCTTGAATAGAAATTAGAAAGTTCTTTCTAAACTTTTTTTTTTTTTTTAATAGACACATATGATGCTTCCACGTTCGTGTTTTAGCACATTATTTAACCAATAGATTCTTGGCTGAGTGATTATATAATGCAGGAGATATTCAAGGAACTGGCACTGTATGTCTGATGGGAATAGCTGCATTTCAATTCCCTTGCTTTGTGTCTGAGACCATTTACTTTCTTCTGCCTCTCCTGTTATCAGAAGTCATCCTTTTCCTTCCAGACCCAGCCAGGAACTGTCTGACATAAATCTGATGATCCCCTTTCCAAACATTGTATCATCTCGCATTCTTTGTATGAGGTATTTTCTTAAAACTCTGAAGGATCAAAGAACTATTCCTTTCTTGTTTTACATTTGGGCAATTGAGGCAGAAGTACAAGCCAGGAGCTAGTGTCTAGAAAGCCATATTCCCAGGTTGGAAACCACCCAGTCACTCCTTTTTTTCTAGAAATGGAGAAGAGAGATGCTTGAAATTACCTTAGCATGGCGATATCACCTTGCCAATAAACGCTTTTTCCCTAGAAGGCAGTATTATGGATGAAAAAAAAAAAAAAAAAGAAAGGAGGGGGAAAGGCACGCGTAGCCAAATGTCCTTTAAATATAATAGAATTAATTGCTGGACTGGTCTTAAATTCATTGTTCAGTGCAAAGAAATGTGCTTATTAGATTGTTAAGTGTTTTTCGTTGGTCATTCTCACCCGTATGGAATTATGTAGGGTACAGACAAGCAGATATTAATGGGCTGTGAGAGCCGTTACTCCATTCTGAATGCCAAGTCGTGCCGGTTCCTTTTCAATCCTCCTGCACTTCTACAGCTGCAAGGTAGCGTTTTCTCTGTTTTCATTTTCTACTGTCTTTTCCCAGCTGATCCTTTTTAACATACGGTTGTTGGTTTCCTTTCAAGTACAGAATAAATGTCAATTAGTCCCTCGTCTGCTGTGTGACTGATCCTTGAATCTCAAGGGTGTAAAATCCAAGTAGCTCTGCATGTTGTTGCGCTTATCTAAAAATGGAGATTCTGGCCTGTAATATTTATCTGCTATACGCTAGCAAACTTTGAATCTGATGAAAGGGTCTGCATGAGAATAGAGCCCGGTGAGCGCAGAAGAGCAGGGGGGATTAAGCACATTTGTCACCATTACCTTTGTCGTGTCTCTTGTAGTAAGTAGAGCATTCCTTTCACTCACATTCCTGCCAGTTTCCCTGTGTCCGCTTTCATTTTGAGATGAAAAGACTCCGATTTGATTTTCTTTCTCAGATCTACATATTGATACTGCTCTGCCCTTATTGTACTTCTTACCAGCTCATTCTTGCTAATATGCTCTTACAAAATTTCTCATAAATGTTTAATTCCTAACAATAGAGTACCGGAATAATTTTCATGGTACAGAAATGTTCCGCTGACCAACTTACCGGAGTAAAAATGCTAATATGACCCTTGGGTCAGTCATGCAGCCGTCTTTAATGTAAATTTAATACAGTGATTCCCCGGGAGATGGGAGATGGCAGGCTTACCAGAGCTGCACTGAATCCAGGTATCGGTATTTAGCAGCCCCCGGTTACTAGGCTACTGCTCACCTCTGAGACCAGGAAAGATGATCACAGAAATGCACTTTCATGTTATCCATCACATATGCGACTGGCTCTGTTTTATGAAGAAGGCATTTTACGGATTTGATGAGAGGTTTAAAAATAATAAAGGACTGGATGGCAGGGGGCAGGGGGAAAGGCAGAAGGCGGCACTGGGTTCCAGTGTCCCGCTCCATTCTGCAGTTGTTTCTCTGTAGAAAAACCATAAAAAGCCCAATCCATACACTCGATATCAAATAGAACATCATATTTTTCATAAGCTGAATAGATGCCTTGGAAAGCAGCCAACGAGGGAATTTTCCACTTGTGCTGCCTTTGCAGCCTCTTTCAAACCTACTGTTAAGCAGCAGGGGCACATACGCACTTCACTCCCTTTTCTATTATGCAGCTATGACACATTAAGCTCCTTGGAATGGTATTCATATTTTATCAGCTCTCCAACTTTGGTTCTTTATTTATAACGTGCTCTGACTTTTTTTTTTTTTCTTTCTATCCTGTATAGCCAGATTTAGTAAAGAAAGAGACCAAAGCAGTTAAAGAAAAACAAAAATACTCCTCTATGAATTTAATCATACCTTTCAGGTGGAGTGTATGTTTTCACTCGGTGTTAAAGAACTCACCTGACCCTTATTTTCTCTTTTCATACACAGCTTGCCATGGCACCCTCTGCAGGTCATATCTGATTTGCTTACATTTAATATATCATCTTTACTTTGAAGAATAGCAGATTTTATTCCCTGAAGCATGATATTTAATCTGTGTCTGCCGTGTGCCAAAATGCTGATCTTTCTGCACAGGAAAGTACTGAAGTATCCGTGCAGACCTGTGCTGATTTGCAAAGGCTTGACAAAGACTTCAGAAAATAGTGCTAATATTTTGGTAGCCTTGTGGTTTTTTTTAAGCTCAGGAAATCTCTTTTGTAGTATTGTGGAAAACATTGATTAACTGATACCAGTATTGCTATGTCATAAAGTTGAAGGCAGTCTGTAAATACCGACAGGAGCTGAATTTACTACCCTCCGCTAACCTGAGCAGCTAGTCAAAATGAAAGGCCCTGTGAGAACACTTTGTGTAGGTGGAGGAATTGGTAACATGAGCTCACAATATTTTTGGTACAATCTCAGTGTGTTTGTTTTGTAAATAAGCCCTGTTTTTCAGAATACAAGAGAAAGAGCCATCAGACATTTTTCCTATTCCGAAATACCAAGCTTGCTACTCCAGTAAGGTCTGTCCTCAAGAAGCCTTTCTCTCTCTCTCTCTCTCTCACTCCTGCCTCCGACTTCCATCATATATTTAGACTTGTTTCTTAGCCCGTGCTTCTACAAGCAGGAAAACATTTCTCCCCGGCCCACACAGGTCAGACCTGAGCCTATAGCCGTGGCCAATGAGTCCCAGGCAGAGGTGGGGTTTTTGATGCTGAACAAGAGTAATAGCTCCCAGCACAGGTGCCTTGTGTGTGAAGGAGGTCAAAAGCATTGTTAAAATCAATGGACACCTGAAAGGGTGTCTTCATGCACCCACGGATGCCAGCACATGGCTGAGATTTTATCGGCGGTTTGGCGAGACCGTGTCTCGGAGAAGGTGGGGGGCGCAGGGGGAGTTGAACGTGCTTTCTTTGCTGTAGGAAAATGATTTTGCTGTTTGCATTATTTGGAAATCTTGCATGGCAAGAGAAAAGCCAACCTCTCGAGGCAGGAAAAAGAAACAAAAAAATGAGTGCTAAAGTCTCAATCCTTCCTACTTGGAGGACACTGCTAAAGTAAAAATCATGAAACAGGGGTTATCTCTTAGTGGACGAAGGATGAATCGCATTATTTGGCCGAGCAATAAGAGCGTATGTGGGGCAGATGGCACGGCATCTTCGCACCCTCCCCTCGGTGGGGCAGGGCTGCTGTTCTCGGGGAAGAAAACAGGACTGAACTGTGAGGGCAGCGCAGCAGAGCACTTCTTAAGTATTCCCTCAATATTAAGCACATGCATAAACCTAGGTGCTGTGACTCACTGTCGAATGTTTTCCTGGAAAAAAAAAAAAAAAGATTAGAGGTAAAATGGATAGTATGAAAAATCCTTTGCCCACTGTAAAGGTACGACTCTAAACCTACAGTCTTTTAGTAGGGCTTTTGTTCACTTTCCTTCTTAGATGCAGTGTCTCCCATCAAAGATTTTAAGAAGTTTTGAACAGAAGAAAACGGAACTAATCTCATGGGTCTACCATCAGCTTCAGACAGCATTGTAGCATGCAGGTAGACTGTAAGTGATAATGTACGACTTGAATTTCTTTGGAATGCTTTGGAATGTCAAAGAAATAATGCTCTTCCAGTATAGTCTACCAAAAATACCTGTTCTCAATGTGATCCCTCATTGCTGGACATTTCTCAAAGCCCTTTGCGCCTGCAAAATACACTGCTAACATTTTCTCACTTTAAGCACAGAAAAATGCCTGGTGCAAGAATGTGGAGAATTAAGGCCTCCAGTTTCCAGAAATGAAAGGAAACCTGGCTTCACTCCAAGCCAGATTTTGACCTCGGGTAGGTATCATTAGATCTGTTGATTTAATTAAAACTTACCTGTATGTTTCTCAACTTTGAGGACCAACTTTCAGTTCAGTGTTCTTGAACTCTGAGTTTTATGAAGTAGTTGTGAGGAGGGAGTTTGAAGGATATTAACTCATTTAGGTGTAAAGGTTCATAACCTCTTACAGCAATCCTTTTTTCTTTATCATTGCCAGACAGTTTCAGCTGTACACAGCAAGCAGAGATGAATATGACTTTGAAGGATTTGAGGAGGATTCTTCATACTCGATGATAATTCTAAAGTGCACTTGTGCTTCTGTTGTTTTGTTATTTTTCTTGCTACTGACTTTTATAGACTAACCACTTCAATATCTCTTGATTAAAAGAAAAGTCAAGAAAGATATTATTTTAATATCGTGTACAGTGTGTACCTGTCTGGTACACGCGTGAACAGACAAAACCAAAGGAATAAGCAGGCATAGAACGTGAAGCCATGACCTCTGTGTTAGAATCCATCACAACAGAACAGATTGAGATCCTCTTTAACTTCTCAAAGTGGAAATCTGGTGAATACTGCCACGTTTGCATATGTGTGAGAGTAATTTCAGAAACAGAATCTGACCTCTCAGGTGGTCCTATACCAATTGACACGGTTTTCTCACCATCTTATGTGGAAGACTGGAATCCGATAAGAATAAACGTGGTAGCAAATTTTCAAAGGAAGCGCTTCCTAGCCAATGTAAATTCATGGATATTCTTCTGAAATCAGTTGAATTTACTTTTCACCAGTATAGCTAGGAACAGAACTTGTCACTTTCCTGGTTTTGCTGGGAGATATAAAATGTCATGTAGCAACTCCATAAATGTCTAAGTCTGTAGGAACTTTGGTTTTCTGCAGATTGGCTTTTTTGTTTTCAGTGACTTTTTGTTAGATTTTAGCCAGAGCTGTTGAAGGAAACTACAGAAAGAGAGAAGGAAATATGGATCTGATCTACTGGCCTCTTAATATGGGATCAAGCTTCTTTAAAGTCAGTCTAATTTGTGAGCTGGGATCAAACAGTTTAAGATAATGAGCATAGTAAATTCAGGGAAAATACTTTGATTGCTCAGTGGTGCAAAGATTTTTTTTTTTTCGTGAAAAAAACAACCCTGATCTCAGACATACTCCATAAGCATCTTGATTAACCGTTCAGCTTCTGCATTTTAAAGGTAAGATGAGCTACAAAGAGTTTTGATTTGGGGGCCAGCGAAAGTGATCATTGTGTGTAATTGCACTATTTTACATGTGGCGTACTGACTAACATGTATGTAACATCTGAGCGGAAGTGACGTGGTGTGAAGTAAAGTGGCCGGAGCTCTATCATGCACAACCTTGGACCTTGCTCGTTCTTATATCCCTGCAGACTCTCACGTGTGCTGAAATGAAGAGCTAATGACCGAAATAACAGAGGCGTAACTCAGAACCTGCTTGTGAGAGTGAGGAAGTGATGATAAAAATGTGTCATGTTTACATCTAAGGTTATTCTGTTAAGGAGTAGAATTGCATAATAAACAGAAGTAAATTCTTGGATGCAAATATTTGATTTCTAAAACTATTTTGTTAAGAACTAGAACTTAAGCACTTTTAGCAAGAATTCGTCTCTGGCAAGTGCAAGCAGAATCCGTGAAGTATTTCTGTAAGTTTAAAATGAGATTTAAATAATTTTTAAAGGTTTACAGGTTTGAAAGCTTTGTTGTACAAGACAATTACAGAGCTCATTAATACAGATAGAATTGGTCTCAAGCTGGAAGACCGAAGCCGGAGGCTTTATTTCAAATAACCTTAAATGTGGGTTTAAGCTGACAGTAAAAAAATGTGCCCAACGTTCTTTGGCAAGGAGAGAGGGAAGCAATCGTGTTGCAGAAAGAGACTATGTATAAAATGTAGCAGGAATTTTTTTTTTGGCTTCTACACTATACTACCCTGAACTAAATGCTTTCCACTTGTAATGCAAACAGTCCCTTGTACATCCCTACCGTGTCACACAGGTAGTAGTTATAATTGATAGAAAACTCAGTTGAGAGAATAAGAAAAAAGCACAGCAGCATAGTTTAGTATTTACATATTGTTTATTCTCATTTGCTTCTCCTCTTAACCGCCCGGTTAAGAACCGTTGTAGAAGGGAGACGTGAGGGTTTTAAAAAAACTAAGAGGATTGGAGGTGTAGGCTAGTATTGCCAAAGCAAAGGATGATCCTTTAAAAGGAAACTTTTTAACAATCAAAATCCCAATGCTTGGCAAATATGAAAACGTGAAGTGAGGAGAAGAGGAAGAAAATAGCCCGAGCAGAGCTCTGTGCTGTTATGGCAAGACTGAGTTATGGGAGTGAGCTTGTTTAAAGCAAGATTGGCAATGTCTGTGCTGCGCTGCAGAAATAATCAGATTGAAAATAGAAAACTGATCCATCAAAGGAAGGACCAAGAAAAGGAGCAGAGAGACAATTAGGAGAAGGATCAGAAGATGAGGACTGAAAAAGCTTTGAAGGGTGTATCTTTGAGGAGAGAGCAACCAACTGTGTTGAAAGCCAGCACAGAGTTCAAGAAAGATGAGCACAGAAGCAGGAGAGTGGGAAATATCTTCGTGGAGGAAGTGAAAAAATTAATTTCATTTTGAATGAACATTTGCTTGAAAGAAATCTGATGGAAAACGTCAGGCAGTTTCAGCTGGTTCAAACAGGGTTTTCTGAGGTCCAGCCGAGTCATTAAAATGTTCCAGTAGAAATAGTGAAAGACTGAATGCTCGTCTCTTGAAAATAGTACATAAATCCTTCTTGGTGGGTAAGTGGTGTGGTAAGAAACAGAAAATCGCTAGTTAAATTTTCTCTTTAACATAAACGATCTGACATTGATTTAAATTATGTATGTTTAAGTCCACTAAGAGCACTTACTTCCCTGCTCTGCTGCCGATACCTCTTATTCCCTTTGTCTTAATAAAATGTCTTGTACATGTTTACCTACCAAGCAAAGCCTTAAAAACTAAATCAACTTCTTGTATGAAGTGAAATCATATCAAATTACTTTTTGAGGTTAGTTTAGTATCACATCAGCTCCATGTTGGGCCAAGAATATGTCAGTGTGATTCAGTACACATCCTCTTCCCTTGTAAGGAAGAAAAAATGTACCTTGTTTAACAGTGTCTGTGAACAAAAGCCCTTTTCTTTTTGCCTGATGGTGCCATTAGGAAATTGTTCAAGATAATTATAGGATGTAAATATTACGAAGTCCTGTTAGTATCCCCGGAGATTAAAAAAAAAAAAAAAAAAGGAAAAGAACAATTCTATGCCCAAGTTATGTGGTCACATTCACAGTACGGGGTTAATCATCTGGACTTTACTGATCATTCCCCCACCCTTCCCACAGCCATCCCTTTCTAAGTGAGAATTTACAAACATGTCCTCCTTAATGAAGGTGCTAGCCTGAGGAAGGACCAGAATTCTTGCCTTCCACCTCAGATCTATCTTTACACTGCCTTCCTGTTGGACTGAGGAATCTCAGCGCCCGTTATTGCTACTCAGAAGGATTTTTCTAATGTTTTAAAACAATCTAGCAACAGTTTTTCAGGGTTTATGACAGGTTGTTAAACCCTAACCAAGATACTGTTTTATAAAACATGCTTCCACTTCATTTCTGTGTCAGTTTCGACTTAAAAGCACTTGGCTTTTCCAACTTCAGACTTGTCACACATTTGTACCTCAGTTTTAAAACCACAATGGTTAGAATAAAGTTCTGAGAGTTAGTTATCCTGTAGTAAATGCTGGATATTAAGGATATGTTACTGTTCTGGGATAATCTAAAATGGGTGACAAAAGAACAATATTTATTAGGGAGTCTATGATCATAAAACAGGAAACATTTTATATGCTTTGTAGAAAAACATTTTTCAAACAGGTTAAAATGTCTTGAAGATTTGTGAAATCCAGTAACATTGCACCTTTTTGTTTATTAAGTTTATTATCATCTTTACCTTGAAGCTTGTGCAGATACTCGTATTGCAGATATTTTTCTTTGAAACAATGTGCAAAGCCAAATGACCTTCTGGGTACCTACTAGTGTCTTGGTTTGAGTGACACAGGACTAATTTATCTTCTAATGCTTGGGAAACTGCACTTTTAGAAGACTCTAGTGTCTGAATTTGTGAAAATGTTTACTTTATAACCAGCTGTGGTATGTAGGTTTCAAGGTCTCAGTGTTTTCAAGCCTAGCCAGGCGCGGGGATGAGGAGGAGCGAGACCTGGGCACTTGACCCAGGCTGCCCCACAGGATTATTTCATACCATGAAATTCACATTCTATATAAATCAGAAAGCTTGCTGGGGACTTCCCTCTCTCTCTCCCTTGATGGCTGTGATCCTGAGAACTTCTTGCCTCTGTGCCGGACCCCTGAGGCCTTTCTTTCCTCCCGAAGCCGTAGCGCTCCCAGTGTCCCACATTTGATGCCCACTGCTGGGAGTACACTTTCCTACTGGTAGAATTGGCTGAGTATAGTCTTTGTATATTTTGTATTGGTATCGGGGTCAATACTGGTTCTTTAGTATTATTAATGTAAATTATTTAGCCTTATTCTATTAAATCCGTTTATATTTCAACCCCGGGGTTTCCTTGTTTTTTTTTTTCCCCAATTCCCCTTTGCAGTTGGGGAGGGGTCATTGGGTGGGAGAATAATTGTCTAAACGTCAGTAAATTTTGTGGGTTCCTCAAACCGTAACAACTAGGAAATAAGATGTTTTAGGACGGTGCAGTAATTGCCAATAGCAGTATAAAAATCATGCTTTAGGAGATAATGACTACCTCCTTACAATTATATACTTCACAAGGATATTATTATTTTATGCAATTTGAAGTATTGTTTTCTCATCAGCAGAGAACTGCAAGGACTCAAGAATTTTTTATTATTGGAATACCAGGGCTTCAGACCTGCAAGGTGCATGGTACACCCTCACTGTAGTCAGCTACTAGCACCACCACGTTTTTCTCTCTGTAGCTACCACCCAATAAGTTTCCAACATGTAGCAGTAATTCTATTTATTACTTATTATGTGGAAATGTGCATTTTTCCGATTGAATTTCATTCCTTTTCTGGGACTGCAGGTTCAAGCTCATCATTTCTTTCTTTTAGGTACTCAGAATCTCTGTATCGATGGTGCTTTTTCAATTATGGATTGTTACGAATTTCATTAGAATTCTCAAGGTTTTCTATAGGTCTTTAGGGGAAATCTTGAATAAGATATTTGAAGCTGCTTTGGGTGGAGAAATCTGAGCTTTCCTTAACAATTTCAGGGTAACATCAGGCTGTATCTTCTTGGTGCTGACAACTAAGCAAGCTTCTGGGAATGAAATTTTCAGTAGATTTTAGACTCAAAGAGACTGCTTTGGACCTCGCACTTCAGTAGTTACTGTGTTTGGTAAACATGAGCAGTACCATATTGTCTAAGCAGGGGTTGATTCCCATTCATTCAAGAACGAGAAGAGCCCCTATGACTCTTTGAAACGACACCTTCTTTGTGACCATGAAGTCGCAGCCTTATGTTTTTGTAGCTCTCACTTGAGTTCACTTTAAAATAGATAGGATTGATACATCAATCTCCCCCACCTTTTGTACCTTTTTGCATTATAATCTACATTTCCAGAACATTTAACTGTGGCTGAATCCCAATTCTTCATCTTCTTCCAAGACTTACCATCTGCTTCAGAATCCAAGCGTGAAATGTCTTGGATATAAAATTATGTCATTTTGAGGACTTGCTGAGCAACACTCATAAGTTATTCTACTGTTTCATTAAAAAAACCAAAGGTCTGGGTTGTCTGTTTATAGAAATACATCCTGCCCTACTCTGTGCAGATGTGAACGAACGAGCTCATTGTGGTTTCATGGCTTTGGTAAACAGGGCTTTGCGGACTGGAGATGGTGGAAGCAAGTTAAGAAATAAAATGGTTCTGCAGCTTTTTAGGTTTGCTAACCATGCCTTGCTTGCAGAAACAAAAGCATTCCTGATGTTTATAGCAATGTATGCAAATTAACGTATTCCAGTGTAATACCTTGGGTTACTTCTGGAATATGGCTCAGGGGCCAGATACCTGAGACAGGTGTACTTTTGCTGTTAAAGCACTCAGAATTTAACACTTCAGCGACAGGTTGGTAGTTACGCACGGGGGAGGCAAGGGAGAGACAAATACTACTCCCTTAATATCATGGAACGCACCTCATTGTGATGAATTTGTTGTTCTTTATTTTTAAAGGTTCATTGTTTCAGAGAAAATTCCCTGGTGTTAATAATGACCTCCAACAAACTAATACTGCTGTCAGTAGTCCTCAACTGCCTAGAGACTTTGGAAACAGGTCTTTATTGTTGTTGACTGTGGGTGTTTATAGAATTGCATTTTAAAAATTTTCAGTAGAGGTGTAGCCACACATTATAGAAAAGTTGACAACCTTAAACGAAAAGGAAGGGTGAAAAGAAGCTTGCTGTTAATAACTACTATGTAAACTGAATTATTTTAAAAAGCAGTTATTTTCTGTATAAGCCACCTTTCCTTGCAAATTCTAATGGAACATGGAAATTTATTTTATGGTGATTCAGTAACAGAGCTCATCAAATGGTGTGTGCTGGAGATGGAGGGAAAGAAAAAAAAAAAAAGAAAAGTGTTGTTGATAATGATACAATGAGCAACAGTAAAATAAAAGTTAGCCTGTCTGCCTTCCAATGAAGTTGAGTGATCTGAAAGTAGCAGCCAGAAAAAAAAAGTGAGACTTAATAAGGATAATAGTCCTAACTCAGTCATGGTACATGAAAATGCAACCACAGGGAAAGGAGGTCTGTGAGAACAACATAAGGCCTTTGGAGAAGAAACTGAGGAGGCATATATGTAAAGATCATTTATGATTAACAAAGGGGAGAAGCAGAAATCTACTAAGGAAAAGCAATATTAAAGAAGATCCAAAATGTTGCTTTTACAGGGTGTTTTTCGGTGAATCTCTGTATCTTCAGGCTAGAGGATATGATACAAACTCTGGCACAGTGGTAGAGTTTACACCCAGAAGACAGCTTCTACTAATGCCAATGTGGAAAAGCATTTCCCTCATTAAAGGAAGAGTAGAGAAAATAAAACAGGAGGAGTTTGCTATTTTGTATCTATCTAGCCATATTTATTTCATTCATATATATGCATGAAACTGTAGTGCAAAGATGGAATGTGTGATTATTCCAGATGAAGCTTACAGCAAATACAGGCTTTCTAAGAGCTGTGGTAATCTACATTTTGAATGTGCATAGAAACATTTCTGGAGAAATGCATGCATTTCTCCTGTCATTGTATTTGACTGAAATGTAATTGGAATATAGAGTTCTAAGAAAAGTAAGAAACATGGATAAGGGAGCAGATGCTGCAAGAGCCAAAAGGGTAGCAGAAAAGCAGCATCCGAATCTGTTCAGAATGGCACGGCTGGTACAAATGGCTAAATAAAAACAGTCAAAGAAATCCTGTCCCTCTGGGATAAAATGGGAAGACCTGTAAAGAAATGTTAGCTATGACGTGCCCCGTAAGAGGAGTTATAAAATTGGTCTTGAGGAAGGGTTATAAATAGGTCTTGTGGCAGTTCTCTTGACCTGAGAGGCGTGAGAGTTGAGAAATGACTGGGGAGCCACGTACATATGAAAAAATAATGGGCACGTTTCCTACCAAAATTTAAGGAAGGGTTAGAACCAATTTTGGACCTGGCTTCAGGAGAAAAGTTGTTGGTTATGCTGGGCAACACTTTTAAAAACTGATTTTTGTAAGCGTCACAAATAGCCACTAGTTTTGTGTACTCTCTGTATGCAAAAGATTCGAGTCATCTCGTCACAATATTCTTGGAGGTTGGGGGGGTGATTTGTCTTTTTGTTTAAGACCTTTGAGGTCTGTGAATCCATGTTTTATTTTCTTCCTCTCCTGTCAAAATGACAAATGTTTAGCTTTCGTACTTCTACTTTACCCTCGAGACTAGTGAGGCTGTCTCCAGAGAACCACTGGATCCTGATTGAGTCAATTTGTCTGTGGCCTGCACATTTAGGAGACATTTCTGCTAAAATATAAAATATCGAGATTTCTGATATTTTGGTGGCCTGAGTCAACTGTCTCTGTTCTCATGCCTGAGCTGAAACCCTCTCGATAACGGTGCGTTCTGCAGGGTGAGCAGAGACCTCGGCAATCGTGCAAGCGAAAGGGAGCGCAGTCCGATTTCCACGCTCTTGTGTGCCCAGCAGAACCGCAAGCCTTTGTCTGAAAAACAGTATTCAGCCAGTAGCAGTATTCTGATTTAATTGCTTTTATTTACAGATCAGAGAGTACCACAGCATGCAAATTGGGGCATTTTTGGCTCTCTGCTGGTGACTACGCTCGTTCCTTTCAAATGCTTTACAGAGCGTATACTCTTCATTTTCACAGATTTGCAAGCTCACTCTGTTCCTGGAGGTTAGTTAGCGATGCCGGTGCTCTCTTTTGTACTACTGGGGAATGTTTTCAGAGCCATCTGCATTTTACCAATAGGGCTAGCACTTTGTTTAGAGGGAGTTTTACGCATTTTTATCTGAAAGGGCACTTGGGTTTACTGAATTCCACAGTATAAGTAAAGAAAAAAATATTGGGGTGCTAAACTTATTTCTATGATAACAATATAATAGTTTTCACTATTCAGTGATGACAGAAAGGGGATGGTTACTGACACGATGTCATGCTCGCTTACCTAACCAGATCTATGCTAGGCTGCATTTATCTCATTTGCTTTCTCCAGGATAGCTATCTACTTCACAGATGTTTTCCGTGTATCTAGGAGTGCGTTTGCAACTGGAAACCACGCAAGTTAAACATCTGCATTTTGAGGGATCATTCTTGTTCAACAGGAGTTGGTCATTAAGGTTTTTCAAGGGGACATTACTATCCCTTCTCACCACAGTGAGGGTAGTAGATTTTTGTGAGAGAGAGGAGGAGAAAGAGCCTGTTTCATCTGCATAATGCCCACCAGCATAGGTCCTTCCAGATATTTTTGCATCGAGAGTAGCGATTTTGAATAATACTGCTAGGAGCTCGAGCAATGTTTTTCCAGAAGAAAGTTCCCAGGAGAATGCAAAAAACAATTTGTGGCTTGGGTAGATAAAGAAGCTTTTTGCAATACCTGTTTTTGTTCTGCCCTGTGATTGGTATCATTCACAGTCTACGCATTACAGTTATGCTGATTTGCTATGAAGGTGCTACAGGGACTGTTGTCCACGTTACTGTAAATATGCTAAGTATTGGAGACAAAATGCTTCTTGAAAAGTGATTGATTCCTAAAATTGCTCTTGTTCTGATCAGAGTGGCTTCCCAAATGCAAAGACGGTTAAAAAAAAAAAAAACAAAAAAACAAACAACAAAACAACAAAAAAACCCACACAACAAAACCAGCTATGAAATCTGTCTGACCTTATCAATGTAAGCTATGTTGACAGGTCTCATCTATGGGTGTATGCAGGTTTCCCAACAGGCATCAGCCCTTCTTAGGTCAGATTCTGTCTTTGTCAACAGCAGATTTAATCTGTAAGAATGTCTTCCCATAATGGAGAATAAGTTCTCAAAGCCCCAGTCTTATCTTCTTCTCATTACAGCAAATGTAATTTTAAATTTACATCTGCTTAAGAAAAAAAAAAAAAGTAAACATTTTGTGGGCAAAAAATAATGTACTTTCATCTGAATCTTTTGGGTCTGCATCATAATGCATTTCTCTTGCCTGCAAGATGGAAGAAGCATACTTAGGTGTTCCACGTACTGTTATTTTGAACCTGCTGTTGTAAATTTGTATGAATATTGATGCTGCATGAATTTATACTGGGACATAAGAGGAAACATTCCATAAATGAAATGAATACTGCAGGCAGGTGTATGGAAAATCTTTACCTGAAGAGATACACACTACAGACAGGGCTAATTGTTTATTTGAATGCTGAAGAGAAACATAGGTAACCTGCTCATCCCAAGTGGTTGGGAATTACCACCTTAACATTAATGGTTGTGCCTCTTGTGTAGTCATGCTGACATTGATGCCAAGTTGTCAACGTGATCACACAATACTTCTCTTAAGGTGCAAGAGTAAAGAAACAATTAAATGAATCCAGCTGGACTCTTCTCCCTCCTCAACATAAGCCATATCATCAAAGTAAAATGCTGAATTAATTAGTTACATGACTTCTCAATACATCACGCTAATGTCATCATCCCACAAGCAGAAAACAGCACCTGCAAAACTGTCAGATTATAGACAGTAGTGGACACAGATCTGAGTAGGAAAAATTGGATTGGCTGGATGCATTTATTTTTCCAGTACTCCTACTACTATTTTGTCTGGGGAAATGAGACATAAAATTACTAGAGTGACTTTCTCAGGATTAACCAGGAAATAAGTAGCAGAGCAAAGCTGTGACACTGCATTGTCTAAGTTAAAGGTGATTATCTAATTTACCAATCAAAGCTACTTTCCTATCTTTTAAAAGGTCATTTTGATATTAAAAAAAAAAAAACAAAACTTTTCAAAGACAAATAAAATTATGTCAATTTTAGGAGGAAAATGGGACACACGTAATAAGCTGTTTGACAGAGAGTGATAGCAAGTCAGCATGCGAATGAGATGTATAACCAGAGATGATGCCCAATCTGATGCTTCCCTATCACATCACATCCACTGGGCTCGGGCATTTCTTTTGTTTAATAGTATTTAAAGCAGTCTGAATTGTTGTGTGCTGTTTTCTTTGTGCAAATTCTTAGGTGAGGACCTCTTTTTGAAAGCTGGTACTGTCTAGTTTTACGTGCCATACCATTCAAGAGCTGTGAGATTTTCTGGCCTGTAAGAGTCAGGCACAACAAAAGATGGATGAGTTATAACAACCCAAAATGTCTGAACTGTCCTTTTCCACTTAGCTGAACCAAACCGAACTTTTTAAGTGTCATCGTTAGGAGGCACTTAAAAAATTAAATTGGGGATGGGGTAAGTGGGTCATGACAGAGAGGAAGAAATCATGAAAGATTTTCCTCCAAACTATTTTTTCTTTTCTCTTCCTGTGAAGGAAACCTGTAAAAAGATGCTTTCCTAAGGCTGTAATAAGCCAAATTCATCTTTGGTATAATAAGATTGACCTCTGTTGGCTAACAACCAAAATAAGCATATTTCCATTCTCCTTTAATACATAAAATTTGTATTTTGTTAGAGTAATTTTTTATATCATTGCTTTTTCAGTTATGAACCCCCTCTTCCAGTGTGACGTTTCTACTTGGAGCTTGAGTTTTAATAAATAGTTCTGATGCCAAGCAGAAGAGGGCTGGTTCTAGGGCAGGTGGATTCAAAGAGGGGAGGGTTTAGAGGTTTTTTTTTTTTCGTTAGCTTGGTTGGTTTTAGACTGTATTAGACTGTTAGCTTGGTTGGTTTTAGACTGTTGCCTCAAAAGTATTCATAGGCTCTCTTTCTCTGTAGAGCCTGTAATAGTGTTTCTAAATTTTGGTATGTCAAATAAATGCACAAATGTTGGACCAGTCAAGTAAATGCACAAATCTCAGTTCCTCTAATAGCTATAAATTGGCAGTAGCCGCTATGTGCTAGGGAAAGCCAATTTTTGTCTTCACTAGCCAAACATCCACTGACATGCCAGAAAGGTTATTTCTTGTCTTGCAGTACCAAGGAAAGGCAAACCTTTCCGCAGTCGGTAAAATACTGTGCCTCTGTTTTGTGGAATGTCAGAGCAGACTGATGGTCTCTTTTGGTTTAAAAACGTGTGACTTTGCTCTGTGCCTCAACCATGCAACTTGTATTTTGAAAGCCTGATTTGAGTCCAGAGAGATGTCTCTTAGTCCAGGAGCTAGCGTGTTTGCGCGAGGGTATTCTTTCCCTAGATAGATTTTCTTCTCAGGGCAGAGGGGGCGTAATGGATGTGGATCACACTTCTGGTTATATTTCATGCAAACACTTGTTTTCTGGAAGATCAATCAGCTGTCTGCTTCCAAATTTTCTGTTCTCTTTTCTGGTTGCCACGTAGTCACGAGCCGAATCTCCCACTCTTATGCTTGTCACAGTCTGCTTAAATGAGGAAATCCTTTGATGAGTTTTGCTTTTCAGTCACTGCAGATGTGTGACTCTAAAGCAATTATTTTCAAACACATTCTTTAGTTCTGTATTGCTGTTTGTGTTTTGGAGTACTGTGATTCCTCAGCACTCTTGGCTTTTGTTGTTATCACGGACCTCTCCAAGATGAAGCTGTAGTGCTGTGGTTCTACACTACCCTTGCTACAGCTTCCTCCTCATTGATATCGCAACTGGCCATTTGGCAGCCAAAGGGAATTAAACTAACAGCAAGGTCAACAAGAAAGATCAAACTAGAGTGTTGAGGCGGCAATAGCAGCCATAATGAAGCTTGAGGAGCCTTGATATAGAGGGAAAAATAGTTTGTAAGCAGTGGTGCCTAAAGAAAACTTTGACAGGTTCCTTATACGCTGGTAGAACTCAGTTCAGTATTCAACATAAATTATTTCCAGGGTTAAAACCCTGTTCTTAACAATAGTCTTTCTGAATATTGCTTCAGAAGTAACACTTGATCATGTTGTTGGTTTTTAACATTTTAGAGAACAAAACACTTTTCAGAACTAAATAATGGACAATGAAACAAAAGCACACTTGTGTTTTCTGTGCTTGGTAGTTGCTTTTAGGTGGTGTGATCTCCACCCTACTAATTTTTACACCTGTTGTTAGGTATTTTTAAAATAAATGTATGGGAAGGAAAATTTATTAGCTCAGGTCTTTCTTCAGTCTTACTTGCTTAATTTACAGGCACATCCATTTGACTTATAAGCCAAAGTCCTAACTTTTGGAGCAATTCTTGGTATATTGTGTTGCATTTTAGGTTTTTGCAAAGATGGGTGCTCCACATCCCACCCCACTAGCTTGTTGTATGAGCCAGAGTTCTTGCCTTTTCCTCCTTGAAAATAATACCCTCCCCTTTCATTTTGGATTGCTTTATGTCACTTTAATTCATTTAATGTAGTTTTTAATAATTTATGGTTATTGAGCTATTACACTAAAAAGTGATTACTTCAAATGACATTGCGCTGTGAAACTGTTACAGAGGGAATGAGTTCAGTGGAGGAATCCACATATTATTATCACTCCAATTTTAGTTGAATAATGTAATAATTATTTGAATTAAATGGTTTATTAGGCACAGAATACATCATATTAAATCACAACAAGTAATCTAGGCTGTGAACTGCAAGCTGGGTTAAACTCCCAGAAGAGAGAAGTGTGTCTCTTGTACCATACCACCTCTCTGTACGGAAGAATCTAGTGTGAACAACAGATTTCAGTTGTCTCTGAGAACAAATGTGTGAGACCGTATTCCTCCTCCTTTATGCTAAATTTAGAATGATAGATGTAATAAAAGTTTCAGACTCTTTCCTGATTTAGACATTATGTATTTCCATTGACTCAGTAGTCTATAACGGAAGGTAGGTCAGGGCAAAATTCCTTTTAATTGGTTTTAATAGAATAAATGATCATTATTCAGTAATCTTGAAAATAGTTCAAGCCCTTTCCAAGAATCTGAACAGAAGACAGCTACGAACCATTGGTCACAGTCATGGCCAGGACATCAAGTAACTAAATTAGAGAAGGGACTTCACAGACTCTTTCAAGGGTATGAAAAAAAATCAGTGCTGATTTCAGGAGTCTTCCTTCATTTTCAAACATTTTGTAGGCAAACTAGTCGAAGAAGCCTTCAAACTCTTACAGCTAAAACTGATTCACCAAATGAGAAATGCATAGGATTTTCTATTTATTTATTTATTTTAATTAATTTATTTATTTATTTTAAATTTTTATTAAAATTTATTCATTTTAAGAATGTTACGGCATACATAAGAAACAGTTTCTTTTTCTCTATTTGGATAACTGTTAAGTCCATACCAGAAAAGTTCATTTTGCTCAGCTGCCTGTTGAATTGAGTTTTACTACCTATTTGCCTATGGATTTGGGGGGTTTTCTATTATCAATTCTTGCTGTTTCTATTATTATTATTATATCATTTAGGGTTTTCTGGTATTTCTGTTATTGATTTGCTATTCCCTGTGGATTGTGAAAACCTGTTTGAAAAGAGCAGGCTAAGAAATCAACAGAAAACTAATGACTCCCTTCAAAATTCGAGATTCTTCCTACAAGATGTAGGCTTTCTTTGAAATGTAATCCTGGAATACTTCAGTTCGTTTGGATTTGTATGGTTTTCTTGACTCAGCTTACTTTTAAGGCTTGATATATGGAAAACAAATTGGGCTGTTGTTATGGTTGCTTACCTCCTTCTGGCAGCTGCAATGGTTAGCTGCCCTTATGATTCATAATGGTTTCCCATCTGCTGCTTGCTTCTGTTCAAGATGCTGTGCATTTTTAATCTTTAAATTGTTAGGTCGGGATCAGTTTGGGGATACATAGCTCCCTCAGAGAGTCTCCTAAAGAAAGGATTCTCCTACTGCCATTTCTTCCAGATGGAGGTTGCCATTCTGTGAAAACAAGTGTCTATAGTGCATAGAAGAGGACGATATGTACGCTAGAATTCTTTTTGAAGAGGAAAATTTGAATTCTTTTGTCAGTACTGATCCACTGTGGATCCATTTCTGTCTTCACAAAGTGTATTTGCAGAGTGGACAGCATCCCTTCCACAGGCTAGACTAGTTATCTTTAACGCTTTCTTAAAATAATAAACTGGTATCAAAACTGCAAGTACTGGAAGCAGATAGGGTACCCACGCCAAGTAAAATGTGCATGTCATTTATTTAGACCATTCTTGAAAGTAGTTGCAGGTCTTAAATCCTGCTATTTTTGGGGTGCTCACTCTGAGTCATTTAAAGAATATCTGATCTACAAAGAGAAGATGTTCTTCCAATTTAAGATGTCTGAAATTGTACAAACTTTAAACATCGTGGCTGAAAATATTAATTTATTTGTAAGCTTTCTACCACTTTTTCTAACACAGAAATGCAGCTGTTTCTCTGTAACTCCATTCAGTTAACAATTAAGAAAATGACGGGTTATTCTTGAATCCACTTCCTCCATTCAGGAATGAGAGCTTGCGCTCACTCACTCACTCACTCACTCTTAGTTCATTCCCCAAAGACGGAAATAACTCCCAAGGAATCGCAACAGCCTTTCCTGCCTTTGCAGGGAATCACCTTAAATCATGTACACAAGGCTTCAAGGCGCCTTCATAGGTGAATGGCAGCACATAATTTAATTCAAGGGGAAAAAGAAAAGCTGCAGACCCTGTTCACTTCTCGACTAAATAGTTAATATTGGAAATGAACCATGCCACCAAAGGCTACTGCAGCTGAGGAATGACCTGATTAAATATTTGTGCCTAAAATTTGCTACCAGGTTTATTTGATAGCTCTGCCTATAGCACAAACACAAGTTTGTTTGGCTCCATTCTGATCTCAGTTCCATGCTAGTTTTGCTGAGATCGCAATTTATTTCATCATGGAATCATTTATGGTTACGTGATTTAGCAAAGGAAGCATTGTGGTTTTCTTCTCGCAGGAGAGCCAACAGGTAACAATAATAAAGAGCCTAAACATCTTAACTCAGTTCATCACCTTAAGATGCAGCTTTAGTGGCCAAATGGGGTGGATGGGTTCATGTGTTCTCTTTTTGACTAATGGCTTGAATCGTGGCGGTGGTGGATGCCCGTTCACTCTGTGGTATATGCACACAAAGTGTGCAGCAGATTCCCTGTAGCAGGTTGCCTGAAGGGCCCAGAGGGACTTGGGATGAAGCAGAGTTGGGGTGGCCCTGACCAACCATGGTGGGCCCTTGTCTGGGCTGTTGCGGACGCATCGTGGTAATGGAGATGGGGGAGCATAACTTCCAGCCACTAGTGGTAACTTACTCATGGAAGCCATCGTCGCTCATTGTAGCGTGTCGTCTGAAAATGTCTTCACCAGCTCTCACAGGACTGAATGGCTAGTTTTACTGTTTAGTTTTTTGGTATTTAAGTTTTAATCAGGACTATCAAGGGGATAGCTTTGAGCTATATTTATGTCTTCTCCTCCTGATAGGAGAGGCATGAGGCGCAATTCAGGTTCTCTGTCCATATTTCATCTTCCGTCAAGGATCCAGAGACCATTCACCAGCTAGAGATGGACAGGAGGGTGCTCCAGCTCTGATCTTCAAATATCTTCTCTTTCATTACCTTTTCGTGGGGATTGGGAGTAGGGAAGAGGAAAAGAAGGGGTAGGGTTTCTACTTCCAGCACTGCTTTAGCGTAGTTTAACACATGCAAGTTGCAGCCTCCAGGGTGACTCAAGGGAGAGACAGCAAGGTTTTTGGGCTCTTGGAATTATTTAAACAATATTTGGATTATTTAATATTTTCTTATATGGCTCAAGAAATGCGTGCTCTGGGCAAATTCTGCCATTCTGAAAGCTTAAATCCATGCCACATGTCAGAGTATAAAAAGCTTTTAAATATGTGCATGTTTTTGCTATGTTGTGTTTTTTTTTTTTTTTAAATATTGTCGCAGAGTAACAATTTAATCTTCATAGGCAAGCCATGCAGGAAATCTGAATGTGTCCCTACCTGATGCCCTACTTGTATTGCAAAACGGATGTTCAGTAAAAAACATATATAAATATTTCAAGGATATTTCTCTATAAAAAGAGGTCTTCATGTATTGCTGCAAACTCCTAATGTGAACTCCTCCCTACAAGTTTGTCTGTTTCTAAAATATTTTCATGACCTTCCTGAGACTAATAGTAAATCAGAGTTCTACTTAAGAACTTAGCCTAAAATATTATTAGTTTATTAAATGGCTGTCTATGTTTAAAAGCTAATTAAGAGAAAGAATCACCACTTTCGAAGCTTCCAAGTTTGATGATTTGGAGCAGATCCTCAGCTCGCTGTAACTCAGTTGATCTCGGTACAGGATCTGCACTCTTTCATTCAATCAAATTTTTTGCCAACCCGTTTCTTAACTCATGAAATTGTGCAGGTTCCAAATACTGGCTATATCTTCTCCTGTCTGTAATTTGAATAAGATGAAGAGCCTGTTTGCTTCCTTGGTAATGGCGTATCGGGCGCACTGCACAGTGATAACAAGCACCCTTTTAAAAACAGCTTCATTATGCTCCCTCCAGGTACTGGGAAGGGCTGGAGGCGAGATAGTGGGTGAGATGGATCATCGAGCTGATCAGATATGGCAATTCCTGTGTTTTCTGTGTTCTCAAGGATGACAAGATTTTAACCAAGCATAAACATTTTACAGCTGCCTTGTAGAAATCTGTTTTATTTGTTTAGGGGTTAGGGAAGAAGGTATGTTTCCCAAAGGTTGTGGGAAAAGTCTATAGCATGGATGCATAAAGATGATGATGGATTTATATTTAGCTGACAGTTTGTAGCAGACAGTTCACCGAGGAGCAGAGCTCAGAGTCTTTTATTACTTTGGACGAATAAACAAGTATACATGTTGCTTCTAGTTTTCACAGAGGCTGCCATTTTAGAGGGGAACGAGCTGCTTAGGACTTTTTCCCCAGGAATATGAAAACCTTTTCTATTTATTTCTACTTCAGGATGGGAGACTTGAAAATGACAAAGACGGATGTAATATATGAGTAGGTAAATGTGTGACAAATAAAAATGCTGGTGTTGTTAGATTTAAAAAAAAAATAAACCAACAAACTGGATATGTGCAACATATTTGAGGCAACAACATTTAATTAGAAGAATTACTGGGAAAACGTATTTTACTTTGGTATTTGGAAGAAATTATAACCGAAGGATAAATTAAATTCTGGCATCTAATAAGGAGAGCAGTGCCTAAAACGCATTGAACGTCAGGGGAAATAAGGTACCTAATTCCATTAGACCCTTTCATAAATCTGCAGTCACCTATAATCATCTTAAAAGCTTAAATATTCTTTGCAAATTTGGCTTCCAGACTGCAGCTCAGAAAAACACCCCAACTGGGGGTAGCCCCATAGCGCATACTTACAGTGAGATCTTCAGGACAGTGATGTACTTAGTCGTGTGTGTTCCAATTTCCCAGCATTAAGAAAAACCTGTTACGACGATTTCAGTAGGAAAATCTTTTATTTTCATGTCTGAGAGCTTTGTGAGCCTCATTGAACTAGTGCTAATGAAACATGCATAAGGAAACGCAGACATGGTTTGACTTTTTTCCTCTAATGTTGTTTCGGAGTGTCCTTACAAAACTCATTGCTCTAGCTGTGATGTCTTTTCCCCAGAAAGAAGCTCGCTGTAAAATGAGAAGGCAGAAACAAGAGTCTGTTGATGGATTAAACTATAAATACAAATGATAGCAACACTTTTAACAAAAAGCCTGTTAACTACCCTTTAAATCTAATCTTGGCAGTTGTAGAGTCAGAAATTTAGAAGAGTATTCAGAGCTGGAGGGGACACGGGAAGAAAAAAAAAAATAGCTGTGACAGAGCCCCGATGCGGGTAGGTAAGGGAGGGAGGCGAGGAGCCCACCGGCACCCAGGCTGGCTCAGCCCCAGGGAGGAGACCATCCCTCCACCGGCCCATGGATGGGGCCACACGGGCTGCCAAGGGCTTCTCCCGACCACTCCCGCTGAAAAGCTGCGATGTTGATGGCAAAAGTAGATTTTTTCAGATGCACGTGGATTTGAATTTCTCACGTAACGTGCCCACGGTCTGTGTTTTCGAAGGGACTCTGAAAGAAAAGCGTGCGACTTCCTCGGGTTTCCAGTGATGTTCACGTTCCTCTGGGCTGTTTGAAGTGCTTGATTGAGATCAGATGGTGTGCTGACAGATGTGGTATATTTATTCAGCAGAGTGTGTGCATTTAAAGTCAATTTATGTGCATGCCAGTGTGTATAAATATATGCAAAGATATCTCGAATTATATAAATGTATTTATATAAAATTAGATCACTCTATTTTCCCAAGGACAAATGCCTCATTTTGACACATTATGCCGAGTACCTCTGTTGTGACATGGTGTTAGCCTTCATGTCACTGCTGCTTACCGTCTTTTGCATTCAGTCTGCCTTCCAGCTAAACTGGAAGGAGCCATTGAGTTTGTGGTACCATATAGGCTAGAGGTTTATAGGATGACATTTTATATGTACTACTTTATTTTCAGATTTCCTGGAAGTTGTTTCAGCTTCTGAATTTCACTGTTGTCACCACTTCTATTACGTCAGACAAAATCTGCTGAATATCTCTGTTTGGTGATCGCATGTTAATATTTTGTAGAGGATGTTGTTTCCTTGTCCCTTGAAACATTTCAATGTTTCATATCATCCATTTTCAGCTGGCCTCTGCAGGTATGTAATGAACAGAAAGAATAAAAATAACCCAAAATTAAAGTCCAGCGTCTGAGGCTTTCTTAATGCTTCCAAAGAAGCAATGATAAAATGAAGGTTTTCATTTGACCTGGTTTTGACAGGTGGCAGCATCTCACCTGCAAGCTCATTGTGTTTCCCATCTGGCATGAAGTGGTAATGACAGTCTATAAATAAGCGTTAAACTATTTTTGTCTTAACAGATTATTTGTTTTCCACATCACTAAAGGTTGCTTGAGTGCTGATGGTTGTCTGATGAGAAGAGTTTTGCGGCGGTGGTGCTGATAGATGTCCTTTAGCAGGAGGCACGTAGCTCTGAATACATTATGTGGAGGTACACAGATGTTTACTGTGAGGTTCAGAAGGGGGAACTACTGCTCCTCAGGCTGCACGGAGCTCCTGGGACCACAGACTCTGCTGACTGTAGTATCCTTGGTGGCCTTGTGCACAGGTTTACAGAGGCAGAAGTCTTTTGCCTTCTTCCCAGCTGCAACTTGAGCTTTCCCTGGAAGCCCGTCGGAGCGGTACAACCTATCTTCGGCAAAAGCAACTGCGGGCTGTCCAGGGATCCATGCCATGCTGCACGGTGCTTTGTCCAGCAGACAGGAATCCTTATCGGGGCTGGTGATCCTCATACACGCCGTGAGTCAGTCTTGCGGGGATAGGGGTTTTTTTAATACTTAACGAGTGTTTCTGTTACAAAATAGAAACAATTCAGGTAAACTCTTAGCGAGATGAAATTATACCTGGCCCCTAGAAAAGGCTCTCTAGTGACTTCCATATTGTGTCATATCATAGCTGGTTACCACCAGGGAAGAATCATTCTCTTCACATACTCTTTTGGTGAAAGTGTCTACATTTCCATGAAGTGACTTCTGGTCAAATCTGCCTTTTAAGCTTTCTCAGTAGTAAAGGGTCCAAGCACCATTTTAGATGCCTTCAAAAGCCCCAGGCTCCAGTATTTACACTGTTTCTGCAAAACTTTGCCTGCAATACAAGTGTCACTTTATGAACTGTTTGTGAATCCTTAATACCTAATTGAGATGTTATTTAAATGAGTTCCCACGTCTCTTCATTCCATTTTAATTAAAAGCAATTAGGATATTGATTATTTTTTTAAAAAAATATGAGACTATAGATGAAGACTCTCTTTGCCACAATAATCTCTTTAGAGTAAAGCATTGTCATTGCAAATAAAACCACTTACTTGTTAATATCAAACCTGTAATTAGTTCTGATTGTACATTGTAGGTTTTTTTTTTTATTATTATTTGATCAAAGGTCTCCTATTTCTGGATTGGTTTTATTACTGTGAAGTCATGAAGCTGTTTGGGTTTTTTAAATCTGCATGTCTTTCACCCTTGACAAAATTTCTAAATATGAGCGAGAAAACTCTCTCTTCCTCATAGGGAGGGATCCAAATTAGAGACATATTTCTGCAGCTTGTTCTGAGAGAGAGAAAGTTGTCATTAAACAGTAAACTCTGACCTTGCACGTGGGAAGTCATGGACAGGATCTGAGCTTTGAAAAATATTCAGCATGTGCCTGGTGACAGCCAGGCCCTTTCAGACGTGTGTCCCAAATCTTTACTTGCTTTGGATATAATTGCAATAGCTGTAGACATGAAAACAGTTCCGTTTCTTGTGACTTGCGATGAAAAGTGGTCACTTCAGGTTCCCTGTCACAGCAGGGACTTTTCTAATGGGAGCATTGCTAATAGGTCTCGCTTTCCTGAAACAAGGGAGACAGCAAAACGATTTTGTATAATAAACAACCAGAATATTCAGCCAGTTGTGTTTTAAATTCCATGTTTCTGTGCTCTTTTATTGGTTTTAATGTTAATGCGCTTCTGTATTTCACTGGAATTACACTTTGCTGGGGTTTATACTGTTGCAGAATCTCAAGGGCACAAAGGCTTTTAGCATGTGTTGAGTAGATTTTCGTGATTATTTCCTAACTGGCGTTGGGAACCAGACCCTACTTCTAGTCAGCAAACAGGCAATGCATTCAGAGAAACCTTTCCAAATCCTTTTCTGGGTTATCATCATCCTTTCAAGGCAGCACAATTACACATTAGAATAATAAAAAACCCCAACCAAATAATGAGAGAGAGATTGCCCTCCTTTCCTCCAACCCCAGGTCATAAAACTGATGTCTCCATAGGAAATTTATGTGAACATTTCTGATGTCTCTTTCTATTTTGAAGTGCACAGAATCATCTTTGAAACTTTTTTTTTTTTCCCCTTCCTAATCTCTTCCCATCTGCCACTGCTCAACGCAGTGTCAGAATTGGACGCTCCACTTGAATCCTACTCTGGGGGGGTCTCACCTGTCCCTTCAGTTTCCTCCTCTCCTGCCTATTTTGGAGGCTCTTACCTTTCTCTCAGCTTGTAACTGTGCACTGCCTACAAGCATGTTCTTGTGATATCTTACATTAACAAAACTTCTCTAACAAAATCCCTGTGCTGCGTCTCTCTCCTGAAGTCTTTCTCATCTACCTTCTGCCCTTTCCCTACCTCAGAAGTGGCAAAAAGGAGCAAAGCTCCTAATAAGCCACTCCTTGATCAATTTAAGGTGCATGCCTCTAGCTTACTCTTCTTGGTTTCACTGCTACCTTTGACAAAGATAATCACTCTCACCTCCTCTGCTTCCTCTTTTCTCCTGCCTTTTGTGATTATATGATATCCTGATGATGTGTTGTTGACTGGTCACCTACAAATCTGGAGCAGCAAGTAGTCCAAAGGACAAATAGTTCTGACACCTGCAAGTGAAAAACTATTTCTGTGATCTATTAAGAGAATACGTAAAATCCTTTCTGTATTCAGCTGAAGTTCTGTTTGCAAATGCTTCTGAATTGAAAATAATTATGAAAGAGACTCTGATATTCTTACCGTGAACAGTACAATAGCTCCAAATTGCTCCAGTGAGAATTTTCATTGAAATCAATGGGACTATTCCTGCAGTAAACAATGAAAAATACTGGAATAGGGTCAAAATAAAAATTCTATGAATTCTTGACTATCGCTTAATCAGAATTTTCACATAAGGGATTACCACTGCAAGATTTGAGAAATTTTTTTCCCTTTTGGTGTTCAGAACCATAGATACTGTAAGCGGCATGACTGGGTGTCGTGGTTTAGGCCAAATCGGCTACTGGGGACCTGGGGGACCCCAGATGGGACTGACAGATGCTCCCCTCTACCCCTCTTCAAAGAGAGAAGCAGAGGAGGGAAAAAGAGACTTATGGGTTTAGAAGGAACTAAACTACTTTAATGAAATATTAATTATAAAATAAAAAGAAATAATGAAATATATACAAAACCGTATCAAGCTCCCGAGATGACAATCACGTCACCGGCTGGCACTGGGGCAGTCCCAGGCTGGACTCAGTGACGGACGGGAACTGGATTCTGGATCTGGATTCAGGATCGGGATCACAGGCAGACAAACAGAGTCCTCCTCAGACGTCGGCCATTGAAGGAAGAGAGAGAGTGACCCTTTGATCCCTCAGCTTTTATACTGAGCATGAGGCAGATGGGATGGAATACCCTGTTGGTCAGTTTTGGGTCACCTGTCCTGTCCGCTCCTCCCCTCCTCCTTTCCGCTTCCGACCCTCCAACGTGGCAAATACCAAAGTTGGTTGGCCTTGGGGGTTATAGCAATAAGTATAAGCAGGAGCCTCTCTGCATCCCATGCCTGGGCATCAGCTATAGACATTGGTCTTATCGCTCTGAGAGAGTGAACACTGGACAATATGCAGTTAATTTCAGTAGTTAGAAGAGGCCCAGCTAAGAAGTGAAGTCACTGAACAAAATCAGTTCTGTTTTACCTCATACCAGGACACTGGGGAGCGCTAATTCTTAATTGGTTGAACTGCAACTCTTTTCCTTCTTTGGGTTGTAAGAAAGGGATATTTTCTTTGTTATTTTACACAGTCAACTCTTCCAGGTAGGGAATTTGTCTCACTTAATATTCATAAAGTTTTATTCGAGTGGAGAGCTCTGTATCAGTAATAGGTGATTATCATTAAGAAGTTCATTATGTGCAGGCAAAGTACAATTGGGTATACCATTTTCATGAAGAGTACCATAAGGGTATTTATCACCATTCAAAAGCTATCACTTCTGTGCTTGAATTAATGGGAAGCTTACAGTGCTGAAAGTGACGGAAAACAAACAGGCAGAGTAGATAATAAGGTTATAATAATATTTTGGGGATTTGCATTGTTTAAAATGAAAGCATGACTTCAAATGCCTATAGAGGTGACACAATTACATACCTGTTAAAATTTATAGAATCAAGAATTCTCTATGGTCTGCTGATTATTAAGCCAGGGTAGTATTTGTGTCTGCAAGGTATGACACTCATACCATTTGAAGTGTGTATCATAACCCTCCAATTTCGTATAATGTTCGTACAAGTTACAGCTTGCAGTATATCTCGTCTAGAGTAAACTGCAAGACCAGAAAAGCCCCAAGTACATATATTTGTACATTGCATTTTATGTGAAATTCAGAGTCAGTCTTCCTTCAAGGTTTAATCTAGTTCCGTTATTTCCCTCAAGGTTTTTCCATTCTCTTCCAGCTTTATTAGGTTTAGAAAGATCTCTATGGTTGTATCTCTTTTTAAAGTGAATTAAACCCCTCTTCGGGTAACCTTAAGGTGTCAACTGAAACACATTTTACATATTTTCCTTTAAAAAATTATTTGGACTAAAAACCTTTTAATTTGGCTCCATCCTTTTGAAGAATACAACTAACACTCAAGTAAGGGTCATGAAATGCGCAGGTTTTGTATCAAAAGTCTACCTGGATAAAAATTGATTGACTGTATGTGTAGGGGTGTATCTGTGTGTGGGTATGTATGTTTGAGTGTGTGTACGCTTTTCAAAGCAAGGTCAAAGGATTAAGCTTTTTCACCCTCTGAGGGTGCTTGAGGAAACCCAGTCATGAGATATGAAGTGAAGCATATTACTTACTGAGTGCGTTTCGTCTTAGTCTTGCAAGAAAGTCTACGTGTCATACAAAACCGTTAGTTATTGTTTGCTGAAAATTTGGCTGAAGCTCAGTTAAAAGATTAGCAGAACTTTCCCATTATTTTTGTGTCTGCAGCTCTGCGCCATTTGCAGTAATTCCTGCCCGCACAAAGTGAGTAAATAATACTCTTAAAACAATTCCAGCTGCTTGGAAAGGCAGAATTCTGAATTTCATTTGATTGCCTTACCAACATAATAAGTTAACTCATGGGAAGAAAATAATGAATGATCAGAATTTCATTCTTCATCTGAGGTTTTTATGACCTTGAAATTATTTTTTAAATTTATTTTGCAAATGTATTGAGGAGCTTTGTCAAGAAATCTGTATCGCGTCATGCTAGTGTTATCTAGAAAGAAACCTTTGCTATTTCAGTTAGTCCTTCCCCTGTAAAATATCTTGCCGAGAGAACTTATGAATTTTTACTAATCTGGAAGCAAACAGAAAAGAATCGGTTGTGTTTAACCATGACTATGGTATCAATGGTAGGTTTCTCAACAGCTGTACACATTCAAAACTGTGTTGCTTTCTGTGAAATCATGGTAAATTGCATCACGGAAGTAATTTCCTTGCCTTTGTCATAATGGTGGTAACTGGTGCATTTTTAGTCTTCTGTCACTGATGAGCAGGGTATCATACTTGCTCCTTCCCTTTTCCCCAGAATCCAAAAGTGGCTTTCTTTTTTTCTTCTCTGCCATTTTTGTATGCTTGTTTCATACACAGTTGCTAAATAATAGTAAATTCAATTAAAATGAAGTAGCCAGATTTAGTCTGTATTCTTTTCCTGCTTGTTAAGGATTTATTTATTTATTCATTCATTGAGAAAGGTGCTCTGCAACAGGATATATTTGACAAACCGTAACTCACAATATTCATTGTCATCTCTGAATCACTTCTTTGTTTTTATTTAAGGGAACCATACAAAGGAAAAACAGAGAAGAAATCTTTCCTCACTGACTATACTAATTATGCAGAGTTTTTATATGAAGATTTACTGATATATTATTTGTTTATATATCTGAACCTCTCCGTTTTGGATCATCCAATAAAACTACCCTGCTGTCACGTTTTTCATTTTTATTTGGAGTACAAAGAGTAGGTCAGATGCAACTATTTTATCATGGTTTCTTTACCCACCTAATCACAGTTATGCTAAGCCTCTTTCAGTACTGCAATATGATAAAATGATATTTCTCTCCCTTGCTTGATTCATTCTTTCACGGAAGATTTATGTACATATTAAATTTTAGGTTACTTTTTTAATACTGAAGAAATGAATACATCCTATTCTCTGTAAAAATGTGCTTCGTATTTGGGGCACTGAAGCAGAAGGTAGTTAAAGCTGGGGGTGATTTTTAATTCCAGTGGGACTTCATTGCACAGCTTTGGAGATGCCCCAGAGAAGATTCATGTCTTGCTTGGATGATCAGTATATTTGCAGTGAATAGTTGCGCTGTGACCAAGAAATGAAGTTATGAACTATAGGTCCTCATTTTGGAAACTTATTAATCATCACCTTCTTGGTTTTGCCAAGATGTCAGTGGTAAACCACGGTTTGGAAAGCCGCATACAGCTTTGCTTTGATATTTTGATACTCCCAGGATTCAAGGCTGAAACCGAAGGAAAAGGAATCCACAAGACCAGCAGACTCTGAAATCTGGTCCTCTGTCATCCTGGCAGCACTGCAGAAAGCTATTACAGAACCTTGCTCTTCTGACAGCTTAAGACTTCCTTCTGCTTTTCAGCCTAATCATCTTAGTAGATGGTTCACACCACGTTGTTCTTTTGCCAACATTGCCTTTTGGAGTTAGCTAGCCTCGCTCTTTGTATTTACCAATAGGTATTCATGGACAAGAGTAATAGCTGGGCACAGACTTTGAGAGGGTAGGCTGAACAAGCTGGCTTCTTCTGGTTTTCCTTTGTAAGATGGACTTTCCATCCTCCTAATTATCTCGGCACCTGCCCCAGCTTGCGTTTGTCTTTTCTAAACCTGAGGAACCAGAAGTCTGTTTACGTTAGCTGAGGAGTTAACATCAGTGCCTTCTGTAGTGAGACAAACTTTCCCTGTCACTACTGGAAATAATGGCCAAGTCTCTACTGAGAAATAAAATAGTCCAGACCCAGCCTCTTTCCTTCAACACAAATATCCTCAGCAAGTTTTAGGAGTCCGGTCCTATGTTTTGCGCCAAAGTTGTTAATAAAAATAGTAGATGAAGTCCTCTTTGAAGGACTCTGCTGGTAATCTATAGCTCCTATGAATATAAATGTTGAAGTTTTTTCTTTAGGTTCTTTAGCCATCTCGCAGTTCTTATCTTTCTACTCCCCATCAGTTTGCCATATGGCACTATACTTAATGGTTTTATGACAACTAAATACATTGAATTTAGAACTTTACATTTTCTGGAAAATCTCTTATTTAAGATTCTGGTTTTACACCTATAGAACAGGCCCAGGACAGCAAAACTGTACAGTTAGGGTCTTTTACATCTTATATTTCCTTTTCCACCAAACCAGCGCCTTCCTTCTCTTCCTCTACCTTATGACCTCTACAAAGAATTTAGTAATAAACTATTTTAATTTTAACATTCTACGTATTTTAAATGAGCCAAAGATATTTTGGCTAACAGTATTGCTAGCAGAAATTATACATTTACCTATAAATTAATCTGGTGGCTGTAACTGTGGAATATTGCACAGTGTCACTGAGCAATATAAATAAATGTATTTTTATAAACAGGAAAGGAGGTATTTCTGCTTTGCCAATGGGAAACTGAGGCATAAAGCTGTTAAAAACTATTTTAATTTGTTAATACAGAAATTGTTCCAAACGTCTTCTACGAGTATGGGCTTCTCAGCAAGAGTGATGCTAAGTGTACAAATAAAATCAGTCAATAGTGCTTACTTTTCAAGCCTTAAATGTTGAAGACTTACATTGCCATATACCGTAGCTCAGGAATTAGGAGGGTTTCCAAACAAATACTCTTAAATACAGTTTGCAAAATAAATTGTTTGTACAAATTTCAAAAGGATAAAAAAATATGCAAAGCCTGATGGGTAATTTACAACAAATTATTTGCTTGACTGACCTTGAGAACAAATCCTCTTAAAATAAGTTAGTTAAGACTGTTTCACAGCTGTTTGGTCTTTGCTATTTCTTATAAACTTGCCAACATGAAGATGATATTTTGTGTATTGCTAGGAGCTGGTATATGACCACTACTAATTTTCCACAGATAAGAGATTTTACAAGGTAATAATTTACAGTCGTTTCCAACTGATTTCTCAAAAATCTTTAGTGCTTTTGAGCTCATCTGAATCACTATGTCTTTATTCTTAGTTTCTAACCCACCTACATTTCTCTCAGCCCCTTCCCTCTTTGAAGCCAGGAAATTGGGAAAACTTAATGAAACTTATAATTTGCAATTTGTGCATATAGTTTCCTGTATGCCCTTTCCCAGCTGTCTTTTGTCATTTGTCTTCTTCATAGCATTATTTCTTATCTTAAAATGAAATTAATTTACTCCATCTCTTTTTATAAATCTTGTTTTTTCCTTTTCTTAGATAATTTC
Source organism: Vanellus vanellus (assembly GCF_965231255.1). Taxonomy (NCBI): domain Eukaryota; kingdom Metazoa; phylum Chordata; class Aves; order Charadriiformes; family Charadriidae; genus Vanellus; species Vanellus vanellus. The sequence continues at coordinate 16,405,500 of NC_138907.1, forward strand.
TTCTTCTCTGTCTCCATTTACTCAGTGAAATTTCAAGTCTCTTCACGGATGTACTTTTTTCTCTGAACATTTGAAAAAGTTCTCCTTAGCCTTGGCACTTGTGTCCTCTGTTATAATCATCTGTCATTTGGTATACCGTGCCGTGGGGTTTTATTTCTTTGGGTTTTATTTTTATTTCCCTGCTGCTTTTTTTGAAGTTGTACAATTAGGGGTCACCATAAGTATCTAATTCTTACCAGTCTTTGGGTTTATCTTTATTGCTCTAAACAGGCTTACAGACTGATTAAGAGTCCCAAAGCAGTATATTGAGATATGGGAAATACTCAAAACTCCTCATTAACATTTGCTGGGTTTTGTTAAATGGAAAGTAATTATGAGTTTCATTGTGTCATGCAGGTAGTCATTAGTGTTGAGTATATCTTTGGGAAATAAGATAGTGGATCAGAGCAAAGTATTAAGCTGTCTACATCTATTTGGATACAATAACTATAATGACATCTAACAGACTTGAATGGTCCATAGTGCAAGTAATTTTCTATTATTTTTTTCCTTTCTGATTTTTAGGATATAAGATCACTTCCCTCGACCTGCTGGCCACACTTCTTTTGATGCAGCCCAGGATATGGTTGGTGTTCTTGGATGCAAGTGCACATTGTCAACTCACATCCAGCTTTTCATCCACCAGTACCCCCAAGTCCTTCTTTGCAGGGCTGCTCTCAATCCCTTCATCCTCCAGCCTGTGTTGATACTGGGGGTGTCTCCGACCCAGGTGCAGGACCTTGCACTTGGCCTTGTTGAACCTCATAAGGTTGACACAGGCCCACTTCTTGAGCTAGTCCACGTCCCTCTGAATGGCATCCCATCCCTGAGGCGTGTCAGCCACACCACTCAGTTTAGCGTCATCTGCAAATTTGCTGAGTGTGCACTGAGGGTGCACTCAATCCTACTGTCTGTGTCATTGATGAAGATATTGAATAGCACTGGTCCCAGTATGGATGCCTGAAGGACACCACTTGGCACTGATCCCCATCTGGACATTGAGTCGTTGACCACTACTCTCTGGATGCGACCATCCAACCAATTCCTCATCCACTGAACAGTCCACCCATATCCCTCCAATTTAAAGAGAAGGATGTTGTGGGGGACTGCGTCAAAGGCCTTACAGAAGTCCAGACAGATGATTCAGTAGCTCTTCCCTTGTCCACTGATGTAGTCACTTCATCATGGAAGGTGATGGGGTTGATCAGGCAGGACTTGCCCATGGTGAAGCCATGCTGGCTGTCTCAAATCACCTCCCTGTCCTCCATGTGCCTTAACATAGCTTCTAGGAGGATGCGTTCCATGATCTTCCCTGGCACGGAGGTGAGGCTGACAGGTCAGTAGTTGCCAGGGTCCTCCTTTCCCCCCTTTTAAAAACTGGGTGCAATGTTTCCCTTTTTCCAGTCACAAAGGATTTCCCCTGACTGCCATGACTTTTCAAGTATCATGGAGAGTGGCTTGGCAACTACATCAGCCAATTCCCTCAGGACTCTGGGATGCATCTTGTCTGGTCCATAGACTTCTGTATGTTCAGGTTCCTGGGATGGTCACTTTGCTCCCCCAGTCCCTGCCTTGTGGTCCATCCACTTGAGAGGTGGGAGAAGAGAGGTTCCCAGTGAAGACTGAGGCAAAAAAGTTGCTGAGTACCTCAGCCTTCTCCTCGCCTGTTGTTACCAGTTTTCCGGTCTTGTTCATCGGGGCGGTACACTTTCTTTGACCTTCCTTTGCTGGCTGACATACATGTAGAAGCCCTTATTATTCTTTGTGTTCATTGCCAAGTTCAGCTCCAGCCATGAGCTGGATCATTTTAATAGTTTTAAACTGGACCAAATTAAGAGATCTTGAGAGAGTTTGAAGTAGTGTAACAATTTAAGCTACAGAACCTGTACTATGGCCTCTTCTCATGATGTTCTACAGCCCTGACTCCTGCTCATCTGGACAACCAATACAATTTCATTAAGAAAAACCAATCTAAGCAATACCACATCTACAAATTTTGTCAGAGATTATTTATTAATTTAGAAAACCCTCAAATTTCAGTTATTTCTATTTTTCCCCCAAGTTTTGGTGTTGTGTTATCAACTTAGGTTATATATTATCATTCTTCACTCCTCTGCCCTTATTTTCTAATGGGCCATAAAGGTTGCATTCATATCACCTCTTTTGTCATCCCGATATATGCAAAGCATTTGTCTCATTATTTTTTTCACACAAAAATAGACATGCAGACGTAGTTGCGTGGACTCGATTCCTCATAGACTGCATGCAAGGGTCTCAGAGCAGTGCACCGCTTTTCAATAAAGGCTGTGAATTCTTTCAGAACACATCTGTTCCTCCATCCATTCTCAATCAACCATATAAAGCTTGCTTTGCTCTCATCTTACTCAAGAACTTTGAAGCTGTGTCTCATCCTTCTGATCTAGCTGTCTCATGCTTTGCTTTTTCCCCAGAGTAAAGGCATTTTATGTGCCAATGGAAGTGATAGATTTAGCCACAGGGAATGATGTATGCAGACAGAAGATTTCTTGCCGTTTTCACTGACATCTATCACCTTTTTTCCGTATACAATGTTTATTCCAGTGGGTCTTTTTCACAGAATTTAGTCAGCTTGTAGAGCTGGTTTTATGGTGCTGCACATCCTAGTGCTATGTATCACCTCTTACCTGGGATTACAGTGGAAGTGAGCCTTCCATAAATATCTCAGGGCACAGTAAAAGGCTTGAATGTAGCAAAGAGAACATCTGCTAAAATCGGATGTTTATGTCATATGCCGTATTGTGTATTGTTTCTCGATGCATTGTACTGAATTGCAGAAGTGCCACATCAGATCAGCTGTGATGTGGCATGCCTGTGTCATGTGGGTTTTTTACCTTTAATATTTAAAAGATTTCTTCACCTTGTCGTATCTTTGCATTTCTGAACAGATATGAGACTGCAGTTGACTTGCATTTTGACTCCAGCGGGGTGAATCACGAGTAAATCAGCTTTTCATTCCGTGCTTTGCAAAATACAAGCAAGAAATTTTCCTTTTCCTACATACCTTGGTTTTGCAGAAAATATTTACCAGGGAGATTTCGTTTCCCTAAAACATGCCAACTTTCAAGGAAGCTAAAAGCAAAAAAATAATAAAAAAAAAAGAGATAAACAACAAAAAAACCCCCATCACACTATTTACAGGCCCCTGAGATATTATCGCAGCATGGTGTTTCAGCCATTTCTGCTACCCGGCTGCCTGCCTGGAATGTGAACAACCCCTGTTGCAGAGACATGCGGGTTGCAGGGAAAGGTATTTATTTTATGTTCCGTTAATACACATCAATTAAGTTAAAAATCCACTCCTATTTTTCAATTGTTGTGGAATAGCGGGAGGAGTTCCATTTGTTTGATGCATCTTCCCTGACTGCCCCTCCCAGCTCCTCAAGTTCACGCTTATGGCTATTTTCCAGGCAAGTATATTTTAGAATCGTTTTTAGGTTGTGGGTTTTTTTTTTTTTAAATTTCTTTTTAATACCAATTTTGAAGCACAGACACTGCAATGGTTTTGGTGCGATAGATTAGAAATCTCTTGAGTTATAAGACCAAATAGGAAAAATTCTGCCCAGAAAAGCCTCATCAAGTTCAACTGCGTTAGTGTAGGTGTGCGTGAGCAATTACGTACATAGCTGGGTACAGACTGTTAACAGTTATTAGACGTAAAGTTGAGACTTTCCCTTATGAAATAAGAGGTATTTTTTTCTTCTTCTTTTACTCCCCTAAGTGTTTTCAGCCCCTTCACTTTTCAGCATTAATAGTTGGCCTGGTCCAAAGTTTGGCACGAGTAAGCTTAGTAAGCGATTTCTTTGAAGTGTTAGGAGTCTGAAATACAGTTCTAAATGTTCTAAATTAAAAAACACAGGATCTTTCTGAATTGATTGTTGATGAAAACAGTAATTTCCCTTTGCTCTTAGGTACTGTCCTCTGGAGCTGCTAGAGGACTCTGACTGCCTGGGCGGCGGGGGGGGGGGCGAAGCAGACAAAGAAGATGTCTTCTTCAGAAGTCTGTGCAGCCCAGCAGCTTGCTAAGCGAGGAGTTGGTGGGGAGAGGGTTGAGAGCCAGGGAATACCCTGCCTCCCTGCTCGGGAATTGGGGTATCTCAGCTGCTTGGTGCCACCCCAGAGGGACTCCCAAGTCTCCCGATCCCGCTCCCTGCCAGCAGTTCTGGTAGAGGCATCATGTACCTTCAGTGTCAGTCCTGGAGGAGGCACATCCATCAAAAAGCTTTTGACCAGGCCTAGTTGAAAAGTATTTGACGTCTTTTTACGACATTAACCCCAAAGCCCTGGTTATCACAAGGGCGTATGTTGTGTCAGGTTTCAAGCAACTGCTTAGGAAAGGAAAGAACCCTCGCTGAAAGCTTTCATACCTCTCAGGAATGAGAGGAAGATCCTGGGATATTTTAAAGTGAGCACAGATATTAGTGAAAAGAACAAAATGTCCAGCTCTGGACTTTGCCATTGATTTAGTCTGAGCCTGGGACTCCCTTAGTTAATACAGATTTATTTTTCAATGGGCTTACAGCAGTGTGAGACAGGAGTATCTTCTTCTGTCTGAGATTCCCCACCTATAAAATGCAAATTATACATTCACACCTACCTCAGAGGAGTCTTGTCAGGAGTAATTAGTTAATGTGTGTGAAATTCTTTACAGCTGTAGAACAAAATTGCTGTGTATTACATACTGTTACATACAAAATACAAAACCTAAGTGTGAAATGTGTGTTGTTAGTGCAAGGCTCTGGATGCTCTCTCAAAAGATTAGACTGGTTACATATTGGCATTTTAGCAAAAATAGTCACAAAATTAATTCAGTTTTGTTGTTGGTGGTGGGTTTTTTGTAATCACGTGAGTCACAGTAGTTCTTCTCTGTATAGATGACTGTTTGATGAGTACTGATTGTGAAATGCTTATGAGAGGTTTTAACGCAGTCTTGGACCCTAGCAGTCTCTGGGATTACTTCTGTTGCCTAAGCTTAGGCATCTGACTGCCTCTCAAAGGGCAGTGAGACACTTACAGCTTGGCAACTGAATTGAGGTCTGTTCATCTATAACCTTTCCCTGTCACCTTTTTGGATGGTTTAAGGTAAGTGGGGCCAGCCACGAGCATACTCCTTCAGCTGGAGGAAGATGAGACAGGTGGCAATTTCAGAACCAACCAGTGCATCATCCAATAGATCTGTACCGAGACGCTGGTCTCGTTATGATCATAGGATCATAGGGCAATTACAGTTGGAGAGCAATGGGAATCTTGCGGTCCCTTGGGATTGGATTATGCAAAGCAGAGCAGGCACGTCTGCAGTGCTCAGCGTTTCGGTGCAGTACCTTACGATCCGCACTCTCAGGTCAGTAGCACAGATGTAAGCCATTTGTGTCAACGGGGAAACCTGCGGCATGAAGTCATCCTCTCTGCAGATCTGGCACTAGAGGGGGATGAGGAATGTACTTCTGCTGCTAAATTGCCAAGCTGTTGCCTGACCGCATTTCAATTCCTGCTTCTGGCAGAGGTTTACGTTCCAATTGCTCCCTTCTGCCCCACTTGCTGGCAATCTCCACCAATGCCTGTTTATTATTCTCCCTTCGCTTCTTTCCGTATTCATCCTTCTTCCATGCCTTCTCGCTTGCGCATCGTAAGCTTTTCACTCATTCTCTTCTATGCTAGCTGAGAAACCGGCATTAGGGACGTAGAGAAAACAGTTTTGCTTCCAGTGCTCATAAGGGCCACTTTCTGTTAGAAACAACAAAGAAGTAGCTGTCCTCCTGATCTTCTGCAAACTCCTCTCCCAAGTCTGTGCACGTGGAGCCACTCCACAGAGATCAGGCAGTGCTCAGGGCAGGCAGGATCTTTGAGAACAACAATAGCATCTTGTCACAAATCTCAGCTCTTTGTATAATAAGCGCACTCTGAAAAATAGCTTTTGTCACCGTATCTATCTGTAGGGAGTGGCATGGGTATTGATAAGCTTCAAGCTAAGTTTTTATTTCCTTCTAAAATGGCTTGCAGTGCCGCAATTCGTACCAGCCTGCTTTCTGGAGATGCAGGCAGAGTACTCCTGTGTGCATATGGAGCAGTGCCAAGGGCGCTCCTCTGCCCTCTGTTTAAGATTTTTTACCACTGGAGGTCTGACTGCACGTTTGCAGTATGACTTCGTCCATTTCACTAGCAGTTTTTCTTATTCCCGTTGCTTAAGGAGGTTTCTTTGTGCATAGTCTATTTATTTTTCTTTTAAAACCTGGCAAAACAAGGTCTTATCTCCGTTTATCTCACTACTAATCCATCCTGCAAGAAGTTGCTAGGTCAGATTTTCTACTGATATGTTCACCTGTCTGTGAGCTAATTGATGCAACTTATATCGAGGTGAAGTAGCTAAAAGAGTTGGCTCTTTTTCAACTAAACCTGTGAAATTCATTAGGGCCATTACACATCCCTGCTGTTGGCAGTAACGCAGAGAGAATAGATGACAACTAATGAAAGAAAGAATCCTGACTCGTTTCTGGTAGTAGGAAGAGGAAAGCTGAGTTTTGAGGTATTAGAACACTTGCTGTCACAAAAATTGCTCCAAGGACCAGGCAGGAGTAACCAAAGAAGAGATCCCAGTGCGCTCCATGACTGTGAAGTCTCTCTCACCCACCAATAGGCCATTTGTCAGCCAGAAAGCTGCTGCCTCAGTCAATTTAAAAGCCTTGCATTTTTCTGCACATTTGAAACTGGATTACATCTGCAGGCTCTAAACTAACAAGCCTCTGAAAGCTTTTTACAAGACGTGTGGTCTCTATCGACAGCTTGGACACCTTGGCTGCGGAGAACACGCTGTTTCCTGAAGCTGGAAGCTCTTCCCCTGACTTGAAAGGTTTTCTAGGCACCTGCACTAAACAGTACAGTGATTTTTTATTTTAATGTATTTTCTATATGGTAAATGCCAAGGAAGAATGTGATCCAGCCAGCCGTGTCAAGAGTTTACCTCGTTCTGGGAATATAGCATCTGTCAATCAGTTTCCTCAATAGGGCTTCACCTGCCAGGGAAAGATAGTCCTGCCACACTGCTTGGGCAAAGGTTACTATCAAAAGCATAACTAGGCTGCTTTCTTAAGCTGTTCATTAAATGGGATAGGTTGATCTTTTGTCAGCAACAGAAAAATGTGTCTCTAAACAAGCTTTAAAGCAAATGCCAGTAACTCTAACTGTGGTTTTCTTGCAGACTGGAATTAGAAGGGAGCCTCCTGCGCACGTTCTCTTTGATTATATTGATCTAGAAAGTTCCTCAGTAAGCCTGGCTGAATGAAACTGAGAGTCTGCCAAGACTTCTGGCTGAACAGTTTTAAGTCATCTGCCTACTGAAGGCAATACTGGCATAGGAAGTCCTGCTGTGATGGTCGCAGTCTACCAGGTCACGTCTGTCTGGGTTGCATGCTAATCAACTCAACCTGAAATGCTGATGGCGTTAATATATTCTGTGTCACTCAGAATGGTTGTCTAAAATGCAAACACCTTATTCAGGTCACGGAAGAGATTTGCCACCTAGGAAACTCAGAAGTAAGACTGAGATATTAGTCCATCCCTTTTAGCTCGCACCACTAGTACATCGAGCTCTCACAGTGGAGGAGAACAAGTTCAACTTTGCCCTTACCTTGCCATGATACCTGTGTCCTCTTCCTAATTTGCAAATTTTCTTTCCCTAACACCTCTTATTCTACTTACGTAAAGACTTAGAGTGAATCTAGTGACCAGAGTCTGAATGGAGTCATTGGCAACTTCAAAGAGAAAAAATATTTTATGCTGTATGTATAGACAACAATGAGGATGTAGTTTTGGTTTTATTTTGCTTTTCTTCATACAGTTTCAAAATAGATAAAACTGTTTTCAACTTTTTTATAAAGGACACTCAAGAATTGAACTGATATGCCAATCATGTTTCATCTTGGACTGAATTTTTGGAACAGGGTTTATAACGAAAGCGCTGATGTGACATTAGCCATCCTAATGTGAACAATGTGACTATAATCTCTGCCTGAACTAACAATGAGATTGAACATTTGGTCAAATGGCGTTATTTTAGCTGCCATAAACTCCAACTAGATAAGACTTGAGTCTGCAAGTGTGAGGGAAAGACATCAAGTACAGCTAGGCAAGGTTCCAGTTCTGGGAAAAATAAACATCCATATACACCGTCCGTATACGTATGAGCTCATGACAAAATAAGTTTCCCAGTAATCTAGAGGAATAAATTAGACTCCTGCGTAGGATGATGTGTTCTGAAGTTTCTTTCTGATCTCATTGGCACAGCACAGAAATAATGAAGGCAATTTCATTGTCATGCTGTAAAACAAGTAGAAGCGAGGCTGGAATCAAGCCCTGGCATTTCAGCTGGTGTTTATACAAAATGAGCAAATAATCAAGGTCAGGCTTCTACAGCAGGACTTTGCTCAACGGTGATAGAGTTAGAAGTAAGTGAGCTTCCATTCCATGAAGCAAAAACAAGGCAGTTAACAGCATGAAAATAAGGAGAGAAGATTTAGAGGACAATGGAAAAGTAAAAAAAAAAAAACCTTTCCAATGTCAAAATGCACATTCCTTCTGCAATCTTATCCTACAACCCTATCAGAAGGTTTGAGTGCAATAGAAGAATAAATACGACAGAGGTGATTGAGTTCTTTGTCATAGTGGATTTGGCAAATTCTGTTATCTCAACGAGGAGAAAAGGAGTAGGGTCATTCTGAAGAAGGATGTAGCCTCCGTGGCTCAACAGGGGGGCAGCTTCAGGAGAGCCGGGGAGTCTATTTTTGCAGTTATCTGGACTGTGACTGCATTTTGGGCACGAGTAGTTTCCCAAAAGGAGTGGTAAAGGTGTTGGAGATTTGTGGACTGGCTGTTTATCAAATGTGCCTGCCGCAATCTCACACAGCTGCCATGAAAAAATAATTTGACAAGTGGAATTCTCTATCCATTCATTGTGTCTGTGAGATGCTGTATTTATGGAAAAAGCTCCTTTGAATGTTTTGTTCCTCTGAAAGCTGCCCTTTACAAAGAAACAAGCAACAATTCAGATGAGTTTTCTTTTTTCAAGTGCAGGGTGTATATTTCTCCTTAATCTGGAATAGAGAAAGGAGGAGTATCCAGTATTCGAAAATCTGTAAATTGAAGTTGATGAAGTCTCATGACTAATTTGCACTCTTCATGCCAGGTGAAAGGGTAGACTGGGACCAGCTGGTTGCACTCCACACTCCCCTTTATCCGTCTTCGAGCTGATGCATATGCTGTATGGGTTATGTATTATTTATGTAAAAAAAAAATTAAGGTTATTTTTGGAAGTGGTAAAAATTAGGAAATTTTTTTCTTTGGTTCCTGTCATTTTTGAACTACTGCAAGCACATGAATATTAGTTTCAATAAAGGGTTTCAGAAGAATAGTCTTGTAACAGTTTGGGAGCAGGCAGTGTCACAGAGCGAACTGAAATGTGTCAAATCTAGGTCGTGTTCCTTTTTCCCTGCTGTTGGTTCTTTGAATCCTCTTTGGCAATTCATTTTCATTTCCTTTTCTCTTCTTTGAAGTACAGTGCTGCTACGGTAGTCTGATACCCATTTGTGGAAGGGAGGTTGGAGAGCAGGGAAGGAAACGTACGTTGTTCTGCAGTAGAATGCTCGGGAATTTGGTATGGAGATCTTATTCATAGGTATTTCTGAGATTATTTTATAGGGCTACTTATGGTTTTATCACTTATATCTTGCTATATTATAACTATCAGTATATTTGATAATACTTTTTTTTTTTTTTTAACTCAAGCTTTCCCTGATATTGACCACTCTAAAAACAGTCTCCCAAAAATGGCTTTTCCTTCACAGAGATTGGGTTATAAGTTCTTGTTTTGGAATTACCAATTTTTCCATAGATCTGCAAAGAGATTTATGGATTCATTTGCATTTAGACAGCCTCTGCCATAGTTTAAAGGTGATTTCAGAGAAGTTTTCTTTTTGTTTGTCTTTAAGTTCAGTTGAGAATGTGGCTTTTTTTTTTTTTTTTGAAAGTAGAAAATGCTCATGGGTTAATGATCCTTTCCTCCTGAAATGTAAGGGAATAGTGGGAGGAAAAAAAAGGCCAGTTGTCTTAAGGTGTGGAACTAATCAAATAAATAAAAAAAGATGGGGACCTAATGAGATTTTCCTGAGGTGATTATTAAGAGACCTGTTCAACATGTTTTGCAGAGGAATGCAAGTAAAGGCTGGGTCTCTGGTGCATTTTAGCAAATATTTGTATTAGTAAAAGTATCTCTGGATTTGCAAAGTCAAACTTGCGCCTTGTAGAGGTTGTGCCTTGTAGAGGAGTCATAAGCTAAAGGATAAATTCCAATCCCTGTAATCAAAGCCATTTAAAACTAATCTTACCCTTAAAATTAATACCATTTAAATATGTAATTATCTATCAGAATGTGGAGAAGGAAAGTTAAATACTGCCTGAATATCTTAAGCAACATTTTAAGAAATAATTTGTGTAAACTTAGGAGTTAAGTTCTTGCCTCTTAAGGCTCTGTTGACCATTTTATTCCAAGTACAGTAAATTTTAAAATGTGAGGTAATTCTACCCTTTGATAGGTATTAAAAAGTGATACCTTCAAGTTCGTCTATTGTGAATCTGTTTCGCATTAATTTGAAGATCTGCTAGCACAGTTTTACAATTCAGCATTTCTATTTATAAGTAATTCAGGATAATAAAAATAAGTTTGATGAAAGCAGCTTTGTGCAAATAAGAAGAATAAAAAATCAGCAGGAATAATGACGAGGGCTAGCTGAGAGATTTTCCTTTATCTGAGCCCAATAATGCATCCTTCGTGTTCTTACTCAGGCTGAGGACACAAAATACACTTTCCTATTGTAGTAAAATTGAGGTGCAGATAAAATTCCTTTAGCAAGAATTTCAGGTAAAATTCTCTGTTGTCCTCTATCCCTCAATTCAATATCAATACAAGTTGTAACTGAACACATCTATTCAGCATCTATGTCAGTGGCCGATAAATTAATTTTCTAGTTACAGGCTTCAAGCAATAGTACTGAATTGTACTATTCAGAAGCTGGAAACCATATATATTGTATTTCCTTCTACAGGAAAGTTGTGCTGTTGTCCCCTTTTTAAATTTTTGAATTTAATTGCTTTGTTTCTAGCCTGCTCATTTTCAAACTCTGTTTTATTACACAGTACAGCTATGGCTTTTTCATACTCTGCATCCCTTTTCTGAACCATATGGTACTTGATGGATGTCCTGTCTGTAGGTCCCTGTATTTATAAGACTTGGGGAAGAATACTCTCATGTTAACTTTCCTATTTGAAAATCCATTTGTGGTTAGACTGGTTCTTTTCTACCTGACTTCTATTGTCTGATTTGTATTTGACCTAAATGGCTATTAAAGCAGATTTATTGTTCTACTTTTCAATTATCTTCCCAAATATGCTGAGCTGGGAGGGTTTTTTTGGCTTTTCAGGGTTGTTGACAATGATCAATGGCCTTCATTTTATTCAGATTAATTTTCAGTACTTTCCTCTGTCATTCATAATTGAGTTCCACTATCAATATTCTCCATGTATATTGAGTAAGAGCAAGATTGCATTGCCTACAGTGCTTCTGTAACTATCTCTGTTTATAGTGGACCATGTGTCTTTCCAATCCACTCTTTGAAAGGCTCCTTTGGGCAAACTTTTAAACAACTTTACAGAGATACTTTTTTCTTTTTTTTTGTTTCTTGCAGTTGGAAAAAATCTTTGCTTAATGAGAAGAAGTCTGATTTTCAGGTTTGACCTAGTAAGGAGGCATTGCAGGTCAATACTGATCAGTTATATCAAGGGACTTAGTTACTTCTTTTTGCAAAATGCTTATTGCAAAAACTTTTTTTTTTTATGACTTTACACTCTGTATTGAAGTACAGCTTATGCAAGATTTATTCTGTACTACAGGTGCTTTTTAAAATATATTGGTCTTGATTAATTCCTTTTCACGATAGCTGCACAACAGAGATCTTGCCCTGTATTTGATAATGAGTTTTGTTCTTTTTCCTTTTCTCCCAAGGAAGCTTTTTATCTTTCTGGACAGATTCTAAGTCTTCATATAGCTTAATTGCTGCAACTAACGCAGAAAGAAGAAAGTTTTTAAAGCACAACTGCAATATTAATGATCTCTGACATGGGCTCAGGCACTCCCCTCATCAGTTCCTTGCGCAGTAGAAAACTGCAGTTTCTGTCCTATCACTCTGATTATGATTTGCAGCTCCATAGACTAAGAGAAGGTGCAAGGAGATTGTCAGTCCTTCATCTTTTTTTTTCCCCTGTCATCTCCTAGAACAGCATAATAGCTGTATATCATGCTAATGAGTCGTCCTTCTGCCTGTTGGTTGCTCAGCACTTGGGCAACACAATGAGCAAAAGTAATCAGCGAATAAGCATAAGATGAAAAGAAATGATTGTGCACGTTTTGATTAAAAGGTCAAGTGCAAAGCAGAAATGATGATGACAAATGGAAAATATTTTCTCTAAAAGAAATAAACAACTAAAATCAATTCCATAGCCTTTATTATAACATTGGAATTGCTTAAGCTAATTATGATAAATAAGCCTAAATGTAGTGTGCCTCCTGACTGAGGATATTCATACGGTTTTGTTGTGCCAACACCCAACGCCAAGGTTGCCAGAGCCCTTAAAGACAGGGTATACCCTCTTTGCTGATGGGTTTAGAGTTTCATATATATATATTTAATATATATGTGTATGCATATATATAAATCATAGAATGATTAGAGTTGGGAAGGACCTTGAAGATCATTTAGTTCCAACCCCCCTGCCATGGGCAGGGACACCTCCCACTAGACCAGGTTGCTCAAAGCCCCATCCAGCCTGGCCTTGAACACCTCCAGGGATGGGGCATACACAGCCTCTCTGGACAGCCTGTGCCAGTGCCTCACCACCCTCACAGTGAAAAACTTCTTCCTAATATCCAATCTAAATGTACCCTCTTCCAGTTTGAAGCTATTCCCCCTCATCCTATCAAATATAATATATATATAAAAAGTTGCATATATATATACCTTTATATGTACAACTTTGGTGTCACTACAGTGTAATATATTTATAGATTAAATCTTTTCTACAGGGGCCAGTTGTCACGTCTTCTTTAAACTGGGGTATGGATGAAGCCTAGTGACAACCTATAAAACAAAGTAGTGACCCAACACAGAAATATGTCATGGTAACCACTTATTTATGAAGGTGTATATGTGATCACGCAATCTGTAAGGAACCTGGGTGATCTAAGTTGGACATGTAAATTTGAATAATGCCATACTGTTAATTGGTCATTTGCAACTCTGAGGAATTTAACTTTCTATTGGAAAGAAAGTTAGTTTAAACATAAACTTTGAAGAGTATTTCTGTCTTACACTAGGGTCTTTACAGCACTTCTCCAAAGTGCTTAATGTACCCAAGGAAGGCAGGGAAAAAACGATAAAGAAGGAAAAGCATTTGAGAGTTAAATAATGAACACTGGAAGGGCTTTATTGATTTGATAGAAGGTTTAAACCTTAGGTACTTGAGAGAGTGAACACTAAAGGGAAATTCATTAATCAGAAATATGGAAGAGCAGTACTTAAGCTGAATACGTGTCAACCTGACTGCTTTGGGTTTTGAGTGTGCCGAGAGTGGTAATTCCAAATGTGAATTTCTACTAACTTAGGTACACCACAGCGCAGTGCCGTTGCTGTGAATGTCAAGGTAGCGCAATAATAAAACCTACCAGTGATACAAGAGCAATGTGCACATGTGAACGTAAGTAACTTCTGTTTATATTTGTGACAGTTTAAATAATTCTACGTATAGCCACTTTTTAGAATATTAATAGACTAAAGAAACAAAATTAAGTAATTTTGCCGTCAAAGTAGGTGTGACTTTATCTGTATAGAGTTCATTACTGGATCATTGTAGCTGTGTTGCCAAACATAACCGCATTTGACATTAGGTATAGACTTATTTAAAGTATCTGTTAGGTTGTGTGATAAAAGCTCTTCTGCACACCCACGGAGGAGCTCAGAGAGACGATGGCAGGTGGACAAAGCGCAATGGCAGGAGGGGGGAGCGCAAATAATACCCTTACGGCTGCTTCCAGGCCCATCACTGGGGTGTGGCACGCATTTTGGGATGCAGGGGAAAAGCAGTTTGGGATTGCACAGGATTTACTATGGGATGTTTAGGGGAGGAACCTTTGGGGAGGAGTTTAGGTTATCTGGGGAGGAACAGGTGTGGGAAAATAAAGGGGTATGGGAATAAAAGGTCTGGTTGCATGTAAATAGTGGCTGGTCAGTACACTGGTCAGTCTATTTTCTTGTGAGCGTTCTGAGTGTCTGTTCTCTGTGTGGCTGTGCATTTATATACGTGTATACGTGGTGTGTACATGCCCTCTGTGTGCATGTGCCTGTTGGGAATACAACTTCAGCCTCGCCACTGGCTGGACCTGGGGGCATGGAGCGGTGGCAGTAACTTCCCCCCTCTCGAGCTGTTGGATCCGGCATGATATATCTTCCTCTAACAGTATTAACCTTCAAAACTGCCATCAACTGCTATTAAAAGTCATCATTATGAAAAATATATCACAAAATGATGAAAACGGAGAACCATACCTCATGTAGACCATGTGTTTCTAGGCCAGTGATGGAATGAACATGGAATTCCCAAAGTTAGAATATCCAAAGATGCATTTTTATAATTCCACTATCACCTTGCATAATTTTACGTAATAAAATATAACTGGATAAAATGCATCTTTTTTATTTCTTCTATATTATTCAGGTCCACTTAATTTCCTGGTAGAAATTTCAGGACAACTGGTATTTCTGCAGGGTTCTGTTTATTTACACAGTTGTACAACTGGAATATATACTACTATTTAAAACTCTGCTTTTAACCCTAATAGTCTGTGTTTTGGTGCCGGAAGGATTAAAATTGCTAATCCATGAACATGAAAAATTGCATTTCATTTTGAAAAGAGCCTAAGAAATGTTGGCCCAAGTTCTCCAAGGTACTTCAATACTTAAAACTGTAGCTGGGCTTTTAGTGAGACTTTGAAAATCATGTCCATGGCACTTACGAATTTCAAAGGGATATGAAAGCACTTATTCCTGATATTTTTTTTAATGTACCTATGCTGTCTATAGATACCTTTGAAAACCTGGATCTGAGGCATTTTTCAGATTTTTACTCATATTGCCTAGTGAAATGTTTTATTTTTGTCCCTCTGTGAAATGATAGTGTAGATGGGAGTGCAGGCATTACAAATATAGCATTTAACCCGAAAGGACCAAATCTCCATTTCTTTTGAGCTCATTTTCTTCTTTTTCTTCTCAGGGGTTTTGTTTGGCCTCCAACTCATGATATTTGCTCTTGGAGCTTCATGGAAAATGCATTTTCCAGGGTCAAGGCTCCTGTTGTAACCTCCAGGCACCTCCGCTGTAGCTTTTACTTGGCTTCTGAAACAGCTTTGGTGTGCTGTACTAGAATAACCATATGCACTTCTCGTCTCTCCACTCTCCCCCAGGGTTGCATCAGGTTTCCCAGAGCAATATGCATCAAAGAGTGCCTTTGCTCTTTCGAACATGGTTTGGGTTTTTTTGTGTGTGGTGGTTTTGGTTTTTTTTCTGGTTCAGAGATAAATCTGATATCATCAGAATATGAGCACTTTTATATTATTAAAAACGACTTGGGAAACCTTGGATTTGGCTCATGAAATAGCTTGAAGTGACCTGGTCCACTTTGGGCAGTGTAATTTCTGTCAGCAACCACATTAATACAGTTTGAGGAGGTTAAAGGAAACATTTAATCTTTCTCTCTGGTTTACTTGCAAGCATTTTGTTATGTTTTCCACTGCTTCTGGGCTTATAAATCGGCTTGTGTCCTCTCGCTGTTCAGTGGAGAGATGCCTCCCACTCCGTGTCCTCTTATCGCAGCTGGAGTGTTTGTGGCCTTCGACCCAACATCTCTTTAGAGATATCTCTTAAATGAGATCTTCTGCCCTGATGGTTTCATTTTCCTCTCATTTTTGACCAGTTTTTCTCTTCTCTAGGACTCTCTCTTTCTCTGAAGTCCCAGGCAGCACAGCTGCTCTGACAATCTGACCCAAGCCTCGGGATAAGGAGCAGACTCCCCAAGTCTCCTCTGTGTCCCCCAATTCCTTCCCTCTCATGGAGGCGCGATACAGGTACGTTTGACTCCAGGTTTAAACCCTTACACTGATGGAGGGCAGAAATGGACTCAAGCCTATTTAGCTTGAAGGAGAACTGTAGTGGGAAGTAGCTGGTGAGAAATTCCAAATTCGTACTCTAATCTATTTTGAATCATTTGACTGAGGTGGAGGTGAGCACAAGGTGTCTAGGAAAGTGTCCGTGGATCCAGAGAGGCAACAGTAGGGTAGCAGATGCAAGATCAGGGCTGGTATTGGCAAGAGCAGAGTTTTCCTGGACTGATACAAATGATAAGAAGATGTGATAAATGGAGAAATGATGGGAAACTTAAAAAAAATGATGGGCAAACATGGCAGTGAAGGAAAAAAAATATCCCAGAGCATTCAAAACAGAGGAGCGCTGGTGAGACTTGTATGAATCTGTCAGTAAGGAAGGAGAAATGTCAAGGCATAAAACAATGGAAATAGTTTTTCTTAAATAGAAGGGAGTATGAACGGGAGAAGAAAATCAGACATGTAACCTGGATGAGAAGAAAAAATCGGTCACTGACGCTGGAGATGAGGGACCTGTCTCTAGTCTGAGTCGAGAGGCCTGGCATAGAGGGAGAGAAAACCAAGAAGAGGGATTCGTCTGTGCAAGAAAGTCAGGACAGAGAACCATGGGGGAAACGATGTTTGGTTTAGAAATTTAAAATTATATTGAATGCATAAGACATTGAAATAGAGAGGCAAAATCTGAGAAAACATATTTTAATTAAAATATTTACTGTATGTTACAGTGTCTGGACAGGACAGCTAGTGGTGAAATCAACAGGCCGTGTTAAAGCCCTTTTTTTCCCCTTGAACAGGAATATTTTAAATAGGAAGTTTTTTTTTTTTTTTTTTTTTTAAATAGAAAGTCAACTGTGAAATGAAATGTACTTCCTGTTCAGCTGAATTCCCTATTTATCAGCCATTTCACCTACCATGCCACGTACCGCATATACAGAATCAAAATTACCGTCTGCTAAATCAAATGCAAAAAACGTGAATCAAGTACATCGCCTGGAAAATCAAATCAATATAATCCAATACATTCAGAATCAGTAAATCAACTGCCTTTAAGTTCTTTTTTTGTTCAAATATAGAGCTCTTAATATCCAAAGATAAATGTATTTGTTTACATATGTACGCATGCTAAAATATTAACATTTATCTTTCAGTTACCCCTAGAGAATCTCAAGCAGCTTAGCAAGGTTCTAAGACTGCCTGGTATATCTTTTTAAACGCTTCATAACTTGGAAAGGTAACAATATATTTTAAATAACTGTACCAAGGTATTTCCTTGTTCAGTTTTAGCCAACATAGCACAGCAGTCTTAGCACACCAGAACATTGTAATTTTTTTTTTTCCTCTGGTTTGTATTTGTATAGTTCGTGCACTAGGAGGATTCTTTATGACTTTTTATTTGATTTGAGAGAGAATATAATGCAGAGGTTTAATCTTCAGATCAAAATTTCACTTAGCTCTAGAGGGCGGTTTTAAAGTGTACGTAGCATCTCCCTTTAAGATTGTGTTTTGTGAGAAGCTTCTCTTTGAAAAAAACACCTAACTGGTCAAATTTGAAAAGAATGCTCACCTAGGTATCGTTCCTCTGAGCTCTCTAAATCCTTGTGAAACGACCTTAGAGATAAAGCCGTACAGCGCTGTAGCAGAAATACCTGAATTAGATGTGAAAGGCCCCGAGACTGTTACAATAGATGGTATTGTTTTACAGGGCTCTGCCATCGTGGCTGAGCTCTGGTGGGGAGACCAGCGCGTTTGTCTTGGATGTAGCCCTCCAGTGAGTTATACAGGCTGCCATTTGTTGTAC
The DNA here is from genome assembly GCF_965231255.1 of Vanellus vanellus. Lineage (NCBI taxonomy): Eukaryota > Metazoa > Chordata > Aves > Charadriiformes > Charadriidae > Vanellus > Vanellus vanellus. Next base: position 16,423,628 of record NC_138907.1, read on the forward strand.
CCTACCATAAATTCATATGCAGATTTCCCTCGGCTATTAATTTTCATTTTAAACTTTCTAGGGGAAAAAAAAAAAAAAGAAAAAGTACAAAGCACAATACTTCTGTTAATACAGAGGGAGAGAAAAAGCGTTTCCAGCATTACAGAGGTTATTGAACTAAGCAGCACATGTCGCAAAGGAATTCTTTTATATTCCTTACTATACGTATTCAATATGTCAGGAACCTTTCTGAAATACAATATATCTACTATTTATCTAGCTTTTTATCCTGAGCTGTGTGCTCTACTGTCCTCGTTCACGCACTGAAGAGCTGGGGGTTTGACAGGCGGGGGTTTTTACATCGTAGGTTCATTTTGAGATAGTAAGTACAGTATATTAATAACATAAGGCCACTGCAGAACAATTGTATTACGTATAACCGAGCTTCTAGGTAATACTCACACGATGATTTCATTTCCCAAAGCCAATTTAAAAGGGACAGAACTCCCAAATATTTGGTGAACTAAGTCTATCCGTCACTTCGATACCTAACTTTGATAGCAAATTTCTCTCAAGAATAAGAAATGTAATGAATCCTTTCCCGTTTATTTGATTTGTAATTTCAGCACTTCACTGAAAGATGATTTTTAACCACATGGTTTCCTTACATAAGCTGTCATTTAAGCATACCTTTGCTCTTCTTTGAGCTTATTAGAATATCTAATAACTCTTTCAGACAAACATGTTTGTATGCATCCTGAAGTGTATCCTTCCTGCCATTAACATACAGGATCTATGTGGACAGTACCTATGTAATATTGAAGTACACTATGTATTTTTCAAAACAGGTTGGATCATTAAGTCGTGTAGGTTAAAATAATAATAATAATAATAAAAAAGAATCCTTTAGATAATGTGGGACTTTTTAGAACATTTCCTCATTTCCTTCTTGGTCCCTAATGAGCTCAGTAAAAAACACAGAACAAATTCTCTTAAGTTTGCATATAGTTAAAACTTTCACGGATGTCCTGGATGGAGATCTCTCTCTCTCCCTCTGAAACCAGCAGTGGGTTGTGATTGTGGAATTTTGTTTGCCTAATGATTGTGTTCACTTGGCTCTTTGCCCTGCTACCCGAGAGCCTAATTTGGGGTTGACATTGTTATTAGTGGACCTGCCCCATGAAAGCTGTGTCCTGCTGTCCTTGCTGATGAGAGGTGACTTTGACAGTCTCACTGAATGGACATTGCAGCTTTGATATTTGCAACAGGGAATAGGGGTTTGGAAAGATACCGCAAGACATCTGTTTGCGTACAGCTCTGGAGCAGACTCTTCTGCCTATTTAATTTTTACATAATGCTCTGAAGGCGCATTAGAGCAATTGCTAGGAGAATGTGATAAATCATAGTCAATTTAAGTGGCGCAGTCAAAGTAACTGCTCATCTAGTAAAGACCGAAATAGCACAAAAGGTTACAGGTGAAAATTAGTGCCCCAAACTGATGTCAATTTGCTGTGATATCTCTGTTGCCTTCCTAGAAAATCAAAACGCTTCTTTACAGGAAGCGTTAGGAATTCCCAGATTGGGTTTTGGTGTTCTGCTGCTTGTGAAGCAGAATAACAGTTGTGGAGAGGTTTTAATTCTGGTTCTCTTGAGTCAGCCTTCCTGTTGAAGGGGTTCAGTCTGGACACACAGTTACTCTGAATGTCTGTTTGTCGCTCATTTTCCTGGCAGGCAAGATGCGTGGCCTTAGAGTACTTCTGAACTGCAGTCAGGCCTGGTGATGATGGTTTGAGCCCCTTTCCTTCAGCCTCATTTCTCTTTCTCTCCGAGTTATTACAGTGTGTGCTTGCCGCTCCAGGAGCAGTAGCCTTAACTACCTGCAAGTACAATGCTGAACATCTTCAAATACACGAGCAAGTGATCTGATAAAAAGATAAGCCTCGGCTCAATTCCAGGAGACAGTTCATATCTCAGGGTCTTAGAGGTAAGACCAGAAACAAAGGTTTGTGCCTAACGTGCAACATAGCTACAACTGAGATATGCGAGTTGAGAAATGTGCTGGTAAGAACTCTTCCTATGTATTTATTTGCACGTGTGAGATGCTACATAAATGCTTTAAAGATGCACCCACCCTTGCTAGCAATTCATCCTAAGCAGAAGACTCAGCAAATTGGCTCCTGACTGCTCAGAGGTTACTTGCCGTATAGTACTTAATCAAGAGACTAGATTCCAGTAAGAATGAGAGGCTACAGATGCCCAGTGTGTAGCGTTTCATGGGATGGCTACGGGCAGCTTCCTGCTCAATTTACCCTTCACAAATCCCTGGCTCTCTCTTAGCTTTGTCTTTATTTGCCTAAATAGCAGATGCGGTCCCGGCTAGTACGCTTGACTGAACTTATGCAGGAGTCGATAGGATGCTATAAGACATCTGGGTTTGTTAGCTGTAAGCCGTTATGGCCACAATCACTGCGGCAGGGTCCTTTGTTTCTCTTCCTTAGCTCCCTGGCAATACCCAAAGCGGGTATTGATACTCCCTGCTCACACAGACAGGCTCATCAGTACTTGCAAAGCTCTGGGGTAATTCAGTAACGAGCACCGCAGAAACCAGAGTGAGATGCCAGGCGTGGGCAGTGCATGCAGCCACATGATGAGCGGTTGTGGTACGACAACATGACCACACTGCGAGCAGTGGCTTAGGGAATGCAGCCACAGTTCCTGGGGGAAAGAGGAGTTCATGTCCGTGGCGTGTTCATGTTCATGGCATAAACAGCCTAAACAGGGCTGTTTATAAACAGCATAAACAGGGCTGGCTTAAGGTGGCACTTTGACTTACAATGACTGGTTTTGCAACCTCAGTACCTTTTTTTTTTTTTTTGACAGATGTGCTAAAATTGTGGAAGTGTCCTGATTTTATTCTAGCAAAACCTGTATCCTTTATACGAGGAGATGCAAGAGATATACAGAACAACTCAGGGGCCCAGGTCAGTAAAGGGGAGTCAGATGTGTCGGGAACGTTGCATATTAAAACCTGTTCCACAGGCAGGATTCAAAAGCATAACATTTAAAAAATGAACAGCAAGTAAAAAAATGCCTTTCTTAATATGGCAGGCTGCTCGTGTAAGGCTTTTATTGCCCGCTGAGGATGCTGGAGTAAATTAAGAAAACCAGTCTTTTGGGTGGGGTTGGTGAGGCAAGGCAGTTTAATTAACAGTAGACCAAACCCTTGGAGTCAGACGTGGCTCTCCACAAAACTAATACGATAGCGCTATCCACTTTTCACCTCTAACATTACCCTTTTTCTGAAATCACGTGTAGTTTTGAAAGTCAAATACATTTCAAATAATAGGAGATATTCTTGTACCTGGGAGAATATACTTATTCTAAGAGATACTTAAATCAGATCCCTATCTATAGCCTGTAGGAAGCTCATTAGTAAAGGGAGAGAAATTCTACCAATATCCAGGATACTCAGGTTTTGATCAGTTTTAACAATCTGGGAATTTCACTGCTTCTGCCATTCATTTTGGCCGTGTTTGTGTGCCAGACATTTGGAAGCAGGTGCCTCAAAATTAGAAGGAGAAAGAAAGATAATATTAAAAAAGTTGATCAATTCCACGTTTGCTCTTCCTTCTGAGCAGAAGACTGAATATGCCTATAAATTTAAATAAACTTGACTGGATACTATTGCTGCTAGTTCTAAATTAACAGATGAGAAATCTGCTACAACAACATCCCTTCTGATACCGCCTAATTTAAATTAATTGCCTGTCTGTGAGTCCAAATCAAAAATTAAGAATCAGACTAAGCCCTCAGTATTAATATTGCACCTAACTATTTAATCCTGGAAATTGTTCTTCCAGAGCTCGGCTTCCAAGGACAGTTGCGATGAGGTTCTGTGTGGGTTATGTTTCCAAAGAAAGAAAATGTTGCCCTCTCTCCACTTCAGCATCTTCCCTTATGGAGAGAGCGAGCTGTGGCATCATGTTTCTCTCCCCCACTGAAAATTACTTTCTCGTGCAGCAGAGCCATCCTTTTATTTTAGCGCCGTGGTCCCAGTGTTTTGACGGTGATGGTTTTGCTCGCAGCTAGGTACATAGCCAGCCTGGGCAGCCCTGCTACCCAAAAGCAGTCCAGAGCTCATAGACAGAAACGTGCAATTTTTTAACATACAAAGAGGGTTTGTGTGTTCTAGAAATGAGTTTCGTTGCAGGCTATTTCCCCAAGATACAGGGAAGAGGAACGAAGGGGGACTCATTCCTGGTCAATTAGCCTCAACAACAGGTAGAGTCACTGACCTGCAGAAACACTCGGTGCTTTTGGGATACTGGAGCTCCTCCTGTTCCTCCTACCTGAATTCTGAATTAGTGTCTACAAAGAAGAAACACACGGCTAGTGAAACTCCAGGCTGAGCGTTTCATGCCATATTCTCTGAGTAAAGTTATCCAGAGCTTGAATGCTTTTCAGGCATTTCATTCTTAGGGAACAACTTTGGTCAAGACTTTCTTCTTTAGTCTCAAACCTGATTGTACATTTCTTTGGCACCGACACCTGCAAAATACTTGCCTCTGCCCGTGTCCTTAAGGTAGTGCAGTTGGGGAGTTCCCATCCTCTGCCCGTGTCCTTAAGGTAGTGCAGTTGGGGAGTTCCCATCCTTTACTATTTTTCTGGTAGTGCAATCATGCTTTCCTTTCATCTCTGAATACAGGCACCAGCAGCAGGTGCAGTGCAGATAACAGCCCTGCGAGGCCTCATGAAGAAATTAACTGATGTTTTCCTTATTCTTCTGTGGGCAAGTGGCCAGAAATTCCATTACTTCTGCCTTCTTTCTACCATCGTTGTCCTCCCACTGTTCCTTTTATTCCAAGACCTACACCTACCTTTTATACATGTTCTTCAGGTATTAATGTTCTGGGTGCTGACGAGGCTCCGATTCACCTGATCCGCAGCTCCCTGAACTAACTCAGGGGAAAAAAATCCCAACGTTCACATGAGGATCATTGCCTGTATGTGCAAAAGGAATATTAACCCTTCCCTACCACACCCAGCTGGTTTAAAATCTTTCTGCATCAAACTTGACGCCCTTGTGCTGCACAGAAGAGAGCTTAATCTGTAGAATTGCATTTTACAGCTTTCTCTGATACCTTGTGATGATGTATTCTGAAATTGGGTTTCCTGGATTTCCTGGCGTTCATAATCTATATTCTTATGTTCTGAGAAGCCACTGACGGGAGTATTAGTTTATTTCCAGACATTAGCCAAGGAATGGTCCATGTTTATACCAATGGTGCATATTTGTGGAGGATGTTTATAGGGAGAGCGTATTTACACTGAAGCAACTCACCCACCTGTAAGGCATTGCACTGTCATAGCTGTCCTGCATGTCTTCAGTACAATGAATCCTTGGCTGGGATGACGATATTGATTAGCATCTCCGCGTGGCTGATCGGAGAATGCTTTTCACTAGTGATGTGGTTTGCTCATTTATAGACTTGATTTAACAGGTAAGGGATCTGAATAAGTTGGTTGTGACTTTGATGCAGCGTACAGCATCTCTAATTTGATAGGTCATTAATCTGCCAGGTTCAACTAAGTAACAAATTGCAGCTTTCTTCAGCTCCAGAAATAAAACGAGGTGGATTCTGAATGCTCTCTACTTGCCATACCCTTTCTCAATAATTACATTGTTCAGAGGATCTGAGCTTCTATGTTGTGACTCATTCCTTAAAGTGCCACTGTTAAAAGCAGGTATTTAATGCTAGGCAGGACTATATGAGATTTGCTAGTCAGCAATTCTGTCTTGAAAAGTAATGTTTTCACACGCAGCCTAGTACTTCTAGGAATATCAATAAACACGGCCTGCTGAAAAGGTGTTCCAAAATTGAGATACACCTACAGCTTTCGCAGTTTCTCTGGTCCTGCTCTCCTTATGAAGGCAGAATTCTGATTTGATAGCAATGTGGTTTGATACAGGCTCACTTGATCAGAAAGGTGTTTTGTTGGGTTTTTTTTTTAGTATTATTTTAATAGCTTTTATTAGGTTACTTAGATGTATATGTGGCTATTTGTTTGACAGAACCTCTGACTTCTCTGAACACTACCCATTCATCTTTGTATGCACAACTAAGCACGGATACTTCTAAATATCAGTTGGTAATTTTAAAGCTTGTCCAATGCGCAGCGCAGTGGAGATCTGCTCCAGTATTGTCACTCCAATTTTCACAGTAGTGGCACACTGGAAGTATAGCACATTCAGAAGATCTGACAGGTCTTGGAGCTTTCCAATCAAAGACCATCCACGCTCTTCAAAAGTACTCCAGCCAAAGTGTTTTAGTAGGGCTTTTAAGATTGAAAGTATTTCCATTTTCTCGAAGAGTAAAAGTTGTTGACGAATGTACTACATACTGATGAGAATGACGAGGGAGTTACAAATAAAAAATCATTCTTATATGGTATGCGTTATCTCCCAGCATGCAAAAATGAGAATTTTTATCTGAAAATAGAGACTGGTTTGTGAGGTTATGGAACCTAACAGATTTCCTTCATTTTTTATAAGTTATCTGTCTTATATTTTCATTGTAACCTAATGTGGTATTATACATAAATGTGACTGGTATTGGAAGAATAATAGTCATGCTAAATATTGACTGTGTCTCTTTGCATTTGAAGAGGTCTAAATGTAGTACAGTTAAACAATGCACAGTGCATGCAGAAATAAAAAAAATATAAGCTAAAGGTGGTAAGTGTTGAGAAAATCACATTCACTGGAGAAAAATCAAAGATGGATGTCTAGCAAGAAATCTGAGTGAAAGACGTGTATTTTCTTTAGACTCTTTTTTGCTGGCTAACTTGTTTCTAAACAGAATTTAAGGTAGAGTTTTAAGTATGCATTAACTTAGTGAGGGAGCACGAGTGTATTTCATTATTCTAGGAGAGACTTGATCAAAACAAACAAATATTGTACTGAGATCCAAGTAGGAAGCTGGGGTGGAGGGAGGGGGGGATATGATTTGATTTCCAGATAAAATGGTCCAAGAAATTTAGAAATGTAAATTCAGTTAGGGGAAATGCATTCCTGTGCCGAGAGCTAGCACAAGCCCTAGGCACCCTTCAGGCCTGCTTAAGTCCTCTGTGAAGGCTAATTAGCTGCATAGCATGAATTTTCAATTCCAGATAAATATGCATTTTACAAACAGTCTACAGAACAAGAATTATTTATTGGACATGTTTGTGAATAATTTGAAGTATAGGATGAACTCAGTCATTTTTAAAATCCATTTACAGGCAGTTTACAAGTGGGTGGGGAATAAAGAATCAAGCTTAAGAAATATTTGTTTAAAAAAAACCCTGATTTCTCTAGCTGTTAAAAAAAAAAATCTCAAACATGCTTCGTGGTAGGGGAAACGAGGACTTTGCACTGCCTCCAGGGAGCACAGTGTCTGTAGAACCTCTTGGGTGTGCCATGATAACATTTTTACTGTTTTATTTTTTGGATCAGAACGTGTTTTCCCCCACGGGGAAAGCAGTGCTCTCGGTTTAGGGGAAGCGTGTGGACCGAGTGGGATTTTTATGGTGTGGGAGTCCAGGGATCCTCGTGGGAGGATCTTCGTGGGAGGGTGGGATCCTCATTCACCCTATTCCACTACAGGAAGGTTAGTAAGAGTCTGACCCCACAGAATCTAAAATTAGTTCTGTAAAAAACAGACAGCATAAGGATATTTCCACAAGTGGAACGAAGTAAACCTTTATAGTTCTGTAGTAAATGTTATGGGATACGTGCCAGGATGTATATGTTATGGGATACGTGTCGGATGTACACGTATTCATGCTTTCACACACACGCACTTCAGAAACAGGAATAAGACCACCATACTCCTTTTCAGGCTGAATACAGAGCAACTGGGCAGTTGGTTCTTTATAAATCAGCCTGCAAGCACAGGTTCTTCTACTTTCAGGTACTTATCCTAATTTCCAACCATAATTAATTCATGGCTCGTTTATACTCATTTGTCCTTTTGCCAATATTTTACTGGTTGCTTAAGTAATTTTTCTCTCCCTTCATGTTTACATACCCAGATATATTTATAGGGAACAGTCATATCCCTTCTTAGCTATTGTTTTGAGAAGCTGAACAAGCCAAGCTCTTTTAATCTCTACTTGTAAAATAAATTATCATTTATATTGCTCAAGCACACTTGTTTACTATGAGGTTATTTTTGTTCTGGTCTGCGCTTTAATTATTCTTTGACTTTCTTATTTGTTAGGAACAAACAAGAAAAAAAAAAGGAAAAAAAAAAAAACCACATGCAGTATTTTCTGTGCCAAAGCAGGCCTGGGACCCACAACATCGTATATATAAATGACAGCTGGATAAACGTGTGCAAAAGCTGATACACTTATGCTAGAGGGCATTTGGGATGGGCTCTTTTAATTCATAATAGCACAGTGGATGTTAGAAAGCAGCATTTGCAAATTCATGCCAGGAAACGCCAACTCAGGAAAACGGCTCCTTTTAAAAGCTAAACTGAGTAAGTTGTATCTTTTGTGTAAATTCAGCAGGGGAAATTTCTGAATTCCATAACTGTAGAGACTACTTGCTGCAGATACAAAATTATTTCCTCACTGTAAGTTAGGCTTACAGTGACTTGGTGCTGAATGAAAAGGAAGATTTCCCTTCTGGTGGATATTCCAAAACTTTAACGTACATGTTTTGTCCCAGAAGGGATCTTTATCACAATCAAGAGCCCAGTAGAAAAAATATGAATAAGGAAAAGATTTGATTTGATTTATATTTGAAATTGCTTTCTTCCAATAGGCTAGATGAAAACAAAACATTTTCTAAATTTAATGTTTTATTTTGGGAATGATGTACACAGCTTTTCATCCAGTGGTGGTGCAAACCTTTGTGCAAGCTGCAATGCCTCCTTGTCCTCTGCTGGCCGTTTTTGCCAGCGCTGTGGCATCACTGGGGGTGCAAGGCATCCTCTCTCGGAGGGGCCGTTCTGTTTTAGGAGTGATGGATTTGATTGAACTATAGCAACGCTCACGGGGGAGAATGAGGAGCTCAGAATTACAGCTCTGTGAGACCCAGCGGACATCTGGTTAACAATAGATGTTAATCCTCAGGTAGAACAAACTTTTCCTTAGTTGTGTTTTGTGCTATCCTAGTGCAGTGCTATGTCATGCAGCTGTAGCAGCAATGGAAGAAATATGGTGACAGTTACATGGTGGTGGTCTCTGGAATTAAACCTTCTGCTTGGTAGAAATTAGTAATGCCAGTGAAGCTTCAGGCAACAGTGCCAAACGGCTTTTTTTTTTTTTCTTATTGACTTACTCCTTCCAGTGCCCTCTTCCTTGGCTGCTAACTGTGCTTCTGGCTCACCGTAAATGATACAACTTTTCAAAATTCACATGCAGGAAGAAATAAGATTTTGGACACCACAATGTAGGACATAAAAAATAGTCCAGGATCAGAAATGGCGCGATGGGATCCCTCTGCAGGTACCTGCTCTGTAGCTGTACGGGCCAGCCCAGCTCAAGAAGTAACATGGCCACATTTCCTGGCAGTACCCTGGATTTAATTGACTTCAGGTTGATCAGAAGGTTTATAACCTTCACATAAATGCACCTCCACCCATGGATGGCTACACTATTGTCAAATGCTTGCACAGCATCATACTGTCACAGGGATTTATCAGCTCAAAGCCAGCTGAAGAATCTATACATAGTACTTTGTTACTCACTGCAGACAAAGGGGCCACAAAGATGATCTGAGGGCTGGAGCACCTCTCCTATGAGGAGAGGCTGAGAGAGTTGGGGTTGTTCAGCCCAGAGATGAGAAGGCTCCGGGGAGACCTTATAGCGGCCTTCCAGCACCTAAAGGGGGCCTACAGGAGAGCTGGGGAAGGACTTTTTACTAGGGCAGGTAGTGATAGGACGAGGGGGAATGGCTTCAAAGTGGAAGAAGGTAGATTTAGCCTGGATATTAGGAAGCAATTTTCACTCTGAGGGTGGTGAGGCACTGGCACAGGCTGCCCAGAGAAGTTGTGGTTGCTCCATCCCTCGAGCTCTTTAAGGCCAGGCTGGATGGGGCTTTGAGCAGTCTGGTCTAGTGGGAGGTGTCCCTGCCCATGGCAGGGGGGTTGGAACTAGATGGTTTTCAAGGTCCCTTTTAACCTAAACCATTCTATGATACTTTAGTTCACTTGTTAACATAGCTGATATTACTAGTTGGACTGATACTAATTTCCAGGGAAGCTGTTTTGCCTATGCTTAGGTTAAATTATATGCAAAGGAGACATTTGGGCTTTGCAACAAACTGACAAATAAATTTATAGTACAAAAGAATTTTTCACATGTAACAAAATAAAAAGATGCATATCATTAGAAATAATTGCACGTTTTCTTCCCCTCCTTCCAATTTCTCGAATACTCACAGTAGCTCAAAATAGAAATTTCTAATCTTTCATAAGTATAGGCTATGTGTAATTATAATAGCACCATATTCATCTATGAAATGTTTTAATAACAGAAGGTTGCAATAAGGCTTGGATAACAATAATAATTACTTAAGTGCCTCATCTTTACCTACCAGTTTAAAGACTTTCTTTGACCTGCTTTTAGATCCATGCTTTTAGGTCATTCCCTTAGATTATTCTTGGTTTGTGTGTCTTTAAATACTTAGATTTCAGTGTGGTGGATGAAATTCAGGTCAAGGCATGGGTTATGTGAGGATTAGACTCAATGTTGCCAGCTCTCTTGGGACTTTCACAGTAACTGTAAGTCCATAGGGATGCTCCTGGAGCCACTGCTTGTCCTTCTTTCCTGGGACTTGGAATAAGGAGCAGATTGCAGGTATTTCCAAGGAAAAAGAAATTGTTTCATGCCCAAATGTTAGAACTTCACTTGGCAGCCATCATAATGATGGGGTGGAAAGGAAATTGGAAAAAAAGCATAAACTCATTTTCTTGTTATGGGATTGCCTGATGCTGCTGAGGGCAGCGCTGGTGCACCTGAAGGGATGGGATTTAACACCACCTGCTTGCTAAATGGCTGAACTCAGGTCCTAGAAAATATTTATCTAAGGCTCATGCTCTCAAGCTCAGTTATTCAGTTGACCAAGGATATGTTGTTTTCAGAGTTTTCTTTTGCTTTTGAATTTTAGATGTCTGGTGTTTGTTTTAGTTGTTTGGAAGTGGGGGGTTTTGGCTAGCATGTTGCAATTTTTTTAAAATTTTTTTTTTGCTATCTCATACCTTACTCTATAATGAAAGGAAAGGTTTTGCATGAGCAAACAAGGACTGGTGGAAGCTATAGGGGTGATGTTGTTATAAAAGTACATTAGAAGCCTGAGGAATTTGTCTCTTCTCTATATTGAACATTTAATTGGAAGAGTATGATAAAATTGAAATAAATTCCAGGTTTTTTCTCCTTTCTTTTTTGTTTGCCAGCATGTCTGCTAATTTTTTAATGGATGCCATTATTTCATATTGCTCTACTACTGTTGCTCATAGTACACCCATTGTACCATATAACATGCTTAGCAAGCAAAATAGTTACCATAAAAAGTTTTTACAAATGGGCAGCATACAACAGTAGCAAGCAATCCCCAAACATCAATGCATTGTATTTTGTATTAGGCTTCAGAAAGGTCATCGGTCTACAAGAAGTAGAGAAAGCCCCTCAGTTTTCCATTTCTTGGCTTGGCATTAGCAGCCAGGCTGTCAGACCTGGCCTTTAGAGACAGATCTGACCTACGGTGAAACAGGCGCTTCAACGGGTGCCCCAACGGAGGCAGTCACTTGATAGGCAGCAGATCTGCAAGCTTCTAAAAATATTTTCTTGAGCAGCCTTTTGTGCGGGATGCTGTATTCATTTAGTCTTAGCCATCGCTTTCGTTCAGAAATACTGCTGGCCTGATTCCCTTCTCATGCTCATGTAACCCTACTGACTTTGACAGTGCTGCTCTGAACACCAGTGTCAATGAATTAAAGAGCAGATACTGTATTTCTAAATAAATGCGTGAGTCACTGCCGAAAACATTTTGATACAGGGTGGGCACTGGACCAATTTGCTCGGAGTGTGCTGGGTCGGAGCGCATTACCAGCCTCATGCTGATTCCTTCTCCAGGCATTTTAGCCGACGGAGCAATTCACCCGACAGAAACCCAAATGTCTGCCCATGCTCTTCCTCTGCAAATAGCCTCTTTGATTTCATGGAGTAAGGTGCTGAGAATTTCTCTTGGAGTCTGGTCTGCAGTGCTTCATTTGGCTAACAATAAATTAGCCTGCCACTTGGGTTATCTGCCCGCTTTGGGGAGCGCGGTACAATCAGACCCTTCTCTGCAGATTATTTTGCCTCCAGGTATGCAAATACCAGTGCAAACTGAGTACCCTGTATGGGAAGAAAAAAGATAACTGAGGCCACGCTCCTCAATGTACTACCCAGAAAACAATGGGAAACGACGCTGCTGATGTCTTCCTGACTCTTAAAATTAATGCATCTTTGTTGTCCAGCCTGTGAGCCAACAAAAAGAACCTAATTAACAGTATCGGGTTTAAAATAAAATGATTCTTAATACGGGCTTTCCTGGATTTTCCTTCGGAAAAGAAAATATTTCTTTGCTAGGAAGAAGTATAAATAGAACTTGGAAACAGTTGAAACATCTTGTGTTGTTTTGTTTTGATTTTTGCTGATCTTCATTTCAAAAATAGACAAGCTGATTTAACCAGTTTTGCTTTTAACTGACAAGAAATGCAATGTTTTTTAAGAAATGAGTGTTTTATAAAGGAAGCACTGACAAGCTGTCGCATTTCTTGGTACTGCCTGAATATCAAAACAGTTATTTTAAACGCCTGATCTACAAAAGAGTTATGTTTTGCAATCCAAAACAATAAATAATTCTTTTTAGTATGCGGTTTTATTTTTCAAGGTATTTAGCAACCTGGCGTCTTAGTGATGGCTGCACAGAAAAAGACGATTATATGTCAACAGCAGGCCTGTAGCTGTCTCTCGGTCTTGCTTTTCCCTTTTTTCCCCTCATCCCTGTGTATCTCAGATAACCCGATACATCATTATTTTTGTAACATGAGGTAGAACATATGTCACACTCCTGACCTTAAGAGTAAAATGTGCTCTTATTAGAAGTGAAAACAACTACCCAAATGCCTCTTTTTTTTTTTTTTAAACCTAGCAAAATGAGAAGCCCCAATTAATTGCCACTTTCACAACTTAATGTGAACCCAAACTCTGAACGCAGAACTAATTGAGCTTCTTTTTATATTGAATAACATGGGCTGAGCAGGAGGTGATGTCAATCCTTGATTACCATTAATAACACCATTCTAATTGCCCTGAATATCTCACTGTAGCTGTCAGCGAGGTGATGCTCGTACACATGACTAAATTTGGCATGCTCTGCAAAGCCATTGCCACCGGGACAACCAGTCTGGCCAGCAGAGTGGCAGGCGTTGTCTGGTGCTTGCAGGGAGAACGTGCTGCAGTGCTGTGCAGTGTGTGACACAGGGCGCGTGATACGAAATCACATTATGAGTGGGGACAGAGGTATGGTTATTTGTGTTTTAAGCAGATAGAGGGGCCAGATGTGGTGGCACAACCAGACTATTTTGTTAGCTGATTATCAGCATCAATAATACAGGGCAATCTGCAATAAATATTTGCTGTTTAAAAGAGTGGTTTTTTGAAGAGCCAAAGATTTCACAGATTTCAGTTTAAAATCATTTCCTCCCGAGTTCACCTGTACAGTTAAGCTGAAATGGATTAAGTTGATCTTCTTTTCTCGTTATTTGCTTTTTCCCTTTTCTTGCCAGAAGCATCACATGAATGAGGAAGCGTCATTCTGGATGAACTTTCATTATATCAGAAAGCCTGATTAGAAAGAAAAGAACAGCTGGGCTACATATTTTATGAGCTTCCTTTGAAAGAAAGCTTTCTGAGCATACTGCTGTCAGTCAGTATTTCTCTGGCTCCTTCAAGTTTCCTTTCCTTTCAACCAGCATGTCTTACTAATAGGGTATAGAGAACTTACCAGAAAAAAAGAATGTATTGAAAAACAAGGACCAATTTAATGCATACTCTTTTATTTTTTTCTCTAAAAGAGATGTCTGGTTTTCTGTCTTGACCCTGGTACTAATCTTGCACTGCTAGTTGGGAGTGTGGGTCCTTCTGCGGCTCCTGAGTCTCAGATCTGCTGGTAGATGTGTTTCCATCAAAGGACTGCTGAGGATGTATTTATGCTCAGCAAGTAAAGACTGTTGGCATCACAGGAGGGATCTTGGAATATTGTTTTGAGCCTGGCAAAATTGACTAAAATAGAGTACTAGGGCAATAATTACTTGAGGGAATGCTACTAGACCAGACTCAGGAAATGGAAGTTGGATGGCTTCCCATGGAAGAATGTTCTTCCTCGCTTTTTGACAGTGGCAACTCATTCGGTCTCCTCCATCTCAGTTCTCCCAAAAGAACAAGACTAAGGGCCCTTGTTGACTCCCTTTGTTTGCTTGTCTCAACAAGTTGTGTCGGGGGGTTTAGAATGGATGTACAGGCTGCCCCGGGAAGTGGTTGAATCACCATCTCTGGAGGTATTTAAAAGAGGGGTAGACGTGCTGCTTAAGGACCTGGTTTAGTGGTGGTTTTGGCAGTGTTAGGTTGATGGTTGGACTTGATGATCTTAAAGATCCCTTCCAACCTAGATGATTCTATGATTTTATGTCAGCCTGCATGACAGCAGCTCTGTGTGTTGTGTCCATCGTCTGTCGCCTTCCACCCCAACTCAGGCAGTTTCTTTCTCAGTTACGTTTTCATTATCAGCTACCTTCTGGAGGCTGATACCTTAAAAAAAAAAAAAAAAAAAAGAAATCTGTATATATATTTGGATAAAATAATGCCTGTGAAGAAAAAGGGAGATAGCCTGATTTGCTAAGTCGTCTTTTGTTCTGCTTGTGTTGCACAGCCCAAGGGTGGCTACGTGACAGAGATGGTAGGCATGTCTCTTCTGAGGAGCCGAGTGAACCTCATGGCATAGACAGGTAGATGGTTAAACAGGATATTTTCAAACAGAATGTCATTCAAATGTAGTCAGGAGTCAACTGCCAAAGCAGCAGAGATATCATCGCAGAGCACAGACAAGGGTGTCAAATTCGTACTCTGCTATATTCCCTTTTTAATTTTCACATGCTGATTGCATTTCTTCCATTCACAAGTAGAACATCGAGAAGTTGGCTCTAGTTATAAATACAAATTTCAAATCTTTTAGTATCTTTCAGAACATAGGCACATTGGTTTGTTTCCAGTGAATCTGGAAACCTTTCAGAAAGAAAGTAAAAGCATCTTAAAATCTCGCACCTTAAAATGTTAGGTGAAGCTGCACATCAGAGAGGGATTGAATCTTATGCGCAGAGTTTTCTATTAAGCAGCCCCTTTTCAGTACAGAAAACACAGCCAGATATTTTTAGCACACTTTCTCCTGCCCTTCCCCCCATCTTTTGAGATACAAACATTTTGGCTTGGAAGCTTAGCTGCAGAAAATACCTTCTCTGTCATATTGCCCCTAATGAGCTCTTATTTTACAGGAGCCTTATGTAGTTTGCAGTGCTAAAATTAAACGGTACAAATTCTGAATTACTTGACTCCTTAGCCAACAGCTCCCAGGTGCGCAGGATCAATGGCTGTTTTCTTTTGTTTTTAATAGAAATACAGCCGGAGACCCCAATTTCAGAAAATCAATGTGTCAGAGCTTTGTGGAAACTCCTAGTGGTTTTTCACTGAAATCTTATTAAAGATGCAGCCCAAAACAGTGAACATCATAGTCTCCATACATATTTTGTTGATATTATTGTGTTTTCATCGATTGCCCGCCACTGCGGTGGAGTTGTTGTGATGTATGGTCTTCTGCCACTTTTGCAGAGGTGGACTTCTTGACCCGAAAGACCTGTTGAGCTTTGGGGGGTGTATTTTGCAGCCTTGTACGCAACTTGACTCGTGAGCATCACCCCATCGAACTCATTGTTGGGTGAAAAGAGCAGGTTAAGAGAAAGACGCGTAAGCGGGGACAGAGAGATAAAAAGGAGGGGTAAAGAAGGATGTGAGTCATTTTCTGAGATTCCCAGAGGCGGGAGATTAGCTCATGAGACTGCTTATGTAGAGTGCGTCTGGAGGAGGCATCTTGTTGTTGTTTCACATGTATAGGGTGATGGAGTCTGAGCCTTCTTGAAGAAGGGTGTTAAATGACTTACGGAGTCTCGTTCATGAGAGGGTAAGGCACTGAGGAGATGGGAAGGAGGCAGTAGGAGGGGATTTGTGGAGAAAAGAGAGCTCTTGAACTGCAGTGAAGGATATAGGCTTATATTTGCTCTGAAGCGCCCACTCAGAAACCTAGCTTCAGATAGCACAAAACAAATACAAGATAAAAATATTTAAGATGTAAAATGGAGCATTAGTCACAATCTGATGATGTTTGGCACTGTGCTGTTGATGTGCTCCCTTAAGAATATGCTATTTTCTTCCAGACTTTCTTGTGACACAGAAGAAAACATAACATTAGGCTACTGACTTTGTCCTTGCTAACCACGTATGTACACATAACATTTTATGTAAACAGTAAGTTAACAAGGAAGGTGTTGGCTTTATGAGTATACAGAACCATTCACAAGCATGTTTTAGTTATATAAAGTATACTTTTATTTGCTTTCAGGAAAATAAGGGCAAATAAATCACATTTTCATGAAACCTTTTATTTTGCTTGATCCTGTCATAGTGAAAAGCGTTCATGTCCATCTTTAACATGCTGATCTAGAACGCAGTTCAGAAATAATCAGATTTGTGGGAAACTTTTAGTTTTGAAATTTTACTGTGACTGAATCTCTTACTTAATATTATTTTCAAGCTTGTCCTGGTTCCAGCAAGGATGGGGTTAATTTCCCCAAGGAGCCGGCAGGGGAGGCAGGCATTCCATACCACGTGACCCATACCCAGCTATAAGAGGCATTAGCCGGGAAGAGGGAGTTGGTTGCCACTCTGGGGTGGGCTGCAGCGGTGCGGGTGCAGTCAGTGCACTGCGCGGCAGTACTGTAATTGCGTTCTTATACTCCATTATCGGTGTTATTGTTTTTCTTTCTTCTTCCCTTTGGGCTGTTCTGTTAAATTACACTATTTCAGCTCAAGAGTTTTGCCTTTTTCTGCTGATTTTTCCCACGGCTGCGGGAGTCGAGTGAGCGGCTGCGTGGTTCTTTGTTGCTGGCTGAGGCCAAACCACGACAAAGCTGTATATCGTTACAGGCACAACCTAAAATGGGAGGGCAGAGGTGGCTGAATGAGTACAGCTAACGTGCTGCGAAGCAGAAATTTTGTAATGTGTGTTGGCAATATCATTAAATCTCTGATCTTCTGCCATTCAGAGCAGGGGGGGAGAATGGTTTACAGCAGCAGTTGAACAGAGATGAAGAAAAAAATGCCAGGTTAAAACTAGCTGCTACATTATTGATTATCTAGAATTTCTGACTTTTGATTTCTATAACTGAATTTTCCCACAGCTGTTTGAAAAGATTTGCTACCATGAGCAGCCACTTCTCATTATGTATTTTTTGAGAAATGCCTTCTTACAAGGAGTGTGCATACCCTAATTCCAATTTAAAATTATTTCCTTTCAAATTGATTCTATCCGCTTTGAAAATGGATTAATTGAATCCAAAATAAGGTGATCTTTTTTTCCTTGCTTTCTTTTCCTCCCCCCCTCCTAGATGGATGTCCCAACAGGAATAGTCAGTCTCTTCTCATCTCAGCCTCCAACTTCTCCAAATTAATGCAGTTCTGATCAAGAATTTGGTGGCATCGGAGTTTCCATGGTTGAAAGGAAGTCAAGACAAAAGCAGCATCTTTTACACTGTAAAAGGTACATGACCTCACTTTGTTTTACAACAATCGAAGTAGGACTTCAGGTGTTAAGGATTTGAAAAACACACTGCGTTGGCAGAAAGATGAACTAACACTTTTGTGTGATTCTGTTAATCTATGTTTTTCCATAATTTAATACAGCAATCAGACAAGAGACTTTCAAAACAATGCCTATTTGTAAAGTAACGTATTTAGTTTTCTTTTGACTCACAAGATTAGAGAGCATTAGAAAGCTCATTCGCCATTAGCTTTGTTCCAGTTTCTTCCAGTAATGTTAAAAATAACAAAACCCCGAAGCCCCAAGCCTGTTCCTGTTTAAAAATATTGCTGGTGGTCATCAGCTAGTACTTCAGGGGTTTTCTTCATTAAAATATTTTAATAGAGCCCCAAATAATTATTTTCAAGAGTGTCTGAAGGGCGCTAGAGATCAGTAGCAAACAATAAATTAACTGGAAAAGAATTTAACATAATGTCACACAGTGCAAATAATGGTATGAGTTACACTGACTGTAATTACCATTTAAAGAAGAAAACTGGGATTTGCATAGTCTTCTAATAGGCTAAGTTCTCCTCTTAGAAACAGATCAAGCCTGAGAAACAGAAAGGTTCTTCCTTCCTTTATAAAGACTCCCTCTCCTGCCCTGCCTCGCCTCCGAAACCTGCAACAAACTGGTTTATTCATAAATGTGTTGTCAAAATGCCCAGTGTCTCCGTACTGCCCTGATTGTCACGCAGAAACGTGGCCCTGTGTTAGAAGGTCAAGGCTCCGCTATGCCCTGTGGACATCTCACTCTCACGCTGAAGAAGATCCAGACATCTCCCCTCCCTTGTTGCTGGTCCCCTTCTCAGCTGAACTGGAGGAGAGGCTTCAGCCATGGGGAGAAAGTGAGCAGCGAGGAGTTTGGTCTCTCTGCCTTCAGCATTAGCATAAAAATTACACAGAAATAAAAGTATCTACAGCATTACAAATGCATACTAATTATACAAGAATAGATCGCAGATGTTTTCTCATGATGAATGGCAGCTCACGCTGCAAAGATACTAATTGGTTTTAGTGGTAGCACTTTGGAGGGTCCCGAAGTGCTCCCTGTACAGAAATACTAATGAGAGTCACTTTAAAATGTATATCCAAGTTTCTTTTTGGAACCTCTTAAGATGATAAATAGATACATTGATTGTTTTTTCTTGAAAATACTGTATTAGTATGGAAATGTGACCACAACAGCCACAACTGAGCGATTATAAAACTGCTACTAGTAAGGTAGGGTTAGGGTAAGGTTCAAGTCTGTAAGCTGGCCCAATCACCAGTAGCAGACTTCGTTTCTGAAGGCATGCTTGTTCTGTTTGCATCTACTAGGCAATCATGGAGATGATTTTTGGCCTAATGCATCAGTTCATGAAATTGCCTATAGATGTCTGCAAGGGTATGTTAGGAAAAGACCAAGCTCACGCCTTCAGCAGGCAATCCTCTAGGCATATGGGTTGGGATTTTGCTCCAAAGTTCACCTAGGAGGCATCTGATTTTTGTTTGTTTGTTTGTTTTTTTAATAGTACATACCTAACCTTCTTAAGAACAAAGGTATTTTTTTCTGACGTGGGTGATACTGCATATTGTGATGTGTCCCAGTCACATTGCAGTTCAGTTAAACAGGAGCAGTGATGAGCTTGATATGGAAATGCTTTTGCCATAAGTGAAAGGAAAGCTTCAGCATTAGTTTATCTAGGGTGAAAATGGAAAACGTGAAAGCTGCATGTCATTTAATTCTGAAAAATGACCTGACCAGATGTCAAAATTATTAAGAAGCAGCATGACAGCCCTTGGATGCCAACCCTTGAAAAAAAGACAAGCAAGACAAGGAGATACTGAAATATGCAGACTGAAACTAAACTCTGAGTGTGTGTGTATTTTCTTAAAGGTACTATGAAAGTCTGTCTATAAATACAGGCTTAATCATTTGCTTCCAGCAGTGAGAAATACTAGTTGAAGTTTGCCAAATTATGGGGAGCTGGAAAATTTCAACCTGTAATTTTGATGATCTGTTCTTCTAGTTTTGTCTCAGGAAGGCTATCTTGGGTATATCCCCCAGAGATGATTTATAAAATGAATACACTGTTTTAAAGGGCTTTAATAGAGGAGAGTTTTGTTTGCCCATTCCTTGCTCTGTCCCTTTCTCTTCCCTAACAAAGCACGTTGGTTGCGTAGGATGGAGCGGGGATGGGTAAGCATGTGCAAAGGCTTCACTGAGTGTCATGTCACTGATAGTCAGGGTCTGAATGGGACCCCAAAAAAGAGCTCCTGTACTTTCTTATCCCACGTGTAGGTTATGTATGGTCCCTGGCAATCTCACCCGTAATGTTGGCAGTGGAAACTAGATAAATAATTTGAAGATAATACTTACTGTTCTATTCAGAAAATATTTGGGTTTGTTTTTTTTTTTTTTTTTTTTGATTTGCAAAACACTTTATATCCATTTCTCATAAACTCCACCTTTTGCAGATAGGGTGCCGCAAGCAGATGTTTATCGAACACTGAGGAAAAAGCAGGAATAAGCATGTAAGTACTTATATCCTCTATTTGGAATTGAATCTCTACTTTGTGAAAGAACAACAGACTGGTTGAACACTGAGTTGTTCTGCAGTGCTGCTGTTCATTCTATTTCTATTCTAGGAAAACTGATAAAATATGCTGGTTTATATCTGCTGTCCTATTTTTAATTGTTTCTTTGTGTAATCACATCTTCATTGATTGGTAAAAACGTGAATCTTGCATTTTTCTGCAAAGGATAATTGATTTTCACCATTTATTTCTGAAGCAAAAAAGTTACAAACTCATTTTCATTAAAACTTTTTATAAACTATTTTATTCTTTCCTACTGAAAGTTAATTAAGAGCAACATTAATTTTTTTAAGCATCTCCTAGCTGTAGCATTTAATTTATGAATTATAATTACAGTATTTAGCATCTTTCATCACTGATGTCAGTCATCAGCTTCAGGAACCTACAAGTTCAATATAGTCTAACGTTTGAAAGTTATATCCAGAAATCGTATATCAAAGTTTCTATAAAAAGAAAAAGGAAATAATATATGGTAATAACATATTCAGCGTGAGAAATCTGTCAAAGGAACAGAATTTTTGAAGTAATGTTACCATTTGCTTGGAGGAACCTATCAGTTCCTCCGGGCTTTCCTTTGGGCCTGGTTCTGCCAATGTTACTTGATTCAGATCTTGCTAGTACTAATGTAAATCTCCATTAACTTTAGTCAAGATTAACTGCGTATACTGATAAAGACAGAAGTTAAGTTAGATACCGTGCAAGAGCCTAGGCCTCTTCAGGAGAGGAGGGAGAGCAGTTATGGTAATGCACAAGATGACACCTTGCTAATATAGGTTTTGAGCTCATGTCCAGCCAGCTGAAACCATGGAGAGAGGACCTTCTGTCTGTCTGTCTGTCATCCTGTGACTTTACCCGTGATAGTTACCTCACACACTAAGGAACGAAGGGAAAGGAGCAGACTCCCGATTTTTAGTACAGAGTTTCTTGAAGCAGCAATGTTTAAGGGACTAGAGAAGGAAAGATGTTGAAACAGGGCAAGATTAGACAGCTTTTTCAAAGTGTGAAACTTGACCTATAAGCTTTTTCATCCTATTTTCTCTCCCTGCCCTGCTGAGGAGGGGGAGTGAGAGAGCGGCTGGGTGGGCATCTGGCTGCTGGCCAATCCACCACACGTAGGAAAGAAGAGTCCCAGCTAATCTGCACCTGTTCTTCGTATCTTTATGTGATGAGCGTACATGCTGATCTAATTGATGGGGGTCCATCTGCAGAACCAGGTCCCGTTCTATGCTAGCTGGGAGTCATGATCTCTGTCCTCGCTCCGCTGCTGGGCAATGGAACATCCCTGCCTCCCCCTCCTCTCATCCCATCTGTCCTAGGCCACTGTCCTCCCAGCCCTTACGGTTTCTGTCACCTGCTTACCTCTCTCATCCAGCCCCCGCTGCTCAGATCCGCGTCTCCATTCTCTCTTGGGTGTCTGTTGCTGTGGGCTTTGGGCTGGAAGGGAGGATGAAGCACAGAGTACAACCTACCCACCCACACAGCCTTTCCTGCTCCTTCCTGCCTCTCTGAAGCTCTCCTTCTGGGTCTTATGGCATGGCTGCTGCTCTTTCGCACCTTGACTTTGAGAGAGAGCACCCATGGGCCTGCAATCCGCCCCTCTCTCTGCCATGCTCCTGCAGCACGGTGTTTGTGCCCGGGATCAGCAGGGTTGCCGTGCAGAAAGGGTGTGCTGGGAACGGGCCCCAGCAGCCACAGCACTGGAAGCTCCTCTTAACGGAGGCGTACCTTGCTAGTGGGAATCGGGGATCTGGCTTGCCCTCCAACGTAATTCAGGTAGTGGGATTTTGTCCAGAAAGGGCCTGGGAACATGTGCTTCACAGCAGCAGATTTCCCAGGAAAACAATAATCTTGAGGAAACCCAGAGTCAGAGAACCTGCGACTTTCTTTAGTAATGTATTATAATGGTAATTAATCTCACTGTTAAAAGGTGTGCCTTTCATTTTAATGTGTCTGGCTTTAACTTCCACTTTCTTGTCCTTTTTATGATTTTTTCGTATCTTGCTATCTCTCATTTTCATCAGTAGACCAACACCATCCTTTAGCAGAAGTTATCACTATCAACAGTAAAATAAGCGTTTGATTTTCCATAAGCAAAATAATAAAAGAAGCAGCCATTTATGTAATGTTAATACAGCACTTAGATCAAGATCCTCGAAAGTGCTAGAGAGCATTAAATGCCACAATAAAAAGAAATATGTTTTTTTTCCAAGAGAAAAAAAGAAAATACATCTTGTACCAGGTAACTAATATCAGCTTGGAAGCGATTCAAAGGCTAATGTTGGAAATACAGTGCAAGAATTAATTTCAGGACAAAATCCACAAACCGTCATTCTTTTCATGATTCTTTTGAAAAAGAACATAAGAAAGCCGAGATCTTCCTTCAGATTAAAATTATATAAAAATGAGAAAAATCCAGGGTGAATTCATAGCTGACAAATTTAACACTGTCTGTACATCTACTGAAAAAGCTAACATATAATTTCACACAAGGATTTGGAGTAGATATGGAGGATCAGACGCGTGACTTGGGCAGGCAAGGCAACATTCAATGTTTAGCAGTGATTATCTTTAGGAAGAAGAGCTCATGGATGGAAAGGTGTATGTGGAGGTAAAGGGGGCAGGTTGTAGATAGAAGACTGGCAAGGTCGGAGGAATCTGTGTACAAGTGAAAGGGTATGCATATGTATGCATAGAAAAGACAAGATAAAAAGAAGAGCTAAGCGTACATCAAAGTTGCCTAAAGTCAATTCCTGTCAAACCAGCTTCTCAAGTAGAAGGAAAATGTCCAGGCAGCTTTAGTCTCCCCAAGCACCAACAGGACCCACCAAATAAAGCAGCAAAGACATTTTAATTGTCACAATTTTTGGTTTCAGTTTGCCCTCCAAATGTATATCAAGCTATTTCAGCTCCTTGTCATCTGCATGTCAGGACAGATATTTCAGAACTCCAGAATCAAAATGTTAATTTGCACAGAAATCCTGACTTCACCATGAAGAGGTTAGAGGGAAGACAAGAGGCTTTATGACTGTTCAAGTAGGCCTGACATAAATTTGGAACGGGTTGGTGATGTTGTCTCACGGCCAGCAGGTACCCAGGACACCTAATTCTCTTCTCACCTCTGTCACTTCTGCTGCCAGATGGGGGATAAATCATTTCACTCTTTGTGCCTCAGTTCCCTACCTGCTAATTGGTATTAGAAAAAATGGGGGATGGTGGGGAGATAAAAAGGAAAAAGAAGGTATAAAGAAATGGAAAAGGGCTATTTGATCGTCTTTGAAAAGTACTTTGACAGCCCTGATGACCTAGGTAGGATGGTGATGATGACAGTGGTGAATGCAATGCAATCCCCAACGTTATCTTAGTGCCGAACGTTATCTCAATGCGTGGAAGAGTCCTCTGGTTTCAGATCCGCACTCTCATTTCTAATAGCAAATAACCACCAGAAGACTAATCTATGGTAATGGGGCACTGTGAAGTAATAGATGCCACTATGTTTGTGTGTGTCTTTGAAGTAGTCTACAAAAATTGACATGCCTGTGGTTTCCATTTGGAGGTTTACATTGCAGAACAAACAGCATGGGAACTCTGTTGCCCTCTCCTAAATCACAGAATCACAGAATTATCAGAGTTGGAACGGACCTCTAGAGATCATCTAGCCCAACTCCCCTGCTAAAGCAGGAGTGCCCAGAGCACATTACTCAGGACTGCATCCAGGCGGGTCTTGAAAATCTCCAGGGAAGGGGACTCCACAACCTCCCTGGGCAGCCTGTGCCAGTGCTCTGTCACCCTCACCGTAAAGAAGTGTTTCCGTGTACTTGAACGGAACTTCCTGTGTTCTAACTTGTGCCCATTGCCCCTCGTCCTGTCACTGGGAACCATTGAGAAGAGCCTGGCTCCATCCTCCTTCAACCCACCCTTTAGATACTTGTACGCCATAATAAGGTCTCCCCTCAGCCTTCTCTTCTCCAGGCTAAAGAGTCCCAGCTCTCTCAGCCTTTCCTCATAAGGGAGATGCTCCAAGCCCTTAATCATCTTAGTTGCCCTTCGCTGGACTCGCTCCAGCAGTTCCCTGTCCCTCTTGAACTGGGGAGCCCAAAACTGGACACAGTATTCCAGTTGTGGCCTCACCAGTGCAGAGTAGAGGGGGAGAATGACCTCCCTCGACCTACTGGCCACACTCTTCCCTATGCAGCCCAGTATTCCATTGGCCTTTTTGGCAACAAGGGCACACTGCTGGGCCATGGATAATTTACTGTCTACCATGACCCCCAGATCCTTCTCCTCCGAGCTACTTCCCAGCAGGTCCGCCCCTAACCTATACTGGTGCCTAGCATTCTTCCTCCCCAGGTGCAGGACCTTGCACTTGCTAAATGGGTCAAACTTTACAAGGTCCAAACAGTTGGATTCAGTTGGGCATTGACGGACAGGAAACTTCTTTCTCATGAAAAAAATATGAGCTTTGTGCTTGTTACTCTCAGTGCTGCTGATTGCTGGGATGCTGGGTTCCAAAATCTGTGTTTGGCAGCATCCTGATTGGCAGCTGTGGTGGTGCAGCGCTGTGTCACAGGGTGGGTAAAATCAGGTTTTAATTTGCATTGTAAAAAAAAAAAAAAATCATCGCTTGTCCTCAGACAATCTCAACGATGTTTTGTCAGACGCAAATTAGGTTCAAGAAGCTGTCTATGACCCAAATTCAAAATTCCAGTGCTGGGTCTATTCCAGTGAACTGAATTTGAAACTTTAGAGCTGTGGTTCTGTGTTGGACACATACTCAGAACCCGTGGTGGCATAGGGAAATACAAACCAAGTTACTATACTAGCAAAAGTGAATGGAAGAAAATAGAAATAGAAAACAATACTTAAAAAAGGCAGATCATCTGAATTATTTGTCTGAAAAACGATGAGTCTGTGAACATGGTGCCAGTCAGAACCATGCTTACAAAATAGCACAACCTTTCTTTTCCTCACCCTATATCTGGGTTCTTGAGTACATCCTGACCGTTACATTTTGATGGGCCTAATACTGCATGTCTGTGGTCTTGTCTGAATTGAGCAAGAGAGTTCTTCCAGACTGCTCTGAGTGTCCTCCAGAGCAATATAGCTATGTCAGCCCAAAGCAGAATCTGTGTCAGCTAGTGCTGGCAACTGACAGGTCTTATTAGTGTGTGTGGGGGATAGTGTTAACGTGCCTGTGCTGCTTTTGTCTCTGGGAGAGCATCTCCTCGTGGCATTGCTCTTGGTGATGTGGATTCAACATCTCATATGGTTGCTAGTAGAAGAATGTCTCTGAGTGGGATAAACATACCCAGAATATAGAGGTATGGAGAGAGTGTTTTATGTCTTCTTTCTATAGTCTTTAAAATATGTTGGACAGGTTATTGTGGAGTTATTTTCATTTCAATAAGAAGGCGATGAGCTTACAGATAGATACGTGGGGATATGTATGTCAGTGTGTTGAACCAGAACTCCAGAATCCTGATGTTGAGTTGCTTTGCCCAAATGTTTGGGTTTTTTTTTGTGTACGTGCTCCTTAAATTACCCTTGGCTGTAACATCATGTTTTTGTTAAGGCCATACAGTTTGAGAGGAGAAGGCATAAAGAGCTTCTGTCTCCTCTAGCCCCCATAAGAATGGTCGTGACTTAGCCCAGTGACCTACGTGTAAGAAACCTACATCCAGGTAAACCTGAGACTGACCCTCTTTAAACCTTAGCACGTGGCCTCCTGAATTCAGGGAGTTTTTGAGCTCCTCCTAGTCAGAAGCAGCTGGGGATGGTAGGGTAACTAATAGCTTCTGTGCCCATAACACTTTTGGGATTCAGGCGCCAAAAATATAAGGTATTTATCCCCCCCTTGAAGAGAAATACTGTTTTGTGCTCTCCATTGTGTTGTGTGCCATTCAAGGATGCGCCCTCTTCGCACTCTGCTTTTTGCCCAGACCCTAATGTAGGGTTAAGCAAAATGCCAGTGGAGCCCTTGGTAATTCACCAAATAAAAAGGAAATGTAAATATTACGATGGTGTGAACGCTAAGTAGTAATGCACCTAATAAAATGTTTGGTGGTGGAGCTCTCTCACTTGCCAGCAAATGCCATGACCCATATTATTCAGTGTATATTAAACAAGCTGTCACCTAAGCGTATTTGTGAAAAATAATACTGGACGAAAACTGCATTTCGGGTATTTTGAATGTCTGCAGCATTTAATGCCTGCTTGCTGTATTTGCCAGAGCCAGCATAACATCAGTGTACTAGACTCCAAGGACAGTGTCCTCCTGTCAGTTAAGGCACCTATATATTGTCAGCTCACAGCGCATCGTGAATGTAGATTCTCCCATAATTTATAAGTATTTTGCAGCCTAGCAAGCTCACAGTTTCTGAGCTCTTAAGTACATCCTAAAACGCACACTGATAATTGTCCGTGAAATAATCAACGACTTTAAAGTATTAATTTCTGGGGGGAAAACCTAACAATCTGTGGGCAGGAAGACATGGAAACTTTCCATCCTCTCCCTTTCCAAACCCCAACAATGTAGGGAAAAAAGGCGTGAGATTTGGAATAGACTATAAGACTTTTTTACGTGCAGACTCCTCACTCAAATTCAATTTAGGCTACCAGTTGGGGAAGGTAATTAGCTGACAGCTATTCTGTGACCTGCATAGGAAAAATTAGCTAATGAGTGCGGTCCATTTTCATCTTAGCAGACAGGTACCTGCATTTCATCTGTAACGAATCAGTGCCTGCCCGGTTGGTCCTGCAGCAGCCAAGGACATCCCAGCCACGGACACAGAACTCACCCCAAGGTGCTGACACACACACGCATACGAGGTCATTGGAAGAACGAAGGAGAAACTCTGCACCTCTTCCAGGGATGCGGGTCCTTCCATGAGCGTGACACCTGGTTTTAAAAATGTGAGAGGGAGGTAAGGATGGCGGATGGCACTGATGAATAAATCTGTTGCCTGGGAGTAGGGTCCTTGTGTGTCACTCACTGCTACCCTGACCTGTCCTGTGAGCCAGAGCAGTGCTTGAGGGAGGTGAAATCTATTTCATCTTCCCTGCTGGGAAGGCCTGAACCAGGAGGAGGGTCTTCACCTTGAACCACTACTTAGTGGGGGAAGCTGTAAGGCAAGCCCTCATTTCAGGGCTGCAAAATCAGACGGTGGTTCCATAATATTCTCCCTGCAAGACCTTTCACTTAACAGTCTTTAGACTCAGTTTTCTGTCTTTGCATTTCAACAGTGCTGTTTTCCTTTCCCCATCCTCTCTCATCTCTGACTGCAGATTCCTGGCACAGAAGTCCCCGTCCCCCTCTGCGTTTACTTTTTATTACAAATGGGTGGAAGCAATGTTGGCTCAGCTATGTTAAAGAAGTCTTTTCTGTCCCCAACTTTGTGGCGTTTGATCTTTTCTGTTATTTTTGAGCTACGGTTCTTCACAAAAGTAAGTTCTTTATTTGATTTTTTCTTTGCTTTAATTCATACTGTGTGCAAGTACAGATATAATGTGGTCATGTTGACTTCATGTCAGGCGGGTAGACAATTCCTAATTTTATTCCCCACTATTTCTCCCCATCAAATCCATCTCAATTTCTATTCCATATCTTCCCAGAGCCACTCAAAGGCATCGTTACTGGAGAACTGTCTTTGATCACTTGAAACAGACTTAAATACTTTTTCAGTGAATAGGCAGACATTACTTCATATCTCAATAAAGTAAGTGCTGGTCTGACATTTAAATGTCATTTTGACACACTCCTGACCTATATGTCTTTGTTCCTATGAAAAGCTTCAAGGCTGATGTCATATTTAAAAGTATTTAAATCAATCTTAAAGGGAAAAAAAAAGAACAATTGTATGACACATTCTTGGGACAACTGTTTTTTATAAGCACAGAGAAGTGGTGATTCTTGTTCAGCATTAGTATTTAATAAAGATTACAGAATACATCTCAGCAGATATGAAATTCACTTGAACTTTGCAAGCCCAAATATTTGCTTGGGGCAGGGGGGGAGTAATTTCCCAAACCCAGGAGTGAACTTCTGTAGTGCTATACATATTCTTTGAGTAGACAAAAAATTCTTTTTCTTTCCTTGTATCAGAAACTAATGAAAACATCATCACAAATATCTCGCATCCCATGAAGTCACGTAAAAAAACCTTTTTGAATTCAGTAGAATTTGGCTCATCTTAGGACAAATCAGTAATTCCAACTGGGAGACAAGCAAGTCTGTGAGGGATATCTAAGATCTGATCTAATCTCTGGATCGATCTGTCCAGAGATACAACTAGAGAAGTTTTCAGGATTAGGGTCTGCACTTT
The DNA here is from genome assembly GCF_965231255.1 of Vanellus vanellus. Classification (NCBI taxonomy): domain Eukaryota; kingdom Metazoa; phylum Chordata; class Aves; order Charadriiformes; family Charadriidae; genus Vanellus; species Vanellus vanellus. Next base: position 16,452,449 of record NC_138907.1, read on the forward strand.
TTTACAAAGGGAAGAAGGACAACTGAAACTGTAGCAAAAGGAAGAGTTCCAGAGGTGAAGCCTGATTACTACCTGGAAGCAAAAAGAAAACAGTAAAGACCACTTTTTGTTCACTTTAGTAGGATAGCATGAAAAAAAGCATTTATTTGTGTTTGCCTGTAATCCTTTAAAAAAACAAGAAAGAAATGTTTAAATACATGAACAGCTATATAAGTAATACTGTCATTATTCCAGTCATTTCCAGATTACATAGGAGTAAATATACATGGCAGTAATCTTTAAACATTTATCTCCTACTAGGCTGTGTACTTTATCTCCTATCTTTGCAACATCATTCGCAATCTTCTTCTTCCTGCTTGTCATCCAATTGGCAAGTTTTACATTCGGTATGTGTCGGCAGGGAAGATTTGCATTTTGAGGCAAAAGCCAATTTAAGTGCGATACAGCTTTCTAAAAGACTTGGCTCATTTTCCTAACCCATGAGGGTATGAAACGAGATAAAAATAGCTTGGTTTGCCTGTTTCTCTGAAAACGCCCTTGACCAGTAAGACACATCCAGTAGTTCTTAGCTGTTCTTCTTTTCCTTCCGAACTCAGGAAAACAGGCTGGTGTGGACATGTTTAAAAAAAATGTTCTCTTGAAAAATCTTTCTTTTCCATAAAAGTTGGAAAACATCATTACGCACTTGAGGCTGGAGGAAGGTCTGTTGGAAGGTTTATATCATTAAGTGTTATTTTATTCTGCTCTAGGATGCCAGGTCTGGAGGGGAGATACTTGTAGCTGAGCTTCTCACTAAGGTCCGATCAAACATTAAAGGCTCATGCAACTGCTCTGGCTCCAGTGTTGCTCCTTGAGATGCTGTGAAGTGGCCCCTGAGATTTCCCCGGCACATGAGGCAAGTTAATTGATGGAGAAGCACACGTTATGCTGTGTCCATACGCCACAGTTTGCAGAGGGAGTATGCGCAGTTTGCATGGGAGAAATGATCAAAGCATCTGTATGTCCTAGTAACCTCGTGTAACCAAAACCAGGTTGTTACAACCCAGTGGTGTCGACACACAGCAGCTGGGAGTTCACGCAATGTAAGGTAGTGTGATTTGGGAAGTACCTGTAGGTCTGACCAAGCGAGGAGGGAGGTGGGATCTCCCGCACTCCTGAAATAGCAAACATGTGTCTACACAAACTCAGGTGCTGTTGGAAAGTTTAGCTGGAATATTCTATGTTTATTCAAACCTATGTACCAAAGTAGTATTTTCATCGCAGGGCACGTGTGGAGAGTAGTTTCAGGTTGGTGCTGTTAATGACAAAGAAAACCCCAGTGTGGGGTGTTTGCAAATAAAAACCGCTGAGGAAGCGCACAAAGCACAACAAAAAGTCTTGCATATGAAACAAAAGAAATCAGTGTGCAGAATGTGTATGAAGGAGTAATTTACATGTTTATGAGAGCCTATAAACTTTTTTATTGTATAAAAATAGGTTTTCAGCTTGTCTGCCTCTGAATAAGTCTTAAATAATAAAATTTATTTTGGATGACTGATTATAGGACTCCAACCCAGGCAGTTTAAATCACATCTCCTGTCTACTTTAAGAAACAAAATGATTTTCTAGCTTTGACATCATGTATCATGTTAAGTTTGAGCCTTAATGTAGTGGGGCCCAATTCTGGTAGCCTAGCGCGTAGCCACGAGGTCTTTATTTTGAGCGTCATTAGAGCAGCCTCAAGTATGACAGTATAAAGCTGTTATCCAGGAATAGCAAGATACTGATGGTCACCCGGTAAACATATTTGGTTATGGCTTGCGAGCAGGATGGCAGATGAGGACATTGTCGCTGTATGCTCACAGAGATCCCTTCTCTTTACTACCAGGAACATTTGCAGGAAATTCCTATTTTCCTTGTTTCTCAAACTCTCCCTAGCTTAACTGGCGGGCTGCAACCCAGGGGCAGTCTTTTCAAGGATACAGGTAACAAGAAGGGCTGTGCAGGCATATCCATATAATTGTAAAGGTAGATTACATTTTGTTATTATCTCTAGGCCCTGTCAGATTATTTGGTAAGCCTGTTTTTATTAGTGTATTTATAATGGACGGTGAAAGGCAGCTTGGATAAGTTTTCCATCCTGGTGCAATATTGCAAATTAAGATGTGCTTAATTTTTTATGCACTATAAATGCAATATTTTTAATACCAAGAATGTCACAACATTTTTTGGTATTCTTTTTCTGTTTGAAACAACTAAAATGAGGTGTGATAGCTCTTTATTTTCCCATTTAGGAGGAAACGCAGGCACCAATACATCTCCCTAAGAGACTGGCAAAAAAAACCTATGTACCCAAAGACCTGATTACTGAGCAGTCCTTCTTCTCTTTCCATTCTGGACATGTTTCCATGCTGCAGAGTCCCTCAAACTGCCATCTCACTTCACGCTCGTCGGCCTCAGACTGGAACTGAAGGGGAATGATGATTCCTCTCCCTGAGGACACTGACATTAGCAACAAGCAGTCAGTCATAAAGGATGCAACCAGAAAGGCAGAGGGGGAAAATGACAGCGGCACTTCCTAAATACTAAAGGAACTATTCTAAGACCGAAGCAGAAGTATGTGTTGACAATTTTAGAAGATGAATGGCTACTTATAGTCAGTTCCTTTTAGAGAAAAGATTATTTTTCACAATTATTTGTGTAGTATTTAAATTTTTGTTTATTTGCTTTTTTTCTTTTTTCCTAATTCCTCTTCCCCCCTTTACTATGGTACTTGAGATTGGCTACACCGGTTCTTCTATGCTTTTATTCTGCTTTTTCATTTGTTGTCCAAACTTCTTCCAGTTCCTTAGGAGAAAAGAGCATCACCTAGGCATTGCTAGCTTTTATGCTTGCTTTATACCACTTGCTTCATCTGAGCGTCCATTTAATATAGGCACTTCTTGGGTAAATGCCAATTACTCATTTCTTTATATTTCAATCGTGAATATATTTGAGACACATCAGGCCCGAAGTTAACTATCTGCCATCTGATTCCATTCAGGGAAGGAAGCAGCCTACGCATTAATTCAGTTAAGAGCCAGTCACATCCACTTGCTGCTTCATGTAGCCATGCATTGGATTTGATTGTGTATTATTATTTTGCATCTATTTTGGTTTATTTCAGGATTACACAGTGAATGAGTTACTTTATTTTTTTAGTTTTCCAGGTTAAATGTTCCAAGTAAACTGTCATGGTTCTCTTTGTATGCAGGGAGCACATCAGCTGCAGTTCCTCGTACTGGGGATACTAATTTTTCAAGGAATTTATTACCATCACAAAATGCTATGAGTATAAAATTGAGATACGACTGCAGTAAGAGTAATCTTAATGTTTTCTTGGCTAATGTAAAGACAAGTCTTAAAGGAGGGAAAATTTACTTTTGCTTTCCATTTGCAATCTCCAGGCACATTCAGTGATTTTAAAATTATCCGGGGCTGTTTAAATGAAGTAGTAGCTTGTGTTCTTCAGAAATAGCTCTTGACACATTATCTTGCTGGTGAAGCCTGTGTACTTAATGAGTCAAAGGGAACCGTTTTCCAAAAACCTCAGATACTTTGCATGGATATTCATCATTATCATTATCACCAGTCATCCTAGTGAACACCAGGAAAGCTGCATATTAGTCACTGTGAAAGGTGCTAGGTTGAACTATACATCACTGCTACCTTCTAATAGACTTTGAAACAGGATAGCACGATTTACATTTTTTCACATTTTGGAAAAGCAGATGAAGGCGCTTTTTCAAGTCCACAAGCATACAACCTGCCAAATTAGCACTGATTCTTTGCCAGTTCATTACGGTGGGTATGAAGGAACCTTTAGGTAGGGAACGTGTTGTCCTTTCTTGCACACAGGAGTCATGGGTTGGGGATTGTGATTGCTACCCCCCTGAAGCATTTAGCAGCCCCACCTGGAGGACCCGATGAGACTATTTAGCAGCATTGCAGTAGAGTGAAGGAGCTTTAGTGGCAGTTCCCCAGCCTACCCAAAGACACGTTGCAACATGCTTCTCCCTGAACCACCTAGATGCTGTAGACCTACTGCCTGTGAGTGTCCTAGGCACGGTAGCTCTGCCAATCCATGCAGCACCGAGGGCATCATTTTTCTTTGCTATTTCTGCTGCTGCAGTAGTTGGTAATTGGCATGGTACAGGAGCCAGTGCAAACAGCAAAAGAGAAGATAATAAACGTCCTTGGCCATAGAGCCTCCCCTCGGTAAGCTGCTCCCTCAAAGTGAAGGTATCTGCTCATTACAAGTCTGTTGAAATACTGATCCGAATTAGCAGAGAAGTTCTCAGTTGTTTTGGGGGAAATAGGACAAATCCTGGAGTCCCTGAATGAGCAGGACTGTAAAAGTTTAAGGGCAAGCCCAGAAACTCGGTTCCTGGGGTTCCTCACATTCTTAAATGGAGAGATTTAAATGTGTCATCACCTCCGGCACATCAAATACGAGAAACCTTCTCCATACAAATAAAGCACTTTCTTTAAAGGTTTTTCTAAATTGGGTCCTAGAAGCATAGTGGATCTCCATTCAAACCTATATTTTTCCCCTTGATTCTTGATACCATTATATCCAGATATTATCAGAGAGGGGTTTTGTAGTGGTCACGCGTGAGTCGTTTTGAATTAAATTTGGAAGAGTTTGATGCTCAGAAAACAATTATTCAAATAATCTATCATCCTTTGCTAATTTGATTGAATTTTCTTGGCTATAGTTCAGGTAGATAGCCTCAAAAGGTAAAAGTGATAGGCTCAATGAAGATAAAATAGTTTAAAAATATGCTGTCAGGCATCCGAAAAATCGTAAGTGATGATGTCAAAAACCAGTAGATATTCTGTATTCTTGATTAATTTGGAGCTTATAAAAACATTTATAAGAAATTTTTCAAACTATCATACATTACTACAACACCATTACAGATACATGTGATTTTCATTTTCACAAGCTCCAATACCATTACACCTACCTGTACTGATTTTATAAACTGAATAAACACCACTAAAGTCTTGCTCACCTGCTGGAGAATTAGAAGAGGTGATTATCCTTTGGTTAATATTCACAGTAGCCATATCATCATTGTGCTAAAGTTATTGTTACTGCAGTCATATGTTACTGCTGTAATGCAGTAGGACTCCTGAATAGTGTGGATGGAGCTTAGTGAATGATCAACCCCTGATTATTCAGCCTCTCCCTAGCCACCTTCTCTGCACGGGGACTAATAGGACTAAGAGCCCTCTATTTGGGTCACACTTTCTGCAACTATGTAGGTCAAGTCACAGCTGCCTTTCATGTATATTGACTAGGCTTTGTTTTGTTGTTTTTGGGGGAGGAATTGTTTCTTTAAAAGTTCAAGTTTTGGTTTAACCAGCCAAGTGACAAACACCGATTCTCAGAACTAATCCCTCTGAGACTGTAATCATATCGTTGGCTTAAGAGTAAAAAAGATAGGACTGGAAAATGAATATTTATAAAATCTGACCCAGAAATCTGACCAGAATGCTGACTGCTCGTGCAAAACAAGTCATCTCCCTTTACTACTTACTGCTCTGGCTTCCTCCCTAACACTCAGAATGTTTCTTCCATCTGTTTTACTTCACGACTTCTTGCTATATTAACCATAGTTCTCCGCTATGCAGTGAAAAGTGAGAACTTCCCTTGGCATCCTGTCTTCATACCGTTCTTGCTGAATTCAGTCTCAGTGGTTCGCACTGGCTAGATTCACGCGTAACATCTAGTTGTGAGTAGTCATCTAATAAACAATTTATATGTACCTCAGTGATATCAGCATCAGGTCAAGCTTCTTACCTTTGCTACATGGATTAAAGAAGTAGTTTTGGAAGAAAACAGATTCAGAAATGATAGCGAAGCCCTTCTCTGTGATGCTACAAGAAGTAATTTTTGCAATCTGGTAGTAGGGTGGAAGAAATAATGTACGTGAAGAAGAGAAAGTTATCAGGAGACACTAATGATGATGGTATTAGTTAGCTGCAACTCCTTATGAGAAAATTCTGCGGTCTGGGATTCTCTTAACTATTGAAACATAGTGTCAGTGAGACTGATATACTGTAATCACTTAAACCCTCTACCGTAACCACCCTATTGTACTTTTTGCCAATATTAGAGCTTCTAAATATGTAAGAAGAAAGCAATCAAGTCTAAACAAAGTTTTTAATGAACTCTTCTTATATGGACAATAAATATAAGGTGGCAGTGCAATGATTCAGTGTGGCTTGGAAGGGGGTACATCCTTTTATTACTGGGGCAATAATGCAAAGCCAAAGGCAAGAAAGGAACAAAAAAGGAAGTGTGGATTGCCTGGGAAATAAGTACATTTCTAAACCACTATCCTAATAAAGTATTAATTAATTTAGACTCTATTAACACCAATATTTAACATACTTGCAAGGTTAAGCTTTGATAATGATGCATTAGATGGCTTTATTGATGTACTATTTAATCAGTAGAATAACTGTCCTAACCATATAATAGGACACAGCCCATATATAATGACAAATGAATGTGAAAATTCAGTGGTTTCAGGAATAACAGCCCATTTGAGGATATTGCTTCGGCACTGTTTTCTTGAAATCAGCTCAGTGCTATCTGTCATTCATCTTCTACTTGCTGAACCAAAGGGGTTTGTAAGTTGGATAAGAAACTGCTGAAGGTTTTGCTTTGTTAGAAGATCTATTGATTTTCTCTGTAAAGAATGTTGAACTTGCATTGTGTTTTATGTCTATGGTGCAAGGGTGCAGTATTCCCTATTGTAACTTTAATAACTGTCACGTGACTGTTTAGAAGGACAGTTCCAGGAGACAGATAGGGAAAGAGCCATTAAACACTAAACAGTTGACAACAGAGTGTGTGTAAGCAAATGTAATGGAGAAAGACAAACTCTGTTCCCAGTTTTGAATCCTGTTGGATTAATGATAGAATTAACATGAGGAGTTGCCTGTGTAAAGAACAACAACATTTTATTCCAGAAAATTGGTGGCATATCAAAGGATGCCCATTATCTCCTCTTCAGAACCTCAGAGGACCACTACCATTCTTGTAGGACAAGCACACTGAACAAAAAAACATAGAAATTTTTTTTTTCCCTATTTCATGTATCTTTTCCTACTTACTGGGTATCCCTAGCAACTTTCAGATATTTTAATGGCTGGTATCTGAACTGCAAAAGCTCTAAGGTGGAGAAGGAAAACTGATCACAGTTCAACTAAAGAGACAACATTGCTGTGTTTGATCAGCACCAGAACTTTGACCGCTATGTAACTTGATCGGAGTAAAACATGGGTGCCTGTTGCTCTTCAGATACTTGCCCCTCTCCCTCTTTACACCACTGCCCCCACCCCCCTTTACCACTGACTATAATGTCTGTCTTGCCCCTGCCATGTATAACATCTTGTAAATTGCATCTCAAGATCCTTGTATTAAAAAAGAAGCTTTGAGGACTACCTCAGAGATGAAGGTAAACTAGGCAGCAATGGTCCTAAAAGTTATGCTCGGTTTTACAACAGTGGAGTCCTTTTCTGGAGCTAAGTGTTCTCAGAGTCTGTCTACAGCATAAATCTGTTCCTATCAGCTAAGAACATGGCCTTAGGAGTACACGACATGTTCCATCAGCTCTTTAGCTATTTCCATTCTTTTTTTTTAATGACATTTGCCTTTTCACAGAGAACTTGCTCATAGATCATTCTCCATTAAAAAAACAGATTTTTTTTTTCTTGATGCTTTAGGGGATGTATTATCCTGAAATCATTATCTAAAGAGACATTTGCACTGTCTCTTAGTGAAGTCTCTGCATGGTTATGTTTCCTTATGCCATATTAGTTAGCTATGTCAAAGCCAACCACTGATACTAAAGCTGGTTAACAGGGACGAGCTTGCATTTGTACCGTTCAAGGTTAGCGCTGCTGGGAGCAGAAGGTCTGCAGCCGTACTGCCTGGAGCAGTGAGCAGCCCACGGCGAGCTGCATCGCCCTGCGTCTGTGCTTCGCCTCAGTGCCAGGCGGCTGATTCACTCCCAATGGGAGCAGGGACTGAAGAAGCAAGTGAGAAACGTGGGCCGGGGACCAGAGGAGTGGTCTAAAATGACAGTGCGGGCATACGTGAAATTATTTGTTGAATTCAACTGTATGTTGATTCATAACATTTGATCTAAACCCATAAACTTAAATTTTGCCTCTTGCTATGATGTCAGCATGGGACATACGGTGTGAAAAAATTAGTTTCCATATTGCTGCAGAATTTTTTGTGGTGTTTGTTGTATTTTTATTAATCTGGACATTGCAACAGCAAATTTATTTCTAACTAGTAATACTTCCTCAATATTTATAAGCTGCAGTAACAAGCAAGTGTTGCTGAAGGTCATAAAAGGGAAATGATGGAGGGCTTTATTGCGGTACCACACACTTGTACATCCAAACTCAGTAGCTGTTTAATAACCATGACTTACATAATTGGATCTGTATGGGTAACTTAGGAATGCATGTAGGAATGCATCTTGACTTGGTACACTGACCAACCAGTTCATTGTTCAGCTCACATGAACGCCCTTCTTTTAAACTTCTAATAAGCACAAGCTCAGCCTTTGGAAAAATCCTAAGAGACTAAAGGAGCTAAAAACCTCCAACAATCCCAAACTTTTGTACAAGCCTGAGTAGCCTATTGGATGGGACACTGAATGGTGACAGTAGGAAACTGGAGCCTGCATCAGCTGTGCTCTGTGATTTGCAGCGATTCACTTAATACCTCAGTACTCCGTTGTAGCAAGTTTTCAGAACAGGAACTCTATCCTGTATTACAATGTGAAGCACAATAGGACTTGAGCTAGAAGTGAGATCTCTACTGGAACTGTAATCTAAATAATCGTTTTCTATTAACCAACCTGAAACCAAGACGAAGCTTTCTTGCTGCCTCAGTGCAAAAATATGTGGCATCTAAATCAGGGCAGAATTAATCTTTACTGTCCTGGTATCTTTCTTTTATCTCTACATTAAGTGTTACAGTGCAAATTTCTAAGTTAGCAGTGAGCAGCCCACTCACTCACTACTCACTCACTGATATTCTTCAGGAGTCAGCTACTGAAAGAGAAAAAAACAACTTCATTTTACATTCATGTTGCAAAATCTTAATCCAAGCAGAACTTCAAATATTTGTATGGCCTTCCTTAGCAACAAATATGTTTGTTCTCTTTTGAAAGGCACACCAGAGAAGGACTTGAATAAATGAGAAATGTGAATTGCTCTTTGTGCCAAGTTTAAGTGCTGAATCCCCCAAAGACCGTGTTGTTCTAGAACTGGGTGGACCAACCACAGAGAAGTTATCTTTCTTTCATTCTTGATAGGATGTCAAGTGGATTTAGGTGTCTGTGCTAGAAAAATACATGTGTCGCCATTAAAGGATTCCTAGATTATGAATAATTTTTTTCTCTTCTGTCTGGCCCTACTTTATCACAAGGAAGCGCATCTCCAAGAAAACAGAGAAAGAGCAGGATAGCAAATTGATTGGCTTAGTCAAGGATCATAAAATTATTTTTCTTTGTGCATCTTCTGTCATGCAAGGTCAGACCGTTTATTTGATTAGTGCTTGTACACCAGAAATGCTTTCCTTAGTTTTAAATTCCTGCTGGGGTGAAGTAGAAATTTTCTCTTTTTTATATCGGTGTTCTGCTTTCTTAGCAATGGTTCTGGTTCATGATAAACTGTATTTTTTTATTTTGTTTAGAAAGCAGTGCAAAATATTTGTATATTTACAATTATATGCTCTAGGAGGGGATCTAGAAGTTTTTTTCTTCCCAAACCACAGACTCATACTGCAATAGCTTGTGTTTGCTTTTCTTTGTGGGTTTTTTTGTTGTTGGTGCTGGTGGTTTTTGGTTTTTTTTTTTTTTTCTCCCTTTTGGAATTGATAGACAAACTGGCTAACTAGGTAGGGGCAGAAAGTAAGTTTTTCCACATTCTGAGTTGTGGCAATTCATTCTGAATCTTCTCTTGTATTGTTTTTGTTTGTTATCTGTAATTCTCTATGACTTTCTCATTTACATTTTTTTTGTAGTGGCAAGGGATCTAAGTGGGACTGTGGGACTGCATTCTATAGGTTTATTTGTACAGAAGCCACAGCCATAAGTAGGGGACGTTTGAAATCTTGCACCCATGGGGAGGGAGGGAGGTGGGGATGGAAGGATGGATGATAAGACTTAAATGTCACAATTTAGTGCAAACTGATGGCAACTCACTGGGAGGACAGGCTCTTTGTAAGAGGTGAATTTCAGTGTGAAGTCAAGTCCTAGTAGCATCCTGTGCAGGGACTTTTATTCCACCTTAAGCTCTTTGTGTGGTTACATGTGTGCATCCATATGCACGTGTGTTTGTACGTGCATGTCTGTGTAATTAAGCAAATGTGCTTGTTGACTTAAATCAATACACAAATGTTAAAATCCCTGTTCCCATGGTAATTTGGTTCTATCCTCAGACCTCTGGAAATTTACCCCAAAAAGCGGGGGGACGGGGGACACAAAAATAAAAAGGTGTCATGTAACTCCAGCAGCATTAAGAACAGAAAGAGGAGAAATAAAAACCACCACAGTGTTTCCCTTAACTTTTCATCTTGCTCTGTCAAAACAATTGCCAGCTTTCACCATCAGACGAAAGGGCTCTCCTCCTGCTGCCATAGCTGCTGTTGGTATGTTTCTGACATTTTGCGAAATAGCTGAGTTTTGCTAACATGGCACCCTTGATACACTCCTAACAGAATTACTCTAAAAGGAAAGAGCAGCTGCTAAAAATATAACTTTAAAAGCACTTGAGAAGAATGTGATTCCACTGCTGCAAATGGATAGAGGAGAAATGTTGGTATGCTGCTTCCTCTCGCTTACATTGGTGATGCAGCGTAGAGGAAGGGTGGATATGGTAAGAAGATGAATGCAGACGTTTGTTTTAGAGATCAAATGTGCTTGTGCTACTCTAGTGCTTTCCTGTCAACTAATTAATCTGGAAATCTGAAGAGTTTTTCCTTAATTTGTTCGTACTTAAAACTTTAGCCAGCCAGCCTAGTTCCAGGCTCCCATACTGCTTTGTTATTTGTATTGATTCTGGTCCCAGAGCTATAACAGAATCAAGCAAAAGATAAACGGTTTCTATAGGCTGTAAATGTGAAGCCTTCGAACACAACCTAGCCCACTAATTCTGGCTGTTAGGATAAAAAATATCCCTCTGAGCAAGTCATTCACTTTACACTTTCTCTGAAGCATCATGTATTGCTTACTATAAAAGATACAACTAGTGAAATAGCTAACCCACGGAGCTGAACAAGCACAAGATTTCCTGGAATCTTTGGATTTTAAGGCTAAAATAAGCTTTTTTTGGTCTTTCAATAAGTGGTGGTTTTTTTTTTTTAGAGGAAGATTCCTCTAAAAAGAGGTGATTCCTCTTTCTGCCGTGGGTCAAAATTTAACAGATGTTTAGCTCTGTTGTGGCTCCTGTCCATTTCTCATTTAAGTTGTTTCCTATTTTCTCTAAAATGATTTCTCATACACGTACTTTTGAACGAAGCAATTGCATTTTCTGTGGCTAGTTTATACTTTGATGCAACACTGGTAACTGAGAGCACTCATCGTTGCCTCTGAGGATTCAATTTCAGGCAACAACAGTTTATGCTCAGGCTGAACACTTTTGAGAAAAAGTTATTTTACTGCTTAAATCTGGGCATGTAACTTAGTTATGTATTTAGCAACCTGGTCTTCATTGGTTTTCTGTTTATTTAGAGGCTAAAGTGTGTCTTCTGCAGGAAGTGCTTCAGAACAGGATCCGACTTGGGTGGTCTGAATTGATCTCGTCAGTACCCCATCCATTAAACACAAAGGCCAGCATCCTAATTTAGGTGGCAAAGATTAGCTGTTAAGAAAAACCCTCTACTTTCCTGGAAGTGAAAATGGAGCCACATGCACTTGTCGTCTGAGAAATTTGTTCTTACAGATTGCATTTATGACAATATTAAATCACAAGGCAGGAACTTTGATTTACAATGGAGACTTGTACGCATGTTTAAAATCCGAGTGACCAGAAATGGTAAGTGGCAGAAAAGACAGCATATTTCTCTGATCCCCCAAACCCTTAAGTCTCCTCTTTGTTGGATTAGTTACCTCTTGCTTACTTTCCTTTCCCACTTAATAAAAGAGTAAAAATAAAGAATAAAAACACCCGGGTCTTTTAAGTTGTAAACTTTCAGTTTGTCAGTCACATATAAATCATGTGATATCATTGTAGGATAACATAAAATTCATGCTGAAATAAGATTATCTTTGTTTTAATTACAATACATTGCGGTTGGCCTATTAAGTGAAAAAAGACTGTGCCTGCCAAGCTTGAAATTGGAACAACCAAATGAAAGACACACAGCTGAGAAATATTCACAGAATCACAGAATTTTCAGAGTTGGAAGGGACCTCTAGAGATCATCTAGTCCAACTCTCCTGCTAAAGCAGGATTGCCTAGAGCACATTACTCAGGACTGCATCCAGGCGGGTCTTGAAAATCTCCAGGGAAGGGGACTCCACAACCTCCCTGGGCAGCCTGTTCCAGTGCTCTGTCACCCTCACCGTAAAGAAGTGTTTCCGTGTATTTGAACGGAACTTCCTGTGTTCTAACTTGTGCCCATTGCCCCTCATCCTGTCACTGGGAACCATTGAAAAGAGCCTAGCTCCATCCTCCTTCAACCCACCCTTTAGATACTTGTACGCCATAATAAGGTCTCCCCTCAGCCTTCTCTTCTCCAGGCTAAAGAGTCCCAGCTCTCTCAGCCTTTCCTCATAAGGGAGATGCTCCAAGCCCTTAATCATCTTAGTTGCCCTTCGCTGGACTCGCTCCAGCAGTTCCCTGTCCCTCTTGAACTGGGGAGCCCAAAACTGGACACAGTATTCCAGTTGTGGCCTCACCAGTGCAGAGTAGAGGGGGAGAATGACCTCCCTCGACCTACTGGCCACACTCTTCCCTATGCAGCCCAGTATTCCATTGGCCTTTTTGGCAACAAGGGCACACTGCTGGGCCATGGATAATTTACTGTCTACCATGACCCCCAGATCCTTCTCCTCCGAGCTACTTCCCAGCAGGTCCGCCCCTAACCTATACTGGTGCCTAGCATTCTTCCTCCCCAGGTGCAGGACCTTGCACTTGCTTTTGCTGAACCTCATTAGGTTCTTCTCTGCCCAGCTCTCCAGCCTGTCCAGGTCACGCTGGATGGCAGCACGGCCCTCTGGTGTGTCAGCCACCCCAACCAGTTTGGTATCATCAGCGAACTTGCTGAGGATACACTCTGTCCCCTCATCCAGGTCATTAATGAATATATTAAACAAAATTGGACCGAGTATTGACCCCTGGGGGACACCACTGGTTACAGGCCTCCAAGTAGACTCTGTGCCACTGATCACAACCCTCTGAGTTCTGTCCCGCAGCCAACTCTCAATCCACCTCACTGTCACCTCATCTAGCCCATACTTCCTCAGCTTCCTAATGAGGATGTCATGGGAGACAGTGTCAAAAGCCTTGCTAAAGTCAAGGTAGATGACATCCACGACTCTCCCCTCATACAGCCAACCAGTTATAACATCATAGAAAGCTATCAGGTTGGTCAAGCATGATTTACCCTTGGTAAATCCATGTGGACCACTTCCAATAACTTCCTGTTCCTCAACGTGTTTGGAGATGACATCCAGAATGAGTCGCTCCATTACCTTCCCAGGGACAGAGGTGAGACTAACTGGTCTGTAGTTCCCTGGGTCCTCCTTCTTGCCTTTTTCGTCTCCTAAACACAGCAGTCTGTAAGAAAGAACAATTTTTTAAAAAAATCATAAGTGCTTTCTTTTATTTTCTTGAATTTAGGACATATTCAGCCTCATAATGATCCTGGAATGCCCCGGTGAACAACATTAAAGACTGCAGTGCCAAATATTTTTCAAACATAACCGGAACTAAAGGCCAAGCAAAGTCATTCAGGTAAAATAAGAATGATCTCAAACTTGATCTGAACGCTTCAAAAAAGTAATAATTAAAAAAAACCAGCAAACATTTTCACTTTAAGTTAGAATTCATTGTTTGCATTTCAGGTACCAGTTAGAGGCTCTGATTAAGATCAAGACCTTTATTTTCTTCTGGCCATACACTCTGAGATGCAACCTAAAAATTAACACTCTAACAAGGTTGTGAGAGACAAAAGGTAGTTGAAGGAAGTTGAAGGAAGCATTATGCTCCTATTTTATAGGAGGGAAAACTGTAGCATGAAGACTTAAGTGATTTGCCCAGAGTAAAACCAGTCAGCACTTGGAAAAGTCAGTCATAGACCGGGAGTGCAATACAATTCCTCTTTCAAATACCACTTCTTTTTGTCGTGTGATTTTTCTGTCTTGCTTCCATTTCTGACTCAAAGCAAAGCAGCATAGATTTAAGGAGCAAGTCTGCTCATACCAGACTTGATTGAACTCCCAGGACTCTTTTGAGTATTTAATAACAATAAGTAGATATAAAACACCATTCAACCTGTTGCAAGGAAAGGAATGATGATACAAACCCATAAAAAGTTATTCATATGTAATGTTGTAGTATAAAAGTTCTTCAATTTTTAAAGGAAAAGAAAGATGCCAACAATGTTCCTTTAAATCCTAGAAATTGTTCTTCCTTGAAATAGAGGGAGAAATCTTCTGTAGGGTGTGGGCTCCTAATAAAACACATCAATATCATTTTAAATAATTATGCTATATCATAAACAACTATGGTTTCTGAGAGTTCATTCAGTATTAATAATAGAAAAATATCAGACATTAATTTCTTATAACTGTAATTTTTTAGAAATATGAAGCCCTATCTATAATTCTTTGTCAGAATAAAAGGAAAAGCTAACAGAAGAGACAATGTCTCTAAACCTAGACTTAACTATAATAAATATAGCTGTTGGGTCAAAGTTATACCTCTTTTTACTCCACTGACTTCAGGTGGATTTACTACATCAAAAATGAATATGGTCTAATAGTTCATTTTTCATAGCTTAATCTAATTGTATCAATTTATGAGATATACCAAGAAGTCCTAGCCAAACCATTAGGAGCAGTTCTACGTTCCACATTAAAAATCAAAACTCCGTTTTCACTTAACAGTCAACATTAAAACATTAGCGTCATTAAAATGCCTTCAAGCTTGATAGCTGATTCTCACCCTGGATGTGAACAGTCAGCCAGCCATTTCCACAGTACGTTTTCAAACATCAGCTGCTTTCGCTTATCAGAAATTAGACTGACATATCTTAACATTTTATGCAAAGTTAACCAAAGAAGAAAACAGTGTTTGCTCTGATCTCTTTGAAATTTGAATCACTGTACCAACTTCTTCAGGGCAAAAACTCCCCTTTAAAATCTGGATTAGCAGTAGTCAACAATTCCAAGTATGTGATACAAAAAAGCGTATGGCAGGCTTTTCAAGATGAAAGAGGAGCTGCTCTGTCCTTGAGTCTTCTCACTTTAAACAGAGAACAAGAATTAAAATGTTTTTCAACGTGATACGTATCAAGCCTTCGTAACAGTATTACAAGGTTTGATGTTATTTTCGGTTCTCAGTTGCTGGTGATACTGAGTCTGCTAACTGCAGATTCACAAGATAAATGGCTTTATATATAAAAATGCAAGATACTACCCTTGTAATCAATGCCAACCGCATACCCAGCTGAGGCAAATACTGTTCTTCAAGGATACGTTAGTTGTCCCCTTGAAACAAACCATCTCAACTGTTGTTCCTGTTCGATGAAAAATACCCCTGTTCAGCTGATTAAATACGAGTCTGATTTCCATATGCCTGGGTTTTAAGAAATATAATGAATTTAGATTTAAATTTATTCATATTATGAGTTTTGGAAACATATGGATAACATGTTAAAACTTCGCTCTGCAGCTGCAGGGGTTTGGAATATACTTTTTTGTAATAAAATATGAGACTTTTTCTGCTGGGGCTGTACTTTAAGAAAAAAAGATGACAGTGATCCGTGAGCTCCCTCAGTTTGATCTCTCTGGAACACAGAAGAAGGTGGAGATAGTGATATTTTTCTTCACCATTTTTTCTTTTTGGTGTTAAGGAGCTATTTAAGGTGATGGACTTGTAGCTTCAATGGGAATGTGCATTGTAGGAGGTAAGGACACCAACCAGCAAAGCACAGTTTTTCTGCAAGTGCAAATTGGCAGGTTTTATTAAAAAATGTTCTTTGAAGCAGTCACATCATATAATCTGAGCAGAGTGAGGCTAATGTAATGACTTGAAGCATTATTTTTTTTTTTCTCACCATTACAGAAAAAGGAAGTGGTTGCTTTTACAATGTGGAGCAGCTATTAAATTAAATTAATAGATCTAATATGTCTGGATTTGTAGAAAGCTATTTGATGAAGTTTCCCTTGATAGATTATTGTAAGAGTTCTCTAAATATGGGTGAGGTAATACATTATTAAGATGGATAAGGAATTGGTTAGAAACCAGAGACATGAATTAAAAGTATCTGTTATTCACAGGAGTTGGTAAAGAGTGAAACCCCACTGCGTTCTAATTGTGTCAGTGCTTTTTAATACTCGTTTTAATGTTTTAAACAGGGCTGTAGCATGCTCCTTCTTCATATTTGTGTGTGTTACCTGAGAGAGCATAGCTCAGTAAACTGCAGCATTTATGGGCTTGAGCCAAAGGTTTTGGGGCAGTGGGTCAGGCCATGCAGGCTTATTTGCATCAGCGAAGTGAATGGCTGCACAGACAGAATTTAAATATTAATCAGCCAGAACATCGCCAACCACTGATGAACACTGAAACACAGAGACAATGGTTAAAGCAAAATGGATAGCAAAATGTCCCAGACTGCACTAAGGCAATACTGGAGAGGTTTTACAAATGTGAGTAGGGGCAACATTTTCACATTTGGGCATATCTGCCAGCCATGGGAAAGGGAGAGAGAGCTGCTGCACTGATGGCAGGCAGACAAATGAAAACATCTTGTCGTGACAGCACTGAGTATCGTATGCATTGTCCTCTGTTTCCTCACACAGGTGATGGTGGCCCTTCCTACCATATCCAAGTGCTCAGATCGAGCTGTGGTCCCTAAAAGTGAAGCCGACCTCTGCACATGATTTAGATGGAAAAGACCACTAGTACTCAAGCCTCCCACACGTACCCTCCTAAACAGCCAGGTGCAGTCTAACCCACTGGCATATCTGGTCTATCACAGACCTGATTGAAATCCCAGTGAGGTCTGGAGATCTCCGCTGCTGGATTTGGTGGAGTTGGATCACGTTGCTCGTGACTGCCATATCAGTTCCAGGCAGCTATGGATGTTCCCATACTGAGCTATGTAAGTAAGAGAGATTTGAAAGGAGTGATTTTCACAGAAGGAAGACTGCATCACCTTCCCTGTGAGTATGATGACTACCTGACAGCTCTTCAGAAAACTTTGTAGACATTTAAATTTTCTATTGTTCCCTTAATAAAAAAAAAGCCCTTTTTATGTAATGAGATCAGCTATACCAGCTTTTCAGACAATTTACATTGCTGTTATATATTCATACGGTACACAGTGACAGTGCTTACAAATCGAACCAGCAGTTGTGTTTGATCCACAGCGGTGGCTGAAAAGAGTGTATACCATCTAAACTGGTATATACAACCTCCAGGGGTGAGGCGATGTCTGAACTTTAAGGACACAATTACTTTTCCAGAGATTGTGACATGAATATTTTATGTGTGAATCAAGATTTTTTTTTTTTTTCATTCAAAAGAAAGTGAAATGTAATTTGAATGCATGCTGTCAGATGAGTGACACCTACGGGGAAATTATAGCACAATAATCAAAGTCTGAGACAGAGGAACACTCTATTTGACCAGAGAAGAAGAGATCACAGAGTCATTAATATAACAATGGACAGAACTTTTAGTACTTAGTACCAGCAGTCCTTTTGCACCTAAATGGGAGCAAGACAGCCGCAGAGAGAAGAATGAATGTCTTTCTGTCTCTCATCGATTTTTCAAACATTTCTAGCATTAAAAGTGACAGGTCACTTCTAGTTCAAGTATAACATGGATGTACAGAACAAAACACTGGAAGAACAAAATAAGCTGATAGAGAATTTGATTGCATTTTGCTTTTCTATGTCTATCTTTGAAAAACGCATATTTGAAAAAAGTCAGCCCTTTAGGGGCTGAAAAGGTAATGTGATGTCCAGGGGCAGGTTTACCGGGGGCAATAGTTTGAATGGGCGAGCCCTGTTAGAGACAGCAGTGTAGCCATGGTAGCCCAAATCATTATTTCCCTCTGCTGAAAAAGGCTATTGGTTGTCTGCAGTGTATTCACGCCCAAAGCTTTTGCATGACCGTATTCATGAAATGCAAATGTGCTTTCATGTTGTTTTTTTTTTCCCCTTCCTCTGAGGGCAGTGATATCATTGTGACTGGAAGAAAGTTAATCAACCTGATAACAGATGAAAATCAGCAACAGTTGTTTTTCCTCCCCCTTAGCCACAGTGTGTACGTGTGGACTCTGCCGTGACTCATGGTTCACTGTATCTCATGTTAGTAAGCAAAACACAGTGACAGAATTGGTTTTGATACTGGGGATGGTCGTCTATGTTGAGAGTAAATATAGGCTGAAGGTTTAGGGGGAGATGTGTTCATTGTATTAGCAGAGGAGGAAAGGGGAGCAGCCTGCCCAGATATAAGACCACTGTTTAATGAAGAAAGAGGTTTGCTGAGAATGGAGTATGGGTGTCTCCGGGAATTTCCAGGATCTTCAGCATGACAGTTAAATAGATTTTTTTGTAGGTAGTAGTATGACAAGAAAGTTAAATGCCTCAATGCCTCCTTTGTATGTGTGTGATGTCCCTGACCTCTCTGCTAAAGCAAAGTCTGCAGGACTACACTAAGTGCTAGGGTTCCCTGGGCAGCTCTGGAAAGTGTACCTAAAACAGTGATCAGGAAACCAACTAATTTGCGAATAGAAAAATAGGGAAAATGGTTTTGAATTTTAAATCCTCAGTATATCTTAAGCAGGAATCTAAATATTTTGCAGACTGGTATCTAGAAATAGCTCTGCACACAGGATTCTCCTACAGGTAGATGCCTATGTACTCTTACATACCCTTTGCTTTCAAAACATGGAAACGTGGTGCACAGTTATTGTTTCCTCCTGGGAGAAGGAATCTTTGGTCCAAGTCCTAGATCTAAGGACTATTGAGGTGTTTTACAACATACAAGCAAAATATAGACTTTGCCCTTGGAAATGAAACTGGCACCCAAGACTTCCCCCTCCAGGTGCATGTCTTTAGTATTAGGCTAGAGCCAGGTACACACTGTGCCAATTAACAATGTGGTCTGTGCTTATGAGAATAGCTTCTATGGAAATATTGAGAATACACGTTCATCACTGCACATAATATTCCAGCTGAGCACTGAAATCAGAGGAGATGGACTTGACCCACCAGATAGGAAGATCTGAACTCTGGTCTTCCTGGATAAAAGCTTTAAAAATGAAGCTGCTGTTTCAACCGATGGGATGGGGGACAACACCATCTTCCTTCCCTTGGCTTTCTCTTAAAGACTATATTTTAGACAGTACAAGCTGTTTCGTTTGATGTTACTTGCTTGCCAGATTAGGATGGGAAAATCAGTGGGACGCTTAGTTTGTGGACTTGGCTGGAACTTGTGTGGGGAAAATATTGAGTTACCTGATAGCACTAAGAAGGAGAAATTTCTGCACGTGCCTGGAGGTCTCCTTGGAGCTCTCCTGTTAAGAACTGATCTCACTAGGGACTTGAGGCACTACCACAGTTGGACCGCATTTGAATAGTTTCTGTGAATGGCAGTTTTGGTAATTTAAATCTAAATCCCAGCTAAGCACCAACCCCAAGATATGGGGTTCAGCTCCTGTGAGGTATTTAGGTGCTTAATGCCCACTGCTTGCAGTAGGAGTCAGGTGTCAAGGTACCTTTGTAGATGTCAACTTCAAAGTTCATCGTAAGTGTTTAGCTCAACCAAACAGTACAAGTTTTCTCACTATACATGAAACAGTATTCTAGGCTAGTTTTTATATCTGTACTTAAAGCCCACATGCTGTGCATAGTCCTGCCATGAGAAATGTTTAACCCACACACTGTTCTTTTAAAGGAAAATTAATGTTTTCTTTACATAGCAGCAGGGATTTCACAGTTGAAGGCTGAATAATGTATCTTTTAAAAATAGCACTCTGTGCTTTCATCTCCAAAGCCTTTTGCTAACACTGGGCTCAGCCTCCAGGTATTGAACTTCTCTGACTACAGAGTAAGGTACAGCTATAGGAACTGACAGGATCAGTCCCATCCTTACACCCCTCCTGTGAAGTAAATTATTATCCTCTATTTACAGATAGGGAGACAAATATAGACTGAATTTGGTTTTGTAAGAATACAACGCTCACAAAATCAAGGCGGTATTTCAAAACAGATTCTATTAGATCATTGAGCTCACAACTTTGCCAATGCAGTACACTGTGAAACAGAAACTAAGTAGTAGTTTGGCAGTGATCTGTTTTACTAGGATTAATATAAATTAATTCTGTATTTATTCAGAGCTCTAAAATGATTAAACTTGTTAAGAATGTAACTTTACAAAGTTCCCAATGGATAACACAAAGATTTTAAACGAATTTGCTTCAACGAATGAAAGAAAGCATGTTCTTTCTCTGGTGTTATCTTTTGCTTATTATTTTTGTAAAAGTAAAAAATAAGACATTTAAGAGATTAAAGCATATTTCTGGCAAAAAAAAAAAAAAAAAAGCTGAGAAGTTGTCTCCCAACAATTATGTTTCTGCAAAGTTAGAAATGAATGACCTTTCTGGCTAGTGTAAAATTTCAGTTACATTGATAATACTGAAATTTATATGACTTGGCTAAAAGAGCTGCTCTTAATTTTCAAGTTTTTTGGAAAATGCCAGGTTTGGAACTCCTCAGAATCTGAACCTTCTTATTTCTAGAAGTAAGAAATAAAGCATACTCACGGCACATTTCTGCCCTGCTTACTTATATGAAGTTGTAGCTGCTCTGCACACAATCCTCTTGATTTTACTGGGACTAAGACCCAGAAACCTGGGCTTGCGACCCCATATATTCATACTCATTAGGGAGAGGAGCCTAAATAAATGCAACTTTCAAAATGCCTAGCATCTGAAAATTTAAAAAGTTACCCTGCTCTACTTATTGCAATGGAAAAGCTGGCTCGTAGGAATTAAAGGCATGGATCGTCGTGTGTTAGCTGACTCTCAATGAAGAATTATATGATCATTTTTAATACACAAGCCTGTGAAGTTACACTTATATCTCAAATAGTTACACTTATATCTTAAAGACACAGGCCTGACTCCAACTGGAAACGCACCTCAGAATGCAATTCATGACGATGGCAATTCTCTAAGCTGTCTTTCATCAATCGCATTAGGACAGGGGCTCAGACTGAAGTTGTGCCCAGCCTCTAGGCTCAAAAGCAAATCTATCTTGTCAGGACTTGCACATCCAACCTACTACCTGTCTGTGGGGCTTCCCGGTGGTGTCTCCACACAAGTCTGTTTGTTGAGAAAAGCCATATGTTTCTTCAAATGCTGTCAATGAGCAGGAGTGTGCTATGGCTGTACTAATAGTTTCCAAACATAAATGACCTTCTGAGTTTAAAAACTGTGTCTTAGTCTGAGCTTTTTTGGCTTCAGTATCCAGCTGCTGGGTCTTTTTGTAACTTTGCTGACTAGTATATCGTCAGTTAGGCACAACATCCATTGTCACTTAACAAAAGAAGCTGTTCCAAGTGTCTTGGGGACTGAAAGCAACAGGCATAACTCCACTAGTGAAGGGAGTAGAATATAAGACATGGCTGCACTGTGTCTAATCCTGAGTCCTGTTGCCAGTGGTGGCCACCAGTAGGTGCCTGGGAATGCAAACCTCCAGTGACACCTCCTGGTATGCACTCTTGGCAAGAATTTACAGCTTATGGACTTCTCCAGAGAGATTTAGCTAAATCTTTATATTTAATAGGTCAACTGGATTTCTTCACCATGATTTTATACAGTGTCCCCTTGGGATCATATAAGCGGTTAGCATTCATAGCATCCTATGGAAAGGGTTTCCACCAGTTTAACTACATATTGTTTAAAGATTCACCCTCTTCTGCTCAGTGTGAACCTGCTTCCTGCTAGCTTCACTCGATGACCCCTAGTTCTTCCACTAGGAAAGGAAATAAACAAAAACCTTCTTGGGCTATTTACGGTTTTATATGGCTCTGCCACATATTCGATCTTTTCCAGGCTGAAGAGTCCTGGTCTGCAAAGTCACTTTTCACTGGAAGATACTGCATGCCTGTGATCTTTGCTGTTCCTCCCTGAGCCTTTGCCAGTTCTGTCTTTTTCAGATGAGGTGACTAAAATTACATATGCAACATCTGGGTGCAAAATACATTTAAACAGTTACTCGGTTTTGTAAGCACCTTCTGCAATTCTTGACAGTTCCTCCATCCTGAATAACTCAATATTAATTGTAAACATTAATACCTCACCTCTCATTGATACCTATTCCTAAGTTGCTTATGAATGTGATGAACAGCCTTCTGACCACCTACTTACCATTTACTCTTACATTCTGTTTCCCATCTTTTACCCAATTATTTACCCATGCAAGTGTCTTCCTTCTTATACTGTCTTAATTTCCTTAAGAGCATTAGGTGAGGGACCTTCTCAAAAGCCTTTTGGAAAAGCAGTAGTCAAGCCCTTATCAATATCCTTGTCAAGTCCTTCTAGAAACTACAGGTTTGTGAGACAGGACTGCTCATCACAAAAACCACAGGACTCTGGCTCAGTATGTGATATTATGGTCCAAATCTGCATTAGATACAAATTAAACTTCTAATATAAAACCAAACAAACCCAGACATTTGATGTGGGGAAGGAAGAAGACAGAAGCAGGACAGAGTCAGTAATACTATTTGAGAAAAGTGCGTCAGCAGACATGGTGAAAATTATGGAGGCCTGAGAAACATTTCAGAAGGCAATAGAAGTAGCAGAGATGAAATTTAACTTGAAGTAAGTAAACATACGTTAACCTAAAATAATTCCATACTTCAATTACTGAGCACAATTACTGTGCTCTGAGAAGGCACAACCTCTCCGTAGGAGCAAACATAAATAGCAGTATCAATTTCTGCCCAGCCTCCACCAGAAGTTAACAATACAGATAACATTTTTAAATGAGCGGAGGAAAATCAAACGTATGACATCTTTATATTCCTCAATGCTATTGTTGCATTTGACATGCTTTGCTAAATGTTTTTTCATCGGTTTTAAGATACAGGGACTAGCGAAAATGCTAGCAGGAAAAATAAAGTTTAGAGGTCCTTTTACTATAGTATTTAGCAGTGTGAATGGAGAGAAAGAAGAGGAAAGAAGAGGCATGTTTAGAATTATTGGGAAATATATTTGACATGTATAAGTAATCTGTGGGATTCTTTGCTGCAGGAGGCAAAATGTCTGTAATGGCCTTGAATGATTAAATCATAGAATCATAGAATGGTTTAGGTTGGGGAGGACCTTGAAGATCATCAAGTTCCAACCCCCCTGCCATACACAGGGACACCTCCCACTAGACCAGGTTGCCCAAGACCACGTCCAGCCTGGCCTTGAACACCTCCAGGGATGGGGCCTCAACAACCTCTCTAGGCAACCTGTTCCAGTGCCTTACCACCCTTAAAGTGAAAAATTTTTTCCTAATGTTTAATCTAAACCTGCCCTCTTCCAGTTTAAAGCCATTCCCCCTCGACCTATCGCTACATGCCCTAGTAAAAAGTCCTTCCCCAGCTCTCCTGTAGGCCCCCTTTAGGTCCTGGAAGGCCGCAATAAGATTTCCCCAGAGCCTTCTCTTCTCCAGGCTGAACAGCCCCAGCTCTTTCAGCCTCTCCTCATAGGAGAGGTGCTCCAGCCCTTGGATCATCCTCGTGGCTCTCCTCTGGACATGCTCCAGCACGTCCATGTCCTTCTTATGTTGGGGACTCCAGAGCTGGATGCAGTACTCCAGGTGGTGTCTCATGAGAGTGGAGTAGAGGGGCAGAATCACCTCCTTTGACCTGTTGGCCACACTTCTTTTGATGCAGCCCAGGATACGGTTGGCCTTCTGGGCTGCGATCGCACATTGTTGGCTCATGTTGAGCTTCTCGTCAATCAGCACCCCCAGGTCCTTCTCCTCAGGGCTGCTCTCCAGCCATTCCCCGCTGAGCCTGTATTTGTGCTTGGGATTGCCCCAAGCCAGATGTAGGGCATTGCACTTGGCCTTGTTGAACTGCATGAGGTTGGCTTCTGCCCACCTCTCCAGCCTGTCCAGGTCCCTCTGGATGGCATCCCTCCCCTCCAGCATGTCTACCTTGCCAAACAGCTTGGTACCATCAGCAAACTTGCTGAGGGTGCACTCGACCCCACTGTCCATGTCGCCGACAAAGATGTTGAACAGTACAGGTCCCAGTACCGACCCCTGAGGAACGCCATTCGTCACTGCTCTCCACTTGGACATCGAGCCATTGACTGCAACTCAGTGATATATCACAAAATAGAGTCAAGGAAATCATATGGACAAAGACATAAATAGGAATCAGAAAAAGATATTCCACATTAATCTGTAATATTATAGAACCGATTAGCCACAAAAGGAATCATTGCTCTTTGAGGAACTGTTCACTGGATGGAGCAAAACAGGGTGGGGTGCATGATTTTCCTTTTGCGGACTGCAAAGTAATAAATACAAAAAGTTCAAAAAGTTTTTATTTTTTAAATTCTAACTTTAAAAACCCTAAATTATAGAAGAAGCTAAGCCATGCAATGTTTGATCAACCAGCTAGTTGTCTGCAATATTTATGGATTTCATGGGAATAACAGTAGATGTCAGAAATAAATGTATGCTGTCACAGCCACGACTGCAAAGTCACAGTGACTTAATTTTTCAGGTCTTCTTTTCAGAGATACAAGGCTTAAAATGTTTTAAAATGCATTTAGAGAGTTCTTTGTTAAAAACCTTATGAGTGTCCAAAAGATGGTATTTTCAAAAGATTTTGGAATAATGTATTATGCTAAACTGTCTGAGAATGGCTATGCATCACCGTAAGTATCAGTCTGGCTTATTCATCTTCCAGACACTGTGTCTGAATGTGCACAATGAAGCCAAATCTAGAATTCTGATTTTGTTGTACCTGCTGTGACTTCAGTGGTCACAGCTGAATGGTACGAGCAAGAGGTAAAACAGGTTTTCCTTCTGTTCAACAACGTTCCCATGGCTCAAAAGCAAGACATAGGATAACAGATGAACAGAATACAGGAATTTAAGAACACATTCTGTGTGATGTTGTACGTCTGAACTTGGATTGATTTCAGAGGAAATGAGCTTAGGAAGAGCTGACAGTCCTCTAGGAATGATTTATTTAAAAAAAAAATAAGGCAAACAAAAACCAAACCAAAATCAGAAAAAATTCCTGTCAATATGAGTGTATGTGTCTTGGTCATTTTTCAACTTTGCATAAGAGTGAGCTAACAACTCTGCCTTAAAGATTATCCTACTCTGATCTTAAATTCATCGATGTATAAAGAGAACAATTAATTTTACTTCAATGATGAAAACAGGAGATATTTTTTAAGAACCAGATTATATAAGTAAGTAACAAAGGCACTGACTTCCCTATTGTCATATTAAAATAATTGTAACTTTTAATTTCTGTGATTGGTTTGTGAGGAACAAAACTTCAGGTTTATGTTACCTTAGGTAGTTTGGATATTTATCTAGCTGGATCTGAACATCTGTGTCCTTATTATCCAACCACTTGTCCTGTATCTTGGGAACACTTACAATTTTGTCAGTTTTGTCAAATCCTGTCAAAAAGGAGATCTGTATGAATGATTAATTGCAAGAGGCAGTCATGGAAGGCTTGTCCTATTATTAAAACTTTTTTTTAACAGAAGACACCTATCTAGCCAAATTGCCTTGCAACTCAGGCTGATCAGAACATGCCTGTTGTTACCATAGCTTAGCTGACAGGTACTATCTTATTAAGCTGCATTAGCTTGGTGTCTTAGGACCACCAACTATATTCCTGCTCTCTGCACCTAGAAAATGTATTCAAGTAGTACTTTTTCGGTATATGAACTTATAGAGCACTCATCTTGATAAACATCAAAGTCATCAAACCTCTTCCCTCCACAGACAGTGGAGCACAGCCCTGTGCAGGCAGCCCTCAGCAGTATCTGTTGGTTCCCAAATGCTGCCTTATGGGGCCCATCTGTCTTTGGAACGAGCGTGTCCTGGGCTTGTGAGGAGTAGGTTGTCATCCCTGGTACCCTTCCTGCCGCTCTGCAGACTGCTCACCCATTAGACTCTGATTCACAGCACAGAAGGATGTTGTCTGAATCCTGCTGACCCCACGCCAGGAGATAGCGGGGAGCGAACTGGGACCTGTTTTATAGAGTGCAGTTAAAGCAAACAAGGGGCAGATGTTATCCTCCTTTAATAGGTGGTGGGCTTAGGTAAGCCACTCTGATGACAGGACTCCTGTGCAGCTGTACAGCTACTGACTTCTTAACTTTGTGGTAGAAAGGCCTTTGCTTTACAGAGCCTGTACATTTTGGTCACAGAAGACTTTTCTTCCCAGTCTTTTCTTCTTTTTATACTGCAGTTATTAGTAATATTATTTAAATGTAAAAATTTTAGTACTGGTGAGGACTCTGCAACAGACTGACAGCATTATAATCTTAACAGTTCTATCTTCTAGAAACCTTTCTCATTTCTCAGAATATATTTTACAGTGTATGTCTTCATGTAATATCATCTTAAACCTTAGCTTTTAAAAAGGTTTTGGAGGAAAAATCCTGCAACAAAAATAGAAAATTCTAACATGTTTTATGGCAACAGTTTTAAATGAAACTGTTTCAGCATTAAAAATCCATTAAAAGTTAAACAAAACCTCCCAGCACAGAGACAAATATCTAGGGATTCAATTACTGAAACTGCTTGCAATCAACTTATTTAAGTGGAAGATTCTTTTTTCAAGCTTACAAGAAAAAAGAATTCTTGAAATAAAATAGAGAACCCAACGTCAAAGTTTCCGTACATCACAAAGCAATAAGGCAATTTAATACGATATTAACATATGAAAAAGAAGTTAACTATGCTTTTCAAAGAGCTCTTTAAACAGAACTGGGGAAAATGGACTGATGATATGTTCTTAGGCTTCCGTTTTAAAATTGTAATGTTCCATAGTTTCAGAGGAATAAGTTGAGTAGGAAAGTTGGTTGTCTTGTACTATGCTTGTGCTTCTGGACCTAATCTCATTCAAAATTAGAAATAGACAATATTTGCCAAAAACAGTTTTGAATTCAGTCTTATCTGACTTATGAGCAAAGTGTCTAGGTCCTTCTTTTCTTCCTAATTAAGAAGAAATGGATAGAATTATTTAGTGTTCACTTATATTGATCCAGAACAAATTCAAGTAGAGCACTGTGAGAATCTGTCTTAACCCTCTGTTACAAGAGGCCTGGAGTTCAAAGATTTGTACTGCTATATATTTACTAGGAAAATAATATCCATCATTCTGTATTAGCTGATGATTTCTTTAACTAGAAGAAAATAAAAGAAAATGAATTTTCTTCTAAATTTTTAAGTCTCTTGGGAAAGTTTTTCAGCTGTTATTTCTTATCTGCCTAACAAAACTGAAAGGAATTCCAGCAACTCTTCTAACCACTCATAAATCAAACATACATATAATCATGGTAAGAGTAGTTACTTTCCTGTTTTGTATTATCTATGTACATTCCTCTTTTTCATTTAGAGGTGGACATTTTCAGCCCAGGAAGAATAACTGTAAGTAGCATGTCTGGCCGCCTACAAATTACAGGCTTGATAATGTAAACTGGCCACTTCCTCAATTCTAGTGGCTGGACAAAACCACATGTTGATTTAAATTTTCCAAGTGATGAAAAATTCTTATTTAACTAACTGCTGCCTTTACTGAGTGTCACGTCCTTGAGAGTTAGTCAGGGTCAGCACACTGCATGAAAACGCAGCTGTCCTTTCCCTGACATAAGGTAGACAGCACAATAGTAACATTTTTGTTCAGCTCTAAAGAATCAATTTGTAAAATGTGTCATTTACATAGTTGAGTAAGTTTTGGGGTTTTTTCACTCTCTATGTATGTATAAGGAAGGCAAATGCAGAAAAGTAGGAAGTTGTTGGAGAAGCTTGAAATGGAGGGTAAGTACTGACAGGAAAAGAGGATTATGAATTTCTGGCAAAGACCTACCTTCTTGTCTGTAAAATAGACACATCTCTAGTGTCACGCAGTAGAGAAGGAGGAAAAAAGATAGCTGCAGAGAAAGGGGTTGTGAGAAAGGTAGACAAAAGAGAGTAATTGATGTGTTAAATGGCAAATAGGGGCATGCCTGCTGAAAGCGATTTGAGTTCACATGGGTGAAAAAAAAGGAAAGCCCTGAGTTCATATATAACTGACACAAATTAGTAATAAGCTATTTATTCGTGCTGCTCCCATCACCTTTGACTAATAACAACCTTTCACAGTAAAGTAATGATTAAAGTCATCATGACCAAATTTAACCCACTGACCAAGAAGTCGGCAAATGAATCCATTCTTGTGACTAAAGTCAAGAATGGCCAGTGATACAAAATTAACCCAATCTTAATGATATTTGAGAAATGTAATTTCATGCTCCACCTCAGCTGGTTTGCCTTGCCTTGTTATATTTCTTTAAAATCACTACTGTTATTTTTGAACAAGGGAGACGGCCTTTAGAAATTGAAAACGTCATCAGTGAATTGAAGAGAAAGTTAGTTTCATCCTCAATTCCTAAATGTGCTACTCCTATGCAAGAGATGTCTAAATTACAGGGACATCACAGTTAAATGACAGGATAATCAGGTTCATCTTTTATAACAGCTAATTTGTCAATGAATAGCACATTCCTCTTTCACATTTTACCTTTGGATTCAGAGAGATGAAGAACTGAAAGACAAAGCAAACTCCAGCCTTCTCCATCTATGGTAGAACCTACACCAGGTTCTGAAGACAGACCTCTTGTAGGAAGGTCTAATGACAATTTTTTGACAAAAGTCTGTCCCATAAGGCTCAATGGGACCAGGATTTTGTACTAATTTTGATGAATAGATTCTACTGTGTGCAGATGTGGATTATTGAAGAAAACTTTGCCATGTAGGAGCAGGACTATTTTGTAGTGTGTAAGTCTTAAATGGTCCTTAAAAGAAAGTGTGCGTCAGTGCAGCTGAACAAGGACTTCGCCCTGTGTCATACTCTTGGGGGTGATGGCCATGGGAGTCGAGGATACCAAAACCCCTCTGGAGAAGCACAGGTCTCTCAAAGTTGAAGATAAGCCCATCACAGCAGCGACAGCTCAAGGGTGACTGTGGAAGAGGGCCAGCGTTAAACAGAAACTTGCTAGTTCACACTGACGGCTTGTGCCAGTTCCCGGGCCTGCAGCTGTCTAGGAGGGTATGGAGGCCCTGCTGGGGCCTTCTGGTGGTCAACACGCAACGTGCTGTTTCACCGAAGTGTGGTATCTTCACATGTGCCACTTAGCACTTCATCACGACTCTGTACTGACCACAGCATCCCTCAGGGCCTCCACGTTATCTAACGTTTACCCTCCCGCCACAGGGACGCTGTTCGGCCTCACAGGAGGAACTTTGCTGGCTCGGCAGCAAGAGGCAGGCACTCATGACGGGGACATCGACCTAGTCGAAGTGAGAAGTATCTTCGCGGTGTTCATTTCCCCACACCGCCCTCGCTGCGGTGGGAAGGGCCCGGAGCACTCGGCGGCTCCTCAGGCAGCTCCGAGCAGGGCCGGGTGGGAGAGAGGGGGCTGCCCGCCATGGCGCCTGAGCGCAGCTGCAGTGGGCGCTGGGCGGCGGCAGCGGCTGAGGGGCACAGGGCACTGAGGCGGCCGTGAGGCCTCTTGCTGCCGGCGCTCTCCGTCCGTGCGGTGGTGGCGGGCTCCTTTTGGTCTCTTTCCAGCCCTGCTGGAGCCGTGTGTCCCCGGAGGGTGCTGCTGGGGCAGGCGGGTTCCCGTTGCGCCGCCGGCGGGTGGGGAGAGCGCCGTTACTGCGGGGCGGGAGGGGGGGTTCAGCGGCCGGGCTGGAGCCATGTGGGGCTGCCTGGGGGTTGTGCAGCATGGAGCATGTTCTGCAGTGCCGATGCTCTTAGAATCAGTTGGCCCTTGATCCAGCCAGAGCTCTGGGGCGGGGGGGCAGGTGACACTGCCCCGGTCTGGGCTTCTCCCTGGGGCTGGGGCAGCAAGGGGGAGCCCTCCTGTGGGAGATGTGACCCAGAGCACCAGGTGGGGGCTGCAGGAGGGTGAGAGCAGGGTGCGCAGCCTCAGGGAGCGTGAGGGGAGACAGAACTTGTGTGGAACATCTACAGATGCAATGGCCTCAGTAAGGACGGTGGCTCAGCACGAGGCTGTGGTCAAACATCAATGGATGGCTGTGGGAGTAGGGAGGGCTGTAAGCGCATGACTTAAAGCAATGGGAGGAAGGTTCCTGCTGTATCTGCAGAGCTATAGCAGATGAATAGTTAACAGTGCCTGGTGAGGATGAACAAGACCTATCAGGGCACATTGGAGCCAGCTGTCCTCAACCCGAGTGTCCCCATGTCGGGGGGAAAAGGCAGGTGATAGCTATAGGAGACACCCTGCTGGGCAGGACAGAGGCACCAGTGCTGATCAGATGTTTTGGAACATTTGGTCCTTAAAGGAGGTTGGGGTTTGGGATTTTGCAGAGATGCTGCCAAGGCTTGTCCAGCCCTTGGACTATTTGCACTTTCTGCTCTTTTGTGTGAACATTGGTGGCACTGCTAAAGGTAACCTGGAGCATATCAAGAGTTACTCTAGCGAGTGAAGGACAGGGGGACCAATTGGTGACCTCCATCCTTCCAGTGAGTAGGAAAGGCTTGAACAGAAGTGGACTCATCCAGGCATTGTTGGCTATAGTCACAGGAAGGGCTTTGGCTTCTATGACCATGGGATCCTCTGAGGTCAGTCAATCTCACCTCAGTCCCAGGAAAGGTTTGGAGAGCAAATACTCTCTAAAGACATTCTAGACACATGAAAGGCAAGATGGTTGCTAGGAGCAGCCGATATGGGTTTAGTTTAACCAGGGCGAATTAGGTAAACCATACCTGACCAACCTTTTGCTTTCTGTGATGAAGTGGTTGATGCTATACAGAAGTGGAGGGCGGTGGGTGTTATATACTAAAGCTGTAGTAAGGCTTTTCATGCAGTCGTCCATAAGGTTATCACTAAGTTGGTGAGATGCAGGCTGAATAAATAGGCAACAAGGCTGGAAAGTTGACTAGACTGCAGTGCAGGAGTTTGGTGTTAAGCCAGCCAGTAGCCAGTAACTAGTAGTATTTCCCTGTCATCAGTTCTGGGACTAGTTCCAGTTGATACCTTCATTAATGATCTGAATGATGGGACAGGAATATGCTTTCAGCAAATTTTGGGTGACGCCGAATTGGGGGGCCAGAAAGCAGGGCAGGCTGGAGAACAGGGCAGACAGGAACCTATGAAGTTTGATAGGAAGCAATGTGAACTCTTGTATGTGGGAAGAATAAATCCCATGTAACAGTACAGGGTGGGGTCCATCTGGCTAAGAAAAGGATCCGTCTCAGTAGAAATGAAGGTCCTAGTGGACAACAGGCAGACAGTGGGCCAACAGCATGCCCTTGTAGCAAAGTCCAGCTACATCCTGGGCTGTATTAATAAGAAAGGTAGACAGATATTTTTTCTGTTTCTCTGAGTAAATTGCAGGTTGTTTTGAGGACCGTTAAGTGCTTCCATTTAGTCATTAGCCAAGTCCAGCAAAGTCATCCATCCCCTATATTTGGCACTTGTGAGACTGCATTTAGAATGCTGTGGCTGGTTTTGGATTCCCCTGTACAAAAAGGATATTGACATAATGGAGTCCAGTAGACCCAACAGGATAGTCAGACGCCTGAAATGTGAGGAGAAGGTGAGCAAGCTGGGCTTGCTCAACCTTAAGAAGAAGATGCTTCAGTGGGACCTTAATTAGTTGTTTACAACTCCTGTTACCCTGGGAGGTTGTGGAATCTCCATCACTGGAGATGTTCAAGACTTGCCTGGCCATGTTGTCTTACCTTGAGTAACATAATCTAGTTAGACCTGCTTTGAGCAGGGCTTTGGAATACATAACTTCTTGAGGTCCCTTCCAACCTAGATTTTTCTTTGATTTGAAGTCTTCAGGGCCGCTTTGAGAAGAATGAACAAGTCTTGACTAACTGTTTATTGAAAAGCTATTGTAAACCTTGTGCAGAGGATAAAAGCAGAGAACTTAAGAAGTAAAATGCTTTGGCAGACTAGATCACATCATATATGAATAAGAATGAGATGAATTAAGACTGTAATTTTGACT
The DNA here is from genome assembly GCF_965231255.1 of Vanellus vanellus. Classification (NCBI taxonomy): domain Eukaryota; kingdom Metazoa; phylum Chordata; class Aves; order Charadriiformes; family Charadriidae; genus Vanellus; species Vanellus vanellus. The sequence goes on from NC_138907.1 coordinate 16,484,977, forward strand.
TTGTAGGCTAGATATGCTTTTAATGTGAGTCTGTGAACTGAAACAACTGAAGGGCAGTTAATTTCTTAAAGTTGGTCTTAGTTTCATATTAATTCTTTTGCATTTACTTTTATAAGTGAATATACGTAATTCTTGTTATTTTTAGATTAGTCTGGTTTTACCAGGTCTGCTTATTCACCTTCCAACCTGCAGAGAGAAGAAATTTAAAAAACCTTTCATAGTCTGAAATGTACATCAGTTACGTGTAATTTTGCACCAAGCATTATGAATGAATCCAGCTTTATTATGCTCTCTTTTGCCTAAATTGGTTACCAAATAATTTTCAAGCCAGTTAAATTGCTCGACCCTCTTAAGTTTTCCCAGACCATTTTTTTTCTTTCTCCTCTGCTTCAGAACTTCCTACCTTCTGTTGAACTGGCAATTAATCATAACAACTCTGTTGGCAGGCGATTGCTTGCTCTTTATAGAACACACCGTATGTCTCTTGCTCACAGTTCTCTATAGTTTTTGGATATGTTAAAAATAAAACTGGTTGCAAATAGCTGAGATTTTTAGCTGCAAGCTGCTTTTGGAATTCTCTGTGTGATAGAAGCAGAGTGTTTTGCGCATCAAAAAAGATTACGCTGTTACAAGGAAAGGCATGAACAATAACCTTTAATTTCTTTATCAGTAAGAACAGACCTCATATCGTCATACAGTTTTGACTCAGATTTCCCTCAGATATTTCAGCAGTGTCTCCCATCTGAAATAGGACTGACTAACAGCCTGGATTCAGAGCAGAAGTACTACTCAAAATGGAGTTCAGCGTGTATTTTAATCGTGTACGCAAGCGCAATGGCAGGTAGCAGGGCTTCAGCCTGTGCTTAAATCCGTGAACAGTCAAGAAAGTTTTTATATGTACTTTAAATGGAAGACTGAATGGCTTTCTATGCTGCAGATTAAATACTTTGAATGGATTCTGGTTGTCATGCTTAATATAACCTTATATAACCAGGAGTGGGCTTTTTTTGTTTTGGTGGTTTTGAGGGGGGTGTTTGACCAAATGTAGTTTGAGAGTTAGGGCATTACGCAGGTACTAGTTTAACAATCTCTTAATTTAATTCTTTTAATGAATCCAAGTCTTCTCTTGTGTCAGACTTCATCAGTGTTGTCGTTTAAACCCTGTGAGCACCTGAGCACTACACAGCCACTTACTCACTTTCCCCTGGTGGAATGGGAGAGACAATCAGAAGGATAAAAGTGAGAAAATTTGTGGGTTTAGATGAAAGCAATTTAATAGGTAAAGCAAAAGCTTCATGTATAAGCAAAGCAAATTGAGAAATTCATTCAGTATTTCCCATTGGCAGGCACGTCTCCAGGAATGGAGATTTTTTGTGGGATATCCCTCTGGTCAGTTGGGGTCAGCTGTCCCAGCTGTGTCCCCTCCCAATCTTTTGTGCACCCCCAGCCTGCTTGCTGGCAGGACAGTCAGGGGAGCAGAAAAGCCCTTGATACTGTGTAAGCACTGCTTAGCAATATCTAGCGCATTCCTGGGTTAGCAACACCGTTCTCAGTGCAAATGCAAAACATAGCCCATACAAGGTACTAGGAAGAAAGTTAACTCTATCCCAGGGAAAACCAGTACAATCTTATGCTGTCATATCCGTGGATTTTTTTTTCCATTTTTCTATGAGTAAATTCCAGGTGTAATTTTCAGAGGAGATTGCTTTGAGGACAGTTGACCATTTATGTTCAATCATTAGTACTTGCTCTTTTTCCTCTGCCATCATAGGGCTATTTTGAAAGGAGTATTAATAATTAGCTAAAATTCATATTAATATTTTTGGTCCAGCAGTTAAAGAGAACACCTATTTTTAGGTATGGAGGATAATTCTAAGTTTCTAGCATTTTTTTTTTAACTGAGCCCCATTGTTCAAGTGTTTTAATGAATACTTGGAAGGAAAAAGGATATTTTTTTTTCCATCGATCAAAGCTGCTGTATTTTGAACTATGGGAAGGGGTACGCAGAAGGATAAAATTCAGACTAATGTGGCCTAAATAGCAAACCATCCAGAACAATCCATCAGGAATTGATTTTGCCAACATGATGCTGCTGGTTGCTTTTATTTTAAACAAAACAAAGCAACCCAAATCCCGAACAAACCATGAAGTGTTCATATGTGCTAAATTTCATCACACTAGCACATTGGAGTATGTAGAATCTCTGCAAGTCAGACTTGCTTAAGGCCATCTTCTGAATCATATTTTTAGCAATATTCTGACATGCAGTACTGTACCTCCTGGTGATTTGGGTGGTTTAATGCTGTGCAGCGGTAGATTAATTTCAGCTCTGAGGAGTGCTGAGTCATAACAGAAATGATAAGAAATACAGGCACATACGATCTTCACCAGCATCACTCTTACTCAGGATTAGAGCCAGACACATCAAAAAGCAAGAAACAGCTGTTCAAGGGCTTTCCCAGCTTTCTTCTTCCGCATCTGGGGAAATCAGCAGTAGCAGTTATGAAACAAATTCTCAACCCTCAGAGATACAGCCAGTGTTTTGAGCTTTGCTTGGAGGTAGATAGATATCAAAAGGGCAAAAAATTAAAGGTTATATGCTGTAGGAATCTGAAGAAAATAGTGATCTGTTACAATCCTGAATTTGTGCTTGTCCCATTGGTGGCAGGAATGAAATACAGGTTTTTTTCTTAAGCATTTCTTTCTTGACCTCAGGTATCTGTGTTTTGTGTAGAGGATCTGATTGGCTTCCAGCTTCGTGCTCGTCTCCCCTTTTGGAAACCCTCTGTTTAGAAATTTCCAGTGCTTAATCTTTGGAAACTCTACTTTGCTTGACACCTGTAAGTTTTTTATGGATCTTTAAGTTTCCATAACAAAGACTCCAATCCAAGTTGCCCAAAGAAGCAAGGAAAAGAGCAGCTGGTAGCAGTGATGGTAAACACGATGGAGTTCTTGGGAGCAGGAGGAAGTAGATCTCTATAGTAGGAAGTTCTGCAAACTACTCTGATACAAACAAATCTCAGAACCATTTGTAGCAGCTACTGCATAATTCATAATAAAAGACCAAGTTGCATGATCTTGAGAAATATACCTCTGTTAATGGGAAGGAAAGAATAAATGAGAAACTGAAAAGTCTCTATCCAGTTTGAACATTGTGAAAAGTTTAAAGGAACAGGACTAAGAATTGGTTTTGCAGTCCTATTATTGTATTCTGTATTCTCTCTTTGATGTCTTTAGTGTGAAGACATGATACCCTCTTGTAAATTAAAAAATCAAAATACACCACTATGTTCCTATTTGGGTCACAAGACAGATGTTTCAGTCGCATGCTTTTTCAGGCTTACATGATATAGTCCTTTGTCTCCTGAGGGTGCTGAGATACCGTCAGCAGAAAAAAACCCACCCTACTCTACTTTGAGATGACAAAGTCCCCATCAGTGATTTTCCTGTATAGCCTACTGGTATGTAGTTATTTGGAAAGATGCAGGAATGTTAGTGGATATACCAGGGAGAAAATATATTGAATTTCTCAGTTTTCTTGCTAATACAAGTAAGCTTACATCCCTGGAAACTATGATGTCTTATATTTATTACCATCAAGTAGTGAAACAGTAGCATGTTCCCTACCTTTCTTGACTTATATGTAATGTCCTCTATGAATTTGTAAATACTTCAAGTAAAAAAAAAATCTGAAACAGGAGTATTCCCTTAGTCTTGAAGGGTTTAAATTTGCAAGTTTGTTCTTAATGCAGTTGGTAAGAAGATAGACCAGAGAGAACATTCTGTACCCGAGTCATCTGCTTGTCTAGCTTTTTGGTTTGTTGTTGACACTCTCCTTTAGTTAGAGATAATTTCCATGCAATTTAAAAGCCTCTTTTGAATATTTAAATAAATTGATGATTTAAAGGGTTAAAGCCCTGCAGGGGCCACTGAGATGATGAAGAGATTGGAGCATCTCTTGTATGAAGAAAGGTTGAGAGAGCTGGAACTGTTTAGCCTGGAGAAGAGAAGGCTCAGGGGGGAGCTTATCGATATGTGTAAATACACATACAGGACAAGAGGCACAAACTGAAGCACAGGAGGTTCCCCCTGACCATCAGGAAACACTTTTTTACAGGGTGCCCAGAGAGGTTGTGGAGTCTCCCTCCTTGGATATACTCAGAAAACGTCTGGACATGGTCCTGGGCAAGCCGCTCTAGGTAGCCTTGCTTGAGCAGGGGGGTCGGACCAGGTGACCTCCAGAGGTCCTTTCCAACCGCAACCATTCTCTGTGATTCTGTGCTTTGGTTTTACTCATAAAGCCTCTGAACTCAGCCCTTAGGCCCACAGGAAAGGATCCTGGGACAGTGGAAGGCAATCTTGTCCATGGGCTTCCATGGACATAGGCTCACACACTGACAGACATAACCTTGTGCCATGTATTCTATTGACCAGCTAAAATATATGCTCCATTCTTGAATCGATCTCTTCCTGAATAAACCTCAAACTTCTAAAACAAAGACCTAACCAGATTGAAAAGGCCCCAGGGCAGAAATCAAAGCTATAGTCCTAATGGTCACTTCAAGGAAGAGAGCTACTGAGTTTATAAGCGCAATCTTGTTATAGTCACAGGATTTATCTTCTGCTTTCTTCTCTGAGGGTTGGGTTTTGTTAGAGCTATTTTAGACCAGGTCCATGCAATGCAATGCCGACTTTGCTCCTGTCTAGTGGTTGCTGCTCACTGTTTGGAGGTAAGAAAGGAGCCTGAAACTTCCTATTTTATTGCACAACGGTGTTTTAATTGATAGCCCAAAATACTATTGTTTTATGGTCTTCTCCAAGTAGAAAAATCCCTTACATAAGTCATTTCACCTGTAGCTGGTACCACTTTCATAGCCCACTCAGTCCTCTTCTGTGTGAGTACTTGTGTTACAGGTGTACCTGTGTAACCCGTGTTACACGTATAAGTTTGTGACCATGCAGTGAGTTGGTGTGTGAGCAGACAAGAGAGGCCTGAAATCTTTGAAGTGGATTGTTAAGAGCAGGCAAAGCAAGCGCGAGACTTTCCAAGTGCTCATGGTGCTGCAGTTAGAAATGTGCGTCAAGAAAACGTATGGAGACTGGCTGGAGGGTGAGCGGAGGACTGCCTGTTCCTATCATGCCCAGAGAAGTTACCAAAATTTGTTTTTCTTCTATTCTGGGCCAGAGGGATGAAGTTTGGATATAACCTTGAGAACGTACCTGGTAAGGAACATGGAGGAAGCAGTCAAGTGCAGAATCTGAGACGCACAGTTCTGAGCATGTCCTTTATCAAGGTGCTTTGAAGATGTTCTCAGACTACAGCACATAAAAAAAAAAATAATGGGCAGCACATGGAAGAAGACTCAGAAGAATGCAAATAATACTGTCATTTACCAGAAAAAAAGGTGTGATTTCAACATTTCTTGCTGTTCTTCGTTCATTCTAGCATTGTTCAAGACAATCTGGAGTGTCCAAGATAAGAAGTGACTGTATCTGGTCCCACGGTTCGAGGAAATCTTCCAGCTGTAAAAACAGCTGCTACTGTCTGCTTATCAAACAAAAACATGATTTCTTGATGGTAAGTTTAGTTCCACATTCCTCTTTGTTAATGTCAACAGATGTTGCTGTTAATATATACAGCATCAGGAGCAACAGAAGGAGTCACTGTGGCAGCTGTATTTTTTCCTCTGCAATCAAGGGCATTTCTGCCTTTTATTTGGACTTTGTCTTCAGAAGTAGAAGCAATGTAACACAAAGTGTCCAGGGTTACTTACCATATTTCAGTGGTCTTTTGTGAGTAAATATCAGTCCTGTAAGTTCCAACAACTGCATGAGAAATGTGGGACGTGAGCTTAATACGATAAACTGAGTACAAATTGTTTGGTAAGGTACTTACACATCTATGACATTAAAAAATGGAATGAAGACACCATGTTTTGGCATAGAATTGGCATTTGCCAGCAGGAAAAATTAACTGTGTGCAGCAGATTTCCTAGTAGTATAGCAATAGTGCAGTTATTCCTTGGACAGTTCATGCTAGCTCAACCTGCAGAACGGTCATCTTCCCAGGATGATCCTGGATAAGAAATTTTGCTCTCTACATGCTCTGTTAAGTTACCCCATACTTGTGCTTTTGGTTGGTTTTCTTTTTTTTTTTTTTTTTTTCTTGATGTCTTCTTGCAATTGCGTTGCATTACAAGCTACAGGAGCCTTACATTAAAGGGAAAGAAAACCAAAGTTAAAGCGTGAAGCCCTTTGTTACTCTAGTGAGTGCTTATTTATGTGACTGACCCCGTGAAGTTGCTTGCATAATCATTATGTGACCAGGTTAGAAGTTACCCACATGAGTCAATTTACTCGTGAAGGTATATCAGTTTTAGCATTGCTAAGAATTATATTGTTGTTCCAAACAAGGCAGTACACTTTGCTTCCTCTCTCTCAACACCTGCTCCTCCATAAATAGAAAAAGGCTGATCTGGAGTGAGGATTGCTATACAAACACCCAACTACCCGTAGTTCTGTTCTGCAGAACTAATGTTAAAATCAGGGGTCATTCCAATGGGTGTCTGTCAAACAAATGGAATCGTAAGCCTTGCTTTTGTAAGACATGAAAGAGCATGATTATCAGCCCCAATTTCCAGTATATAGTTTGCTGCATCCCAGGTTACATGCATCTCAATTAAAAGTCTAGAGCTGAAGTGGTCTTGTGTGTGCTTTTTTGTTTATTTATTTTTAGTTCCGTACAAAACAATTCCATGTGAAACCTTGCCGATGGCATTGTAATAGACTGTAGCTAGTATGTATCCCCTTGCTGTAGTCTCACTTGTAGATTTGAAATTAGTTGTTCTGTTCTATTAAGAAAGAGCAAGCTTCTTCAAATACCTACTGAAATTGCCAAGAAGCTGGCAGGCAGGCCTGTTCCTTTCTTTTGAGAAAAAAAAAATGCAGCTAATCCTTGTATTCACAGGCAAAAACATTCATAGCTTTTTAGCAGGTTATTTTTAAACTATAAAGACCTTAGAATTAGGTGAATGCGTCTTTGTTTTAATGTGCCTCACTCAATACTTTGTATTGTTATGTGTGGTGTGTGACATTTTTCATGGTCAAAATAAATTTCGGATATGTTGCATGTAAATAAAACTTTATTTGTGAAAGCTGAGAAGCACAGAATGTTTAAAGTTTCATACAGACATGTCATGGTTATGTACCTTAAATGTCATTTTAATTAATATGCAGATCCTTACATATCATCCCGAAGCAAGTGAAGTGATGTAATAGTTAAATAACTCAATTAGACATGAAACATACATTGTGTAGTATTCTGGTGGCTGCATTTGCTTCATAAATCAAAATATCAGAAATCAATATATCTAGTTAACAATATTTGCTATAGTAGTTTTTTATAGTTTATAATGGAAAAACGGGGTTTATATGGAATATGCACTTTAAGTGAATTCAAGGCAAAAAAGCTAAAAAAAAAGAATAGCAGAGGAGCTATAGGTATGTTGCGGTGGATAAACAGAAAGAACATACATAAGGTTTTTTCTCTCCTTTCTGAAGGAAGAAAACAACTACAGTGAAAAGAAGAATGCATTGAACTAACTTATGACCAAGGGAATGCAGAATAAAGCAGCAGGAAAAAACAGTTTTGTGAGACAGGGTTAGCAATCATCTTAAGTGCCTAAGTATTTGTATGTGTTCCCTACGTTTTCTGGGTAATCGTTCATAGTGTAATGGTGTGTATTCAAAATTCTATTCATCTTGCACTTGCATTTCACATTTTAAAAATTCATAAGCAAGAAGTTTTTTATTCTTCTGCAGTAGAGGTGAAATCCAGAAGCTTACAAAAGTCAGAAATATCAGTAGGAAAGAAGAAAAAGATCATTTGGTTGTAATCTTTAAAGCTAGAGTTATTCACGAAAGCCTTTCTATAAGACAAGCATCTAGAATACCTTTGTTCCACAGGAAAATAATAAAATTGGTAGAAGAATGGAAGTCTTTGAAGAAAAAAAATAAAAAAGAGGGTGTTGATGATGCCCAGCAAAAATTGTGATTTTTGTCTTGGATCTTGTGTTGTTTGGTAGGGTGTTTTGTCCTGGTTTTGTCCTGGTTTTTTTATTGCTCAAAGTCTGTTAAAAAGCTGTCATCCTATCTTGAGATACATGCGGAAAATATATCGGCTATTGTAAAATCGCTCTTACCTCATTATATGTGGGATTGCGGATATGGGTCTGATTTGCATTTCATGCATGTTTGGGGTTCTTAGTGACAGGAAAATGTCTCACAAGGTCTTCCATGGTATTAAAACTTATTTTCAACTGTATTTTCTTCTGTATTGATGTTGAATCAGTTAGAGAACAGAAGCCTGAAGAAGTGACTTGTTTTGCCAAGCCTAATTCACATAAAAGAACAACACAAGACAGATCATTGTTATTAAGTGACCTGGGTTAGTCAATTTTGTTCTATAACACAAGTGTAGTTAGTCTTGGTAATTACTGGTGTTCTGACTGGTCAAGCAGCAATTTGCACTTAATCATGAGGAAGGATTATTTTTGACAGTGGCACATGTAATGCAGTATGTTGTTATCAGGTTAGAATAAGCTTAAATCCTATTTCTTTTCTTCCTAGGAAATGCCTTAAATGCTTGTTCAAAACGAAGTCCATGTTTAGTATTTTTCCTTTTCATTGCCATTTTTATCTGAATAATTTATCATAGAATCATAGAATAGTTTGTGTTGGAAGGGGCCTTTGAAGGTCATCTAGTCCAACCCCTGTGCAATGGGCAGTGACATCTTCTAATCAGGTTGCTCAGAGCCTTGTCCAGCCTGACCTTGAATGTTTCCAGGGATGGGGCTTCTACCACCTCTCTGGACAACCTGTGCCAGTGTTTCACTACCCTCACTGTAAAAAATTTCTTCCTTATATCTAGTCCAAATCTACCTTCTTTTAGTTTAAAACCATTACCACTTGTCCTATCTCTGTAAGCCCAGCTAAAATGTTTGCCCCCATCTTTATTACAGGCCACCTTTAAGGATTGAAAGGCTGCTATAAGGCTCTGGGGAGACCTTCTCTTCTCCAGACTGAACAACCCCAGCTCTCCCAACCTGTCGTCTTAGGAGAGGTGCTCCAGCCCTCTGATCATTTTTGTGGCCCGCCTCTGGAACTGCTCCAACAGGTCCATGTCTTTTTTGTGCTGAGGACTCCAGAGCTGGACGCAGTACTCCAGGTGGGGTCTCATGGGAGTGGAGTAGAGGGGCAGAATCACCTCCCTTGACCTGCTGGCCACGCAGCCGAGGATATGGTTGGCGTTCTTGGCTGCGAGTACATATTGTCAGCTCATGTCCAGCTTTTATCCACCAGGACCCCCAAGTCCTTCTCCTCAGGGCTGCTCTCAATCCCTTCATCCCCCAGCCTGTATTGATACTGAGGATGTCTCCGACCCATGAGGTTCACACAGGCCCACTTTTTGAGCTTGTGCAGGTCCCTCTGGCTGGCATCTGGAGTACTTAGATGAGTGTGGATACTGCAAAAATATTAATTGACTTACTTCAGTGAAAAATGGCAACATTTATGGGATAATATATTCACAGAATAGTATTGACAAGGTCTACTTGCAGTGCAAACTCTGGAGTCTTGTTCTACTTGAGAAGAATGTCTTGAGAGAAATGAAAGAATCTGATCTGCATTCTTTCTCTATAGTGTCAAAACAAACCAGCTTTAAGTTAGGGTTGCAGATATACACCTGGTTTTGGTAACCTGATTAAATGTTTTTAAGAATACACTTTTTAAGAAAATTCACAGTACATTTTTTTAAGAAAGGAAGAATAACTGAGAAATATTTTTAACTGTCTATCCAGAAGATAATGATTTTCTGTCAGTATGGCCAGTTTTAGTGCTATTAATAATAACGTTAGGTTCTTATATGCTATTTTTCATCCAAGAATAAAAAACGCCGTAGGAAAATTCATCTCAGCTCTGTGTCACAATAAGACTTGTAAAGTGATTAAAGCAAGGACATCGGTGCAGAGAGAGTACCCTTATGTTCCAGGCCGATGCTTGAACCAAACAATCAATATTCATTTTGAGTGCACTAGGACCTGCACAGTTCTTCCAGGAATACACAGCAGATCAAAGCTAGTGATCAAGCAGTGTATTTCTCAGTAAGGGTCATTTAGAAACAAAACAAAGAACTCCTCAAGTCTGAGTTTTGAATATTTCTAGGGAGGCCAAAAGAGCACGCTGGCAATACCCACGAGCTCTCCAAAGATTTAATGTCTGTTACATAGTAAATGCTGCATAAAAGGAGTACTCAAGGCATTTTAAAAAGATGTTATATTACTGTAGCATATCTATATTACAATTAAAATAAGGGATGTAAACCTGTTTTATGTGTTTCAAAAGAGATTCAGGTTGCAATGTAAATGTTACAGCTTACTAGTTGAATGAGTTCATGCATCACTAGAAGGCACAGTTAAACTCAATCCACAGAATATTTGTAGAAGAGCTATTGAGAGAGAGGGTTATATTCCATAACATTGCAATTATTAACCTCAATTGTTTTGATCAAGTTAGGCATAACACTTCAGTAGAACAATCAGTAGAAACGTATACTATATAGAGCGATGGCTATGTGGGAGCTATGCATCTGGGAGAACAGAAGAAATAACAGTGTATTTTGATGCTATCTTGGCTTGAACTTAAATAGCTATGCAGGTCCTTTATTTTGTATTTGTCCTAACTTCTGTATTATGAGTGACGCTGCTTTAAGCTTTTGATATGTGCTGTTCTGTCTTCATTGGATTATGAATGAACACAAATGTGGAGCTAATATCTTATGGCTGTTCATTTAAGAAAAAATAAGAAAAAGAGGATGAACATTTGTGAGTTAAATAGCACCGGTTATACAGAATCCATTTCTATATGCCTACCATCAGCTATTTCCTCATCAAAACAACTTATCCAAGTAGACTATTTAATTGGAGGCAAAATAGTATGCACTGCAACCATAGCCTTTTAAAGAGCGAATTACACACTAAACTTGCTGCATGTAACTTATCCTACTAAAGTCTAGTTCTGTCTTAGTTTTTAGTAAAGATGATGAGATAGAGATAGTGCAGCTGGTGGAAAATAGTGTATGGATTGGCATATTGCCACATTTAGAGTTAAGGCAAAAGACAAAAAATGTTTTTTGTCCAAATTAGAATGAAGTGAATAGCTATACATTTTATAATCTTTTTTTTTTATTTTATTTTAATAGTAATATTTTAAAATAATTTTAATAGTTCTTTAGTATCAGAGTTACCATATGTCACAGTTTCAGCTGGGATGGAGTTAATTTTTTTTTTTTTTTTTTTGCCAGCAGCTGGTGTAATACTATGTTTTGGATTTGGGATGGGAATAGCATGATAGCACACTGGTGATTGTATTGGAGATTGTAATGAAAATACCTTTAAATTGTTGTAACCCATGATTTGAATTGCATGGTATAGGAATTGCTATAGCAGGAACCACCTGAACCAATGGAGGACAAGCCTTACAAGAAGCAGTGCAATTGCAGCAATGACCTGACCTGAGCTGGTTTTGGTGTCCAATAACTCTGTGCCACACACCATCTCTCCTGCCTTGAAAGATTGTTATGATGGATGGAGCCCAAAGTCATGGAGTAAATGAATTTAACAGACACTTAGTGGGCACCTATGGACATTTCACAGGGGTGGTACATATCATGGTCATATGGGAATCATATCTGTGTATTATATCAAAGGATGGCAAGGAGGGGTGGTTAATGAGGATGTATTGGCTAGCGTGGGACCTGATCATGATGGTATGGAAGAAGAATGTCATGGTTTCAGCTGGGATGGAATTAAATTTATTTTTTTGGCTAACAGCTGGTGTAATGCTATGGTTTGGATTTGGGGTCGGGATAGTGTGACAGCATACTCGTGTTTTTGATTGTTGCTAATCAATCAAGGCCTTTTCTGCTCCTCATACTGCCCCACCAGCGAGTAGACTTGGGGGAGGGACCACAAGAAGTTGGGAAAAGAGACATAGCTGAGACAGCTGACCCCAACTGACCAAAGAAATATTCCATACCGTATGGCGTCATGCTCAGTATACAAAGCTAGAGGAAGCAGAAGGAAGGAGGGGGGATGTTCGGAGTTACAGGGTTTGTCTTTCCAAGTAACAGTTATATGTGATGGAGCCCTGCTTTCCTGGAGATGGCTGAACACCTGCCTGCCCACGGGAAGGAGGGAATGAATTTCTTGTTTTGCTTTGCTTGCGTGCATGGCTTTTGCTCTACCTATTAAACTGCCTTTGTCTCAACCCACAAGTTTTTCCTCATTTTTACTCTTCTGATTCTCTCCCCCATCGCAAATGGGGGGAGTGAGCGAGTGGCTGCATGGTTCTGGGATTAAACCACGACAGCGTGTGACTGAAGGGCTAAAAGATGGCAACTGTAGCAAATATACCTTTTAGAGAAGGGTGGAGGGGGATAGAGGTTGCACACAGCTGTAGCCCTGTTAGTCTGACCTTAATAGTATGCAAGGCTTTAGATGAAATTTTGAAGATGTAGCAGATCTGACTATAATAATAAGTGCAGGAAACAGTTTTCCTTTTTCAAAGGAAAAAACCCAGCAACTGTACTAAAAGAAGACATACTAAACTAATTTATGACCAAAGGAATGCAGATTAAAGCAGACAGCATTAAAATCAAAATAACATTTTTTTCTTTTCTTTTTTTTTTTTTTCTTCACAAGGTTAGGGATCATCTAAATTATATTAGTACTTCTTTGTGGGTTTTTTTTACACTTTTAAAGTAATTGTTCCAGTTCTGTATTCTTGCCAAATTATATATGGGGTAGTTTATTTCCAGTGATCAGTGATCTTACTGGTTTTTATTTCAATATAGCTTTTAGCTTGGAGTGTGAGTATGAATAAAATGATCCCTTTTAGCTGAACTGGAAGCCTTTGTAGCTTTTTCAACGTGTATGTGCTTATGTCTTCGCAAGGGGGACTTACATCCCGATAAATAATCATCGGATTGAAATATTCTTTGGGACTTTTTCTTGTCTGTAACTGATTCAATATTTGAAATGTTTGTTGTACTGGAGAGCTGGTTGAGTTATCTGCACTTGCCTGTTTTAATGTGGGTGTATTGATGAGCTTTTTACCTTTACAGAGTGGTTGTATCAGCAGTGCAAGAGGTTTGTTTTTAGGTGGCAGCTTGTAGTCATTAGCCATTATGAGTTTTCTATGCCACATCACTCAAGCTAGGACTTCTGCATTTAGAAACAAATTGTTCCCCCTGATTCTACATTAAAAAAACAATCTGCCTGGATGCATCAGCAGTTTGAAACAAAGTAAAGCAAAAGAAGTTACCTCTTATGAATTCTAGTTTTCTGTAAAGGGAGTTAAAATTGTAAAGAAGTCATCAGCAAAAGAGATGAAAAGCCAATTATTTGGATTTTTTTCCAAAGTTTTATTGCCTATTGGTTTTTAAGCAGTTTGTTTTTCTGAATTCCTCTCTAAGTATAATGCTAGATGTGAGGATGTAATGTACAAATGTTTTCTGCAGTCTTTTAGAATATATTTCACATCATTTTACTTGCACAAAGCATCAGAGAAGTATTCCACTGCAATTTCTGTTATGTGTTTTTGAATGTTCAATGTTTTGCTGAAGTCCTGTTTTCCCAGCTCACTGCCACAGTTCTGGAAAAAAAACTCTTGATTCTAATGAAAAGGTGAATTCACAGAAGAGAAAGTTTGTGGCCATAGCTTTGTTCTTACAGACTGACAGGTTATTTTAATCATCAACCAAAGCATAGATGCCCCTGCTTGTTACTGCAACCTTCTCCACCTTTGGGAGCAATGTTCAGTGACATTAAGGAACTTTATAACAAAATGATACCACCTAATGAGCTACAAGATAGCAGACATTTAAGATGAAAGCTAATATTGAAAGAGACTGGAGTTCTTTGTCTCGTCTTCCTCTTCAGTTTGCTACGTTAGTGCTAGATTGTGCCTGTCTGTTCATCTCTCCAGAATGAGCAACGTGCAGCTATTATAACTCCATGCCTGTTATTCCGTTTCCCCAGGCAGAAGTAATTTGCTTGATCTTTTTACCAGGTGTAGCATACCTTCTCCTCCATTAGGATAAGTCAGTCTTTTCCACCCCTTCCTTGGTTCCTCTACTCGCTTGTTCTTGAGAATGTGTGTGAATGTGTGCGTATAGCCAAACAAACCCTAATATCTTATCATTCATCCCATCATTATCTCTTTGGGAATGCTGCAGTAATAATATTTCATTGGTTTTGCTTTAAAGTTTAGAACTAGCTAGAATCTGAACTTTAATGCATAAGTAGTCATTTCATAAAGAGATGACTCATTTAATAAATACATGATCCACTTATGAGATGAGAGGGAGCAGTAGTGACGTTTTGTAGGTATGGAGAACATAGGCTGGAGTTCAGCCTTTAAACTGTTTGTAAAAAGGTTTAATGTATTTTCTTTTTGTATGAGTGGAACCTTCTGGATTTAGATGTGCCACTTATTTTTATGGCCAAATGAGTTTAGACTCATGGCACAAGTCTCAAACTTACATATGATTTACAAACATCGCTTAAAATGAAAACATTTACAAGTTCAAACTTAGCACTTTCAAGACTCAGTACTTTATCTGTACTCCATTGAATGGATTTCCCCTGACGCCCTTACACACACTGCTGTAGCTGCGTAGCTTTGATTACAACTCTTTCTAAGAGGAGAGTGGTCTGGCCCATACCAATTTGACCCCCTTAGGTTGAGATGAGGATTTAAGATGTCTCTATTGTTTCTTCTTTGGGTGGTCTTAAAGCTACAGAAGTTTTGGAAAAAGTAAGGACCCAGTCCTCTGACTCATCTACATCTAACTGGCTGCCCTGATTTCAGGGAGGTCAACAAAAATTGACAATCTTGCTGCAAGATTCAAGACAACAGACAGAGAAGTGTAAAATTCAAGGTTCTAAATATTGCCATAGTTGGACTGCAACACTGAGAAAAGCGTAATTTAAATAGGATCCCTCTGAGGTCGGCTAGAATGTGATAAATAGATCCCTTTATTTCTTCTTTCTCTGATTTGTGGCCTATCTGTCCACACTATGCTTAAAACTGGTTTATTACTAGTTTATCTTCTCCGTTTCTCCAGGCCTCTCAATTTCAGAGTTATACAACACTCTCCTGATGTCCAAAGCCACGTTTTTGTAGTGATTAATTTAGTTTCACCTTTAGTGATTGTTATGCTTGGGTGAAAATGGTACAGGTTATAGCCACACCTTGAATTTTAATTCAGGTGTGTCCTTGGTAGGTAACTAATCTGTTCTTCATAATCAACATTTATTTCTGTTAACAATTAACAGGTTGTATATTTGCAAAAGAGCCCATTCAGTTTTTCCATGTATTAGTTCAGATTTTAATGATTCAAAAGGCAATTTAATGTCTCTTGTGCTTAGCAAGCGAAAGTCAAGGTATTTGAATGTTCATGTGTATGCCTATTGGTCTCAGCTCTGCGTGTTCCATCCCAGTCATCTGATTTATCTATACCTTTCTCTGTTACTGCTTCTTGGGGTATGTTTACAGTATAGAAAAGGATTTCTTTGCTAAGATGACTAGCACAAAGTGTCCATGCTGTGCATATATATCAGTCTGGGTCCCTAGCACACATGTAAAAGGACTTCTTGAGATGCACTAAGCCCCAGCAAGAACATGAACAACTTTCAAATCTTGGGCAACTCACGAGGCACCTTGTCCCTCAGCCTCCCCACCAAGTTCCTGTATTTTTCTTGGGGTAGCAAAGGCAGAGCTAGCTTGTGTGAGTCTGCAGAGGACTACGTCAGAGCTAAAATGGCTTCTCTGAGTGTCCCTTTACTATTTTGTCAGAACAGTACTTTTATATACCATAAAATATGGATTAATGTGTACGAAACCATTTCATATGTGTTTTATTAGTGCCAGGTGCATAATAAGTTCTTAAAATTACATCAGTTCCCTTGATCAACATTCAGCTAATTTAGACAAAATGTATTCTTTCCATTTTGTCACATTTTTGAAGCATGATGGAAGGATTTAAACAAAAAAGTCTTTGTCTTTTTAAATGGGAAATTATAAAGATAGCAAGATAAGTGTTTTCTCTAGAAGTCTCTTAAAGGGAATCTCTGTCACCCTTCCCTTAGTGGGAACAAAAAAAAAATACTCTTTAAGTGATTGTTCCATTCAGAAAATGACTCAGTGGAATACGTTGTTCATATTTATAGAATAACTTTTGTAATGCATTTTAAAAAGAAAAGGAAAAAAATTATACTCAAGAAAAGTAATGCATTTTGCAGCCTGAGTGAAAAGTGCAGGAATGAGCTTTTGGGAGCAAAAAGCTGCACAGTGACTAGGAAATGTAAGTACATAAACAAAAATTCCACTATTAAGCAATGAGTAAGATTGCAGACAACATCAGCTGGGCCTGCTGGGAATGGAATGGTGAAGTGGTTCAGTTGCTGCTGCCTCTGTACGTCGGCTTCTTATGCAGGCTCAGATTTCTTCCTATCCACTTACTTCATGTCTTCTCTTGCTTAGGTGCTGCACTGGGAATTGGCGCGATACCCTGTTAAAAACGATTGCATTCATGGCAACATATTGGGCAATAGTTTGCATAGCCAAACGCTCCCTTGCTGAACCTGGGTGAGCCCAGGTGGCACCTCACGGAACCGTATTTTGTCTGTCCACCTGCAGCCGTGGTTTATGCATGGCCAAGACCACGAGGAAATGGCTCCTATGTCAGTGATTCCCATCTTTGCTGTTGTTTCCTCTGGGCTTAAGTTACAAGAACTGTGAACTGGCCTGATGTTTTACTACGAGTTTGACTTAGCCTCCAGAGTACATGAACAAATAAAAAGGTGAAGTACGGTAAGATGATGGTGTATAATCCTCGTATAAACTCTGAAGATTGTGTTTATTGTATGTCAGAGTGCATATCCACTGTCACCGACTCATTTGTAGTTCCCATCATCTGCACTTCTGCACCATTGGTCCAGCTGCAGCAAGATTAGCTGCTGGTTGCTTTAGTTAGAGTGGCTTCGGATGTTGCATTCAGCGCCTGTAGCAAGCATAGTCAAGAGGTACTGATTTTCCTTTTGTTACTGCATGTTTATTTTCCTTTTCATTTAATTTTTTTCATTCCAGTTAAAAGGAGATCACTAGGAGAAACAGGGCAAGTAAACAAATAAAAAACCTTCATGGTCAGGGAATATTCCTGGATAGTCTAGCAAAGGAAAAACTTTGCAAGAATCCAGTGTTTGTTACTGTGAATGCAATTTTAGCTTGTTACTCTTTTGCTCTTATTTTCATAAGGTGAGAATAAGTAAAACTCTGTGTTACCTTCAACCACGGTAACAGCACAGGTGACTAAATGGTGACCAATGCAGTTGCTTTCCTCTGCCAAAAGAAGTAAAAGGCTTTCATTGTGTCTTCCCCCATTGGTACTTTATTGGTGAACAGTGACATTTATATTAAGGATATTAATTCAAAATACAAGCTGATGGCGAGAAAAAGTTTTTCGAAGGTAAGTTTCTTTTACCACGTGTTGACTTACTTATTGTAAAGATTAACAGGCAGATTGAGTATTAAATCAACTCTGGGCATTACTGGAGGATATTTCTATTTAGGTCTGTCAATAAAAATGCCCAAACTTAGCTTTAGGCTGTTCATTGCTTTGACATTTCTGTGCTGTGTAAAAGCTAACTGTGATGCAAATGTAAAAAGAATACTCGTTAAGTTTTATTAATTATATCATAGGTAAATCTATTTGACATGCAATTAACTTAATATCACTCAAGCAACAAATGCAGTTATATTTTCTAACACATCAAATTCATAACGAAAGTTATATGGCATGCATCTAAAGGGTATTTAAAAATAAAGCTGGATTAAATTGCAAGGAACAGAAAAAAATATTAATTAGTTAAGTGACGTCAATGTGAAACTGAAAGGGTTGGATAAGTCACAATACTACAGAAATAAGGAATTTTCATGGCTATTTTCTTGGCATGTAAGATTTCACAAATTAATGCTGATTTTGGTTATAAATTTTCTATACTTTTTGTCTTAATAACAGGTAGTTTTCTTTGGTCAGGGTAGCCACATGGATATACTTTGTTTATGACAGCTGAATTATAGATGGAATGCTCTCCCTTTGCATAGCCATGGTACAGTGTGTTGGATGCAGATGCAGTTTAATATGTATTCTGCTTCACTTCCTGTCTTATTTACTGTTGTAGGAGGCTGTTAAATAGCTACTGGGGTCTTCTGCAAGGCAATGTTTATCTTCAGCAACAAGTGATACAACTTAGAATATATTTTTTAAAAAAGCTTTTGGCGTATTGTATCAGTCGTCTGGTTCTGTCTAGAACACGAAACTATTACTGCTTTATTCAATATCTCAGTGTAACAAAACGAAAACACTTAGCTTTGATTTAAAAGGAGGTGAGTGTTAGTGGAGGGGAATAGCCAGATGCATTTTCGTGATGTGATCATTTTGTTTGACTTTCAAAACTTCTTGGCATAGCGGAAGATCAGGCTGAGAGGAACGGCGTGCAAGTCCTTGGGAACAGGATTCCTTGTCATTGATTCCGATTTGTGCATCAGAATAAAAAACTGTGTCGTTGAAATATATATGTATTTCTGTTGTTGTGGTACCTAGTTTCCAAGTATGTTCAGGCCCCTGGGCATTGTATGTACAGAGTGGAAAGACAACATCTGCCGTGTAGTTTGGTGGGAGTGTTGCAGGTCACACAGGCAAAAAGCACTTGTAAGCCCTGTTGTTTCCATGGGTATAATAACAAGAGGTTCTGTGAGTTTGGACATAAACAGGCAGAATATATTTGTGTGTATAGATCCGTATGTTCATACCCAGACATAGCTGTGATTAAAATACATAGCTAGCAGAAAAGGGCATATAATTTCTAGGTATATAAAGACAAGAACTCAACCAAATATTCCCACAAAGAAGAACTTAAAGAACCTGTTTTTTTTCTCAGAAACAGTGGATCTGCTAAGGGATTAAAATTGAAACAAGAGTTCAAACTTTACAGGCATTCACATCTGTGAAGTAGCATTACTGTCAGAGCCCCAAATTAAAAGTTCTCTTCAAGGAATCTCAGTGGAATGACAACTCCTGATTTCTGTGGAGCCAAGGGAAGAGAAACAATGTTTACGTTTTTATAGCATCTGTCTTTAAACTTCAGTCCTTTAAAATTTCTTGCTTCCTGCAACAGAGGAAACAAAAGGGGCACATAATAGACTTCCTTTGCACATGGAACAAAGCTGGATGTAACTTTTATCCTTGGCTGCTTTGTTGCTCCCCAAATCTATCCCTCTTTGAACAATCTGCCACTGCTCTGTGCCAGCAGGAGCTTTAGAAGAAGGCCATCTGCACTGGCTGCTATGTTTGGGGACAGACTCTCTTAATTCCTGATGTACTGGAATGGAGAATTTGTTCTGTGTCCAGAAATCCCGGCCATCGTGTTTTGGGGATGGGGCAGGGGTATAGATCTCACAGACCCGAGTTCTGCTGCTGAAATGGCCCTTTGCTCCCGTGTTGTGGAGGTGGATACAGCACATATAAAGTCTACTGTTAAAAAGTGCGTGCAAGTTCTACGATCGTTTCATATAAGTACTGCCAAATAGATGAGCGACTTTGAGGAAGATTTTCATAGTAATGTTTTAAGTGGGTCACTTAAGTTATGCAATTCACTGGAGAAAATGTTTTCAGCCACAGTAAAGGGTCATCAGATGCTTATATAGCGGCAGTACTCGAGAGGGTCCCGTTGTGCTATGCAAGTATGGAAAAGAGACAATGCTTGTCTTGAGTGTGTTTTTACTGCAATAAATCATACTTAAACTGGAGCTATATCTCTGCAGTATGCCAAGAGAAAAGGTTATTTTGATTAATTTAGAGACATCAGGCAGAGCTTTCTTCTCTTTAATTCAGTCCCGCAAAATACGGACTCTCCTAAGTGCTTTCTGGACTCGTCTTTCATGTCTTTCTGTTTCCCTCTTCAAAGTTCGCCTGAGTCTTTATTATGAGCCCTGTTTTTGGGAAGACTGTTAGGGTCTGTTAGGGTTTCTGAGCCCAGAAACAGAGAGGAGATCTTCCCAAATCCCTTCTGTTCAAGGAGAAAATTACATTCATTAAAAGGTTCTCCTGCCTCTTCCAATGAGCTCATTGACTTGTCTGTGCTCCCATACTCTCTGTGTAACAGGTGAGTTGCAGATTGGTGGAGGCCATTCCCCCAGGGTGGAAGCACGTTTACAACAATTTGGATTTTTGACACCCTTGTCTGGTTCATTATACTTAGTTGGTACTTCGTCTGTTTTTCTCATCCTGAAGCATTGTTCCATAATTGCCATTTTTAAAAGACAAAAGCGATCGTAGTGATTTCCTCAGACAAGTCATGAAAGCCTCTCTTAAGATATGACAGCACATTTATTAATCGAAGTGACTAGAGAGGGGAGGGATCAAACATTGAAGATTGTGTCCTCTATTGAGGTATATACAATTGTACTTCATTGTAATAGTCTAAAAATAGTGAATTCTCCTTCTTTCAGTACGAAATGATAAAATCAGGTAATGCCTTTTTGGGACCTGTTAGCCGAATAGTTTTGGCCTTTTCACAAGGTTTTCTTCAGTGCTGAGCAACAATTGCACAGGTTGCATTGTCTGTACAGCTCTCTTTATAACAGTGGGATCATATACAGTGCTAAAGTCAGATACGTGAAGGAGTTTGTCATCAGAAACCCAGGACTTCAAAATTTGTAACGAAACACGTAGGATGGGGAGTCTTTAATTAGATTTTAAGAACAGAGTTGAGTTTGACACCTTCCTTTAAGTATTATGTCCAACAAGGACAGAAATCCAGGTCACTGCCAACATAGGCTTGTTCTGCACTGGGGAACATTTACAGAACATTCCCACTATTGCAGCTCCACTGACATTAGTGATATGAGGAGCTACAATATTCACAGCTCTCCAGCACTAGCAGCTGTTTCAGTGCTGTGTTAATTAGATTGGCACTGAGCTGGTTTAAGAGACATGATGCCACTGGCAGCTGCTGGGGTGCCATCGACACTAGGTCTGCCAGCACTGATAAAGCTGTAGTAGCGTTGGTAGCCGTGGCAATTATTTGCAGATTTCTCCACATTAAGTAAAACTGAGATATGTGGGCCGAAGTTGTAGTATGTATATGAATGCATATATGTGATTTAATTTATTCCCTGTTTTCCCCTAGCATCCTACTCGCACGTATATGCTTTACCGGTCATTTGTGAAAAATTGAAAACCTCATGAATCATGAGTTTTCCGGTTTGATATAGTCTTAGATGAGGGAGAGTGGAAGAAACGGGAAAGCTTGGTATTTAGGAACAAGGGTGTGAAGTACAATGCATCTGGGTAAGAGTATAGTAGAGATAATAATTATCTCAATGTGCATTGTGCAGTCTGTGAAGCGGTGATGAGTTGTGTATTGATTGTACTTTAAAAGGCTTGCAGTGCCCAGTACAAGTTGATTACGTTAGTCTCATCCACATGTATCTGTATGATACCTGCTTTCTTCTTCGAAGCAAGATATGTTTGCACGAACCAAGCATATTTGTAATGAAGTATAATTTATAAAGGTAAAGGAATTAGAAGGGTGTCTGTACATGAGAATGTGTCAGATCATTTTTCTTTCATACAATGTTTTGTCATTTGTCTTAAAATTTTAAAAGGGGAGAAACACTTTATTGAAATTACAGGTCTAACCTTTATTTCCATTTTGCTTATTCCATTTACTTAAAGTACCATCGTTCTTGACAATTTTTTTTTCCTTTACTGGAAATTAGTACTGCTTGGCTTGACCCATATGTGAGGTTTCTTAATAAAATCTTTGAAGGATAGGTAATTAAAAAAAAATACTGTTGGCCCAAGAAAGAAAGTCATTATCCCCTTTCTGTTCCTTTCTAACACAGTTACCTTTGAATGAACTAGGATGAGATTTTTCAGAAGTAGCCCTTCAGCCTCAGATTGAAATAATTTTGAGATGTCACTTCTACAAAAAGTTGCTTCTGTGCATGCAATAATATGTAAACAAATGAGGACAAAATTGCATAGAGTCTGTTTAAACCATCCTGTACCCTTAAGAATAGTTTAAAGGAGAGTTCAGATACTTTTCTACATTTCTGGGTGTCGGCAACATACTTCTTTAGATTGTGTGAAATACAGACAAAAGGTAGCCAATTCCTTTTTTTCCCCTCTTTATTTTAATGTACATAGCAAAACTGTCATGGCCCCCTCCATGGCCATGCCTATACCCATACAGAGGACCAAGTCACAGTATCACAGTATCACAGTATGCTAGGGATTGGAAGGGACCTCAAAAGATCATCTAGTCCAATCCCCCTGTCGGAGCAGGAACACCTAGATGAGGTTGCACAGGAAGGCGTCCAGGCGAGTTTTGAATGTCTCCAGAGAAGGAGACTCCACAACCTCCCTGGGCAGCCTATCTCCTTTTCCAGACAAATGCACGCACATTCAGGCTAAATGAAATACTCATTTACAGCTAAATTGCCTGTGGCAAGTATTCAGAAGACCTCTACTGGTTGGCTGATTAATCGTCCACCCAGCCCTGAGCATGCTGGTTTCTAGCCATTGTTTTTCTCAACCACACGTAGACACAGAGTTTAGCTTTAAAAGTCCAATAGTCTAAATTTGGTAAATTTTCTTGAATATGAAAGAAAATGCCAGCCTTTTATACTATTCTGCACAAAAGAGATGACAATTCCTTTTTACCTGTCGTGTAAAAATTCCCACCTTTTTAAGGAAATCTTACAGCTTTTAAAAATGTAATCCATATATCCAATGTAGATTAGTTGTGTTGATTACTCTGTTGGATTTACAGCACAAAATAAAAATAGCAATGTGTATGAGAGAACCTGCGCTGGAGTAATTGGAAGGTAGTACCTGTAAATAAAGATTACTCCTTCATTCTTGTATATTTTAGTATTTATTATCTGCACTGGAAAGTGAGAAAAGCAGTTGTGAACTCCAGTCATTTAAGACCATAAGAAAATTGTAATGAAAGGTCTTCAGAAAAACAATGTCTATCTATGATATCAGATGACAGGCCTATTTATTAAAAACCAATATAATTATTTAACTGGGTAAGGCTGTGCTTTAGCTCTGCTCTTGTTCTTTGTAGTTAATTTCTAGTTCCTAAGCCTCTGTAGGACCAGCAACCCTCTTGTGAAGTAGACATGATGATGCTACCTGCTAATGCATTAGCTACCAGCTAATGCATGCTGTTCTTTGTCTTTTTTTGTTCTTGTAAACATCATCCTTGAATAAATTTAAATATTTATATTCACAATTGACCATGAAATATTCATGGTTGCCGTATGTGTGGCGAAAAAGTGGATACT
Source organism: Vanellus vanellus (assembly GCF_965231255.1). Taxonomy (NCBI): domain Eukaryota; kingdom Metazoa; phylum Chordata; class Aves; order Charadriiformes; family Charadriidae; genus Vanellus; species Vanellus vanellus. The sequence goes on from NC_138907.1 coordinate 16,508,455, forward strand.
TGATTTTTCACCTAAACCCTTCCTTGAATTCAATAGTGAAAGTTTTCTAGAATTAATGAATTTAGACTAAGGTTTTCCATGGATCGATAAAGACTAAAATTTTACAAATCCGTACAGTTGCAATGAGAATCTTGGATGACCTAAATTCTGTCATCCTTCACTCATTGTGCATGATGTGTTGAATGTGAAAATAATTGAAGATATCTATAAGCAGGAGATGTTTAATGATTTCACAGTATATTCCTACCCCCTGATAGTTTGTGTTATTCCTAGTCCTTTTCTTCATTTATAAGTCCATATTCTTTTCCCAAAGGATTCTGTCATTTTATTTCTATGAAAGGGTACAGTTTGTAGCTGTGACACTGCAAAACTTTTTTTACAGTAAGATCAGACCCATAAGAGCAGAAGATTGATACCGTTAGTGGTAACACCTTTTTCCATACGCAAAGGAGTATTCAAGCCTGACATTGCAGAGTTTTTCAGTGATTTTTAGCTCCTGGACATTATTGCTGAGAGAAGCATATAAATTAGAAGACCTGAAGTCAACCTCTTGGCAATAGCTCTCAGCAAGCATTGTCTAGAAGGTGCTCCAGAGATGAGAGGGACGAAGGCATGAAGGAAACATTTCAAGGATCAGAAATATGGCCACTTCCCCTCATCTGTCTCTGTTCCCTTTTCCATTCAACTTTTCTGACTTTATCAAGCTTTGCTCCAGAATTCATAGTCATAGCATTGAGGAAGTGAATGACAGAAACCTGAAACAGTTCTTCACACAGTTTTCAAACCTCAGTGAAAGCTAAGTGCGTGGGGAAGGAAAATGAAAGACACATGACAAATTTCTAATTCAGAATTTCTAATTAGAAATAGAAATAGAAGTCACACCCCAGAAGGCAATATGGAATAAAAATTAAAAAAAAAAAAAATCAAAACCTCAAGGTTTTAATTCAAGTTAATATACAATGGTTTAGTCTGATTAGTCTCTGACAGGCAGTATTAGTTTGCTTTCTTTCTTACAAGACAAAAAGAACTATCCAAAAAAATACTGCGTTAAGAACAAGATTCTTTCACCAGCTACTGAAAATTGTCGTGCAGTTGTCATCTATGCTAATTTACAATATTGCATGTAAACAAATTAGCAATGGGCTTACATTTAAGACCAGTAAGGAGGAATGGTAAGGGTGATATTAAGTATGATTAACTGGGTCAATGAAGTACTTTGGGTAGGAATTTAATTTAGTTACTTAAATTGAAGCAATTTTTGTAGGATTTGAAATGAAGTGAACTCAGCACTAAAGCGAGAATGGAGAGCATAAGAAAGCAGAAATGGAAAAGCATTTTTTACAGTGATGTGGGACCAGTTGGTGTAATCTGCTCTTGCTGATAGGAAGCTACAAAGCTGAGACTGTCTTTTAGCCGGAGAATGTATTTTAAAATGGCTTCCACTAGCAGTAAAGAGTAATGATGATCTCAGATACTAACACTCATACTTTTATCTTCAGCAAGCCCAGCAGGTAATCTGGGAACTGATCCAGATTCTTAAACGTAGCTACCTAGTGCCACCTTACACGTCCTTGAGCATCTGAGGAACTTGGCTGGCAGGTAAAGCAGTGGATGTCTTGTAGGATATACTTCTGTAGAAGCTGCTGGAAGCCAGATGGGAGGCTCATCACATATAAAATGGCATATAAAGTAGCAAATACTTGTGTTGCCCCTACTAGAGGGATGTGATGTGTCTCCCTCATTGAAATACTAGGAATACAGTTAGATTTCGTTCAGAGTTTTTTCAGCAGAAGCCAGACTAAAGTGCATGTTAAGTTTTTTTCTTCAAAAATCAGTGTCTGAGGATACTGTTATATCATAAAGGGCTTTTTACCCAGACTTACTTCTAGCCAAACATCCGTAAGAGCATTGTCTTACATCCACCTTATGATACACAAAATATCTATATGTCTGGATGCAAACTGATAACTGAACGACTACATGCATTAAGTATGGCTGTGAATCTACCTGCAGAGATAGCACTACTGTCATTCTTCAGTAACATACTAGATTTAATGCTTAATCTTTCCCTCTGATGTAATTTTAGCCCCCAGTTAGACAGTTCTGCAGGTGGTGCTGTGGGAAATGTTTGCATTTCAGAGACAGGGCTGGAACGGGAGTGGAAAACAAACAGCTTCACTCCTCTTCAGCTTTTCCCAGAACAGAAATATTAAGGCCATTTCTTTCAAAAATTATTGCTAGTATGAGTGGTTTTGTTTTTGAGAGGAAAACTCTCCTAAATACATGAAACTCATCTCCTTGGAGCACTCACCCAAGGATCAACAAGTATATAATAAATGCAAGGTGCCTTATTCATCTGGTGGTGCTTTTAACCCACTTTCCCATACTGTGAACGACTAATATTTATTTTTCATTCGGTGTAACTAGACTTTTGTTTCCAGTAATAAGAACACATGGGACAAGAATAGCAGTGGAAAAGAATAGCCTGAAAAAAAATAAAAAGAATAAAAATGTATTCTCAGAGAAATTAGTGGACCTTAACAATAGAATTTTCCTACTCAAAGGCAGAAAAATGGAAGTTTTCTGCAAATGTCAAGTAATATATGAGCTGGTTTGGGGGTGGGATGTTGGTTGATTGGTTTGATTTTTACTTTTTTGAACATTTGTAGCTGTTTGCATCAAATTGATATAGGGTGCCAACGTTTCAGCACAATGCTTGTTCTGAACTGGCAGCTGGTTTGTTAAGTTTGATGGCCATCATGTTGTATTGGCAGCAAAGCTGTGGTGTAGTTCAGAAACTAGAGTGGTCGGAGGTATTTGCAGGGAACTTCAATTTTATGCAAGATTAGTTGCTTCCTATAGTAATTTGAAAAACAAACAAACAAAAGTATTAAGGGCTAGTGTACCCTTTCCTGACTTACATGAGATGTTTTGAAGTTGAAGGCCCCGGCTGGTCTGAGATTTTGAAAAACAGAATATTCAAAAAGTCACTCTCTACTTGGGCATCTGCAGATTTGTGGGAGGTACGCTTCTGGACTCTGTATGGCCCTGCATAGCACTAGACTCTTCCCCCCCCGCCCCATAGCCATTATCCAACATGCTCACTGCCCAACACCATATAAATGCAAAAGCTAGAGAAGCTCCTGTGGGGCTACGTCTGAAAGGACCAAGCCTGAGGAGGGAAACAGAGGTGGAGGGCTTGTTTGAAAGCTACGTCAGAGGGAGAATCCAGTGAATTTGCACCCTCCGCTAAACGCTTATGTTTGCCCCTGGGCTCTAGTGACCAGTTGTAGCCCTGATTACGGCACGGTCTGAGCACTAAGGAAGGCTTCAGGGGTAGCGTGTGGAGGGTTGCACAAGGCTCTGGAGAATCCCAGCCTCCCTAAAATCCTTTGGGGCAATTCAGTATCATCCACAAAGAGAAACAATTGTTTTCTGCAGTTCCCATAATCTTGAAAACTTCCCTGCCCTTTGGAAGGAAGGAGTTTTTATTCAGCTTCTGCAGCCAAGTTCTAAGCGAGATACAGATACAAGTATTTCAGTGGTTTTGGTGGGGTTTAATCTTTAGGAAATTATTCAAATCAATGCCAAACTGTCATATTTTGAATCTTTTTAAAAACTGTTATGATTAGAAGAGGGGAAAAAAGAGTTTAGAGGTAGACATATGCGTACTATATGTGTATGTAGAAATATAGTATCTCATACTATCCACTAGATGGACTCATGAATAGAGTGTTCAGAATCAAAACTCAGACTCCTGGTAAGGAGGAATATGTGATGTTAAGCTACTGATAGAGTCTGGCTCAGAGCGGCAGAGTTGGAGAAAGGAGCTTCTGCACCTGCACCTTCTGTCACTGCAAGGACGAATTATAATTTGCCAGGAGAGAGGTTCTGGCTGGCTCCTGATGCTCTCTCTAGTGATAGCGTTGAAAAGACCGGAGTATATCCAGCCAAGAATCTTGCAGATTTGTGAATATACAAAGCATTATGTAAGTGCTTGAGGTAATTTAAATTAGACCTCTCATATGCGCTCAGAGTGCATGTAAGGGCGCCATATGGCCATAAAAATGGGAAAGGTATGTGCTGAAATGCACTAATAATTAGCTTTAGCAGAAAATTGAATATTCTGCTTGAAATGACGATCATTGTCTTAACTTACTTATTTTTTTCCCATCGCAAGCTAAATTATTATTGCTCTTTGTGTTGGTTTGTTTCTTTATCATAACCAGCTGCTTTTCACTTTAGTTGCTGTATTTGCTAAATGATGCAGTACTTTCTCAACCCATAAAATCTGAACAGCTAGCAAAGGCACCAGCAGTAACCATTTCATTAAAATAATTCTCTTTAAATCACCTTGAGCATACAGCTGTAGCTATGCCTACAGTAAGGGATAGAAATGACCTCCAGAGAACAGGCTCGCGTTTCCAGCTAGCACAGGGCTGTCATAGCACTGTATTATCTCCTTACTTAGTTCTGACATCAGAAATAAGCCAAAAAACAGTCAAAAGAGAAAATGGAAAAAGACATCAGCAAAGCTTTTGTGACTAATGCCCGCTCTCATTCCGACTTCTTTCTGTTTCATGAAGTGTGGAAGCTGAGGTAGATCTTCAGCAGCTATAATGATGCTGGGGCTTGATGAAGGTCCTGGGATACTTGACTGTAAAACTGAGGGGAGAACGTACAGTGACTCTATCTGATGCTTGATGAAATAGTCAATGAAGTCAGTGAGTAAGATGTCCCAATAGTAAAAGACAATACAACACAGAAAGCAGAAGTGCCTTAGCGCTGTGAAAGTAGGGTGAACTTAATGGAAATAAATAGTGAATGCTGCAAGGGAAAATGAACCTACCACAGCCGTTCAATCCCCACAGCTGCCTTTAGTTTGTTAAAGAGCAGCACCCTAAATGCTCCAATACTTTTGGGGAACTGGATTAAACTTAATAGAGTTTTTCTTTCAAATACATGTATAAGGCCAAGTCAATCTTTTTTCTTTATTTCAAATCCTTAGTTGTCTATCGATACGTCTTTCCTTAAGTATTTTGTAACTGGATTGATAGTGTAATATGTGCTATGTAATTAAAAGTTACCAGAATCATAGAGGCGTAGGATTGCAAAGAACTTTGTGAGGTCACCTAGTCCAGTATGGGAATATTTTCCCTATATCATTCCTGATAGCTTTTCCATTCTTTCCATTTTTCCATTCTTGATGCTATGAATGGATATACTTTTCTTAGAAACTGCCAAAGGCAGATTTCCCAGGCAATCTGTGACAGTAGTTCATTATCACTGTCATTGAAAACTGATTTATTTTTTAATCAAAACCCCCTTCCTGTGTCCTGTGTCTTTTGTCTAATCAATGTTTTTGTCATTGAAAGTGTTACTGTGTTCCCCCTTTTTGGCCTCCTTTCCTCTATTCTAAAAACCCTGATTCAAATGATCATGACAGGTCTTGAGGAAGAAATCTTATATTTCAATCTAAGCCTAATATTAGTAGATACATCAAGTGGATTTGAGAGGCCAACTTCATTAGATTTTGAAATGAAATTGGGATTCACTGTTCCTTCCAGCCGTGGATGACTGATCGCTCTCCACATAAAATCAGCCTGTTGCCATGGCCTTCTCTGGCATTTTTGGTGCAGTGATAAGAAAATATTGTAAACTAAAGAAACAAAGACATGCTTAAGATACCGGAAAAGAAAACAGGAAGTTTGTTGAGAGACACTTTCTTTCTGTGTGGTCTTTCAAATGTGAGGAATCAACAGTGAGAAGATACACCTGTGAGGCAGGGTTATTAATTGAGTAAGGAGGATCAAGGTCAAAATGTTTTAACTGCCTCAGCTGAAGGTGGAGGTGTGAGAAACGAGTCTCTTGCAACTCAGCCAGCAAATACTGAGTAAAACTACTGTCTTGAAAGTTTGTCTTTGGCATAGAAATATACTGGTCTTCTCAATGTCCTGGATGGGAGAGTTTTTTGGCAGTTTGCATGTAGTCTCAGTTTATGTTCTAAATTATGAGCCCAATTTTAAGAAGGCACCATAGCTAGTATATACGCAGCCTCTTCTCAAGTGAGCAAAGTAATGAATATTAAAGGAAGGGGGAAAGAATTGTAATGAAGTTTAAAAATTACTCTTGTTTTTATGTGGCTTTCTTGCTTTTTCCATCACTGTGAAAATAATAACCCTGGCATTTTCATTTTGTTTTGTACAGGACCCTTTAAGGAGAAGGACATGTACCAGGTTGCAGTACCTACTGTAGTCCTAATACTTAGAATGGAAGAGAACGTCATAGCAAGTTTCACTAACACAGGTAATAAACGCCCTGGATTTTTACATCATATATGTAAGCGAATGAGTAATTTTCCTGATGATAGGGCATTGTTCTAAGAAAATGCTAATGGATTTGCTTGAAGGGGTGTTTACACCATTCATGAGAAGGCAATTGACTAGCAGTCTGAGAAGGTGCAGTAGTTTAAGGGCTTCTGCAGTACATCAGGACCTGCAGATCTGAGTTCTGTATCCCACTGGCACATTGAGGAGTCTTGCCGTCACTCCTCTGTCCGCCTTAGTCTTTGCTTCTGCTTAAGTGGAAACAATGTACGTATAAAGCACGTGGAGACCTGCAAGTGAAAGGAACTAGGTATTAACAGGAAAATATTAATACTAATTAACCATACATTTTTATGACCCGTGTATATGACCCATTCCTCTAGAACAGGTAAAATCAGTATCTTGGGTAAGTGTTGTACGTATTGCATGATCATGTGAGAGCAATCTTATGCTCCGTTTCTTTTAACAGTCTGGCAATACTTACCTGCTACTAAAGTAACATCAGAAAGAAACTGAGTTTTGCTACATACGCGCTAATGATATCTGAATCGCATTGCTAAGTCATTCCTACGCCATCTTTTCAAAATCTGATTGAAAGTGATGACTTGAAAAAACTCATTACTTGATGCAGAATGTTAACGGCTGCAGTCCCCTGGCCTAGAGTGACAGTAATAACCTGCATAAGGCAATTTCATGTCTACGGTAGTCTTGCTTCTCTCATCTCTCATACCTTTTCTCAGTGTTTCTCTGTCCAAGGTGGGGTTGTAGTGCTGTAGTGTGCTGTTCACAAAAATTAATAATCCATGGATTAGCACCCCTCTGTGGAACTGTGAGACAGGCCAAATGCAGCAATAATTTTAAATATCCTCTTAGTTTCTCCCATTAGCCTTTCTCTCTTACTAGTTCTGCTGATCTGAGGTTACAGGCAGGCTTATTTTTGTTAATGAAAAATGCACATCTCAAGTAGTTGCTTGAATGTATACTTATATGATACTACAAGCGTTTGCACCGCTGGGAAAAAGTACAAATTATTAAAAAATGTGTGATGAAATTTCAGGAGGGGGCAACATTCTGAATATAGCACTATTTCCAGGTCACACCCCCACTGTCTGATGCTTTGCTTGGTTTTAAGTTTGTCCTTGAATGCTGAGAAAGCAGTAAGCACCAGGGAGTGGCAGTAACTATAGTTCACTGTACTCATACCATTAAAGAGTACATCAGCTGTGACAATTCAGCAGCTATAAGAAAACATGATTATATTTGCATTTATTTTAAATAAACGTGGTAAGTGAATTTCTTTCTTCTGTCTTACACTCTTGCTGATGCAAAGGGACTGGACACAGAGACGTGCATATTGTGCTGAATTAATAATAAGGTGCTAACTGGCATTGCATTTTCTTAATTTTTAATGCCTGTAGAAGGTATTAAATAGTCTTCATTGCTTTTGAAAAGTCTAAAGGTGTTTCTCTTGCCTAGCATTCTGGTACTTGATATCATCCGAAATTACATTTGACTATATACGTAGCTAGTTATATATACAAGTATATGGTGTTTAGTCCTTCTGAATAGAAGAAATTCTAAAATTGATGCCCCTGAGTGAGCTGCTGTTGAATGCATGAAGCTGTTCTCTATGCTTGAATTGATGCTTCACTCATTAGTCAATGCATAGCATTGGGAAACCTTGCATATGTATCATGCCATTAGAAAAAAAGACCACACTCAGTTGTTTGCTCCACTTAGTTTGGTCCCACAAAGGCTGTAATAAATCCTTGTTATTGTGCTGAATTAGTTATTTCCTTTAGACATTAAAACAAATCTGGATGATCCAAACAGGGTGACTTATAAAAAATTCACCCCATATACGCAGGAGTCTGGAAAATAATTGTCACGGTCTTAGAAATACCACGTGAACTCTGAAAGTTTCCTATGCATTACTTCTAGTCCAGGCCTAGTCCACTGAATTCCCAAAGTCTACCCACCTGTAATACATTCAGACATTTTTATTGAATGGTATTGGCTAATCAAGCCATATCTAACTAAAAGGGGATATTATTGGTTGTAGATTGTTCTGTTGAATGTGAATAGTTGGGTGAATTACTATGATTGAGCTCCTTAATGATAGGCTTTATGGTGCAGTTGGTTTTCTGAGCCCAAAACTTTATTATCTTTCCAAAGGGGTACTACAGATTGTTACATCCTGAAGTCTGCTTAGAAGTTTTGCAATATTTTCTGTCTCGGTAAATGCCTGCAGGGTTTAGGGTGGAAAACTAGCAAGACACAAAACCCAAATGTTCTTTGATGAGCATCATGGAAAAGAACCTTGCTCTTTCAGTACCCATCAATAAAAGTGGGTGCTTGAGTTTGGGAACTATGGAGTTCCATATAGGTGTCACTGACTATGGAAGGCAAAGCTCTATTTCAGGCACGTGTATTAACTGAATAGATTTGACTGTGTGAATACCCTGTTCAGCCATTTGAAGTTGGACGCAATTTATATTTACTCATGTTCTCTTGTAAGTAGAAAAATCTATTTTATATGGTGAAGTGTATTGCTATATATGTGTCTGAAAAGAGAAGCAAATAAGGTGTGGAGGAACATTTAATTACTTGCAGTACTAAGTGTTTAAATTGTATAGCAATGTCCATTGTCACAGTTTTGTCGGGCGTTTTGCTCCGGCATGCAAGCTAATAAAGCTGCTCATGTTCTCTTCTCAATTTAAAAGGAAATTATTTTCCAGTGAGCTGATGAAGAATTAAGAGGCTTTCCCTATTTGTTTTTTTCTTCTGTATGCCAAATCTGTGATCTTCTGTTTACTATTACTTAATCTGCCAATCTTATTATGGGTTGACAACAAACTTCTCTCAAACTGGACTAGAAGAGATCTTTTGACAGCAATAATATAGGCAAGATTTAAAGTAGAGGAGCCAGCCAGCAGTCAAGGCCCTTTTTTTCTTATATGGCTAGGTAGTTCCTTGAATAAGAAGGAAGAGAAAAATCCCCGTTGGGGGGTGATATAGCAGAAAAGGGAATATTTCATCTTTGGGGGCCACTTACATTTCCTGGTACGCTGCCAACGCTAACCTTGTGGTGGCAAGCATCCACCCTCCACAGTGCCCTGCACATCACACACAGGTTTCAGGTTTCCACAAGCATTGGTTTTAACTCATCCTTTAGTTTCAGGTCCATGGTCTTTGTTTAGTCAAAGCTCTTATTTTCTCACTTTACTCTCTGAACAGTTTTGTGTAAAGAGCAGTTTCTTTCCATGCTGGCTCGACCTTCATCCTGTGGCCCTTTCAAGGGCTGTGAGATCCTTTTTCTAAAGGATGTATATGTATTTATGTGGGGCCTGTTATCTCTAATTTAAAGAATTGAATATCTCATGTCGCTTAGACAGAGTACACCTGCTCATTTCTGTTTCAGTCAACCAGGCAGAATAAAATCTTGTAAGCTGAAAGTAGGTACATTAGCAAATCTTTTGGGAGTTGTTTAATACTATTCATGATGTTGATTTTCACTAATATGTCTATCTTAAATGTTTCTTTCCTGTTCTGCAGTGATTGTTTCAGGATGGACTACATTAAACTGAGGCAACTGAATGATGTAAGCCTTATTTTTGAGACAGACAGGTGTATGCTGAACTAGCTGTGGATTTTTATGGTACAAGTATAAAACTGTATTTCAAATCCCTTAAATTTTCTAAGCAGTTGTGTATATCTTTGCTTTGCAATGACATATTTTTTCTTGCTGTTTCTGTTAGCTGTCACCTCTGTTGTGATTTCCATGAAGTCCCTCTTATTGAAAAATAGTCTGTTCAATGGCTTCAGGATAAGATTCAACTGTGGAGAGGTAGTCAGCACAGTACCATACGCTACATGGGAACTGCTGGGAGGATGTAGATGAATCGCACAGAATCACAGAATGGTAGGGGTTGGAACGGACCTTCAGAGATCATCTAGTCCAACCCCTCTGCCAAAGCAGGTTCACCTAGAACAGGTTGGACAGGAATGCATCCAGGTGGATTTTGACCATCTCCAAAGAAGGAGACTCTAGAACCTCTCTGGGCAGCCTGTTCCAGTGCTCTGTCACCCTCAATATAACTATACAGAGGTGGTAGCATCACATTAAGCGCTACAGAAGTGGTGCAGGTGTCAGTACCAACCGCTCTGAATGCTCTGGAGTAAATCATGATGGGGAAATGACAGGAGGAGACATGCAATAGTGCTCACCTTCAGCAAGTCAGCAACTGCTGACGTACAGAACCAAAGTAGTCTGAAACCATAACTATTTCTTTCTTGAAACGTTTAGGAGACTTTTTGTTTATTTGTTTTTAGTGACAGACACCTCATGAGTATCTCTACCTTGAGTTGTGGAAATGTGCAAAAATTTCCTTTGAGCAGTCCTACCCAACCTTAGTAACTGCCTGTTTTATCTGACCGTGAGTTAGGCTGGCAGTCTCATGTGCTCTTTGCAATAGTTCATTTCAGAACTTCGGTTTAGCATTTTTATAAACATCTGCATCACTAATTAATAAATTACTCATTGTACCTTAAAGCAAAATGGTAATGCCTGTAATAGTACTTCAGTATAGTAACTAAGTGAATGAATAATACATGCTTGTTTCATGGTAAGTACAAGGAAATGCTGCTTCCTTTTACTTTCAGTGTATCGGATGTGCAATTATTGTATAATTAAGTTCAGCTTACATGACACGTGAATGACATTTCCACATTGCCGTTCCAAGTCGACTACTCAAGCACTCTAAATATGTTGTACAACAAAATTTCAAGCATAATCAATGCAGACAGCTACTTTAGTGCATTTCATGAGTCAAAATGGCTTCTGTCTCAGTTTCTGCTACCATGGATAGGCAAGATACACTTCTGATGAAATGTGTATGAACTAAAAGACCCAGTAAGCCAGTGAAGTTCCTTAATTAGAGTAATCAAAACAATGGATGAGTGTGGAGCACTGGAGTTATGATGGTTAGAATGAATGAAGTTTAATCTCTTCCATGGAATAATTTCTGTCTTTTCTTTCTTTGTTTAAATGTGACTACAACCATTTGTCAACTGACAAGAGGTCCCATACCACATTTGCAATTCTGAATGACTGAGCCCTATGAATCATTCTGCAAGAGATGTGTAGGAAGGCAATCCCAAGAGAAAGAAAATATTCCTCTAATCAAATCGATATAGCCTATCCCTCACTGCAGCTCTAAAAAGAGTATTGAGGAAAGTTATTTTTGTTTCAAATGATGGAACTTGTAATTTAAAAAAAAAAAATACATAGTCCTTGTAATTGCATTGGAATTCACAAAGCTGTAATAGTTAACTCTTAAACTGCTCTTAATTTGGGCATATTGTTTTTCATGTGATAAGCCAATTAACATTTACTATATGGAAGGGTGTTGTAGAACAATTATAGTCAAGGAATAGCACTTTTAACTTTGCTGCGTGTTTCCACTTATGAGTGTTTCAAATTCAGATTTGGAGAACTTGCTGGAAAGATGAATACTATTTCTATTACTACAAAGGTCTGAATGAACGATGCAGAGTTGCAATAATTCACAACGTCAAAATAAGCAGCATTCCCCAAATCTGCGGAAGGGGCAAACCAGAGAATGCTGTTTCAAAGTTCTTTTGTTCAGTTCGTGTTCAATGGGTGTGACTTTATTTTATTCTGTCTCTTCCAGGGGTTTTCAATGGGGTTTGTCTGGGCAGCATAGCACTCAAGAGTTTTGCCCTTTATTTCAACCCATAATGCAGAGCTCTTTCTAACAATGGAGAGAAACACAAAATGGTGAAATGTTTTGTTTAGATGTGAAATCTGCTCCACATCTGTTAAATTTAAATTGTGAAGGAATTTGTTTTTACCAAATGCCTGAAATTTTCTAGTCAGAGACTGTGAAGTGAGCTAAGGTAACTCCCCCTGCCTTCAAATCAGAAAATAGGGTAAATGTGTAATCAAATATTTTAGTTTAATCAAGTGGAATTTGAAAGAGGTTCAGAGGATTCTTTAAAAAATCAATAAGAAAAATTCCTCGCCAATTCTATTCACAATGTCAGGAGATAAAACACATGCATAATTGTCTGGAGGCTCAAGGATCTAGTTTATATTTCTCTCCCGTTCTGAAATATGCAGCTGATGTTGTGATACAAAAGAAGGTTGATTGTGCTGGAATTAAGATGTTTTATTACTAATGTATTCACTGATTGAAAGTAAGAGGTGTGAAAAATCAATATAAATAGTAACTACTCTTTCTTAATGGGGCAGCATTCCTATTTCTTGTTATGTTGGGTTTAAGAAATACTGGACATAAAATGACAACTTAAGATTGAATAATATAAAAATTGTAGGTGTTAGATTAGATCAGTATTTGTCCAGAAGAGGTCACTACATTTTTTTTTTTTATTTCAAATTTATTAAGACAAAATTTTAGAAGAAATTTGTTACCTGTGTTTGACCAATGTGAAATTTCTGTACAGTGAAATTTCATCCCACTTCTGCTATTCCTGTTGCCAACATTGTCCCTTTTCTGCACTGACGGTGCCTCCCAATAGCTGTGGAATCAACACATTCCATTAATACACTTCTTGTGCCAGGGTCACTGAAACAGATTTTGAGTGATAATGTGAAGTAGGAGACTTTTTTGCAATGAAGTATTCATGGGCAAGAAATTATTCTTATACTTAGGTTTCATTCTTATACCAACGTTTCATTCTTATACTAAGCTTATTTCATGTCTTGAAGTCTATTTTCATATATATGTACATATATGCATATATATACATTATGCATATAACAAATACATTTTAGCTATTCTCTTTAATTGAAATTATTATTACCATTAATGTCAAATCACTATTAAACCATTGTAAGATACTCCTGACAAGCAGAAAGCAAATCCTTCAAGCTTTTAATCTCTAACTCTTCTATATATGTTCAGTTCATTTTCAGAACATTCATCCATCACATATTGCCATGAATGAAATACTTGCAGAGCCATGATGTCATGTTAGTTACGTAAACAGGTCACGTACATCTTGAATAAATAAAAGAAAAATATATCCTTTCATGGATTCATTACTGCTTATACCATTGAATATGTCCTTGTTTTCAGTATTGTACTGAAGGAAGCCCCGAATAGTCGTCTTTGTCCCTAGCGTGGTAAACTCCTTGTTCTGCTTTAAAGTACTGATTGCATTAAGTAAATATTTCTTTACAGCCTCTTTGATATCATTTGTATGGCTTGACAAAGCTAACTTTGTTCCTGAAAGTTCTCTGTCTGATGGAGGTAGAATTAAAAATGAATATTATGTCATGGCTGTTTGAAAGATCTCAGAAACTTGTAAAATAAGTCGCCTGATCTAAGGAGCATCAGTGGTCAATGAGTGGGTGAGATCATAAAAAATGCAGGATTAATAATCATCTACTTCTACATTTCATCAATTAAAGTTCCTAAGTGTACCTGGGTACATATGCATTATTCAGAAAAACTCTTCTAAGTACTTTGTTGCCATTGGGACGATTTTGAAGACTGTGGAAGATATTTATCTTGACTTTTTCCAGAGGCAGGTAAACAGTCATTACATTTTTTCACAGGAAGTCAAAGGTGGTCTGTAGTATTGCTTTAAATAAGGGCACCCAAAATTCTGCTTATGCTTAGATTTCAACTGTTTTCAAATATTTCCTCAAGTAGAAAACAACGTAGTAGCCTGTAAGTAAGATGACACGATTCTGGTGTATTTTCTTTTGCTGTGAGAAGGCCACAGCATCCCACCTGACCATAGACAAGAAAAGACCCAATTAAACATCACAGGTCTGTAATTTTCAAAAGCTCTTGTGGATGCTAAGTAGTGCCTTCTGAAGGTAATTTGAGAAGGGATGAATCTTTGATGCTAGTTGCATATTCAGTAATAATTTCAGTATTGTACTTCTCTGAGAGCATCCCTGCCTTTTTTTACGGAAGAAACTTTAGTGTCTTATTTTCAAGATTTGTTTCAGACATTGAAAAGGCTCACAATTTATATATTTGAGTGTCACTTAGCATCTTAACTGGTCTACAGATAAGGGAAATTCTCAGCCATGGTGTACCAAAAACATATTTCAATTAAATATATGTTGCATTTGACCAATAGTGGCTTCTTCCTTATGTATTTTTGTAATGTACTATATTCTCTGCAAAGAAGTGCACAACTACTTATAGTCAAGAAAACGCTTAGTATATTAATAAGGAAGTGAAGTGCACAGTTCTAAGTCTGTCTGTTGTGTGTTAACCTCATGTTAGAAGTAAAATAAAAGTAAAATGCAAACAAATGTCAGGATTCAAATACATTTTGTTTTTCTTGAGGATATGGCATTAATAAGTAGGTAGAAAAAAAAAAAAGATGACTTGGTTGTACTTTCTGTAGCTGCCATCTGGTAGCTATATAACACAGTTGTGATGGTCAAGCAGGTGGTGATTAACCGTGATTCAAAATGATGTTTTACAGAAGCCATCCACAGCAGGGAATGAATCATGGCGTTCATCAATATTTTGCTGGAATTCGCATGCTGGGAACAGCGAGGTGACACGTAAGTGCTGTGGGCAGGGGGGACAGGGAACACATAGGAGGTTCTTCTCCTTTGGAAATTGTTGGTGTCCTTCAACCATCTGATGGTTTTGTAGTGTTGTCCAAAGAGTTGTAGGAATAAGGACAAGCTGGCTTATGTTTACTTTTCATTGGGATTTACAATGATGTTTCTAGAACTCTGAATATATTATTAAAAAAAATATAAAGAAGTCTTATTCTTCAGTGTCAAAATCATTCACTGAAAAGAAACAGGCATACTGAACAAGTCCAAGTCCTCTTAAAATTGTTCCATTTTGGAGTCTGCAACAGGCCAGGTGTGAGTAAGAAAATAAGGGGGGCAAGGCAATCTAGACAAACTGTAGATTGGTTAGTCTCATCCCAGTATTTTGTTTGATTTTGGAACAATTGGTAAAAGAAAACAAGATGCAAAGATAAATGTAAAGGGAACACAATTCCACATCCTTAGAAAAGCAGGATTAACGATCCTGCTCTCTACGTTTTCTTTTGCACAAGAGAAATTGCTGACGGGTTGAAAATCTAATCTGATTGAAAGTCAGTATAGCATTTGGGATGGACAGTATGGATATTACTAATATTTTGCAGTTGTAAATACACAAGTCAAGAGCCTTTTAGGAGAGGTGAAATGTTGGTACTATCCTGCACTGCAAATTCATTCGGAATTATGTGTAATTTGGTTGTCCATGTAAAAGAACAATTAATATTCACTGGAGCAGGCACAGAACAGCAGAATGATCAGAGAAAGGAAAGAATATCATGCACAAAGTAAACAAGTTTGGCTTGTTTGATTAGCAAAACACAGATGGAAGGAGGAATATGATTCTACTTTATAAATATGTCAAGGAAAATATCAGGGTGGGAGAAAGCTATTTAATGTGAGATTGTATTGGGACACAGAAAATTTGTATAAAACTGGCTGTAAACATATTTAGGATTGAAATTATAACATGCTTTTGAAAGGTGAGGTCGTCCAGTTCTTAAGCACAAGAGGCAATGGGCACAAACGGAAATGCAGACAAATCCATTTAAATGAAAGGAAAAAAATTACGGTGAAGGTGGGCAAACACCATTCCACTTACGCTTAGAACTGGGTAGCTATGTGGATATTCACCAAAGTAACTGAAATATACTCAGAAAATGATCACATGCTCTGAGTATTTAAGCCTGTCTATCCCACTAATGCTCTCTATTTCTTTTTCAGTAGGCTGCCTTGGTTCACGACAAGACAAAACATTTTAAAACATTCAGCTCCCATCTATGTCAAAGATACAACTGATACTGAAACCAGTTGTCAGATCTTGAGAGATCAGCCAGAATAGGTAATACCTGGTTTTGCTACTTCATGGAATGTGACTTACAAAAATCCCGTTTGTTTTTTTTTTATTATTATTATTATTTAGTAGCATTAAATAAAGGAAGAATATTTGCTGAAGGACTGTAACTTTTTCTTTGCTGACTACAGCTTTGTACCACTATGGATTGTTAACGACAACCCTTCCCTGTTTTATGAACAGGATCAGAGCAGTGAATCCTCTCTCTTGTCTTGCTCCAGTATTACCTTTCCAGAAGTAGCATAGTAGACATTAAAACAAAGAAAAAGAAATCACTGCAATACCTTTCTGAAGAAGGACAAGGCCTGTCTTACAAACACTGAGACTGTTGAAAATGCACTAGTTTTGTCAATCCATCTAAATTTCACAAAACTCCCCTTCTGGTATATTAAGAAGAAAATGGTGGTGTTCATACTTTTATGCACAAGGACTGGTGAAAGGAGTGTATATATATTAAGAAGCGAACTTTATAGACAATAAGTAAATTTTATATATATAAGGAAGTAAAGATCTTCTTTTATCCTTACAAGAATATTTTATCTTCAATTATCAAAGAGAATAATAAACCTTTCCTTGTTACAGTCACACAGCATAGTCTTTTTAAGTTCTTGAGGGCTTTTGTAGCTATTTAAATGCTATAAGCTCAGATACCTTCTCCACATCATGCAGCACACTGAGCTTGCATTTCAGAGAACGTTACCAACACTTCAGACTCTTGTGAAGACAAGCAGATCAATTGGATTATGTATTCACAGTTTTGCTCATGGCAGAAAACAATCTTGGTGCAAAAGGGGAAAAATGCATTCAGGAAAGCTGGCAAAGATGCGGTGCATAACATTTATTTTTTTTGAACCAGCAAAATTTCTCAGGAGGCAGTTCTTTAGTATTTGTATTAACTTTGGCTGCGCATTGTGACATGGTTACTTTCTCCATTTGCTGCTCCTACCGCAGCTTCTATCCCAAGACTGCTTTCTGGGCTGTGCATTTTATTTTATTTTTCACCTTTGGTCAGATAAACTAAGATTCCCTCCCATACAAAAAGTCACAGACTTATGGCCTCACTTTCTTCATACACAACCTTCTCTCTTAGAAGAGTCAGTGCTGCCTTCTACCCTTCGTTGCCAAACCCTTCTTTTGACTCTTTGGACTGGAGAGGGTCATCTAACTTTTCCAGTACTTCACCTTAGCAAGATACTGTTTTCTTTCCTAGCTCTTGGTGTTCATTCCATTCTGTCCGTCATCTGAGATACGAGGACCTAACAAGAAGCAGTCTTACTGCTCCCGCAATCCTTGCTTTGTATTTCCCTGTCAAAAAATCATTTGCCTGTTAATTCCTTACACCTCCTGCCAGATCCAACTGGCATAGTGCCTCACAGAATTTCTTCTTCAGCTCCTTCCGGACGTTGCAACTGATTCAAGGCAGTGAAGACCTACCACTTCTTTGCATTCTTGTCCTCTTGTTCCATGCATCCCAATGGAGGAAGATGTTTTGTACTGTTGCATATCATACACCGAGTCTTGTTTCCCTCCTACCATAGACATCTTCTGTTTGAGGACTACAACTCTGTGAATGTTTGCTTAAATCCTACGGACTTGTCATGTCCTCCTTTAAGTATCAGCCTCCCCAGTAGTAAGTACTCATAACTCAATTTCGTCTGTCCTGGGTAGAAACCAGATTTCAGTCTTTCCTATAAAACACTGCTTATTTTAATCCTAATTATCTAAACCAGGCTGTGCAGTACTCCATGGAGTGAACCACTGACCTTCTATTCTCTGTACATGTGTCCAGCAGTAAAGTAATTTTTAACTTCACGCGGTTGATAATTTTTGAACACAGTCATAGGATCATCGTTTGCTTCCCTGTAAGCCTGGTAGGAGGTGGATGATGTAAAATGTGAAGGCACAGTTAGATTTTCTTCTAGAGGACCAAGACTTAAAATGAAATCTTTATTTGCATGAATGATCTTGCTGATTTCAGTATAACAGCTTGGGAGAAAACTTCTGCAGCATCAGGTGTAGTTCTTTTGTTGTTCTTTTGTTCTTCTGGAGACAGTTCACATGTAAGAATCTGACTACATTGATGATTCACAAAGTATTTTTTGTCATATTACAATTTTTACCATGCTCACTGAATTGAGAAACCTTGTGCAGCAACTCTGCATTTTAATTTCTGATTTAGATAGGGTCTATTTATTGCTGAGTTTACTTCATTCTAGGTCAACAGCTTTAATTAGTGTATTTTTAGCAGGCCATGAAATACAAATGCACACAGACATGGAAATATATTAACCAGTACAATTCAGGCAGTTAGTGGTACACCTTTTTATTCCTCTATAAGCAGGAACAGTTACTTTTAAGCATCAGTAAGCATTTGTTTACTTTTCTTGCATTCAGACTAGCATTTCTCCATGTCATTCCTTTGATTTTATTCTATTTTTATTTACCCTGTAAAAACATATTTCTAACTAGTAAAATTTGATGAAAAGCAGTCTTCAAAAGTCACGTGTTTACTCAAAAAATTCTAACTGTAGTAGAAAGTTAAACTGATCAAAAGTCCTTTGCGAGAATGTGACATTCATTCCTTCACCATGGACTGGAGCTGAATTTAAGATGTTTCCTATATTTCTAAAGCAAATGTTAGGGTGGGATGGGGGAATTATAATGTTGACATGAATGACAGGAAAAAGTGGAACAATTGGATATGATTTTATAACACATGCTGGATATTGTTTTGTAACTAGACTTTGCAATTTGAGGTATGTTAGAAGGTCTTATGCATAGGCTGCTTAAAAAAAAAAAATTAATTTCAGTTCAACAATAGGGACTGTGTCCTTAAATAGACCCTGGGTCTGAGAACAAAGCTTTTGTTTTACTAGTGCGTCCATGATTATTTTTCAAGTGGAGATATTGTCTGCTAGTCAAAGGCTGTGTTAAATCTTCAGTTCCTAAGTTAATACTGTTGCAAGCAGGATAATCTTGAACAAACCTAGGCTTTTGGTACAATACAATTTTTGTAAGGAATCGTTTAGAAGTTACCACCTATGTCTCATGTTTTTTGGATGTTCAGATCTTTTTGCGCCCATGCTCCCGTATCTGTAGATCGCATCAAGCCATGTGGGGAAGCAGGACTGCAGTTCCCATGCTGCTGCTCTGGGAGCTGTTGTGTAGGTAATGTTTTGTGTGAGGCAGGAATCAATTTGATGGAGGCTTAGGAGAAGGTTAAGTGGAGGACAAATTACCACTGTTGTTCTACAGCAGCAGTTAACACTGATCTTTATAGCATCTTTATTGCAAAATAATGTACATTCTGGCATTGCACTTAATGGATGCTGCGTGACAAGTGGTAAAAGTTATGAATGACTTCTATCAGGCTTCATTTTTTCCTGCTTTTTAGTTAATATTACAAAGCCTGATGTAATTATCCATTTGGCAGTTCTCCTTGTCAATCATCTGCTGATTCATGAGCCAGTCAAACAATATATTACACATTGAATCATCTGTGAGGACTTCCTGGCACAGCTCCCGGCATTGAATTCAGTTTTCCAGGGTATCCCAATAACATCAGAACTACCCACGTTATTCCTGGACCAGTCATCTTTCCTTGCTGTACCCAGGGTTGTAGGCTTGTGGGCTGCACCTCATGTGTTGCCTGATGAGAGTCATACTCCCTTCCTCTGCAGAAAACAGACAGACAACTGTACTTCTTTTGGCATTAGTTTTTTCGTGGCAGAAAATATAAGCCAGGTATCAATTTTGTAGCTGTTTTGGGGATATCTACAGTTGTGTGAAAACCTACTGTTTCAGCTTGAGGACATTTAGTTACCTTTGTTTCCTGTGGTTTGGTAGCCTTTACCTATTAGGGGGCCTGCTTCACTGCAGGTAGCAGCAGAAAGGTGGAAAGGGCCAGGAAGAACTTTCTCCATATTTTTACCAGTAAGAAAAAGCTAGAAAAATTTGCTGAGCACAAACTACTGTCATATGGAAGTTCCTTCCTCGGCAGCTTTCTCTCCTTGGTGCAATTCCCTGCTGCAGCTTTCCTCTTCGTACAGCTTTATAAGTTTCCACCTCTGACCGGTCTTGCTGCGTGTGTTAAGTATGTCCTCTTAGGTTATTAAGCACTGACAAGATAAACAATGCACAACTCCTGAGGTCCAGATCTAGGCTAAAAAATTGTTTTCACAGATTGTTATGAGGAAATGTCAGTTGTCATATTTTCCTTTTCCAGAAAGGAAATTCAAACAACCTTCGATAGTGTAATTGTGCATGGAAATGAAAGCTTGTGGGAAAACATGGAAGGAGTGATCCCGATATTTAACGGTATGAGAAGGTGATGAAGTACTGCAAGGTAAGCTAATTATGCACCCTGTAACAAATGTTCTGTTCAATATAAACTCTCACAGATAACTTTAAGATGTGCTGCAGGAAGAATAAGACAAAGAATGTTCATAGCAATTAGTTTCCAGTTTTTACTAGATGAACCAGTTCTCAGGGGACAAATCTTTTTGCAATCTACCCCTTCCCTAGGACGCCCCTTTACAGCTCTACTCCCACTAGAGCTCTAGGCTGGTTCTCTCTCAAACCAAGCCCTAAGAAAAAACAAACCCTGATCAGAGAGAAATGGTATCGCTAGGCCCAGGCTAAGCTTTAGCACCATCTCCTCAGCCCTGTCCTTAATAAGAAATTTCTCAGTGGAGGACTCCTCTTGGCAGCCTGTGCCTTCCATTGGTAGCCTTAGCAAGAGCCTCTATACTCAAGCTAAATGAAGTTTGCAGAGAAGAGATGTGATTGCAGCTTACCCCTTGCTTTGGCAACCCCTTTTCAGTCCCACTTCAGCTGGAGCTTCAGAAAATGCCTCTCGCTCAGACTAAACCCAGTTAATACAGGGCTGAGCTCGAGAGAGAGAAAAAACTTAGAGGTCCGCTTGGATTGGGTTACAAAGGGCCTCCCAAAGGGAGGGGTAGACTGGAGAAAGGGGTGTCCCCTGGAGTATACTTAATGGTCTTTGGTTTTAGGCTCAAGCCCTTGCCTGTTATTAGGGTTAGGTTTATGATTAGGGTTTATGATTAGTTCTGGGAGAGAGACGTTCTAGAGCTTCAGTTGGGAGTGGAGCTGGAAGAGGTAGGCTGCAGACCCATGAGAACTTGTCCCTTTTTCTTTGGCAGTCCCTTTGCAGCCACACTCCAGCTGAAGCTCAAGGCTTTTTCGCTCTTTGTCACTTAGCCCGATCCCTTCAAACATGGCCCCGAGGAAAGCGAGGTAAGGGGAGAGCGCTCTAAAACCTTGTGGTAGAGTTTGAATTTTTCTTGCAACACGAGAGCTGTGTGAGGAATGTTTGACTTGCCCTTTTCCAGCTGTTCATTCTCACGGTTGTCTTGTGAAACGTGAGGTTTTACAGAGCTTGTATTTTAGTTGTTGTAACTCGTCGTAACGATTTTGTTCATACCAGCTGACCTTCACTGGGCCGTACCTCACAGTAAGTTACTTAAAGCTAACGAAAACTATCAGGCTTAGACTAGTGATGGACCACCATCTGTTCAATGTTATAGCCCGTGAAGAAAATCAAGTAGTACATCTAATAATTTTGTTTTACATTATGTGGTTACTGTAGAGGCTTTTCATGCAGCTGCGTGATTTCTGAGTTAGCACAAGATGTCATTATAGTTGCCTTTTCTGAAGGAAAGAAAGTTACCCAAGAGATTCAGTTCTCTGCTCTGATACTTTATTATTCAAAGTACAAATCTTTTTTGTATTTAGTCATTAACCTATATACACATAAGCAGACACTTACGTGGTGACACAAATTCTGTTACAATTTGTCGCTTCTGTTGGTGTGCTGGAACTTTGCCCTGTCTCTTGCATTTCCCTTTAATTAATATAGATTTTCACTTTAATACAGTTCATAGCTTTTTATCAAAGCTTTTGCACAGAAACCTGAGAGTTTTAAAGTTTCCTTTTACCTTTTAACAGATCTAATTTCAGTGTATGTGGGAAATGTTAACTAATGAGAATTTTTGAAGTAATTTGTAGGGTATATTTTTACAAATGATAAATGGGAACTTATTTGCTGACCACTTATTAGTCGGAAGTAGTAATTGAGAGTTGTTAAACTGTTACTCTTCTTAAGTTTATGTTTAAATATGTAAACTCTTTTGTAAAATTATTTTTCAGGATTTTTTTCGCAGTTATTTGTTTGTTAATAAAATAATTAAAAATTATTTTTAGGATATTATCCAGACATAGGAATTAAAACTAGAATGAGTTTGATTGGGGGAAGGAGAGATGCTTGGCCAGTAGTTACACACAACTTACTCTGAAATCAGGAAAATCCTGAGTATTGTTTTCCATGTTTTATTCATTTTTACTCACCTCAGTTTTCCTTAGCAATCACTGAAACTGAAGAAAGAAGTGCCAGAATCTCATGCAGAAAGGTATTCTTGCTTTATTTCTAGATAGAATGATTTTTCAAATCAAAGGTGTGAAAACAAAAGATCTAACTTCCAAAATAGCTTTTTTATTTTTATTTTTCCTTTTACAAGTCAAAGAATAGCTGAAACCTGAATTTTATATATCTTTAGGAAAAGGACAGCCCTCAGACACATCATGGAAACCAGATGATGGGAATCATTTTAGCACAAAAATTAAAGTAGTAGGTGTTAACTCTACACTAACAGTAGGTGTTAACGCTACTCTGTAGTAGTAGGTGTTAATGCTACACTGTATCTGAAAATAACATACCACTTGAAAACCAAGGTCATTTCTTAAGAGGATGCTGAAACTCATTGTATGACTGTCCATATTTTCATTATTCTGTTTGGCAGTAGTGGAGGTAACAGCATCAACTTTAGATTAACATTACCAAGGTTAACACTCCATTGATATGAATGAAGAAATTCAGTTTCATATTGAGTCCTCTAGGTATGACAGGACTAATGGGTTGTAGATATCAAGGTTGCAGAATGACAAAGGGCTAGATGGACTGGCTTAAAGTCTCAGCAGTTCTGCTTTTCTGCCACATGCCTATCAGCAAATTTTTTACAGGGCATCTGGGCTGTATCACACTGCTTTTTCTGACGCTGGAGAGGTGACAGACAGGGGATTAAGATTTTCTTCCCACTGGAAAATTCTCCATTACTACAGTAGGTCATAATTAAGTCAAAATGGCATTCTTGCTCTCTCTCCAGGAAGAAACTGATATCCTGAGTCCCATGCTCACTGCTTGCTCAAGTGAACAGTGTCTATAAGCTGCTCCGAAGTAGCCCCTGACTTCTCTGGGCATCGATGAATTCTGGTCTCTGTGGTGGTCAAGCTGTTTGTTTCCTGTGGCCTGAAATTTAGATAAACTCAGTACACAAACCGTTGGAAGAGTTTGGTGCTCTGAAGTTTGGCAAAATAGCGGCAATAGCAATTAAACATGTGTTCTTATTTCGCTGCTATAACTGAGATAGTGAATCAAATTCTTATGTACGTGAGCCAGAATAGAGCAGTCAGTATGATGCTGATATTATCTCTGTATGTGAAATCTGTAAGACAAATGTGTCAAATTTGCCTCTAACTGATGTTAAAAAAACCTAGGAAGCATGCAGAAAATAATTAAGAACTACATGATCTAAGTTCCAAGGACAAGGTTCTTTGCATTAGAGGCCTGAGAACTCTAATCTATAATTTTTTTCCAAATAGAGCTTAAGGAGTGTTGAAATGTACCTCATAGCAGACAACCGTTTAAAGATAACAGAAAAGAACAGGAAAAGACCCAAACATTAGCAATTTGGATTAGAAATAAACTGCACTTGTTTAGCAATGAGTTACTAACCTCTGGAACAGCTTGTCTGGTGACGTGATTGATTACCAATTACTTCTAATCTTGAAACCAAATTAGGTCCATCTTTGATTTAAATCCTTGAATTTTTCATGTCTTCCTGCATGTGAAAATCATTGGTTTATTATTAATATATAAAAATCACGTACTTTCCATCAAGTCAGCTTGTGAACTACTCATGAAGAGCAATAGCACATTACTACTCATACATGCATCTCTTCTTCTTTTAAAAATAATTATATAAATATTATAATATAATAATATAATTATATATAAATATATAATTATAAACAGAATTGGCCTAAATTGTTTGCCGAATCACAGTATGGGATAATATCTTCTTAGAAGAAGCAAAATTTAACATGCAAGAAGTAGTTTTGTCACATGGAAAAATGCTACCTGCTTTTAAACTGGTAGGTATGGTCTTGTGTGGTTGTGAATGCTGAAGAGGATCCCGTCACTGTACAATGCAGTCGTTCACTTTAGCATTACTATTTCAGCTTGCCTTCAGCAGACTTTTCAATTCAGTTATAAAACCAGTTGAAATTAAACTCTCAGTGCTGTAGCTGAGCTTTACCTTGTGGAGTATGTTCCTGACTGCTTCCATTCTGCTTTGGCCTCTCACCTTTAACTGACAATCTCTTTTTCACTTTGCTGTTTCAGTGTTCTGCAAATGAGCCTTTCTTCTTACCTGAGACGGTTATTGTGCATCTTTTTGCTTACTGATACTCCATTTACAGCAAAGCTCATCTAAAAATACGTACTTTCTTCTTTCCCAATGCACAGTCATTTTCTTTTTGTTATGTGTAAAGAGATATATGCCAGTGGCGTACTACGCCTCTTCTAAATCATCGGTATCCTCCAGTCTGAAGAGTGGGGGCACTTTATGATCATGAAGCTAAGCTTGTTACTGCTTGGTGGCTTTTTTCATATTCTCTGACAAACCAAGTCGTCTTTTTGAGATCTGTCCTTGTGAATCCAATTTCAGGATTAAGTTTGTTATGCTGTATTTGGATGTTCCTGGAAGGTATTTCGCTATATATTTTAGAATCAACTGACAAAATACATATACATTATTTTTACGCATTATGCAGCATTAGATACCAAATGTGGCAGAGCCGTTTCTAACAGACTTGAATTCAAGAGTCACCTGCTTTTTACTGTTTTGGCATGAACGTTACGTTTAGATACAAACCAAGAGATACAATAAGGAGCTGGTAATAGATTCCAAATGAAGTTTAAGTAATGAGTTCTGATGAAATCCTGGGAGTTTGTAAGAGTCGATCAGAGGATCAGTGTTGTCTCAACATTGTCATCAGTGACAAGGCCCCCAAAACCTGGACTAACATCTTGACATGAGTTTGCGGTGGCTCGCTGAGCTGGCTCTTATGAGACTTAGAGAAAGGACTGAGTTGTGACCATTGTATGGGGGTACGAACCATGTCGATACCGTGATACGAAAGTACAAACAGTGTCGTGACCTGGTACAAGCCTATTCTACTGGAGCAGCAAAGCAGAGAACTGCTGTCGAAGAAGATGGATCGCAATGGCTGTGCCAGCACTGATGAAGTAATCTTGAACCTCAGTTGAACTTTCCTCATTATAATGTCATTATAATGTAAAAGCACACCTCCTGGTAAGAAGCTACAGCCTCTGAAGCTGACCGTGCCTCAGACTCTCCTCTCTGGGCATGCATGGAAGCCTTACTCCAGACAGGTGGAGATTGGCATCTTTCCATGGGACAGAGGTGGAGTGGAGGTGGGTCCAAGGAGGAGCGAGGTGTGCTACCTAGCATAAAAGATGGTTCCTCAATAACTGAATCCCTGAAGATCTTCCTCACCGAGAGATCACGACAGTCGAAGAAGAAGCAGCAGCAGAATGCCTTCTGGATTCAGGACCATTGGGACGCCTGTGGACCCATGGTGGTAGCTATAATCCTCCTTCCTCTTTTTTACCTCGTCTTTCCTATTCTTCCTTCTACTGCAAGCTGCTTTACGGGCAAAACCAATAAAGTAATTGTGTGTTGAAAACAAAACTCCCTGGGCCTGATGCCATTTCTTTTTGCACTTCGAGATCACAGCTGAAACGAACCATCATGCGTCCACTGAGGAGTGGACCGTGACAGAGTTTTGCTTCACATTTATATTTGATGTCACCAAAATATCATTAACAGTTCTCAGGCTTCAGTGTCTCAGTCTGGAAATGATACATAAAATGGCTTCTTGGTATGTTGTATAATCTGACTGAAGAGAAAGGGTCTCGGATAGAAAGGAACCGTCTGCCTTCTGCTCAAGAATGAGAAAGGCCTGATATTCCAAAATATGAGACTTCAAATTCCTTGAAGCCAGCTACATGCAATAGAATACTTCATGCTTTTTTGAGTATGATTCTGACAATTTCAAACCTCACATTTGGAGGTATTAAGGAGCATGTGCATCATCCACAACCTCTGTGGAAAGAGTGGCCCTCAGCTCGCACCCCTGTCATTACCTGGTGGGACATCCACTTAGACTCACCCCAGGCTATGCCATTTCTTTGTGAGGTCCTCATATGTTTTACTTTCCAGCCTCACATACGTGAGAAAGGTGCCATGGTCATTTAAATCTGCTGAGTTGCCTGGCAAACAGTTCAAACAGGCAGAACAACCTGCGCAGATGCATCTAGACAGACAAATACAGAATTTGAGCAGAAACATGCTTTGGCACTTAAATGCAGCAGAGGTATAGACGCACAAGAGAAGAAATTGAACATGTTGCAGCTGATCTTCTGGAAAACTTAAAATGCCTTTTTTTTTTTTTAATTTAACCTTCTCCATGTTTCTCAAACGTATTTCAATCTCAGCATCTATCTATAGATAGATGGCATCTATCTCAGGAATTTTTCATCCAGCTGCGTCAGTCTTCATCTCACCATGAGCTTAACAATGAACCCCAGTGTGGCTTGACAGAAGGCGACCTATCTTCTTTGCAATTATCTTTGATTGTCATGCACAAGCAGGAGCGTTTTTGAGTCAGAACCTGTTTGTGCAAGCTTCTTTATTATTTTTCACCCCATGGGAGGGCATTATTAGCTACATTGCTGGTGTACATGGCCTGCTGATTTCCCTCACAGGAAATGTCACTTTTCATACACAGGACCCAAAACAATGCTCATGGACATCAAAAAGAGACACTGTGTTTATTTCAATGGACTTTGGATTAGGTCCAGAATTCCCTAAAACTGTATCCTTTCCAGTTTCATTTGATAAAGATGTCTATGAAAGACAGAGAAATTTTGTAATACTGCTGTTCTTGTTAAAAGAAGCATTTCACACTTCATCCTGCTTTCCACGAGTTCTGCTATTAAATTCTATTTTGTTTTCTTCTTACGCTTTGGAGTTCAGTAGGTGTGAATAGTAAGGAACTTGGGACTCAAGACTTGCTCGATAACAATTGTCAATCCTTTTAGGTGAAATGGAGTGGTGGTGCCAGCCATTGTAACACAGCAGATCAGCCTCTGTTCTCTGACCATTTGGCCAGCCGTGTCTGGCTCTGAAAGTAAACACCCATTTAAAAGCATGGAGAGGGAAATTCCTGAACAAAATTATTCCACAGATCATGCTGACATTCTACTTTTCCTGTAAAGGAAGAGTGCTTATCTTCTATTCTTTCTTTGTGTGTTCTGTGTTTCACCACCAAGACAAAGGTTTTTAGAAGATTTCTAAAAGGCTCCAAAAACCCCTTCCGGGTTCTTCACAGCTAATAGATTTTCACTTTGCCTTCCATGCTGGACTTACTACATTTTTGTGCAAATTTTTTTGAACTCCTGTCTGTAAAAGCATCTGAACTGTTGCTTCCCTACATCCTTGTTCTACCACATCTCTTCAAGGCAGGTTTTTTTTTTTTTTGAGATTAACCAAGTAAATGCAATACAATCTGATGAAAACAGTTCTCTAGTTTTCTTTTTTCTGCTTGTTTTTCCATTGCAAGGTAATGATGGTAGGTTCTTTTCTTCATTAAATAACCTAAAATATTTGCCTAATTCAAATGAAAGGTTGGCAAGTTTAAACATTTCTGGCTCTTCTGTATGTATAAGAGGCTCCAGAGATGGGCAACGCTTTTGCTAATTCAACCCATGGGATGGTTGTGTATGACCCAATTTTATTCCCATTGAAATCCATTAGAATTTTGCTGTTGACTTCCCTGACTTTAAGATCAGTCGTATAGACAGTTTTTTTTTCAATAAACCCTTAAGGAGGAGGAAGTGGTACTGCATTGAAGCACATTATATAGCTAATTGTGCAGTGGCCACAGATTGCTGTGACTGCAGCTTAGGTCCTGAGAAGTCCTTACAGGCTGGAAGGTGGCTCCCAGGGCTGTCTTCTGCAGAACAGTTGTATGGACTGGTAAGTAGATTTAAATTTTAAAGGCATTGAGGGGAGGACTCACGTATGGAAATTATTCCATAAATCAACTCTAAGAATCCGGTTACAGACCACAGAGTTACTGACGTAGCAGTTTTATCTAAACCATTGATTCTTGAGAGCTTTAAGGATAATTTGCTTAAATCAAGGTTACCTTAATTATGGAAACTTGATTAATTGCTGCAGTGCTCTGGCTTTCTTGAAACATATTAATCCTAATAGAAGCACCTAAGTACCAAAGCCTTGACAATACCAAGTGTTGTGTATATGGCATATAATTTATGTTATCAGCAAGGCAACTGTTAGGTTCAAAGACGCACTGTTTCCACCAAGTGTTACAGCACCATTTTGTGTAATTGTTCCTGACTGGCGTAGCAATGTATATGACAAATGAAATATAATGCAGTCAAATACCCAGGAATACGCTGTGCATTGCTTGCAGAAATGCAACACATAAATACAAAATAAGTAAGAAAGAACTGAAGTTGACTTTGATTGGAACGTAGGGGAATATTGTAGATCTGCTCCCCGTGTCATTTAAACAATGTGGAATAGAAATTTATAACTCAATAAAGTGCTGGGTGTACTTACCTGAAATTGCAAAATAGAGCTGCCTGGATCTGAAGTTCAGATGAAATTGTACAGTGTTCTTTGTCTTCTACTCCTTTCATTTAATCTCTTCTCACAAGGGACTAGATGGCTCAGGGACTTAGCAATGAGATCTGGCACTTTTCCTTTTTATGGAGACACATTGAAAGCATTCTTAAACTGTGCTTTAGTACTGGAGTGACACTTAACAGAAGAAACAGTTAAGTAAGTGAATGCTTAATAAATATTCAATATTAATATTTTTCCTTCTCTCTCTTAAATCCGCCAGCAGTGGTAAACTGCCAGGTTAATATTCTCCTCTGCAAGTCTGTCACACCATTCCTGTCATACATAACATCACATTTCAGCGAGATGGTTGCCTTCAGCAGTAGATTCAGAAATGTCTATTATAACAGCCAGCTTGAACAAACAAATTTCCCTTTTTTTTTTTCACTGACAAGCGTTTCTTAGCTTGTTAACTGTTTGACTGTTCGGCTGAACGTAATGGGCATCGCTTAGTTTTCATAGTTGCTCACCGTTTTACTTGTTTGAAAGACAGAAACGGCTTGGGTTTTCAGCAATAGCTGAGCAGCGAACAGCATAGCTTCAGAAGAGTAGGTACATAAGCGATAATATATACATACACCCACTTACACCCTCACACGCAAATAGCTTTATAGGGTAAATTTACGAAAGTGCGTAGTTTTGCGGATGAAAAACGGGAGGCTAATGGACTTCAGATGCTTAGGCACATTTACCAGCCTCACTAAGCACCCGCTTGAATCTTATAGCACCTAAACACCCTTTAAAATATAGCCCTGAGCAATACTGTGCTCCTTTGATCCCCAGAATAAGTAGAAAGCGCCTGGAGGCAGTTCTGTATCGTGGGTTATTTAAGGTCCTAATAATTTGTCATGACACTGTTCCACCTTTGCGCGCACACCAAGAGCTGGGGCGGGTGGTGGTGAGGAAGCTGCCCTGCGCTGCCTTTGCGCCGTGGAGAGCCTTGCTGCGATGGAGAGCACTGCAGAGTGCCAGCTCAAGTGTCCTTGGGGTTGCTTGAGGCTACTCCTCTTACAACAGAGATTAAATTGAAGACAAAGTTCTGGTCGCAGATGCTGAACGCTCAAAAAGGAGTAAGTAAAGGCGCAGTGTGTGGTTATGCGATCTTTATATGCAGAAAAACATACCAGTTTCAAAAGGGATGACGGTTTTACGAGGATGTTGGCTAAGGGTTGGTATTGCCAGTATCTAGAATTCATGCTATAGAAATATTATCCAGTTACCTAACAGCAACAATGCAATGTTTGCAGACTACGTGTAAGAAAAGCTGTCTCTTTCTCTCTCGTCAGTTTATTATATGACTCAGGGAATGGGTACATTAATAAAGCTAAACCGCAATTAACACTTTAAAGTGTGTTTTCATCTAGTTATGCATTTTTTTAAATAATTGGGAGTGGGGAAAGAGTCCTGAAATCAATTTTCTGGATCATCTGAGACGTAAGAAATAATGAGTGAATTGGAAGATAGAGGTTGTTAGGCCTCATTTGGAGTTTACTTTGCGTCTTCATTGTTGTCCGTGTTTTTGTGTGATCCTCTGAAGAAAAGGGCATATGTTTTTCTCTTAGCTAAGAACAAAGTACTATACAGTCTCCTAACATGGGATTATAAGGCTCTGCTTGGATTTTACAATTTATTTGGTATGTAAGTGCCCTGCTTAGAAATCAGCAAAGCCTATACATTTAATATAAGCAAATACATACATTTTTATTTTACTATAGGTACGATAATATTTACATAGGATGTGAAGAAATGCAACTTATAGATAACAAATATTTTTAAGATAACAGAATTAATAAAAAATAGAAGATAGCTATTTAACCAAAGTTAAAAATATTGTTTCTAAGTGTACAGTAGATGTTAGAATTTATTCTTCATACTAAATTTTAGTTACAGAGTCTTAGACTTAAATAATGTTTAAACCTTGAAATTTGGGACTTAAGTATTCTATACACAATCTATGGTCACAGACTAAAGTTAAATCTGTGATTTATACTTGATTTGGATATCCCAACTGTAGTAAGATTGCATATAATTATCTTAATGATGGAGTACATTGCATATTTTGAATTCCTTATATTTAGTCGGGAATTACATCGCACATGGTAAACAACTGAACATTTCAGCTCTTCAAAGATGGTTAATGTATGTTCTTTCACTATACACAAATGTGTGGGCATGAATGACAGACTCCCACCATTAATAGTCTTGTATTATGCCATATAGGAGATATTTTTTGGTGGTGATAGTAGTCCTTGCTACATAAAAACCTTTGAACATTGTAAGACAAAAATAGTAATTCCTTCTGCGTGTTTTGGGATAAGGTTGCAAGTGCGATGTTAGCCTGTACTGTTAGATGTCTTCCATGTGGGGAATGATTTCTTCAAACAGACGTTTCGGCAATTACTGTTCTATATGCATCTTAGCTGGGACTTCTTTCATCCCTTGTACTTTTTGATAGTGTTTTTCTCCTTCATTTAGGTTTTCACAGTATGCTCATCACCATGGACTCTTTCTTCAGAGTCCCTTTGACTGCCCCCAGGCTGCTTGCCATCTGTGGATGCAACTTTTTAAGAGCCGCCCCTTCAGTTAAAGGGGTTGTGTTTGTAAGACAAACATACCCATCTACAATCCCATGTACCCGTGCTTGAAAACTGTGCATTACATTTCTCATTGTCAGTGTGCTACAGAGGTCTCGTGTACACGATGCAGTTAGGGTGCGGAATGGTGCAGCGCGAGTTTACAGCACAGAAGCTGCTCCAAACTAAGCCCTGGGATGAGTGCTCGTCCTACTCAAAGCAAGATAACTCATCCCGTTTTCACTCAGCGTTCCCTGCCACAGAAGCAGTCTTGTTCACATGGTGGACTACTGTGCAGTCTACTCCCTGCTTAGGCAAGTCTGAGCATACGATTTTTAGCAAAAGTGCTGAAGACAATGGAGTGCTGAGGGACTGATCCTTCAGGACAGAAGTGCTCACAAGCCAAGGGGAGGGAACAACGTGGGAGTCCTGGATAACAGTACTTTAAAACACACTGAGATATTTTATTTATGAAGAACAGTAGTCATGCGTTACATTTTAAACATTTACTAATCTGCTTACGTCAAATGCTGGGACGTTTGAACAACTTGCCGTGCCACATGGTCCCCAATGAACCATAAAGTTATAGAAGGAAAAATTGAAACTCCGAGTAGAAAAATATGCTCAGGGCCTTAGATTTCCTAAAGCTCAGTGTAAGTCTTTTGGCCTTTCAGAAATTGAAAACAGCCACAGAAAGGATAAATAATTTCAATGGATAATCTAAGTAAAACATACATGGAGACTTTTTTAAATAATACCGCTAAGATTAAACATCAGTACTGCTGGCATTCATGGCACAAGTTATAATGTAGATTTCCAATCAGCAGTATACACAGCAGGACATCTAAAATACTAGAATATAGATTAAGACCCATTTTACTCCCAGACCTCAGATGTTTCACATACTGAGCCACTTGAATAGAACAAGTAAGTCCCCTTTTAGTGTACATGCTTGTTCTTGCTTTCCTGTAATCTGTTAGAATTACTCACAATTGTTTTAAACAAATGAAAACTTTTGAAAAGACCAGTGTTCTCTTTCAGGTTCTCTTTATATAAAGACACCAGCCTTTATATTTTGTACTTCTAGATTTGTTTTTTAAAGTCCATTATATTGTTCTTTTTTAGCCCCACAGCTTACTGGATTATTTTTTTTTAATTGCTTGTATTTGCTGACCTGACAACTTTCTGTTCTTTCTACAAGCCTTTGTCATAATTACCCTTTTAAAGACATGTGTCTATGCATGTATATGTAACGCACAATGATTCCTTAAATGAAGATATGTTCACAAAGTTGGAGATAGAGTTTTACTTAAGTACCTAAGTTCTGAAGGCCAGATAATCTTTCATTAATAGGAATTTGGCCACAAACGTTAGGCTGTTGCTGTCTTTGAACCATGAATTGTATCCTACTGCATTGTTATGAATGTGTGGTGACTTATATATTAGTACTGGAGCAACACCTATTGATGTTCCTATGAAAGACTTCCATCTTAATCTTCTTGTTAAAAAGCCTTGCTAGTGTGCACATACTTTTGAGGATAACATTTTTGAAATGTTTTGGGTGCTGTTTATTTTTCATCTCTAATGAATTTAGATTTGGATGCAATTACTGTCAGTAGCAATCAATTCAGATTTCTCACCTACACACAGATAAAAAAGACATTCCTTGACTTCTTATATAAGTGCCATCAGCTTCATAAATCTGTCCATGTCCTCCATGCCATTAAAAGTTGAAGAGTAATCTGTTTTAACATTTAGCTCTGTCTTTGTCCTCTTGTCTTCTAGATAAGACTGTTACCTTTGTAGAACTTGGTATTGCAACCCCTATCCATACAACAAAGCCTTTGGGATTTCCCTGGAAAATCATGAATATGTGACTGGCTGCAGAGCACCCAGGATTAAAAGTAAGTAATATTGCATATGAAGTAAAAGAAATGTATTCTAGCTTTAGGGTATTCATATACAACTGTAGAAAATAAAACCAACACTGAACTGAACAACACGCTTGGTGAATCACGTGTGGAGCAAAATAGGATTCACCAAGCACGAAAAGCTAATTTCTCGTGGGGTTCTTTGGGTGGGTTCTGTCCGGGACTGCTTAAGCCGCTCTCCTACTGGTGTATAAACTTAGTGGTAGTCAATGTCTTTTAAGATCAACAACATTGAAAGCAGAAGGTGGATTTAATAATACCAGCATGGAATCTAGCTAAATTTAAGTGCTAGAAGGAGGTCACCATACATGTGTGAGATTTTGTACTGAAATAAACAAAGGTCTTTCAGGAATCTCAATTTTGAAATGACAACTTAACAACAACAACAAAAAATTAATCTTACCGCATAAAAAAGAAAGTTGAACTTGCCTCCGAATCAAGAATTGGTCATACAGCCAATATATGATCCTATGGACCAAAGATTTAATGCTTGCCTGTGACAAAGCCATTGTGAACC
Organism: Vanellus vanellus; assembly: GCF_965231255.1. Taxonomy (NCBI): domain Eukaryota; kingdom Metazoa; phylum Chordata; class Aves; order Charadriiformes; family Charadriidae; genus Vanellus; species Vanellus vanellus. Next base: position 16,542,597 of record NC_138907.1, read on the forward strand.
TAATGCATCCATATCCATTAGCACGGGCAGGGAAAGGCAGGAGTTCCCAGTACCAGAGCGACTGGTGGTGGCTTAACTAAAGAAGGCATCAGTTTCAGCCCACTTGGTACTCTCTACACATTTATACTTTACTGAAGTGTGAAATTTTTTCTCATATATTACCTAGAACAAAAAGAATGAAATTTAGTACTCAAAGGGAAGATAGCCGAGACCTATCTATGTAATACAAGTCTGTTCAGGAAGATTTTTCTTAGGGCTGTAGCAGTGGCAAATAATCTACTTGCCTACTATATTATGCCTACAAACTCATCAGGTTTAAAAATGTTTCTGTACTTAATGAACTGGTTTTACACTGAACCATCACTAATCAATAGTGAAGCATCTTCTTTCTGACTTTCAAAGGTGTTTGTCTTTAAACCAAGCTGTGTGGTGAAAGAATACGTTGGGGCTGTGGAGGGAAGAAGGGAAGTTGGTGACAGTATAACCCAGTGAAGTATTGTATTGTACAGTAATACACTGAGAAATGTTATTATTCATCATTTGTTAGAGCGTGGACTGGTGGATCGAGCTTTGTCTGTCAACTAAATTCAGTGCCATCCTAAAAACAGCCTATGAATTTGCTATACTCAGTGTTGAGGACTAATATTGTTCTCCATACTACCAGAATCTAATAGTGTGTGTCTGTTGGGATTACATCCAGCAAATGCTGATTTGAGCTCTTTCAGGTAACTGAGAACTTTCAAACCATTTTAATCTACAAGATAAACTTGTCACCAGCAGTAAAGATCTCTGTCACTTGTCCCATTGAATCTCTTTCCTCTCTGCTTTTTTAATACCATCAGATCCCAAGGAACCTTGCAATTTGAAAAGTAACATGTAAAAAGAAAAGTAATATCCTGATTCCCTGAGTTCCTGCTGCTACGCTGTCAGATAAAAATAAGGCACAGTAAGATGAAAACAATTGTTTCAACAGTTTTATGACTGTTAAGAGGAAAAAAAAATATCTCAGATTCCCTTGCCTTAGATGGAGTCTCATCTGATTACCAGAAAGGGTAAAGACTCAGAGTTTTAGAATCAGATGCTGCTGTTCACTCTTAGTCAGCACCTTCCAAACGTCAACTTCCTATTCTTAACCTGGATTTCAGGGACGTCTTGCTTGATCTCTGCACACCAGGAGAAGCCAGGTGCTTCAGCTGGTGAAACCTGTTTGTCAGTTGTTTGTCTACAGACATGTGAATGGTTTTAATGATAGTTCGATTTTTCTGGGTAAGGAAACTATTGTGTGGCTGTGCATCAGTGCTAATGCTGTTAGTTGCACTTAAATGCTGTCTGAGCGATGAGAGTTGAAGCATAGGTTTTTCTGCCTGTAGAAATCCTTAGATTATGGCAAACCAGTAAAAACTGGATGCAATGTCTAGCCTAACATCTGGAATAAAAGAGAACATACTATTTATTTAATCCACTAAATTGTGTCAGACTAAAAGCCATTCAGATGACAAAAATCTGATTTTGGTCTGGAGACATCAACAGATAAAAATCAATGCTTCCCTTCAAATCTTGTTCCAGTAGTTCGTTGTCTTGATTCTTAAAAGCTCTGAAAAATCAGGACTGTTTATATTTTCGTTGAGCTTTCAGAGGGTCTCTGCAGGTTGGGATTTCCTTTACAATTGGGTGGACTAATTTTCCTGCCTGAACAAAGCCCACAGGAAAATCCTCAGAAAATGATAGTTCCAGATTTCTAAACACCAGACAGATCACACTGGGTTAGTATAGCAGACTCCATGTGACATTTAGGATGCTTTTGTCATAGGTCTAGAAGGGCACATCCCATTCTGCCCACCTGCACTAATATTTCCTTATGCCTTTATTGTCACAGAGCAGATGACCTCTGTAGTTAAAACATGGGAGATTCCTAATTCAGTGTAGGAAAATGTCCCCTTAGTAAGACTTTTTTTTTACATTTACATTATAAATATGGTAATTTAATAGGTGTTTGCTTTTGTTTTGGCTTACTTTTTCTCTAAGACAAAGTTTGAATGACTTTGGTTCTGTATTTTTTCTTCAGTTTATTCATCAAGAACACCTGTGTTCTTCAAAGAATATGGAGGTTATAAACACAAGTGGTGTTCCTTCCTGAAAGCCAGGATCACTGTCCATCAACCGTATGAATAGAGGCAGAACATCTACTGAGTGTTAAAGAGATTTTGGCTAAGGCAGAATTTGACCCCATTTGCTCTTGCAGTTCTTTCAAAGCAAAGATGCGGTTGTGACAATTATTTGTTTGGTTGCAAACTTCAGGCACTCAAAGGGAAATTTTGTTTAAGAACTATATCCCACTGTAAATAACTTATTAGAACTGCATGAGTTCAAGATAATAATTACAACCATTTGGATTTATAGAGTGAATTCAGTCTGTTCCATTTCCTGAGATGGATGGTAGCTTTATGAAGTAAAAATTGGCAGTTTTACATGAGATACCTTAAAGCAAATTAAGCTTACTGCTTTGTTATTTCATCTTGAAAATGACACCATGCAGATGTGAAGCTTTAGAGAAATGTGATGTAAGTAGCTGTGGTCACTGTCAAACTATTGACCATCTGCCTGTCAGAGTGAAAGTACAAGTTGGTAAAGTGAATGTGTGATAGTTACCTTTCACAGATGTACCCAGCTTAGAAACTGGTTTTATTCCTAAAGAACAAATGGTTGTAGTACCAAAAATTCCCAGAAAATAATTCCTTGTTTCTAGGCATTTTTTATTCATTTAACTAATGACAGTTTGTTTATTGAGGATAATTTTTCATTTGGGAAATGAGAACTCCAATTGGTAGAAAAATGGTTACGGCAAATTATTATCCATTTTTACTTTATATTCAAACGAAACGTGATTATTTGGAGGCACATCTCAGAAATTTAATCTTCTCCTCAGATAGTATTCGTTATGTCCACGAAGGAGTTAGGCTGTAAGTACATAGTATACTGGACAAAGAAACAAACTTTCTCTGCCTTCGTTTTGGGATTAGAAGATGGGATTCAGCTTTGATCTGTGTGATATGACAGCCCTTTCTAAGATATCTTTTTTCTCATCAGGATTTATTATCTGTAGTTTAACAACACAGTTGCAGGATCCCTTGCTTGGCATGTGGTTGTTCATGCAAGTACATGAACACTGATGCTAAAGAAAAAAGTATTTCATTCTTTAGGCTGAGCTCAGCAAAGAGTTTTTGTGATCAGACTTTCAGAGGAAAGTGGTGCACATGCCAGCATATTATGGCATAAAATTCGTGTGTCCATACGTGCTGTACATACATAGTTTGCACATTGGGTCAACCCACACGGTTAGCGAATGTTGGCTGATGGAAACATAAAAGGAAAACCTGTTCTCCACCGTGCTCTCTCCCGCCATTACTCTTCAATGCTGGATCCTTCCTGGTTATCATAGAATAACAAATCTGAAACAACTAATCATGAACGCAACCCCCACACAACAATACTAGCAATAAATAACAGCCAAAACCCGAGCCTGTCTGTTATCCTTGCCAGCACAGAGTAGGACACACTGACACATGCTTTCCTGACCTTGAGAACTAATTAGATGAGTTCTTTACACCTAGGAATGAAGTCTCACACTCTGAAAATAGTCTGAATAGTTTCAAGGACAGAAATCCCTTTGGTCTTCAGAAAAAACCCAAACCGAACCCACCCCATTGTTCTGCTCTGTACACTCCTCCAAATATTAACAATACAGGCCAGTTCGAGGTCTTTATCCATATATTTAAAATCTCCATGGAGATTTTTCCTGAGAGGAATTTCAGCTTTAAAATGGAAACTGTCAGCCATGAAGAAAGCTCACGCAGGTGAGTAGGAAATACCTCAGAGAGGTAAACAATTACTGTGAAATTCAGCGGGGTGGGAGATCAGACTGGCCACATCCCTTTTCACTCTGAAAACAGCTTATGAAGCTATAATTTTTTGACTCAGCATCGTTTTTTCACACAACACATCAGCTCACAGAAACAAGCCAAAGTGTACAAACCAGACAAGCTATTTCCTGTGGCCAATCAAAGAAGTATCAAGTGGGAGAAAAATGGAAGGTTATAAGTCTTATTTCTGAGTCTGGATGTGTACAATATTTTCAGATATTATAGACATAAGCACATAAAAAATATGAAGATTGCTTTCCACTTCTTGAGGCTGTATAGGCTTTTGAGTCATCGGTGCTATACTGCTTGTTACGCACGCTAGGAGATTTGTACATAGGTGTCAAATTAAATGATGTCGATTTTATCTCAGCCTTGCTCCATGAAGCTAGTGTAGGGACTTACATCACAATTTGCATCTTTAATGTATTAAATTCCAAAACGTATGTATGAGGTAGGAAATGTCTGTTATGCCCACGTTACAAACTGGACGCTGTAGCAGAGAGAGGTATTTTTGTTTACAGAGAGGGTCCCAGTGATGCAGTGATGGCTAATGAAGTGTTTAGAAGTCTCTGGGCTCCTATCATCACATCCAAACTTGGTCTACATTATTTGCCCCAGGTGCCATTGGCAAGGAACGGATCCAATTTCTTGAATGACTTGTCCTGGCAATCTGGCTGGTGGATCATCCGTTTTCTCTCAGGCATGAAAAAAGGCAATAGCCACAAACAGGGAAGGACAGTGAACTGACAAGTTCTGATTATACAGTGCAGCCTGTAGCAACAGCATTTGTTCTGGTTTTGGTTTTGAGGGAGGAAGTTGGTAAGAAAATACTGCATTGTAAAACAAAATGAGGTTTGTCCACTGTTGTTGTTTTCACAGGAAGTTTTTTTTTGTCTAAGTGGTGCACTTGTGTTCTCCTTTCTCGCTGTGTCATGCATAGCTATTTTACATGATACAAACTGACATGAAACTGTGATGCTACCCCCTGAACTGTGACATCTTGCCAGCTGGAAGCTGTTACCTGGGGAGAAGAACATGGAGTTCTTATAGTACAGGGTGTTTGCAATAACCCCTCCATGAGGAGGAACTGCCTAAATTTCTCTATGGCAACTAGTGCCATGAACATGGAGAAGACATGTGGAAGTAATTTCTTTTCTTTTTTTTTTTTTTGTTTGTGCTCTCTGTCTCTGACACAGATGCCCAAGGAAGGGCGGGGACAAACAAATTCCCCAGGCGCTGGTACTTCTACTGTCTGGAGATGGTAAAACTTTTTCTCCCCTTACACCATCAAAGCAGAGGCTTGCTCAGGTTGCTCACTGATCCAGTCCTGGAAAAGCTGATGAGGTCCCTTACCATAGTGATTTTCTTCTGGGACTGTTTAATTCTCTAAGGACAGCTTCTACTGCGGTAGAGAGTGTGTAGGTGACTCTGCTACATCCTTGAATCTTCCCCACACAGCTTAACCTTACAACACCTTCCCTTTAATCAACCAGATTTTGTGTTCAGTGGAAGAGCAAAGGCAATGCATGTGTCTATACAGCTACGGATCTATTGTTGCTTTCATTATTGAACCTGGAGATTTTGCCGGTTGACTGTATATCCATCAAAAACGCATTTCATATTCATTATGCAGTACAGCAAAAAATGGGTACTGGATTGGGAGAGGAAAAAAAAAAAAAAGAAAAAGCACAGAAGTACTAACGGCACCCTCCAGCAAAAGCATTTCAAACGTTTAAGCCACTGTATTCCAGGAGGCGAGATTTCAGTTTCTATTATTGCTCAAAATGACTAAATATAGAAGCAAATGAAAAACCTTCCACAGAGGGATGCTAACACGAAGGGCATCTTTTTCCCCTCACAGCTATATGACCCTGCCTGAATGGGGGTTAAAGGGATGTAAGTGAAAGCAGCATATGACCGATAATTCTTCAGTTCCCTTTGAGGTACAAAAAGCAAGCCTGAGAGGTGTGAAGTTGGCCTGAGTGTGAAAATAAAATCTTAATGAAATGTGAATAAAATGAAAAGAAACAGAACATTCCCCAACCAGGGTTTACAGTGTCATCTCCAGCCCAAGATACAGCCTGAACCGCGGTCTCTGCAGGCACCTCTGCTTTAGCATCGCTGGCTGCTGCTGCTGCTACCCACAGAGCCTCCTAACAAGTAGAAGCTGATAGCTGAACTAATGAGCCTGGGAAAGTGCAATGAAATCCATAGTTCGCCAAAGCTTCTGCTGTAATTCTGGGTCTTTTCTGTTCTTTGTTGGTGAGAGGTGCAGCAAGCCCTGCCTTGAAAATACAGGCACTTGTTGAATTCATTCCCGTTTTGGAAACCATTGGAAGATTTTCATAGCTTCAAGTGAAGTTTTTTCTTGAAACTCCAGAGAAGGGTGTTTTCTTTGTTCATTCCACACAGTTCCTAAACTCTAGACAGCCCTGAAATCTAGGGAAATTGAGCACTTCTGCACTCGCACCACCCCCTGCATATTTCCCAAACAATGGGAACTGATAATTAATACAGGCTTCATCCTAGAGCTGCTCGGTCCAGTTGAAGTTCCAATATAACGTGCATTTGAAGCTATAAAAATTATATATAAAATATGGATAAAAACAGCATATTGCCAACTTTGCCTTGTAGTGGCAGGTGACTGGACCATCCTTGGCCATGCAATTAGGATGTTCTGCATACCTTTCATTTGCATTGAACTTCTTACCGATTTTCACCGTTCTATGCTTTGTCTTCCTATACTAAAATTACTATTTTAGCTGTTTTTTTAAGAAAAAAAAAAAAAAGCTTCATTTAATATGTTCTTAAAAAATTCACGTTAAGCAAAGGGGAGCTAATGGTATCTTGTTGTCAGATATATTTTTCCACATACCTGCAAAGCTAGATATTACTGTCTGAGCGATACTAAGCTTGAAAGGCATTTTGCCATGAGAAGACACCAGAAGCTACCCTGCGGAGCCAAACTGTGGCTAATCTCCACACGCTGTAAGATTTACAATACCTGGGCATACACCAAAGAAGAAAAATTTTGCCAGCTCTACTTATATTTTTTAATGTAAGCAAGACATTAGCATTATGGAGACACTTCTTGCAGGTATTTTATGACCTGGGTAACAAACTTACGTTGTCGTCATGAGTATCGGGTTATTTGACATGTTTGTTGAAGTTCCTGGGGGCATGGGAATATGAGAGCCTTTCGATTCTTATTTTGAAACATCTGAAAAGCTCCCCTTGTGGCTGCAAACGAAATGTTGGGAAATGTGTGCCGTGCAGGTACAAAAGTCAGAAAGAAAATACAAAGAGAACAAAAATATAAATTTATGAAGTCTAGAAACAGAAAAGTTCAAGACTGTTTTTAGTGCCTGACTTCAGAATTTTTATTGTTTAGAATTGTTGAGGCAGTACTATACTAGTGAGTTTTACTGTAAGCAAAACATAGTAACACAAAAATGAATGCTAATGGTGCCTGAAATACATTTTGTTTTTTATGATCTGCATGTAATTCTGACATATACCAGTGTTTAAGTCAATATGCAATACAACCTTTTTAATTTCTTTTACCACTAGAAATCATGATTTCTAGTGAAAAACCTATTCAGCTAATATTTCTTTAGAATTTCCACTACTTTTTGGCACCAACAATGCCCTTTGGAAATTGGAGGACAACTTAGCAGTTATTTTAAACACTTTATACTAGCTGACTTCTTGCTAAATCAAGATAAATTACAGTCAGCCTGAGACATGTTTATGAGCTTGTCGAGATCACAACCTACAAACACATGAAACAACACGGGGTATTATTCCCTTCCATATGCAAGTTCCAGGGGCAGTTTTAAAGTCATGAGGAGACATCAGCTCTGAGTTCCCCTTGAGCATGAGGGCTTTAAGTGGCAGAACACTGACTGCTAATTACTAGAATGAAAATGTGTGTTTCCTAAACGTGTGATAAACTGCTCTTAAAACATGACAACCAGCAAATAGGACATGGTTTTGGGCTACACGTTTTCTGTGGACTCTATATAGCTGTTTTAGGTTAGTTTTTGCATTCATTTTGCAAACTCTGCTTTAACACAAGACCTAACTGGAAGTCACAAGAGTTGTCATTTGAACGTTTCCCACATTTTCCATTTTATCTGAGGTATTGTCCGTGAGGCGGTGCTGCTACATGCTGTTCACACTTTGGTAACACAATCCTCATGGCCACAACATGGAGTTTGGCAGATGCAACCATTAAGTTTAGTTTTGTGATATGAAGGTGGGATAAAAGGCGGTGTGGAAATGAAGTGCGCACACTTGCAGCATTTCAAAAATGATCCCTGCGGTGCACTGGTCCAAGACTCGGATTTGCCAAGATGCTTTGCGGCTACCTGCCATTGAGGGTGGTAAATACTGGGCTGCTGGGATCCGGCTGCTGGGAACAAGCGTAAACATAGATGTGATGGGAGCTGCAGACTGCTGCCTGCCTTTTTTTACCACTTTTTTAGCATGTTTCAAAGAGGGTAAAATGCTCCAGGTTCAAACACAGGAACTTGTGGGGTTGAAGTGTGCACGCTTTCCTAAATGCTATAGACTCCCTCTGCAAGTACTTGATCATAGTGGCCTCTTGAAAACATTGCGTAGTCTATGTATAAAGATTGCGCTTAAAACGTGTAATATTTTAGATATGCACATTGCAGTTACTAGCATCAGTCTTCAATAAGCTCCTGTGACTTTCAGGTTCCTCCCCCCACCATGGGCCAGCCAGGTGGGCTCCCGCTGAAGTTCAGAGTGAGGGGACAAACTGTTCTCTCTGTCAGTTGTGTCACCGCCATTTATATAAATGATGCATTTGGCCTTTGCCATATCTTTGAATATTTTATTATTTATATTTAGTATTTTAGAGTCACCTTCTTCCCCTCCTCCTGCCACGAGAAAATGAATGCTGGTACATTTTGATCTCATTTACATGCCACAAATCTAGAATGGCTCTGCTAACTCCCTATCCACTGATTATTTTACAAAATACCAACTCCTGTATTCCAAACAACTTTCGAACCAACTTAATAGGATATTTCTCCCCATTGTAACTACAGCATTAATTTGAGCCATGATAATATGTGACATGCATTTTTTGAGCCATGCATTGAACTTATTTCAGAGATCTCTCTGCAGAATCAACTGAGCAATATGTTCAATGATCTCTTACTGTTATGCGTGTAAATATTAGCTTAATATTTTTTTTATCCCCCCCCCGCCCCCTCCTTGCCCCACAGCAGTTTGCAGTATGCAGATGGACACTGATCAGCCTGCATTTGGTACTCATATTGAAGATGAAGGTGGAGTCATGCTTGGAGGGCTCTACAGTTGGAAAATCAGCGGTCGCATATGTTGAACGCTAAGGTCAGGGGTAACTGTTCTGGCAGTGTTTTGCATGTGATGTATCGGGCAACTGGTCTTCAACAATGTTCTGCTGCATTGCTGGGGAGTTCACAATTCAGTGTCATGGGCTTTATTCTCTCTGCAACAAAAAAGAATCAGGAAATCTGTAGTAAGCATTTCTGTTAATACCGCAGTAAAGTGGGGGGTTAGCAGATGGTTTATACTGCATTTGGATGCCCTTTTACACTGCTTTTCTGTGAGTAGTTCACACTGGCTGATGTAGCTGCTTGTGTTAAGTTCACTGCCACCAGCTGCAGGGGCATTTGTTTCTTTTGTTCCTTTTCCCTTTTTTGTGAGCAGGTGATTTGGGGTCAGAACTGGAAAATAGTAAATTATTTATAGGGTTTTTATCACTATAATGTTCTAATAACCTGGCCCTTATTTTTCATTATTGCAGTTTGACAAACTAAAATGAAAAAAAAAAAAAAAAACAAACAAAAACATTTACAATCTCTGATAATTCTTGAAGGAGAAGCTCCAGATTAATACCTATGAAAGTATTCAGACCAGTGTGTGCAAACTTTTCTTCTTTTGAGATGAGTTTTGCACATCAGTAGCGCAGGTAGTTAAGTACTTGTCAGTGGAGGATGAGCCCTGGAATCGCAGTACTCATTCTGGACCTTTTCAAAAACAGATCTCGTCACCAAATCCGTATGTCTTAATATGGGCTTGGATTGATCCAAAAAACCAGAATTTCAGTATAGTGACATGACAGGATATGCATAAAGTTTATTCAGTCTGTGTACCAGGGAAATAACATTTCACCTTAAACCAGGCAACTTTGTGATGTTGACATTGATGTGTTGTATAATATGAATTAAAGGAGAAATTTGTATGTTTTGTTTTAATGTCATACGGTGCTGTCCTGCAAGCTACTGAGTGCCTTTAACTTCCATTGTCTCCATCTGAGATATAAACTTGTATTTAATGGTGCCATTGTCTTCAGTGTAAAGTAAGAGATGATGCCTCCAGAAAAAAATACATATTTTTGTCTATTTTATTTATTTCACAAACAGAATAGCTATTAGTGAGTTATGCGGATCATCCAGCGTTAAGTGTCATGTTTCCCATGTTGGTGCCGGAATGAGCATTTAACACAGAAATGCTAGCAAAACACCAGAAAATGTATCTTGCTTCCCCCGTAACTGTTTTCCCTACTAATGAATATCGCCAACCATTTATGTTTTAAAATACGTGATTTTATGGCATTCGTTTTCAGGCTGGGTGTTATGGAGAGACCCTCAAGCAGTGCAGCGAGCGAGAGGGGTGTGCAAACGGCTGGGAGGGGGAGCGGGCTGCCAGAGCTTCCTAAAAAAACATCAGCTGGGCTCCCATGTGTGTGCCTGGCTTAGCTTCTGCAAAGCACTGTGGTGGTTGTAGTGATGAGTTTTGTGTCCCCATCCAGAGTAAGGAGGAGAAAATAAAAATAAAATAAATGAATTATATGGATATGCGTGCTGTGGTGGAAGGGATTATTTTGTGTGTCCTCTTTGTGTCAGACCTTTTTCGGTCTGTCACAGTATCGTGTGTGGAAGAGATGAATTTGTAAATCACATCCTGTTGTCTCAAAATGTGGGACATATGCTGTTGTTCTACTTCAATGTAAAAAGCTATTTCATCGTTCAAGAAGTTTCTTTTTCCATAATTGCTGATGACTTCTTCAAGGCCTAATCTAAGCCAAATGTATTTTGCTGAAGGGTGGTATATTTTGCTGAAATATACTAAAAATAATTGTTCAATTGTTTAAAGGGAAAAGCAAATCAACAACAAAATAGATATTATTTAAAAAATATTCTTTACCTTTGACTTTTGTTAACAATCCTTGTTTGATATAATCATAAAAGTAGTATTGACCACGTTACTCAACCCCTCCAACAATTTCAAAAGTATAAATGTCATACCCTTCAGTAAAAATCTGATTTTGAGGAACAATTTAAAAATAAGTACTTCATAAATATTTTCAAAGATTGTATTACCCCAAATTTTATACTTTAAATAGTATTTTTATTAGCACAGTATTTTTTTGCCTTTTGAGCAAAGACAGTGTTTTTTTATAGATAATTCATGACGAAGGCAAGGACTTCAAAGTTCAGAGTACTAATTCAGATTTGCCTTTTGACTGTCCTTTTTCCACTCTTATTTTTTTCTACTGAGAAGAGAGTATGTTTTCTTGCCAACTTAGGGGCAATATATTCTTTTATTTATTTAAAATTTTATACTAAGATCCCAAGTTACTGTGCTTCAAGGTTGTTTTCCTCTTTTTTAAAATGGAAGTGCCTATCGTTTCACTCAAAAATGAAAGGTGGCACTAAAAGAGGAATTTCAAGGCTATTAAGACATTAAGGAAATAAGTAAGTCCAGAGCTCACTGACTCTAGTTTTGAGAGGCATATATTACACGAACAAGCTATAACATTTCCAAAAAGTGCTTTTATTAATTCTGTGGAGATGCCACGGTTGTTTCATATTCTTTTCTAAATTTCTGTGGTTTAGGTCATAAATTAAAACTGTCAAAAGTAAAAATACAAGTTATACCAATTTGTCTTAAAAGCTTGGTCTAATGTGTTGTAAAAGAATGACCGTGCTCAGGGTGTCCTTTCCCTCTTCTCGCCCCTTGCAGCTTCTCTTTAAAATGGCCTTCTGCCAACCGTTTTTGCGCAGCTGTCCATGGATGGGTGCTGTGCTCTCACACAGACTTTCCTGTAGTTGCACAGTGACTGGCAAAAGACTAGTTTAATAACCAGAAGCCAGCAGAACAGTTTAAAGCTACTTTGAAGTTTTCTTCCCTAAATCGTTAGTTTCTATACTGGAAGGGGAGAAGTGGGACCTTTTCTCCCTTATGAAAACCATGAACGCTTATTTTTCCCCGTGATCATCATCAGCAACAACAAATTTCAAAAGCTTGGGAGAAAAAATGACTGAGATATTTGAATTTTGGGCTAGTTATGACATGATTGTGGTAGTCTGCAGAAGCTGTTTTAAATTCTCTTCAAGACCATGTGTTTTCTGTATATGACCACCTTATATTTCCACCTAAGGTTAGTGTTGAAAGGAACATTTGTTGCAGATTGCCTTTCCACACAAGAGTTCTTGTGAACAGCACGTGTTGGAGCATAAAGACCTTCTGTACTCATTGAGCATGGGTCACATTAATAATCATTATGATATAAGTGGGTTTTAGGATTTTCCCCTATATTCTTTTCTTTCCTGCTTCGTTAAGCACATACCACCGTGTGTGTAAGCAGTAACCTGTGACAGTGGCTGCTCTAATGCCCTTCAGCTGGCAGGGGTCTCCCCCCAGAACCCTGCTGCGCAGGCAGGAGGTGCTTTTGGTTCTGCTGTGGCAGGGTGGGTGCTGACCTATGCTCTGCTGCCATCCCTGCTTAGTGCAAGAGGGATATAACTCAGGCAAGATTTTACTAAGGTAATCCTCGGTCAAGTTTTGGTGGAACTAGACCTCATTGTCCCCGGAGGTAGAGCCGCCCTGGACCTGTAAGCCCGGACCTTCCTGAGACATGATGACTCTATGCTGGAGATACAGAAGAGAGAGTTGGTGTGTTGGAGTTACACCGGTAGAGCCGCCCTGGACCTGTAAGCCCGGACCTTCCTGAGACATGATGACTCTATGCTGGAGATACAGAAGGGAGAGTTGGTGTGTTGGAGTTACACCGGTCAGGGTCTGGGTATAACAAGGTAATGAGCAAGAAGGTGCGCAGAGGAAACGTGCAAGGAAGGCTAAAAGAAGTGCCTGTCTTATAACCCGCATAAACCAAAGGGGAACTTAATAAGAAGAGATCGAATGGACTGGGGTGCGATACAGCTGCATGAGGAACATCTAGCCAAAGGAGAGTTCTGGCAAGGCTGTGAGAATAAGACTAATATTGGCATTTTTCTATCAATAGAAAAGCAAGCACGCGCTTCTAATGGTTTCACATAATGCATTCAAAACATATGCTTGATAACCGTGGAGAACAGTTGATGGAGTGTTTACAGAATAATAAGCAGAACAATTAGAATAACAGATCATTGTGTGTCCCTGGAACTGCTCCTATTTCCCCCATACCCCCTTTCCTCAGCTCTGCTGGGTTTTTTTCCCCTTCCTGAAGTCTTTTTAGATTGTTGCCCTTCGGGCAGTTTGGGCTGATTTTAAATTTCTCATCAAACTATTTTATTCACATTGACAATATATTTCTTGCACCCCTCTTTCTGATCCACAGATAAAAAATTCCTGCTGAATTTCTGGGTTTGAGCTTGAGCTCAACCAAACCAAAAAATTTCCTCCTCGACCACCCATCATTATGACGACTTTGAATAACCACAAGGCAGAAGCCTCTAAAACAGCCAGTCTGACAGCAGCAATCCCACGCTTCCTGGCTTCTCACCTTTTTTATTTGACTTCTCTAACCTATCTTTTAGCAAGCGCAAAGCCAGAAGCAGCTCAGAGTGTCCTCAGACCAGTGTGAGGAGCTTGGAGTATGCATGAAGGCTGAACACAATGTAAGGACTGCAGTATCTATCAGAAATATTAAAAATCTGTGTAGTATTCACAGTTAAGTACATAAATGCCCTGTTATTTCCTTTTCGCTTTCTTGGTATATTAAAAAAAAAAATAAATAATTGTTCCATTGGTATATTAAAAGCATGTTGTAATATATAACTTGGTAGAGCTTATCCTGGGTAGAGCTGAGGTTCTTTGAGTGACTTAATTTTTACACTGTCATACTTTAGTGCAGTAAGACAGTATAGTATTTCTCAATTTTCCAAGAACAGAAGTTTTACTGAAGTCACCGAAATATTACTGCAGTGCTTTCATAGTTGAGAAACTAGCAGCGACATTCCCAGATTTAACTTGCGTTGAATGTACGTTACATCTGGGAGTCTTCTCTTCCTTAATTCCTGTAAAATTTTCATACAGGAAGAGTAAACAAGAAAAAATAGAATGATAACAGCTTATATTTTCCAGTAGCATGAAGCTATGTATAAATATGGTGTGTGCGTCCACTTCCCCTATGAAGCAAATATTTGTAATTGTCAAGATGTTTGATGTTGAAATAATAATCAGCTTTTCTTTGGTGCAGTTTCAGGGAGAAGCCATAATTATGTATGACAAATACACTGGAATTGACCCTACTGTCTATAAAAACTTCCATAAGTAATCTCAGCAGGGAAGGCACACGCTAAGAGATTTTTTCAGTTTGAAAAGGAAGACATTTTTCTTTCAATGTTCACTATACATTTGACAATAAGTGATGTGACCTTTACTGTGGCATTTTTAGATATTTACATAATGATTTGAAATGTGGTTGTGCAAAAAGAAAGTTAGCCAGACCAATCTACTTGCTAATCAGTTCCATCAGAATTTTTGTAGAGGGCTTTTTTGTAAGACGTACTAAGTTAGTTACATCTCAAGATTGTGCATCAGAATGACTATGCTGGTATAAAACTTCTTTAGCTTGCATGTTTTTGTTCTTCCGTTCCATAAAATCTTATATACTCTAAGTGCCTCTTTATTTGAAATTTTCAGCAGACTGCTCATTTTCATCTCAAAACTTAAACAAGTGCTGGCTCTTCTCCACTACCATCTTCACGTAAAATATTGCACTCACAAATGTAACCTTGATTTGGCAGATCAGATATAAAAAGCAGAATACACCCTGCACCCAGATCTAATTTGTGGCTGGAAATGGGTGGGTGGAAGACTTAGAATTCTGCTTTATTGGGAACATTATGGTTATTTTTGCACCCACTTCTGGTGGGCTTTGCCCTGTCTTTTTCTTCTGCATCACAGCAAGTGAAGATAATTACATGGCTCAGGGTTTTTGCATCATGTTACTTCTCCAGCCCAGCTATTTCGTACTGAAATGCATGCAAAAAGCATGAGGAATTCAAGTGTGCATGAAGCAGCCCTCCGAGCCAAGTGCAGCTGATGCACCACATTTAGTTGCAGGCAGGAGGGAATGCAGGGAGAACTGAAGAAAGCATCAGTCAGACTCTCGAACCACAGAATGGAACGGGTGCATCTTCATGGCTGCAGATTAGTTCTTCTGCAAAAGGCAATGCCTTGAGTTGCTGAACTGTTCTGCGCAGGAAAGCAGCAATGGCATTTAGCCCAAACCACAGGAGTTACGATTTACCCAGCAAGGAACGGTACTGGTGAGCAGCCAGTTGGAATCTGGCTTTGCTAAGTCAAAACAGGACTTGAAAGTAGCTACCACATGAGTGTTGGGCTCCCCCGCCTTCTGTTCCTGCTCAATTTATCTGATATTTATAACTAAATGAAAACTTTGTAGTCTAAGAAAATGTGTTTTGTTGTCAGTTGAAGGGCTCTTTACATGCATTTGTCCATGGGACGCACTAGTGGTATGGTCTTATATTTCAAGAAACTTTTCCATCAAGCTTAGTTTTTGACTTCGTCCAGTACAAAAAGAGAGCAAAACAGGCTTATTTTCTTATATATGGGAGAGGATCATACCTCTGCACATGCCACAGCCTCTGCCTTTTCACCTTCCAGATGATATACCTTCAGTTTATACAAATGGTTATTGCTACGCAGACTTCTGTAGCACTGCTCTGGTTCTCACCAGCCCGTCCCTAGGAGTTACAGTCTGATGTCAAATAGTTATCTGATGTGTATGTGCCCATGTCATGCACTTACAACACAGCGTTCCTTGCTTTCTGCCTCCACCCTCTTTGTCTTAAGATTTCCAGTAAAAAAAGCCCTCTTAGTTTCCAGTCCGCACCAGCAATCTCCAACATACAAAAGCGGGTTGTGGGTTAGATGGAGCCTTGAGTAGAATTGGCTTAATGTCAATTGCAAATTTACTTCTCCTTGTCGGCGTCTCCAAGGATGGTATCTGCAGAGGACAGGGGGATTTTTAACACTGTTTCAGGACCTTGGTTCTGCTTTGTTAACTCCAAAGATGTGTGATATATATGACAAAGACTGAAAGCCATTAGAGCCCCAGGTTCAGTTGACAGTACCATTTTACACGGTAGTTTATTGCCTGCATGTTATCTTTCAGGAGAGTAGGAAGCATCATTGATTTTAACTTGGCTTTTCTTTTGTTCACTTAGCAAATAGGCATTGTGAAAAAAATCTCAGCTTTACCCAAAAGTCTTTTCTTTAAATATCACAGATGATTGAGTTAGGCCCAAAATACAGCCCTTTGTGAAAAATGGATCCAGAACCATAGGGTGAGTATGACTGTTGAAGGAGTTTTCCTAAGCTTTACTAAAGACATTTAAGTTAAAATATAAGCTGTTTTCTGACACTATTGAAATCTCTGAGACAGCGGTATTTTACTGCTTCGTAACGACTGGTGAATGTAACTCACAAGTATCATTTTAATTTTTCCCGAATCTGCCACCCTTCTCTCCGCTAAGTCTTTATGTCATTAAAATTCCCATTCCCATCGCAGCTGCAATCAGTGGAGCAATGTGGGGGACGAGGTAACTCATAGCTAAACCACAGACGGAACAACTGAATTCCCTAACAACAGGGTAAAAAAGCTTTCCTAATTTGAACCAGACTTTATATTTTTCAAGCTTTATTTTTATTTTGGAAATGTGTATTAACCACAAGCAAGAAGATGTTCAGTAACCGTGATCCTATAAAAAGCTCACAACACTGAGAGGAGTGTGACCAGTGCTTTCATTTCTGTGGGGTCCTGACTGAACTGTGATACGGTTATCACAGTAGCCATATCACAGACACACCGAAAATGCTAGAGGGGTTTCCGTTGTCCTTGGCTGTTATCTTCGCTCCTGGTCATAAATCTATGTTAGAAAAATGATGAGAGACTCAAAAGAGGATTCAGCCTTGACTCTTAGTGGTGGGTCTAAGCTGTGCCTGCTTGTGTGAAGATGAATGTTGTCAAAACACTTCCCATTTCCTCTATGACATGGGGTTTAATTGCGTGTGTTTTCAGTATTTGTTAATTAGGAGCAACTCAGAAAAACATAGTGTGAGGACTGGCAAAGGTTTGTCCCTTTACTTTAGCAGAAATGAGGAATAAAACACCATAAACCAGACTCTTTAAAATGTTTATGACTGTGCCCAGAGACAGACACTGAATAAGCCTCTCTAAGTATGGTTGCCAGTAATGTTGGGTCTAACCCGCAGCACCTCGGCTCCCCTAGCAATGGGTCTCTTCTGAGAAGGCCTCCCCCGTTGTTCTGCACCGTGCCAAACTGGCCGCTAGCCTCCATTTTTGGGCAGCTGCTCACCTGGGCTGAGACCACAGTGACATTTCGAAAACTGAGCAGGTAATTTAGTCAGAAGAGTAAGATGTACTGAAAACAAACCAAGAGAAACACGTATAATGAAGACCGATTGATTAATACAATTAAGCGTGGCGATTTTGTCCATTTGTTTGGTGTCCTTAGGCTGTGATAATTCTACAGTTTGTGTAGCTGCTTTACTATTTAACACTAGATCATTTTAAATAAAGGATTGATCTATTCACATTTATAGCAAGATAAGCCTTAAAATACTCTGCTTGACTAGCCGAGGATTTTCTATCTCTTTGGAGGACTCTGAATACACTGATAAGTAAAAGGAAACTGATGAAAATTTCCCTCTTAGGTTTTGCCCAACCACCGGACTCCCTCCTGCCTTTTTCACTTGCTTTGTGAGTCTACTTCTTTTCTCATTTGCTTTTCTTCCAAGTATCAAAGACTAAAATCTTCCAGAGAACCGTAGCTTTAAAAGTACTCTGCATTAGCTGAATGCAGCAGGCATGTAAGCAGTGATATTAACCCCCGGTTCTTTAACAAAGAGAAATTGGAACTAAGCATATAATCTATGAAATCAGGCTGCCTTGTCTCCTTCTTGTAGCATAGCATAGATTTTCCTCCAGTTATTCTTGTATTGAACGCAGATCCCTGTGTTTATGTGGTGTCTGGGCTTCAGACAAGATACCTTGTACCTATTAAAAGAGTTTAGAGGTGGAGGATACTCTCTTCCTTCAGTATTTTCTTCCAGTGGTTAACCACCTTCATTGCCAGCGTGTGTAACTTCCCTTTTGAAATCATCTAACAGGTTTCAAGTTGTTGGTTCTTTTGTCATTGACAGGCTCTCTCAGCGTGATAACTGTGTGTAAGACCTATAATCTGAATTTTTGCCTTTGAGCCAAACGGAGTTAAATCCATTAGGGCTTTCTTTACGCAGCCTCTTTCCTCAGCCCGGAAGACTTTTGGCCCTCGATGCTTCTTCTTTAATAGCCTTTCTAAAGTGTGTTTAAAATGAAAATGTATTTGAAAAGGAAGTTCAAGTATCATTCTTGCCAATGCTGTGTGCTGTTATGAAAGAGCCACCCTTTCTAGCTTGCTGTTCTCTCTTGAACTGTGCAAGGTTCATGTTAATCCTCTCAACTTGAGCATCACCCTGCAAGCAGTTTTTTCAGGGTTTTTTTTGTCTTCTGTGATTCCTGCATCTTTTATGCTGTAGAGCATCTATATAGCAATGTGTAAAGGAGCATTTGCTAAGCTCTCGGGAGGAGGTGCTTGGATGAAGTTATTGATGAGAAAGGGAAGAAAAAGAAGAAAGAAGTGAAGCGCTATAATCATGTGCATCTGTCTCTCAAGAAGGTTATAGGAGATCTGTGAAACAGTGATATGGTGGGGGTGAGGTAACTCCATGAAATCTCCTAAAAATTTTATTTATTGGTTCTTTGAAAGGCAAATGTGTTCCTCAACCAATTCTAGTGAAGATGTCTTTGGAAGAGTTATGCAGCCACTCAGCAAAGAAGTGAAACAGTAGATCTTTGAGATGGAAGAAGCCAGTATAAGTGATCTACTCTGTCAACATGTTACGTCTTAGCTCTGTAGGACTGATCACTTCAGTGCATTTTCTGGGTTTTGTGTGTGTGTGTGGTCTTTGGTCAGGGAATTTGTCCAAGCATTCAGTTTTAGTATGAAATAGCCTCACTTTGTTCTTTGTATTTTAGGTGAAAACACCCAGAGGGCCATGCATTCAGGAAGTTTTAAATTGTGGCACTGTTATAAAGTTTCAGGTTCGAGGAGTATTTAGAAAGGATCGAGGTGTTTTGATCCGGGATTAGGCGTGAGAAAAGTTGGTTGTTCTGTAGACAGAGTGCACAAGTAAAAGTTGTCTGCACCAATGAGCCAAATTTTCTGAGCATTAAGAGTGCAAGTCACTGACATTCACTGGATTCATTTGCCCCTTCTGTTACTTCAAAGTTTTGCTGGAAGAGTTCCATACGGAGGGCAGGCTCAGGTTTCTTATAGCTACCAAGAAACCAGGATGCCTCAGCAGCCATGGCTCGTTCTTTCTGCTTACAGAACGTGGCGGTTGTTTTCAACGGGAGAAAGCACCTGAGGATTTCATCCGTGTGGTATCACCGCACAGGTGTCACTGTGCACAATATTGTGGCAATACCAATTTTTTATGGTTGAAGAACACCATTTTCTGTGCTTTGCCTATTTCTATTCTTTTTTAAAATCTGGAAACTTAAATTCATAATATGCAGCTCTCATGGCATTGTATTTTTTCATCTGTTTTATTGCTAAATTTCTTACTGCTTAAACTTACTTATTGTTCAGAGAACTGACCAATCTCAAACTGTTTTGTAAGCTTGAATATTACTGGATGGACTGCATAAGGAATTCTTAGTGCGGTCTTATTGGGATGTTCATACCGTGGGATCGTTTTGCTCTCCCTGTCAAAACAGCATGGATTTTTTCTCACACCGCTTTTTCTATTTCCTTCAAGTGCCTTAATTCACTGACAGTTTAACTGACCGGTGTGACAAAAATTCACTTTTAGTTTAGCCACTGACTCTTATAAATGCTATAGGCTGAAGAAAAGCATCTTTTCAATGGCTCTTTGAAAACTGAGATTAAAAGCAATCAAAGAGTATTTCTTGACTTGGGGGTGTGTTTGAACACATGGAGTAGAAAAGGCTCATACAAATCGAGTTAGGCAAACAGTTTAGTTTCACCAACCCCCTCCCCCTCCATCCTCCAAAAAAGCCCTATAAATGAAACTGGCATATCTGAATTTCGGATGTTTCTTTGCAGTTTGTTTCAGAAAACTGGTGTGTTTTCAACCCCACAAGTCTCCACAATGTGGTATTTCTAGCTGTCAATATTCTTGCACATTCTTATTTCCTGTCAGCACCATAATATCACTGTGATGAATCAAGGGTGTGCACTGGTGATGATGAGAACAGCTCAGTCAGAAAAGCCCCTGTGCTACAGGGGCTGGGCAGCTATCACTTGGGAACATGGGGATTAATGGTGGGAGCTTTATTGCTTCAGTAACTGGTGGAAGAAAACTGAATTGATAATTAAAAAAAAAAAAGTATCTTGTCCTTTGGTGAATGCACTTGTTCCTTTTTGAGCTGTAGAATGACAGAAGTATGAAAAGTAAACAGAAAGGTTAAAAAGAGATATGCAGGTGACTTTATATACTCTCTTTTCAAGTCTTCTCTCCTGCTAACAGTAGTAAGCTAGTGTAGGCTGATTGGCACTAATACACAGTAACTACAACCAGGTTAAGAATGTGCATTCCTTTTATTCAAGAAATATAGTTTCTTCAGGTTCCTCCTACCAAAAGAATTACATATCTATTTAATCAAAATCAAAATGTATTTCATTGCCCTCAACTCAGAGCACTTGTACTGCAAACCAGCTCAAATTAACCTGGTATGCCCAGTGTCTCTCTGCTTCTGACCTCCTTTTTTTCTTTAGACTATATCTTAAATGGGTCTCTGTGTCTTGTGCTGGAATGATATTCCCCTGACAGTGTGATACATGGTACCATACAGGTAAGGAAAGTCATCATGAAGGGTGCATCTGACCAGTTACCCATCAAGGAAAGTGTGTAAAAGTTGCCCAAATGCCTGAGACCTCCTGGACACGGTGTCAACCTCACTCAAAACCAAATCTTGTGATGCAGAACTGTAAGAGCATCTCAATCTGATTGAGAGGGCTGGCATATGAAATGGAGTTAATATTTCTGATTGAGCTTTCTTATTGGAGCCGTGAGTTCTCCAAGTTGGTATTTTGACCTTGCCTTTGTCCTTTTTTCAGGGAAACCTCCCAAGGCAGAGTTCATCTCCTTTGAACTTTCTGCGTTCTCCTCTGCCTTTCCTCTCCTGCACACAGAATATGCAGGAGGTGTAGGTAAGGAGATGTATGTATACGTAATACATGGGTAAGGCTGAGTTTGCCCCCGCCAGAAAAATCTCCTTTTTATGCATTTTTCTCTTCACTGGCCAGACACTGTTGCTGCAGTACAGAACCAATTTCATCCTTGTCAGGTAAGAGAATTTACTGCTTGATTAAAAAGTAGTCCAATGTAGAGCTTCCAAACAAAACATGTAAATTACAACTCCAGCCTTACCCTTAGGCTTTAGGCCAATGCCTCTGTCCACCTTGGAAAAAAGACTTCCTTCCACATGATTGTCCTTTTTTTTCAGTGTCCTAAAATGATGATACAGCTCGCAACATTTTCTTTAATGTCAATGCTAGCCAGCTGGGTTTTGGGAGCTTCAAAAAGATTTTTAGTCTGAGTCTCCCTGTTTAGAGGGACAGAGATTGTAGGCACATAGCAATTAAAGCATTTTACCTCTCTTTACTTACCATCTTTTTTTTCTATATAATTCTAACAAAAGTCTGAATTGCAGAAATCAGTACTTTTGCTGTTCATACTGTCAGAAAAGAAGCAGAAGTCTGTGAAGAGGTTGTCAAGGTCCCAAGTTGCTCGTAAACCATATGGAAATGAATATAATTGAAATTCAGCTTTGTAAAAACTAAAGAAATAAAACATTAAAAAGCTGTTAAAAGCATATTATAATAATATACAACAGTCTTAATAGAATTTATGTTACTCTCTTTACCTCCTCACTTCATCTATATTATTCAGTGGAGAGGATGGTCTTTATCTGGGGTTGAATCAAAGCAGTGTATTATTTCCAAGAACTTTTTACATTGTTGTAGTTTCCGTGTAGTAAATACACCAGACATTCACCCAGGGGTGTTAACGGAACATAATGTTAGCCCAAGATTTTTGTCTATCCCCCTGTACAGTGTTCCCATTTGATCCTGAGCAAATCACTCAATATTTTTTGTACAGGATCACTGAAAGGATTTTGTTGCTTAAAGACAAGCAGTACCTAATCCAGATACTTCCAAAGGAAACCTGGAGCATATCAGAAGTGAATATGCAGCCTTTAGGCTGAGGGTGTGAGCCATGGGAGGTTTCTCCTTGATCCTGCTGGTGAAGGGACAAGGCTCAGGGAGGAGCAGACGGATCCCATGGGTCACCATGTGGCTTCATTACTAGTGTTGTTGACAGGGACTTGGCTTTTAGGATCATGGGACCCTTATTAAGTATCAAGGACTGATGGGGAGCAAATTGGAGCAAAGACATCTTTGCCAAGAGGCTGGCCAGCCTGCTGAGGGGAGCTTTTAACTAGGAAAGATGAAGGAGGGAACTTGCTAGAGTGAAGGAGGTGATTATTGACCTCTACTCAACACTCATCAGACTGTATTTAGAATTTTGGTCCAATGTGCTCCCCCTGCCCCTCCCTCCCCAATACAGGATACAAGTATTTTATTTCATGACTTGGACTGGTGAGAGTGCAGGGGAAGACAGGTGGCCAGGCCCTGGGAGAAGATGCTGTGGGACTGGAGCTTGTTTAGGCTGGGGAAGAGGTGTCTTGGGGCCCCAGCAGCAGCCCCTAGTGCCTATGGGGAGGGGACTCAAGAGGTGGAGCCAGGCTCTTCGTAGCATTGGGAGATGACAAAAAACAGTGTGCATAAATTGAAGTTCAGACTGGAACTCTTCACCCTGAAGACAATCAGGATTGCCCAGAGAGATGCCATTTCCACCCATGGTGGTTTCCAAGACACAACTGGATAAAGCCGTGAGCAACCTGGTCTGATGATAGAGCTGACCCTGCTCTGAGCTGGAGGATAGATCAAAGAGGTCCTTCCAACCTGAATTATCCCATGATTGTACGGTCCTATCTTGAGGCAACTCAATCTTGCCATGCCAAAGCTCTCTGGCTCATTTATGTAGGGCTAAATTGACACACAGTGCTGAATTGCATCTGTGATAAGGATTCATAACAGAAAATAAAGTCAGTTTTATCTATGCCAATAAAATACAAAACCTGTATTTTACACTTTCATATAAAATTTTATTTTTTTTCCAAATCCAGGCCTTATGACTGTTGGGTTAGTTCCATTTTCCAAACTAACGTAGTATCTTTGTGCTTCACTGTTTCTATAAAGTGGTTTGTGCACAGTCCTCATGCAGGTGTTGCAAAATAAATGTGTATTTATGAACAGCGACTAATGTAGTAGAAAGTCCTCAAGGAAATTAATAATTCCATAACAGTATTTTAATCATGTAAAGTGAAGAAGGCATAGGATTACATATTTAATAAGGCAGATAAAACCTAGAGGTGGGGGTCTGCTCATTAAGTGAGCATCCTCAGTCCCATGAGTTGATTTGAGTCCTGTGAAAGAAATAGCAGGTGAGCATGTAATTAAAACTAAATGTCCATGAACACTGTGCATATGTAATGAATACACACATAGTGGAGGGCATTTAAAATTGAATTGACAAAATCTATAGTATTTCTTACCTTTTGTATGCTTCACTACCGACCTTAATGCTTCCTGATAGAAAAGCTTTCCGGTTTACCCATTGTTATGTCTTTTAATGAAGTCTTTTGTCAACAAGTGTGTCATACCTGCTGCTCAAAAGAGAAGCAAAACAAAACACTCAGATAAATTTTGCATATGAGTTAAAATTGTTGGGACGGAATTAAAGCTTGTGCAAAATTATTGATCTGACACATACGTATTTGGTTCTGTATGCTCCAGGGTGTGTCCAGTATTCATGAACACAGTCACTTCATGACAACAACCAGGCTGCAAAATGCTGTCACAGATGTTGTCAGCTTTTCTTATACTGAAACTTCTGTCCTTGGTGGCCCCTTTCAGGTTGCAGTAGGGTACAATGCAGTCTAACTACAACGCAGCTGTAGCCATTAGCACAGTGAGGTTTCAGTGTACTGAAAGACTATTTTTCACATAGTGTGAAATGAGATAGAAGAGTATATACATTGCTCTGGGAGAAAAAAAAAGGGTTTATATATGAAATTGTAAATCACCAGTATTTACTTTAAATTTTAATGAAATCCAATATGATACAGACTGCATAAAGCACTTCGAACCACTTCTTTGTACATGTGGAAAAGTATAAATAAATAGGTCTTTATTCTGCCTCTGTATTTTAGTTATTTAATAAAACTTTCATAGGTAAAAATTTATACAGGAAAATAAACTTATTTCAGAATATGATGGCAAAGCCTCAAAACATAGCTTTACAAGTCAGACCAGAAGGGGATTGTTTATGTATAAGCTGAGTAGAAAGAACATACAAATGAATTATTGCTGATAGGCAAAGGGCTCAGCTTGTAAAAAGGTAAAAGCAGAATTGTTCTCGCTGCAAAGTACTATAGGAATATTTGCAGGCAAACAACATGTGCTTTATGTCTTTGCTAGAGTAGATAATGACCCTGTAGCGGCAATGAATCTCCCGATAAGACAAGCTTAAACAGTTGAGCATGTCCTAGTTTATATTAGAAATGGGCTCAGGGCACTATTGCTTTGAACCTCTGACTCATTTCCAATGAAAATGTTTCAAACAGTTGTACATAGTCCTTGCCATTGGTCTCCTGAGCTTTCACTACTGGTCAAAATGTCATTGCCCTTTATCTTCAGAAAGAAGATAAATATATGAAGGAATTTACATTTCACAGGCTTTGAAACTGATCTGTCCTTTTCTCAGGCTTCATTAAATTTGATGTTTATATCATTTAAACTGAACTAGTTACATTTTTTAAGCAAAGGAGAAGTGTCATAGAGGGTGGTATCTATTAAGTGCATTTTTTGAAATTCTGATTTCAATGTTGATAAAAAGCAGCTGCAAAACGCCATGAAAAACTGAGTATGTTCTACTTTTTCAAGTTTCTATACACCGTTTACATGCAAAGGGTCCTATTCCTATGTAACCTGTAATGATGAAATGGCTGACCTACCACATGAGAGGAGAGCAATGGATATTGCCTACCTGGAATTTAGGAAGGCTTTTGACACTGGTTCACCTAAGATCCTCACAGAGAAGCTGATGAAGTATGGGCTGGATGAGCAGACAGGGAGGTGGACTGAGAACTGGCTGAATGGCCAGGACCAGAGACTGGTGATCATGGCCCAAAGGCTAATGGGAGGCCAGTAACTATCAGTGTACCCCAGGGATCAAGACTGGGTCTGATCCTGTTCAACATTTTCCTTAATGATCTGGATGATGGGACAGAGCGTACCCTCAGCAAGCTTGCAGAGACACAAAACTGGGAGGATTGGCTCTTACACCAGAGAGTCATGCTGCCATCCAGAGGGACATTAACAAGCTGGAGAAATGGGCTGACAGGAACCTCATAAAGTTCAACAAGAAGTGCAAAGTCTTGCACCTAGGAAGGAACAACCCTGTGCACCAACTTATGCTGGGGACACACCCAGATGGAGAGCAGCTTGGTAGAAAATCCACTAGAACTTGAGTACAGCCGCATACTCAAGTGTTTCCTGATCCACGTAACCAGAAAAGAATAAAAATAACAAAACTCTTAGAAGTTGTATAAGCTTTAAATCTTTCAAAAGTAGAAATTTTTTTTTTTTTTTTTAATGCAGCAGCAATCTCCGTGGAGCTGCGGTGCAAACTAAGACTAAGGTACACGGTACATGTCAACTGATAAGCATAACAGAGGAGGAAAGGATCCTTTCTGGGCTATGGAATTCCCTCTAAACAGAGAGTTGTTCGGTCCACCCTTAAAAGCATTCACGTTTGCAAAGTCTGATTAGCCACACCACAGGAGTTACTTTCAGGATCAAATACTGTCAGCTCTCTTCTTATTGAAAAGCCAGTGTAATGTGCCTTGGGCTGCAGTTCTCCTCACTGTCACTTTACAAATTCGATAGTCCAAGCCTTTCTCTAAGTATTGGGCCAACGTGCCTGTGTTCCTGGTGGGGGCATGGGCTGCTGTGCCCAGTGCTGCTCCCAGCACTTCAGTTGATGTCGGGTGAAGTCATGGGAGGAGGCTGGCATGGGAGAAGTTAATTTTCATACTGCTGTCCCTCTTCCCCTTCCCCTTCCCCTTCCCCTTCCCCTTCCCCTTCCCCTTCCCATTGCCCTTTCCCTTTTCCCTTTCCCTTTCCCTTTCCCTTTCCCTTTCCCTTTCCCTTTCCCTTTCCCTTTCCCTTTCCCTTTCCCTTTCCCTTTCCCTTTCCCTTTCCCTTTCCCTTTCCCTTTCCCTTTCTCTTTCCCTTTCCCTTTCCCTTTCCCTTTCCCTTTCCTTTCCCTTTCCCTTCCCCTTTCCCTTTCCCTTTCCCATTCCCTTTCCCTTCTTCTTCTTCTTTCTTCTTTCTTCTTTTTCTTTTATTTTCATACTGCTATCTCTTTAAAAAGCATAATGTTTTGTTTGAATCTCACACAAGGTTTTGCTCATCCTTTGGAAGAGACTATGTTTCTCATTAACATCTCGTAATTACCACCATAATTCCCGTGGTCCCTTCGCAGAATATTGCACCCTTTATGTGGATCAAATGCTTCCCCTATGGCAGAGAACTCCAGAAGGGCGTTATAAAAAAATAGCCAAGAGATACTTCACTATGAAAAATAGTTCCCAAATTCATTGTCAGACTCAAGAAATGAAAAAGAAGAGATTTGTTTCTCTGTTTCTCTAGGAAGCAATAATAAAAGGACGATGCATCTATATCCCAACAAAGAAAAGGTTTATCCCTTCCTGAATTTTTAGCATGAAGTGAAGTTTGCAGGAAATTCAGCTATGTGTTCTGTAATAAAAATAAAAAAAAATAACCTGGCTTTGTTTGTTGTTAAGTGTGGTAAGGAGAAACATATTTAGAAACCAGCCACAAGGCAGTAAAATTGATTTCTGGTTTATCTGGTATAGCTCTGAGTCTCTCACTGAGCTGGGAAATAATTGATTGCTTGAAGCCTTGTAGCAGTAGTTAAAAATTGATAAATGCTAAAGCCGGCACAGTGTTTTATAGGTTCTCAAGAATTGTGGAGCCTCCATATTTCTTTCTCATCACCAGCTCTAGATCATGAGGTGAAATTTAAAAGACGCTTCATCTTAGTCTTAGTAAATTATATTCAGCAGCTCTGAGACCTTTCGCTGTGGGAGACAAAGCAAAATCCTTGGTTACATAGTACTAAGCAGTAATGTGCGAAGCCAAGTGAGCATTTTGCAGGTCAACATATTGTTTTGGATCATTAGATTACATAAAAAAACAATAAAATATCTATGTTTGTAATCATAGTTTGTTAAAGCAACATCTAGAAAAATTATTGGTATTCATTGATAAGATGTCATCCCATGAAATTAACTGCTATAAAAAATTGCAGAATTGGGTCCTATTTAGCAAAGAAATGCTGAAAGATTTCATTAACACAAGTTTTCCTTTATTAGTGCAGGAGGACTGCTGACTGCTGACTTTTATACTTGGGTAAACTTTAACATCTTTATTAAAATATAGGGAGCCAGATCTTCTCTCACCCCCTTCCAGATGCTTTACATACTGTCAGCAAGAGAAGGAGGTCCAAAAGTTGCTTATGTGGTCACTTTAGGTGACTATCTAGACTTCCATAATAATATATCGAGTTGTCATGTTATGAAGAAAGAGAAAGATGAAATTCTTTTACTTTAGATACTTATGGGTCTCCTGCACTGAATATAACTTGAAGCAGATACTCAGATTAAACTAGTGTTTACGGGGTCCTTGACATAGTCCCAAACTGTATCAGGAAGATAGTTTATATAGAGAATCTAGTTACTGAATGACTTATCTACAGTAGTTCTTGTCACCTTGAGTAGTCCACATAAGAAATGTAGGACAGAACGCAATTGTGTACAATATAGTTTAGAACTGTAAGCTGAAAACTATATTTTATGTGAACAGTGACTGGGACTGAACTGCAAAACTTAAAGGTAGTTTACCAACCCCCGAAACTAATTGTAAAATTCGCTTTTACTTCATGTTTACAGAAGCAGACTCAAATTACATGAGAAATAAATCACAACTGACTTTATGTTTTAAAATTGTTAGCTATATGTGCCTTAGTACAAATTATCACGACATAATGATGCTTTTCCCATATCAGATTAGTAAATACTTACCTCAGTTTCATAGCTATGCTTCATGGAAATAGAAAAGCAATAAGTGAAAGAGACCAATCTTGAGGCAAATTTCACTATTAGTTCCTGAACTGAATAGAAAATACAGCAGCCAATAGAGCTCAGACTCTGCCTTTTGCATCTTCTTGTATTTAGAGGTAAGACTCAAATTATTTATTTGCTGACTATTTTGCTTAGCAAACAAAAACATTTTAAATTGTTTCTGTAAAGTCAGCAACTCAGTACTTATCTTCAACACTGCTGGCAACATCTGTGATCAAACTGCAGTTTCCATTTGCGGATCAGCGAGACAGGCGATTAACATCAAAATAGCTTGTTTATTCATAAAACCCCTGCTTTTAAGGCCGTGGGTTTATGCTGATCTTCAGGTCGGAGCACCTCCTGCATGACACGGGCCGTAACATTTCACATTGCAATGCTTACAGCAAACCCGATTGCCTTAGGAACGCTGTAGTATATTGGTATTTTTCTTTTCAATATTATTAATGTTTTGGAACACTTCCAGAATATCAGCTAATGTGATGAAGACTTGAAATATAATTACAATAATGATGAAAGTAGATCCTTCTCCTCCATTCCCTGCCTTTCCTTTACTACTTTAGGACTGGTTTATCTACTGCCCCGAGAGAGAGGATAGGGAGGGAAAGAAATACAAGCAAACACAACCGTGTTCTGAAGGAGCTGCTTTCCCACTGAATCACAAAGCACTGAATAAACACTAATTAAAATGTCCCTGGGGAGACTGACTTTTTTTTTTTAAAAAAAAATCACGTTCTCCTTTCCTTGTTTCACCTGCAAACCACGCTGCGGAGTCATCTGGAGATGACTTTCTCCTTAGCCTACGCACATGCGAACTTTTCTAACTCAATTAACTTCAGTACTCCAGTTCTAGTGGTGCTGGAAAAATAGATATTAAAAACACAGCTTTGTAGCTAAAAGTGCTACATTCCAACCTAAACCATTCTATGATTCTCTCCATGCAAATAAGCGCACGTGTGTGCTTTTCATCAGCTCGAGCTAAGAGAAGTATGTTAACATAATCAGCATTACCTAGACTTGAAGATAAAAGTGATGCCTTGCCACCAGGAATTTCTTGCTGAGGAATGTTAATGTTGCCTTTAAAAATACATAATTTTACACGTATTAATTAAGTTATATTAAATACACTAGTGGAATTCTCTCCAAAAGGCCAGAGACTTCCGCTTGGCCCAAACAGCTAGAGTTTGGATGCTATGAGATGAAGTATAAGCAACCTCTTTGATCTTTGCTTGCCCTAATAAAAGGTTTATTCGAACAGTTTTTAAAGAACAACCTCTCTTTAAACAAGAGAAGCTTGATTTATCAGAAATCTAATGTCTTTTACCCAAATCATTAATTTTGTATGGACAGTGAATTTGCCCTAGAAAAGGCTGGCTCAAATTGGGCAATAAGGTTCCAGTGGATCCCAGCTGGTATTTTGAGCTGTATTTAAAGTATGTATTTAACACTGGCCTCATTCTGTGCCTTTTGCACCTAGTAAGAGTAGAAGTTTTTCTAAATGCTCAACGTTCGGGACTTGCTATCAATCTTCTGAATTCTTGCTCTCATCTTTCTGCAGCTTTTTGGACTTCAGTGGGTACACAGATTCATAGGTGGGACACACTCAGATGCAAATGTTGTGCTCAAAAATATATACCCCCACAAATGCAACACTGTGCTGAGATACTGTGCAAACAATGTATGTAATTCATCTTCCTAATGATATATACACCATTAAAAGTAGATAAGTAATAGTGTAGGATGCAAAACAAACAAGCAAAGAAACTATTTCTTAATGTAGCAGCCTATTGCAGGTTAATAAGGAAAAATCTGATTATATTTTTTAAGAGACTAAATTTAAAAATTGTTAAGTTTTTAAGTAGCTTATCAAAAAATCCTTCTGAGAGATGAACAGAGAACCATCAGTTCCTACTCAAAGCTCTGAGGTATGTGTTTATCTAAAAAGAAAAATGATGAATCATCACATTTGCACAGTTCTTTTCTTTAAATATTTTCCATTTCTAGACAATTCAGATCACTCTGTTGCAATAAGAATATATTGTCATTATATGACTTAAAGTATTGTCATATAATATGACAGCATCTTTCATTATGGCTTCTGATTTCATTCTTTTGAATTTAAATTACTTTTCCTTACTCATTACATGTCTTTTCTGTAACTTTCATTACAGGCATTTTTCTTTTGATAATTCACAAACATCCATAACTTCTGATAACTTTGTCTCCAAGGACAGAAAGATAAATAGGGTATCCTTGAATAGTTCTAATCTTCTTGATCTTGAAAACGCAACTACATATTATGATGGGTGTTTAGCAGCATACAAACAGAAAAAAAAACCTGATTAATTGCTCTTTAAAAAAATCTAGCATTAGAAATGCAGATGACCTCTAACAGTGAGCTAAAATCTTCAAGTAGCTGTCAAACATGTTTCCAGGCAATATTTAAAACTTGAACTGGGTTTATCATGCTATGTTGTAAGACTCCATAAACTGGCATCTTGTAAAAGTCTTAAAAATTCTTTATGATTTATCTGAAAAAGGGGGGAACGGGAGAGGAAAAAAAAAAGGGGGGGATTCAAGCATATGCAGATGTCTATGTCAGCCTGTGAAGTCCACAGAACAACACGAATAAAATCACGGGATCATCCACCTAGCTAATGGGGTGTGGTACCTGCTCTGCATCGTACCTTGATGGTCCATATTGCACACGTGACAGTTCCATCCCAGATGCACCAAGAGCAGAGGAGTACATGATTTGACGTCCCAGAGAAGACATCTCACTCCATGCAGCGCCTTGGTCCATGTGGTCCAGGAAATGAGATTTTTGCCTTTATTACTGAAAAGCTGTCGGCCTATTGACCTGGCAGAGCAGGGTCTCGGGACTGGGCTTGCCTTGGGCTAGACTGATTTTAGCTTGTTTTTACGATTACCTAGTGGTCAAGGAACTCCTCTCCAACCCATTTGAGCTCCAGCCCTGAAAGTACTGTGTGTGGTAAATTTCTGACAGCCCGATGTGGCCACCAGGCGATGGGCGATAGCACTTTATGGCAGTTGGGGCTGAGAACGTTGTGGCACAGTGCGGAGGTGTCTTAAGTCTTTTACATAGCTCAGGGCCTTTCATTGCAACTCTATGTCCTACCTTTCACTACAGCCCTGCACCCTTTCACCCACGCTGCTCTGGCAACGTTCTCCAGGGCCCCTTTAAGAGTATTTATCTCTGGTTGTCCTCATGCTGCTGTTCTTGCACTGTTTTTCCTCACAGCCTTGCACCTGCAAACATCAATACCGTTATCACGGGGGGTTCCCGTGGGAAGTGTCTGCCACCAGTGTGAGAATAACCCCTACTTCCTCCCTGTAATGTCATAGTTGCCAATGAGGAGGTATTCTGTACAAAGTAAAGCCTCTGGGGAGCTTCCTTTGACTCTGCTCCGAGCCGGGCAAATACGTGCCGGGAACATTAGACATATGATTAGTTTGGTGTGGCATTGGGCCTGTGCCGATAACCCTGACGGTAAGGCCAGGTGTCTCGGGACAGCCACAACAACATGTCCTATAATTACACAGCTTCTGTAGCTGATGCTTATCCAGCAGCTCAGGATCTAGCAGGGCCCTCCCCAGTACGCTGGCACCCATCTCGAGAGATGTTCGCTTCAAGGCTCAGGGCCATTTGCAAAAGTGGCTTAAGCATCGTGTCTCAAACTCATCCCATGTAGCTGAGCTGCTGTAGGTGAGAGTAGAGTCACGTTTGAGAGCTTCTCAGTTCTCCCCATTGCCAATATAAGGTGCCTGGAAGAACCACAGATATTGATTTCACTGCCTTGGTTGAGTGCCACGGGCAGAGGGATCGGACCTGCCAAAGTTCAATAAAATTCCTAAAGGCCTGAGCGGCTTTTGGAAATAGTTTGGAGGACTTTAAGTTAGTTAGGCTCTTAAGTCACTTCAACAGTTTCAACCTGGACCGAAGAGGTTGGAAAAGCAAGACTACATTCACAAAACTGCATGAAATAGTTGACAAATCTGAATAAAGAAAGCTTTCTCCTCAAGGCACTAACTGCTTTTAAAAATAAAGAACTTGGTTCTAGGACAATTACATAGAGGTGCATCAATGTTTTGTAGGACTGTAGTACAAGTTAGGTTTCTAACGAGGATTTATGATTTTCTTTGTATATTTGAGCCCTGATTCACAGTCCTGTGGGAAGGTCCCTGGAGGTTATAGAGCTTGCAGACTTGGCCCATCTTTATAATGTTTAGTAATGAAAAAGACAGATTTAGAAATGAGAAACTGTAAGTAAATATGACTGCTTCACAAAAAAATAAAGATGTCAATTTCTTTTTATGGGCTGTTAGATTTTTCTTTATATTCAACAGTTTTATTGCTGCCGAAAGATTTTTCGTGCTGAAAAATGAAATATAGAAGTAATCCTAAAACATTGGAGTTTGGGAGAATGGCCACATTGGTAATTACCCATAAGCCTTCACAATACAGCAAGGAACGTTTCTGTGATTTATTTCTATTGCTTAGAAAAATCTAGAAAGCCTGTACAATATAGCATGCCCTGATATTAGCTTTACCTCAGCAACCTTACTGAAGCTTAACTTAATGAAGTAATAAATTCAGAAATGTGTTTCTGCATGCATTTGTTTCATAGATTTATTATAGATAAATCCACTTATAAAATGCATCGGGATGAAAAGTCGACACTGCAGAAACTTCCTAAATACTGATGCATGTATTACAGTCTCCATTACCAATAATATATAGAAGGTAGAACATTTACTTTAATGATGACGAACAGAGGCTAGACACAGACTGACTGCTGTACAATACGTCAGTATGGTTAAGTGTAATTCTCAACAGCTGTTAAAAGGAAAAGGGTATTGCCTCTGTATAACAGGGAAATAATTTCATATTTGTGCAATATATTTGCTTTTTCCTGTTTAACCTATATAGAGACTATAGACTTAAAAACAGTTAGACC
Source organism: Vanellus vanellus (assembly GCF_965231255.1). Taxonomy (NCBI): domain Eukaryota; kingdom Metazoa; phylum Chordata; class Aves; order Charadriiformes; family Charadriidae; genus Vanellus; species Vanellus vanellus. The sequence continues at coordinate 16,576,205 of NC_138907.1, forward strand.
AATCTACTTATATGAACATGCGAATAGTCTAGATCCTTAGGAGTCTGCTCCAGTCCTCACCAGACGGAGTAGAAATATTTTCATTTACGTTGGGTCTGCCCCTTGTGGGTGAACAGTTTAGGGTAGAATTGTGACTTGCTTAAAAACAATAGCAAGTTTCTACTAACATTTCTGGAACCCCACATTGGCAATAGTTTTGGCAGACTGGGCACACAATTTATCAAAACATGTTTTATTTGGGGCACAAACTTGAGTATAGGAAGTTCCACCTAAACATGAGGAGGAACTTCTTTACCTTGAGGGTGGCAGAGCACTGGAACAGGCTGCCCAGGGAGGTGGTGGAGTCTCCATCTCCAGAGACATTCAAAACCCGCCTGGATGCGTTCCTGTGCAACCTGCTCTAAGGTGTCCCTGCTCTGGCAGGGGGGTTGGACTAGATGATCTCCAGAGGTCCCTTCCAACCCTATGATTCTATGATTTTGTAAAGCATGGGTATGCTCATAACAAAAGAATAACACCCTCAAAGGTTTTTATATCTTCAGCCTTGAAGTTAACAATGTTAGTAAACATTTAACAATGATCACGCCTGTGAGAAACCCTGCCAGTGAAATCACCGCAATACCTAGCAAAACTCCCTACGCTGTTCCTTCTTAAGCCAGCCTTCCAGGAAAAAAATATATTCCCTGTGATGTAAGGTGGGCTTCAGAGTATTTTGGGAGGCTGGTTACTGTAGTAGGGTCTGCCTCTCGTGTGAAAAGAACCTGACCTGAATAGGAACCCAAACTGTAAGAAGACCGTCTTCTCTTGAGACATTAAGGTTGCACAGGTGGATGCAGGAATCCATGATAACTCACTTGAAAAGTTTTATATCTGGCTGGGGTAAAAATGAAATATTTTTCAACCCAATTGAAATTAGGTTTTGACAATTTTATTGCATTGCACCAAAAGCAATATGTTTCTGCAAAACATAATTTAGTCAAATCCGTATTTTTAGAGGAGAAGTGTTTTATCAAGAAAACTTGCCATTAGTTCTCGCCTTTATAAACATAGTGCCTGCATTTCGTGGTCGCCCATTGCTTGCGATGCCGAGCACATAAAGTATAGGCATTTTCAACTGAATTTGTTCAATAGCCCGGTGGATCTCATTTCTGATTTTCTTTCTAAGTAACGCCAGAAATGAGGATGAAATATTTATCTGCGAATTCATACCAGTTGAAGAAACTTGTAAACATCTACTTGTCTTATATGTGCATTCTTTTTGAAATCTCCTATAACAGCAGGTGTTTGTGTGCGTATGTTTGAGTGGGTACATACTTGTGACTTTAATATGCCCATGGACCTTTGAGCTGCACTTTCCACACACCTGTGCATGCGTATAAATCTTAGCAGGTATAACTGTACATGAACAGTACCTTCTATCGAGGCAAGGCCTCGGAGGTGCAGAAGATATCTTGAAAACATGACTGCAAAGGACAGCCTCAAAATGGTTTGTCTGTATCAGCCCCATTTCTCCTTCATGTCGCCCTATAACGATAGGTTAGGCATGGCCTCTGATGTTCTAGATATGGAATTATGTATACATACGTACTGAAGAATAAGATTTGACAACAGCTTCATTTACAACAGTGTCCTTCAGGTTTCAGTGCATTGCATTGAATCTGGTAGAGAAGGCTGCGAGAATATATCATTCTACCATTGTGTTTAAACAGACTAGCAAAATTAAGAGGCAGTTAGGGTTATGCAACTGGAATTATTTGTATGGTAAAACTACCATAAAGTTGTGATTAAACCCTGGACCTGCTTAGTAAATAAATTATTTTTTTTAAAAAAAGACAAGGTGTTTCCATAGGATGACTTCTTCTTTCAGCTCAGAGACAATATGGAGCCTTCAGAGAAACTACGGAACATTTTATCCATTTGAAAACAATATGTGATGTACAAATTCACTTGTGGAAATACTGACCTGTTGTTCTTTCGCAAGTGCATATATGCATGTAAATGAGAACAGAGTTTGGCCTGGAAATTACAGACACAGTCTACAGTGTTACCCAGCATTTTCGAAGAACATCTGCAGTGTACCCTGAGACTTTTTTCTGTGACTGAAAGCAAACTCTATGCTTTTGGGATCTGAATATAGTAATTCAAAGTCTCTTCAGTACAGAGAACAACTGCGTATTGTTTAGTCTGTGAGACTCCATTAAATGACAAAACTCAAAGTGCTTTTCACTGACGAAGGAAGCGGCTTGCGTTACTACAAGTCCCAAGGAACCAGCTATAGATTTACATAGTTAGCATATAGGTATTTATACAATTGCATCTAACTGCAGATGATATTTTTGAACCATATTATAGTTATTGGTTGAAGTTCCATTCACATACATATCCCTTATAAAGAAGATGTGATGATAGAAATAATCTAAGGGCAAGGAGGCAAACTTACTTTAATATACATACATTACACACAGTTCATACTATATGTGCATGTGCGTGTTCAATCCAACTGTGGTACACTTAAATACTCGCAGAACATGGGATTTAGTCTTGTCCTCTTTATAGCTTCTTCTATTCAGCAAGTTTAGATACAAATACGTAAATAGTTATGCTGTCTGGCAGTGTATGTTTTGGTGAAATTCGCTTCATGCTGAAATGGAAAAAAAAACAGGTTATTGCACAGCTTTCATATCTGGGGCTTGGGATTTCATCTTTCTGAGAATGAAACCCTGCTCACAACCTGCAGCCACCGTAGGTATCATTTTGGTCTTATTCTTTTTTAAGTTTCCTTGTCAGATTGTTTTCCCCTTGTGTTTGCAGCTATTCCCAACTTGGAGTTGCTTTGTAAACGGTAGAAAAGCAGCACACACCTGTTCATACTGGGTAAAGAAAGAAATGGACTTGCTATTCTTGGTATAATTGTTCAAAAATTCTCATAACTAACAATAAGGTCTACTGTTCAAGGTCTGATGGACCAGAAAAACTGCCTGGACCATGGTAGGACAACCACTGGATTTTTAATGAATTCAATAATTACTAGAAATGATAATAAAGTATGTTGTCTATTGTATAGGGAGAAGGTTTTTGTATCATCATCTGATCATTACAAAGAGTATTAGAAGTGCTTGACAAAATCCAACAGTAATTCTTAATAAGAAATTCAAATAATACCACCCCTCAGTCCAGGTTACATTGTTGTAAAGTGTCTCAGCCCCAACCTCTGCTCCTTTGACGCCCTGTTTTGTCCAGCAAGCCTACTCTTGTCTCATTCGTCCTCATGGAGCTCTTCACACTGCTGATTCAAGAATCTTTATTTTACTTTTCTGAATTGTGGTCCTGATACAACCTCACCGTAGTGGATTTTCGCTCCCATAGGGATGCTTTGCATGCACAGAAGTGCCTGTTTTGTGGTCACATTGTGTTGCTTAGTATTCCTAACAAGTTATCATTTCTTATTATAACCCCTATCACAAGATATGTGCTTGCTCCAAGATATCGCTAGTCTTGATTCTTGAACCAGTAAGTGGAATAGCTAATCTTAAATATTTTCTTCAAAACTGAGGATCCTTTGATTATTCATTGTCATCTAAACTAGTGTCACAATCAACACAATAGGCTAGCATATATTCATTGGTTTAAATGTTTGACACAATTGTATAGTGATTGGCTCAGATATAGAAAACTGAGGTGCTAAGTAACATGCTCTCACATTAAGTCTATTGTAGCGTACTAAATTTCTTCAGGACCGTTGTCTGGCAGAGTCCTAACATCATGGATGGCATAGCCTGAGTCTATGCTATTAAATTGGTAGCCCTTAGAGCAGGAAAACTACCTCACATTGCGAATGTGGGATCACCCTTGGCCTGTGCTAACTCTTGAACTATGTCTGCTTATTGCCTGGGAAAATGCTAGATGTCCTGACCAAAACCGTGACTGGGACGATGCAAGTACCACGAGAACAGAGGCAATATCAGGTCCATTTTGCCCACAAGTGCTTCCTGGCATCGGTTAATTTCTCATGTTGATGAACTATACTGCACACTATCTGTTCCAAACTCCCATTCATTCGGAAAATATCTCAATCCGTATAAAATGATTTTAAAAAAGAAGGGTTGAAATTAGTATGTGTTAGTGAGTTCCGAAATACTCGAATATGGCTTCAACATGTAAAGGATATTATATTAGCTCTATGTACTAGAAACAGCATCTCATTTTCATAAAAACAGAATAACTTAATGAACTTAAGGTCAGGTTTTTTTCTTCCCCATCCCCTCCCCCATTAAATCTGAACCGTTGTTTTGGGGAAAATACAGTATTTGGTTGAAGGAATAATATATGTCAGTGATTGCAGATTTAATTTCTCTCCATCAGCCTTGTTCTAGAGAACTTAAATCTTTGCAATGAACATCTCTGTAGGCACTGGCTTCTTTCCTTAACCCTCCATATATAATTTTATATGACAAATTCTTGTACACATGTACTATAATAATGATGATGCACAAGGTGAGATAACTCACTTAGAGGCATGAAGTGCATGCAGGAAGGCTTCAGCTCCGATATTTCACATTGTTCTTGTTTAAAGCTCGGCTCCAGAGGCAGTAGCATTCTGAGTCAAACACGCAGTGCAGCTGGTGTATACAAGTGTTGAAGCAATCTTGAGACCAAAGATATTGTCAAAATATAGAACCATAGCTGGCTGTAGAATACCGGGAAGGTAACATAACTTTGATGTTTCTTGATATTTTGGACTCTTTATGGTGTAATATTATAAACATCTTTCCATGTTTTTTTCTAAGGATAAATTGACACACACCCCGGACACATATTCAGCTTCAGTATTTCATTATCACGTGTGCAGGACATAAGGGGACATTTCCATCTGCGCGATTTCTTTCTCTGACGTGGCTGCAGAAGAGCGCCTGAGAATGCTTCTTATACCAATTACATCAGCTATTTCTTTTTATCACTCCAAATCATCCACAGCCATTTGTGTTCTCCACGTGCCAGCAATGCAGCTGCTGCCAAGGCTGGAGGAGCCTGAAGTACGAGGGGGAAAGCGATCGATTGGCATTCGCGGGAGGGGCCCGTCGTCAGAGCAGTTACATGAGCACCTCTTGTTCTCCGACACACTAACGACGGCTGTGACACTGCCTTCCTCGGGCCACAAGAAACCAGCTACAGTACGCCGGTGACACATCAATTGTGTTTTTTGATGGAAAGAAAGTGGGTCTTGTAACTTCCATTTCTACTACTACGCGCGTGCTAATTCCAGTACGGAGAGCTACAGCCAACGGAAGAGAGGCTCTGCACTGCGAGGGGGGTAAGAAATCACAACGTGACCAGAAGTCAGCTGAAGAGCTGTAAGCAATAAGCCTAATGGGAGTAGCTGCCCTTCCAAAAACCAGCTTTTACTGCCTGTGATCGGACAAGGAGATGTAAGAAATCATATCTTACATTTAGGGTCTAGCAGATGCTTTGACTGCCTTCTAGATGGGTTAAAAAGTGACCTTTCAGTCATCTCCAGTGCCAGAGGCGGTTTCATGCATCATGCGGTGACCAGCAATGATTTTCCGTGTTTTTTGTTTTCAACGTTCAGAGAAGAAAAACCTTGTAAGGAAAGATAAGATGTTTCAATTAAAAGGAGCAAGCGCCATTGCTGGGCAGGGCATAGTGTGGAAATCTCTGATGCCCATACAGGGTGCAATCCAGGAAGCTCTCTAGTGTCAGAAGCGTCACAGAAGTGGCAGGTCTGTCTCCACAGCCTGCACGTGATACACCCTCTGATGGGAGCAATGACCTGGAGAAAAGGAGGAAACCCAACAGCTCGACACCTAGGAAATTTGGTACCTTGTCTATCTCCAGGTGCCAGAACTGTGGAATGGGACCAGTTTGGGTCGTTGAGAAACTGGAGGAGCTAGACCTGAAGCTGTGGAAGTTGAGAGAGACACAAAATAGTCTCTAGATGCTTGCAGTAGTGTGTAGCTTCAATAACGTGTGATTTCTACTTTGAGCAAGACTCTGACGGGGAAACACAAAGGGCCAAGAGGGTCTGGAAGAGACATGTGGCAGAAAAGAGTACAGTGAGGAGCAGGAAAAAGGGGTTTGTGGCTGTCATCCTGCTGGGAGGATGGGCTGAGAGGAGGGCTTGGCCAGCTGGGGTCCAAAGGAGGAGGCCGTATCTCTCAAACCACTGTGTCAGTCCCTGGTAAGATTCAGTAAACTTTTAAAATGCATTTCACTGCTGCTGTTAGCAATGAAATGGACAAGGGCTCCATCTCACCAATTGAAAGAAAGGGTCGTTTAACTGGGGAGCTTAGAAAAAAAAAAAATAAATTTCCAATGAGCTGGAAATCCTGCTGTTTAACCAGCTCTAATGGTAAGCAGAGTGCTGTATCAATTGCTTTCAACACAGCAACTGTCACTTCTTTGGGAAATTTGCATCTTTTAATGCATGTTTTCAATCAACATTTTAGACTTCAGAGCTGTCACTGCCTTCACATGCCACTGCCGTTACTGCAATCACAAGTCGTTGCTTATCAGACTGACTGCCAGCAGTGCACTTCTGCCAAAACTGTCAACACAGGTAGTTATAAGCTGTAATAAAATAGTTTAAAGTGTGTGTGTGTGCATGTGTGATTGGGAGAGATAGAGAAGGAGAGAGAAAAAAGAGACTAAATTGCACTTTTCAATGCTCAGGTGGTAGAGCTGTTAGAGGATTACACAATGAGCACAAAACAGAATGAAGTTATCAACTGTTCTCATTTAAAAAAAAAAAAAAAAACAAAAACAAACAAAAAAAACCCCAAACCATAACGCAACCTCAAAACTCTCAGGTAATAATCGAGTTCAGAGATGTGCATCTCTAAGGCCCTTTTGGCATGGAATAGGCAAGAGAAGTCAGGAAACCTCTAAGCATGCGCAACAACTCATATTTGTGACAACCTAAAATAAAGATTTGAATTATAGAGAATCTTGTTCATGTATATCTGAGTACCACCAGCAGATAAACTGTTTGGGTCAAAAGTTGTCAAATGGTAACTGACACCACAAATTGTACAAGGTTATCTGATGTCTCCAACAACATCTGTCAACACTATTTTTTATTTTAATCTCATACCCCTAAAGATGGGAGGAAAGACACGACCTTCTAATTTAAAATAGAAGCGGGAAAAAGTTTTGAAGCTCTATCTCAGAACCCACATGTATGAGACATTCATAGTCCTTGCATGTTAAATCATCCTGTGAGAAAGGTCTGGTTTCTGACTACTTAGCCAAGGTAGACTATTGGTACTGAGCGAGGCTGACAGTATAGCTAGAGTTGCTTCAAAACTTTCTGATATTTGTTTGCTGTTGAAAACGTTAATTCATTTGACTAAGCATATTTTGCTGGAAGAAATTCCATCAAAATTTTCGTGACAAGCGTTGTATCATTATTATTAATCTTTTAAGAAGCATTTTAGGTATTTGTAAGTATTGTGGCATAAAACTTTAAGATTATTTACAAAATAATGTTTCGTTATTATTTAGTGAAATTCTTTGATCTTCGCAAGATAAATTCTGAAATAATAAGCGGGTTTTTTTCCTAAAAATTCCTATCTGTGATGAGATTTTTGGTTAAGTTCCAAAAAATGGATTTTCTCTCACTGTGTCTTGATTTATAGTCATTTTATTTGCCTCTTCCCTGAAAAAAAAAAGGTGGGCATGCATGTTAAAAGCAAACATTATAGCTTCATTCTGGCAGAATAATACCCCATCAAGTTGATGGTAATTCATACGACCCTGGAAAACCAAAGCACTAACTATTTTTTGCCTAACTGATCCTAAAAATATCTCAGTTATGAGACTGGTGATTGGGTTACTCTTAGATACTTGATAAGACTGAAATAAAATAAGCAAAAAATAAAGACTTGCATTCCCGCTCGTGTACTTCTTGTATAAATATGTTAAAGAAAAACCTGCTTTGAGTAAAATCTAATCCTTCCAGATGGTAGTCCTCAATATCTGTGTCACTGATACACTAATGTGCATCAGATGATGCCATACACTAATGTACATCAGATAAAGTGATGGTCCATGGCTCTTCACCTAATGGTATTTGAACATTCTCTGTGGAAAGTGGACCTAAATATAAGGAATACTTAGTCCAGACTTTGCATGAGTATTTTTCCAGCGAAAAGGAGTGTACAGCTTAAACAGGCCTCTGTTCAATACTGCCCACACCTAGCATAGCCTGATGTCGAAGTAAGCGTGTTGCTTTGCTACAGGCATGCCATAATACCTCTGCTGGCATTACAGAGGAATAGATGAATGAAAAATGGAATTTAATATGAGTTAACAAATCTAGTGTGCTTAAAGTTTGTGAATGAGAACTGAATGTAGCCCATCACTTTTTTTTTGTTTCGGTTTTTTGATAGTTCTGTCTGAGAGAACTAAAAGTAATTCCAACTTCCCTTCATTAAATAAAGGAAGAATCTGGAACCTGGAACTCTTTATTTGCTGAGATGTTCAAGGCATCTTTCTCAGCCTTCACTGCGTACCCATCTGGCTCCTTCTCCAGTTTTTTACTACTTGCTCTGGATGTCATTCTGCTGTGGAAGTTATAATTTGGTTCTAGAGATGTACAAGTAGCCATTTTTGTTTTGTAGTTACTAACAACGTTAAACGTGGTTTAATTTTATTTTCCTTTGTGATTTAAACCCTTTGACTTTCCTCCTGTCCTTCTCCCATACATACAACATTGGAAGTGTTTAAAAAAAATCACATTCCAGTGGGGGATTGTCACAACATGCTAATCTCTTTCTAAATGTGAAGCCATGGGTTTACAGCACAGCAATATTCTCTTTGGTTTGTGTGCTTTGAGTAATTTAAATTCCTCAGGCAGGACAATGGCATGATTTACAGAAACCTTGCAGGGTCACTGCTTATTGCTAGCTTATGTGAGAGTGTGTGTAAGGTTACACTGCTCTGTGAAATTCTGGAGTTTAGCTGTTTGGGGGTTTTTGACATATCTCCTTATCTTGTTATAAATCTCGGCAACATCAACTGCAATTGCAATCAATGATGCGGGTTTTGCAGATTTCAGTCAACGCCGGATGAGAAACAAATAGGTAGACAGATCAATGAAGTGATCATGCAGATCTTTGTTTATGTGAGTAGGTCATACTAGAGTAGCCTAAATGAAATAACGGCTCTAATACCAATCCAGCTGTTAATAAGAATTCTGCTGATAATGCCCCAGCTGTGACTGGGGCGATGGCTTTTACAGAACAAGGAAAAGTCCTGTAATGCATTTTGACCATTGCATTTGAAGTGAGATAGCAAAATATGGTACTGCTTATTTTGTTCCACTTTGATACGCAACTTTTAATCATACCAGTCAAAGATCTCTCATTTTGTCTTTTAAAACTACCAAGTCCCTGTTTTCTTCAGTTCAAAGTAACAACATCCTGAACCAAAACCACCATTGATTTGACCGTAATATGCAACACACAATATTCAGCAGGACAGCAATATACAACATTCAGCAGAAAATCCATTACAGCCACGTGTGATCCCTTTAAATTTTTATCCCACAACGAGCAAGATGCAAGATAAGAATCTCCTCAGCCTCAATAGAAATACATTTTAAAAGAACAATATTTGTTATACACATGTAACGTAAAATGGAATAGAGATGGTTACATCCTAAACTCTCATTGACAAGGCTGTAATTCCCATTGGTTTGTGTGGTTAATATTTTCTTATACTGAGTCTATATTTTACTTGGGAGACCACAACGTGTGATGGATCATCCTGAAATCCACTCAGTAGTCGATGAAATGATCTCCCACTGCTCTTCCGTTATTGCTTGGAAGTGTGCTAGGTTCCAGCAGGGAAGCCCTGTGGCTGATGGAAGGAGAGCAGAGGAAATCTGGTCGCTGGCAGGGTGTCCGTGCCTCCGACAGAAGCAGGCTGCTGCCGGCGATTTTAAGTGGTGGACTGGGACCCACCAGGTGTTCAAATCTCATAGTGCTCAGAAGACAGAATACCTGTGTCAGCTCTCTCAGCAGAATGTTTGCACACTAGGAACACAGAGAAGACCTCTGAATTACTGCGTAACCAGAATACGTACTCAAGCCTATTTCTAGCTTCTTAGGACTGGATTAACTCCATCTTCAGCAGTGCCATATCAAATACTTTTTTGAGTAGAACCAGGGGTCTGAAACGTTGTAGTGGCTAAACTGACCAGGGTAAGAAGGGCTGAGCTCAGACATAAAAAGTAAGATGTCAACAAAAATAGCCACATGATGAACACTAAACATCTGTAGGGTTGCTTCAGCTTATAAGAATCTAATTTGAATTTGAATTGAATTTGGCCTGTGTGATCTGCCTTTTGGATTGTCTGTTGTTTTACAAAACATCTATGTGATGCTTCTCTTGCTTATGGTGGTACTACCTTACATTCAAAAGCCATTACTTGAAGCCACTAAAAAGAACAGCTGCAAAAAAAAAAAAAACAAAAAAACCTCTAATTTCTTGTTCTGATACAGTCCTTGGTCAAATTTTCAATTCTTTCCATCAAAGACACAAAATACAAAACTTACTGCTTTATGAAGGCCATACTTTCTTATAACGGCTTCAGCAGCTGGAGCATTAAGAAAACCTGTGAATGCAAAAAAATAATAATAAAATTATGAAACCTTCAAACAATTTTTTGGCATGGTAAAAATATAAGCAGAGCAGCTCACCTACATTGAGCACCACTGCAAGACCTTGAGACTATGCTGCAGCTTCTATCTTTAAATCTGATTCCCTGAATTCATGTGGAAAAGAATTGTAAGACTGTCTGGAATAATGCCAAATTATGACTTTTAATATTTGAGCCCTGTAAAATTCACTTCTCCTTCCCCTGAAATTGGTAGAGCTTTTTTTTTTCTCCTTTATGGAAGTCTAGACTTTAGAGCTATATATATGGCCTTTATTTTCTGAATTAGTGTGTACTTAAATAGTATAAATAAGGAAAAGTTTTCTACTGCTGCCTTCTGCTCCCTTCAGATGGGCATATTTTCATATTACACGTACGTGTGTGTGTGTGCGCGTCAGGATGTATGGCACATATATGTGTTCCTTCATAGATACCAGTTTCCACACACGATTTCATTTTTTAATCTGAGTAGGATGCCGTGTCTTGCAGATTGGATACTCCTGAATGCTTTGTTAGGTTAAATTCACTAAATCCAATATTTAGGTACCACCTTGGGTCTTCAGGCTGTCATGAGCCTGAAGATAGATAAAGTTCACTAATGGGAAGCCAGCTTCCTTTCTCACCTTGCCTAATGACTGATGATTTAAACACCCAGACTTCATACTTCCTAAATAGATGCCCACAGAGTTGCCCAACTGCAAAGAATACCCAAAGAAAATTAGTATTCTGGGGTTCATCCCTCTGTTATTCTCGCTCAAGTTGTGCAAATATTTAGAGAGTCAGACAGAAAATTAAATTATTCTGTAGTTTGAGCATCCACCAGGGACACCCAGAGCCTCTTCTCAGCTCTCATACAAAGCAGAACAGCTTCATCTGATCTAGACCTATTCCAGAATACAAATCCAACAAAATATGAATTAAATTTAAGGAGCTCCTCACCCTTAATGGCAAAGAGTATATGGTGTTTTGCTTGTCTCTTCCTGGGATACTCTGAAAGGCCAGCTCCTTCCTACAGTTGATATAAACAAAGTTATTCTCACTTCCTAATGCTATCTGACAACACTTAATTAATGACTTTTTATATTACCTTCATTTTTCTACTGTCTGCTCCTTATTTTTATTCACATTAGCTATACAAGTCAGTACCATTATATTGCCTCAATTTCAGCTGTTCTTCCTATTGTTTTAAGTTCTTTACCTCTCTCTAGAATGATATCTGCTTTTTTTTCCCCAAATGAGATTTCCTTTCATAGGAATCATTCAATGTATTTGAAGCTATTGTAAGGAAAGGGTACATTCTGAAGAAGTTTTTAGTATTAAAAATAGGAAAAAAAAATCTGGAGTCATCAAATAACTGTTACATAACTTTCAAAATGAAGATTATGCTTATTAAACAATTTTCCTTTTTTAGATTTCCAATCATTATTTTGCCAGCAATTCTGCTACTATGTTACAGAATAACGCAAGCTTTTTTCTCTGCTGATTAATTCCAGTCAGCTCAAAGTTGTGCATAAGTGAGAAAATATTTTTATTTGTTTTATTGGTATCCCTTTCAAACATTATTAAGATCTTTGACAAGCCTGAAAGAATTTAGGTGCTGCTTCTGTTTTTTCCAGTCCATGATTCAACAATCACCATGACACTGAGCGACCATTATCATATATTTGTAGTGACAGGACAAGGGTTAATGGCTTCAGACTGGAAGAGGGGAGATTTAGAATAGATATCGGGAAGAAATTTTTCACTATGAGGGCAGTGAGGCACTGGAAGAGGTTGCCCAGGGAAGTCATGGATTCCCCATCCCTGGAAGTGTTCAAGATGAGGCTGGATGGGGCTTTGAGCAACCTGGTCTAGTGGGAAGTGTTCCGGCCCATGGCAGAGGGGTTGGAACTGGATGATCTTTAAGGTCCCTTCCAACTTAAACCATTCTATGATTCTATGATTTTATTTCTATGCAGCAGCCTTTATATATAATTTGATGGCAGAGCGGTGGATGTGGTCTACCTTGACTTCAGTAAAGCATTTGACACGGTCTCCCACAGCATCCTCATGGCTAAACTGAGGAAGTGTGGACTGGATGACCGGATAATTAGGTGGACTGCAAACTGGCTGAAGGAGAGAAGCCAGAGAGTCGTAGTCAATGGGGCAGAGTCCAGTTGGAGGCCGGTAACCAGCGGAGTGCCTCAAGGGTCGGTACTGGGGCCCATATTATTCAATATATTCATTAATGATTTAGATGAGGGAATTGAGTGTACTATCAGCAAGTTTGCTGATGACACTAAGCTAGGAGGAGTGGCTGACATGCCAGAGGGCTGTGCTGCCATCCAGAGAGACTTGGACAGGCTGGAGATTTGGGCAGGGAATAACTTCATGAAATACAACAAGGGAAAGTGTAGGGTCCTACATCTGGGCAGAAACAACCCCAGGTTCCAGTATAGGATGGGGAGCTACCTGTTAGAGAGCAGTGTAGAGGAAAGGGACCTGGGGGTCCTGGTGGACAGCAGGATGACCATGAGCCAGCACTGTGCCCTTGTGGCCAAGAAGGCCAATGGCATCCTGGGCTGTATTAGAAGGGGGGTGGTTAGCAGATCGAGAGAGGTCCTCCTTCCCCTCTACTCTGCCCTGGTGAGACCGCATCTGGAATATTGTGTCCAGTTCTGGGCCCCTCAGTTCAAGAAGGACAGAGAGCTGCTGGAGAGAGTCCAGCGTAGGGCAACTAAGATGATTAAGGGAGTGGAGCATCTCCCTTATGAGGAAAGACTGAGGGAGCTGGGTCTCTTTAGTTTGGAGAAGAGGAGACTGAGGGGTGATCTTATTAGCGTTTATAAATATATAAAGGGGGAATGTCATGAGGATGGAGCCAGGCTCTTCTCAGTGGCGACCAGTGATAGGACAAGGGGTAATGGATTCAAGCTGGAACACAAGAGGTTCCACTTAAATTTGAGAAGAAACTTCTTCTCAGTGAGGGTGACAGAGCACTGGAACAGGCTGCCCAGGGAGGTTGTGGAGTCTCCTTCTCTGGAGACATTCAAAACTCGCCTGGACACCTTCCTGTGCAACCTCGTCTAGGTGTTCCTGCTCCGACAGGGGGATTGGACTAGATGATCTTTTGAGGTCCCTTCCAATCCCTACCATACTGTGATACTGTGATACTGTGAATTTCACAAAAAGTGCTGTGAAGGCAGTTACCACAATCTACATGGAAAATTATGGTTTTTAACAAGCAAAACTGGCAATACTTGTGAAGGAAGAAGTGAGAGGATGGCAGATAGCATAGTGTGGCTAAAAGCCACCCTGCCCAAAGGCAAGGGAGCAGGGCAGGCACCGAGGCTGAAGATGCTCAGAAAGGAGCGAAGCACTCTTCACAGGTTGAGGGTGGCAGGAGAACAGAGGGAGCAACTGGAGATGTAGGAGAAAGTGACTGTAGACAGCAAAGTAACTGGGTGCACTTGGTATTTCTCACCGTTTGTATAGTGCCTGGTCCTTGTGCTGTTCAGAGGTGAGTTTCCTTCCTTCCTCCCACCCACCCTCTCTCTCTCTCTGTGTCTCCCTCCCTTCCCCTCTTTCTTTTTTCCTTTCTTCCTCTCTTTTGTATGGGAAAGGGTAGGAAGATAAGGAATTTGATAGTTAGACTCTCCAATTTCTATTTACAGTTCTGTCCATCATATGACACAGACAGAAGTTTCAAAATATTATTTGAGTTTTTATATTAAGTTTTTTTATAACACCAGGTCTCAGGAGCTGGCCTGTTGGAGGAGTTTTTTATTCTGGTGCTGTAAGCATTCACCTGTCCAGGCACGTGTCCTTGCTATCACCTTCGAGTTGCATCATTACTGAGACTTTCTGAATTATTGTCACCAACTTTTTTTCTATGGCAGATGAGGAAACATGCAAATGAAATGTATTATTAACACAGTGCCTGATGAGGAGCTGTATTTTATTGCAAAGTTCTGGATTACAGGACAACAAGACCAGGGGATTCTCTGTTTTGTAACTTCTCTACACCTCATTATCATTTTTAGCTTGGCCTACCATATCACGCAACTTCCCCACAAGAGAGGTGCCTCCTTTATCCTGCTTTCCTCAGTGACTGTTTGGTGCCATTTATTTGGCCATATTTTCTGTTGAATACAGGACATGGGTCCTGCTGAGCTCTGGAGTCTTTCGCACTTATCCATGTGACATTTTTTGTTACCTGGTTTCATTTCTTGGAGTCCATACTGTGTACCCTCCTTTATTAGTCAAGTGAACGGACGAAGCTCTCCCACATCGCTCGCTTCCACGCGAAGGGAATGGAGGACATAAGGAGACATTTTCCTCGATACAGGCAGTCCAGCACGACCCCTCTGCAGCCAGAGACACCTGCTAAGAGAAACACCTGTCACCGCTGAAATCAATGGGAATTTTGGCATTTACTTCAGTGGATGTGGTGTTGACTTCACTGGGGTTTGGTCCAAAAGTTAATTGGCATCCCTAGCCATTGAGCTGATTAATTCATGTGGCTCGCATAAATGCCAATGCCAGTAAGGGACAGAATCCCCTCTGTAACCGATCCAATGAGCAAACTATAAACGTTACTCGTAAACACACTCACTGGTCCTCACAGAGAGGCTATCCCTCTTGCACTGGATGGGAAGCCAAGCACCCATTTACTATGTGTGTCTGGAGATAAGGCCAGAATGTAGCCCTAAGCTGCCTTTGCTGGCCATATTGCTGACTCCCTTATGCCACTTCACTCTGCTGTCCTCATTTCTATGCATGCTTTCGGATATTCAGTGCTCACTGGTACACAAACTGCTTAATCTGCCTCCAATTTAGCTTTTAGTATCATCAGTCTCTCACCTCTGCGCAGATCACTCGTTTCAATTTCCCAGTGTGCTTTTAGTAATCAGGTATACATTTGTTTCATCTACTGCTTACCAAAACATTAATACATCTGTCTCTCAGTCTCTACAAGAAACCTCTCAGGGGATATTTCAACTTATTTATTTATTTGGTGAGTGTAGGGCTTGTTTAAAGCTACTGAAACGGGAGAGCCAGGAACACAAGACTTCTGGTATTACATGTGGCGAGTGCCAGACACGCTCTGGTCCATACTGCCAATATATCTCTGCTTTAAACTGAACCTATCAGAACTAGCTGAGATGTTACACAGGCTCCTGCTGAGAAATTGTTGGGAAGAGCCTTCAGATTCCTTCTCTCTGAGTGTTCACTGTGATTCACTGCAAAGGACGTGGCCATTGCCCGCCCGTACTATCAGGAAATTTGCGCTGTTTTTTACCTACGCCAGAACCGTGCCAGGCAGGAGAAGAATCTCATCCTGCCAAAGGAGGGCATTTTATTTGCTCCTCTTCTAAAGGTCTTGCATTGAATTTCCAGGCTAACCTGCAACTGGAAGCAAAGGGGAAATCTTCACGAGGAGAAGTGCGTGAAGGATGGTGCTAACCAACACGATGGCTCGTGCTTCTACTACAGCCCCTGATGACTCAAGTGTAGCAGAGATTGTGTTGGCTTAACTGCCCCCTCCCGGGAATTGGCACAGAAGCCACAGGCAAGGCAGAATTTGTTTAACCTTGATGTGAGAAATAATACAATAGGAAACAGTTTTAAGTGTATGCTGATCAGAGAGAGAAAATGTGGGACAGGTATTAGTATTTAGCAAGAAATGTCAGGAAAAAAAAAGACCAACAAAAACCAGCTTGAAATTTGAAACGATTTGAGACACGGTTTTGGTGTTAATTTTGCCATTTCTAACATCATGATTGTAACACGCTCATTCCTGCCCTACTAGAAATTACCCAACCTCTCCTTTACCTACTTTTAAGAGTTCTGTTGTTTCTCATGGATGTTTTCCATTCTTCGCACATGCTAATGATGCTCAGTGCACCCTACTGATCTTTGCAATGTAACATGTCCCTTCTACATGTTTTTTTATAAATGCCTGAAAATACCTTGGCATGTATTTGCTGCAAAGTCTCGGCGGGTGGGGACTTTCGGGAACTTTGAGATTCATGCAATTTCTTTAGCCCAGCCACGAGTCTAAATGGCCACTGCCTTTCCACAGACATAGTTTTCAGGTGTATGGGCATGGTTAGGAAAGAGAGAAAAACTTATAAACGTGCTTATTTGCGAATAACACCCGTAAAAACCCTGGCAATACAAAATTGATGGGGCTAAACACAGAGGGAAGCTGTCGTTACTGTGAGAGCATATTTATATCAGATAATAATGAAAGTACGGTTCTGCTAACATTGGTTTCCATACCACTTTCTTTATTACAGATATTACTTTTCTCAGAAGATAAACTGAAGCAATTTGTAAAGTAGTGAGTTTTTAATGATATTCTGAGTGCAGCTCTCAACACACTCTTCAGCGTGGCTTGACACTTGTTTGGGTACTGCGTGACTATTTATCTTCCAAGTTACAAGCAGCAGAAGCAAAATGAAACAATCAAAGTTTAAATTGAACTGAGTACTTGAAAGACACTGTTTATGGAGAAAGAACATATTTACACTGTGTTAATCTTCTCATGTAGGACAGAGACATCCAAGAAAAGTGCAAACTTGCTTGGTTTAGGTGGTTCTTTGGACTGTAATGGACTTTCTCCTCTTTAAAGTTATGGAATAGGGCAGGCTGGCAACCTTCTCAAGCAGCCCCAGTGAGACAGAAGGCAAAGTCCTTCTACTTTCCTTCAGAAACGAGCTATTCTTTCTCTGATGCCTCTTTAAATGAGAAACTTGCTTATAGAAAACATAATGCTAGTGGAAACTCCTTGACAGCACTAAATCAACAATCCTCATGCCAGTTGCCTGTTAGCGATATAGATATACTTTTGTCTTTTGCTGATAAGCGCACTGAAATCTGTCAGGATATTTTCTGTTACCTCCTTTTAATTAAAGATAAAAATCCAACATTTTATGTTACTGAAACTGAGCCTGATTACATATCTTGAAAAGCTGAGCTATTGCCGCACTGAGGACTAGGAAATGTTGTTTATCAAACTGAGCAGAACTGAAATTGGAACAAAATTTCTGGGCATTGTTTGAACAATAGCTCATTTCCCTTCAAACCTCAGGACAAAGTAAATATCATACTTTGCTGATAAACATTTTTTCCCTACCAATTTTATTCAAGCCTTAAAGGTCTTCTGTTAGCTTGTTTCTTGCAGAAAGCATGCCTGAAGCGGTGAGAAACTTTCAGGGTAAATAGTTTCCCACAACAATAACCCTTCATGGAGCACAATTACAACTATGGGCTTTTATGCTCTTGTTTCTGAAACTCATCATGAGAAAATCACTGGCTGGCTGCGGTTCCCCATCTCCCTTCACAGCACCTTCAGTTGTCTTCCCACTAAATGTTTACAAATATGAGTAAGAAGAACAGGAAATTGCTTCTGCAATTAAAAGTTACTAAGAATATTTTGTAGAGAAGGGTCTTCACAAGTTTATATTTTAGACCAAATTAATAAGTTTTTAGTCACTCAGTTTTTCAGAATGAACATTTTGACTGTTAAAACCTCCAAATACGTGACATCAGGCTCCAAAACAGAGCTGTCTTCCCAAAACACTGTGCAAAATGTTTCTATTCAGATTTTTTAAATTTAAAGAAAGCAAAACAAATCATGATTCATAAAATTCTACTAATCCAGACAAAACTGTATTCCACACAAAAATACTAAATATCTTATTACGTGACATATAATCTCATCACAGAACAAACTTTGCAAAACATACCTTCTTCGTTTGTATTTATCAAATGTCAGAATGGAGCTGAGAATGCCTAAAGGAAATCATGTGACTGATTTTAATGAAATGTGGGGAGAAGATTCTGGCAACAGAGGCATGCAGATGCTGCTGCTTTTAGCATAAGGGGTTAGGAGCTATTTCAGAGCCAGATCTCCAGAAACCAGAAAGAAAATCTGTAATAAAAGATTACATAGAAACACAAGAGGTTAAAATTGGTTACCTTTTGATTTGAGGCTGAGTGGAGAAGGCGATATCTCTACAATGCCTCAGGTCCCAGTTATTTCATTTCGGTCAGTATAAAAGCTGATTCACTGGCAGTCACGTAAAGTTGGTTGAAAGCTCAGACTTAGCAATACAGTTTTAACTGGAGTAAATTAGCATGGCAAACTGACATCAGTGGATCTCTATATATTTATGCCATATGAAGCTTTGGTAAAATTTAACACTGGATTACATGATGATGGGATATACCTATGTGAGCTTTCATTTAGATGCAGCTTATATATATTTTGCGTGACTCCACTACACCAGACTGATTGTACAGCCTAAAGGCTGATTTTCATCTCCAGAGCAGCGTAAAACAGCAAGGGTGTATAAGTCAAGTTGGCCCTGGAAAGGAGTGCAACTTAATTTATTTTGTAGTTCAGGAGGTTCTTCAAACAGGAGCATAAACCAATAGAAGAATATCCAAAAAGCAAACAAAATATGTAACATAACTTGTGAATATAATACGGCCTAACCTGTAATGTATTATACCAGTAAAACTATGCAGCCCTACTAGGAACGTCTAGGATCACAGGGCAGTACTCACTGCACTGCACTCATCATTTTTAATAGACTTTTCCCTGGAATTTTTAGGTTGTGAGGACAACAGAGATTTTCATCTGTTACTTACTACTTGCTCTGATCTGCTGTTGTGTCCCCAAGCTCCCAGATATATACAACACAGAGCTCTTGGACTGTTCTTCTGAAAATCCTCCACGAGAAATAACATTGATTGGTCCCACAAGTGTGAGTTGAGTGCTAAGTTTAAAGACATTAAACAGGGGACCTTTGCATGGAGAGGTTTTTTTTTTGCTGTATAGTTTAAATTATTTCAAAATTTCTTACAAAAACAAAGTGGTGACAAAATTAGACCCCGCGTAGTTCAGCTGTGTTAATAAAAAAATTACTGTGACTAAGACCTCTTGTATGTACCTTACTGCTAAAAATCAACTATACTGAAGTCTAATCCTGACAATGTGGATTTTTATGCAATTGCTATGCATTTTTTCTTCCATGTTAACTTTCAATGTATTTCCCAAGAAAATAGAAGTGGCTTTATTACATCCACTGCAGAAGCTTCCAAGGACTCCTGGGCTCTAGAACAGTACTCAGTTGCAGGGACTTTATACGGGTGAGCAAGAAAAAGGCTTTTCTGGGACTGTGAAGTCTACTATACAGTCAATGCACATGTCAACAGATGAATAAAAAAATAACTGGCTACACGGAGAGAAGAAGGTAATGGAAGAAGGTATGCTTCCAAGCTTTGTTCTGTGTGAAGCAGAAGACATCACACACTGGTGAGAAAATCCCTGAGGAAATAGCCTATATTCCAGAACTATCCAGTGGTTGAAACCACTGTCAGTTTAGACCTTGACTCAAGTGTAAGAAATGACACTTCTCCACACCGTAAAAGTAGTCTATACAGCAAGCAGAAGACAAATTCATTAAGGAAATGAATCTGTCGTGTAGAGCAGACGTGGCTGTCTCTGAAAGTCAAGGCATAGCACTACATGATCCATGAAGTGTTGTCAGTGATGCTGTGGTAGATTAGTCAACTCAACTAGACTTCTTCCATCACCAAAGCTAGTTCAGCTATGGCAACACCACACCACAAACAGCCATGCAGATGTACTAGCTCTTATGCTTTCTAAACTGACTGGGGATTAAAAGGTGTTTTGGGGAAACCGACTTTTGGCATATAACTGCTGATCACAGTGGCTGACACTATCTAGTTTTTCATCATCTTCATAATATTCTCTTTTCTCCAGACCTTAAATTATTATTAGCTCTTCCCCGAATAAAGCTTAGGCTCATTTTGAAACAGAATCAACCATAAGTTGTTTGAAAAATCATAAATATAAGACTTTCCTCAGCTATATGTCTAACACGGCACACATATCCTATAGCTATATGCAGGTTATCTAACATGACACATGCTGTCAAAGAACAACAGCCGGGTTTCTGCACTGGAATTCAGTTATTTAAACATGCCTAAATCACTGATTTAAACAAAGTTTTAATATTATTCCAATGTTACGAAAAACATAATTATGCCCGGAGTCTTTTTTTTTAAAACATCTGGAATCCAGGGAATAATTATCTTAATTAAGATGTATGAAGAGTCATTGCTTATTTGGTATTTGTATATTTAGCAATTTCAAAAATGTCCATTTCATTAGCAGATGCATGCCTCCATTACCTTTTTTTTAGCTTTTCCCATTGTGAGACAGAACATTTTTCTTTCTCTGAGTGTCTTTTAAAATGCAAATATAATGGTCTAAGACTGAATAAAAGTGAAAGTTATGTCTTGCCAACTTCTATGGTGAAAAACAGGGATAAAAAGAGAGGATCAGGGAGAAGGAAAAAAAAATAAAGTGCACCTTGGTGAAGAATCTCATTGATGACTGTTGTCAGCTTGAGGGTAGTGTCATGACTTTTCCTTCAGGAACGCAGAGCTTCATCTATTATGGGTCATGCTGGAAGGCCCGATCAAAGATTATTTTCTCTGTTTCTCATGGACAGGAAATAACAAGTGGGTATTGTGCAGGGTTTCCTGTAAAATCACCTTCCACCTCTGTGTCCAGTATATTTGCCATCATTGCCAGCAGTGTAAAAGGGAAGATGCCGAAAATTGCGGGTGCAGATATAAAACCAGTCCTCTATGAGAAAAGCTGCTCGTGTGGTTTTACTCTCAAAAGTTTTCCCAGAAGTTCATAATGAATTTTTCAAATAACCTATTAATACAAACAATTTAATTCAACAAAACCCACATCACTATAAGCAGTCTTAAAATACAGTAAAGTAATTTCAATAGCTTGATTTGAAGCTGTCATAGCATTCTAAGACAACACTGCAGCATATGGAATAGTAAAATGAATGAGTGTTTCTTGGAGGTGGTTGACTCTGGTTACAATAAGTTAACTTTTACTTTGTCTAGTATGATATGACTATGCAGAAAACCAAATGTGATATGTTGTCTTCATTCTAGAGACAGTACTGCTAAGCTAAATCTTTCCAAAATCAATAATAATAAAAAAAGGTTTCATTTTGCTTTAATTAGGCTTCACCATGATGCACTTTATCAGGAGTTTTAAGGGATGAATCCACACACACTTTAAAGCCTAAGAAAGAAAAGTTTGGACCAGTCAGATAACATGGGTTAACTTTCCTGGGAAGTTTTTTTCCACCTTTACATGCCGAGTTTAATAACCCACGTCAAGTGCTGACTGGGCTTACTTCAAGTATGCAGTGAAAGCAGAAAACTCTATACCTGGCTACTCCCAGAGTTTGATTTCGCCAACAGTGGCCCTGCTGAGTCCAAGAAGTACACCTTTTGGTGTTAATGAGGTATAAATTCATACACTAGCTGGTAATTTTTGGGTGCAGTAACTTGTACATCTCATGCGGCTTGGAGAAACAGCAGTGAAACCATGTACGGCATTATCCCTCTCCCCCCCCCCCCCCCATCGGCCCAGTCCTTTTCCTTTTGTTGTTGGAAATCACTTCCTGAAGGCCACATCTCCTTTTTTCTTTTTTTTTATCAGATTGTATTTTGTACTTGCATGAAACAAAGCTCTCAGTCAGTAAGATGTGCTGCATTGGCCAGAAAAGACAGCCATATTTGCCTTCATCAAGCTTTCTTAAAATAAACACTGACAACACTAAGCTTACCAATGGTGTTTGGCCATGAGGCCTTTTCTTTCAAGCAATCTGTGAAACAAAACATCCATTTAGTTTCACTCATAATTGCTAATTATGTTTATTACTAATTAACTTTTCCTTTACAGATGGCTTGCGAGGAAGAACTTCAGGTCAAAATACATTTCCAAGTCTTATTTTTCACTGACGTGTCTTTAACTAACTCTTTCTCCCATCTGCATCTCAAATAAGCGTGTTTGCTTAGTCATTTGATTAGGAATATTCATTTTTAGTCTCAAGTATATCTCCATATTACACGTATCACCAAAAGCACTGAGCATGTCATAATCTCTAGCATAACCACGTCAAGCCTGAAAAGTAAAGGAAATTTCTATATTTACTATCGTGAGCTGACACACAGAGAGGCTCAGGACTGACTTTAACAAAAGATTTGGGATCAGACCTTTCGAGTTCCTTGCCGCTGAAGGAAAACAAGGACCCAAAGGTAGCAGTTGCCCAGGCTTCACGTATCAACAATAAGGACTTCTGTGGGTTTTAGGTACTTCTAGGGCTAGATAGTTCACTGTTAGACAGAAGAAATAAAGGTAGAGAAAGGTAATCCAGTTTCAGGCTTAAGAAACTAAAGCCCATCTGAGTTCTAACTCAGCAGCAAAATCTCTTATATCATCTAGCTGTAAGCCAACATCTTGTCTGCTTTCTGTATCAGAGCAGAGGTTGAATGCTTGTTTGGAACACTCCCCATCTCCACACTAACCATTAACCGTCAAATACTGTGTGATTAGGCCCTTGCAAGGCTATTAACGTGCAGTTCAAGGTATAGTCCATATAACCTAGTACACAGTCATCATTTTGATGTGTTGGCTGCTATGCAGGGACTAGCACAACATTGTATTTTGTAAAATATCTTTCTGAAAATTCGTACAAACCTTAAGTTAGTCTTCAGGGGAATACAAATAAAAAAATAAAGCAAAATAAAACGAGGCACAACACTGGAATAAGTTAAATTCTGTAACAAGAAAACATAATTTCTCCCTTGAATAGCAAGCAGTGAATCTATGTGGTGCATCACCGTTAAAGTGCATGATAGATAGAATTTTGTAATATTTCAAAGTAAAAAGCATTCCGGATTGGCTATCTTTCTGGTATCCTTGAAAACACATGCTTTGGTTCCTGACGTAAAAGGAAGGCTCTCCAATTATCAGAAGCCTTCAGCCAATACAAGATGGTTAAAAAGGCTTGCTGGATACTGTAAAATCTTCCCTGAAGTGTGGATAGTCCCCCGTGGTCTTCAATCAGTCAAGCTGTGTATG
Organism: Vanellus vanellus; assembly: GCF_965231255.1. NCBI lineage: Eukaryota > Metazoa > Chordata > Aves > Charadriiformes > Charadriidae > Vanellus > Vanellus vanellus. Next base: position 16,599,859 of record NC_138907.1, read on the forward strand.
GAAGGCCCCTCCACCTACCTCTTTGGGAATCGTGCAGAGGGAGCTCCAGCGGTCCCATGAGCACTGAGGTTTTGAAGGCAGTTCTTCGACTGCTGTAAAGAAAGGGTTCCTCATGCTTGAGAAATATTTCCCTGGGGTTGAAGAGTCTGTAAGCGAAATAAAACAACTCAGGAATATTCAGACCGGGGTGATTTTTACTCTTTTCCTCTATAGTTGATAACACCATCTGCTTGAGGATTTTCTGCAAGCAGGCTAAATTCATTGAATAAACTGTTCACTCCAGATTGTTTTCTCCGCTCTATATAGCAATCTACAGTTGTTGATTAATTAAAGTGCACAGTTCCCCAGTGAGAAAGGTATGTACTGTTATTCGCAGATGGGGAAACTAAGGCACAGAGAGTTTGTCTGACCTGTGAAGAGTAGCTGGAGAATTCAGTTTTAAATAGTAGATCACCGGAGCAACCTTTCCCCATCATTACATAGCAGCCTGAAGTATTCTGTCATATGCTTCCTTTTAACTATTTCTTTGAGCAGTGAGGGTTTGGGCAAGGAACTCTTCTTAAAGGTCCTTTCAGGTACCTTCAGAAGCAGCAACAACTGCTAGTGATAAATAATGAAAAGTATACATTGCCACCCGATGTCAGACTGCTTTGCCTGGTTTATAACCTGAAATTTTGTAGCTCGGGGGTTTCTTTGACTAGATGAGTTCCAAGGTGGAAAATCATACCTGAATCTTGCAAACGCATACCAGATGATCGCAACTATTGCATTGAACCTTCTGTCTGGAAATTAATTAAATAAATAACGCATTTGATGTTAAAACTGCACATTCGTCCCTCCTCAAAACAAAAAGCATGGCTGAAACAAAGGATTAAAAGGGTTAAAATATTAACCTGGTTCCTGGCCAACATGAATGCAACCCAGGAGTGAAAATTGTTGCACAAGCAGAAAAACTAAATAGGCTAACAAATGAAGTTTGAAGACAATCTGGAAGACTCACAAAATGAAGGCAAATACAACTTTTTGCCACAGAATAACTAGAAAATAATTGCAGACCTCTTATTTACAGATTATTTGTATAGAAATATTGGTTTTCATGCTCTGTGTGCAGTTTGTGTATGTACAGCTCTGCAAACTGCATTTAGATTCGTATGGCTGATTTAGCACACACAGGATTTAAAAAACAGCCAAGGTTATAATCACTGCACCCCTAAGCTTACATTGTAGTTTGAACAAGGATGGCGGTATGGCAATATTTCAGGAAGGAAGAGATATTATCGAGAAGAAGCTTTCAGCCTTGAGAGAGTTGGGGAGAAAAGAGCAGGTTCTTGGCAGTGAACAGACAAGTCCCACAACGTGGCAGGTTTGCGGAGTGCCTGCAATCAGGGGATGCTGCAGACAGAACAGAGCACGTGCTGACTTCCGTTGGAGTTGTCGATAACGGGGAAGGAGCTCAGAAGGGCCAGAAATACCAGTGTAGGAAATAGGAACTCAAATGATCTCTCTCACGTGTTAGCAACAAAATTATATTAAGAGGACGCACTGTGTAGGGTTGGAGATGAATGGTTTAAAAAGTGAGAAATGAAATATTTGTAAGGTAGAGCTCTGGTGCCAGGGCAAAACAAGTTGGTGGTTAGATGAGATGGGGCAGAAAAAAAATCTCTGGAAAACTATCATTTGGTCCTGATTACTTCAGCTTTGGATAGACAAACTTAAGAGCTAAACCAATCAGGTCCCGTTGCCAACTCAGGCAATGGGAATGTCTGAATTTTAACTGCCAAATTCAGGATAAGCACTACCAAGTTAAGAAGAACACTGCAAAACAAACCTGGGCAAAGACACCAGAAGGGAAGAGGATTATTTTGGAAGTTTGCCACAGGCCTTTGCAGCAATGTTATTTTCTCCATTGCTTCAGCTACTCATGACATATGATATTAATTGGTATTAATTGATTATATTCCCTTTTCATGATTCACAGGCAGTTACAGCTGTGACAAGTTAATTCTGCATTAACTGTTGGTTTTTTTATTTTAGCATTTTCTTCTATAACAGAGACTGAATTATTCACTACTTTAGTACTAAATTTGAAATGTCCTATTCATCTCATATCAAGAAAATTATCACTTCTTGCATCAGCAATTTCAACTGGCCTCTGCTGCATGGGAATTGACGCTAACAACTGGTAAAATGCCAAATAAACCAAATGGTATTTGCTGTGTTGGTTTTGCATTGTAATAGCCTGTCCCCAAACGTACGATACCCTTGACAACTAAGTATGTCAGGCTAAATACTGATCAGACTAATTCTCGTGTAGATCCAGACTGAATTACTTTAATGAGCTGAAGAGCAAATTTTCCTTTTACCAAACATGTAGGTTACCGGCTCCATTCCACGTAAGATGCTAGTGCTGGTTGGTGAGGCTATCAGTTGTGGGAAAAAATGCGAAGAGCTAAGTTAAAATAGTTCATGGTTGGTTTGAGATGCTGCAAAGAAAATAACACTCATGAGAAAACATTTCCTATTAAAGCAGAGGGCCTGACAGAGATATGAGTCACCTAGAATGTAGAAAGACCTTAGTGGTAACAGACTGTTTTGTGCAGCTGTAACATTTTCAGAGCCCAGAGACTCGCTGAGTTTGGCGTCAGTCTAATAAAGAAACTTAAGTTACTGTCCCAAAGATCTTGCAGTCCAAGTAGTTGAGAAAGAGGTGAATATAGTGAGGACAGATATTAAAACAAATGGTAATGAATGCTTTGCTTCTAATTAATAACATCAACAATGTATTCTGATAAACAGAAGTTAAGCACTCCTTCGTGTTAGATTTGCATTCATCTTAGAAGAAGGGATATTTTTATTTTATTTTTTTTAAAGAGAAAGGACACCCTGCATAGCATTTTCCCCTGTATTAAGAGCATTAAGCCCAGATATTCATGAGGTAAAATATATTTAGTTTATTCTGCAAGACAGAGATGGACCGTTTAAAAATTCTGTCACTCTGAAATGGGTGCACACACACACTTTTTCTTCAGAGACTACTTAATTTTTCACATCACATGCTCCCTCCATAGCATTTTACCCTTCCCTTTGTGCTGCCTCATCACTCCAGGATTTGAATCTTTTTCTTGTAAGTCGTCCCATTATTTTTTGCTTATAAAGTGTTACAGTTTCCATGCAGCAAAATGTTTTATACAGCTCTGTGTTGTTACCGTACTGCCTCAGTGTAAGCTGTTTGACTGATCATTGTTGACAAAAAAACCCAGATTCTTGTACATATATAATGAAAGCCTTAAATGTTTTCCAAATATCTATCTGAAATATATTACTTCTAATTAAAAAATATCCTGCAGATTTACAGTTGAGACTAACGATGTAAAAAGCAAAGACATCTTAGTGCTTCAGTAGTCTAGGCAGTGGGACAGTCCGATGTGAATGATATATCCAATCCAACTTTTATTTTTTAAGTGTGGGGCAGTTTTTAGAATGATACTAAAGACAATAAGTTTTCCCTCAAGGGGTTTGTTGATGGTGGCATCACCTTGTACTGTACTTATCTTCTAGCTGCTCACCATTTTTCTGCGCCTGTAACTTCAGTCTGGTGCTGGACTATAATACCCTGAATCATTATATGCAACGGAGTTTGGTTCCTCATTGGGTCTTTCAGGATTACAATGACTTAATGATGGTATTGTACAGCAGCGCAACAATTTTCTTTGTATTCCTGTTGCCTGCTGGGCACTGCAATGTAAATCTGGACAAAGAGGGCTTAATTGGCCACACTGTGCCATTTAAATAAAAAGTAGTGATGCCAGCACACACAAAAAAAAAAAAAAAAAAGCCGGGGGGGGATTTTAGTTACTAAATGCTAGCAAACACGCACAGAAGGAAGGAACTGGCTGGGAGGATTAGACCTGTTCCCTGCTATTGCTTTGTCATAGAAACACTAAAGAGCAAAGTCCTGGGTAATGAGCAGAGTCTCGGATTTCCAGTCTTGCCATATTCATGAGCGTTTTACCCGCTTTTGGTTTCATGCCAACATTGTACAGTAGTTCAGGTTTGGTGTTTTTTTTTTTTTTCTCTCTGTTGTTTTCCCTCCTCGTGCATCCTTGGAGAGCTGACATATCTCCTCTGCCAGGGATGTGCTAAGCTGTCCAAGCCTGGCTCTCTTGGGCTCCTCTTACAAAATACAATCCATTCCTCGAACCTTTCTTGTAGTTCATCTCTGCACCCGATCCTGTCTGAACTTACTTCCTAGCCTGTATACAATCCTGAGTCGTTAGCAATATTGTTGTTCTTTAACAGTTATTTCAGCTATTAGGCTCTTTGGCAGTCATTCTCAGTGTCTTCCACACGTTGATACTGTACTGCAAGGAAATAAATGTTCAATGCCTCCACTCCATATTCAGAACCCATATGAGTCTCTTTTTTTCCTCATTCCTGTTTGAAACAAAACCTTCTTTGAGTTTTTAATGAATTGCATTAAGTTCCTCTTTCTCTGCAATGTTATATTGCTCAGTGACTGGGGATTGGAAGTAAAAATAGTGAGAAAAGTGTTAGGTTTGATTAGAGCCATCTGCATCAAGCCTTAAAATCTTGTAGTAAAATACAGCATACCTACGCTTGGCCCTGACGTAATTTCAGATTACCACACATTTGCGGTGTTAGGAATACAGATAACTTGGATGAGTATTTGGACTTTTAAATACTATGGAGTGTGCTCTGAAGCCTTCAGAAAGGTATCCATTGCTCATCACAGATACATATCTCTCCTGTCCCAACAGATGAACTCTGTTACTGCAACGATTTCTAGAAAAAGTTAATTTCTTGACTATTTGGTTCAACAGTTCATTCTTCTAAATATTTTCCATTAATGTCCTTGCATGTGCATCTCAAAAAGAAATGCAAGTCTTTGTACGTGCTTAAAGCATGCACGAATGTCTTTTCCTCAGTCTGGAACATCTTTTCCTCGGTCTGTCTTCCTTTTTCATATCTTTCACTCACTCTTCATCTTTCATTAGAGTTCCACCATGCTATCAATTATATAAACAGGAATGATTGACTGTGACTGTTACCAATGCATTCAAGCTAGTTCAGTAATAAGATTCATCCAGAAGCATTGTCCTCCCAAGCAGGGTATATTTTATTCATCCAGACCACCATAAAAGGGCTGAACATGGCAAACAGTAGTGCTGGAGAGGTGCCATGAAAACAGGATAATTACTTGCTAAGCTTTATGCTTTCCTGTCTCAATGTGAGATGCCAATTTTTCCAAAAAGCTATGATGTATACTCATATGATATATGAAAAACTTTATAGGATGTATATTTTTATATATACACTTCAAATGACATATAAAAAAAGGTACCTACAGAGCTGCAAATCCATTTCTCAGCGGGTATGAACTGCTCATTTCATTAACACTGCATTACTATCAAGCAACACTATCCTTTTAGGCAATCAACCACGTGTTTACTTCTCCTAACTACCAAATACCCTGGAGGAAATAGGTATGTACCTTTTTTCACATAATGCTACAACCCGTTCCTAAACAACTGAGTACAGCTGGGCTGAAGGTGGTTTGAGTGGGACATGGAGCAGATGATGGTGGTGTTCAGCAAATGGTCACCCGACAAAACCAGTGTCAGCTTCACTGCTCCTTGCTCTATTTTTCTCTACTTCTTTGAAGCTGAAGGCATACCAAACTTCTTAAATTTGAGAAACAACAGACTTCAGTTGAGAATAAAATGGTGCTGTTGATTTCTTTCTTTCACAGCTGCCAGCTCAGTTGGATGAAACTATCCTACATAATGCATAGGATTTTAATCCTGCTACTTGAAGTTCATATTAAGCTCGGGCCATTTAAACAAAATAATTTGTCCTCACTGTTCCCTGCCATTCCTAGATTTTCTTTTTCCTTATACTTCAAGTAAGTGTGAAATATTACTAATAAAGTCCTTGCAATTCCTATATATAATACTTCAGTTGCTGTCAAGAACATGCTTAAGCATCACCATCCAGGTGAGGCTATTCAAGCTGCACGTGGAATGTCAGACACTAAGAAAAACAAACAAAACGTGGTTTGATTTTATATGCCATATGCTCAAATCTGTGAAAGCAGATGACCTGTGGACAGTAACAGATAACCAGTTACAGAATCATTTAAAAGACCGTAACAAATTTAAAACAAATTCTACCTTATGAAGTGCTGGTTATGACTGAAAACATCCATTGTAGTAAATCGTCCTGGGAAGGAGGAAAAGCCATCACACAGAGTATTGCTGTTGTAAAGACTAACAGAATGCCTCAAACGTGAGACAAAGTTGAGCAACAAAATACACGAAGGGTTGGAGACTGCCTTCTAACAAGAAGCAAATCAAAGTTATACATAAAGGTAGACACAACAGCTGAGTTCGCATTATTCATAAAAAGTTCAGCAAAAGGCTCCCCAGAGATGAATACTGATATGTAAGCCAATGCGGAAAAGGCATGAGTTTATAAAATGTATAGTAAAAAAAAAAACGTTTGTGATGAGAGAAAGCAGCTGGCAGGCTGAGAAATTCCTGTCTGAGGAGAAACTTCTGCAACATGTTCATCCGTGCATTTACTTTGGCATTCAATCACCAAAAAGTCTCTAGTACACACTTACAGAAGAACGGACATGAAACTAGGTAAAAAGCGTAGGAAGTAAGTAACTTGAGAAAATAATGAGACTCTAGATGAAGCAGGGAAGCTGGGCAAGGGCTGAGCAATAGGCTCAGGGATAGCTACGCTTGCAACGGAGCTGATGATGGGCTGCCTGCCCCTGTCACTCACCCTGGATGTGGACAGGGCCTTAACCCAGGCCCCCCGGCCCTGTCTCAAATGAAGACGTTTTCAAGGGAGAAATCTTTTTGCAGTGTACCCCTTCCTCTATGACACCCCAGATGCCCACTCCCAGTGGAGTGCTCACCTTTGCCACTCTCCCAACCCCAGCAGTTATAATCCTTACCCCCAAAAATGGAGTCACGTTATCCCTGGTCTGGCCTGGTGCCACACAGTCTCGCTAAATAGCAAGCACGGTGTTCAAAACTCAGTGTACGAATATAAAGCCAGGTTTATCTTTGGGTTGCCATGAAATTCAGGTGTCACTGTGCTTTACCTTCTCATTACTGAGGCTCTGCTTCTTGTAATTTGCTGACGCTGTTTTTGTAAACTGGCTCCTGGGTACTGAAAACGTTAATTAAAGCAGCAGGCCTATGACTATTGAAAAGAAGGCATTCCTAGATTCAGGTTGCTATTTTTGCTACTGATGAATGTTTATAAGCATCAAAGACTGAAGGAGGCCAAAAAACTGTGAAGATTCCACTCCATATTTTCCCCAAATATTTAGGTAAAGAAAAACAAATTCTTCTTGTGTACAGAAATGATAGACAATATCAGCACTACTCTCAGACACCTTAGCGCAAAATGGAACAGAGACACAGCTAATATCTGCTAATGAACAGCTTGTAATTATTTGCATCCACAGTGCAGTGCAATCGCTAACATTAATAGTGTGGATGAGAGGAACTGTGGGAAAATGGAGGTTACTCACTTCTAATTTTAGCACTATAATGAATACCTAACTCCTCAAATGCACTGAACAAATGAACTTACCCACTCTGTATTTATTATTACACCACTCATTAACATGGTGATAATTAACTCTATGTAAAGTTTCACAGTCTGAGGCACTATAATAATTAATGTATTAACAGGTTTTATATGGTCATTATTCATGCTAGCGCATTTGACTTGGGACTGTTGCCTGATTGTTTTATAAAACTGAACATGCCATTTCACTGATCAGCAGTCAAGATTCAAGTTTCTCAATCATATAACTTGCAGAATAGCTGGGAAATGTCTGTTAGGAATGTAATTACTTCAAAATGTGATGTAGATTTTGTTTCATCATTCTTTTCCCTTGCTGTCTGAGAGTCTCTCCTTCCTTTGGTCTCTTTATTTCCTTCTGTTCCAAAGCAGCCTCAACTTTCTTGTTCTTGTCATATTTACTACTTCAACAGGATAGAAGAATTTTCCACACCTTTCCATTTCTTAAAAAATGTTTTGATTAAAAAAAAATAAAAGTATGTTAATTACTTCTAATGTTTTCTGTTCTCTTTGTCAGAAACTGTTGGGTTATAATTTTTCTTCAGAACTTTAAAATGACATGCTGAGAAAACCGTCATATCTGGATTCATGACTGTCTCCTCTGTCTAAGGTCTACTGGATTTTGACATTCCTCAGGGGATATCAGAGCTTTGCAGGAGTGACAAACAGCAATGGAGAAAAATCAAGATTCAGAAATTCAGCTAATTCAAATCTCACCCTGTCAGACCTCAAGTAAGTTACCCTGCTGACAACTAGCAAAGGTCTGAGACAGATAGACTTCTGATTTGTGTAAATCAAATGTAAATTTTGTTTCAGACTCTCAAAAGAAAGCAGCTGCAAGGTCTGGTTTTATACTGGAAGTTCCCTGTTGTTTGGGGATATGTAGATGAGGAATATATTTGTATAGCTTCTAGAGATACCTAGCTCTTAATGAGATAGCAGGTACTTTTGCTTTTGATATAAAATTACGCCACTCCTTCTAGAGCAGGAAACTATTCTTTTTGTGCTTGCTGCAAATACTCAACTTTTCAGAAAAAAATACCAAACCAGACTTCCAAAAGTTCAGTCCTAAACTGTATGACTTAACTGTGTTAAGAAACAATTTAACTATGCCTCACAGGGACATCCATTTGAGTAACTAATGTCATAAGTCTCTTTAGAGGCCAAAAAATGCCAAGTTCCCTCTTGTCAAAGCCATGTGGGACCCCCATCTACACTGCATCTTGGCACTTGTTGTTAAACTTAGGCCCATAAAAGAGAATAAGGCACAAGGCATCAACTTATACTTTGAATAATGTATCCTTGTGACATTTCCAAAAGTTTTATTTTTTTGAATCTTTGTGGTGGTTTGGATAAAACAGTAATTTTTGGTACTTACCTTTTGACAAATTTTCAACTTTAAAATTTAGATACGTTGATAAGAGATTGCTGGGATGGAACAACCCACCTTCTTCCTATATTTTCACGTTCTGCAGAAAAGCTGGCATTTCCAACATGTGCAACAGGACACAACCACTTCCGTCCTCTCCATTGTCTTCTCCCTGTATCTGACAGTTCCCAAGGCACCTACAGAGTTTAAAGAGTTTATGATGTGAACAGAAAGGCATATGCGGTTGGAAATAGATGTCAACGAAGTTGTGTTGATTTTTATCAGTCTCAGAATGCAGTTAATTCCATTCTCAATTTTTCTCAGTCCCATGCTATACAAACATGGAAAGTGAAGAAATGCTTAAAATAAGCCTTGGGGTACATATGGTTAAACACTGCAGCCACAGGTGAGATAGTGATGACACTCGGTTAACTCCTCAGGAAATGTATTCTATGTTTGGGATACTTAAAGATAATTTTTTAACCAGGTGGGATTTCACAAGCTTTGTTCATTCTCCCAGAAGAAACAAGAAAACAACTTGTATTTGACCTGGCCACTATCCCCAAATCCTGTTCTTATAAAGCTTGATAAAATAGGTTTATCTTGGTCCCTCACACAGTGCAGATATCACAGAGCCACCTTTAGCATTATTTTCAATTAATAATTCCAGTGACAGGGGCCTATTGAAAAAAAACAAACAGAATCATAGAATTGTCTAGGTTGGAAGAGACCCTTGGGATCATCGAGTCCAACCATCTACCCTACTCTACAAAGTTCTCCCCTACACCATATCCCCCAACACCACATCTAAACATCTCTTAAACACATCCAGGGATGGTGTCTCAACCACCTCCCTGGGCAGTCTATTCCAATGCCCGACCACTCTTTCTGTGAAAAATTCTTTCTTAATGTTAAGTCTAAATCTACCCTGTTGGAGCTTGAAGCCATTCCCTCTTGTTCTGTCATTAATTACCTGTGAGACCAGTACCAACCTCTCTACAGTGTCCTTTCAAATAGTTGTAGAGAGTGATGAGGTCTCCTCTCAGCCTCCTCCTCCTCAAACTAAACAGTCCCAGCTCCTTCAACCACTCTTCATATGATTCGTTTGGTAGGCCCTTCACCAGCTTCGTTGCCCTCCTCTGCACTCGGTCCAGCACCTCGATGTCTCTCTTGTATTGAGGTGCCCAAAACTGGACACAATACTCGAGGTGTGGCCTCACCAGTGCTGAGTACAGGGGCACAATCACCTCCCTACTTCTGCTGGCCACGCCATTTCTGATACAAGCCAGGATGCCGTTGGCTTTCTTGGCCACCTGGGCACACTGCCGGCTCATATTCAGCCGCTTGTCAATTAGAACCCCAACAGAACAGCTTCTTATTCATCAAGTGGCAGCTTTGTAATGTTTTTTATCATGCCTCAGCTGACCTGACTGAAGATATTAAACATTCCTGTTAGCACTGGATAGACAATGCATCTCTGGGAAAAGTTATTTTGGTTCCCAAATCATTAATATAACTATTAGAGCCTGAGGGTCTCCAAATAGGCTAAATGAATTAGACATACAAGTCTTACAGAAATTTGGAGAGGTGGATGTCAAAGTATTGAGATGCTATTTTAAGCTCCCATGGCAAAATCTCTTTGATTCCTGAGCCTGGAAGGCTGAATGATGGCTTTCAGATTCCAGGCCAATTTCCAGGCATCATCTTTACAAATAATAACTGAAACCTACTTCTCTGTAAAAGGGGTAGATTTGCCTAGAAGTTGTTAAAAGGATAAACAGAGTATTTCTAATTCCATATCTCAGTGTCACTTTTCAGGATAGAATATGTATGAAATAGAATTATTTGGGGTAGTCAGTACTTGTCTTTTCAAACTACCTAATATCATCACAAAAGGAAAGTGAAAAGCATGCTTACTAACTCCCAACCTGTTAGCGCCACAAATTTAGACACCTGAAAAAACCTTCATCAATCAATATCATCACGGTCAACCAATTGAGAGTCATAAATTAATAGATAAATTGGTCGCAGTGCTATTGTAAATGAAACCACACGGGGGGGGGGGGGGGGGAATTGTATCTTTTACAGTGATTGTGTTCAATCAGAAAGTGCACTCATTTAAACAAAGAAAAGGAGAAAATAGAGGGGAACACCCCATCAGAACATGCAACAGATAGGATGTGTACAATACAGGTTTTTTCCCTGTGTGTCCATTACAATCTGTAAACACAGACTTTTTATTTTTTAACAAACGTACATTATTATCAAGTTCATGCCTGTGTGCTAACAAGGGAAATATGAACAAAGGGGATCTTGGCATTTTGATAATATCTTTAAAGAGTCAGTTTCATTTTTATCCATATTCTCTAGATACAGAGTAATGAGCATTATTTAGTAAATAAAAATAAATAGTAAATATTTTATAAATATTTTGAATTAATATGATTTCCTTTTTCCAGAAACAATAAAAATTGACAGGAATCAATTTCAGACCCACTTTCTAGCTCTGAGCATAATGCTGAAGGAAGCAGGTGGAAGTAAAAATAGCAAGCGTGTATTGTAAATGTTTGTGGTGTGAATATATAAGGACTGGAATTATGCCAATGCAGCTACGATTTCACCATATTTTATAAGTTTGACCCTTCCACTGCCTGTACCAATATAACATCTTTGTATGTAGCTCATTAAGTTAATCCCATAGCTGTGGGATGAGAAGTGGCTGTCTGCAGAGCCAGTGGCCTTTATGGCTGTACCCTCAGCCCCTCGGTCACGTGTGCAGCACAGGCTCAGTTAAATTCTGAGTCATCATTTAGGCTATGATGGTTTTAGAGCACGAACGGTTAATTCAGTAACATAAAAAAATATAAAAAGATAGATAGTGGCATCTGTTATCAGAGATGAGACCTGGCAAATGCACCTGGCAAACAGAAAGCAGAGGCAATTAATCAGTATCAAGCACCGCATTCAAAGGTAATGGAAAGAAAACAATAACAATATGTGGTGCAGTTCGTAGTGACAATCCTAAACAAGTATGAATTTATTTTGTCACAAGTTGACCCCAAAAGAATTCCAGACAAGGTCATTGATAAATGCCTTCAAAGCCTATTTAAGCACATATGATGTGATAAAGTTTAGTCTGCTCTCCAGTAGGCTGTGGTTTTACTGGACATCCTCATTGTATGCATAGAGGAAAATTCAAGGCTAATGTAAAGAACATTCCTGTCAGGGTGACAGGATATAGCTAAATAACAGGGTAGCATGCCAGCCCTACCAGTAAGTTCCATATAAGCTTCTCGCTATCTTTTTTTTCCAAAATACTGTTATCAGCTTTTTTTTAGACCAAACTGACAGCAGCTTATTCATAAAGTCAGTTGGCTAAACAGTATAATACAGATACTGTGTGATTTATAACCTACTATAGTCTTTGAACATAATTTGGTTTCCCCATACTCTTAAAACAATGCATTTAAAAGCTAAAAGCAGGCCTGTGGGATATACGCCTTTGTGTACACCAACATCGCAATGCAAAAATCCTGTTCTAGAAGACACAGAAGACATTCTCTATCTTATGTTCCTTTTTGTTAATATAAAAGATTTTTTAAACCTTTTTCCTCCTACAAAAAGACTTCCACTTAGAGGCAGAATTACCTTTATGTTAGATACTTTGCATTCTTATTAATGCTCTACTACTCCTGGATGAGTTCATCAGTCACTACTATCATAAATATTGTTTATTAGAGCTTGGTTCAGTTGTATGGAATTTTTCAAGTTTGACTTATCCATTAATGCCCTTACCAAAAATCATATTATATGACTGGTATTACTATTTAAGATGCAGACAAAGTGAGCACATTTAACTAAAATAATATAATAGCTTTAGAAAATTTCAGTCTACCCTTCCTTTAAGTATGTCAATGAGAAAAGAAAGACTAGGGAAAATGTGGGCCCTCTCCAAAAGGAAACGCAAGAACTGGTTACCCGGGACAGAGACAGAGCTGAGGTACTCAATGACTTTTTTGCCTCAGCCTTCACTGGCAAGGACCGCAGCCACACTGCCCATGACACAGAAAGCAAAGGCGAGGACTGGGAAAATGGAGAACCGCCCACTTTAGGTGAAAATCAAGCGAGAGACCACCTGAGGAACATGAAGGTGCACAAATCTATGGGACCTGATGAGATACATCCACGGGACCTGAGGGAACTGGCAGATGAAGTCGCTAAGCCGCTAGCCATCATATTCGAGAACTCGTGGCAGTCTGGCAAGGTTCCTGCTGACTGGAAAAGGGGAAACATAATCCCTGTTTCCAAAAAGGGAAACAAGACCCAGGCAACTACAGGCCAGTCAGTCTCACCTCTGTGCCTGGCAAGATCATGGAGCAGATCCTCCTGGAAACTCTGCTGAGGCACATAGAAAACAAGGAGGTGATTGGTGACAGCCAGTATGGCTTCACCTAGGGCGAGTCATGCCTGACAAATTTGGTGGCCTTCTACAAAGGGGTTACAGCGGCCGGGGACAAAGGAAGATCAACTGATGTCATCTACCTGGACTTGGGCAAAGCGTTTGACACTGTCCCACATGATATCCTGGTCTCTAAATTGAAGAGACATGGATTCGAGAAATGGACCACTCGGCGGATAAAGAACTGGCTGGACAGTCGCTCTCAAAGAGTTGTGGTCAATGGCTCAATGTCCAAGTGGAGAGCAGTGATGAGTGGCATTCCTCAGGGGTTGGCACTGGGGCCTGTACTGTTCAACATCTTTGTCAGCGACATGGACAGTGGGGTCAAGTGCACCCTCAGCAAGTTTGCTGATGACACCAAGCTGTTTGGTGAGGTAGACACGCTGGAGGGGAGGGATGCCATCCAGAGGGACCCGGACAGGCTGGAGAGGTGGGCCCAAGCCAACCTCATGCAGTTCAACAGGGCCAAGTGCAAGGTCTTACATCTGGGTCGGGGCTGTCCCAAGCACAAATACAGGCTTGGCAGGGAATGGCTGGAGAGCAGCCCTGAGGAGAAGGACCTGGGGGTGCTGATTGACAAGAAGCTCAACACGAGCCAACAATGTGCGATCACAGCCCAGAAGGCCAACCGTATCCTGGGCTGCATCAAAAGAAGTGTGGCCAGCAGGTTAAAGGAGGTGATTCTGCCCCTCTACTCCACTCTGGTGAGACCCCACCTGGAGTACTGCATCCAGCTCTGGAGTCCCCAACATAAGAAGGACATGGACGTGCTGGAGGGTGTCCAGAGGAGAGCCACGAGGATGATCCGAGGGCTGGAGCACCTCTCCTATGAGGAGAGGCTGAGAGAGTTGAGGCTGTTCAGCCTGGAGAAGAGAATGCTCCAGGGAGATCTTATTTCAGCCTTCCAGTACCTAAAGGGGGCCTACAGGAGAGCTGGGGAAGGACTTTTTACTAGGGCATGTAGCGATAGGACAAGGGGGAATGGCTTTAAACTGGAAGAGGGCAGATTTAGATTAAACATTAGGAAGAAATTTTTCACTTTAAGGGTGGTAAGGCACTGGAACAGGTTGTCCAGAGACGTTGTTGAGGCCCCATCCCTGGAGGTGTTCAAGGCCAGGCTGGACGTGGTCTTGGGCACCCTGGTCTAGTGGGAGTTGTCCCTGTCTATGGCAGGAGGGTTGGAACTCGATGATCTTCAAGGTCCTTTCCAACTCTAAACCATTCTTTGATTCTACGATTCCTTTACACGCCCTTCCTCTAATGCTACTCTCAAGGTTGTGTCATGGTTGGTCTTAGTCCTCCAGCTTGGCAATGGGCATCAGGTGTCTACCATTAAATGTGATTACAGAAATGATAATGCCAGCATACTTTGTGTAGCATGCAGTTCTTAGGTCAGCTTTTGACCTTTAATAGTTAGTAAGTTCTTCTTTGCTGAAAACCAACTCCATATCACTGGCAGTGCCATACTCAGTGGGCACATAGTAGGGTTTAGGTATGTTCAGAAGCAGCTTGCTCTGATTCTAAGCTTTGTGGCAATTCAATATTGTCCAGAGATACGCCTAAATAATAATTCCCTATAAGAAGCACAGTATAATCATTTTTTCTCAAATCATGACTAACAAAATGGAGGTTTCTCACCTTTTTCACAGTAGCCTAATGGAGAAGTCTTCAGAACGCAAAACTTGTATGGCTTTG
The DNA here is from genome assembly GCF_965231255.1 of Vanellus vanellus. Taxonomy (NCBI): domain Eukaryota; kingdom Metazoa; phylum Chordata; class Aves; order Charadriiformes; family Charadriidae; genus Vanellus; species Vanellus vanellus. The sequence continues at coordinate 16,615,008 of NC_138907.1, forward strand.
TATCCAAACTTCTCTTATCATAGAGGAGTGCCACCATGTCCAAGCTATAGGGGAAGGATATTTAAAATTATACTGAAACTGGATAAAAATATGTAGAGACAAATGCAGTCAGAAAAAAAGTCCATCTTCTTTCCTATTCAAAGCCCTGCCCAAAAGGTAGAGATGTATATCTTCTTGTCTGGCTCGTTCCAGCTGTTTGGCTCTTGTGTTCTTGTTTGTTCATGTCCTGTCATAGCCGGATAGTTACACTACCTACTTGGGATATAGGAGCTAGGATGAAGACTTGCACTCTCCTAATTGGAGGCTAGTTCAGAACCAGCGCCTCCCATTACCTGACACCACACACTGGCCATTGCTTGACTATTGATACAAGAGATACCAATTGCTGCCTCCTCCTTTGCTAAGCACCTGGTCGCAGAGTTCATCACCCAACATCCAGGAGCGCACAAGGATACTTAATTTTTAGCTTGGTGTTTCATGGACTCACTGTGTAGGAACAGTAGTCCTAGACAGTTTCTAATCCAGACCCTAAGCTTCTTCTGTTACCCTGTAGAAGTGCCTCATTTTTGCCACAGACACTGGTATCTAATTCAGCTGCCTGCGGCATCCTACTGCTGCAATAGTTCTTATTTTTAAATGTTGAAGTCTACCACAGGTGTCTGTCTTCACCAGTTGGAATCTGACCCAGAGATGCTTAATTTAAGGCATTGAGTGCTGGCAGAAAAACAGTGCCCTTCGGCTTTGGAACCAGGAACTCTTAATTCGCAGTAGCTGGGGAGAACCTCCGTGAAAATAAGCCACATTCCAAATTAAACTGCCACCATCAGCCAGAGGCATGACAGTCCAAATAAATAAAAGCAGAACTATTTCTGCATAAACTCTGTTAGCAGACTGAACCTGAGTCGAAGACCACAAGGGACTCTGCAGATAAGAAATTTCTCACGGGATGATCCTTTTTCCAGCCCACACTGTCCTCATGCAACCACTTTCTAGCCCCACTCCCACTGTAACTCAAACGTTTGTCTCTGTCCCCAACTCTGGTACTGAGATGGGCCAGAAATTTTGAAACAAGAGAGTTGTGATACTGACAATCATTTAGCTAATTTTCATTCAAATAAATGTTTTAATGGAAGAGAGACCTAATTAAGTCAGATTATACGCAGAACCTGAATTAAGTCCTCCAATAAGAACCCATGGATTCTTTTATGCGTTTATCGCTATGTAAACAATTTGCATTTTCCAATGGACATTTCCTTAATGTTTTCCCCTAGTCTTACAATAAACACAGTATATCTAGAATTACATACCTAGAAGAAGAGAAAATTTCAAAATAGTCAAGCTTGCAGCACCTCTGCTGACTTCAGTGAAGTTCCACCAAGAGTTGAATTTTGATTCTCCTTTAAACACTGAGACTACTTTTCTATAACAAAACTACGAAAAAACACCAAAGGTAGAATTATTACAATCACCTGAATAGTAGAAACAATGTTGACATTAACTCAATTTATTAAAGTTTTTTTCAGTCATTGCAACATCTTAGTTTTCTAGCCATCACTGAATTTTTTATGTGGAGAAGTATCATACTAGACAAATAATTCCATGCAATATCTGTTATTCAAGAAAATTATCTGTATTGCAACATAATTATCTCAGATAACATACTGACTGACTCCTAATTACAACAGATATAGCTAATTACTTTGGTTCATCCTGTAAATAGCTCAGCATGTATCTTTATGAGAATTCAGTAATGACACATTGCTCAGTGGGACTGTATAAGTAAATTGATTCTCAAGTTTTTTTATGCATAAAGTTCTTATTTTTCAATATCTGTATAAGTTTTCCTTCAAACAACTTCTTAAAAACTTAATGATGGAGAACAGAGGAATATTCAGGGGAACCCAAATGCTACAAATTGGTTTGGTTGGGTTTTTTGGACGCTGTTCTCAATAGCTAAACAGGAACTGAACTGCAGAGTCAGATTTGCCACCGTACCCCCTTAAAAAGCTTTCTTTCTCTGACAGGGACAAGAAAAATGATGACTTACCAATTCACTGCAAATGGATCTGCTCTATAAGAACTGGTCTATTCTTTTTCTCCTTGAGTTTACACCATGGAAAAATAGTGGTAGGTGAAAGCTGTGTAGTGCTGCCTGCAGAAGTGATGCGTGAGTAGAAAGCTGCCGTGATAGAGACAGCGTAAGTACCCAAATGCAATCAAAATTTAGTGGAAAACGGATGGAAGCCTAAGTCTACTTAAAAGCAAATCCCGCGTGTTGTTTAGATCCTACATCATGCCATAGTCTGTCAGCAGAAAGTTATCCAATAGGAGACATCGAATGTGCAGCTTTCTATTCTGCCCAAAATGCTGATTTTTATTTGATTTTGTCATAATTTGGCCTCAAAAGGTAAAAACGTAAAAAAATGCAAGAAGCTAGTATCACAAAATATTGTTATTCAAGTACACTAAATGATTTAATCAGAATATTTAATGTTGGTAATGTGAAGCAGTATAACATATGTAGTGGACAAACTAAGAATCTGCAGTGACTTTGGAATAACTTTTTTATTCTGAGTCATTATGGAACTTTTAAAATCAACTATTAATTGAACTTCACACATTTGTGCTATAGATAAAAGCCCTAAAAATATTCTTTGATGAATTTCAAGTGTATAGCATTACATTTTCTTCCCTCCTAGTATGTTAACCTAGTCCACCAGTCTGGTTTAGGTTCCTTATTTTTACTGCAATCAAGAGTTCTCTAAGATTTTCATCAACTCCTGATAATAAAAATGTATCTTACACATATACAAACTTGCCTTTATCAATTCTGGGTTGCATGCTTTATAATAAAGTACAGTATTTATTCTTTTTTTTTTTTAAAAAGAAAAACAAATCAAACTTCATCTCTTGTTAGAATTTTACTTAAGCCAGCCAAGGTGATTCAAGCATGACTTTAGCATCTTCTTTTGCGCTAAAATTTGACTGTCTTTTCTACTGTGGTGTATCTGGAAAGTGCTTGTACACAAGTGCTACTATCCACCTGGTCCCAGAAAAATTCAAAGCATTTTTCTTATTAGTAGTACGTTACTGCAAATGCCTTGGCCAAATTTACATCCTCATGTGTATTCTGCTTTTCTTATTGTAGGCTGAACGCAGTCCTTACTTTTTGTCCAAGTTCTGCTACCTACTACCAAAAAAACCTGTTTTACATCTCCAGAGACAGTTTTATTTCACTTGCAAAGAAAGTGATGTAATTTGTAAAATGCTTTATATTCCATTAGGGCAAATAGCAATATATAAGTTGAAGACATTTTGAAACAGCTCCTCAGGTGGTACACACGATGAGGTTGCTTCAGAGAAATTATGGAGACAGGTGGTATAAATCTGCAAGCACCTGCCTTAGTATAATCTCTTGGGCTAAGGATTGGTTCTGTTTCACTGAAAAAGGGGAAAATAACAACCTTGATAGAGAACCTTGCAAAAAGATTGTGACTCTGCCTAAATTAGAATTCTATTTTTGCAATTGCCCCATTCCTCTCTATCATTAATTAGACCATTAAAGAAGTTGTCTCACATTTAGATGCACACAGCTGTGGCTTCAAAGCATTTATAAAAACAGAAACGGTGCAAGCTTTTAAGGCCCACTTTACACTTTCTTATGTGTCTTCATATTCATGTAGACCTATGTAAAATAGCCATTAAATAAAAAAATATCACTTCTTCCTTAGGAAGTTCTTGATCACCGGTTGCTTGATGTCAGAGAATAATCTGAGAAGCAGCAATAAATGAATATACGTACACACATTCCTACCCTGCTTTTCCAGTCAGAAGCATCATTGCAATCTGGCAATTGCAATGTTTCCAAATGAACATCCAAATGCAAAGATCATTGCAATCTGGCAATTGCAATGTTCTTTGCATTTGGATGATCATTTTTTGACATGGGCATTCAAAGTTAGAGCAAAATATGTTTCCTGGAGTACGTCTGCAATCCCAGAGGACAGCAGTAGGGCTCATTATTCCTTACTTCATTGAACACTACACCCCTGCCAATTAAAACGTGAATTGCCACAGGTGGTGTCTGCTGTGGCAGCTTTAAGCAGTGCTTCCCAAAGTTTTTGATCATTGACGACCTTAAAAAAATTTATCAAAATCCATTCTGTAGAATTCAATCCAAAGTTTAAGTAATGTGGGCTAGCAGTTGTCTTGGAGATTGTTTACGATGCTTTCGTTTGAGATTTCTACAGAATGTTTGCAATTTAACATTTCATTTGTAAACAGAAAATTGCCAAGGATGAAGTCTCAACACGACAGCAACATAAAGAGGAATCAGTATTCATGGAAGACTCTGAACTACAAAATCCTAGAAGTGATAGATCATGCTGAATTTACAACATTGAGTTCCCAATGAATCTCCAGATCAGTGAGGTTAAAATCAACAGTCTATAGTTTCTTTGGAATGCCACCTCACCTTTTATTAACTCCACTTAGCAAATGACAACTCATTAAGATGACTATCTTTGAGTCTTATCTTACCTTGTAAGGTATTTTTCATGTCTGGAGATATCATTAAAAGCAATGCTTTTATAGTTTGATTTACTCATGTAAAAGTAATGAAGCTAAAAAGTCACATTGAAAAATTATGTTTACAGAAAGACTGTGATGCTGGCATATAAGAAATACATTTTTAAAGGCATAGAAAAGGGTTAGAATTTATTAAAATGCGGCACCAGCATTAAAGCATAGAAGCAAATACAAATGGAAATTAATATTGGACAGCCAGAATGGATAAGAATTAAGATTAGAATATTTCCAGATTTCTGGTGGGAGTTTGTTATTAAAGAAATATTTTTTCCATTTAAGTTGGTGACATGATATTGTTGATCTTTGAAATGGTTTTACTTTAATATTTATGATGACATTTTGTTTTAATTTATAATTTCTAATTATTTCAGAATGGCACACAGAAAGGAAAAAAATAAAGCAACTATGACAGGTTTTTTTTTAGGAAGTAATCAATTTCTGACTAATACAAACTGACAGGCAGATTGTTAGCAAATAATTTTAATTATCAGTAATTATAAGTATTTTAGAGACTTACATCACCAGAGGGTTGCCTGTGATTTTTGTAATAGGAGAAACTATTAGGATTTTCTGTCTTCTGGCAAAATTTTCTCAACGTCAAAAAAAAAAAAAAAAAAAAAAAGACGTGCAAATTATGTATTATAAGGATCATCTCAATTTCTCTCTGTGCTGTTTTTTGATATGTTGCACACATCAACCAGTTGTTAGACTTCTGGAAGCTACGATAACCATCTGAATGCTTATTTATTTCTATTACCAATACCTTTAGATGAGCTCATGTCAAGTATTAAGAACTCTTAGTACAAAATAAGGAAGAAAAAAGGCAAAGAAACAAAACAAGCTGGACAGCTCATTAAGATTTGTAAAGATTTTTCTTATATTATTGAAAATTTTAAAAGTGCTCAGCTAGCATGCTTTTTTTAGAGCTTGCATGGAGACCCAGTCTCTACTATAGTGCTCTAGACAAACTTCAGCAACTATTACTGATGCCAGTAAATCAATCAAGGATATGATGTGCTGTATGAAATGCTGGGAGAATTTTGGTTTAGAATAATGATCTTAAAGACAACTAGATAGAGAAGGGAGATAAGCAACAATTTCACTTACATTAAAAAAGCAGTTTAGATTTCAAAAGTGTGGTATCCTGCTGGTGTGGTGCTCCCAAGATAAGGCAGAAAGAGGCATTAGGAAGAGGCAGCCAAGTGATTTTCCAATGTAGTGTTATGATGTTTCCTTGGTTATCACATCGTCTTTACATGTGGTTTCCACATTTTTCTTAGAGATTGTCTAGTAAGCAAATTTAATCCTGCTGTTTCAACTTATGTGTGCCATGTTGTTATTTGAAGGGGTCACCATCAGCTAGGAAACAGTTATCAGGTCTATAAGACCACGCAGTCTAGGTTGTCTGGTGAGGCTGCCATCAAGAGAAGCACAGATGTCCATGCTGCAGACACTTCCAGTCTAGGAAGCAAACTGAGAACGTAGGGCAACTAAGATGATTAAGGGATCGGAGCATCTCCCTTATGAGGAAAGGCTGAGAGAGCTGGGACTCTCTAGCCTGGAGAAGAGAAGGCTGAGGGGAGACCTTATTAACACTTACAAGTATCTAAAGGGTGGGTTGAAGGAGGATGGAGCCAGGCTCTTTTCAATGGTTCCCAGTGACAGGACAAGGGGCAATGGGTACAAGTTGGAACACAGGAAGTTCCGTTCAAATACACGGAAAAACTTCTTTACGGTGAGGGTGACAGAGCACTGGCACAGGCTGCCCAGGGAGGTTGTGGAGTCCCCTTCCCTGGAGATTTTCAAGACCCGCCTGGATGCAGTCCTGAGTAATGTGCTCTGGGCAATCCTGCTTTGGCAGGGGAGTTGGACTAGATGATCTCTAGAGGTCCTTTCCAACTCTGAAAATTCCGTGATTCCATGATTCCTTCCCTCTGACACAGACTACACCATTAGTCAATATTAGAGTAAGGTGCAATTGGACAAATCACTATCTTTCTCTCTGATTACAGAAAGTCCCCAAAGGAGACCACACTCTCTCTAGTATATTTATCTCTTGAAATTATTTTAGTAATTAATTATTTAGTCATTAATTTCATCATGTGTCTGAAATCACCCACAAAAATCTAACCTGAGCCTGAGAAGAAACACAGTGTGTATAGTACACAAAGTTCATTTTTCTTGCTCGTGTCAGTACAAATTCTAATTCACATTAATATCTACAGTCATGTATTTGTGTTTTACTTTGCATTTTACTCTGGTATTGAAGTATTTGCAAAATGGGGGAATAATCCTCTCTCATGCCAAAGTGTTTCATATCACCTGTCTTGGCCTTCCTCCTAGATGCTTGACATCGCAATAACAAGGTATTCTCGTTCATATTTATTTCTGGTGAGCACAAGGTTTTATTTTGCAGTTGGTTTCAAGAAAAAACTGGAGAGTAACCGTTTAGTTGCTGATCACCATTAACCTGCAAAAAAGCTGTTTCATTCAAGTTGTAACTGGGAGTAGTAATAAAGTATAAAATTTAATGGAGTCCTTTAAGATGTAATACAGGAAACTTATTTAAAGTAATTTAGCAGGAAAGCCTGACAAATATATATTGTGTTATGATTACTTGTGCCTTTGTTCTTCTCTACTATTTCTTATCCTCTGTTGAGATCTTTTTGTAATATTTTGGTACACACTAAGACCAGGAAGGTTCACAAACATCTAAGATTAACCTCAGCCATGCTTTTGCTATCTTCTTTAGAAAAGCAAATCAAGAGAAAGCCCTCAGGTGAAGTGATAGTAGTCTGGTAAAGAGTCATCCCTCAGGAAAACAAGATCAACAACAAGTAACGGATCTGTAATCATCAACTAGCTGGCCCATGAAGCGTAGCCAGAAAAGCATGGAAGGTGCAGATGAAACATCTGAAAAGGTAGCCTCTATCTTTAAGAGATTGCTGAATTAAAAGCACATCTGATTGTTAATCCAGTGAGAAATCCTAAACCAGTTCACTCGGGTCTTTTGCATTAACCCTTCAAGTCATAATTTAAACCTGCATCTTCCTCTTCAAACATGTTTTGCTTTTGTACTTTCCTATGAGCTATAGAACAAAGATGCTTCCACATTTACACTCCCATTAAACCTGGTATAGAAAAGTCATGTACATGTTCTCCTTTAGCCAACAATCTATTGAGCGCTGGCTCTGTGACAGAATACAGCTTCTGATATAAAGTGTCATGAAAGATTGGCAGATCAGGTGTCATAGACTCACACTGACCACCCCGGCCAGCAAAGTACCTTCTGTTTAAGACATCAGGGGAATAGAAACAGGCAAAGTATGGAGCTACGGAAAACTGCATTCACATGCATTACTGAAATGTAATCATATCTATTGAATTGTTTGGCCAATAAGTCTGGATCTTCGTAAAATATTTATTTTTCATCTGTACTCAAGGAGGGACATCATCTAAGCGCCAAGTGTTTATAAAAATAGTCAGCTTTTGCAAGAAGCGTCTTTGTAAGATCTACCTTCCTGTAAATGCTTAGTGGCATTCTCACCCCTAGTATTTTTGCTACACATCGAAGAAAATCCACTATGTTGCTGACCTTTCCCTTCCTTTGGCCTCTGGTGATAGAAGTCTACAGGCCACCCAGGTTCATGAAGAGATCAAGGGCCTACAGAGACAAGGAGGCAGAAAGCACCGATTCCCACATGTGAACATGTTACATCATGCCAGGACTGGGTGGGGCCTACTGGTTGGGACTCTTCAGCAGCCACAGTGAGTCTTCTCACCGGCCTCACCAGCACATTAAAGCTCTCAAAAGATTTGACAGCATTAAGAAATGGTCTGGCTTTTTTGGCACCACCATAAGCACAATTGAGCTCCAGACCATCATTTCTACTGCCATTCACAGATGAACTCAAACACTGCGGCAGAAGTAGAGCTAAGCATGCATTCTCCATCTCCTATAAAACACTTTCCTCACTGCAAGGTGTGAGGGAGACTGAAAGCCTACCCCAGACTATTAGTTAAGAAAAGTATGTCTTTCCATAAACTATAATATACTGTCCAACCCTCCACCACGTCTCATGAGGCAAATGATGAAAAGTAAGAACACATATGAGCTGCACCGGATATTTTCCTTTAACGCTTTGGCCAGAAAAGGGTATTTTACAAGGAAAACGATAAATAATAAGTTTTTACAGGGAAAGCTTCCCAATGTGATGTAACTATAATTATCATAATTTTTCAGATATAATTTTTGAAGGAAGCCAAAAGGAGATGGAGGGTGAGGGAGCCGAGCCCAGTTTCACTTCAAGTCTTTATGTTTTGTAAAAGAAGGATTTCCTTTTGATTTTTCTTAAAAAAAAATTGTAAAAAGTCTAAATAATAGTAGTGCAGTACAGAAATAGCCTCATTTCTAAGCTTCCTGGAGAATTTGCTTCTTTCAGGGACAAAAAAGATCTAATAGGATTTGGGAAAAAAAAAAAAAAAATCAACCGTCAGCTTTAATCATCAGTAAGGTTAGTAGGAATTGCTCTTGAGCAACAAAATTCTGTTATACTGCACCTCAGCATTTTGATAGTATAATAATTTGTTTTTCTCTTTAGTTATTTGAAACCAGTCTTTCACTAGACATACAACTGATAACATGATTTACTTTAGACAATGCCAGTGGGTAGAAAGAATATTTTGATTCAGGTTCTCATGCATTTAAGTGCCTGCAAGGCAGATAGAAACATCTTCATTATTTCCAACAAAGATGTATCATACAAGGTAATTTAGGCTCATCTCATTTCTGTTTCAGGACATGTTTAGGCCAGCTTTGAACAAGTTCTAAGCATTAAACTACAACATTTTCAGAACACCTGAAAACAACCATAAATATTTCTGATTAAAGACCATGTGAACTTCTTATCTCACATCAGTTGATGTGAAACCTAGGACTATAAAAAGAATAAAATTACTGCAGCCATTAGTTTGCAATTTTTTGTTTTTATGTTGCTCTGGATTCCTATAATACACCTTAACAATGGTTAAATGTTTAATAAGAACAACATATTTAATGAACAGCAGTGAAGAGACATTAAACAGCTTTATTTTAAGTGACCTCTTGATAAGTATAATTCCACTACGTTCTGAAAACAGAGCAATTCATTTGAAGTCAGTGGAACCATGCTGTCAGAAAGAAAACTACTGTTCATGGGAGAAGCATGGTTGTTTTTTTCTGGGATACATGAGTGCACTTGGAGATCTTGGGAGATCTCTACTACTACCCAGAATAGGTTATTCACAGAATCTCAACTTACTGAAATATCCTACTGCAAACAAGGGTTTTTAGGTCCAAGTGGGGCATGCCAATTGGCATCTACTACATTCTTAGAAGTATTTCTTGTCTAATGCACATAAAAATATGAACTTACCTGATATTAGAAACTCTGTAAAGAAAAATATACACAATTCTAAAACAATAAAAAGTCTCACCAAGATTCATGAAGCAAATAAGCCAAGTACCAACTGAAAACACAATTATTCCCAGTCCAAACTGCAGTGCAACCTGTTGTACTGGGCAACCAACCTGGTTTCTCATCCCAGTTCTGCCCTTTACATACTGTTTTCATTAAGTGAAATTGTTTCATTTCTCTGGCTCAAGTTCTTGCAGCCATTACCCATTTTTCTTTCTGTATTAGACTTACAGATTGACTGCTTTGTAGATGAGAGTTATGAAAGTTCACCTGAGATGAAAATTTGAATGCACAGAAGTTGAGCTATCTAGAATTGTTATTTTCTTTGGAGGTCTCAGAGCAGGTCTCATGGATCACCTCCACAGATTTTAAAAATGTATTTTTGTTTTTCAGACTGAAGTGTCATGTTGGAGTCTCTTAACATCAAGATAAACAGACCAAGGGGAAAAAATAATAAAAGTTGTTTTGATAGTTTTCCCCTGAAACCAAACATTTTAATATGTCTGAACCTTTTTAAAAGAGAGTTCAGATGTTATTTTAAAATGCAGAATTGTAGGCTGAAGTAAGTCCTGATCCTGCAGTAATACATTATATGCTTAGCTCTCCGTGTTTTGGGACATTTCGTTGACATCAACAGGATTATTGATGGGGCCAAAGTTGAATTTACAGGCAAGCCTTTGTAAATTTATGTCTCTAAATAAAGGGAATATAATAGCTTTGTGACTTTATTAATCTCTTATCCTTTTTCCAGTTTTGTTCTTCTCAATAATTTCTAAATAGTCCATTTCAGACCTGATCGGGTAGATTAGAGTCCTACAGGACATCGTTCAAGTAGGGTTGGCAGATTTCTTTTCTCAATTAATCAAAACCAAACAAGTATATTTAGTCATTGAAACTGTTTTACAACACCGTGTATTTATTACTGAAGTCTTATATCTCCAATGCAATCCCACTAGCCACTGGACCAGAACAAAACACAAGTAAAATTAATCACAAAGGAGAGAGGTTCAATGCTTCTATATTCCTGTTGTAGTTCTGTTCCTTATGCCCTGTAGAGTGATGAACTACAACTACGACTTAGTCAACAACACGTATCAGTGTAGTTGTTGAATAATGTTCTGGAATAACTTCATAGAGATTCTGTCCCAGACATAGGCAGACAGGGTTCTCCCACTGAAGTGCATCATATACAAAAAAAGAATTCAATATTCTTGTGCTCATATCATACTAACATTTCTATTACAAGCTACAAATCTATATCCACAAGCTAAATCAGCTGGTCATGAATTTTAAAAGCATTATATTTTTAGTTAAATAGAGACTTTGCATCAGATCTGATTCACAGAATTTACTCTATTACTTTCACCCGGGCCAGATAATGAAATTAAAACCAGTGGTAACTGAAACTATTGAAATATTTTTGTCTCTTAAATTGTCAACATGGCTTTAAAAGATACAACTTGTTAGTTAACTGCTAAAACCATTCTTCTGGGTTGTATCCATAGAACCTACTCCTGTTGCAATTAAGAAACCCAGAAGATTTACTGGGGTGCAGATACATTCAATGAACTTATTTGATAAGCTCCTTCTCTCCAAAGCTCTTCTCATCTTTTCTCTGAATAAAAATACGATAACTTTTCCTTGAGCACCAGTCAGATAATTGCTATCTCTCAGGAAGCAGCAAGCACAGGCTGCTCCTGGGGGGAAGATGACAGCAGCTAAGGCAGAGCCCTATCGGTGGAGCGCAGACCCCGGTACCTGAGTGAGCTGGCAGCGTCAGACAGTGGCAGTGAGTTCCATTGACAGCCCCAGGCACTGCAAGAGGATGAATTATGCCCAATGTCCATCTGAGAAGAAAAGGAGACCAGGCATGAGGCTGGAGACAAGACTACTAGAGACATCTAAAGGGATTATCCAGGAGAGAAGCTCTTTAGGGTATGGGTCTGGCATCCACCCAGAGGCAAAAAAAACAGCACCCCTATAGCATAGCTTAGGGAAGGAACAGGTCCCAGGCCTGGGCTTAAATGGAGCCCTGGGGCAGTTAGTGTGGATGCCAGTCCCAGGTGAAGCTGGTCAGGGCCATTAAGACCAATCAGTACCCTGACAGCATTTGCTGGTATCAATTGCAGAATATATGGGCTCAAACAAAGTTATCGTGTTAAAAGAAAGTATTTGGTTAAATTCAACCTCACTGTTCCATTATTAGCTAAAAATGTGATTATACCGCAAACTATGGTGGGCAAAAATGCTTGCTGGTGGTATGTTTGCTCTGTCGTGGTTATATTCATTTTATATGCTTGCTTCTTGCAAATATTAGGAGGGTCAATTTTTTTTTTCTAGAAAAATTTCCAGTAAGCATATTTCATTGTAGTACACAAAAAGCTGAAAAAAAATGTTTTAGAGAAGATGAAATAGAGCAAGAAAGCATTGCTGCTTAAACCGCTAACTAGAGCTATAAAAAGCCCCCAAATTTAACTGCTTTCTTTGCAGAAATGTCTGAGTTGGTCCATAACCAATTAGAGTTGTTAGTAAGAATGTTTCTTAAATATATTACTAACATTTTACTGATTAATACTCCTACTTCATTTGATCTGCAGGCATACCTGTGGCGTGTACAGAAGTGATGGAAAATGCTTACTTAGTTCTTTAGTAATGTAAGGACTTCTTACATTATTGATTAAAGGCCCAGGTCACTTCTTCCAATAAAGTTAATAGAAAACTTATGTGAGTGATGGAAAATATTAATCTTCCAAAACTGTAGGCATAAAGCAGGGCTGCAAAGACGTTCCTCTTCCCAGATGTTATGCAAGCTCAAAATCTGAAATAATGCTGATGCTCTTTTTGTGCATACCCTAGATGTGTAAGAACGCTCTCTCCTATCTGTGAGTTATAGCCTTTTCAAAATGTTCCAGCGATGCTTGTAGTTTGGCAACATCTCTAGCTATTACACCAAGAATTATATTCCTAATCGATACAAGGTAGTTATTGATAGAGCTTCTTAGTGGGGAGAGAGAAGAAAGAGTCACAAAAACTAGGTTGTGATTAGAGCTGATTATTAAGCTAATAGGGGGAAAAAAAGGTAAAATCAGCTTCGGCTGGGTTTTTCTATCGAGCTAGGTTCCTAAATCCCACTGAAATGGAGTAGAAGTTTGGTCTATAACTAGCTTATGCTCATTTTAAAATTGTATTGTTGCTGGTCTAAGTGAAAGTAAAGCAACGATCCTAGTTAGCTTCCAAAAATCTAAAAGCCCTATGGCATTAACATGGAAATAGCCAAGAAGAACTATACGAATACAGCAAATCAAAATTAATCTTTATGCTACTCTAAGCTCAGAAGAATTCTTTCCAATAGCTGTATTGATTTTTCCATTTTTCCTTAAGGGTGTTGTCAAATTTTTGGAGCCATCACTACAGTATTTCAAAAATGGCCAGCCCAGATTTTATGTGGAAAAGTTTTTCACTGTATTATCAAATCCTCTTATTATTTGCTTGCCAAAGCTTCTGGTAAAATTTCTTTACCTCTTTGGGATATATGGAAATTCTTGTCAACTTTGTGGTCCACCTGTTTAATATGAAGAATAATTTTGCCCATTAAGTTCAAGTTTCCTTGGAAGCATACCTGGTTGAAAAAAAAACAAAAACAAAAACAAAAACAAAACAAACCCACAAAAAACCACCAACTTCTTTTTTGTTTATCTGATTTTTCTGGTTGTTATTTTACTTCAAAGAGGCTGCAAGCCAAAATAACTCTTATTGCTAGCCTAGCCTTTTTTTTCCTCCTACCTGCCTAACCTGTTTACATGCTAGCAGCCCAACTAGCTGTCACTTCTGTTTAACAACAAAGACACCTGAACAAAGTGTATTTTAACTAAGCTGTGCTTCCCTCCTTCCTCCAGCTGCTTGAGTCCCACAGTACATTCTTTCACCCAAGTATTCTGCCTAACAAGTCAGACTTTAATTGGCAAGTTGAAGATTCAGACACAGAACAGAAAATATTAGCTGCCAAGACAATATCCAGTGGGGTTTTTTTTGTTACACGCTGCAGGGTAAAGTCATCCTAATGTATTTAGCATAGTCTTAACAATAAGAAAACCTTAAAGAAATCAAAATAAATCACTTGTGGAAGAGAAACGGATGACAAAACGAAGTGTGCTTTACTTAACAATTGACTTGTGTAGCTTTAGCAAGATACTTCATTGGTAAGCACGATCATAAAGAGGGGAAGACTAAGAGGGACCAGCAAAGTCTCCCAGTCATTGTGGGGTGGAGGGGAAATCTGTATTGAAGATAGTGTCAAAATGCCACAAACTCCTCCCAAAAACTAACAGAGCACCAACACAAATTATCTATACCAGGTCTGATAAGACTTAATGGCCTGACCTGGACTTCTTCACGATCTGGACATGGAAGGAGGCCCTTACGCTATAGTTTGCAGAGTAGACCCATCGGCATAACTGCCTCTCCTTGCAGCAGCTGCAGCTCTTTCCACTGGCAGCAAAGCTCCAGCAGAGACCAGGGAGGAAGTAGCTGTGCTCCCCTCCTGGCAGCTCAGCAGCTGCAACGAAGGGGTTCTCTGGGAAGTAAGGTTGCTTTAAGATGTTCTTAAGTTAGATTACTCTTCAGAGTTATGCTAATTAAGCATTGGAAATATGCAGGGAGATTAGCCTCTAACCCCAACACAATTACTTTACTCCTAGGCTGTCTGAAAGAGCCCAAGAAGGGGACAGAGGACTGCCCTCCTTTTTTCATCTACCATGGAAAACAGGGGCTTGGGTCCTTACTGAATGTAAAGAGCCCGTGCTCTCTAGACCCACCAGTTTCTAAAAATCTTGTCGTACAGAGCAGGGGCTTCATAAAAAAGAGTGCAGAATCAGAATGGTCAGCCAAAGCAAATCTTGGGTGCAGCTTGTGAGAAGCAAGAACCTCTGACTGCGCACCTTTTAGTGCCTAAAACGGTGCCAGGGAGCAACCACATACAGTAACATATGGAAGAGTGACTGCTGCTCACGATGGAGTCTTCCTGGGTTCCTGGTGCTCTTCCAGTTCCAGCTACCCATTAGGTCCATAACCCAGCGCCATAAGGGCTTGGGGAATGGGGAACTAGAAAAGACGGACTTTATTATCACAGCACAAACACAATGCTCTTCCTCCAGGTCTTTGAGCAGGAAATGAGCAGCTTATGGTCTAAAGACAAAGGAGGCACAATAGAGATTTATTGCGCCATATTGTTCCTCCAATTACGTTCAGCTGTAAAGCTAGTTCTTTTTAGCTGACAGAAGATTACAGGTACAATGTTGCCTCCTCAGGAAATTTTAGTAATTACCTGAAACAGCTTCTGCAGGTATGTAAAGATCAAGGATTAGTTAAGCTACTCCATGGAAAAGTGCAACCAGTCAAAACATCAGTCCAAGTGAAACATCATTAATGACTGAAGCCACATTGGGCTAATGAGTTTTGAGCTGGGCCTTGAAAATTCGAGTTACGTGTTCTTGGGATTTGAATAAAGGCTTAGACTGGAGAACTGAAAGGAGGCAGTAAGCTAATCAAATTTATGAATTATTTAAAGGTTGGGAAATGAAACATTAAGTATATTTCAGGAAAGGAATAATAATAAGAGCTTGATAAATTTTAAAAATTAGACTGGCATCAATTATGCAGTTGAATAAAGATATATACAGGCACTTAAATAGAGACAAATAATGAGATATGAAGAAACAGTAGAAAATAGAGGATAACTATCTCAACTCCAATACCTTGGATAACAGATTATACTTCAAAACAGGTAACAAGAAAGCAAATGTAGACTTGAATGGCATTATTAGGAGCATTATGTCTAAAATAAGCAATTAGTGTACTTCCTTTTATTTTACACTGTTAAGGGCCCAGCTTCAACATTTCTGTCACGCTTCAAAAAGAGAACAAACAAAGTAGAGAGTTCACAACCTTGAATGACAGAAAGTGATTAAAAGTTAGGAAAGTGAAGCTAATGATAAAAGAGCATGCTTAGACTTAAGACAAGATAACTCAGGGAAGACAAAATTGTCAGGAAATAAAAATAAGGATGTTATAAAAAGACAGGCATCAATTATCCTGACTTCTCCGTGAGGGCAAGAACAAACAGAATGTGCTTAAATTAAACTGCAACACAAATACTCTGTTTAAACATTAGAACAAACAATTGTCAAATGCCAGAAAGTTAGCATAGTGCTAGATATTATGGTAAAAAAGGTCACATATCTACTCAGAGTCTCAGAAAGATATCTAAATATCAAAAAAAATGCTATATGAGCATTCTTACATGAGATTGCTTTTAACATGTCCCTTACTATATAATTCTAAATGGAAGAAGAAGATACGTCTTGTTCCTAAAACAAAGAGCAATTCATCATTTAATAAGCTACCTTTTTAAGTAAAAAGTAAGAACAAAGACAGATACTCTCTCAGTAAGTATTTATGATTCATTTAGAAATTATTTTTTAATTAGTCTGCATGAATGTTATATAGATTTTGATTTGATCAACCATAAATGACTCTCATACAGTCTGTTCTAGTTATCTTGGAGAGTTGGTAAGGCAAATCTTATGAAGTTCATGAACTTGGTATAAAAAAATTTAACTAAACAATTTCCTAACATGTGAGACAAATCTGAATTCAAATGTAACTTGCAAATATTTTTTAACTGTTCCAAAAAAAGAAATGTGATGAACTGTATTTATTTTAAGGGTGACCACGTGATCACTGGTAACTGCACATATAATTTCTGTAGGAAATGTATTTATTATTTTGACATGACCTATGACAGCCTTTGCTCCCAATGCACCCTTTTATGGAACAGTTTGAACACAAGCAATCCACAGATCCCTGACCATAATTAACAAATATGCCTGCATGATTTCTTGAGAATTTAATACTGGTTATTTTAAACATCAGTTATATCTGGTATCTTAGCTTAAAGGAATTTTGTTAAGCATCCACAAATAATTTTATATCCATTCTCAATTCTATCTTGTGTGTTGAAGGATTCCATCCTAATTCAGAAACTACATTAAACACATTTTTGTCAACTACATGCCTGTATGTGAAGCTACTTCTGCCCAGATGCTTATTAGCACTGCAATGCTGCAACTTGGAGTGTTGAATGGTCTGTAGTTTCACTAATGGCATCACGACCATATTATGGCTGCCGGAGTAACTGGATTGTTCTTCCTTGCTTGTTTCATCTGATCAAGGAATGCTGGAATGTACAGTACTCTCTTGTACACATCCACAATAACAAAAGCAATTTTTTGGGACCATCATGATTTGCAGTGATTTCAGCTAAAAGCTTTTCTTTATATATATATTTTTTAAATATTCAACTAATACATCTTTTTAGTTGGTAACAGGTTTTACAAAAGAGTATTAATTGCTTTTTACTAAAAAAATAGCAATGCTCATATTTTCTGATGTTTAGATAACTCTGTCTTCATAGCACCTTGCTTTTTTTCCCACAAAACCATGCAACTGGAAGTGGATTAAGCTTAAACTCTATTTATTGCTTAAAATCCAGGATACAATTCCTGAGTGCATTTGTACAGTGAAAAATGCATGAAGGAGTAGGTGGACCAGAGGTTCTATGAAAGTAGGTGAACCAGACAGGGTCTATGAAGATTTTGATCTGACATCACTTTGTAGTATATGTATCCCTATAGTAAGGGACTGTTCTGTAAATTGAAATGGACTAATAATTTCAATCTAAGCAGTACTCAGCTGTGCCTTCTAATTTGAAATGAAAACCTTAACAAACTCTCAGAATTCCAGATGAATCCCATCCTGAAATGGAGTTTAGAAGTTCTAAACACAACCAGTTCAAATATTCAAAAATATATGTGGGGGGAAAAAAAATCATATCTGTAAAATCACTCTCAGTAAAAATCACTGCAACCAGAGATTCCTAATCAAAGAGCCGCCTTTCACCCACAATTGTCTAGAAACAGTTTTTACTGTAAGACCAAAAAAGAAGAATCTCACAAATAATTTTAACAGTAATTTACAATTTACGAATAAACCACTACGGCTATGTAGCTCATGCACCACAACTACACACAAACCCCAAAAGTTTGTTGACCAGTTTATGCATAGGTTCTGCAATAAGGAAAGAAGGATCCTGTGTGGCAAAGTTGTATACTTTCAGTACCTACCAAGTTGTCCATATATTGTACCAAGCTTAGAAATTTATCAGGCGTGACAGCAGAAGAGAAAATAAGGACATATGTCTACACATGTCAGCTATCCAATATTGTACTTTATCCTACTAAGTACATATTCTAAAAATAATGACATCGAGCAATACATGAATCGTTCTCTCAGCACTTTTTCCTGATCTTAAATCTTTGCTCAGTGGAAGTGAAAACACTGCCAAATTTTTTGTGCGGATTCATAAAAAATGAGGATTAGCAAAGCGCCAGTTAAGAAGGTTATACTGCACTTTGTGAGACGCTGTGAAATCAGAAAGGACCATCTGCCATGCTTTGCATAGCTGCAAAATGGGTTTGGCCACAATCGCCCAGATGACTGTTAAAAGTCATAATTCTAGCCATTATTTAATTTTGTCTCAAAAGTATGACTTCCACATAATAATATGCATCTTCACTGTTTTTTCACAACTGTAAAAATGTTTCATTGAAATTCTGGTTCAAGCATTCGTATTAATAATAATAGTCAGAACAAAAACATAGGGAAATATTGAAAAGCAATAGAATGTCACCCTAGAGATTAAAGTTCAGTTTACCGATCGTTATCTGTGTGACTTTAGGAGAGGCAAGTAACTATTTATTATTGAACAGAATATTGACACCATATATTCTACTACTGAGACCAATGGGATTTTTGCAGTTAAGCAGAAATTGTTATTTTAATGAACACTTAACAAGGTTTTACTTCTTTTTTTTTTTTTTTGTAAACTACTGCATGGTGAACAGCAGATAAAATTCACCCAGTCTCTTGAGTTCCATGTAGAAGTCCTAAAAAACACATAGGTGCCAGCAAAAATACTCACTGTGAGGACCAAACAAGGTAAAATACTTGGAACAAGTTAGGCAGCTGAAGAAACGACCTGCAGAAGGCTATTAACTATATTCTTTTACTTGCTGAATCAAAGATTTCATCCATCTTCTGTAAATTTGAATTGTTTTTGTCATCAAATAGGCATATTTCTCTTCAGCATCTCACACTAGCGTGTCATAATTTACTACAGAAAATAAAGAACCGATGAACCAACTGTTGTACCTGCTAGGCGAATTTAGGCAGCTTTTCATATCACAGAGCTTGAAGATTTAGCCAAGATTTGTTGAAATGTAACAAAGAATCTGTAAAGACGACAACTTGCCAAGAGCTAGGTTTCTGCTTTGTCCAGAAGCTGACAAATTTCAGAAGCCCCACTTTTGTTGTCATCATGCAATGACATTGTCTCTGGTCAGAGGGGAGGGAGAGGAGTCTTTGTTTCTGCATGAGCTCAAATGTGGACATAAATGTACATGTAACAGTTCTAGTAAGAACAGTGGCAAAAACAGTGCACTGAAAATTATGTGTATGTGTGCCTGCATTTGCAGAACCAGGATCTGGGGACAAACAGCATATTTCATGAATCTGAATCATTAGAGCAAACACATTTTGCCTTCAAGATCCTTCACCCAAACAGTAAGAAAAGAAATTTCTTAAGACATCTGGGAAATAAACATTCAGAAGGTAAAAATGCAAGTTAAGACATTATTAAACAGCAGAGTGCCGGAATAATATAAAACTGGGAAATCCTTTGTTATTTCTTCTTGTTTTCTGATCACCTCAGAAGGTAAGTTGACAGCAGTGAAGCAGGAGAGTGAGAAATCAAGAGGGACATCTGAAGTGGCTTAATGTATATTACTGAAGAAAAGGAAACATTCTTGGTGGAGATGTAAAGCAAACGCAAGCGAAGAGGTCAATGTGAAAAGAATCACATCAGTCAACTCATAGGCACAAAAAGGTCTGTACATGGAGCTAAGACACTGTCTCTAACGTAGTAGTACCGGTATTTCAGCTGAGGCTTCTGTGACTAGGCATTTATAGGGACTACGAACAAAATCAAAGTAGCTGGTTGAATCTTTTCTTCGGAAATATCATTCTCAAACAACCCTGGTGGACTTTACCCAAAATCTGACTTTATTCAGATCAGCTAGCAGCTTGTCACAGAACAGGCCAGTAATGCAACCCACCCGACTCTAAGAACAGATGGCTCTTCTTAGGAAAATAGGATATAGCCAAATGTTCCATTTATTATTCACTATAGTTCGGGAGGGGTGGGGTGGGAGGGTAGTTATTTACTCTTTGTTTTTCCGTATCACCAAAATTTGATGTGCCTTAAGAGTGAATAACGTGGTCCTGAAATATACTTACATATTTCTTTAAAGAATTTACTTTAAAAGACCACATTTTGCACAATGCAACAATTAAGCATGAAACATACTAGCACCTTCTCCTCTAAATGCATAGAGAATTGCTTGCTTCGGAAGCTACCACAGATGACTTTTTAGTAAGTAATATTTAAAAAATCTGAAAAATAGTAGATGCTGACTGAAATTGTCCAAACATTGTCCTTTCTGATTTTTGAACGTGCACAAAAGTTCCACAGTGTGAACTTATTTGGAAAGGTTAAAACAATTTGTAAAGTAGCTTACCGATTCTGTAATTGACACTTTATATATTATAGTCCATATATGAACTGTGTATATTGGTTCACCTATATGACCTGTCCATCTTTTTTTTTTTTTTTGAATGATGCAATGAATTAAGTCAGGCAAAAAAAGGTTGAATTGAGAGTGAAACTGCATATGCGTGACAGCACATATATTATCCTGATAATAAAAAAGAAAGTTCACTGACAGGGCTTCACAGCTAAATTTGCTTTCCTTGCTTGCCTCTGTTTAGTCCTGTCATCATTAACTGACAGACCGGGAATATGAAAAACAAACAAACAAAAACAAACAGATAAAGAATCCATTTTTTTTTCCATTTTAAGGCTGGTGATGGGTGCTTATTTTTGCTAGAATTAGATGTTACCTTCAAAAAATGCATTCCCTGGGTGAAATAAAGATGCTGTCAGTGACTACAACTTTTTCATTCTGTCAAATGAGTGAAAAAGGAAGAAGACCTTTGATCATGTTAGAATCCTATTCTATCCAAATACTGAATAAAACAGTGGCAGACAGACACATTACTGAGAAGGAAAAAAAATTAATAAATTCTTGACCGGTAATTAACATCACACAGCAAACATACTAAGTCCGCCACTTTCATCTTATGATCCACATTCAGTGTGGAGCTGACCTTTCAGAAATGCTGTCTTTTATTCAGGATTTCAGAGACCACACAAATTGGCAGCCTCAACAACAGCTGTTTTGATTCATGGCAGAAATCACTATTATGTCCGCTTGAGACACGCTTGTTACAAGCACTGTTAAAGCTAAGAAAGCTGAAAAAAATATAAAAGTCATTGCTGGGGGGCTAGGCACGCTGTCCTGGTGGCTGCTGAGTCAGGTGCAGTGCTGCTGTCCCCAGGCCACCTCCCCAACCATCTCTGTGCTCTGGGTGAAACCACCATCTCAGACGCCAGAGCCTGCAATGCAGTCACTGCCTTTTCTGCTCCTGTCAAAACACTCTGGGTTAGCATAAATGCTGTCAATAGTAGCCTTTTGGTTGGCTTTTGTTAAAACTGAGATTGTTTTCATAGAGCTGAGCTACAAAGGGACTATAACACGTGCCAGTTTGCCAGCAGACCGGGGATGCGGGCTGGGGAGAGGACGGGCAGCCTGAGGGACACAATCGCTTCGCCTGACTCAGCTGCTCCTGTACATCTGACCACATCCTCTCCCAAATCTGTGAATATTTCAGTCCCGTAGATCTTGCTTTTATGAAAGCAAACACAGATGGGGTGGCTGAAGAACTGGGAGCTTGAAAATAATTTTTAAATACATATAAGTACCTAAAACCTTAAATTACCATTAACTATATATACTATATATATATCTCTCTCTACACACTGTTGTCATTTCCTGCTAATTTCTCTAAGTCTTTCTCTCTCCTCCCCCCGCCCCCCCGCCATTTTTTTTCTCTCCCTCTTTTTTGGTCTAATGACAGAAAAGTGAATAAAGCTGAGATGGGGCACCAGTTAGAAGTATTTTTCCACCTCAGCTTCATTCTCTCAAAAAGCAGATAAAAGAAATTTCCCTCCTAATGTAGCCCATCAAACCGAGGATTGAGCAGAGACAGATAGGAAATGCAGATTTGGACCACTTAAAGCTAATGGGGATATAAAACTGGAGTTTCCTTTGCCTGAGTGATAGGGCTCCAAAAACACACTCAGATATTTTTCAAGAGAAAGTTGAGAAAGGCAACCAAATCCACAGGGTCATCTACACAACTTCAGCTGTTACAATCTGCCGATTCAAATCTCATGCACACACATATTTGTGAAAAAGGTGGAATTTCAGACCTGTCCCTTCTAGCATGTCTTAGAAATCTCTTCTTTTGGTGTGCTATTCTTATGATCTCTATTCGTGTCTGCTCTTTCCACTTGTTTGTATTACAGAAAGTTGGATGCTGTAATCCTGTGAATTCTGCTGCAGAAAATCAGTATTGCTGTATTAAAATAGCCCCTACAGAAATTATCAGACAACTCTGTAATTACCAAAGTGTGCAAAATCTACAAAACTTAGTACTTTAAAATGAAAATGGAAGCATGGCCTTGATTAAAGAGTTCTTCCACTACTGTAAAATTCCACTGGGAGTTTTAAAATTCCATATGAAGGTCATAATTCTGCAACCAGCTTCATAACTTTCTTTGTCTACCTTATAAACTTGCCTTATTGCCTTTAAACTTGAAATGTAATTCCACAAAAGACCCTACGCGAAGCTGGTGCTGAGTAATAAAGGTATTTTTATTCTGTTTTCCAAGATCTTATTCTTCTTTTTCATCTTTCTTTTATATGCTACATGAATTCTGAATACCAACATGATGAATTCAAGTTTCCCTTAAATGCGTAGCCTGATTAAGAATAAATACATTGTTGTTTTCTTCAGGTTGTTCTGAATGAATCCAAATGGGTTATCAGCTAAATCTGATGAGAAACACAGATGTTCTGAACTTTCAATGAATATCTCAGGTGGCTGCTGAACTGCAAACAAATTCATTTGATACACCATAACCCCAGTGGAATAAGATCTTCCCTGATAAGTATATTATTCAAAGTCAAAACATAACTTTCTAATTTCAGCTGAGGACACTATAAAATGTCTATGACAATGAGCTGAAAATTAATAAAATATCTGTTGCAGAGACTTATTTCTGTTTTCTGAATTTGGAGGTTGCTAGGTGATGAAAAATAAGTTGATTGAATCAATAGAAAATGCTTATGGGGAACTATGGAATGGATTGCAAGGTACAATTCTTTGAACATGAATTAGCATATTGTTATGAAAAAGAAGGCATTTCATAGAATTACAGGGCTGAAGATTTGATAAGAAATTACTAGCAGAAGACATGAGCATGAAAATTATTCTGGAGGCACTTAATGGTTAGTAATGAAAAGGAATAAATAACCGAGAATAAGAGAAAAGGAGAATACTGGAGGAGCTGTAAGAAATCAAACAGGCTGGCTGCTTTTTAGATCGAGAAAAACAGTAACTGAAGCCTGTTTTGATGCGATTAAGGTAAAATGCTGTTGAGAATATATGCTTATACAGGTATAGTCAAAGGTAAAAGAATGTGCCTACATTTCTTTGTTTAAAAAGCTTTATCAGCTTTCCTTGCTAATTAGAGGATCCTTACAACACTTCACTTCTTGAGAATAAGAATGCAGTCTCAATGGCAAAGATCAATATAACACACCAAACCATCATTAACGGCAGCAGAGCACTGTATATTTCCCAGGCACTATAACATGAAACTCCTAAAAGAACCGCTATGCTTTGTTTATTTTCACGTATATAAAAATCTAAATAGCTCAGTGCAATGATTAAGCTGTAATTCTATATTCTGACGGAGTTAGCAGCATATTTATTGCCACCTTTCTAAAGTAATACTGCCTTGGATATATTGGTTTTGTCTTAAAGGTTACATTTCCTTAAAGCAAAGAATGGTCATGCAAAGGGATTGAGGGATTAAGGAAAATCAAGCTACATGGGAGAACGCTGGAGACGGTGAAACAACATAGATGTAGGAATAATTGAAAATGAAATGCAAAACCATTTGTAGCAATTTTCCTTTAACCTTGGGCACCATTATAGGGATTTCTGGGGGAACCAGAGGAAAACAAGGAAATGCAGGACTGAAAACAATGGAGAAATCTGAATTCTACTTCAGCAACAACTGCCAGAAATTCAGCATGCATACGGAAAACTTCTAACGAGATGCCAGCTATTAAATAACAAACATTAATGAGACAGACAATATTGAAAGTCAGATACTGTGACAAATAAGCAGGATTCTCATTCTCCACTTACTGGAGCACTACAATAGGGGCAAAGACTACGGACATGGGTTACCTCTAAAGTTTCTAACAATGAGACAGATCTCCTCTATCTCTTCAGCGCAGCTAAAGGCTGGTAGCCTCTTGAAGCAAAATTCTGTGCCTTTGCCCTGATAAGCTCTCGTTGGAGTCTTGACTTTCTCTGGGGTTCCTTTATGCCACAGTTTAACTTCAGAATGGTACTGGGATGCCTCCCAGGAGCGTGCTTTTGCCTTTGTTAGCTCTTTGAGCCTTTGGCAGGTTTTTGGGCATCCCACTGGCTGCTAGTAAGATCAGACTGAAACAGCTCTTGCATTTCAGACATGCTTTCCTTTTTGCCGAGCTTCTTTCAGATTATTTGTGTGCACTGTCAAAGTAGTTTATGCCAGTAGACTTAAAATAGTTGCCCGTGCAATCACGGACTAAGTATTTGTTAACCCAGGGGAAATTTCACGCCAACACTTAAGTGCAGTTCCACTCCACTGGCATCAGCAACATTGAGGATTTAGCATAGTTAGGCTCTTTTTTAGGGTATGGGTCATGGTGTAAAGCAAACAGGAAGCTATGTGAATGCAGTTTGCATGTTAACAAACCCAGACAAGCAGTCCCAGGGCTGAGCTGTTATATTCTGCCTCTCTGCAGGACTTATTAGCCTGGGGCAAGCCCAGTGCTAAACTGCATCTACCTGGTTTCCATAGAGCTCGTAAGGAAGAGCCTTCAGCTTTCTGAAAAACACCAGGCAAATAGTCTGTTGAATAAAGTCTACATTATAAGAGATGCCTAGGTTAGCTCAGAGTTCCCAACATTGATCTTGCTTCTGGACACCTGGCAATGATGGGGATTTCCTTGAAAAATTATTATAGTCTGAACATGGCTCGGGGCAGGTGGCTAAATCAACTTTCCCACGATGACTAAAATCTGTTGTGGAGAGAAATAGTGAAGACGAGAAGGGGAAGGATTGCCCAGTCCTCAGAGCCTACAGAGAAGAGTTTGATAGTTGGATGAAGACAAGTAATTTGTAATAAGACCAGACCACAAAGCAAAACAGATCTGATGTCTAATAAGCCACTTTTAGAATCTTTGTATGACATCAAAAAGGGATCATATTTGTATACAGTGAATACTTATATACAGTGGCATTCCTGGGCAGCTGATTCACACCAACAAAAAGGGCCAGATCTCTCCTGATAAATGAAACCCAGTTCCTAATGAAAAACTGATGATATCATCTCTGGGACATTCTTTCCTGATATAATATTCCCACTATAATCAATTAAAGGACTCTCAAACACATAGGCTCAGAAAAAAAGTCTACAATTAAAGATTCTGACTGGAAGATCAAGGACCTTGGCATTAACCAGTGGTCCCTGTCTCTGGAAGGTAGAAACCGTATTAGATTGTTAACATGTCATGTGAACCAGAAGACCATGTGGATCATCTGAGTTACTACAAATATTGTTTTAATATCTACTTCAGAGAATAATCAACTCAACATTGTTCTGACCTTGTGAAGATCTTGGCTTTTTAATGTAATTTCAGTCTGGAGGAAAGAATTCAATTTAAGTTTGGAAATATGCAGAATCACAGAGTGGTTGAGCCTGGAAGACACTTCTGGAGATTGTCTAGCCTGAACCTCCAGCTCAAAGCAGGGCCAGCTACAAGAGATTGCTCAGGACTGCGTGCTGGACTTGCTCCAGTGTGCCCATGTCTCTTTTGTACTGGGGAGCCCAGAATTGGACTCAGCACTCCAGACATGTCTCAGTAGTGCTGAGTAGAAGAGAAGGACCATCTCCCTTGACCTGCTGGCAGTGCTCTGCCTAATGTTGTCCAGAAGGCTGTTGGACTTTTTTGCTCCAAGGCCTTATTGCTTGCTTGTGGTCAGCTCATTGTCCACTGGGATTCCAAAGTCCTTCTCTCCCAAACTGGTTTACAGCTGGCGAGTCCCCAGCCCAGCCTTTTGCATGGGATTATTCCTCCTCAGGCACAGGTACTTTGCATTTTGCTTTGTTGAATTTCATGAGGTTACTGTCAGCCAATTTCTCCAGCTTGTCAAGGACCCTCTGAATAGCAGCACAACCACGTGGTGTATTATTCACTCCAATCAGTTTTGCATCCCCTGGAAAATTGCTGAGGGTGCACTATGCCCCATCATCCAAGTTATTAATGAAGACATTAAACAGTAGTGGCCCCAGTACCTTCCTTGGAGTACACTGCTAGTGACCGTCCCCCAACTGAAAGTTGTGATCACCACCATTTGAACCCGCCAGTTCAGCCAGTTTCAATCTGCCTAACTCAATCCACCTCACTCACCTAGCCTGTGCTTCATCAAGTAGCCTGTGAGGACGTTACGGGAGACAGCATCAGAAACCTTGCTGCAGTCAAGACAAGCAGTATTCAATGCTCTCCCTCATCCACTGAGTCAGTCATCTCATTGTAGAAAACTAGCAGGTTGGCCAAGCATGACTGACCTAAAATAGTTGTATTTCATGAGAGCTATCAGAATAGCAAACATAATTAGGATTACTATCATGGCATGCCGTCAGTCTGACTGCTTTAGGCTGAGATATGTTTTAGCCTCATGATTGTCCTGCTCTAGCCAGGACTACTCAATATAAGGGTAGCAAATTCTGGACAAAAAGCTGAATAGTGACATCAGAATTCAGCTGAAATTAAGTTTTACGCTCATTTAACATAAAGCTTCAGATTACTGCCTCTTTCAAGAAAGTTGCTTTCTTAGCCACTTCTCTACTAGATTTTATTTGAACCATGATCACAAAAGTGAATAATTGTTCACATCAGATACCATGAAAGTATAATGAAGAAATGATAATATATGGTCATATAGGAGTTGAAATTGTAACCACAGATTCCTTTCTTCTTAATAATTCGTCAAAATGAGGCAAAATTAAATTCCAGGCATCACTTTAAAGCAGTAATGTTATTGTCCCTTAACAGGTTATGTCCATCATAGTTTGTGTAATTTTGTTTATACTTTAGAGGACTTACTGTTCCATGAATTTCACTGTTTTGAATTAGAAGATTTGTGTGACATTTTCAGAAGGACCTCAGCTGGCCTTTGGCATTCAGGAAAGCTAGCACCACTTTAATAGCACCTTGTCCTTTCTCAGGGTACTGTTCTAAAGGGTGGTAGTAATATATACTTCTGCCTGCTTTATAGTTCTGTCAAATAATTTCATGTCTTCCAAATGGGATAATAAAATCAATTGATAGCACTAAACCATTTTATTTTCTCTCATACAGATGCTTATTTAGTGACAGTTAAAAAAAAAAATGTCTTCAGCCACCTATACATACAGCTGAGATCACCATGGCGTTCTGCAAACACCTTTGTAAAGGATCTGTAGTAGAAAGTTGACTGAGTCAGAGAGATACTTCAGTCTAAAAAATGTATTCTCAGCTGTAACAGTATGTTCTTCTTTATATTTCTAAAATAACACTTCAAATATTAGAACTCAGGATATGGTAAATATTTTCGAGATCTTCTCAATGCTGAAGACAGTAAGAGAACTTCTTTTAATAAAGCCACATCCCATCCAAAATATTATCAGGTAATCTAAGATGGTCTTTAACTTACAATGCCGTGTTATTGTAGTAGCATAACATTCATGTATTGTGGTATGATATTTGGTTAATATATGCAATCAAATAAAAATATATATTTTTTAGTTTTGAACACAAACTAAAACACTGAGACTCAAAAGTACATAAAATAGTTAAGAAATTAGAGGAATTTATTGCTAAAGTTGTTTTGATTAGCAAAATTTACTTTGTCACTGTTGAAACTTAGAAAACATTTTGCATAAGAAGAACAAAATTCAAGCATTTCAGTAATAACAAAAATGTCAAAGGTTTAAATTTTTAATATGTAAGGGCTGAAGCTGAATAATATTCATTTCATACATTTGCAGTGATGTTTAAAATTTTCCTATGGGGGAATATTTTTCAATATGTTTTTACGGTTCTTCAGTAGGAACTCTTGCTCATTCTCTTTTCCTCGAGCACATACTTTTTATAGAACTACAGTGCTTAAGTACCAGACTGTGAAGCTATAATTCCAAGTTCACATCATGTTGAATCTATTTTGTATGTAATTAAAAAAAATGGTGTATTTATATTGAATTTAATAAATAATTACATTTTGAAAAAGAGAAGTTGTCCTCTAATGTAAATGACTTAGCAAACATACAAAAAATAGTTTTCTGGAAATGCACACTTATCACACCTAACCAACTTATTCTAATCATATACGACGGTGCCTGCACAACTATAGTTGTCTAATTGCTAAGTTGTTATTTTTACAAATAAGTCGTAAGTCACAGGGTTTTTAACTTTTTTTCATCACGATTAAACTCAGACATTCAAACGAATGTGTAACTATAAAACCACTTTAGGTGGTGCCCATTCTTACTTCAGGAAACCTGTGAGAATTTTGCTTTTGAGGTCAAGAGCTGCGAAGTCATACCTCTCATAAAAGTTTAAAAATAAAAATCTGAAAGCAAATCCTGGAATTCTGTTTTATAGTTGGAATTCTTGTACACAAAGGAAATAACTTATATACTTCAGACTTATACTGTAAGTCTATAGGAAATCCAGAAAAATGTCTGTATTACATGAAACATATCTAATCATAGGAAAATGTAATCCCGGGTCCTTAATCACAAAATAGCATCTTTCTTCAATTTTCTATGTTTATCCCTAAAGTAAATATTACATATGTTATTTAAGTTAATAGTTTTGATACCAGATGGTCTAGCTTTTCACTTCAAGGTAATAGTATGGTTAAACAAAAGCATTACTTTTCTAACTTAAAGCACCAAACTTAATTTGCTATTAATAGTTATGCACTGAGGAACCAGATTCACAATTTGTAAATATTTTGACAGTAACTGGACATTCATAGCAGCAACTAAAATTTTGGCAGGAATTATCCAGAATTCATTAGCAGTCCTCTTGCTTAACACAACTGCTACCTGCTTGCAAAACCAATACTAACACTAATTTGGTGATCATAGACAGAAGCACAACAAACAGCAAGTACTCAGCAAACGGTTTACAGGCAACTAATAGGCTGCATATATTCTACCAAGCTATTGCACAAATAACTGTAAATAATAAATATACCCGCAGAAGTCAAAAGGGGGTCATACAAAGGTTACTAATGGAATGATGCAATATATTTGCAATTTGATCTCTTAACTGAACTTTAAAATATTGGCATTGAAATCATAACGAAGAAAAGAGAGTGATCTATAAAAAAATACTTTTAGCCCTGTTGTCACTGCAGTAACATTGATTCTGTCAGTAGTGAGGGTACATTTGACATAAATCACTACAGTTAAGTCCCCTCACTTATCATAGACTTATCACAAGTTGCCTGCGTCAATGAGGAGTGGCCATATGTATCCTCTTTCACAGCTCACTTTTGGGGTTGACTGAAAGAAGAAAAAACGTCAAATGAGACTTTGAAAGTTCTCTCTTCAGTACTACAGGACGAAAAAGGCCAAGGCAAGGACACGGGTTTGAACATCAATATGAGCAATGTTACAGCTGGCACAGACTTTATACGATCTCCACATGTAGCTCCTTAGTCATGCATACCTCACTACTGCAGTGCATGCATCAGTACTTAATAAGATATTGAAGTTTCTGATCAAGCTAGTAAGTAAGCGTCTCAGTTCTCAGTTTGCTTATTGTTAACTATAAGGAATAATACAGTGGAAACCAGAAGCTGTAGGTGCTTGCAAACTTACCACCGAGGGAATCAGCACATAGCTTTTAATCAGAATCAGAGCGAACTAAACCCACGAAATTTACACAGTTCTTCACAAAACCAGAATTTTTACCACATAAAGTTGTGAGATTCAGATTTTCAGCCAAGGCAAAACCCAGGATACCTTTGGGTACCACCACAGACAACTATTTGAAGCCTAGTTTCCATCAGGTGAATGACACTGGAACTCACACATACAAGACATTCAAAGTAAAACTCAAAATTGTCAGAGAATAACTTAGCAGCATCTCCAATATAATGTAAATATGTATAAGCTTGAGACCTCAAATATTACTGTTTATATAACTACGATGAAATGATTCAGTGGACTACCAGATATGGATTAAGCCTTAAATGTATTAGAATTAACCATTTTACAAATCAAAGGAATAACACAGCCTCCCACCCTGCTCCCCCTTAGTGCTGGATGAACTGTAGGCAGCGAAGGGTCTTAAAATATTCTTCAGTACATGCTTTTTTGTTTGTTAGCATTGGTGGGTATTTAGACAGCAGAACATACATTGCCTTTACAAACATTTCATAAGCTCTTCTAAGTGGATGATGGAGTTCAACTTGAACTTTTCAGTCACTATCCAAGTAAATTCAACATTAGACAAAATGAACTCACTCATCTCTTCCTTTATACCTTCTGGCAAATAAACCTTGAAGCACCACAGCAAATTGTAAATTTATACCTGTGTGTTCACATGTGAAGGCCCCATTCAGGATTAAATAATACATAACTTGACAATGTATTATTTACTTCGGGAAACACAATGTGATTGATGCAATCAGACACAATATGCTGCAGCACATAACAGAGCAGCTGAAAATTCAGGAGAAAAAAACAAAAAAAAAACCAAAAAAACCCAAAACAACAACAAAAAAAAAAACACAAAACCCCAAACCAAACCACTTCTATTCCTGAAACAGGAAGAAAAAGAAAAGAATCAGACTTTCATGAAAGAAAACCAGGCACCAAGAAACCAAGAGGTGAAGAAAATACTCCTTCTGGTTTTAGTTTTCTATAATCAGTAATCACAACCCTGTTGAGATGTTTTTTTCCAGTTTACTAGCTTCAGTTTCAAATTACTAATTTTTTAAATTTTTTTTTGCTGTAGCACATCCTACATTTTCTTCCTATCGAAGTATTAGTACACTGTAATCACAAGATTTTGATCTATTTATTTAAAAGAGTTCCATTTTGTGCATTTCTCAGAGCACTTGAAAGTTAATTATAGGTCTCATCCTTCTGAAATATATTTTTTCTCCATAGTCATGAAAAGCTGGCCCCCCAAAAGAGACACAGTGTTCCAATACTGTTAAAATCACTGCCCTACACAAGGGAAGAAAAGGGAGACCTTTCTTTTATTTTCTCAGTGCTTCCTTGATTCTGTAACCATAGATCACATTACAGCCTCATTTGCCACAACATCACACATAGAGATCATGCTGAATTATTTATCCGCTCTGATCACAATCTTTTTCAGATTTTCTCCTCAAAGTCACCTCTTCTTCCTGTTCCTACCCCTTCATGTAGGCATTACTTGGATTATTTGTTACTATATATTCTGCATTAAAATATTTTTTTTCTTTCAATAGGCTTAATTTACCTCTCAGTTTAAATGGTTCCTTGACTTGGGTAGTTTAGCTGTCCACCGAGCTTTATAAGTGGCTGTTAAGTGATTTCATATTTACTTTGGACTACAGAAGGAATACTACATAATGTTAGACCTATTATTTATCTTTTCAAGATTCTGCTAGAAAACACCTCCAGTGACAACTGCTTTTGAGATCTGTCAACTAGCTAGCTCTTAATTCATTTAACATGGGCTTTACAGATATGAATAGTGCTATTTTCCTATCACTATATTGAAGTCAAGTATATTATATATACAGTTACCTTTATCCATCAAAATTGCAATCTCAAGTACTGAAAATAAATTTACATCACAAGACAGATTTTGCATATAGTGCTTGAGTATTTTTTACATTCTTTCGTGCTTTATCAGTTTTGGATGTTTGGTTTTGTTGTTTTTTTTTTCCCATCTTATTAATTTCTGGTGTTTTACTAGAAGCCTGTCAGATTAACCAGTTTACAAGAAGTTGTCTTGCTTGCCTTTCCTGAAAAAAGACACAATGGCTTTGTGGGGCTATGTCAGTATATCTATTTCAGTAGATGTATTAAAAATTGAAAAAGTTAAATACCTTTTCAGCCAATTATTTTGGGGAAAGTGTGTGGTGTTCAGGGTTTATTCAGTATTTAAACTTCTTTTAAGAGATCTCATTTACTTTCTGTCGTACCCCAGATGGAGAAAGAGAACAGGAGTTCCATTGCAGTTTAAGTGATGTCATCCCTGAAAGCACAATTCACAATATCCCACAGTTATTTAGCCCTACTGATTTAAAAGTTGAGTCCCTAGCAGATGCTCTCTACTGTCTATTACTAATGGACTAGAAAGGGCTTAATTGTTGTCAATCACATTACCAGACACACCTACATAATTTCACAGCTTTCCAAATGCAAAACAAGTTTTCTTGTTTGTGAATACCTGTGCCTTTTCTACATTGCTATTCAAAGGTTCATCATCTCCATCTGGCGTCTGCCTTATGACCCAGTAGGATGTACTATATTCGAAATATAGTTCAAAAAAACCCCACCCAACTCACTATTTTATTGATTTGCATTGAGAGCCGGGGATTTCTTTCCTGCCATCTCCAGCTTCTCTTGTCAATTTTCTACAGTTTCAAACTTCTAATTTTTACTTACTGTTATTTTCTCATCTCCTCTTTCTTTTGACTAGATGATACTTTTTAATATCTGTGGTCTTCATTTCACCATTTGCGTTGTTCAGTGGATTGAGCTATACAGAAAAGAAATAGGTAGGCTTAGCCAGGGCCACAGAAAAGAGGAATGCCCATAAAAGTGGGAAAAGAGGGCCTTGAATTTGAAATTGGTATTTCAGAGGAAAGAATTCACCTCTGTATAAAGATATTTGACACTTACTAGTGCTAAGTGTGATGCAAGAATGAAGTATTTTTACTCTAGTTTATCTAAACCATTCATCCTGGACTGTGGAGTTGTGACCTACCAAGCATTTTCAATATTCATTCACATTCTCATACAATTTTTTCCTCTCTTTCAATTTACTCTCAAAATTTTTCTTAGCTTTGAAATATTAGAATTCTTGAAACCCAGTCCTCTTGTAATAGTTATTATAGGTGTCCTCCAGCATACATCTGTAAATAGAAGTCCATATTAATAGTACATTGATGCTTTAAAAGGGTAGCTTATCCTGTTCTCTAGTTTGATTTGACCAGTACAGAACAGACCCCTTCCTGCATTTCTTGCTGAACTGTGCTAGTTAACACAGTGATTTGTAAGCATTCAGGTTCTGGCACTTCTGAGTTCTCAGTGGCCTTAAATCAGGTAATGATTTCTTTCATATAGGAGGTCTCTTTCTCACACACACAAACATGCATTCTAAATTCCTGAATGAGGTAAAATAGCTTACACTATTCTGGTCATGTGTATCACCCCAATCATTATCTTTGATAATACCACCTATATAAAATGTTTCATACCACTGAGAATTTCTACTTTTTTTTTTTTTTAACATTTAGCCTTGATAAAAAAGCAAATTAAAAACTGCCTTTCTTCACAATTTTGTGAGCTTGAGTTTATACAGGATTTGTTTATTTAATGTTCTCTAGGATGCTTCTGCTTAACTCTCACTGAGAAGACCAGTGCTCTCCTACGAGAACAGGCTGACCTACTCACTCAGCTGTTTTTCTTGTGAAAACACACTACCCCCCAAAACACACACACATCATACATACAACAGTTCACTTGTGTTTTCTGCCATCTGCCTCTTGTTTATGAAACCATAAGGACATTTGCAAACAACACTTCATGTTTTTCTCCTATGCAGTTGTCTTCCGAGCTCATATTGGAAGAGTCCTTATAAGTATGCAGTTTCATGTGATCCTATATCATAGTTATAATAGTTCTATATAAAGTTCTGAAAAATTAATTTATACTTCTGATGAACCTTGCCGTTATGATTTCTATTACATGAATGCAGAACACCTTGCATTTTTTTTAAAAGAAATACTTTCTTTTTCACTATTTGTAATATAGAATTCTTTATGAGTTGTTGCTTCTACAACATACTTGAATAACTTCCCTTAGTACCTGCTTCTTCATGCCAAATAACGTTCACTAAATACGTTCCCTGTAACTCCGTTTTGTCCTTCCAAAACAGCTATCTCATTATATGACTCATCAAATCTATGATAAAAATGTAAATAAAATTCCTAGCTAGATAGAAGGCCTCCTACCTCTCCTTAGCAGTCGGTTATCAAATCACCAATCTGTTTCATTTTCTTTGTAGTGTCTCTGGCAGGGATCTCAAACTATGTCATCTCAAGAAAAACTTTGTTTTCTCAAATAATGTGTTGGTATTTTCATTCCAGATTACTAATCCTCTCCTTCACAATTATCAGATTATTCTTAATGCGGCCATTTTGAAGTATTTTAAGGCTGAGGGCTTCATCAATATGTAGGTTAGTGGTTGAATCTTTACAGCCAGAAAAATGGAGAGATGAAATAGGAAGCAGAATAGAAAACACAACCTGTCTAAGGCAGCTTAGTCATTACACTTGATTACTCATTATCTTCTTCTGTTACCTGCTGCAAAGC
Organism: Vanellus vanellus; assembly: GCF_965231255.1. Taxonomy (NCBI): domain Eukaryota; kingdom Metazoa; phylum Chordata; class Aves; order Charadriiformes; family Charadriidae; genus Vanellus; species Vanellus vanellus. The sequence goes on from NC_138907.1 coordinate 16,650,063, forward strand.
CATCTGTTAGTGGAAGGAACTCTACTCTGTTTCTCCAAATTTGCTCAAAATCCCTTGTTTACCATTCTGTTCAATCAGTTTCCTGGAATACTTGTACACATAAAGTTAATCGTGTTCTTGCATGTTTGCATGAACAAGGTCAAGTGTTTGCCAAGAAGATTAAGAAGTTTCTAGTGTTTTCATTCTTGAATGAATAAAAACATTATCAAACTCCCACAAATAATACAACATTAAAAGAATTACATTCTCCCTCCGTCTTTTCCTCAGACACAGAGGTATTTCTCACTGAACATTTTGGTGAAATAAAAGAGCTACAACTATGAGTCACTTCGGCAAATAATTCTGGACATGGTTTTTTTTAGATACCTCACCTGGGCCACGTAGGGACGGATGATGTTCATGTTAAAGCATTACATCACTGCACATTTTAACTTTGCAGTACATTGCCTGTTGGTCGAAAAACAAACAATGCATAATAATTTTCCCCATAAAACTCAGCAGAGTAAAGCATTATTACAACAGCTATAACATTATGTAATTTTACTGATGCAGATTTCCTATTTCGTTAGACAAAATCTTTACCACTCACAACTATTCTATATTTTTGATTGGTTTTACCCTTGAAACTAATGTCTTTACTATGCAGACATTAATATCTTCTAGTATAAAGCACCAACTTGATTTATAGCTAAATACTTAATTTGCTGTATCTGGCCACCTACAAATAATGGGCTTACAAACAGAAATACACAATCTATTTGTTTGGTTTTGGTTTTTTTAATGACATAGAAGGAATAGTATTATTTTCTTATTGAGAGCTTTCTCTCCATAAATGTTGTTAATAAATAGGTAAATAAACAGGGAAAAAGTAGTAAAATCTAATCTGCTTTTGTAAAAACATTGCAGGGAAATTACCAGGAACTGGGGAGCAATCAAACACATTTGGTTAAATGTTGCACTGTAAACCAGTTTTTTTAACGTCACATTCCAGATATGCTAAAAGGGGAATTTCAAAAGATAAAGGTTCAACTTGATAACTTTGTCCTGTCCAAAGAGTATTTTTGCTTCACAACATGATTTTATCTGGCATTTTACTGAACCAAATTAGCATCCTGTAAAAATACTTCTAACGAGTAAACTGTGTTGGATTTTTCCTCCTCATCATCACAAATTGCTTATAAAAACGTATGTTTCTGTTTCTCAATTTTGTCTTTTTTAAATACACTTTCTGTGACAAATTGCTTGTTTAATATCTTCTAATGTGCAAAGTGCTGTAAAAAAGAGACTTTTTAATGATAAGATCCACCTTGTGCTATTTTTCATGCCTATCTTTGAACTAACATCTTCTGCTGTTCAGCTCCCCAAATCAGTCCATTTTAAGTGAGAAACTACACTAGTTCTTCTAAGGAAAATTATGCCTATTCACTTCATATTTGTCCTACAGACTACTTTTTATAGTATTCATGACATACACTAGACTCATAAATTGTTGAAGCAACTACTTGAAAATTTGAGTTTCTAGCTAATAAGACCTTAATTAATAATAGCAATGATTACAGAAGATCATTTGAATGTCCTATAGGGGGAACATTTTAATGTAACAGCAAAGGTAAAAGAATGGAATGGCAAGCAGTTTCTCATTGTTTTTATTAACCGCCAAGAGAGTTCAGATGCATCAAGGCACCATCCTGTAAAATCAGGGGAATGCTAAAACCTGGAATATAAAAGAGATTTACTCAAGAGACAGCTCAGCTGTACATTAAACCGCTTCCAACTGAAAGGTAAGACAACTTTAATCATCTGTTTCTACATATGTGCAGGGTTTTAGGTATTCACAAGAGTTTTTGATTCTCCTCTGTGTTGACTAGTTATATGCTATGTTTGATTTTCTAAGCTTGTATTGTATTGTACTTTTTAAACACCCTAAAGAAATGCAGCCCAGGGAAGCTTCCTCAATTTTTTAAAGTAGCAATCTCACTGAAGCCTTTCACTCAATGAGTTTACACCCAGGTTCTTCTTGGAGTATAAAACATCCAACAACTATTTCAGGTTTACAATTTAACTTGTCTTCCTTCTGATGAGAGGAAAAGTCTATTCCAATTGTCATTGTTCAGTAACAGCAGAGGTGAATTTATTCCTATCTGATAAATCTGACATTTCATTAGACAAAACTGGTAGATTGATCCACTTTTAAAAGCACGCAGACATTTCACTATATCATAATATTAAGAAGAGAAATACCTGAATTAAAACAAGTTACAAAGTGTTGACATTTCTAAATTATAGTAGTGATTTGGGTTTAAATTGAATAAGACATAAGGTTCCGACTGTCAGCTTTCATTTAAGATCATTTCAGAGATGATTAAGGCATTTAAAAATTGTAATACTACAAATTCAGATCATCAGAGTTGTAATGACTTAGCCAACGCTGACCAAAAGCAGAGCATCCGCCAAAACAGTTCAGGCTTTCAACTTGCCATTAGATTCCAAACATCCACAGCCAGGGATCCATTGGCACAGTAAATCAAAGGTTGTGATTTGATCATAAGATCACTATTTCTCTCTTCCCTAGATTGGAGGGTTCACTCTCACTAGAATATGACTTTCATAGTAATAGTAAAAGAAATCAGAAACTATTATCATCTTGTTGGTGACTACTACCCTTTCCAAACTTGCCGACATTCTCCTTTAATATTAACATCTTCCGTAACTTTCTCTTTCCTTTATATTTTATTTTATTCTTCCTTTGGCTGCGACCCTCTCACCATACCTAAAGTTCTGTAAAGAACTTGCTTTAGACTCCCCTTGCCATTGCAGTTTTCCTGCTTTCTCACATCTAAGGTACCTGAACAATTTGTCTCTTCCAAGTGTCTGAAGACATTCTTCCTTGAAAACGAGATCCCACTATTAGGTCTAACGAGCAAGAAGGAAGAAAAACCTTTTTTACTTTTTACTTACTCTGTCTGCTCTATTCTCTTCAACTGGCTTTGCTTCACAATTCTGCATTGGCTGGTATGTCTGTATTTTTACCGACAACTTTATTCGCTCCTGTCCCAGGCTCATTCAGTGTCTTGTCCTGTTGCTTCTTAGGAACAGTAAGAGGCCAAGTTGTTCTTAAAACTTTTGACCAAAACCTCCCAAATCTTCTTGTCTATCAACTCAGTCTTTCTCCCTGTCAGCCTCAAATCTGTTCCTCACATCTAGCCACGAGCACAGCATGAAAGAACACCAGTTGTTATCCTCAAACCCTGACATCTGTCTCTGTTTCTCCATCATGTTAATTTTTCTTTCCCAAGCATGAAAATCTTGTAATATGCCAGATTGTTCTTTTTTTTTTTTTTTTTAGCCACAATCTTCATATCCATAATGTGAAGGTATTTTGCCAAGGATTTGTCTTTAGCGTTGCCTGTTTAGATTCCGAACAAGTGAAAATATTATAAAGATATTATCACTTGTATTTATTGGCTCATATCAAAACTGAAATGGCTGGATAAAAAACAGACAAATAGGCAGATGCCCCCCAGTTTGGGGCAGCCCCAGAAAGGGGTGGAGCTGACGTGGCATTTTGAGTAGGGGTGGTAGAGCTGTGGCAGCCCAAGCCAGGTCCCAGAGTCAAGTTGGAGCCGGAGCAGGGACTGGAGCTTGTACCAGCCAGCAGCTGGATCAGAGCTGAGTAAGAGATTGAGCAGGAGCCAGATCTGAATTGGAGCTTGAGTAGGCTCCAGAACAGCGAAGTATATGGGGTGTTATCATGTTCCTGGTAGGAAGGATACAGTTTATCACACATAGGTACCTGGATGCAGCCCTGATGGAACCATGCATGCCTACACACAGGTCATACTGTAGTCTGATAGGACAGATGTCACTCATTGGCTCCGGGCAAATAGCACAGGAGGTTTCCACATCTTGGTGTGTGAAGACAAAGTTTTGGCTGTGCTCCTGGGTAAAAAAAAAAAAAAAAAAAAAAACCACAACAATCCAAAACTAAAATAAATAAGTAAAAAAAAAAATAATTATTTGGTCTATGATTTAGTATATAAGTAGCTCTATAATGAGTTAAGACCCTCACTGCTTTTGTGTATGTCTATTTTATTCAAAGCTTCTCGGTTGAGAATTTCCTCCTTTTAAACTGTCTGAAGTTACTCTCATTTCTCTAAAGCAGTAACATGTATATGTAGTGTATACCTACAAGCCTTCTATGTATGTATATGTCTGTATGTATACCTACTGTATACCTATACCTATAAGCTGTCATTAGGTCATCTTGAACTTCTTTACAGTAGATTTATGTAGCTTAATGAAAGCTATTTTGACATATTACATAACTATCCACGTGTATTTTTATATGAATGTTATTATTTACTCCCTGCAAGATATATTCCTTTTGGCTTCCTGAAGTTTGATACCCTAAGCCAGCAGCAGCATACTAACTTATGAGCACTTTCATTTGGTTGACTTCTTCCTAATTATTTTTAGTTTTCTTGGATTTAATTTTATGCATCCTAGTTCAGTCCATAAAATTAAAACATTAATAACTGTCTCTGAGTGTTTAACCACATGAACCCTTTCTTAAATGAAGCTGTTCATTAAGCCAAGTTATTTGCATATTGCATGGCATGCTACTGTGAAAGAGAGAAAGGCTCATTCATATATGATAGTGCTCATCCTATTATGCCTGAGACTTGTGTCAGCACTTCACTTGCAAATTCTATTTTTACTAGTTTATAGTTCAGCTGTATAATCTTTCTGTGGGCTGAAACTTAACGAAGAGTATCTCCACTCCAGAAGCCATTTGAGCACCAAATTTCAAATTGTCAGGTTTACCATTTCCATAAACTTTTTGCACATGCATGACACATCAGGCTATATTCATATCAGCTCTCATAAGCTAAGCAGGGTTGGGTCTTTGAATAAAAGATGTCCTGGGAAAATCCAGGCACCAGAAGAATAATATTGGTAGTTCAAGAAGCAGCGAACCTTCCAAATTGCTAACGAGTCTATAGCCTTGGTGTCAACCAGCTGGCTACTGCTATGCCGGACACTTCTGGATTTAGAAATATCTATATATTACCTACCATTGATGATAACTCAAGATGCTTGTTACTTCTAAGGTAGCATTGTAGAAAAATACTGAAATACACTGTTAAATAATTTGCATACAAGTAAAATATATATTTCTGTGCATACATACATATAAAATCTGTAATTACAGATTGTTAAATTCAGATCATTAAAGATTAAAGTTCTATTTAAAGTTCTATTTTCACATAAAACTTGGTTATGACTCTAAAAATCATATGATCTCAAAATAAACTAAAAGTTTATTACCTCAAAAATCTTGGCCTTTTCATCATTCATCAACTTTCAGTCAAGTTCATTGATCAACAGGGTCACAAAATGTAGCACTCCAAAAAAGTGCATAAGTTTGTTTATTTGATCTTTGTGTCTATAATGCACAAGGTGCATTGCAAACATGGAAAGACAGAAATCCTACTTTCAGGAGAACAGAATCTACGGACAAGTTTGCAGTTTTTGTAGGAAAATGATTTAACTACAAATCTATACTTGAGCATGGAATTATGATAAGAGTTTAAAGCAGTAATGGAGAACTAGCAAAAAATTTTAAACTTGTGCACAAACATATTACAGAGTATGTCTCACACTCTTAGGTTTTACAGGTCTAACCTATAGTTGGAACTGGTTAAAACCAGATAATACAATTCCATCTTTAGGGTTAAATCTGACAATCCCAGTCATAATTTAAACAGTAATATCAGTAATGTAAGACATACTCTTATTCGTTATCAGGAGCTGTCCCTGGCAATGTCTCAAGACTTCTTGCTTCATCTAGTTTTTTATCAGGCCTGTCTTTTAGGTTATAAATCACTACTTGTCAATCAGTACACAATGTGTAATTGTCTCTATCATATACCCCTGACTCATAAAGAGATCCATTCGCAACACTTCATAATCAGTTTTGTGTTTTTACCACCTAGAATAATTGTTATCGTTGTGAAATGTTGTCGCTTCACTATTCATATCCCCTTTCAAATTACTAAGGAAGATACGACAAAGTAAAGAAATATGAAATGATTCATCACTGGTACTTCCAGGACTCATTGGTGACTTGAGCTTGCCATGTGTTAACCAACTTTTTTCCCTGTCTTTGAATCGGTTATTAATTCATGAATTGATCTTTGCTTCTGTTAATTTAGTTTAGCCAAGAGATTTAAGGAGACATCATGTCAAATTTTTGAACATTTTTGAATATCCTAATTCCTAAACACAGTCAGGTCACCTTTATTTCATTCTCCAACTGTGAGTTCAGGGAAGCCTAATAAAATTTCACAGATGTGACTTCTTTCTTGCAAAAGCAATGTTGACTGTACATCCATTGTATCATATTTGTCCATATGTCTTATAGCTCTGTTTTTCATTATATTTTCTTCCAATTTATCCACTAGATAAATCAGGTTTTCTGGTCTATTGCTCTTCAATAGACTCTCTTCCCCCTCAACATAAAAAAAGTCACACCGCATCTACAATTCTCTGCTCTTCTAGTCCTGAGGCTGATTTGAAAGCATCAGAAACCACACAAAAGTTAATAGGTCAAGGAAAAATTTATTAGCCTTGTGCATATATTATCCAGAATAGTAAGTAGTTACTACTCTCAAACTTTTGCCATTGACACTTAAATTGAAAACAATTTGTCAGATTCACTCCCACTGAAAATATTGATGGCAACTTCCTAAAGCACACTAGTAATGACTACCAAATAATTCTTTCTCCTTTTCCTGTTCTCACCTTGCTTTCTAAGAGTGCTCCTTTCGTTTCTTGACCATTTTTTGACACTTTCAATTTGATAAAGGTCACTGTATTGTAAACGAATTTTTATTCATAGGGTTTTGGCTTTTTTTCTTTTAGTAAGCTTTTCCTTGCATTTTTAAAGAATTGCTGTGTTAAAGTTTAACTTCCTGGTATGCCCTTTATTTTTTCTTTCAGTTGGACACATCTCTTATGAAAAGATGTTTTATTTCTAATATCTTCCTTTACTCTTCCGTTAATGATAGAAGCCTTGCCTCTACATCATTTCTCCTCTTCTGCCCACCTCTCCTGTTGCAGTTTTTGTGTAGGTATACATTTATTCTGAAAATTCACTGTCACATCTTTAAATGATTGTGCTGCTGCACCTATTACAGCCTTTTGGACCATACTTCAACCAGCTGCTTCATTTCCCTCTCTGACGTGAAACGTTGTCATAGTGGATTATTTCCTTTCCTGCAGTGATTTTAAATAGAGGTACCTTCTGATCACTTCTAGAGAGAAGTAATGTTTTCCTACGTGCTGCTTAGGTGTTTTCCTTCTGGCCTGTTGCTCTGAGAATCAATCTTTTAAAAAGTAGCAGATTTAAGCGGCAATGATCTAAATCTCTTGCTATCAGTGTAGACTCTGCTTTTGTGAGTGTGCTACACTCATTGCTACCATCCTAACAGAGGACTGGTAACTCTATATACTCATATTACAGCTGTTACACTCCTCTAAGTTATCCCTGGATCTTCAAACTCATATAAACACTGTAGTGCTTGTTGATATACTTCAAGAATTTGCCTTATTTCGCTTCACGCTTTCTTCATTTGTACATCTTTTGGAATTACTCCTCCACGGCGTGGTTTACTTCAGTACTTCTAAGTGCTTTACTCCTCAATATTAAGTGATTATAATTTATTTTTCACCAACTTCTGTACACGCCCAAATAGCAATACCGTTACCCAAACCCAGGCTGTTCAGTTCATTCCTTTTATTTCTGGATTCTGATATTTGTATAGAAGCATTCATACATTTGATCTTTGTTCTTATTTTCCTTTCCTTGTGGCTGTTGTTTGGTGTTTCCTACAAGAAATGTATTGATTTTTGCCCTATCCATTGTTGCTGTGAATAATATTGAATTTTTAAATTAATGTAACCCTTGAGAATGAAGCATTTGCTGACTTTCAAGCAGTTTTTATTTTAATGATTCAATTCAATGGTTTCCTAATTTTACATGCCAGAAGCCTTCTTCCATTTGAGCTTTAGTGAAGCCAATCCTTTCTCCGTAAGTTCTCTCTGTTTCTCTCTGTTTTTTCTCCTGCAGGTTTTCTGCACAAACATTTTGTCTGCTTGTGGAAACCTTCCAGAGAAATGGTGCAGTACTTCATGGGAATTCCTGATCTTTGTTTGTACTTGACAGTTTAAATTTTTTTAAGAAATATAAGCTCTGGTTTCAGATGAACGACTGAATGATACAGCTATCTGTAAGAAAGGACCTCTTTCTCTGATCAGCTACGTATGAGAACCCAAATAATTTTTTTTCCTGAAAAGTTCATCAAAATCGGCACATTACTACAAAAGTTATGTTTCCATCAGAGATCCTAATTTGCTGAAGAACTACTTAGTAGAAAAATTCCTGACAATCTAAAGAGGTATTATCACATCGGCAGGTGTGAATGTAAGAAGAGACAAAGCAAAGTCACAGAAGAATGTAGCAAGTTTGATAATCGTTATGTGTAAAGAGGACCGATTGTTGTAGTTGAACATTTTGGTCATAAGGTTATCCAAGTTTGCCTGCTCATAAGTAGTCTTAAATATTAGTCTGGCTAATGGAGCTGCCCAAGCTCCGGGGCTAGTGACACAAGAAAAAATAAGTATTTGACATAGAATCGGGAATAATATTACAAATACCAGATATTCTTCAAATCTAACAATATGGCATATGCTGCTATTATGCATGAAAACCATTCTCTCAGACCAACTTTAACATCTTTAAAAACTACTTGTAATATGAACTCCATTATCTAATGTGTTTGATACTTTGCAATCAAATGGACTAAATCTGGACGTCATCAGTTACCACTGATGAGCAGTAACTTGCTGAAGTGTGGTAACTCACTCACTTTCAGCATATGCTTACATGCTAGGAAAATATTCAGAACTACCCTGAGCCTTTTCTAGGTAAGTCTTCCAGACTGCCACCCATCTGCTGCTACCAAAAATATGAACTCAGTGATACATTTGATTAAATAAATATCTACTGCCACTATTTCATTTGAAGTTTTGGTGAAAACAACAGATAACAGCTTTATACTTCTGTAACACTCCAGATGGTGATAATTCTTTTCTAAGCATCCTAGGACTGCAGGTAAAAGTATGTTGACAAAACACATCACTGAAGTCTTAACACCACTTAACATTCAAAGTTAAAGGAAGTATTTTTACCTGCTTTTAATATTTATTGCTGCCCTACACTCTTTGTTGGTTGGAAGGCACTCAGCATTATGTTATATCTAGAGAGAAGACTATCAGTACTTTTTTTCTACTGTCATTGACATATCAACACCAAAAGATGTTCAGTGAAGTCTAAGAGAGCACTTTCGTTCAAATGTAAACAATATGGGCTGCAATTTCCTCTGCCATGAGCAATTGGGCAATAGGTCACAAATTCTATTCAAGGAGGTGGTTACAGACTAGAGTTTTTGCCTTATATACCATGCCAGTGTCTTGACCTATATCGGGTAATTGCCTGTAGCATACTGACCTGAGGAGTTATTCAAGATTTGATAGACCCTATGAATATTGTAGCATGAATGCAACATCGCATGTAAAAATAGATCCAACTCTATTGAAAACTCAATTTTTAATTTTCTAATAGGATCATAAAAAGAACCTGCCATAACATTTCAACAGCACTTTAGTGATAACTTGTTACAGGTTTTGCAGATCATTTTAAGCTCTAACTCTCACTTCTGCTAATGCAGATCCACATTCCCAATTTGTCTGGGCCTATTTGAAGTGAGCAGCAATGTGGTTTGCATTTGAATTACTCTAACAGGTTTTTATAATACTTTAAAAAAAGCATCATGAAGTTGTTGAAGGTCAGATATACTCAATGTTTCTAAAAATGGTCCTTTTGTTAATGGATTAACAGTGGCTTAAGTTTCTTACCCACTCTTTCACTTTATTATTTCCGTTTAAATTGACACTTAATTATACTGATTCTTTTGCATTATATTAAGGTTAAAAGAGTATATTTTTTTTTAAATCTTGGTTACTTTGGAACTCTTTCCAAACAGTCTGCTCCACTCTCTCAACTTCCAATCTGTTGGTGAAGCCTCTGCATGCCCAGTAATTGAACATAGTCTTCTAGCTCGCAGGCTTTTCCCACTGGCTCTGGTAGGGCAAATTCCCCTAAATGTGAGTGCTACTAACCCTTCCCTACTTACACAAGTATTCCTAGGCATCTGCTCTGCAGATGACAGCCATTCTTCTTAAAGGCTAAAACATATGTGTCCGTTGGAAATGTACAGCCTACAACTCTGCCAAAGCTGGCAGGCCCAACACCAACAGGTCCAAATTTTCTGGTGTCAAACCTACAATACATGACATTCATTTGTCCAGTATTTCCCAATATCTACAGCCTGGGCTGCCAGACTTCCCCAAACGCAGTAGATCACTGCCAGAAGTGGTAGGGCAGTGGATTACCACTCAAATTGGTTTTTCAGTCTCTAAAAACCACAGCTTACTACTCGTATCAGTGGAGCTGGCAGGTCTGAGTGAAGCACGTATTCCAGTGTTGACAGTCCTCCAACAAACATTTTACAGACAATTCTGCCAGTGATTGTTTTACCTAGATTTATGTCTTTACAGAACTCATATGCTGCTCTGCTGGCACAGCAGATCTGCGTGTATGTGAGCCCTCTGCCTCTGGAGGAAAGAAGTCCTTTCAGCTAGGGGCTGGTATTGGCCATGGCTCAGCATAAACAAATCCCAATAGGACAGTACTTGTCAGAAAGAGGCATTAATAATGCAGAGGTATTGACACTGGCAATTTTTCACTGGCACTGATGAGTTGTTGAAGTTGGGTCTTTTATAAAAAAATATGTGTTTCACTGCAACACGTCAGTTGAGTTTTTCTCAGACTCTTAGATAAATTTTGAAGTTGAAAGATGAGAGACCTCTCTCGAATAGCCAGGGTTTTGAAGCATGTGGCTGAAGAGATGAGGGCTAGAAACTACATCCTCACTCTGCATTTCGCAGATGAGTCATCAGCCATCAGTTGATGGATGCGTCCCTTTAGTTTTTCTTAAAAGATACCATTTCAAAAATCTTAATCTCATTCTGAGGCGAGATGGAAAATCTTCTGCTTCAAAACGAACTGGGAAGTTCTATCAAACAAGAAAAACTTCTTCTGAGGAAGATCGAGCCTTTTTCTGGAACGGTTAGCTACATGCCCTTGGACAAGTTATTTAATTTGTCTCCTACTGTGAAAGTAGAGATAATACAACTGCCTAGCTTATATTTTATCATGAGGAACATCTAATGTCTGTGGTGTGCCTAGCAAACTTGGAGTGCTCTACTATTTCTTGAGATCTGGAACAAGTTTCATAGCACCTATGAGAGGAAAGATGTGCGATCATGGACTTTGCAATGTGCAGGGGACAGTTCATTTGACCAAAAGATTAAAGTGAGCTTTGAAAGCTAATTTTGCGTGCAGCAGAATGCAGTATGATTTTTACAGTCAGCATCGGAAGTAAGCGGTGAAAGAGACCTATCTAATGGTGTCAGCTCTGCTACACTTTTTCCCAAAACACTTTTTTAAAGCAGTTTTCCTCAGAGGCTAAGGAGTGTGCAGACATTGGTAAGCTTTTTGGGCATTCTGATGCAAAGTTCAGCTGAATTAGGTATTTAATGGGTCAAGACTTACAATAGGATAGTGAGGATATGTTTCTTTTATCGATTTAAATCCATATCACATTTAACTGATTCTATATTACACACATACAGAAGCAAATTGATTACTCCTTACTGAGCTCTAATTGTCCAGGTTTGGCAGTTGAAGGAGAAGCTGAAAGGCAATGTTTCCTTGACAAACTAATGAAGCTAGCTGTTGTTTTAAAACCCAGTGAAAAGTTATAAAACCACAATGCTACAGACAACAGAGAATAGCATTCAGCTTTCACACCAGTGTTCCCTTGATAAAATGCTTCTCTAAATTTACAGAGGTGACATTAAATTTTAACTCAATCTTTAGAGAAACAGCTTTTTATCTTCCTAATTCTATGCATGTGACTAATCCAGATGAGTTAATTGGGTCTACTCACATACTTAAAATTAAATGTCTACGTAAGTGTTGGTATGATTAGCTTCTTGATGACTGTATGGTGGAGTAATGTCCCGTTCATCTTATACGAGATGCATTTTGTAAATTATTTTTATGATATATACCTTATATTAGGTTTAGTTTGAAAAAAAAATAGATTGTTATTAGTTTGTTGCCACCCCTGCTTAGACAGTTGCAGAGCACCTTTTAGGGCAATTATCAACACAAACTGTGGGAGGCTGATTTTCTTGTATAAAACTGACTCATTCTGCTAATAAGAGATGTTTTATTTTAGAACTATCTCTGTGAAAGTAGCCATTTACCTCTTGACACCTACCTCATAATAAGATTATTTTAAGTGGAATATAGTCTTTCCAATGACTGGCACAAGCTGTACACCTGTATATGAAAAACATTTTTAAAATTACCTATAATAATCTACCTACTTTTTTTATTATCTTTCTCTTCTAGCCTGTAAAATGTTTACTCCAAACCATATTCTAACCTGTGTCCTAATATACCTTGACACATGTCCTATTTCCTAGATTCCTATCATCAGAATTATTGACATTTCTTCCACATCAACAAAGCTGACTTACTAATAATGAGCACACGCCTGCAACTCATTTATGTCATGAAAACAATCCTAGGAATGTAAAATTATTTATGCACAGATAAAGAGAAATCGGTAGTGTAAAAACTATTAATGCCTTTTCAAGTCTAAAAATGGAGCAATAATCTGCTGTGCCCAGTTACAAATGGAAAGGAACCATTTATTCCCTGAAATAAAATACATGGGTAAAGGTGATGGGTAACTGTGCATCATTACACAAACATGAACATTTCTAATATTAGCAGAACCAATATTATACTAAACCATTAGAAAATATTACTCAACAGACAACAGACTAAGGCACATGCCGACGCCCTTTGAAAGCCAAGAAAAGACGCTGACTCCAGAAAACACTGTTTTAGGAACTAAAATGTGTTTGCTACAAAAAAGACAGAAAGTGCAAAAGCGCTTTCCATCATTTAGCACTTGTATGCAGTTATGAAAAAATATGCTACTCTATATTTGCAAACTGCATTTTATCTAAATTAGTCTCATAGTGAAGCATCTCATCCACCTGAGAAGATTGTACATCCATATTCCTGAAATACAGCTAAAGAAGTTTTAATTTCTCCTTGAAAAGAAAGTGTGGCCAATGGATGGGGATTTCATTGTCCAAAGCAATGCATAAGGGGGAAGAAAATCATATACATCATATACATTATGTCAACTGATATGTATTCTATAAACAGGTTTCTAAATCAGAGACATTTAGAGAATGAAAGGAACTCACATATATGTATCATAATTATTTACACAATAATTTAATTTTAACATTGTATATGGAATGCTCATCAGGACCTTTCCTTCTGCCACTTAGTCAATTAACCATGGAATATGGTAAAATATAAATAAAAACCTAAGTAGAAGGTGAAAGCCATTTGCCATAGGATCTTTCCAAAGTACATATTTTTCCCTTAAAAATACGTAGAACAGAAAATACATAAAAGCTAACACAGAAAGTATTTCTACAGCCTCAACTAGTAGGTAATTACTATTTACATTACATCATGGACTGAAATAATTAATGTTAACTAGCTGATATCCCTCTCTTTCACCACTGTCCCACAATGAGCCCCATAACAGTTCATTGTTTGCTTCCTAATTGCCAGGTAGTGGGTAGCAAAGACTCTCCATCCTTTTGTCGCTTCATTGCTGGTGACCGCGGCGTTGCCTAGGTATATGACAATCTAGTTCAAGGTGCTGTCCTAACTTAGCCCCAGATGAGGTTAGAATTGCACTAAGAAGTAGGTCATGGGAGACAGGTACCTTTTCCACATTGTATACATAAAATTTTATCGGAGCACAGTGGGTCTTCTATTCCATTTAGAAGACAAAGAACCAGGTTCCCTGCTGTAGTGAATAATGACTGAAGTTGAAGGGGGAAAATGTACGCACATACATCAGGTTATCTACAAGTTTGGCAGTAAAGTTGCTTGTTTTGAAGAGATGTACTTGTCAAGTTTTTTTCCTAACTCGTATAGCAAGGATTTAACTTAGTCTTCTTCAGTTAAAAGAATGATTAATATTTGAAGATCTTTCTGGCAAAATATAATGATGTAAGTTACAAAATATAGTTGCAGCAATGGAATGTATATAAAATAGTATCAACAAAATCCCTTAAAAGCTATTTTAAAATCATATTATAAAGCTATTATTTTAAAACTTGGCTTACAGAACAGCATGACTACTAATCTAAGAATGTATTTCCAAATGAATAAAAGAGTGCACACTGAAGTTTCAAACTTAAGAAATAAATTTCCCTCTAGCATTACATTGGGGAAGGGCACTTCACATGGAAAGAGTGATTCCACTTAACATTCTGAAACCCTGCTTACACAGTTATAACCTTTGTCGTCACCAAATGCTGAGCAGAAAGTTTTAGCTTTAATGATACACTAGAATGGGTATCACAGCAGAAGTCATCTTTTCCAGCGTGCCCTATTAAAAGATTTCTAGTATTGCTATGGAAATCACTTATAACTGCAAGATACTGCGCATCATTAAAGGCACTGAGTGGGCTGTAATACAAGATCTACTGAATGAAGGGCTACTCTGTCATTTCAGTAAAGATCAGCATAGATCAATATCCGTATCTTTTCAAACCATTTCTTAATACATTTTAGTCACATTCAAAGCTACTTCTTGAAAACAGTATTCGTATTCAGTTAAATTTACCGGTAGCCTGTCCACCTCATAATCACCTACTTTTTTTTTCTTCTTTAGTGTTTCCTATTAGTTCACCAACTGCTGCTTTTTATTATGTCTCACAAGTGTCACAGGTTGTTACTACTATTTATTGGGTAACATAGGACAGCAGACGCTAAACTTTTCATTAAAAAAAATACAGACTAACTAGTCAGACACCAAATCAGAATAGCAATTATATACATTCATGCACCAGTAATCTCAAAAAATGATGAGATCCTTTCCTTCGATACTTGTCATTTCAGTGGACTTGTTGAAAACTAAGGATTTTCCTGTGACATTATATGGGGCAGTCCATAATACTTCTGTTTTTTCCTACCTTTCTGGGTATTAACAAAGCAGCGAGAAGTAAATCAATTTGGTAGATTTTGAATCATAAGACATATCAATAACAAGGAGGGAACAAAGTATTCTCCTAAGACTTCCCCTAATTTCACAAAAATTATGTCAGACCAACAATGGGCTTGTTACAAAATAATTCAGGGTCCAGTGTTTTACAGATAAAGTAATAAATATTTAGAAAGAAACCAGGCAAGTGTAAGTGCCCCATTGTCATCAGACTGAATCAAAAGGATAGATAATAAAGCTGGGGTATGGGTGCGTAGTGACTTTTTTTTAGCAATTTTTCTCTTCTCCTCACTACTAAGTATTTCTGCTTTTCTCAGTACTGTGCTGTTGGAAGGGTCCTTTCTTCCAGTTGCGGACATTATGGCCAGCCTCCCTAGATGCTTCTGTATCTCAGAGGATGCGTCTTCCACTAGCTGGTCATAAGTTTCCCTTTATGTTTTTGCCAACGTTTAGGGGGATTGGGATAAGGCAAATTCTGAATACAGATGTGAACATAGCAAAGAAGACATAACCCTTCTGAGCTCCCTGGGACACGTGCAGTGAAGGGGTTCTCTTAGCACAGAACAGTGAAAGAAAATATTAGTTGCCTGTCAAATTATAATAAAGCACTTTCTTTGCAGCAAGCATTTGTGGATTTTAGAATAAAGCACGTAGGAAATTTCTAGAGCACCTACATTGCAAAAATAAGAAGCAAGGGAGTTTCTGAGAATGGAGGATCAAATATTCCGTTGGCATAGTCCTTGTGATTTTTTCAGAGCAATACCACTTACTTTACAGCTACAAAGTGTCGTACAGACAGATTACGTGTAGACTTCTTCAGGGAACAAAAAATAAGTAAAATGTTAGCAAACCTCAGATGAACTTCGAGTTGGGGAAGAACTGCTCAGCCGAGGGAGTGTATAAGGTTTCAGAGAAGAGCTGAAGTTCTACCCAGCTTTTTTTGTTTGTTTGTTTCTTAACATTAGCATGTGTTCCCTTGCTTTGGGAATGAAGGCAGCATCTTCATGTGGTGGGCTGAAATGTTCAAAGAGCCCAGACATCTTTCTTTTAAGTTTAAACCAGAATACTTCTGTTATCTGGCTGTAAGATGCATTCACAAACCTAAATCCTGGTGGCAGCTGCCAGGAAGTTGATCTTCCCAGTGAGTGAATATAAGCAGAAGGAATGAAGACTGGGAACACTGAAGGAAAGTGTAGACAGATGGAATTCCAACCTAAGCTTGACAGAGGCAGCAAGTTGTCCCTGTTGCTGAATGGTTTGAGTGACTTTCAGACAAATAGTTTTTAAATTGCTTGTCTGTTCCAGGAGCACCTTTTCTTTGGAGCAATCTATCCGAAATCCTCACTGCCTCTCCCTCTGAGGACTTCCTTCCTATTTTGTACTCAGTGCAGGGTCCAATGACCATCTTTGCCCCCAAATTATCCCACTGTTCCCTACAGACTTCTGGAATTTGCAAAAAGGGTGGTTTAAGAAGAGCATCTATGCATATGGATGTTCCAAATGGATACAGGAGAAAAGCAGCTTTTGACAGCTCCCTTTACAAGTCAACTGGACTTGGTTCTGCTATTGCCAAGGAGAGCTGTGATGGGATGGCCGTCTTTACTACCAAATCCCTCTTAAGGTTAGCACACCACTGGAGCAAATTTGCTTGTATAGGAACATAAACTAATATCAGAAAGATTAATT
This sequence comes from Vanellus vanellus, assembly GCF_965231255.1. Lineage (NCBI taxonomy): Eukaryota > Metazoa > Chordata > Aves > Charadriiformes > Charadriidae > Vanellus > Vanellus vanellus. The sequence goes on from NC_138907.1 coordinate 16,667,048, forward strand.
GAAGTGTTTTAGTAATATCTGTAGCACTGGTGAAATCTAGAACATGGTGAAACGTGTGGCTATTTGCAAGCAGTTTGCTGCAAACAACTGTGGTAAAGTTTCTCTCTTTGTGCTTTAGTTCATCTGTCATTCTCACTCTGTCCATGTACCAATGCACTGGAAACTTTCTCTTTCCAGTTGCACTGGAAACTGTCCTCCTTCACCTTCCTGAACAGCTTCAACTCATTCCAGTCCTGTCACAGCTCATTTTTTTCACCCCCACACTGCGGATTTCTAGAGCAATCTCTTTATGAGGTAGCTGCTGAGCACTTTTGTCAGACTTTTACCCAGATTCTCTGAAAATCTCAGCCTCCTGGACTAGTTCCATATTTTGAATGCTCATGTCTGGCCATAGCCCAAACAGAGCACATTTGTCAGCTCAGCCAGGACATTAATATTCACATTGTGTCCTATCCCTTACAGCTATCATTTAAGCCTTGAGAATACCGGAAAGATGCCTGGGAGGATGTGAAAAGATATTATTTCTTCCTTTAAATAGAAAGAGAAAATATATGATATTGGAGCTACCAGCACACTCAATGATTAATTTTTAAAAGCAGAACTCCCTAGGTTATATTAAGAGCCACAACAGCAAATATTGCATGTGCAGTTGAGAATATTTAATAGTAATTTTAAATTACGTAACTACTAAATTATTTGAAATAGACATTTGTGCTGTTCTAAGCATACGCAGATGCACATAGATTCATGAATAATTGTCTTTCTTTTCTGAATGACCTGTCCCTTTCGTCTGATGCCTGTCTCTGAATTGATTAAGTTTGATGAATGGATGAACAAAACTTAATCTTCAGGTTTTGTCTGAGTAAGTTAGATTTTATTTTTTTTTAAAGTGGGGAAGTCAACATAGTTTCTGCTGGGCCTATCTTGGATGTTCTTCAGAATTGTAATACATCTACAAGTAAATTCATACCTGAATTATTTCAAGAAGTTCCCAGTGTTACATTCAATTCCTTTTCTTGATCCCTTTTTCTGGCTTGTCTAAAATGAGGCGTTTCTTATATGAAAATGCTGTAAAATCAGTTGTATGATGCACTATATATTTATGGGAAAAGGAAACACATGTGACCCTTAGAAAATCACAAAGTTTAAAATGCAGCATTAACCTCTTTCAGCTAATATCTCTCTACCAGTCTCTCTATTTTTTTCAAAAGTAGATTTCTTGCATATGTATAACCTTTTAGATTCTGGGATATTTAGAAATATTTTAACCTTTTCATTTTTTTCTCCTTTAAATAGTACTAGCCTAATAAAATTAGTAAAGTAATTGAAAATGCTTCTATTAACTTCATCAGAAATTGATCAATAGGGATTAACAACATAGTGTATTTACAACATGTCTCAGTGAAATGCTGAGCTATTGCTTAATACATTACAGTATTTATAAATAACACTTTCATCATGTCCATCCACACAATTTGATTATTATTCTGGAAAATGGGGCAAATAGTTCTGAAAGCTAAAAGTAGATTTGCATTCTGCTTTTAGATAACTTTAAAGGGTACAAGGTTGAATTTATTTGTTATATATCGATAGTTTACATTGGAAATAAATATGGTACTAGGGAGTGATCCAAGAAATAACCAAAACCTCATAGCGATGCACACATAAGCACGAGAATCCATCCATGGTTTAGCTTGCATGGCCGAAAAGGCCAGAAGAGCCACTTCCCCTTCTCAAGTCTCCCGCAGGTTTCTAACATGCTTCATCCCTGCTTACTCCTGAAACTCGCCTTTTCTGCAGTGGCAGGGAGCCGTGCTCCACTGGACAATGAAACCTAGGGTCTACACAATGCAGATGCTTTTGAGACAGCGTTCTGCAGCCAAAGGCTCTTGACACTATGCATTTGTCCGAAATATTACACAAATCGATGCAATATGTTGCAGTCTTTCAGAAGAAACACGGCTGTTGCTAGAGAAGTAACTACCTTGTTTAGATGGCAATGTTTTTTGCCAAAGGTAACCGCGGATATCTAATAAAGGTTTCTGATAGAAATGAAAAGGTTCTGTTAAGATTACTGGAAGCTAGACTGGATCACGAATCATTACAGTACTTGGTAATTGTAGCCTTTCTTTCATTTGACGGGATAATAAAAATCAGCGATCGGTTAGAGTATAACAAGAAAGAATAAAATTCATTTTATGCAAAAACAGATTGTGCTACAATGCAACAGTCTTATAGGGGTTTCTTATTTATAGATTTCTCTCTAAAAGGTGATAGTCATCACCTTAATATCTTGCCACTTTGCATGAATATGTAGATTTATCCTCAAAAGACCTCTAAAATATGGAACAAGTTAATTCAGTGTTACAAGGTGACAAACTGTGGCTGAGGAAGTCACACAGGAAGAATCAGAAACTCTGACTCTACAGAAGAATCAGAAATTCAGTGAAAAACCAAGCTTCAGCATGTTCCATATTATTGGGAACTGGGAAAAAAAACCCTCTATTAAATACTCAATGCCAAACAAATATAAAGAAGGTTTTAGCCACAAAAGATCTCTTACGGTGTGTTTCTTACAGTAATCTTTCACAACAGAAAGTTTCCAAGTTGCTATATTTTCCCCCACACTGAAGGAAAAACAAAAACACACGCACAAAAAAACAAGCTTCCTTCAGAAATCAAAGCAGCAAGAACAGCCGTAGTAGTTTTCAATCCTCAGCCTGGAAGTAATACGTTTCCCCCTTCTCTCCTAGTTTTATTAGAGTAATTCCATTTTCTTGTCCAACTGGGTATACACTTTTGAAAAAGCAGGCTGTGTTTGCTTTAGGCTCTATGCAAGGACAGTAACATCCCACAAGAAGCTTTATCATACGGTCAAAGCTGGCAATCTACCACAATAATCTTGAGATGAAAATGAAATATCATTCTTGTGAAGTCTCCTGGGACTTCCACTTTTCTTTGAGTATAATAACTCTCTGAATGAGATGGATGCCCCGAGGTATGAGCATATCTCCACTGAGTTCAAAGGACCTGTGTCAGTTTACACAAAATACAAATTCAGCCCCCTTGATTTTTTGTATTATTGAAAAATGTAATGAATCTTCTAATGAATACCCTTCTTACTAATTGCTTATCTACATGGGGTTTTCCTTGTCACAAATGTATCTGTAACTAAAAAGTTTGTTCTGTTTGTGATTACAAAGCACAAAACTTTTTAAGTCAGGAAGATTTGGAAGTTCTTCAGTAACCAGTCTCCACACCTGAAAAACTAAATCTGCAGATATTCCATTTCATATTTTATCAGTGCAATCATTTACAAATGTACTCGAAGAAGCCCAGTGTCTCCATGCATTGAGTTTTAATATCAATCAGAATACTACACTGCTCTTAGACGCAGGTAAAGCAGCCTGAAGGGCTAGCAGGTAGAATCCAGGCTGGCAAAAAAATTAGGGGAAATCATTAATCAGTGGTGAACCCTCAAAACATGGGTGTATGGTATTGTTCAAAGCATTTCTCACTCTAGAGACAGATTGCTTTCAGAATAAGGTCTCCGTTTCTTTTAAAGAATTTCTATTTGTGGCCTTAGAGGAACCTGCAAGGTCACCAGATGTGAGGGAAATCAAAACATTTACCAAATCCTTAAGAACCACTATCCCCTCACTTCTCTCCACAATTAAACATTTTGCATATTGTAAACACAAAGATACAGCACTCGGTTCAGTTTGGGTGTCAGGCCTGATTTCAGTGAAGCTAAATTAAGCTATAGAAAGTTATATAGATGGTTTACTTGAATTTCAGAAACAAATAAACAAAAATTGCTCTGATTCTATTATGAAAACATCTCTCTTGCTTCTGAAACGGGCCCATTTTTATACAAATAATACAACAAATAACAAACGCGGATGATGTAGCAAGGATAAATCTTCCTGCCAAATAGTGGAATAGTAGTAATCAGTAGATGTTTTCGCCTGGTAACTACATAATGTCCTGGTTATTCAACTTGTTTGTGCTTTGCTGTAAAAGTGGGATACTGAAGCCTTTCACCTATGGATTAGCAAGGACATACATGCACAACAAGGAAGGCAACTGCGGTTGTGCTGCATTTCCAGTGAATTTCTAGAACATTTGTGAACAATTCTGTGAGAGGCAACCTAGGAGCCTTTGGAAACTAAAAATTAGAGACCAGTTTAACAATCCATTTAGCAGTAGAGTGAGCAGTGTAATTGCATGTGAATTCGTCAATTCAAATGCAAATTAACATATAGCCAGCATATTTTAGAGATGCAAATGCGAGGGATTTGCTTATTCCATTCTGTTTATATCACAGTATAATATAACGCAAGTTTATCAAAATAAAGGATGTCCCTGGCTAAGAAACTAAATATTGATGGATCCAAAATTCCTGAAAATGCATGTATATAATGAAAATAAGATCCAAGCACATAAAAAACAAACAAACAAACAAACAAAAACCCCTAAAATCTACCAATATTTTGCCTCAGAAATATGATAAAATAAGCTTGGAATCATTGGCTTCCCATCTGCTAGGCAGAAGCACAGGGCGGATCTGGAAGTTGTATGAGCCACTGACTGAACCTGACATAGTCTCAAAGTTTCACAGGTGTCTCCCATAAAATAAAACTAAGATAATTACTGACTAGTTTTAGCAGCAATCTTCCACTAGCAATGAAACTAAAGAAATAAATGCCTGCAGCTACCTCAGTTTTCTTAGAGTTCGTGGATGCAGTGAATGAAGTCTGTTCTGATATCAGAATATATAATTTACTTTATATGATTTTAGAAGTACAGCGTCCTTTGTAGATAAGATATTATTGCTTTTCAAGGAAAACACATGTACTTTAATTCAAACACAACATTGACATTGATTTCTATTACACATTCAGAAAAAGCATTGTTTCTCCCAGACATGTACATTATCTTGAAATTCTTCATTACTTCATGTTAATGTGTTACGGTGCTCCAGAAAAAAATGATCTAGATTTCCAACTGTGTTTATTATTCTTTTGATAGCTATTTTTAATGGTCCCATCTACTTAAAAAACACAAAAAACTCCTACAAAAGGAAGACTTTCCACACCAATATGTAATTAAACCATGAACCTCCCTGTCATAAGAAAGTTCAAATTGTACATACTATCCAAAATCAATACGTACAACATGTCTTTCCTGCAGATTGATGTCTGATTCGTATCAAGCAGCTTGTCTGCATATGAAAAGACTGACCTTTAAGACATGGAAGAGAGAATCAGATATTAACAAAACGGTTTTTTACCCAGTGTGATGATTCTTACAATGGAAGTTGCTTATAGGAAATGTAATGTGTGAAAGGTAAGATTTCTAAGAAAGAAGTTTGCAGAGGGATCTGGACAGACTGGACCGATGGGCCGAGGCCAATGGTATGAGGTTCAACAAGGCCAAGTGCCGGGTCCTGCGCTTGGGTCACAACTACCCCATGCAGCGCTACAGGATTGGGGCGGAGTGGCTCGAAAGCTGCCCGGCAGAAAAGGACCTGGGGGTGTTGGTGGATGGCCGGCTGAATATGAGCCAACAGTGTGCCCAGGTGGCCAAGAAGGCCAACAGCGCCCTGGCCTGTATCAGGGATGGTGTGGTGAGGCGGACTAGGGAAGTGATCATCCCCCTGTACTCGGCACTGGTGAGGCCCCACCCACCTCAAGTACTGTGTTCAGTTTTGGGCTTCTCACTACAAGAAGGACATTGAGGTGTTGGAGCATGTCCAGAGAAGGGCTACAAAGCGGGTGAGGGATCTGGAGGACAAACCTTATGAGGAACGACTGAGGGATCTGGGGTTGTTTAGCCTGGAGAAGAGGAGGCTGAGGGGAGACCTTATCACCCTCTACAACTACCTGAAAGGAGGTTGTAGAGAGGTGGGGACTGACCTCTTCTCCCTGGTGACAAGCAATAGGATGAGAGGAAATGGGTTTAAGTTATGTCAGGGGAGGTTTGGATTAGATGTTAGGAAACGCTTTTTCACTGAAAGGGTTATTAAACATTAGAATAGGCTGCCCAGAGAGGTGGTGGATTCACCACCCCTGGAGGTGTTTAAAAAAAGGGTAGATGTGGTACTTAGAGACATAGTTTAGAAGTGATTTTTGTCAGGGTAGGTTAATGGTTGGACTTGATGATCTTAAAGGTCCCTTCCAACCTCAGCAATTCTATGATTCTATGATTCTAAGTTCCCAGGAAAATAATTACATTTTTCACTATTTTTATATTCTTTGGTAAGAGAGAAATACTTTTCTGTCTTTTCTTCATACATCAAGAACCTTGGGTAAGCGTAGTTTCCACCCTGAAATAAAAGAAAAAGCTGAACAGGAGTGATTCTTTCACAGTTTTAGATGGTTATCAGCTTCCAAGGACATTTACTAAGCAACTATTATTTTTATGGGGCCAACATTATCATAAAGATATTAGAGAGACGCAACCTGTTGAGGTGGTTAGGTGGTCAGACTCTGTCAGTAAGAGTGGATAATCAAGAATTATCCAGTACATGAGAACATAAAAACTGTATGACAAGTGTCTCCAATAAATAATAATGAACATTTTTTTCTCATTTTAAAATTGCTTTGCTCTGATAAAGATGTAAAGATATTGAGATATACATCAACTGGTGCAATAAAGTATGTTGTACTGAAATAACAAACAATATAGGTTATTTTGCATGGTTGGTATTAAAACAAAGTTTTTGGGATTTGGGTTTGTTTTACTTTTGGACAGAATACTTAAGAGAAAACTTGAATAAGCTGTCTATTAAACCTTTTAGAACAAGGCATAAAGGACGGCAAAGCTGATTACCTTTGAGAAATGTGACTGAATACAAAGGAGCATAATTCAAAATGAAAATATTTCATTTATTTTACTTACTCTGTAAAGCATCCATTTAAAAATTGTCACAAATGGATGTCATCTTGGACGATACAGTAAAGAAGACAACTTTTGAATATCTTTTTTTTCATGTTCTAACATTCAGTTTGAGTAACAACATTAGTGTCATGCTTTGTCTGCTTTCCCTTTAAAAACAAAACAAAACAAAATAAAAACCAATTTCCACTCCCTGCAAGTATTTCTGGCATTTCACCAGATGCAGACTTTGCAGGCTCCTCTTGTACCCATGCACATCATGACCCTTTTCCTAATCAGCTAATTATGACCAAGCACATCTCAATTCTCATTCCATCATTTGACTCTTGAAACCTACCCTCCCACATGTACATAGCTAGAAATTGGTCAGTGCATGGCTGTGTCCATAATACTTCCAAATGCACATGTACTCCTAAGCCCCTTTGGACTGAGTTTAATGAAATTCAATTTCTTCGGGAACACAAAGTCTCCTCACTTGCCTTGCTTCCGTTTCTGTACCTATGCTGCTTGAGTACGCAGCTTTTATTTTAGTGCTAGTAAAAATCGGCCTGAAGTATGTTAAGTTTCAGAGAGATTAAAAGGAATAATGTTACAGCAAGTACAGAGTACTACAAATTAAAAATGTCTTGGTAATCAGCAATGTAAACTACAGCAAAATCCAAATTTCTTCCCGACCTGGGAAAAAGCAACTGAAACGTAGTAACAAACAATAATTTTGAGGCTTAGCATTAGTTTTGATTCAGAACAGGGTCTAAGCTACCCTCTGTTTCAGACTCATCTCTTCCCTGGTTTTACCTGAACTTCAGTTAGGTGGTGAAGAGCCTGGGAGCAGGCTGTTGCTTCAGACAGAAAGAGGTAATTCTCTTCCATTCCAGCAACACTATCCAGCAGCTTTGAGCTTTAGTGATGAATTTCTATGCCTGTTTGTTTCTGAGGTTTTTTCCTAGTTGCAGGAAGAAGTGAGAATAGCCCAAAAAAAACCCTGCTTAGGTGCTTTGCAGCAGTTTATGAATCTCTCCTCTCAGGGCCCTTTCTTACAAAAGCTTCGCGGTTCTGCGTTTCATACCTTGGCCGTGGGGAGTGGATGAGCTGGACAAAAGTAATTTCACCACCTATTTCGTAATACAAACAGCCATGAGCTTATAGCCTCTCATAGTAAAATCCTTATTTATATAGAGACCAGAAGGTGAGCCCCGGTTCTTGTTATTCAATGGTTTTGGTGCATAAGGAGCCAATGTATTTGCTGTACAACAAATACGTTACTCTTGCAAACATATTTTTAATGAAAGAATGCTGCTTAATATGTCAAAAAGAATCAGAATAGCTCTGTGATCAACCTTATTTTTATTACTTTAGTGAGAAACAAAAGAGCATATGTGCTGTCATTGAGCTTATTATACTCACAAGTCACATATTCAGGCACAGACACAGAGATGGCAAATTATTTCACCTCAGATGAGCAGCTATATCCTCCCAGCAGATAAAGAGCCAAATTTTGGACAACAGCCCAAACTCCTGTTGAATAAATGAAACAAAATCTGCTCACTCAAAGTTTAAAAGAAAGGATCCTGTCTTGTATGAAATAGTGAAACTAACCGAGGACGATGTTTGAGCTGGGACAACCTTCTCAGGATTAACATCTACTAAGGCTTTCATTATTTTAGTGAAAAAGAATAAAGGCAAGTAGTCACTGTAAAAGAACACTGTACAAAATCTTTTTCAATGAGATGTGTTCCTGTTGTTTCTGTTCTGTAAAGTGTTTTTAATCTTCAAAGCTGACTATTTGGCATATTTCATGATAACAATTTATTTAAAATCACCACACAAGTATATACAATGCACTGTTATTTGCAGAACTGTCTGTTTTTGCAAATTGTTACTATTGCATTCAGGATTGATTTATAGACATAGGAAGACTGCCAAAACAGACTTTGTACTACTTTGCTGATTTCAGAGTTACTCTAAGTTTAAACTGCTGCATTCAAGAGCAGTATCAGATTATGCGGATAGAAAATTAGACTTCTTTTAGAGAAGAAAAAGCTTGCAAACACTAAATGTATTTGTATTTGTAAAGATATTTGTGCAGGAATGACATTTTACACCAAACAAAAGCTACTCAGCAAGAAAAGTAAAGTATGACACAAATAACAAAAGCCAACAAATAATTTTTAATGCGAAACACTATATCGTTTCCTTCACCATACGTGAGTTGAACAAAGTTTTTACACATTACTAATAGAGCAATTGATGTAAGTATGTGGGAAGAGCTCCATTTCAGGACAGGTGTGACATGTATTTCCAGCTAAGAAACAAAGCCTCAGAAAGATATTTCTTGCTTCTATTATTTGTCACCAGACTTCGCACTATGAAAATTCCTATTCATACTTCAAAAAGGAAAATATTCCGAAAGCAGGCAGTGCAATTTGACTTATTTTTTCAAGATTAAAATTCAATTTTGTTATGTATCCTCCTCTTAAGAGTAGATCAGCAAGGCAGCTTTTGTTCAAACGCTTTCAAACCTCTGCCATTTTATCGCACTGGTAAGACTGTGCGAGGGTATAAGAAAGCGGCTGTGTACTTCCCTATGTGAAGAGTTTGGGAGTAGTCAGGAAATAATTCAGTTAGAACATTTCCCACCCGAATAGCGGAGGAACAGGGAGTACAGGCTGAGCTCAGGCTAGGTAAATGGTACAACTAACAGGATCTGGTAATAGGATCTGGTACGAAATCTACTGGAGCCCTGCTGATTTCACTGGGTTTTGAACTGACTGCAGTAAAGGTAATTCTAACTCTTCAGTGAAGGAACTAGTTTGCACCTTGTGTCTCATGAAGCTGTTTGATGTTGCTTGTGAGCTCTCAGAAATTACGCAAGTTAAATCTGTAGTTCTCTACTGGCAAATTACACAGTTATCCTAACTGTGTACCTCCTATATGATGCAATAGCGGTAACACCCCCCTTATCTGCTGCGTGGTGGTTTGCTTAATATGCAGTTAGGCAGAGCCGGCTTTTGAAGCCCACAACGTCAACATCTGCACGCTCCTCTCTCACAAGAAAGTGGATGAATAAGCGTAAAATAGAATTTCACTTCTTACTAAAATCCCAAATGACTGTTATCACTGTTTTGTTTTGAAAGCGGACTCATAGGCGGGGGGAAAAAAGGTTGAAATACCTTCTTCTACAGAGCTGAGAGTTTATCAGTGAACTTGCTTAAAGATAGCTGCTTGGTCACTGTCACACGGAGCCATCAGGGCTGGTGGTGGCAAACACGATTTCAGGAGCTTTCCGTCCCGCACTGGTGGTGGGCCTTAAATTCAACATGGGTCCAGTCCCGAGCTTCAAGACACTGGAAATGAGAGCAGACTGGTCTTCAGAAAAGAAAGTGCTTTTGCTTTCCAGGTAAAATTGTTTGGGATCTGGAGTGACAGCAGTTTTCCAGACAAAAATGAGTGACTTGACAGAACGCAAATGAAGCAGTTGAGATCTCTCACAGAAGTGTACGTATGAATGCATTTGCCTCTTGATGCACTGCTTCTATGGCCAGTTGTTTTCCACATTGAATGTCTGGCAAACTATTTTCGTAACATCAGGTAACATGAAAAAAATTGGCACTTAGTTGAACAGAGTTCCAGAATGAGAAGAAAGATAAATAAGCAGGGAAAATACTTTCTTTCAATAGATGTTTTAGAATTACCAGTATGAATATAAAAAATTTTTATATCTAAAATCTAAAAAGATTTTTAGCTTTTCTCTGATTTTTATACATAGTTATAAGAAAAAAAAAAAAATGCTACAAAGGTGCTACAGAGTTTCTCACTGTAGTCAATTGTCAGCAGAAAGAAAATAACTGTATAAAGGACTGAACTGGCATTCCAGAATATTTTCTCATGCCTCTCCCACAGTAGAGATGAAAAGCGGGCAGAATGCCTTTGGCTGTGATAAAACCGAACAACCCTGGCACTAGTATGAGTGATCCTTAGGGCTACCCCAATATTTTCTGAGTCCATATGCAGAACTCAGTCCTTGAATTCATGCTTGGACAGAGGGGCTTAGAAAAAATATTTTGGTCTTCCTTTTCTGCTCTATTGTTGACCCAAATGAGGCTATTGAAAAAAGCAGAGTACTAAGGAAACAGTTCTCCCTCATTTCATCTACAGAATACAAAGGGAGGAATACATTTCGAGCATCTTGAAAGTAAAGAGGTTTGAAAAGAGAGGGAAGTTTGTAACAATCTACATAACTGCAGTCATAAACTGTGGTGTCTAGAAATAATGCTACCCATGGTTTTGACTTCAATATGCTTTTACAACGGCAGACATGATTCTTCGTCCATTTAGAGCCATATATTCATTTAAAAAATTAAAATAAAACATATAAAAAGCTTGCAACACTTAATTTCATTTTTTTCTCAGAACACACTAATGACCGCTCAGCAGCATCAAATAGAAAAAAATAACACAGTCAGTTATGAAGAGGCATTAACATCCCGGTACATTTGCTAAGCTAGCTATTACAACAGAAGAGCAGATGAGCTTTTTCTTCTCCAGCTACAACTTGCCCCAAATCCTTGTCTAATCCATGACTGCAGCCTAAGAAGGTCCCTGAGCTTAGCTGTTTTGGACCACTTATACTTGAATGCTGGAACAGCCTAAAGACACTTGCAACATATACAGCCACTACAGTTCTTTTTATTGTCACTTAGTCCAAATGAAATAACCGGCATAAATCCCTTCTCATTTTATATGCCACTATATTACAAAGAATCAAAATGGACCCTCAACATCTTTATAAAACCTGTAGATTAACATCAACTGTAGTGGTTTTTAAATCATCTTTATGAATAAGGAAGTTATCTAATATGTGTGGGGTTAAAGGGTGTTCATATTCAATAAGGAAAAGAACAGTCAAGTATTTGAAGGTCCTAACTAATGAGAAAATCCACTTTAAAAGTTGGGGCTTTCAAAGCTCATGAGTTTATGGGATCTTACAGTGGTCTGCTGTTAATTTAACATGTTACCTAGATACTCAGGTATTGAATTAAGCAGATTTGAGGATTTTTTATTTTTTTTTTTTAACTATCACTATTCTTCTAAGGGTATTTCCATTGCTGTATTAGATCTGCTCCACATGAACAGTGATTTTAAGAACAGAGCTAGATTTATCTCGTTGCTCAAGGCATTGGCTCAATTATCCCCATTCTGCTGGGTCTGTAATAAAGTTCTCAATTAAAAACATTTTTAGAATACTTCATTGGGCTTAAGATTCATTTTTTTTAAATTCTTCAAAAAACTAAGAAACAAAGGAAGGGTGGCCTTTTAATGACAAAATATTTAATTTTTAGGTGTGTCACAAAATCCAATATTTTTTGATGTTGTGCAAAAGCAGTAGAACTCAAAATTTTCAGCTTCAATGGAGTTTACAACGTGTTGAATGTCTGATCACAAGTATTTCTGTGGGAATTGCTGGGTGCTGATAAAGTGTGAAAACCTGATCTCCACCAGCAGGTACTGGGCACCGTGAAGCCTCAAATGTCAAGGAAGTACAAGGTTTTTCTGTCCCTCAACACCTGTTTACATTAAAAACCTCTGCAGAAATATTATTTTCCATAAACCCTACCTTAATAGGAGTCCAATCTCAACAGAAGGATATAACTACTATTAAAAATAAAATGGAAGGTAATACCAATTTATAAGTTGTGTTCTTGTTCTCATGTTTATTATTTCAACTTTTTGTCATGTTAAAGATTTATCTTGTCTAAGAACTTGTAAATATGCCCTTGAGAGCGTCATGTAAGGCAAGTTTCGCATGAACATAGGGAGAAAGGCCCAGAGGATATGTGCAATAACATTTCAGCAAAACTGAGCTTGTGAAGACTGAACTATCACGACCCAAAGTGTGTCCTTCAAGTAATTTTAGGTGTCTTAAAGCATGCTTTTATTTTACTCAGGGTTATACGCCCAAATAATAATGTAGTTATATTTATATAATGTAGTTATAGTACTTTGTCTAGTGTATCATTGGATCCCTTTAGTATATTTTCCACAGTTCAAGCATTTCACCCTCAGACTGTTTCCTCTTGGAATCCGTTTAAATTTCCCCTTTCCTTTCAACCAGTTACTCCCAATTACTCCACAAGTAAAAGGGACTATGTAAGCTCCCCAGCAGTTAATAATTTCTTCTTGAATCCCAGAGCCCACTCGCTGGGAAAAGGGCACAGTCTTTTGGAATTTGAGATTTGCGTGGCTGATCACAACTTTGGTCCATGAGGTTTTACAGCTCCAGTATGATAATGATCGTGATGCTGCAGAAGACAGGAAAGGAAGAAAATGGCACGTATTTGTCCTTTCTTTTGGTTTTTGATTACTCCCTTGGACATAGATATTTGTGAGAGATCGAAATTCTTGGAAAAATAGCCTGTCATTCCATTCTTTTTAATGATTTTTCTCTCAGAAACATAGATAAAATGAGTTTTATAAAGAGTATATCCAGACTGTATGTCAATGATTTTTTCTCCATGCCAAAATCCCAGGAACTGACTGTCATACTCGGAGGTATGACCATATGTCACATTGTAATGCCGACGTCAAGGGAAAGAATAAGTATAGGCAAAGTTATAAAACCGTTTGCCTTAGTCTTTCCCCACTGGTTTGCCCTAGGTAGTCTCCTATGCATCTCTAGGGAACAATGGGTGCAAACAACAAAATAGATTTGGATCCAATCTCCAACTATCTGCAAAAGACATAGCACCTCAGACAGTACGGATGTCCCTTCAGAGTCCTGGTGATACATTGACAGAGAGATCTTTCTAGTCTTATTCTCTGCATCTTTCTAGTATATTCTTCATGATTAAAACCAGGAAGAAATTATGATAATTCACTTTCACAACATGTAATAATCTTTGCCAAGATATTTGTGGCATGTGAGGATTTTCCAATTTCTCCTGGGTTTAGAGGGAGAGGGAAAGGGAAAAAGCTTCTCATCTTATATTGGTGAGTGGCCCACTTTTTTTTGAGGCAAACAACTGAGCCTCAAGTGGTCATCCTTAATACCTGCTGTCTAGGCAGCAATTCTAGGTTACTCACATAGTCATTTTTGGAAGCTAGCAACCTGACATTAAAACTCCAATACCAATATCCTGGGAGCAATCAAATTTCTCTCTCTGGTACAACTCACTAGCTCCACTGTCTATACATGCTCATTAGCTATAAAGAGATCACTCTTTGATTAAAAAAAAAAAGAAAGATCAATCTATTCTTGGTCATACAGAGATAATCAACTGAGTTTGTAGAGAGACTGAATCAATAGCTATACGAACATATACTTCCCCAGCTGATTCAGGATGCAGCTGATGCTTGTATTTAAAATTTGGAATTTTTCAATATTTAGCATCTTATGAAAATCTATAAGAATTGAGGAAAAAATAAAGTATTAAGAATGTTACACAATTTACTAGAATTGGTACCTTTCTCCTTGTGACTAATAGGTAGCTTGTACAAAAGCTATAACCATTTTTTATTATATCATTAAAGTTCCAAGCAAAAGAAGTTCAGAGAATACTATTACAATAGCATTTCATTAGAACATTAGAAAGAGGTTTGGGAAGACCTGGGTTTTATCTCAATTTATGTCCCATCAACTGTTGAATTTACGCATCCGCTGTTGGAATGTGGTCCAGAAAAATCCCAATGAATTTGCAATGCTGGTGGTTTCCTGTGACACATGGTGAGTTCTTTAATCCTAACTCTAAATTAAACTTGTTTGCATTGTGTGATTAATCAATTTACACCCTTATCCGTAAGACAAATACTTCAGGCAAACTTCCACTAACGCTTCTCTTTTCTTTAATAACTCATTGAGAATCGTTGTTTTCACAACATCTTTTCATTATTAATCAGGCTTTATCTCCATTCATATCTGACAAGAGGACAGAAGGATAAGAGGTAAGACAGTACCACAAGCACTGACATATCCTCCAAGAATAGGACAGATTAATTCTTTTACCCTTTTTTATATAGCTACTGTAAATACACTATTTTTCTCTTCATTTGCTGCAGTATAATGGGAGATCACTGAGCTTCCCAAAATAGTCTTAAGTCTTCTTATTAAAAGTTGGTATGAGTTCAAAGTTCAGAAGCACATGTGTTGAGGCTACTGTCTGCCTATACACTAATATTGTTGCTCATATTCAATTTCAGCTGCTGCTATAAAAGCCTATCTGTTACAGACTGCCAGGACTCCTCCAGTACATTTAAATACCAATTAGGAAATTCTCACGTCTTTTGTAATTTTTGTTTGCAGAACTTTAGTGTCATCGGCAAACGTTAGTAAATACACTGTCCACTTCCTTCTCTAACCGCCAGGGTTGCTGCTTGACAATTTAGTAATTTTCTATGGCATCTGGCTTTATATCTGCATGAAGATAAAGCAGAAAAGCTATGTTAAGACTACTTGCCCCCCCCCCCCCCCCCCCCCCCCCCCGGGTTGCTTTTGGTTTTGTTTTTTTCCCCCCCAGTTCAGACCGTGCTACTGACCAAGGAAGATCCAAAAGAGGAGGGTAAAATGGGATTAGGAGAAGTATGCTAAAACATGGAAGTCGGCAATATAAAGGAGCGCATGTTATCCTGGAGACAGAATATTGAAGGTGAGTGACTATTTCAAGTACTTTTACTAATCCATTTTTAAAAGTACATAAGAATGGCAAAATATAAGTGTCACAGGCAGACATCTACACATCCTAGATAGGTAAGTGAAAGGGAAACAGCATTAACTTTTATTACACGTATTACAAGTTTTATTATGTATAATAAATAATAACGTTAGTAAAATCGCTGTATACTTGCAAAATAATGCTGTTTGTTCTAGTTACTGGTATTCCTCAGAACGAATTTTAGCGTAATACAATATATACCCAGTAGCAAATACACATATGCTAACTTGTTAGTCAGAATCTATTTATACCTTCAAAAGGCATTCTGAGACATCACCTCTGACAGTAACTGTAAATCATTTTATGCTAATATCGGTTTACACAGTTCTGACCTGTATTTAACTCCGCATAGCTTAACTTTCCAAACATATACACAGTATTTTTTTCAAGTCATTAATAACATACCAGTCAACAACCCCTGGGATCTATGCATAGAGAGGGCCAAACTGAAGAAATACACTGTGTGGTGTTCCTGGTTTTCTTCATGATGAAACGACGTGGATCAAACTAAGTAAAAGTGATATCAATCATAGAAAAATCTCTTCTCTCCATAAGTAATATCAACAAGTAATTGTTTTTGTTTCCTATTGCTTAGCCAGTCTACATAGTGTATGATAAGACATCATTTTTTACAATTTTATTTATTTTCCCTGAGGTCTCTTGGGTCACATTATTATCTGGAATAAAATGACACAGCTCTGTTGATGCCAATGCAACAGTGCTATCTAAACCCACTCTGAAAGATTAATGAAAATACATTTTTTTAAAATATGTTTTGTCAGATGTCTTTTATTTCTTTTTTACTAACTTTTAAGGAAAACTTAGCAGGCATAGTTATCCTTTCAATAAGTAGTGTAGGCTTGATCTTCTCATGTTGTTGTCATCCCACTATTACGCAACATTTAACTTTAATAAACCTCTTATTCTATTTCATATCCATTTCTGGTGAAGCACAGCATGCTGCAATTCCCAAAGACCTTCTAAACTCCAGAAATATAAAAAAAAAGCCCAAACCAAACAAACCCACCCTACTATTTCAGCTACTTTTAGAAACAGCTGCTGTTAATTTATTTGATTGATTTTTCACGATTTATGACATGTCCAAGTATAAACTGCTTCTGTTTTCTATTGGAACCTCTAATGAATGCTGCCTATGGCCTAATGCATATAAGAAACCTGAGCTAAAGCACACTGGAAGGATCTGATGAAACTTTATAGAAAGCATTGAATAACATAAGGATATGAAATGGGTGAGCGGGAAGCAATATTTTTATACTTCAGACGATTATGTAGCTTACCAGATTTCAAAACTCAGAAGCTTCTCTTACTGTTAAGGTATTTTTAACTTCTTTTTTATGAGAAAGACATTACATGGGTTAAAACAAAGCGTTTGTACCTTAACTTCCTTTTAGTTGGGAGCTGCATATTTTGATTAACAATCCTCATGGAATTTTATTTCTCCACCATTTTCAATGTATGGATTGACCATTTGCAAAGTAAATCTTACATAGAGAATCTCAATCTATGGGCGGTTACCTAAATGAGATATGAAAAACAAACCTTTTAGTAGGTGAATTTAACTGTGCTAAGCAGGAGCTCTGTAACTGGCACCAACCCTGTGACTTCGGCTGTGAAGCCTACTCCACATTCCAATAAATCAGCTACACATCTCTTCTCATTAACTCATCCTGAAAAGTTCCTTCACATGAAGAGCCTAGCGACTGGGATAGCATTCTTGTAACAACTAACTGAATATACCCGAAGGTATTCATTAGCAAGGGATGTTATTTTTTTATTATTTTTAATTTTATTTTTTTAAATTGTCTTTAAAGCGGGGAAAAGACAACAGGTAAGACTTGTAGCGGTGACTTCTATGTTGGTAACTTGCACTTTGTTACCTGAAATAACTTGGGTTTATCTACAAAAACTCATCAGTATTTTGCCTTCTATAATTAGCAGTCATAAATTAGAATTATTTTTTAGAACTTCTGGTTTGATTTTGTTTCGATTCACTGAAGATTGAAGAATAACACAAACAATTCACAACTCTTCATTTATATTCTAAATGTGAAACTAAATATCATTTCTTCTTGCCATCCCATTGAAGCTAAACCTCTTCACATGAAGAGCGAATACAAAACAACAACAAACAATAAAAAGAATCCCTGGTACATCCGTGCAGTATTTTTGGAAGCAAATTTGATTTTAGATTCATT
The DNA here is from genome assembly GCF_965231255.1 of Vanellus vanellus. Classification (NCBI taxonomy): domain Eukaryota; kingdom Metazoa; phylum Chordata; class Aves; order Charadriiformes; family Charadriidae; genus Vanellus; species Vanellus vanellus. Next base: position 16,684,869 of record NC_138907.1, read on the forward strand.
GGCAAGAGAACTGCTCTCTTGGGGTGGTCTCAAGTTCATTCATAATTGGAAGAAGAAAAAAAAGAAAAAGAAAGAGTCAAACAATATGAATATTTTTACCCAGGTTATTTGCCATTGCAACTCAAGTGCACTGACTGTATACATGCTAATGTGCGTATGTGAAAATCTAACAACTGCAACGACATGAGCAAGTTGTAGCAAAATCTATTGTATTGTTGCCTTTATTGTAATGGTATGATAAGGCAAGGAAACCCTGTCATTTCCATGCTATACACCTATAGATTTTTTTTTTTTGACATCTGTATGGCTACTGAATTTCATTGTCAAAATACAAATTTTACAACAAGCAAGAACATCCACCACATTATGGTTGTGTAATGCAGGGATGAGTGGCACGCTACTATATGACTATCACACCTGGCAGCCATACTGCAAACTGGAAGAAGTGTTGGAAGACGTTCAACAACGATGCTTAAAATGTGTCTTACAGATACAGTTGAGTCAGCATATATAAACAAGAGGGAGGCAGTTCATCACACTGAGTAGGTCATGGCTAGGCAGAAAGATGAAATGAAAGAAAACAATAACAGGGTTGCAAAGGCTGTGACATACACAGGAGGTTCTTAACAATCAGGACAAAAATCTGAACGAGCTGATGAAAAAGGTCTGTCACCTCAGCTGAGGTAACACCATACATTCTCTTTCAGACATCTCAATCTCAGATGAACCTAACTTTGTTTTGAAAATGGTAGTTTAAACTAGTGAGTAGGATAAGCCTAATTCATAAGTCTTCTGAAGAAATTTTGGTTTGATTTAGTAAGAAAAATCATCCTGAAGAACCACATCTAACCAAAACCATAACCTCAGGAGCAGCACAGGCGGAGTCTCCTAGAAGAAGTCTGGTTATAAGAAGTTAGAGTGCTTGCCCTTTGAATCTGAGCTTTTCTCAAACGATGCGTTTTTTCAGTTTTGTTTTCTCTTTTTAGTTTTCTTGCAAATATTTGCAGGTTAAGATCTTGTAATAGCTGATAATGTTCAAACCCCTTCTTTTATTTATCTCATCTCTCTGCTGAGAGCTTAAAAAAAAAAATCAGTGCAAATATACTGAAAGAAAAAAAGTGTAAGCTAAAAAAAAAAGAATAAATTTAAGTTAGCCAGTTTCTAGTCTCACAGGTATTTTTCACCATGGCAGTTCATACCCAAAAATTAATTTCCTGGAGCAAAATTTTCAAGCAAACCTTAGTGACTTCAACTTCCGAACACCTGAGCTGCTTTTTAAATTAGAACTTGTAACCTTTATCATTCCAAGATTTCAGAAAATCTTAAAGTCATCCTGAGCCAATACTTAATTTGGATAAATGTATCTTTGAAAAATGTCTTCTGTTTCAGGTGAAGGTGTCTCTACTGTATTCCTGATATTAATGCTAGTATAGTAATCTTAAAGAACATCTACAGGAAAAACTTTTTCTAATCAATTAATTCATGCAGATAAATTTTATGTTTAGAGTTGAATTCAGAGGGAGTGATGGAGCAAGTGCTTAGTGAGACATGTCATATATCAGGTATTAGAATTCTAGTTTTCTTGTACCACAATTTCATCTTTTGTTGAAGAACAGGGTAGAACACTTTTTTCCCCAAGACTTTTTAGGAAATGTTACACAATTTGAAACCTCCAGGCTACTCTGTGTGAAACCCTGCTAAGATGTTAAGCTTTCCCACTTAACTTTGAAAGCTAGAAGAGCTGTCTGCATCGAAACCTTCATTTACCGTTCAAGAACCAGCTACTGAGCAATACTGGTAAAAGACTTATTCTGTTCCTGATTAATGTGGCCTCCTTCAGCTAAATTGCTCGGTTTTAAACTTAGGTTTTTTCAAGGGCCATAGGATGAATCAGACTGGAAGGAACCTCGTCAAGTCATCTGTTCCAACCCTGCTTAAGGCACAGTAATTTGCAGAAGCTGAGCTTGTACCGATATCTCTACATACCCATAATACGCGGCACACATTACCAAGTCCATTTTGCACTTCTAACCTGCTATCCTGAAATAATTTGCTCATTACACAGGTGTGCACAGTTATCTTTGAAAAAGGAATAAAACTTAAAATTCTCCACAGTTTTTCTCATTTAAAAAAAATGGTATTGCTGGTATTAGCATATTATAAATCATTTATTGGAATATATTGGGATTAATGACATTGCTACTTGAATTTTACGAGAGTGTTTTTTCCTGTTGTGATACACTTTCTTCCATGGGTTGAAAAAACAGGATTTAGCTGGGAGTGTACTGTAAAACCCAGAGGGCTTTGCTCTACTCTCAGTATTGTTATATGAACCAAAATCCCGTTATACCTGACAAGGTAAGCCTGTTTCATTGCCAAGCTCTTGGCATATTTTACTGTATTTATAAATACTGTAAATAAACATGGATGGTGACACCAAGTATTCTACATAAACAGAAAATAATCAAGGTGTCTAGCGTATGAGTGACAGCTACTGTTTATTTTGACACAGGATACACTTGATTTCATAATCGTTTTACAGGGGTTGGGGGAACAGGAGAATCCTGAAGCTTTACAAAATTTACCATACTGTATCCCAGTCTTTCCTGTGAAAACCACAGTTTTGCAGCATTCATATTCTTAAGCAAGTGTCAATACATGGGATATTATTTTTTTTCCATTGAGAACAATCTGTGCAGGACACTCATTTGTAATATCTGACAGTGAAAAAGTAGCTCTTGAATGCGTGGCATCGTTTACCTGCAACATATTCCTGTCTCAGAGGCAGACTGATGCTCTGTATGACAGTTTTCCAAATAAATCTCATTCTATTCTGTCTTGTAATCGTTGCATTTCTCTGTGCTGTCTATTAAGACTTGCTAAAAAAAAAAAAAAAATCTATTATTTTCAGCAGAAGCCATGCTGTGTTCTGATTAGAAAGGAAATTGTAGAGGAATTAATGGTTTTGAGGTAATAAACCCAAAAATCTTGCTCATGCTCTATTGCATTAATCAAACCTTACTTTTTAAGATATAATTCAGATAATTAGTCAGTTGTTACTGGCTGCATTCAGCACAACCACTGTTGTATCTTTTATATGAAAAACAAATATGTTTTTAATAAATGATGGCATTTCAAAGCTTGACTAGTGACAGATAGTTCTGTTAACAACTGCAAATAATTGGATAGTGATGAAGGGAAGTGCAATAAAGGCTTTGGGCAAAATGGCCCCTCTTCACAGAGCGAACAGCACTCAACTTATGATTCACTGAAGTGCTGTGCTTAAGTCCCTCAATGCCCGGGATTTATATTCTCCATTTAGCTTCCAATACGCATGAGTTTTATACAACATTTTTAGCTTATCTACCTCAGTAAACTGCGCCCATCTCTGTAGCCAACCAACAGCAAGAACAAAAATATACCGAAGCAGAGGTACTGCAACACGTGTGATGAATAGTCAGGATTTGCTGGAAATCAGAAAGATCATTTTCCAGTAACTTCAGCAAGTTTGGGGTAAGGGCCTTGTTTTTAAACCTTACACTAAAATGCCTTTTTTTTTTTTTTTTTTTTTTTTTTTTACTATTCTCACCTATTTCTAGAAAAGCAGAAGTTCGAACAAAGAGGGAAGCACTTTTAGAAGGACGTCTTGTACAAGTATTTTTGACAGCCATATAAAACTGCAAAAAGTATCCGCAGAGAACTGGGAATAATTCTCACTATACTGGGCACAAGTAGGACCTCAAACAGAAATAGCACAGATTCCTGCAAGAAAAGCCAACCAAACAAGCATGTCTGCATGAGCATGTGTATGTTCATACAAAATCAAGTAGCCAAGAGATTATGGCAGTCAGGGATAGTCAAATCCTCTGCTTTATAAGGAGAGATGACATGAAAAAGGCTTTCCTACAGATTTACTCTGGGTCCAGCATCTAGCCAGGTACGTGCAGAGGGAAGTATTATTTAACCATGCATACTAAATGGAACAGATTAATTAAATAAGAATCCCATCAATTTAGAAATTCATTTGCAGTTGAGATAGAGAATTTGAACCTGAATCCTTCACACTGCAGCAGATACCTGCTGGACAACAGAAATTATATTTGATAATCTGAAGTGTAGCCTCCTCTGTTTCAGTGTGGATTCAAGTTTGACTGAAAACCACCTCCCCAACAACAACAAAAACAAAAAAAAAAAAAAGAGAGGAGAAAAGTCTAAGAGTTTGGGGTTTTGATGAGCTATGTCACATGTAAGTTTCTGAGCATTTTCATGATGCTTCCAGGTATCAACAATCACAAGGAGGGATAGCAGCTTGAGTTCCCACCATGGAATTCATAGAAACCAGCTGCGAAGATTCATTCACACTGCACGTCTTATAGCCTTCCTGAGGATACTTGCTTCCTAAGCTTCATTTCCCATTTACAGGAGCAGCAGGTTTACATCTGCCTTTCTGAACCAGCAGAGAGAATGCAAATGCACATTTTGCTTCAGCAGCCTTCCTTTGGTTTTTTTTGTTTGGTTTTTTTTTTTTTTTTTTTTTTTAATTGGCTGAGGCCTTATGATCCATTTTGTACTATCCAGGAACATAAATTAAGAATTAACATGGCACGCAGAATTACCCGTCTAGAGAATGATTCTTATACCCTATATTCTGTAATACATATGCTGTCAGACCTTTGCACATTGCACAGTACACATTGCACTATTTCAGCTCACCCTTTGCTTTATGAACTTGGTCAAACAAAGCACACTTATGACAAAAATACTGGGTTAAGCGGTTATGGCTCAGCCTCGGCTGCTTCTTGCTCCCCTGCTGCTGCTGCAGATCAGCTGGTATCGCAGCAGATACGCAATCTCTGCCTGCTCCAGTTCTGTCAAATGGTCTGAGTTTAAAAAAAAAAAAAAAAATACCCCACAGATGGGATGAGAGGGAAGCAGATGCATAGTTAAGCTGTCAGATCCAAAGGGTGATAAATTCTGCCTTACAAAGGCAGAGGATACAAAGGAGACAGCAGCGAACCACCCAAGGCAGTGATCTAGTGAGCTGCTCAGCTGCAGTCAGAGTAGCTTCTCTGACCACATCCTTAGGCATTCACTTCTGTGGGTTTGCCAATGGATTTCTCATCCCACGTGAGAAGTCCAAGATTTGCGATATAAGGAACTGCGTAGTTCATAAAGGTATAAAATACTCCTATGCTACATCTGTATCCATGCTATCAGTATATCTGTTTGCCTTTTTAAAAATCATATACTTAAACATATAAACTGGGATTATTTGCAGAATTACAACCATAGGGTGAACTGTGTTTGCAGTACTAAAATTATTAGAGCTGTTACAATTTACAGCTGCTGAGATTTTGTCCCACTGTGAGCATGAACAACTTTTAGCTAATTATTAAACATCACACAGAGAGAAAAGATAAAAGTTTCATTTATAAAACCAAAGAAAAAATATGTCTCATCTACTTTTCTAGACATCAGGAAAGCTTTCCAAACTGAAATGATGACTAAAATTATTTCCTGTGTTCCATGTCTGCTTCCCCTTGTGTATTAATTACTCTTCCATGCTTATCTGATACCAGTCTGCTTTTAAATCACTAATTAAAATATGAAATGTGGAAAGCTATTTTTAAGCACAGAATTCTATTGTTTCATCAAGCTGAATTATTCCTTCCATATTCAAAGAGGTGTTACCACACATTTCACATCTTAGGGTCCAAAATGGAACAGAAACCGACCAGAAAGCACTAGCTCTTCCATCGCTTTTCAGAACAAAGCCTTATGCTCTGTTTGCAGTCTGTCTCAACAGTTAACCAAAAATCACTCTCCTCTGGGAACTATCCTGATCTAATTAGTGATGCTGGAGCATGACCACAAATACAGCCACATTAATCTCATCTGCATTCAAAACACAGGGAAAAGTCTGTTATTGGAAAGAAAGATTCCTTGTATTTCTTGTCCCTGCACAATTCTCCTCTGTCTCTACTCTGCTTAGTTGCTTATTCTGCATGTTCATTTTCTTGTACCAAAAAGACCTCCATCCAAAGTGCATTAATGAAATACTCTTCTTTTACAGGACCTTTTCAAATCACACTGTCAGACGCTTGCCCCAAGTGAAGTGTAGGTGCTTGGTATATAGTAATAAAGATAAGACCTAAGGGTCTTTCATCAGTATTTTTGCAATATCATGTGAACACGTTGGAAGCAAGACTATGAAATACATCAAAAATAAAGTCTGAAAATCATATTAAGCAGTGTCTTAAATCTACTTGAATGTACTTGTTAAAAATAAATACATTAATCACCGATCCCCTGCTGTTTAACAAACTCAATATTCGGAATTGGAAATATACATGGTCCTACACCCATTTGGGCAGAAGATCTGATCCTGCCTCAGTGCCATTCAAATGATCTACATAATATTTTGTATGTATAAGATACATAAACTATAGGCCAAACTGCAACATCATGAAGTGAAAATTGTGCCAGCACTTTATTCAATAATATTCGCATTGAACAAGAAGGTACCTTCGCAATACATCTCCATGCTGTTAGACATCATTAAACTACCTGAGTTATCTCTTTTTGTACAAGACCATGACCTGTTGTGGACTTTTTGCTTTGGTGCTATACTGAAGTATTTTAGCCACAAAATCTCAAAAAGATTTTGTTTCCCTCCCTAAACTTTAATGTCATAAGAATATTTACAATGATAACTAAACACACACAAAACTGGACTTGATTATATCTCCATCACAGAATGAAAATTGAGAATCTTAAAAACAAAGCCTTCTGTATTCAATTTTAATTTTGTGACAAGAGCTTTCCTTTGTATGAAACCTAGTGAACAAGGGGAAATCCAACACTTACATCAGATTCATTCTGTACGGGCACAAGTTAGAACACAGGAAGTTCCGTTCAAATACACGGAAAGACTTCTTTACGGTGAGGGTGCCAGAGCACTGGCACAGGCTGCCCAGGGAGGTTGTGGAGTCCCCTTCTCTGGAGATTTTCAAGACCCGCCTGGATGCAGTCCTGAGTAATGTGCTCCAGGCAATCCTGCTTTAGCAGGGGAGTTGGGCTAGATGATCTCTAGAGGTCCCTTCCAACTCTGAAAATTCCGTGATTCTTTGCATGATCAAAACCAGCCTCTCATAGTAAATCTCACAAAGTGCAAACTCAAGTAGATCCAGAAAGATTTCTTTTCTAGCTGCTTATACCAGCAAATTGGGTATAACGCTACAACTTCCCACTTAGTTTTCAAACTTGCATACACTGATGTTTCAAACTTCTGTCACATAGTACAGCTTTGCACACTCTTGGAGCTAAAACTTTTCCTCAGAGTATTGAGGCTCTGTGTAACAATTCTTTGTACAAAAACCAAGACTACAAAGAAATCAGCCAAAGATACTAAGAACAGTGTTACTGAACATTTGCAAATGTATCCAGTCTATATATATGCCGGTAATTTGCTGTCTTCGGTTTTCAAACCGTAAAGTACAATGAGCAACAGTAGTTGTTTAAAAGGATGCTATTGATTCACATTCACTGTACAAAGGTGGCCATATCTGAGGCATAATTGAAGTAAACTCAGGTACAAACTCATATAGAGCCTTCCTGAAATATTTTCAGCTTGGCTGATACTCTCCCAGCCATTTGCCAATTATACTGGTTTCACCTTAAATGAAGGGGTTGGAGGATGACAGTAATCCTTTTGTTTCCTTTTCAGTTAAAAATAGACCAAAAAAAAAGTGAAAAGGAAGTGTTTTACAAAGATCTCAAATATCTGTATCTGTAGTTATACTCTGCAATTCTACATTCTAATTAGAATTATGTGGTCATTTTTTTAATTGCCTAAAAATATTTGAAAAGAAATGGTTCCTTACATATATTTTGCTGTCTCTAACAAATAAAAATGTCCTTTTTTTTTTTTTTTTTTTTTTGCTTAGTATTATAGCAGTACTAAAAGAACTGAACTACACTCAAACATTCATACTGGGCATGGAATATACTACAATGAGGTATTAAGCTAAGATTTTAAAACATTTAAGTACAATTACAATCTTTAAATAAATGAAATGTAAATTAAAACACACACACATATATTTGCTTGTAACTCATTATATGGTTGTAAAAAAAAAAAAATTTAGGAGTAGTATGGTGATATGTGTAAATGTAGGAGAAGGGAGAGAGAATGTAAGAGTAAAGCTTAATGCTGCTTTCCCTGCAGGTCCCTGGTTATCTCCCACTATCCCTCTCTTCTCCCTTCAGTTAACTGCCTCTTCCTGCCAATTATTTTCCTTGGAATTATTTGACTGTGCTGGTTATACGGGGCTTTGTTTTCTGGAAGCAATACTGCTTAGAAGTGATGGATTATCCTAGATTTGGGTATGCATACAAACATGCATGTTTTATGAATGTGGGTGAAATCCTGGCCTCAAGGATCTGCTGTGGACCAAAAAGAAGTTTAACTGACCAAGTCTTCCTGGACCCCAGTGTACCTCATGAGGGATAAATCTGTGTCAGGATTAGGACTCTAATACATAATACCCAAATTTCTTCCTGTTGCTTTTACTACTAAACATTCCAAACTGTATAAAAATATTTTTGAGAAGCAAAACACTTGCATTTAGCACAGCAATTAACTTTATAATATCAAGTCTAATTTCAAATCCCAGTTTTCAAGTTTTGCTTCTCATCTTATTCATCGTAATTCTTTTAACATTTAACATGTGACGTAGCTGTGAGCTCTGCCCACTCATTACAGTGAATGGTAAAATGTATATCTCTTTAAATGGATTATACAAAGGTCACTTGAGGTAGTTTTGCCAAAAAAGCAAGCTCTTGCTCGTGTGGTTTTGGAAATTATATGAGACTAGTACTTATCTCACAGTCATTGTCCTAACTGAAAATGAAGGAGATCATACCCAAGACTTCACTAATGATCTTTCCAATCTTCTCATGCAGTTGTGTAGCATATGATTACTGTAACTTCTACAAAGTCACTCTCTTCCCTGTTACAGGAATGAATTCCACTAATACTGCTGTTATTCTTGCTTTTCATCTTTCTTCTTTTTCATATCCTCTCTATAAATCTCCCATTTCATTCAGCTTTCTACATTTACTTTAATATTTTACTTCCACATCTCCCCTGTTCTCATAATGTTGGCCGTTCAAGTAATATATAAAAGCTTTATCATATGTGAACAATACATATACAGTCCTAACAGCAACTCTTGAATTACTAAACCCACTTCTTGCGATTCCTGGCTGTTTTTCTGAGATCTTCCATTAATGTAAACACCTGATATGGGCCAGTTAATCCTGTGCAGTACAAGTGCACTAAGGTTTATGATTAGAAATTTGTTAACTTCAAATATTACTTTAAAAGAAAACTGCTCTTTTCTATAAGTCTAAAAGACTCACCACACTATTAGGCAATAACCACAGGTTTGTAACCACATTCTTAAAAAGTGCATATTTGCTCTAAATCTGTTGCTACTTCCTCTATCTTCTGACTTGGTATAGCTAGAAGTTTATCATTCGGGTAACAAATACCTATAAATAAAAGGAGAAGCATGGTCAGGCCTATTTCTATGGTAGAACTTGTACAACATATTTATAGCATGCAGGCAACATAAAAACCTCATTTGAAACTATTTTCAAGCGGACTGTTTGGATTACACCCACCGACTACCTCTCTTTCACAACTGTGCATTTTATTTTGCATTTAAGGCTTTAACCAAATTCCAGTCAAAAACAGTGGATTCTGTCCACTGATTTGAATGTGCTTCAGATCTAGCTCATGCAGAGACACGATTAGGCATTTGAACAAAAATGCTCTCAAGTTCCATGCCGTTTGGGAATACAAGGTCTCACTGAATATAAGAGAACTACATATATTCACAATGTTTTTAGGAGCTTTGCTTCATATACCTGAATTCTAAAACAGCAATTTGTAAATTTTCCCTCTTTTACTCAATAATATTTACAAATACTTCTAAAATTAAATGGAGTGTAAATATATAAAAAAAGTCAATATCTCATTTTTTCTACTCATACAAGAATGTTTTCTGCTTAGGAGTTGCATTTAGGAAAGAAATTCTACAATGGTCTATTCACTGCAACATAATCCATGTCCCAAAGCACATTCCCTTGCAAGAAGGCATTACAATATCACATGGATTGCATGCCAGAGCTCCAATAGGTCAAATCAAATCTGATGTAGCAAATGCAAGGCAGTTTCGTTTGGATGCGTGTAGAGTAGCCCGAAATATTTCATAGAGACAGAAACTTATAGTATCCTCTGGGCACCAGGTAGCACAAGCACTTATCCTGTCACTCTTTCTCTGTCCATTGCACTCGCTTCAAGCTGCGTACTCAAGCTTCAAAAGAGCTTCTCTTACGTCAGAAGAAAAAAATTATTTCTTAGTCCGTCCAACTCATCTCCCCATACCACATTGTTTTACTTCAAGTCATGCGGAACCGTACCAAATTACGGTCTGTCACACATTTGCAATATGCTGCATCACATCATTAGCCAATGCAGACATTCAGACTAAGGACAGGTTTATGTATATACGTACGTACACAGAAAGATAACTGGATCTGATCTCCACTGTTCACCCAGCTGCAGTTTGGTTTCATACAAATCACTCCAGGGATATACAAACACTATAGAAAAGCTCCGTGCACCATTCGAACTTCCTTTGTACTTGTCTGACACAGGCAATTTGCACAAAATCCAGCTGCACAGAAGTAATATTGTATGTGTACCTAACTTTGCAAATTTCATTTTAATAATACAGACAAGCACAGGGATTTCAACTTTTAAGAGTCTTATTCTTTTCCACTTGTTGTCATGGATACTATGTCTTCTCCTCTTTCCCTTTTCTCTCCTTCATCATATTTGACTTTTCTGTGTTGGTGTCCATGGTGACATCCTGCTATCAGTACACAATGCATGTCCCAACATCCACATTTTTATAATGGGCTCAGGTATTTAAAGAAGTTTCGCCTATGTGGCAGACATTATTGCATCTTAATCTCTCTTTACTAACAAGAAAGAAAAAAAAAAATCCCTTTCTGTGTACTTATGAGATATTTTCAGTTTTATTCACTTGGATAAACTCATGAGTTGCAACATCTTATTTTCAGGATGGCCTCTGGGGACAGCTGCCATACATTCAATCCATCACACAGGCAAATGAGGATGCAGAGCAATCAGGCAAGTGTTTATGCATCACAATATAATTGGCTAAATTTCCAGAGATGCGGAGCTTCAGAAGCAGACAGCGATAGCAAGCAGGCAGTACCAGAAATTTCAGAATCTGAGAAAACCGAAGTAGAGTATTTAAAAAATGCACATTTCCTCCTATAAGTCACAGTTCCTTTCAAATGATTTACCAACATACACCCTGGAGGGGTGGGGGAACCCAAACCCCCAAAAGCCCCAGTAATAAACAGGATTTCATTATCTTACTACTTTCCCATTTATTAGACCCTCTTTTCAGAGGATCCAGCATACAGCGAAGGGACAACCTACGACTTCGGGCTGGCCTGAAGATCCTTCTTGCATGTCTATCTGATGCGAAGGCACACCTTGAAGTAAAGAGTTGGGGTTTAAAAGGGTCGCGTCAGTCCTGACTTACTGTAAGGAACAGACAGTTTTGGTTTACAAGAAAAAGAAAAAAAAAAATGGTTTTCTGCTATGATTCTGTATACAACGGGCAAATTCCTGGCCCCAGTGAGTCAGTGGCAAAGCTTCCAATAGCTTCAATAAGGCCAGGATCCCAAATGGCACTTCAAATTTTCAGTCAGTGAAGTGTAACCTGGGCATACAAGGCTCCAGGTTTACCAAATCCCCAGCGAAGCTCTGAAAAACAAAGCAGAAGTGAATCACTGTGTTGGACTTCGGCTGGCAGCAGCTTTCAAACATTCCCATTAATATTTGGTGGCAGGGATCCTGGCATACTGTTGTAGTCAACACATAAAGAAATAATTCAGATCTGTCTCGGTGTGATAAAGTAACCCAAATAAAAGATGTTTACAGCTGCCTGAAATCGTATTTGTCAGGGCACAAGTGTAGGACTTTTTAAGTTTATGGTATTCACAAGAAGCATTCCCTTGTGCCATAAATTGTAGAAATTCAGCCATGGGTACTGTGAATCACAGACTCGCTCCTTCCTCCCTGAGATGCAATCTAGAAACTACTCTCTAATTTCCTTCACTTGTTTTTCCACCTCCCCAGGAGACAGCCATTCTAACTTGCTTGCTCAGTATGCCGAGATCTGAGAACTGGCTGCTAATTACCATGTGTTTCAATTCTCAACTTAACTGGTGATCTGGGAAATCAAGCCATGGTCTCATATGTACAGTAAGATCAAGAAGCTGTCACCTAGCCGGCTGAGACACCATGTCAGTATTTGCCGTTATACAGTTCATCCACCCTCTGCTTTGCCCCTAAATTCTAACAATCATGTGCTGTTAAATTATTCAGACAGTTTGGTCAAATTTACACTAGACTGGGGGGAAAAAAAAAAAAAACTACACCCCTCCCCCCCCCCAAAAAAAACCAACCACAAAACAGAAAAAAACACCAACAAAAGCAACCGTGAATGTGGACGTAGTAGCTATAGATAACTGATCCCAGTAGAGCTTCTAGATAATGTATAAAAAAGGACAGTTATTTCAAAGTATGGTTTACAGGTGATCTTTTTTCAACTTTTAAAAAGGGATGGAGGGAGCAAACATGAACTATGGTTATTTTTTTATTTAAAGGTCAATAGATTCCCTCCCCTCCCCCAAAATAAGCTATACAGATAAAAGCAAAAGCATTGAACAGATAAACTATATGGAAATAGGGTTTTGTTTCTTGTATGGGATGGTTGGTACAGGTCTATTGAATGCAATAGAGTTGAACAAATTCACACAAGTAACAACTCAGACACCCTTCCAGTGCCCTCAGAAACTGGTATCTAGCAAATAATGAAAAAATGAGACAAAGAAAAAACATCATGTTTGTGTTTAGATTTCTATAGTTACAGAACAGTCTTTAGATGTACTTATGAAACCTCTAGTTTTGGGAGGACATTTTCATTGCCCAGAGAAATAGGCAACCAAAATATAAATCTATACCTTGAATTACCTACTTGATTTTGCAGAAGACAAAAAAAAAAAAAAAGAAAACAAGAAGAAAAAAGAATACTTACAAGGCAATACAAAATAGCTCCCACATGGCTGTACTGGAATTAGACTTGCACCAGACCAGATTTAACCAGGTTAAAAATTAAATACTATTACTCGCAAGCAGCATTTGCAAAGGATTGTACAATTACAGATCGAAAAGGCAGGTTAATCCATTTTCAGTTTCATAGTTTGTGGTACTGTCTTGATTTTTAAAGCGTTTTCTGACATTACTCAATTCTATTATGATGCTTCAAAAACAATCCTTTATTTGTGGTCTCTATCTACTCTAATGCTAAAACATTAAGCCTCTCCTAACACTAAGGTCATTATCTGATCCCTCCAGTATATCCTCTCCAAAACCTTAAAGCTCTTATCTAGGGATCTTTTACAGAGCCACACATCTGTTTAAGGACCTGATAGCCTTGACTGAAAAAAGTAACCCCTTTACTGATAGTCCTCTTAATCACCTGTGATGCTTAAGCAACGTTATCATTCAACTTAGTTTTGGCAGTGGTGTACTGGTTTTGGTGGGCACCCCTTCTAAACAAGATTCTTCTCCCTCTTTTTTGGTGACTGACTTGAAATTTTGCTCTTTCATTGTGCCTATGACAATCTGCTTGCATGCTATTATAATGCTGTGATATACCTGAATACCTGTTAGATTAAATTTTGGGTATATTCATGACACTCAAAAAAACATAGAACAGCAACTTGATTTGGTCAGCTAAATAAAACCTCCCACGTATTAGAAAATGCTTTCTGCCTGTGGTTCTCTATATCTGATCATTACAGGTGGCTCAAGGTCTGCCTGGGGGGAGTGTTTTCTTTGCTTCTGGTTATAACATGAGAGCTTGAAGAGACGGTCATCTGTAAGCAACTTATGCCCATTAGGGCTCCAGAAGTAATTAAAAAATTAATTTGCCTGTTTACTTCCTCACATACTACAATTACAGGGAATTCTACTGTCATAAGTCAAGCAAGCAGTCAGATGACCGGCTTGTCTGAACAGAGAACTCCTCGTAGAGCTCAAAAGGAAAACTAACTTGTATGATCTCTGGAAGCAAGGTCAGACTTCACAGAAAGAGTACCGAGCTGTGGTTTGTTTCTACGGGCGGGAAGACACGAAAAAAACAAAGCTCAATTAGAGTTGAAACTGGCCAGGTGTTGTTTCAGATAATAAGAAGGGGTTTTTTAAGTATGTTAATAGCAAGAGGAGGTCTAAAGAAAACATTGGACTGACACTCAGATTCATCTGACCAATAGGGATGAAGAAGCAGCATAGGCATTCAATGCATTTTTTGCCTCCGTCAGCTCCTCATCCATCCCCAGGCAGAGCTCCATGCACTCCAGCTGGTCATTGACATAGAGGGCAACACCTCCTTCTCATCTCCCTTGCCTGTCCTTCGAAAGAGCCTGTGCCCATCCATTCCAACACTCCAGTCATAGGAGCCTTCCCACCACATCTCTGTGGTGCCAATAATATCATAGCCCTGCAGGTGCACACATGTCTCTAACTCCTTTTTTTTTGTTCCCCATGCTACGTGCATTCGCATGGAGGCATTTAAGTTGGGCCCCCGATGAAGCTGAAATCCCATTTAACTAATTTGATATCCTTCTATGGTAAGGTCACCCACCTAGTAGATGAAGAGAAGGTGGTGAATGTAGTTTTTCTGGATTTTTAGTAAGGCTTTTCATACTGTACCTTACAGCATCCTTCCAGACAAGGTGTTCATCTGTGGAATGACCGCAGTCATGGTGCGCTGGGCAAAGAACTGGCTGAAGGGCAGAGCCCAAAGGCTTGTAGTTAATGAGGCTACATCTGGCTGGCAACTAGTCACCAGCAGTGTTCCTCAGGGTTCAATTCTAGGGCCAGTTCTGTTAAAAATATTTATCAATGATATGGGTGCAGGAGTTGAATGCACTATTAGTAAGTTTGCCAATGATACCAAACTGGGAGGTGCTATTGACTGTCTTGAGGGACAGGAGGCCTTGCAGAGGGATCTAGATAGATTGGAGTGTTGGGCTATGATTAATGGGATGAAATTTAACAAGTTGAAATGCTGGATTCTGCACCTAGGACCACGTAATGCTGGGGACAAGCATAAATTGGGAGAGGAGTGGCTGGAGAGCAGCCCTGCAGAAAGGGATCTGGGGGTGCTAGTTGACAGCAGGCTTAACACGAGCCAGCAGTGTGCCCTGGCAGCCAAGAGAGCAAACCGCATCCTGGGGTGCAACAAACACAGCATAACCAGCTGGTGAAAAGAGGTGATTATCCCGTGGTATTCAGCGTGGCCTCACCTTGAATACTGTATGCAGTTCTGGGCTCCACAATATAAGAAAGATGTGAAGGTCCTTGAATGCATCTGGAGGAGGACTACAAAGCTGGTGAAAGGGCTGGAAGGAATGTCCTATGAGGAGCAGCTAAGGACTTTGGGCTTTTCTAGTTTGGAGAAAAGGAGGCTGAGAAGCGACCTCCTTGCTCTCTACAGCTTCCTCAGGAGGGCAAGTGGAGAGGGAGGAGCTGAGCTCTTCTCCCTGGTATACAGTGATAAGACATGTTGGAATGGTTCAAAGCTGCATCAGGGGAGGTTTAGACTGGACATTAGGAAGCATTCCTTTACCGAAAGGGCAGTCAAACACTGGAACAGGCTTCCTAGAGAGGTGGTCAGTGCCCCGTGCCTGTCAGTGTTTAAGAAGCATTTGGACAACACCCTTAATGACATGCTTTAACTTTTAGTCAGCCCTGAAGTGGTTAGGCAGCTGAAGGTAGGTCCCTTTCAGCTGAAATAGTCTAAGTCTTGTCTATTCTATGCTACTTCATTTTAAAGAATAACTGAAAAGGAGATTTGCCAAGGCTCTGGGCACCCTAATATACCACAAATAATACAATTAAATCTCAGTAACATTAAAATAATCAATTCAAAAATAAATCAGCCAGACAGCCATCAAAAACCAAACTTTATGTCTTCATCGTTACGGAACACATGCAGGCATCCTTCCCCAGCATCCTAGCTGACAAATGTTTCTTTAAGCATCCCAATCACGGCAATGACTTATTTTAAGACATGATAAGAAACATATTCCAACACTTCAAGCCATTTCCAGCTCTCCTGGTCTTTTTCAAAGTGTCGTGGTTTGGCCTCAGCCAGCAACAAAGAACCACGCAGCCGCTCACTCGATTCCCACAGCCGTGGGAAAAATCAGCAGAAAAGGGCAAAACTCGTGGGTTGAAATATTATAATTTAACAGAACAGACAAAGGGAAGAAGAAAGAAAAACAGTAACACCGGTAAAGGAATATAAGAACGCGATTACAGTACCGCCGCGCAGCGCACCGACCGGACTCACAACTCCGCAGCCCGCTCTCGAGTGGCGACTGACTCCCTCTTCCCGGCTAACAGCCTCTTATAGCTGGGCATGGGTCACGTGGTATGGAATGCCTGCCTCCCCTGCCGGCTCCTTGGGGAAATTAACCCCATCCTTGCCGGAACCAGGACACAAAGTTATTCAAATAACTGCATCATTAAAAAAAAAAAAAAAAAAAAAAAAAGCAAACTCTGTCACATGGACCTTCTACACATGGTTACATTCTTTGTGGGCATGCTTGGCAATCACAAAGCATGAATGGATTTTCCACTGAAACGGCCTAATTTTGCCTAGAGGACAGTCTTCCTTTCCCCTTGCTTACTAAGGGCACAAATAGTTTAATGAGCACAACTTTCAAAATTGGTTCTTCAGAAAGAGATCCTTCACTGACAATATTTCCTTAGGAAGGATGCGGTAAGGCCTGCTGGAGTGCTGTGAGGGAGAAAAGCGGCATATGCACCCACCCGCCTGCATGTGCTCAGCCCAGCCCCTCTGGAGGTTTCTGCTGTGCTGCTTCTTTGCACAGCAGTAACTGGCAGCGGTTGTCCTGCCTTGTGCAGGACACCCGCTCTGGATGCCCCTCCAAGGCAGCCCAAGCAAACAGCCCTGGGAACCATGGCTGAGAGTCATTTAGTAGCTACAGGTCACAGCTTCCTGTTGTGGTCTATCCTCAACCTATATATAACCACTGCAGGTATCGGGCAAGCAGGACACAAAAAATATGATGGAAACTTGCACCAATGACTTCTTAGTTTCGGTGATTTTTTTTGCTTCTCATACAAACTATTTTCAGTGATTGAGACCTTGGGAGAAAGAGGTATACCTAGGACACAGGTAAAGGCATAGCAAAGATACCTCTTATTTCTCACTAAGGGGCAACTTAAAGTCATGACCAGATTAGACCAAATTAGTGCAAATCTCTTGGCTACTATTTGTTTCCAATCTAATGTCCCAAAATCCCATCCCCCTCCACTCACATACACGGGCACACCACCTACTCAGAAAGGCCCTGCGCAGGAGCAATGCAGAAAGTGAATTTGCTCTCCATCAGTTTTATTTCATGTAGACTTCACCACCACTGCTCTCCCGTTGGTGGAAAAGGCTCTATGAAGCCACCAACACAGAAACCAGTGCCATGGCTGGGTCTCTGCAACCGGATATGCTTTCCTGACAGATGTCCTGGTTTGAGGTAAAACAGAACCAATTTTGTTCAGTAATTTCGCTTCTTAGCTGGGCCTCTTCTAACAACTGACATTAACTGCATATTGTGCAGACAATGTTCACTCTCTCAGAGTGATAAGACCAATTGTTTATAGCTGATGCCCAGGCATGGGATGCAGAGAGGCTCCTGCTTACACTTACTGCCATAACAGCCAAGGCCAACCAACTTTGTTATTTGCCACGTTGGAGGGTCGGAAGTGGAAAAGCATAGTGGGGTCCCACCTGGAGGGAGGAGCGGACAGGACAGGTGACCCAAAACTGACCAACAGGGTATTCCATCCCATCTGCCTCATGCTCAGTATAAAAGCTGAGGGACCAAAGGGTCACGGGCTCTTCCTTCAATGGCCGACGTCTGAGGAGGACTCTCTCTGCCTGTGATCCCAATCCTGACTCCAGATCCGGAATCCAGTTCCCGTCCGCCACTGAGTCCAGCCTGGGACTGCCCCAGTGCCAGCCGGTGACGTGATTGTCATCTCGGGAGCTTGATACGGTTTTGTATATATTTTTTCATTATTTCTTTTTATTTTATTATTAATATTTCATTAAAGTAGTTTAGTTTCTTCTAAACTCTTAAGTCTCTTTTTTCCTCCTCTGCCTCTCTCTTTGTAGAGGGGTAGAGGGGAGCATCTGTCGGTCCCGTCTGGGGTCCCTCGGGTCCCCAGTGGTGGATTTGGCCTAAACCACGACAACAGAGTAGGTCCAGATACTTTCTGGCACATGCATCTTGTTACATCTCCTGAAACACAATAAATTTGAGATCAGATATTTCCAGTCAGTTTACTAAATAGCTCCTCAGTAAAACTATCAGGTTCCAACTAAACAATACTTTTAAACAGAAATTGCTAACTTTCCATGGATTTATTTTTAATTAATTTAAAATTGTTCCCAGCAAATGTCCTATTGTTATAATACCTCATGGGATCTATTTTTCTGCTTCTCAATATTTCCATTGTTTCCAGTGGGCTTAGCTCCCATGCACGTATTTCCCACAATCCACCATAATCACCAACTCCTTATGAGGACTGACAGATGGGTACCACAGGAGATATAACCTAACCTAAGACCGTAATAGACAAGACAATGGAAACAGAATTGCTGAATTATAGCCTTAGAAAGCAACGAGGTAGCTTTTCAGGGTGAAATATTTTGGGTCCAGATATTTCACAGATGCTTTTCTTGGGGGGGGGGGGGGGGAATATATGACAGCTGTATTTTAAAGATACGTAGGGCAAACCACTGAAGAAGTGGCTTTAGCAGAGCTGAGAGAGGTAGATTTCCTTTTTTCCTGCAACTTTTTTTAGTTGTACTTTCTGCCTGTATTTTTCCTGTCCATGAGAACCCTGTCTGGGTTTTTTTTCTGCTCCTTCCTTTTCGAAAGCAGTTAACCAAAGCTAAAACTCCCTTTATGCTTTGGCCAGCTGATGATTACAAATACAAACTTACTTTGAAATACCTCCAGTTGAGCATTACAATGGCACTGTTCTGCTTCCCATAGAGAGAGGCAACTGCTATTTAACACAAAACTTGCTTAACTTTGGCTTGCAAGCTTAAATGAAGGAAGCTAGGGCATAAAGCACTGCAGTGAATTCAGGAAAATATAATGCAGCATTGAAAAAAAAAAAAATCCTAAGCATTCACATGGAATTATCATCAGGGTTCTTAAATTAAATTTGTGAGCTGTAAATTTGTGTACTGGAAGAGCAAGCTTGGAGATAGTTTGGAGCAGTCTATCATCATATCTCCCAAAGCTTCAAAGCTCTTCCCCCATCTTGTTGATCTCTTGCCCAGTGTAGAAGATACTTATATCCAAGCAGAACAGAAGCTAATTTGAAGATTTAATGTACAACTGCTTTTAGACAGTAATAAAATCCTTCTCAGAGCATTAAGTGTGCAACAGCATTGTAATAAATAAAAGAGCTTTCAGACTCACATCTCTGATTTCTTTGTACTTAAATCCCTATTGATGGTGCCATAACTACCTCTATCTAATTAGACCTTGTTTTGGAAGCCAAGTATACTGCTGCCACAGCTCTTAGCACCTCCAAATGAAGCCAGAGGTTACCACAGCACTCAATAATTCAGACTGTCTTCTCCAACTGCACTCATGGCCACAGTAACATGCAACAGGATTTGAGAGGTTGCCATTTGCAGTCCTAATTTGGACTCAAATTTTCACATTCAACAATATTTATGTTGTACTTTTATTTATTCTTTATGTATTTCTTTACTTTTGAAAGGTAAACCTTAGTACTCCAAGTGGCAAGGTAAAGAAAAAATATTTATAGAAAGCTTGAAGTGGTAAATCCAAACAACATATAGGGCTACCATAGGACACTGAGCTAGTCAAATTTTCAAGGGAAAAGTTAAGATTGGACTGACCATGGGAAATGGGTGCATTTTTATATTACTTAGTAAGGAAAACAGAAAAATCTGCAAACTTACTAGGAAAGAAATAGGAAGCAAAAGTGAACCTTCCCCTCACTAACATTCTGTCATCATTTCTCAAGAACTAAAAGGATACACCTCAGTACCAATTCCTTCCTATTTAAAATTTAGCTCTGAATATAGACATTGCAAAAGTCAAAAAATGACTATTTATCAGGTTATACACAAATATTGTGTACTTTATTTTTTCAAACATTTTGAGATTTGGCTAAACTTAAATCAAATCTTTCATCTTCTCACAAACGATACAAAGCAATTGCTCTGAATATATTAACTTCTTGGGCACAACCAAAAGTATGTGTGATTTTCATTCTCCCTTTTGTCTGGTCTTAAAGTAATTCAAATATTTGTATTTCCAGATTTCAGTGAAAAATTTATTTGTTTTGGTTAGCAATTTTCCCCACAAGCTTGTTAGCTCTAATTGCTATACCTTGAATTTTCAGAATAAAAGTTTGCTCAGTGGCTTAGAAATAAAGGCATTCATCCTCACTGCTATTTAGGAGATGACATTCCTGGAGAACGAAAAGTCAATATTCAGACTGGAGTATTCATTAGAAAAAAACCCTCCAAAGCTAGCATTTTCAAAACAACTGGACTGCTTATAGAATTATAGGTTCCCTTCTAACCAACTGTATTCAGAAACTGATAATTTTTCAGTGCCCATAATTGAAATCTCACAAAGAAAAGATATATATGCTGTTTCTGTCTCCACACAGATCACCCGACTGTGTTGGCTACTGTTAGTCTGTTGGGCTGAAATAAATTATAAAACAGAGCTCTTCCTAAACAGGAAGAGACCCGTTTTTCCATTTAAAAGAAGTCTTATTTTTCTGAAGGCTTATTTGTGTGTGGAGAGACCTGTTTTTCCATTTAAAAGAAGTCTTATTTTTCTAAAGGTTTATTTATGTGTTGGGGATAGCAATTCTGCTGATCTGTGTGTGTCCTTTTTCTAAGCCTACCTCTCTTAAATCACCTGAAGTCTGACAAATTCATCCTTCCTGAGACAAGCATACACTGTGAATAAGAAAAGTTCAGCTAAAATCCTGCAATTCTTCTCATTAAGGAGGGACACCTCCTCCTTTCTTCATATCTAGTCCTCTATCCTATGCTGTTAACACCTCTCAATTTCGTCAATCTGCCATGGGTAGAGATCTAAGCTGACACCAAGCTGAAGGTTATTTCATTGCGGTCAGCTTTTTGGAATTGGTATGATTCCTGAAGTATAATAAAAATGACAATCCAAATGTATAATTTCACTTAAAATCAAAAGTGATGAGTGGATTTTGGGACAGTTTTTTGTAACCTTGGCTTGAACATAATTATGCACACCTATCACACTTTATTCACATGCCAAATAGCTGCAAGAATTCTAGATGGTATCTAATGCACTGTGATTTGTAAAAGCATGGGAGGTTTTTTGGTCTTTCCCATGGAAAAACAGAGCTGCACTTCCTATTTTCTTGTTTAAAACACTTTTATTTCCTTCCCTCCCCTCCCCTTTACTTAGTCCTGATGCTCTGTCCTATTATTAAGGGCTTCTTCCAGCTGTATACTGGCACAGACCATCTGTGTGATGATGATTTTTATACATGGACTACTCCCAGCATGGGATTGCTGCCCATGATGGTCCCTCCCTGAACTCTCTTCTTCCTTTTATGCTCATGTGCTCTATGTTTGCTTACATTGACCGTACTAATGCTATTGGTGGTCACAAAGTAATAAAAACATTTTCCACCAACGTTTATTAATCCATTGACAAATTCTGTCAAACATGAAAGCAGTCTACAAAAAACACATGCTTTTCAAGCTCAATTATTATGATAATATATAACTGTTGCTTACTTTTGTTTCCATTCTTCTTTTTCCCATGGGCAGCTGAGCCACTTAAGGAAATTCACTGCAATCCGAAAAGAAAACACAAGAAATCTACCTGCTAGCAATGCTTCATTAGTATTTATTCATTGATTTTCTTTGCTTTAGAGAACAATGAGCCAGAAAAGTAATAGAGCTTTTTTTAAAAAACTTTAAATTCCACTTTACTCTAACTGGTGTATTGCTTATTGTGTTCCATCACCAATTTCAGTTACTGTTTGCCAGCAAAACAACTCTTCACTTGATGAGACTTGTTCCAGCAGTGACCTTGGATATATAAACCAAAGATGAAAAATGACACTGTGAGGACCTTCTTTCATAACAACTTTTGAAAATTTGGACCCGGACAATTTTTGAAACCTTTTTCAAAATTAGGGTTTAGGGTATGATAACTCAACGAATAGTTCCAAGCAGCAAAACCTTGATGGTGAGCGCATAGCCAGGTTGGAAGCGACCAAGATCATTTTAAGTGCTGGCAGGGGGAAATGCTACTTCATAGCTGTTTTGCTGAAGTTTAGCGGCACCTCGCACTCAGCCATACAGAAAGGTTTTCTGAGCACTCGTTAAACAGCTTCTATACCCAAGCAGCTGACCTGCAATTACCTGCTTCACTGGTGGTTTACATTCAGGAAAAACTCAGACACCTCAGGTAGCTGTAGCACACTGACACTAGTTTCGCTGGCTGGGCTGCGGAGGCTCTGATAAGCAGCAGGAAAACGATATCTCTTACTACTAGAGCCAGAACCAGAGGGCAGAGCAAAAGACCTCTCTGGTGGCTTTTTCGTGCTGCCTGCTCTTCCCCGCTCCCCCACATGCAAATGCAATTCGAATGTAGTTGCTTTGTTTTGGTCTGGCATGGCATAACTCCCCTAACCCTATCGAGTAAAGCGTGTGTGTATCACACCATTAAAAGCCAAGAAATAAAGGAGCCAAGATACAGTTTCTCCGCTTCCTCTCTTGTTCCAGATGACAAGTCAAACTGCTGGCTCACAACCGTCCAAACTTTTCCTCTTCACACAAACCAGATGTTCACTTCAGACTGTGAAAATTTGAAAACAACATTATTGAATCTCCCTCCTTTCACACATAACAGGAGGCAGCTCAACAGAATTTGCTTTTCTACAGACTGATCAAATGGGATATTTTATATACCTATCTATATCCTAGATAACTTCCTACCCCCAAGCAGCTTCCTAAAGCAAGTGGCTGCATTAACAATTCTCATCAGACCCAAGCACTTAAACACAAACAACTCTGCTCAAGAAACTCTGGTGACTTGAAGTAGAAATAATACATTCATTTACCAGAACTAGATTAACTGTTTAACCTCAGTCTCCCAGCATGTATTTCATATCTATTCTCATTCCATTATTTTGTCAGACTTTGTTCTAAATGATTCTAATAATTTCTCATCTCATCTAAATTCTCAACTTCATAAAATTACATTTAACCCATTTTAATAAAAATTGAATGCATTCTCTATCTTCCCTTTAAGATCAACTGCAATGAGAATTTTTGCTCATCAAGGTTTAAAAAAAAAGAAAAAACAGAAAGCTTTTTTAGCAGTTCCAATGCTGACTTTATCTTCTAATGTCCTTTCACTGATTCTCTGTGCTTTCTGTGGGCTTCTCTCTTTTGTTTCCATCTGTAGTAGATAAAGACAATTTAAAAGATTTAGGTATCTCTTCTCTTTTGTCACCTCCATTGTCTCTGGTAATTGCAGAGTTGTCTACTCTAACCATGGTTTTTTTTTTTAGAATAGGTTAATTAGGCAGGTGTACAAGTTCATGTGAATTATCATCATCTGGGGGTTTTTTCCTGAATAGTAAGAGGTTCTGGCTGCATTAATTGCCCTCATCACAGAAGAGCCCTACTGTTCCCTACAAAAAGAAGTGCACTAGTGAATAAGCTCAGAAGCCTCTTATGCTGTCAATGGAGAACGTAAACCAAATGCATCCTCATTGCTTTATAAAATGCTAAGTTTTCTCATGAATTCCTCAGCCAGAAGACGAAGCCAAACTTGCACCATTCTGTTGTTTATCTTATATGTAAAAGGTTTTTGGACCCTTTCTTTTGAAAGTGTCTGCAAAACAGCAAGTAACTGTTCCTGCCAGTTTAGTTTAAATAAATCAATAAACATTGCCTTTTCCTCCTTCTGTATACTATTCCATTTTAATGCTCCTTGTTTGGCCAGTTTTATACCAGTCACTTGCTGGATAATATAACTAAATTCTAGGCATTCCTGATTACAAAAATATATTTGCAAGATATACATGTATGTGCATATCTACATATTTGCATATAAAATTTAAGCAATAGATTGTTTGAAAACTTTACCATAACACCTCTGCTACAACGCTTGCAATTAGGAAGCCTGAGGTTGCAGCAATTTCAAGACAATGGTGATGTTTTTCCCTTATCCTTATCAGACTTGCATGCACAGCAACGCTCTGTCGGGTACTCCTCTTCCAAAACAGTAGATCCAACGCTATCCTGAAAGAGCTATAGCCACCATTTTTGAAATGAAGGCCATTCAGTACATTTAAGACAGAAAGAGTTCAGTTGTGGGTCTGTATGGTTCTGCTACATTCTAGGACACAGGCAAACATCAGAGTACCAGGTGCCACGTTGGTCAATAATAGCTCTGCTCCTTCCCCGTGTTATTTTAGCCTTAGAGCTACAGCTTCATACTGCAAGTATGCAATCAAATACAGAATCTGGCCTGGCAAATTAACTCCGTTCGCATTCTATCAGCAGTCCACTACTGCAGCTTTATGACTTTATTGTTACTATAATGTCTTATTACTAGTGGAAAGAGATTGACAATCAGACCAGAGTTAATGATTTCCTTGATAATGGTAATGTGCACTCCAACTCACTCCCTTTTTGCCTCCTTGGCTCTGCAGAACTAACAGGACTAAAAAAGTTGAAGTGTTTACTGCTCACTAAAATAATTTGAGATCGCTTTGAATACAGCTATGGACTATTTCTTTGGAAGAAAGGGAAAGAGTTTCTAACTTTCACCATTTTTTTTATAACACAGACATGCAATTTAAACTTGTGTGGGGTTTATAAGGCCAGCTTTCAGCTCCTTTTTTGCATTTGGAATTTTAATTGCCATAACAACATAATGCCTTTTTAAAATTGTTATACAGTATTCAGTCACAACTATTTCTCAAGACTATTTGTTCTCTGATTTCACAGAAATGTTTTGAGCTGTGTTTTCCTCTGAAAGGTACAATGGGTAAAATGTCAGTAAACTGATAAACAATCTGGAAAGAAGTAACAAAAAAATGTCATAAAATCCCATTGGAAGTCTTAGAATTGCACAACACAAAAGTAGATGCAGCCAACTATTAAAATGCATGTAAACAATTTCATTGAAGTTCAGGAGCCCATGATCATAACAAAACCTTCCTATTTTGAGCCCGTTCAGAGATTATATCTGGGTATCACTAAATCTCATTTTATCTTCTGGGAAAAAAAATAAAGTCACTCATGTGTGATCTACATATACAAGTATTACTTCACCTCAAGGAAACCAATTTTCTAGACTACTAGAATTATGATTTTCAAAGTAAAACAGACATCCATTGTATCTGATTTTTCAGAGGTTATAATGGTCCAGAATATGAATTTTGACTATATGATGAATATTCATTTTCAGGGATTCCTAAATGCAATTTATTCAGTCACACACAGAAAGACAGGTTGTCCAGCTGCCACCCAAGTGCTACAGTCAGAAAGCTGGGTAGGTGTAGCCATGGCCAGATATAGTCACTTGAAATTACTAAACAAGTCTCATGCCACACAGTCACCCTACTTCACAAACAACCCCGAGCATTTTCTTGCACTGACCCCACAGAATCTTTTGTTTCCTGCTGCTCCTGTTTGAATTATATTTATTATAATTTTCTCCTCTTTTTACAGTGCAGCAAAATATTATTACTTGTACCCCGCTAAAGTACAAACTCTGAATATCATTCCCAAACACACTTTTATCTAAACTAGAAAGGGGAAACAAATATTGTTTTCAGTGAAATCAGCACATGCACTCATCAACCGATGAAGCTGTAATTAGACTTTTGTTTCCCAGTATTTCTCTAAACAAAGAGTATTTACTGCTTGTCCTTGCCTCAAGCATGTGATCAGAATTCAAATTTTTCCTTATCAGCTTCCCCAGGAAATAAAGTTTTTCATAAGAAATATCAGTCCTTTAAATTGAAGCATATTGTCTCATAAACATATATTATAAATACTTTCCTAATGATTCTTTCAGGGCACAGTTTATAGTGGCTGCATTCATGGAATTAAAAAACATCTTAAATAAGTGATTAAGTGCAGCTAAGATATATTTTGGAAGGTTTTATCTGTGTTTACTTTACATATAGTAATTTCATCTAGACATTAACCTGTTAATACCACAGCATAGTATTACAGATGGTGATGTAATGGGAGTTGCATAATATAATAGGAAATATTCCTGGTTTACGCAGGAAAATCATGGAAATTTCTAGATACATATTTGTTTCTCCATCTATTAATAATACACATTTGTTAGTAACTCATCTAGAAAAATATCTGGGACTTTCTAGCTACTTTGCATGAAAAAATATGAAAAAATATGTTGTAATCTTAGATGGTATGCTGTGTTAATTAACATTAATTGCTTCAGAGAAATATTAAAACTGGGGATCTTTTTTTGTCAAGTTTTTAACAGATCCACCTTTGCTAAACAGTAATAACAACTTTAGCTATATTGTGTTGAGCTATATCTGCTTATATACACAGATGATTCTTGTTTTTAAACTATAAGCCAAATATCAGTCTGAGAAAGATATTTGCAACTCAAAGATACTACTTTTGTGAGAAAAGGTTCACCAAGGTAAGGGGGCCTCCATGACCCAACCTTAGACTATAGCAGATTATCCTAATACTGGCTGCTTCTAAATACTGGTAGCAAAGCAAGAATTGACAATAAATGTTCAAGGAACTCATAACTTCTGCTTTATGAACTGGCAGAAAGATTACTACCAGGAAAACAAGAGCATGAATAGAATGCAACAGCTGCAGTACATGAGATTAACTATTTTCCAGGTGTTCATTGAAACTGGATATTCACCTACAAAATCAGTGGAAGGTGGCAGATCCAAGGATTAGGATAATGCTATTCAAAAACTACATGAGAGCTACTTAGTAAGGCTTCCTATTATCTCAATTACAAGATTTAAGATTTCCCTGTTCCTTACGCCAAGAAAAGAAATAGGGACACAATCTAAATGGAAGGCACAGAGGCTTTGGCCAGGAAAGCAAGTGACTGACATATCTTTCCAACATCTTCCCTGTTCCATCTTGTATTAAAATTTATGAAATACATTAGGTATTGCATTGAAAAATGCAGGTATTGATCTTAAAAAAAAAAAAAAAAAAAAAAAAAAAAAAAAATCGACTGCACATTGGGCTGTTCATAAAAAAGAAAATGCACAAAGGAGGAAAGATGGTAATTTTTTCCCCCCATCACAGATTACAAAGATGAGTGGGTGAGTGGGAGGAGAAAAATCTAAAAGGCAGATGTTCATGCTGCTGTTTCTCCGCACTTGTGCTATCCAATGTACTTTTCCATTTGCACGATTCTAACCTCCATTTTCTAAAGAACATTTTTCAAATAGCTGAAGATATGCAATTTTAATATGTTCACTACAAAAGACTTCCTTGAAATATCAGAAATAATATTTTCTATGAATATGTTTCTGAATTAATAATTTCTAATTCCAGTAGGAACTAATGCACAAAAACATGATAAATGAGGATAAAAATGACATTAAGGGGGGGGAGGGATAGAGTACATTCAGTACTTTCTTAATGCAAAGTATAGAGAAGATCAAAGTATTTTAAGATGTATGCCTTGTAACACTTCATTCCACCCCCGCTTTACAAATGTCTTTTACATACTACATATAAACACGCAAGAAATTTTTCAAAAATCTTACACATCAGGCTGATTCAATGCTTGTTTTTCAAACCATCAAGATTACCTGTCATTTATCACGCATTTATGACTTAAAAACAAAAAGCAGATCGCAAGTCAGGTAAAATTACTAAAATGTGATACAGCTATGACAAGGTGTTTCTATAAGGGCCATGATAGCAGCCCCAGGCCAATAGAGGTGACCAAGTATAGTGTGAGGCATCACAATTCTTTGCTAGGACATAAAGAAGAGATACTTTAAGAACTAGATTCGATCATTTGCTAGTCTAAATCACTGTGAAAATACCTGGGATTTTTGACCTAAAAAGCCTCTTGCAAAGCAAGTCTACTCTCTGTGATAAAAAAAGACATGTTGTGTTGACCATAAAAGAATATTTCTTTTTCTGAAGGCCTTAACTGCTTTTCTTGAAACCGGTCTCCTGTCTCTCAGTTTTCATTTGTAGGTTGGGAGAAGAAAGTAATGTATAGATGGATAAATGGGTTTATTTCCATAAGAACTGAAGTGAACGTTAAATGGAATTTTCTTTCCTCTCTCTTCATTCAAGAGGAAGGACAAGATTAGATTGTCACAGTAAAACTTGGAAGTTTTAAAAAGGACACGTCAGCATAGTACAGTTATGAATCCATGGAGATGTAATCCTTCTCTGAGTATGAGAGACTTTTTTTGTTTAAAGCTTGCTTAAGTACAGGCAGAAACTCCAACTAACTTGAGCAGATTTGGGATTGGAAAAGGATAAGAAGTCCCAGTGAAGATTAACAGAGTTGAAACAAGGAGGACACGCAGTGAGGTGTGGGCTACATGGGTTTTTAGTACTTTTAGCCTAAGCCAGAAAGACTGAAAATGGAAACTATCACAGAAACCGTGAGGTTTCTGTGTAGGGTGAAAACAGTGCACATAAAACCAGAAAAAAAAAAAAAAAAAAACAAAAAAAAAAAACCCAAAAACAGGAAAAAAAGATGATGTCCCAATTGTGTTAACTTGTAGTGCCTGTGTGGCATAATGCACCAGCAATATGGAAAATAGGAACCCATGCAAGGAAAATGGGAGCAAGATGCTATGCTGATGACAGCAGTGCAAACGTTTCTTCCACATTTACGCACCAAGTTAGCACTGCAGGCTTTCCCTGTTCATTAAGGTCCAATCCAAGAGAGTTCATTGTACATACATTAGCAAATGGCAATCACTTTCATTCACTACAGAGTATCTGCATAACAACCAAAATCAAAACAGTGGCTTGCTGATAATTATATATTGACAACCTTTAAACTATTATAACTACTCAGTTTTCACAGATATACCATTTATTGCACAAGCAGCAGCATTCTCAAAGAATTAATAATTTTGTCATGTGCAAAATGGAAATAGTGAAGACAATTATGCTACAGCATAACAACATAGAAAGAAAACAATTTCAGCTTTGAAAAAAAAAAAAAAAACCACTGCTGAACTATTTGTTATATGAATTGTCATTTTTGCCCTTCCTGGAAAAAATAGAGGAGAAAAGAAAATCAAGGAGTGTTCCTCTTAACTAACAATATATTCATGCACATGTAAAGTGTTCCTGTGCATAGTAAAAAAAAAAAAAAAAAAAAAAAAAAGTCCCTTATACTTTTTTCTAGTTTTCTATTTCTGTCTTTGAAGTACGTGATAGGTTGTTCATACTTGTTAACTTAATAACACTACAGAAGATTCAACTCAGCAAAACATATTTAAAACAAAAACTTTTTTTTTTTTAACTTTTTTACCAAACATCTTGAATTTTAATGATCAGAAGTCAGCAGCCTGCAAAGATAGACACGCATTCCTGAGAGAGTCAGTATTTCGCACCAATGGAAATGACTACTCTTTTTTCTACACAGAATAGGAATAAAATGTCTAGTGACGTGCCTTGTTCCAAAGACATCATTGACTGTTCACTGTAGTGATGTTACGCTAGAAATAACAGCTGTGTATTCATGTTTAATTTAGCAAAATTGCAATTCTGTGTAAAACCAAACAAAAACAATGAAATGTGGCTATTTCGTTTCCAGCTCAGGTTTCCCTTGCAGGTCTCAAATATGAAACATTTCCCACTTGAGTTTCCACATGGGCCCATTTCATAGATGAAATTTAACAATAGATAGAAAAGGCATTCTATTCTAGAAATTCATAGAATGGTTAGAGTTGGAAGAGACCTTAAGAATCATCTAATTCCTGCCATGGGCAGGGACACCTCCCACTAGACCAGGTTACTCAAAGCCCCATCCAGCCTGGCCTTGAACACCTCCAGGGGTGGGGCATCCACAACTTCTCTGGGCAACCTGTTTTGAAATTCTGTATTTCTGGTCTCCAGCTCTAATTTGAGGGCCATCTTTGAGTTCACTGTCATTTTACATGTATCAGTCTGGTATCTTATCAAGGTAATCCTGTACTTTGGGTGGACAAAAGACACAGAGAATGTCAGCATCCTTCAATGGAGAAGAGCTAGAAGATTGGATTCAAAATTCTCTGATAGTACAAATTCAAGGTCTAGAACTGACTTTCCAAAAGACTGTCCTTCACGCGTATAGGCCGTTAAAAAGCTGTTTGGAGTATGAACAGCTTTGGAGTCTCAGTTTTGATTTAGTCCTTATTCTCATATGTATTCTCCCCTCAACTGCATTTTTTTCAAATTTTGATTCTTAATCTGTTCAAGACTGCTCTTCGTTGTAATTATTTTAATTTGTCTTCCAGTTGCCCAGCCACTTCATTTTGTTGGTCTTGAGGAGTTACACATCAATCTCCTCCGACCCTATGCAGGACTTCTCATCAGCCTTGCAGCCGTTGCACAGGAGGGATCTGTGCAATTGGGCCAGTGCATACCCCCTACGTCATCTCCCTGCGGAACCTGTACCATCCCTCACAGCACTTTGGTCACATAAGCTGCAAAACGTGCATTGTGCCACAGAAATCTCAGTGATGACACAGCCAGAGGGTGAACCAGGCTTTGAGTTCCTTCTGTTTGTTTCCCTAGTGTACAACAATGTGTGATCTAAGGAAAAGAAACAAAAACAAAAAAACAAAACCAAGAGCTAACAGTTTTTAAAATCAAGTGATCCAACAGGATTAGAACTTTTTTTTATTGTAGACTAATTTTTTGTTTAGTTCCTAGTCTAGCACTTTGTCCACAGTTTTCAGAAACAGAGGTTTTCATTGCTTTAATCCTCACACTGCTTTCCTCAGTTACTTAACATAGAATTCAGTGTGTATATGTAACAAACTAATTTTTCCCAGTAGGTACTAATTTATATTTTTAAAACAGGAATTCCACCTGTCATGAGACTTCCCCCTATACCTGGTTTATATTTAAGATTCTCCCCCAAACATTCCTTAAGGACATTTAGATTCTGATTATTCTGAATAATTTTGCAACTATAAACATTCCCATCCATTCCCTCAGGACATTAAGGATCTAGCTGTATCTACATATAGCGCTCATTCTCCAGAGCTCTTTAAATAGCCAAGAGTCCGAATATAGAAGCCTCAAATCCTAATTTAGGCCTTCATCTCTGACCTTCCAGGGACAGGGAACCAGTGCACAGGAGGAGCAACCCAGCTCCACACAGGAACATGAGATTGAACAAAGTCACCGAGATACATGTGCAGAGTCATTGATTATAGGAAAATTCCACAGAAAATAGCTGCTGCTCAACCCCACTGCCAAGGTAATGGGCTTTCAAATGACATATCTCCTACTCCATACAGAGAACCATCCAACTCTAGGACAAGCACAGACCTTGAGTGAACTCGCGTGTAAATAGTACAATTTTACAGTGAAATGAATACACATTCTGCAATAAAAAGAAGACAGAAGAGGGGAGGGGAGAGGATTGTTAACACTTCATTGTCATTTGCCATCTGGCTGAATCTAACATAGAAGGTTTTAACACAAATCCAAAAGTCTAAATTTAGTCACTCAAAGACAAAACTGAAGACCTCTCTAGAACTGCAACGACCCCCTTTAAGTTGCTTATAACAGAAGAAACAAAATTCCTTGTGATTGTGATAGATAAGGCAGTTAAAAATTGTTCATTCCTGGACTGCATACAAATGTTTCCCTTTTTTGAAATGAAAAAAATGTAAAATGATTGTATAAGGATAAAAGGAAAGAAGAGGAAAGTCAAGTGTACTTTTAAAATCTTTTTTCAGTTTGAACTTGTGGAGATGTTTTGTATGTTCAGACAGTTTATGAGCTGGCAAAAAAATGGTCTAAAGAGAAGTCAGCATAAGGAGAAAGAATAAGACATTTTTCTCCAACATTTGACTGTAAGATCATCAGGAAATACCAAAGTAACACTCTTAGAAAGAAAGGAACTGTCTGGATCATGTGTATCTATCCTCTTCCGCTGGAAGAAACCGTGCCACAAACTATTATTTATGAACTTGAAAAGATCCATCTTCAGCTATTTTGTTTTTTTGCTCTCTCTATTTCTCTTTTCAACACTTAACAGTTTTGCTCTGGAAGTAACACTTTCATTTTTAAATGTTGACACCTTACAGTGTAGCTTTTAAAATCTGAAAAGTACAGTTTATCTAAATTTCCATGTCATTTTATGCAGAAAGATACTGAGAATTAATCTAAAGGTGTTGGAAACTGTGGGCTAGAGGCAGCATTTCTTCAAAGGTTGGGGTTTGCCATGAGAAAAATTAGATTTTTTTCAGCATCTATATTCTAAATGGAGATTTTTTTTCCCTTCCATTTAAAGAAAAAAGAAAAAAAAAAAAGAAAGAGTTGGGTTTAGGGCTGTTCCAGTAATGAATTATTCTCTCTACTCTGTAGAAATTCAGACTACTCACCACAAGTGAGATGTCAGGAATTGTATGTCTAATGTATTGGAGCAAGATAAGCAGAAGAGGACTACAGAAAACAACATTACTGTTAGCACTGCTGAAAATAGGAAATAAGTATTTCCCATTATTAAACAGTAAAAGACAAATCAGTAATCACGCCTGCTAATAGATGCATCAATAATGATTTCAGGATACTAATACATTCTCTAGAAATTAAAATTTTAAAATATCTATTTAAAGTCAAACTACCACTCTTTAGTACGGGGAAAGGCACATTCTAAATTGATCTTAACAGAAAGCAGCCATGTAAATACATACTTTAAGATAAATGTCCTTCATGGAGAAATACACACAGAAGTGCACTACACAGAAAAAAAAAATTAACAGGTAAGTGTAAACTCCTATTAACAACCACAACAAATTATAACATATCTAAAGTCCTATACTTAAACAAGATTTGTGATCAGGTCATGTGAAAAGGTAAGAGGTTCATGAACTGCCCAACTGTTAATATATGCTATAACAAAAAGTGTTTTCCTGTGTAAAAATTAAAAGTAAGTCTTACTGGAGAGGACTAGAGTTTCCCAAGGAGCACTCTACAAATGCATCACAATTGCTCATTGACTTCAATAGTACATGGAATGACTCATTAAGAGGAAAATTAGAGATCATAAAGCGACAAAAGGTTCCTTCCTTTTTCACAAGACTGTCACAGACAGAGGTACTAGGAAAAACTGAGTCAGTAATGGCTTTGAAGCAGACCTGTCCAGAGTTTCAAGAAAACTTCCCAAAGAAAACCCGAGGCTTCTAAGATCCAAAACCCAAAAATCATTAACCAAGTAGTCACAAAAATGCTTTATAAATAGAGAAAAGTCAAAGTGATTAAAAAAAAAAAAAAAAAAAAAAAAGAGAGAGAGAGAGAATAGGAAAAAATATGGTTTATTCCTTTGCAGACCCAGTTCCTTGCTCCCAGGCATGGTTACAGTTCACTCAATGCCTGAGTGGCACAAGCCCTGCACCGGCCACCTGAATTTTCTTCCTTCCCCGAGAGGCCAGCCTTGCTGCCTCCTCGATGCTCTCCGCAGGCTTTTAGGCTGTCTCAGATATCTGTAGCAGCTCCTGTGGTTTTTCATTTGCTGCGCACCGAAACCAACACAAGACAAAGAGATGAACGTGGGTCCTGCTTCAAAAGAACTCCAGCTGCATACCCAACATAGATACAGCTTTATTTTCTGTTTCTAAAAGTTTCCGGTTTTCTGTTTTGCAACTCTGTACTGTAGGTCACACCTTCACCCCCGAGATCTCTCAGGGTATCTCTCTTTAGCGCCCACTCCCTCGATGGGATCACCCCTACCCATTTTTCGTTAAACAGCATAATTCCATTGGGAACAAAGTCAAACTGAAAACAATTGGTTTTTCACAAAGAAGGACCAGGTCTTTAATGGACACCCTCAGAAAAGTACTGATAGTTTTGCAGTGTCCTTGTCTTTCAGAACTTTAGCACTAAGGTATGGGGTTTTATACTTATGACTCCTAAGTTACTTCCATTATAAATTAAGGACATAGTTTTAAGATTGACAAGTTTGGGGGTTTTCCTCCCTGCGAAGAAAATAAATATATGTGTAAAAACTCACATTTCATGTCCAAAGAAATTCTATTAAGGATGAAAAGACGTGCTAATATAAGACTGGAGGAGAACATGCTTTGGCACAGAATTCACATGAAGGTTTGCTTGGTTGTTCAATTTTCACCTCCTGTCTGTGGGATAAAGGTTATATTTATGGGTTTGTGATTTATAATTAATGGTGAAAGTAACACTCTTCCAGTAACCTCATTATCAATTTTTGTTTTAAAATGCTGCATTTATGGCAGCTGCTAGACATGAATTGTGGAAAGTTAATGCTGTCACAACTTCTTTTAATACTGTGATTTGTGACTTCTGGGGACTTAAGAAAAGGCACAATATTTTCACATGACTGATCTTAAAACTTATTTCATTACCAGCTTTGAAAAGACCGTAAAAATTAAGCAATTAACTTTTATTATCAGGTTATATTTGTTTAAAAAAAGTCAGATTAAACAGAAACTATGTAGTATGGACATTATGGCGTGGAATTACACAGACATGAAAATAAGATGCTGCTGCTTCAACATGTTTGTTTTTTTTTTTTTCCACATCCCCAGCTACTTATTATTACATGTATAGGTGGCTTATCTATGTCAAATAACAGTTATTTGAACAGTTATGTGAAAACTGACCTTGATCAATATAATCAACTTTTGCCAAGCTCCGCCTAAGATGTGCTTTTAATACCAAAGGATTTGGTAT
This sequence comes from Vanellus vanellus, assembly GCF_965231255.1. Lineage (NCBI taxonomy): Eukaryota > Metazoa > Chordata > Aves > Charadriiformes > Charadriidae > Vanellus > Vanellus vanellus. Next base: position 16,720,085 of record NC_138907.1, read on the forward strand.
TAGAAATAGGTGTATGTAGTAAAATAGTGTAAAGGAAAAGTATGGTAGGCTAAATCACTTTCATTTTTATAAGCCCATTTCACCAAGTCTTTTCATTTGATCTGGCCCCCCTTCAGTTCTCCCTGAGTGGACCAGGCTGTTATTTGTGTTTCAACACAGGAAAGAGCCATTGAAACACCCTATTCAATAGTAGTCAAGCACGAGTTTTAAGTGCGTTCTCTGAGTATTTGCTGTCGCTGTTCAGCCGACTGCCTTCTGAAAGAAAACAGCTCTAAGGGCTGTAACTATTGCTCTCCACTCTGAAAGGAGACAAGGTAGCATAAAACTGCTCAAGACATAACTGAATCTTTCCAGTCTCAAATAAACAATAACCACAGCAAAGTCACATCAACGCATCTTTGTGACAGCAGGAAGAATTAAGTACAAACAAAGATCACGTCAAGGATAGACATCCTAGCTTCAGAAAACCTTGAGAGTGAAGGTAGACCATGTCCATGAACTACTGACAAAGTAGCACAAATGAAAGCCTTGATTTGAATCAGCCTGCAACAACTAGAAACAACTGGGTACATTAAGAATAGACATTTTAGCTTGTATTTTTTTTATTGTTGAGCACAAAGCTACTGAAGAAGTGACTATGATTAAGCCACTTCCAAATAGGAATTAGGGTAAAAATGGTGGTACAAAGAGAGGTTGTACGTCGTACATACAGCTGCTTAAGGGAAGAATCAAACAGAAAACGTTGCAGAAATGCAAAGTCTTTCATTTTCTTCTGGGAGCAGATCACTGAAGAGAGAAAAGCTGCAGAGTGTTTTATGTTAGCTTCAGTACTTAAAAAAGGAACAACTAACCGCAGCCTGCTGAACACAGTATCAGAGGACTGCTAGAAAGCGTGCAAGTTCCTTTGACACTGTATTGATTGCCTTAGCTTGTGAAGCATTCGTTACTTATGCAAATATTTCTGACAACTACTACAAGATAAAATATTAGTAATTCAACATTAATGCATGACCACTAAGGGTAATTTGAACATGTCATAAGACAGTCTACTAATATATATTTGAATTTTAAAAGATGGTGCCATAATCAATATTTTATTGGTATTTCTGCCAAGCACTAGGAAGAAAAAAAAAATAAAATCAAAACACAAAAGAAAATGAAACCTGACTGCATTTCAAAAGGTTTCCAAATATATTCTGCTTTATATTTTTATTTTTGATCAACTATACTCTTAATACATTTTACCTGGCATCCATTGCAGCTGCAGAAACCTATGACACAAAATTGCTGTTTATCAGAATAAAGATGCCATAAATCATCTATAACAATACCAACACTAAGACCAAAAGTGTTCAGTCTAAATAGATTTGTCTCAAAAATATACATTCCATCTCTGATGGTTGGGTTTTTTTCAGATTGTCTAAGTGCCTGGAAAGGTGAAAGATTCCTTGTGTCAAGTACATACAATACAAAAATACAAACAAAAACTGAGAACATAAAAAGTTTTCTAATGCAAATACCTTTTAATATCACTTTGTGCACATATAAACGAAGCAATTATTCAAATCCTTAAGTTCTCCTGCATAAGAGCTGTAATGCAAAGTTGCATGTATTAGCTTGCATCTCCCATGTCAGGAAAAAAAAAAGTATTTTTCCACATTAAAACAATGACAACTACATATTTTATCTGATAATTGGGTCATAATGACTTAAATTTTTATTATGAAAGTGATCTAGAAAACCATCATAACACAGAGGACTGTAGAGAGCTGCCAGATATCCCAGTCTGTACTCGACACCACTGCCGGCCAGCTCCACCTAGACACTCTCCAGAGGGCAGCAGGAAGCTGGTTTAACATCGAATCCATTCAGATGGGATCCGAACAGAAGTTCGGACAAAGCAAATCTGGGAGGCATCCGCCCTGAGGCCTTGCAAACTCAGTACAAAGTTTACAGCCTGATACTAGCACTGTATTGCTAGGTTACACGACGACATGTTTTGTCAGACAAGCGTTTTGTGGATATATTGTTGTCCACCAAGTCTTTCCACTGATACTAAAGCTTTCAAAACTTATCCTTCAAATTATTACAAATGATGACCATATGCCACAGTATATTTTAAAAGTAGCCAGCTCCCCATTCTCACTGTTATTCCAAAACCAGCCTCACTCTGCCAAATTCTCTGTTGTCTGCTCTCATACCTGAAAAGGTGTGCTAATTCCATTTTCACTACAAACAGACACCAGTACCTACCGTGGAACTGAGCGAACAATAAATGAGGTCCAATACCCAGCGTTATTCCAGGTATAAGCAGAGTACATACCTGTACTCTGAGAATACCGCAGCTACTTTATACTCTGTTTAGGCACAAGTAAGAGTTGTGGTTTTAATTCTTACCCTTCCAAGACCTGTCTTTTGAAGCATTTAGCTCCACAAAGCAGGCGATGTAGGCTACAGACCATCTATCAGAAATTGTGCATACCTGGAAGTGCTAGGAGACACTCTTTACGAGCTTCCCAGTGACAATATTCTTCCCAGGTCTGCATAAATCTGACCAAAACTTCTACCTTCAAGGCACTAATGGATCCTGTCAGTAAGGCAGGGGAAAGATTTAAACCCTGATACAGCTGGAGGTTGTAAGAGGGCTGTAAAGAAATAAACAGTGGGTTTTGCCACTTAGTTGAGGATGAAAACCTGAAAGTATTATGCAAACGGTGGGTGCCGGGCAGCTTATGGAAAGTATATTTACATAAAGGATGTTATTGCTAGTCTATAGTAGTAAGCAACAGGTGGTGTTTCTTTAAAAGCTTTAGGACTAAAACCGCCTAAAGTAGCATCAAAACTAAAGCTGTTTAACTGCTAAATGTAGCACGCTTAAGAAAAAACAGGAATACGAGAAGGTTTAGTTTTTACTGAACTTTACTTTCATGGAAGTTAACGAATTAAATGACTGCTGGTTGCAATCTGCTGATTCAGAACTGGATGCAGAGTGCATTGGATCTTTCCTGTTAAGTTAATGGGCTTCAGCTGAGACCCACGAGGGATACGGGCAGCAATGTTGACATTTTCTATCCATTGAATGCCACAAGTATCTACTGCAGGTTTTGTTCTGTAAAACTGTGTTTTCCATGCTTGGCTTCCTCTTTGCCTCTATAATAATTATGTTCTGAATGTCTTCATGCTAAGAATTGTACTGCACCTTTCAGATATCCTGCTTAAACAGCAGATTTACAGTGTCTACAGACCTATACAATGTTTCACTGAATTGGCAATAAACAGCTACTCATCCACCACATTAGACACCCTCTGACAAAATTCAGAGCTTTACTGATATTCTGTAAAGATTACTGGGCTTGTGTTTCACAACTTAAAATGTAGTTTTAAGAGAAAAAAGTGTGTTTTCTTGCGGCAAAGTAGTATTTTTCCAAAAGAGTAATAAAAGTTAAACTTCACGTGTATCTGTGTCCCCCCAGGGGCTCTGCAAATAACTGGTCTTTCAGTTTGTCAGCAAAACTGAAAAACTGGATCCACCCAGATATTGGGCAGTAGACACTAGCCTTTAGCTCAAGGACTCCACCGTAAAAGGTGTGCTAAATGAAAGTCTTTTGTATGAACAGTCAAGATTTCTGAGGATTCCTGTGTTTAGCATTGCAGAAGTAAAAGAAAATGTTAGTTTGCAGAATTCATTTTAATAGGCATCACTTCCCCCCCCCCCCCCCCCCCGTTTGAACATCTTTCAAGATCTGCCTTTCCCAGGAACTGCCAAATAATTTCCTCCGCATATCAACCATATCCCGGAGAATTTCTGTAGCACCTTCCAAGTTATGTTTCTGTGGAGTCTATCCATTCTAATCACATATGAAATCTTAAGAGGCACGAATCCAAACCAGGCTGTGGGTGTCTTTATCATTCACTGAGTGTGGGCAGCGGGCATAGATATGTTCACGATATGGATGCCTGTGATTGGCTGACATTTGGTAAGTGCCTGTGGGTAGGACAGCTTTAGTATTAATCACCTGTGGCATGGCTCAAAAGGGGCTTCTATGAGTCAGCGCACTTTGATCTGTAAAAATCTGGACCTTTGTTTTTAGGACAATCCTTTCTGAATGAATAAGTTGCCAACATTCTCATCTAAGGATTGTCTAAATTATCTTGTGTAGTCACACAAACGAACAAATGTATGTGTGCTGATAATATGGAAATGTGCCATTTTGTTATAGATAGAAAGCTGTAATTATATCTGCTAGACTAGTATGTAGTAGGGCAGAGCAAATCCTTAAGCATCTTTTTTATCCTTGCAGTAAGTTCGCTTTTGTTTCTTTGGTTTGGGGAGAGTTTTTTTTTGGGGGGGGGGGGGGGGGGGGGGGGCGAGGAGTACTTTTATTGGGTTGTGGTTTGTTGTTTTGTTGTTGGTTTGGTTTTTTGTTTGCCTTTTTTTTTTTTAATTTCATTAAGTGTTTCAATCACTTGGTAACAAAAAAAAATAAATAAACAAATCAACAGAAAAACAAAACAAGCCAATAATAACTTCTACCAATAACTTCCAAAAAGACAATGCAGCTCCAGAAGTTGTAGCAGATACCATCTCTACCTACATCACCAATGAATGATTTTTACTGGTACCTCCACTGACACCATATCATTTTAGCATTATAATGAGCATTTACTCCAAAATCTTTTCTGCTGTACCATTCTGATTTCATTGGCTCTGCATGCTTGCTTACCAAAAGGTATGCTGACTTACAAAGTTGGCTCCCGTTATTTATAAATCATTGTGACCTAATGTAGAAAGTATTATTTCAATAAAAATAGACAAAAAATAATTTGTTAAAATTTAAATTTTCACATTAATGTGTCAATTTTGACAAAGCTTTCAACAGAAATTAGAATTTCTGGCTAAAATCAAGGGGCAAAATTACAGTTTCCATATCCTCTGTGGGGGTTCCTACATATCAGTTATCTTGGAGTATCCACTATTTCTATCCTGATGCAGACTAAAATAAGTTACTGAATCTTCATAAGTATTACAGATAACAGAGAGCATTCCCTGCCTTAACTTAGTATGTTTATGGAAATTCAAAGTACTTTGGAAAATTTAAATACCAATATATGAATTTATGCTAATATTGCATTACTCCTTAGTAATACAAGCAGAATTTCAGTGAGTAGTATTGGAAAGAGATAAACACATTCATATATAATTTATTCAACTGTTTATAAGGAAAGCCTGATGGTAGAATAATTTTGTATAAATATTTTACTCATTGACTCAGCTAATTTATAAATAACAAACTTGACTTGTTAATATTTTATTCAGTGCAAAATGCCAAAATTCACTGGATAAATTATATGCAACACAATTTATATATCTGTAATTGCATGCCACTACTCAAGGATTCAAAAGAATATTTTTCTGTGCCGGTATTAAATTAGTAATGAATTAATTTATCTACGTTTTCTTGGTTTGGTTTTATTTTTTACCTTACTATCTGCATTGGATAGGGGCTTTTACCTTTGTAGTCAGTTCTTACAAAGAAGCTTCATATATAACTAGGAGGTCATGATTACATAGTCAAAAGTAACAGCATCTTTGCCTAGACATTTGCAGTAATACAGAGAATAGCAACTGGAAGTGAAAAATTAGCAGACACTTAGGTAATAGTAAAAATGTATTCATTCGTATAAGCTATGAGAAGTTAAGTGTACAAATTAATAAAGGGAATTAAAAATATCAAGGAAAAAAATCTGTCACTTCTGAGGTTTGGACAATAAGGGAATTTAAGTATAGCATAAACATGGCAAAGATGTAAACTTGCAACACTATGCAAATAATAAAACTGCCAACAATAACACAGGAGAAACATGTTGAGCAAATACTTTCTGTATTTTGATGTAGGTATGATATACCCTCATCCTACAAGTTCAAAGTGTATTTTCAATTGAAAAGAGGTATAAAATTTATTATATGGATAAATATTAAGAAATCAAATAAGGGATACATCCAACAGTCATCAAAATGTAGCTGAAGATATCTGATGTTATGAGGTTTTTAAAATAAATGTCAAGAAACTGTTGAAACCCAAAACACTGAATGAGTCTTAATATCGTGCCAATGTCCATGACAAACAGATGATATAACCCAATTAATCAGTATAGGCTGATTACTTTTCAAGAGAAAATACTTCCAGTAAAATAATTCTGATTTCATCCTCTGACGTTTGGAGAAAGTTACTTTTTAAAGCTTATATATTTGAAAGAATATATATTTGTAAATACATATATATGACCTTCTGCATTTGATGTAGTACCACCTAATATTCCAACTAAAAATACAGAAGGATGCAACATCAGTAGAATACACAGATTACAAGCCACCTAACAACTGACTAATTCTCAAATGTAGTTTCCAGTGGGGGATGACAGCAGAGCTTCTACACAGATTTCACAGGGACTGATACAAGGTTTCTCACTATTTAACATTTCCATTGATGTCCTGGACTATTATGCTTTGTCTAGGACACAAAGATAACAGTGCCATTCACTTTATCTGATATCTAACTTTGAGATCTTGAACATATTCGTCAATCTATTTTCAACTATTTGTCAGCTCTGAAATCTTTTCTTCAAAGTGAAGATTGTAAGAAGTGGTTTTATATTCACTGTTCACAAGAAGTCTTAGAAAGAAGGTATCATGGCCATTAGCAACATACTATTGAAGTTCCTACACAAAATATCTTTTGACATCAGATTTTGCCAACCACTAATTAATCGTTATCTTTTTATTTTGATACAGCCATATTTTAACTACAGTGGTATCTTGTCTTAAAAGATGCTCTTGACCCCTTAATCGATGGCCACAATATTGGATCCAGGCTTAGAAAATGGAAAAAAATATAATCAAATTCCCCTTTTCTGGGGAATTAAAACCTAGTTCAAATCAGACATAGAAGAAGCTGAACCTGGGGTTTACTCATCTCCTACCAATATTGTCTCCTTTGCTGAAGTAGTTCTGCAGAAAAAGTTTATTTTGACTCAAATGTGGCACGGAAAAGCTCTGAAACACTGCAAGCTACTCGGAAATAAAATTGTCCTTCTACATTTATGTATATCTTAATAGTATTTTTCATTTTCTATTCACATTAGTCTGCACCTTAACACATAAGCATTAATGTCTCAACTGCAATCTAAGCTCTGTTGAGCCAGGCGCTGTATATAGATCATAAAGAAAGGTTCCTTCCTGAAGAGATGAGCAGTTCAAGACTTTCACCCTGCGAAGACTGGTTCAGAAGGTTAGCTTTATTAACTGTGGGAAGTGACAACAACGCACAAGCCTGCCTGACTCATTTGTCTAAATTTTTTGTTAAGGATGTGGTACCAGTAATCTCAGTGGAACTGCTCACAGAATATTATAAATTTAAGTATCAGCATATGTCTTTAAGAGATCAAGGTCATAAACATGTTATTTCTTTCCTTTTACGCTGTACATGATTTATGCTTTTTCTAACAATGTGATGTCAAAGAAGGACTATCGTAAGATGGATTATTGTTCAAAGTGTTAGCCTGGTCCCCCTGGCTGTATAGTATGTTGTGAAATGTTGGCCTGGCATAGTTCAACAGTCCATCTTTAATTAGCTTGCTTCTAATGTGACCACACTAGACTATTGCCTGAAAAATAAGTTATCATTTCTGTACACAGATATTACCATTATCCTTCCTTTAATTGACTCTTTGGCACATTCTTGTTCTTATATACAGTAATGAACCAAATTGAAAATAGAATACATGCAAACTTCATAAGAAAGATGAGGAAAAGAAACTTCTCTTAAGTTGACGGTTTTGGAAGTCTAGCGTTATACATGCCATGACAGTTTGAATAATGTTTCATTCAGGCATAAGTCAAGGCCTGAAAGAGGTTTGCACAAAACCTGATTTTTCTGGATTTATTTCCCCATGTATTTACCACATATTGTCATATAAATGTGCTTCAATTTTCTGCCTTAATACTTTGTAACACAAAAATTTGTGGAATAAAATATGTTTTGATCACAAAACTCCTAAAAAGTTTTGTAAAAATCTCTATTTGTTAGCCTCATTAAAGGCAGACACTGGAAGATAATGTTTGACTTTTACCTTAAAACACCATTAAAATTCTCACATAAGGAAGTTGACAAATTTTTACCTAATTGGCAACACTTCCATTCACTATAGAATTTTGTAATAGAAGAAAAGCATATAAGAAACATCTGTCAGTATCTGCTGTTACTTGGAGGTAAGAGAAACACAAAGAAAGAAAACAAAATCCAAACTTTCTTTTGCAGTTTCATCAGCCTATGAAGCCTATGAAAATTTTGATTAGCAATTATTCACAGAGATAAATTACTCAAGTGCTACTTAAAATAAGCTGTCAACAGGAAAAAGATAGATATACTTGGCAGACTCGTGAAATAGGGTTAAGACTTTAAATTAGCAGTGCAATTTTGCATTCAGATTACTAAGGATGAAACAGGGCAAACAAACTCACAAAATGTGGTATGGAAAGAAAAGGAAAAATTCAACTGTAGAGAAATCATATGATTTATTCTATGATATTTGGTGATGATACTTGCATAATTAAATAAGAGGTAATTTCAGTCTTCTGTGATCTTATGTAAATACAAGGAGGATGGAAAATTAGATGCTTTACTTTTCTGATACAGATACAATATAGTATTGCAGTGATATGATTAAAAACATACCTTACTACACTACACTGTTTATACTATAATATATATTTAGCGAAACTGCATATATATATTACCTGGACAGCATGTCTAAGAAAACACAGCTTCATTGCAGGACTCCAGTTAATTTATAAGGCTATTAGTTTGAATAAAATCTCCGAACCATCCCTACAAAAAGTAAAACTACTTTGTTACTCATAAAAAAAAAAATTCTCTCATCAAGTTTTTCATAGCAAATACGACCATGGATTACCACACCTTATTTCTACAGCACCATTTTTAGTGCAAGTCTTCCATCTTCATTAAAGTGTGACATTTTCTGTCTTCTGCTCAGACTTTGTTTCAGTTGTGATCATTACCATCCCTGTCTCTTTGCAATTACACTGCAAGGATTCCAGGGTGGGGAAATCACAGTATACCCATTCTGTAGCAGCACAGGTCTTTTCTATAGCCTCCAGCTGTTTGTGCTTAACTTAGTAGCTTACTAAGGCAAAGGTATCAAGTCCAAAGTCTACCTAAAGCACAGCCACACACCTTTAGATGGCCTAACTCAACCAGCAAGACTAAGACATGCCACTTTCTACGCTGGGTAGCTCACAGCACACAGTTAAGGGATGTGATTAGCAGTGCTTTACACAGCCCGATGCACTAGCTGGTTCAGCAGCAAGTGGTTTTCAGTACGAGACTCAATACAACAGTGAGAGAAAGTACTAGGACCCACGCATCACACACCTTGTTTGGACTGTAAACAAAAGGAGATTCTTTCTTCATTGCATCTTTGAATTTTACAAATGCTCTAGTAAGCAGCTCAAACTTTTAATTAACTAAAACTAAAATCATATATCACTGCAGTCATTTTTCATAGTAACTTCAAAGGCAACCTTTTTTATGATACAGAAAGCATTCATATACAGAAACACACCATGTTCCTTCAGTCTATTTCTAAAGATGTCACGGGAAACAGACAAGTAATTTAAAACCAAAATAAATCTCTCAATTTCAGTGTCAGTAGCAATGTTTAAATCTATTGATAATCTTGTTCAGAATGCACAGGCCAAAAAAAAAAAATACTACCAAAGATATAAAACTAAATATGATTAAGAGGTTTTGGACAAAAGTTTCTAATTGGAAGAGTGTCCAATTTCTGAACCAGATGCATCACAAGAGCAAACCCCTTGAAGAGGTTTTCCAGGTACAAATGCAAATAGTAATCTAAATGACAGCTATTCAGAGCAACACCACTCTTGCACTCAGATTTCAGTTGAGGGAGACCCAAGAGTAGTAGACCAAGATTTCATCTGAGAAAATGAGCAAACTAATGACTTTTAATTGCTCTGGTCTCTCCTGATTTCCTTCTTCCTCATCTTTTTTTCCCTAAAATCTTTCTTCACATAAAAAAAAAAAAAAATAGGTTGATCAAAAATTGTCCTTGAAGATTGTTTCGTCTGGGTACATAAGAATATAGTGCAGAAAGTGCAAAGAGTCTTTCACCCAAGTCAAGATTTAGATTTTTTTTTTTTTTGCCAGAAAGAAAAAAAAAAAAAAGGAGGTAGCAGCTGCTGGCTCTATGAATACATACTTCTATTATTTTCATGCCTTTTTTTTGTGTATTTGAGGTGGTTTTTTATTATATGCAACTTTCTTGAAAGAAATCTAGTTACAAGCCATGACTGTAACATTGGCTACTGAAGCAAGATTTGGCAATGATTATTGCCAGTACCTGTTTTTATTCCCTAGTTGTCTCAGACTACAAAAATCCATGTGTAAAACTGAGGTCTGTGACATTCCTTGATATTTTAACGGGGTTTGAGGAACCTACACAAACTGCATAGTAAGTGTATGCTACTCTTATGACTGCCCAGACTAAAAAAAAAAAAAAAAAAACGGACAACAAAATTGGTTGGGTTGGAAGGGAATTTTAATCTAAGTCCAACCTCTCTGTCATAGGCTGCGATGTCTTTCCCTAGATCAGAATGCTCAAAGCCTTGTTCAACCTGACCTTGAACACTTCCAATGGTGGGACATCCACTAATTCTCCCAACAACCTGTTCCCGTGGCTCACCATCCTCATCATTAAAAAATTTCTACCTTGTGTCCAATCTAAATCTATCTACTCTCAGTTTAAAAACATGGCCTCTTGTCCTGTTACTACAGGTCTTGGTAAAAAGTGTCACTCAGTCTTTCTTATAAGCCCACTTTGTATATTGAAAGGCTGTAATAAGGTCTGCCCTGAGCCTGGACAACCAGGCTATAGAAGAAGTTTTCCAGCTTTCTGACCATCTTTGCGGCCTTCCTCTGGATCCGCTCTAACAGGTTCGTGTCTGTCTTGTGCTGGGGACCCCTGATCTGAACACAGTACTTCAGGTGAGTCTCACAAGAGCAGAGTAGAGGGGGACAAATCGCCTCCCTCAACCTGCTGGCCATGTTTCTTTATTTGCAGCCCAGAATACAGTTGGCCTTTCTGGGCTGCAAGAGCACATTGCCACCTCACATCCAGGTTTTTTTATCCACCAGTGCCCCCAAGTCCTTGTCTACGGCGCTGCTTTCAATCTGTTCATCACCAGGGACCTTGCACTTGGCTTGTTGAACTTCTTAACGTTCACATTGGCCCAGTTCTCTAGCTTGTCAAGGTCCCTTTGGACAGCACCCTTTCCCTCAAGCAAACTAACTGCAACACTCAGCTTGGTGTCACCTGCAAATAAATATTTCTAAAACTGCCTCCTGACCTTTGTGCTTCACAGGGATTAAAAAATTATGAAGAACTTGTCAGAAACATACCTTTTGGTAACATATTAAACATCACATAGCTAAGTACATAATGCCATACCAGATGAAAGTGAACCTATCTCCAAAGACTGAAGAAGACAAATGCAAACCATCAGAGAACATTCTGGGTGCATCAGCTGAAGATATTTTGCTTACATAGTAAAAGTGGTGTTATTAACATTGGTAATTTAAAAAAATTAGTCTGTATATAAGGTCACTATTTTATGTTTTTATTTAATAGCAAAACCAAAGGTGGTTTGGTATAAATCGATTCATAACTCGTTATGTTTTCTTATCAATACAAACACTTAATGAACACTTTCTCTCTTTTAAGCCAGGGACTATATTTACCACAACTCGAAGAAAAGTTTCAGGATCACAGTGAAATAATAACGAGCCTGCATCTGAACCTTACTTTGAAAATTGAGATGGTTCAAGCGTGAAACCATGCAGAGATTGACTTCAGTTTAGACTACCGGGAAGATTTTCAGAGACAGCAACATGGAGTTCTCATCTGGTAAGAATGAGGCCCAAAAGGTGATTTGGGCTACATTGTTCATCAGTCCCTTTTTCTGCCATTGAAAAATCACCCTGTTTGCTTCTCTTTATTTTTTAAACATTTTTGTATCCTGGTGCTGATATCAGTGTATCCTTTTCTACTTTGGTATTCAGACTTGTACTTTATAATGACGAAAAAACAAGTTTCCTGATCATGTATTCCATAATCACTTTTTACTTATTATTTTTTATTCTTTTTGTTTATAGAGTTGTTGATTTTCTTGTAATCATTACTTTATGAGGTCTGTCAAGGTCACAATAGCATCTTTCTGATTTTAATGGATGTTTTCTTTCTATGTTCAAGAGCTTCTAACCAGATCTTCTGCACTTCAATTCATGCAAAAGCAGATTACAGATTCTAGTCAGACATTTAATGACATGTTCTACCATACAACATTTATTAGTTTTCTATTTAATAGTTTATAACTAGAAGCATCATTGATGAATACTTTAAGTACATTGCTATGTTTCTTGACAACCACAGGAATTTGAAACAGACATACTCTCAATTGCTGCAGTCCAAAAAAAAATTACATAGGTATTTACCAGACTAGTATGAATGTGCATACACACATATGTATGAATCAACAAGAAATTTCTTCAGGAAAATGCACTACAACATTATGAAAAATAGTACATGCATAAAATTAACATGTAAAATTTTTAACTGGAAATGCAGATGTATTGCTGAATTCAGTATAGACAGAACAAATAAAATGGCCAATATTAGGATTGTCAAACACTTTCTGTCACAGTAAATTATTCATATTAGTTGTGGGTTTGGCAAGCTTTCATGACTCAGGATGAAATTTTGCTAAGACAGCTAGTCAATTTGTCATAAAGAAATATGCGTTCTTTCATGAAGATAAAGAATCAAGAAAATCTAGCACTGCTTTGAAATGTAGCAGGGAGTGTCCTAATCCCAGGTGAGCCTTGTGTCAGTTGTTACCAATGAAGAGTTACACAATATGTAGGACCCACACTAAACAAATTGTACAGCTCCTGACAGTTTTGCCTGTTTTCCTCTTGTTTTTAATGGAGATACTAAAACAACTTCATAAGTTTCTGAAAAAGATGAAGTTTTAATGTTTACAACAGCCTCAAAGCTTCAATGACAGTAAACATTAAAACCAGAAAAAGTTAGTAGTTCAATATTTGGATTTGGACAGAATAAGTAATGTATTAAACCACAGGAACAAATACCGAATAAACATACCATGCTACACATCTCCCTGTTGTATAAGGAATCCCAGCCATTATTAGCTTAAATGAATCACTAGAGCAATTGCTTTTGCACAAAAATCCATCCTAGAAACAGCCTGAAGACTGAGGATTTTTCTTCTTCTCTTTAAAGACCTTATATTTCAGCATGGTTCCACATACTTGGATATTTGCTTTTGCTGAGATAATCTACTTGCCTAAAACACCAACTACTGAAACAAACACCACATGCTTTGCAATTCTATTCTCAACTCAAAGCCTCTAGTGTTCTTTCTGTAAAAGAGAATCTTCCTGTACTTTCCAAATAATTCCTCATCTGCCTCACACTGGGGAAACATTTCTTCTTTCATTAGGCCAAGATGTTTATATGGAAAATATGTGAATATCTATACAGAGATCATTCACCTGGGAGAAATTCCTTGCAAGAAAGGTTGGAAAACTCAAGAGTTTCATGAACGCGACAGTCTAGTCCAGCTACTCAAGGACATTTCAGTAGGCAAATCCATGAATCAAATAATCAAATAGAAACTTATTTCAGAATTGACCACATGTAAAGTGACATTTCTAAAGAATACTAGACAGGAAGAACAATTTACACTGGAAATTCAGTAACTTACTATAGCTTTAAATTGCTGGCCTAATAGCCACGAGATAAACTATTGCTCCATTCCTCTACAGAAGCTCACAAGTTGAGGCTTAACATCCTGAATGGTAACTAACAAGACTTTTGTTTTGGTCAACCAACTCTCACTGCAGATAATCCAACGATAAGAATGATTCCAAACATCTGCTGCTGATCTTGGGTAAGTAATTCACAGAACTTCTTTGGATTCAGAACAATGCTATAAAGGTTAGGGTCATTATTTACTCTTTAAAATCGAAAGCAGAAACGGGAGAGATTTGGACTATGTCACACCATAATGGAAACAGAAATAGGATCTACATCTCCTGTGTCTGAGCCCATTAGATTGTCCTGCACGGCAAAACACTATAATATCTGTTCTATAAGAAAGTTTTCATTACAAGTTGAGATCAGCTTGTTACAGTATTCAAAGAGAGTTATAGGCTTGGGATTTTCAAAAGCTAAATTTCTCTCCCGTCTGTAAGGCCCTCTACTCCATTTATTTATCAAAGACACATAGCAGAACAGCCCAACTTCTACGATTATCCAAATAAATAAAAGGCCATAAGAAGAGACTCCATTTCTGAAGACAATAGATGTGAATGGACGAAAATCCATTATAGGCATCAACAATATAGTAGTACATCTTCTGTTTTCAAATTACAGACAAACCCAAAAGTGTGATAAATGCACAAACTATTTTTTTAAAGTGGTATGCTAAAAAGATACAATATTGTGACAGTCAGAAGCAAAACTAATTTCCTTCTCAATGGGCCAGGATTTATGCAGAAAGAATGAGGTAACTGCAAAGTATCTGATAAATCTCATGTTTAGACTTCAAGATCTTCAGAGCAACAGGCACAAGAATGTGATGGTGAGTAATCTTTTATTAATCATTAAAATCCCACTTAAGCAATTTCAAACTAGCCAGCTGCACAGAGAACTTTGCCAGCTGGTACCTCTGCAGAAAAAAATCTCATGTATCGTTCCTTCTGATTACACTCAGAAAAACATCTACCCTTTCAGAAAACAAGCTCTTCTACTTCTGGCTCCCTTTTATATGGGAGGTTTTACCATCTTCCCAAATGCCTTTAAAAAAATCTTGATCTATGCAGAATGGTATTTGGATAGATATTCCTTATAAACATTTTGAGAGAATTGTAAAAGTTACTAAGTAGCCACATAATCTATAAACTGATACAGCTGGTCGTAAACCAATGCATTTTCAAGCCTGCTTAGAAAGCAAACTTTAAAGACTACTCAGTGATATTTTACTGTATCCAAAAATCTATGCACAGAAAATAGTAAACATTTGAGTAGATTTATTTAGCTGCAATAGAAGATTTTACAAGGTTTATTTCTTTCCTCCCTTATATTGTTTCCTTCATAATGAATTGCCTGAGAATATCAGACTGACTAAATCACAAAAGGTCAAATGTCTTTTTGTAATCCTATTTTATCATATCATATGTTGTGATTATATTACAACATAGCAGAGAAGTTTTATTTATTTATTATTCAAGCTGTTTTATCTCTCGCTGACAGACTGAAATATTTTTATCCTATTCAGGAAGACTTTCATTTTTGCAGAAAACTCCTTTTTAAAATGACTATCTGATCTTCTCCTGGATCATCGGTTTTAAACTTTCAAAGGTAAATACCTAGAAGTTGGAAGTTTCTTCTCTATTACTTTTTCCAGGAAACAGTTTTACTAGTATTAGAGTCACCATTTCTTTCGGTCAGTGTAAAGCTATATAGCAGCTGACCAACAGTTATTTTGCAAATCACCACTTCAACACAGAATTGTTATTCTGTTCCTACAACATGCACACACTCTGATAAGCAGTATACTAAAATTTGGTATGCTTTTAATTTAAACTTTCTTCCAAAGCTGCAATGAGAAATCTTAGTAAACTTGGACTTTTCTGGAACAAAATACGACAGTGAACAATAGCCTAAAAAAGCCATCCCTGGAACAACTGGTTTTATGATGTACTTTGACTCCCCCATCTTTCATTTCCATTCCAGACCACTACCCATGGGTTGACTTGGAACAACCCTTCCAGGCAGGGCTGGCAGTGCATTCATATCCTTAGGTTCCCTAAGTACTCAAGATATAACCTGACTGCACCCAAACCAGGTTCTTGTAACAAACCTAGCCTTGGCAATGAGAGATAACTTTTGAAGAGTATTCCTCACAGCATTACTCTAACAATCAGGCATATGCCCATTATTCTTGAAAGAGTACTGCAGCAGAACTAAATTATTGCTTATGTCCTGGGTGTTGTGGAGCAACAAGACAGGCTGCTCCACAAGGAGGGGTATGAGCCAGAAGCCAAGGTGAAACCACCCACAGGCGGTGGGGAAGGCTGTGCCTTGACAGAGCCACAATACCTAAGCAGGATTAGTGAGAACAACAGGTCCAAACATCCAGAAATCACAAGGCAAGGTGACATCCAAAGCCAACTCAGGAAAATCAGATAGCAACTCAGACTCACCAAAGAACAAGACTGAAGACAACTATAGCTGCAGCATCACCTAGGGAAGCATTCATTACCCCAGGCAGAGCTTAAATGGAGCCCCTGGGCACATGGGCATGGGTGGGATGGGGCAGGCAGCTCCAGGTGAGGTTGCTCAGGACCATTAAAGCCTAACAGTGCCCCGAGGGCCCTGACTTCGAGTAAGAAGTAAACACGACCTCAGAGGAGGCAAACTTTGTCAAGAAGTAAACACCACCTCAGAGGAGGCAAACAAATGGTTTAGATGTAAAGCTTAGGGAGGAAACAGGTTGGAGCTCAGGTGAGGTGTGATTACAACCTGGGCTTCAGCTGATCTTAAATCATTTATAATAAAAGTGAGACTCTGGCTCTGGATGATGCCACTTTTGTATTTCCTCCTTCCTCTAGAGGTAATCCTCCTGTGACCCAGAGTCAGCCAGTGACTCTGTTTCAGAATACACATAAAATATAACACAGCTTCCCTACAGTGTGTTGACTGTTCTTCCCAGATTTCAGTTGAAGGATTTGACAAAGAACTATGAATTCAAATGTATCTTATTTTAAGTGAAAACATTACTGCAAAAAATCGTGAGAGCTGCAAAGGCATGTGTGATGCAAGGACAGCTATTTTGGTGTGCAGGCTACGTGAAGTTAATATGCACCTCCTGAGCGTGCCAGAAGTGAGAGAAATGGCTTGACTGCAGGCCCTGTGGGAGCTTCCGGGCAGTTTTGAAGTCCTAGAAGGCCATTGCAAATTGCAAGTCTCCTAGGGTTTCTCTGATTTACAACCTAGGCTACAGTCACTGCCTTGCAGCCCTGAAGAAAAAACACCAAGAGCTGTTCCAGCCTCCCCCTCCTGTCAGGTAGGGGCCTATCAGCCGAAAAACCACAGAGAGGAGCCAGCTTGTTGAAGGATTGATTTTGTTCTCAATAGAATTTGTGGCAACAGAATTGAAAAAGAAATTTAAAAATCTATCAGCTAACTACCACTCAAAGCTACAGGTTACCTGAGCTAAGTTTGCATTTTATAGTTACATTGATTACACATTTCTCTGGTGATATCAGGGGAATTAATATTTCTTTTTCCTTATTCAAAAGGAAACTTGCAGAGAAAATTTGTGCAAGCTACATGTTTTTTTTCCCCATTTTTTTCTGTCAACCTTCCCTAGCAAAACTCTAAACTGTGATCCTGTTCAGCTGGTGTTGGAAATCTTTGAGTGAAATCACCAGTGCTGCAAATATCTCTGCCGTGAAGTATTAGAAAAACTGATCACGGGGAGAGACAACACTGCCCCCATAAATTTGCAGTATTTTAAGACCTTGCAGGATCCATCCTGCAGGTCAACATCACTGATAGTTATCAACAGGGGAATATGGGGTTTTCCTGTGACATTCCCACTCGAGGAAGAATTACTTTTGGGATGCCAGCCACAGCTCTCAGTTCTCCCACTCACTTCCTAGGCTGTCTTTCAACGTGTTAGTATTTCAGTTGCCGAAGGTTGTGAGCCGCTGTGCACAATGTAACCTTAGGCCATCAATTGCCTCTATTTTTTATAAAAAACTTCCCTTACGTAATTAAATCCAGGCATTTGAACTGGCCGCAGCCAGGGCTGATCTCTGTCCTGGGGAGATACTTCCAGCAGCCGTTTGGCCGTGCCTGGCCACAGGCCCCCTCACGCCAGCCTGCCATCCTGGCCCGGCCTCCGCCCGCAGGCCTCCATGGAGTATCAGGCCCAGGTCGCAGAGAGGGAAGGTCCCAGGGCCTTACAGGGAGGCCAAGACCAGCAGTACTGCAAAACGAACCCTCAGCAGAAAGGCACCAATTTTATAATGTGCAGGTCAGAGTTGTGGGGGAAAAAAAAAAAAAAAAACAAAAAAGGTCCACCAGCAAAGGATAAACATTTTGCAGTGTGGCTACTTCTGCTAGATATCCACTGCAAAGTGAGTGGAAGTTATAAAGAAAATTAAGATTCTGGAGCAGACACAGTTATCTGCAGCTGTTCAAACAGCATAGTTAAGATAATGGACTTACGTTGCATGCCTTTGACAATGCCAGCTAACAATTTCTTTAAGTAAGCACCCCACTTGATTTCTCTCTTTCAGAAATTCTTTTAACAGCAGAGACATCAACCCATGGAAATCTCTTCTAGCACAACTCGTTAAGTAATAAATTTCTGGAAAACTGAAATTTCAAAGGAGCGGGTCCAGGACAGAATAAGCCAGTGATGCCTAACTTTTGCCATAAGCCACTGTACCTTTGATGGTACAAAATCCCAATAAGGCTGTGTTTTACTATCTAAAATATTTTATATAATGTAAGGTCTGTTAAACAAATTCCCTGATACATCTTAGCTGCTTCAGCTCACGCCTTCAAACAAATTGTAGAAAAATTACATCCAGCTGTTTTCTGACCTATTCCCCAGCAACACATCTTAGCAGGAGTTAAAGAAACTGTCAAAATATGCTAAAGGGAAGAATGGAACACCTACGTTCTACCAAATCCTCAATACTTCACTAAATGAACCAAATATGACCTATAACAGTTTACTCTGAGAAAGAGTGTGAGGAAATTCAGAGTGGCCTGAAAAAATAACTTAATGCCCCATGACACTCAGTATTGATAAATTGAAGGTACTGCACACTACTCAAGGGAAAAATATGGACATAGAATTTCTGGGTGCTAAATAACAGTATTTTATTCAGGCTAAAGTATTTAAATGAAAATCTCTGCTAAGAAAAATGTTTTGGTCAAGTAAACATAACAGAAATATCTACAGTCATCTATAGAAAACATACTATACAAGTTTGCTTTTACCTGAGATACTGTGGAGTGTCCTTCACTCTCAAAAAAATAAAAAGAAGCTGTGAAAAAGGATCAGTGACTGGCAATAACAATAATTATCAGCCTTGGAAAGCTCCTATTTGAAAGAATGGCTTAAAGGATTGGGATTACTTGCCTTAGAAAGGTAAAGAGTAAGAAGGTTTGTGACAGAAGCATATAAAACGATAATTGGTGAAGAGATGATAAGAGGAACTCCAGTTCTTCTTTCAACAAAAGAACACGGAATCACTCATTGAACCTGAAAAAACAGCAAGTCAGGATGAAAGGAAATACTCTTTTTCACAGAGTGCGATTTTAGCCTATGGAATTTACTGCCACAGGATGCCTTTGAGGCCAAGAGTTTAGCAAAATGTCATGAAAACCTTGTTATCTAATTGGTAAGAAGAGTGTCTAGAGCTTCATAGTGAACTATAAAATAAGTTTTGGAAAACTTAAACACATTCTCTAGGTAGGAGTGTAAATAGGAGATATGTCCCATTCCATATTCCTGTGATTCTATCAAAGATTTGGGTTAATATTTTGCAATAACCCCTCACTAAGTTTTAAAGTCATTAAAGTGTTGTATTTTTGGCTATTTGCATGAGGATATGTGTTTCTGAGAAGAAAATAGGGATAATGGCATTATAGAAATGATAAAGTACTGACTACACAACAGTTCCATGACATTTTTGAGTACTCTAGAAGGATATTTTAGCAATGGAGAACCCAGTAATCTAGAGATCAAATGGTTTTGAATGAATAGAGAAATTTTTAGGGTACTTTGCCAGGTGCAGTATGCTTGAGGAGCTTTATAGGTTCTCACATCACGCCATTTTGATTAATACAAAAACTTCTTTCTTTATTTCAACAAAATCATGGTCTTCACCACTTCTTGTAATCATTAATCTTATATAGCACTAAACTTGTAGCACATTCTTTCTATTTCTGTCTAATACCGAAGTAGGCAGAAATCAGTGTGAGAAGTTCCTTTAGAATTTCTTACAAGTGTTGTGAATTTCCAGGTTGATCCTAAAGGGTTTCTCTATTATTATTGAACATTTCTGCAATAAAACTTTTTATACATCTTTTTTAAAATGTTCCTAATTCCAACATTGATTTGTGATAAAATATATTAACATGTTGAAACACTGAGTCAGTTCTAACATATCCACTATCTAGGCGTTATGCTTTAATATTTATTAATTAATTCATGAGAGCTTTTGGCTCTCATCAAAGTTCACAGATGCTTTGACTTCTCAGCATGGTTGAAAAATATCAGGTGCCTACTGCAGTAGTACATTTGGGGAGCTGGAAAGGAAAAGGAAAAGAAAAAGCTAATCCTCTTTCTAATTATGCGTAACTGACTGTGCCCGCCCAGGGACTGAGTATTCACACTATACATTGGCTTCAGTGACTGAAAATGCCTAGGATGAGTGCTATATGGCATTTGCACCAATGAAAACTATAATAGGCTTCATTCTGCTCCACTGAAACGAATTCAAGTTTGCTTTTGATATCAGTGAGATATGAGGAGACACTGTCTAAGCACACAAGGAAAAACCACTCACTTAGCATGTAGCTGGCTATTTTTGTTCCCTTTTACAATATATTATACAATTTAATATTATTAAAATCTAGTTTCTGTAGTTTTCATCAGTTCTCATGTACCTGAGTAGATGCTGCAAGACCTCAACGCTGTGGAGAATCAGGATGCATGTGAGAAACGTTTAAGAACTGCAGATGACCCGCTTTTCTTGACAACCAGCAAAGAAAAAGCCTGTAAGGAGAATATGATCAAAACAGTGCAATCATATATTTTTAAACAAAATGAAATAGTCTAGTGTGATTTCTAATGTGATTTATAAGGTTGTGTGCCTTATTAATCATTAAAATCTACCTCAACATGGATGCATAAAATATGATTAAATGGAAAAATAAAATCCGATCAAATACTACATTGAATTTAAATTCATCCTATCAAGATGCTGATATAATTTTAGATTAAATCTATGTATTCAATAAATTGACTAAAACCTAAAATTTATTTGAATGCTGATTTGTCTGATGAAAACAGTGAGCCAATTTAACCCTAAGCAACCCAAACTAATGGACTGTTATACAAAAAACCAGAGGGATTGGTCAAAATATTGTTGTAGTATTTTCAGTGTGTCATGTATTTAATTATTTTTCTTGAAACAGTTATAATCATAAGAAATGTGAGAACAGAACCATAGGTAGAATATTTATTATTATAGTTTTTTCTGAAGTGTATTGGTATCACTTTGTAGCAGAATTTTTGCAACAGCTTTATTGTGGACTTGCTCACTGGGAATTTTCCAATGTTATTAAATTTTTTGACAGAAACACTGCATCATATACATGGGTGTTTTATGACAGGTGTGGTACTGGCATTTTGGAAATGCATGTGTAGGAACTGAATGGTTTAACGAAGAAGCAACCATTTATTCTTGAAATCTAACAAACAAATGATCCCTAAATCACTGATGATATGCCTTAGGAAATGGTTTTGATGGCAATTTTATACAACATTTGCCCTGGGTTCTGTATCTCGGTGCTTTGTTTATGGATGGTGAATTATCACTTAAGCAGGGTGCAAGAATGGAAGAAAAATGAAGACAACCTTGAACAATGAAAGATAAGGTTTAATGGCCAAAATGAATACGAACATCAAAAACAAATGGGTTGAAGTTTATGGTACTATCATTTTAACATGATGACAAACTGTTTTCCATGGATCTTTCCCCACTTAGAGTTTACATGCAATTTTGAATCAACAAGCACGCAAAATCTATACAAAGTTAAACAGAATGCTGCTTCATTTGAAGTTGTATGTACGTGGTTCTGTATTTGATTCAGAACAAATTCTCTCTCACAGAATTCTTCAACTAATTTTGGAAAAGGATGATTTAATAATGTAAGCTAGGAAACAGCACTTTTATTAAAACACTGATATGGTCAACAAAGATATTTTCTTAGCTAAGCACACTACAAATGGTAGTGTATTCTCCAGTGTGGACAGCCAACAACAATGTACAGACCAAGTGTTTCAAATCTTTTGACCAGTTTTAAACTCGGCATAAAAGGTTTTCCCTTTCAACTGAAGTTAGTCTTTGGATCACAGCTAAACTCGAGCTTGAAATACAGCTTTATTAATTGCCGTAATTAATATTGTATAATACCCTTTTTTCACTGAGTAGTCATGTTCATAATGAAGCTTAAAAAAGATTCTGATTGAGACAGGTAAGGAAAGCTTGGGAAAATCACCAGGTTTCATGAGCAAACCAGCTCAATTTACTGAGTCTTTAAGTCTTTCCTTCCAGAAACATCTGAGAGATGTACCGTGCAAACAAGCTCATGTGTAAAGAGATTTAGTCCACTTGAGATGGATGGAGTCATTCTCTATGAAATTAGGATTCTAGTACAAGCTGCTAATGATTAACCAACTGATGATAAATTTGAAGGAGGAGGACTCTCTCTATAGAATTAAGCTGGAAAATACTAGTTAGCCAGGTGCATTATGAACAGTTATAATGTAATGCTAATGAGAGGGTATTCAGTTTGGAGGGGGCGTTAGCAGAAACACAGTAGGATTTCTAATTCTGTGGGAAAGAAGTCCATTAACTCCTCTTTATAAATCACCTCCAATTAAGCTTTATTCATAATACTATAAATTATATGTAAGTACATTCCACTAACAGCACAAAAACTGTATCAAAACTGCAATTTAATGAGATATCTTAAACATTTGAATAATCTCACTGAACTCCCTGAGTCTACAGTCATTCTCAAATTTAAGCATATGGGCAAAAATGTACAAATCTCTTCTCATATAAGTACTTCCATTCTCTTTTGTGTTTCCAGGCACTCACATTATTTTTTTCTTTTGGCCTTTCCCCCACATCCAGTTTGTGTTCCTTAAAAAAGTTTCTGATCCCTTCTTAATTCTACTCCTTTGCAACAGCCATCCTAAAGGAGGAATCTGAGTTTTCCTCTTTATTTCCAGAAGCTCCAGAAGCTGAAAAATCAGCTCTTAAAACAGCTGAAAAGAAGCAGGAACAGCACGCTACCATTATGCAGTCCTCAGCCAACCAGTAACTGCTCTACAAGTCTTCACAGAATAACAGAAGTAGTAAAGAACTATGAAAACTAAGTTAAATAGTTTTTTAGTGACCTAAAAGATATGCATCTATTTCAAAGGGCAAATGCTACAATGCTGCAGATTTAAACAAAAGCAAAAACAAAACCAAAAAACAACATACACACCCCAAAAAAAACCTCCCAAAACCCCTAAATCCCCAAATCCCCAAAGTTGTATCTCCTTATTGAGTAAGCTGTCTCTTTCTTATTAAATTTTCCATCTGGATTCAAAAGCCTAAAGACGTCAAAGGTCCGTGGCTATTCGTTCTTAAAATGTAAGAGACGACAAGTATCTTCCAATCAAATGCCCTGTCCACTATATCATAGACTACAGTCAGTATTAAAGTCACATGGTTATACTGGTTTTCTTCATTTATTTTAAAAAAGTAAAATTAAATAAATAACAATATAAATATTTTATTTATATATTCCATGGTATAAAAATATTAAATATTATAATAAAATTAAATTAAAAATTAAAAAATGTAAGTACTTGAAAACCAGTGTTCATAATAAAAATATTTACTCGTCTATGATAACAGTTTTGCTAAGCAGAGGAATGGTCCCTTTGCCACAATGACCATTTTTTCTATTCCCATTGATTAGAAGCAAAAAGTCACCACTGTTCAGTAACCAAATTTATCTAGTTGGATGATTTTAATTTGCCTTTATACACAGAAGAAATATATGCACCAGAATTACAGACAAATAAGTGGATTAAATGGAGTCTTTGTTTAAAAGGATTACATATCAGAAATCTAGAGTGAATCCCATGTTCTTCAAGGGAAGAGAGAGACTCAGAGTCTCTGTTCATGGGAAGCAGAGAGTTTTTACAACTTTGAACCAGAAAGTTATTACGCTTCTGCAGGGTTTCCAACCAGGACGCAGAATTACAGGAAGGCAGGGAAAGGAGGTGCAGGGTGTCATTTAGCAAGTGTGAATGAGCTATGGACCCTGCTGGGGAATGAAACTACAACTTCAGACATGTAGTTTTTTCTCCTTGGCTTTTTCCTTCATCTGATGGAAATGCCTGAACCAAGTGGTTTTGTCATTGTGAAAGGGAGGTCCTTGTGCAGTTTGTTCTGTTGGCTGTGTTGCCTTGAGCTTAAAATGCTTGCGAAACTGCAGTTTTAGATGAATGTCCCTTATCTCTGTGGTCTATGAATATTTGATAAGATGATTGATTTTTACAGGATCCTTCTGACCTCTCTTTCTTCCAAATAACTGCAAAGAGAGAGGAGACAATTATTCATATAGCTCTATTTGATTGTTGTTGTAGATATTAGCTTCTTAGATCATGTATTTTCTGTACAGGCTATAGGAAAAGGCAACATGCTCCAAGGGAGATAATCAAGAGGCTGAATGTGTCCTGGAGAACACAACACATCAAGACTTTTCATGCTGCTCTCTTTTACAGAATGTCTTTACTGATCTGTCCTGACAGCTCTGGACTCCATGGGACAGTCTCAGGCAATTCCACCCTCTGTTAGCTGGGTATGAAACAGGAAAATATCAAAAAATGATAATGTTATCAAATCATGATGCAATCTAATACAATGAATACCTGTGGTAATACCTGGGACTCGTTACATTTAAACACTATATTTTGCTGTTATCTTGCTATGCAACAAAATTTATTTTCTCCCATACAAAAGTCAGCAAGTCAGATTCAGTTTATCCACCTGCTTTCATGTGGAAATACGAATAGGAGTTGATTTATATGTTAGTTATTCTGATCTTGTATTGAGGTATTATCTGCACATATTCTTTACTTTTCTGAAAAACTCTCTTCATTCTTCAACTTGCGAGCCATTTCAGTAATCTATAGCAGCGACGATATCTCTAGCAAACAGAGTTAAAGCTCCAGCGTTGTTTTCCCATTCAGGCCAGAAATGAGGTAAGGTCATTGAAATCTGTCTCATGGCCATTCTTTCCCTTGGCTGAGCAAACAACTGCACAGCATCTCACTTCCAATGATTTTTAACAATTCAGGCAAGAATTTTTAATATATAGTTAATGACTTTGTAATTCCCATGTTTTTTCATTTTTCCTTTCACAAATGAAGGCCATTCTTGACATGAGACATTTTTTTTTGTCCCCAGGTAGTTTCATCAGAACTGGAGACAGACTACGCTGCAGTGGCAGAATGGACAAACCATTTCCTGATCAAGTTATAACCCAGTACCTGCATACAGGGGACTGTCTTTCCTATGCGTCACCCTTTGAGTACTTCAGGATATGAAAGTCGTCTTCTTCCCTTCCTCATGTATCTTCACTGATTCCATCATCCTTTATCCCACCTTCACCCTTCAAACTTGTCACAAGCCTCCTGTAGAGTACCGTCCAGATAAGCTGCGCTATCTCAGTTAGTTGTACCTGCATCACATCAAGTACAGGGGCCCCTGTGCTCTCTTCCCTTAGCCACAACTCTGACATTCACAGCAGTTCCGTGTATTACAACCAAGTAGCAACACTTTCTTCCACACTGATCTCTCTGCTTGCTGGGAATATCATAGCCGAAGCGGTAATCACAGACCCAGAGTTAGCATAGACGGCACATACCACTAAGGGTCTGTCCTCCTCTGCTGGGTGCCTCCACAGAGATCCTCACTTCTGCAGCAAAGTCTCTGCAACGATTTCCTTTCCCTAGTCATTCCACGTCGTATGGCAGAGACTGGAGACAAAAAGATATCTGGCTCTTTCATAGCTGCAACTTAACTTTTTTTTCTGTGTTTAGTGGAAGAAAAAAAGAATTCAACAAATAATTGGAGTCTGAAACTCATTTTCTTTTTTTTTTTTCTAGAATATTTGATAAACAATGCACTTTACATTATGTAGGAAGTTTCATAGAGCCTGAAAGTCATTTTCCATTTTGCATTTTCAGTACAGGTATATAACATGCCCAGAGGGATCAGACCAAAGCTCCATCTAAATCCACTACTGTACCTCTACCAGAGTCCATACAGAACTGGCTAGGAAACAGCTGGCTAGGTACACATGTTGAGGAGCGCCATGTTTACAGATCCTAGTCCATACATGGATGCTGTCTAGGAAGAAGGCAAAGATATACGATACTATTGTCTCAGGCCCTAGCAGCCACTTTCATTTAAGAGTCTTCCTAATCTGGATACGGTTTCAATGTGTTAAGGATTTCTCTGCAAGTTTCTCTCGCATGAGCTCATACGCTCTTCACTTAATCTATAAAAAAGTGGCTGAAAGTGTAACAGTCCACAGTCACAGAAGTACATCGAAGTCGTACATCCCCATGATGTTTTCACCACTAGATTAAATTTATATTCTCTATGCTTTAAGTGGGCTGAGCAGTTGTTTAATGTACATGTCAGTATTCCCAAGTGAACAAGCAAACTGATGCCAGAAGCCATTACCCAGAAACAAGTAATAGCTTAGGTTACGTTGCCCACCTGCAGTTCAAATCTCTTTTCTGAATCTGACATATTAAATGGGCATTTTCCAGAAGCACCATGGTGGGTGTGCTGGTTATTCAATACAAAGGTACAGAAATCACATTTCGCTTTGAAGTAATTTACTTTTGAACTTTTAAAATTATTTGCTTTGAGATTTCAAAAACTTGTCCACAATCTTTTTAGTTGATCAAAAATTGGATAAGAATATGAACACAACCTGTGGTTTCTGAAATACTTTACCAAAAAAGGCCCCAGGTGTGTTATGCTCTACTATTTATCATAGCATTGGACTGTGCCTAGCCATCCCTGCTTAATGACTTATTTGTCCCTTTCTTTTCCCATTTGTTAGCCTGTCCTTGCTGTATCAGTTGTTGTCCATGATAACTTTCTGGCTGTTAAAGGGATGAGTCTTCCATTTCGATGAATCTTCTCTACTTTTTCAACTTTTGTGCATTCCTCTTATTCCTTTTTCAGGTAGTTGTTTTTTTTTTTTTTTTTTTACTAGGATATCAATCACTGTTTACTGAATTGTTTCAAGGCTTCATTTTCTATTACCTAATAAAATCTGAAATCCTTTTTTTAAGGTAGATTTTTGTTAAATCCTCAACTTGTTAAATTCCAGTGCAATCAGCAGGGGCAATCTGCAACAACATCTGCCACAAAAGGTCAAACCGTTCTCTCTAGTACAGGGCAAAATGGCCTTTGTAATGCATTTTAGCAAAGTCTTTACTCCTAATGCACTAGCTTACTGAGGCGTGCAAAAGTCATTTCCACATTAATCTACACCCGAAAAGGCTTCTCTGATAAGACTTGGCCTCAGTCAGTAAATCCTTCTCAGCTCATCTTAGTACTACTGCAAGGCTAATTGCACAGGCAACAATCACATATCTAACCAGGGGATTGACTTAATTTTAAGCTCCTGTTGGAGCTATACTGTTGCACAATTCAGTGCTGATTTTCTGTATCTGGAGTATTACACATAAACTCCTGTGCTCAGTTTTTGCTGACTTTATTTCTAATAAAAATGAAGCATTTTCTCCCCTTCCACATACATAGGCATGCACCTCCAGTTATTAATGTTAAACCCTTGTCCATCTGTCTATGTTAGCAAAATTAAATTCTTTCTGGCAATTCCCTTCTAAATCACTTCACCACAATCACCCTGTGCATGAGAAGAGCAGCAGATTAAAATGACTTCTCAAACTGGTGTTAGACATAAATGCAAAAGCTTTGACTAAAGTTAATCCACATCTTCAGATACAGTTCACTGAAATGAGGATTTGTAATGTTTCTGCAGATGACTTTTATTTCTGATACAGAGTGCGGCAAGTTCTATGTTACAGGAAGAGACTCAAAACATGAGATGCATTTGATTCTGAATCAAGAAGTTTGTAGGAAGAAAGGACTTTGTGTGTAATAAACAGAGTGCTGGGTTAAAAATCACAATAATCCAAACATTGTGACCACTGGACCCGGGCAGTGCACTTTTTCCACTCCACAGAGCGTTTCAGTCTTCTAGTATTGGAAAATGCAACCATTTAACACAAACCATTTAACACATTTGGCTCTCCCAAAATACTGTGATCAGTATCATAAAGGAAGAATTTTGTTTCTCTCTTCTTTTTGGAAAACATATTTTTCATTTTTCTTCTGGTTATCTTTAGGACATGCCTTTTATCTTTTCTCCACAAGCACGAAGACTTTTTTTAAAAAAAAAACAATGGAAATTTACTGATAATCACTCAACTCCTGTAGAGGGGATTAAGGAAAAATACAATATGTCAAGATCAAGATAAAATCTCAAAGGCTGGCAACAATGATTCCTCTTCAGCTTGCCAGCTCTGCCAGTTGGTGTGTGGGCGGGAGCCAGAGGCCCCCACCTTCCTATGCTGGAGGATGTGCCTGCAGGGACTACAATCATGGCTAGGACTAAACACAACTTCTTGCATCCCTTGAGTCCATGCGTAAATAGAAAGCCATCATCGTTTCCTGAGAGCCTACATTATTCTAACCAAGGAATAAACAAAATACAAACTGTGCTGCTATGCGTTCAGATGACAAACCACTTGATCTTTGCCATCACAACATTTTCCATCAGTCTGAAGGTCTGTCTGACTTTCTTATTGGACCTGAGCTCCCCCTTGAAGTCTTGTCTAAGAAGAATGACAGTAAGCCATCATAAGCTTTTTATTATTCCTATGTATTTCGCAGTATCTGACGCAAAATATTTACACGGGAATACTATAAAAGAGAGTGTAGTTCGGCATAGCTTGACAGTGGAGGCTGTACAAGAATTGAGTGGATTGGCCACTCCTCAAACTGCATAAAAGACATTCTCAAATGCTTATATGGATGCACAAGAAACTTGCCAGGTGAGGCTGGATCTAAATAACAGTGCTGTCAGTTTGTAGGATAGAAAATATTCCTCATCACTACAATTTTATACATAACATAGTTACCAAATGGTTGATGCTTGTGAACCATTACCAAAATAAATGTGATTTATGACTAACATTATTACATTGTCTAATGAATAATATGGAAGCAGGAAGGAAAGAACACACAAAGTAAGCAACTGTTGTCTACTGCAGTCATTTCAGAACAAAAATTGTTCATCTGCCATTTTCCTGCAGTTCTATAGTGGGTCTGTGGCTATAACTGAAATATAGCTTTGAAACAAACAGATGTACAGAACTCAGAACTGATAGCATATTAATGTGATAAACATAAATGTAGAATAAATATTAATAGAAACAAACACCAGGGCATAAGATTTCATGATACATAGCCTCAGGAGGTGAAATATTTAACTGGTTTAGTTTCTCCAATTTAAACAATATTTTCTTGTCCACTGCTCAAAGGAGTTGTGAGAAATTATTAATGTCTGATTTTACCTATAGATTGCTATAAAAAGCCAAGTTTTAGGAACAGTTCAGGAGTATGGATTTTATATAGGGCCTTGCCTTCACTGTTTTTCATTCCCATATGTACAGCCTAACTTGCAGTTTTTTCTTTACTATTTAAAAGTACGTTTCACAGGCTGCATGTAGCTACAACTACCACAGATGCTCATATAAGCATATCTCTTCTAAAAAAATACAGTTTTTCTCCACAAGAAAATAGATTTGTCTTTTACTTCAAGTTAAAGCATACATGCCGTGCATATATACCCATTCTGTGTTGGCCATGTTTCACAAGGTAACTTGAATTTGTGCAGAAGTGCATCTCCACAATATCAAGTCTTGAACTCAAGTTTTGCCCTCCACAGAGAACGCATGGAGAAAAAGTAGTTTCCCCCCACACCGAGTGTTCCCATGCATTTTCAGGTACATCAGGCTCACAGAACATGTCATGGAGAAACAACCTGCACACCTAGATCTAATATATATTGAGACTGGGTATTCATGTATCCACCAGTTGCAGATGGTTTTGCTTTGATGTGGGATGAAGAATCTCAAAGAATGACAGACTGGTTAAGATTGAAAGGGACCTCTGATGGTCATCTTGTCCAACCTCAGCTCAAGCAGGGCCACCTAAAACAGGCTGCCCAGGACCGTGTCCAGATGGCTTTTGAATATCTCCAACATTGGAGACTCCACAATTTGTCTGGGCAAGCTGTGCCAGTGGTTGGTCACTCTCACACTAAAAAAAAATGGTTTATGTTCACATGGAACCTCCTGTGCTTCAGTTTGTGCCTTTTGTTCTTGCTCCTGTCTCTGAGCACCAATGAAAAGGGCCTGGCTCTGTCCTCTACGCATCCTCCCTTCAAATATTTGTAGACATTAATAAGATCCTCTCTGAGTCTTCTCTTCTCTAGGCTAAACAGTCCCAGCTCTCTCAGCCTTTCTTCAGAGGAGAGATGCTCTAGTCCCTTCATCATTTTTGCGGCCCTTGATTGGGCTCTCCCCGGTATGTCCACATCTCTCGTGTACTGATGAGCTCAGAATTAGGTACAGTATTCCAGCTGGGACCTCACCAATGCTGAGTAGAGGTGAAGGATCGCGTTCCTCATATCTCATATTCTTCTGGGGAAGATTTTTTAGAATAATAGCAGGAAGTAAGATTAACAGTAAAGATGTAAACGTGCAGTTCAAATGTGCAGTTGAAAATTCAAAGGCTTGAGTGGTTTCCTTCTCTTGTGACTCTAGCTGATAAGCTCGGAAAAGCAGCTCCCAAGCTAAACTAAGACTCAATAGAGCCGCTGTAACCGAAGGCAGAATTTTAAGGCAAACTAAGAGGAAAGCAGCGAGCTACCAGCAAATATGAACTGAGATGAAATTTTCTATTCTGTTGTTGAGAAATGCACCTTGCAAACAGTTCAGCTGAAATGTATTCTAACAGGATAGAAGAAAGACTTGCCACACAGCACACACTGTTCCAATCCATAAAAAAAGCTAGGAGCCTGGCTAAAATAAGAAAAGATTCTTATCAAGCAACTGACTAGATAAACAAACATTGTAGACTGCTGCAGAACAGTGTAACCATATTAAAATATAGATATACTCTATAAAAATTGCATGATGGAACTCCATCTCCATCTCCCATCACTTTGTGTATAAAGCGTTCCCTTGTAGAGCACAGTCAGGGGCAGCGAAGGAAGACCTGATCCTTTCAAATGGCACACCTTGTAGGAGAGGAGAAGCTTTCTGTGTTTATAAAACCAGTAGTACAGATTGTCTCACCTGCTACTCTTTTCCCCAAGACCTCCCTCCTTTCTCAGCCTTTTGTCTGTCTGTTCTTCTAATCTGCTCTCTTGGTTTTGATGCTCAGCAATGAGAACCTAAACAGATATTGAAAACAGCCAACAGAGGAAGCTGGAAGGAGACAGAGGCACATGCACTGGTGGCAATATAGACTGGGGTGACCTGGGAAGGGTATGAGGTCTTCTTATGTTTGCACAGCCTCTTAATTAATACTTTATGCAGTGCATAACACAATTACATTGTTTGATGCCACTCCCTACGTATTAGTATCTTGCACTTCAGAGTAGTTGTATTTTTCAGTGTTTAATTTTGTTTTTAAAATGGAACAGACTAGCAGGTATCCACATGGAAACACGAATGTTTTCTGGAGGTCTGGAAAGCCCTATGAGAAAAAAAAAAGCTACGATTTTAGCATTTTTCCTTTGTGTTCAATTAAATTCTAATCTTAGGGATTATATGCAAAACCTTCATTCTCTTTTGCCATGTTTACCCCATTGACAAACAGTATCTGATAGTGACGTTTCATATGTTCTCCTCTCTAGTTATAATAAGTCTTTGTATTCCCATGATGATTAACTCCCTGGAGTCTTCTCACTGACCTCAGCAATGCTGAGGTTATTTAGCATTATCTTGTCAATCAAAGTAATTCCATTTAGGAACCTCAATATAGCTTTAAGACCTTGGCTTCAGACACTCTGGCTTGAAATCTATTAAAATGCAAACAAAATAATTTTTGCTCACATTTCATTGACGCCTGGCAAGTCTATTCTATTGTCCAATGGATGGAGGATGTTTGTTTTGAACATGTGTTTCGTTAACAGAATAGAATCATAAAAGCATAGAATCATGGAATGGTTTAGATTGGAAAGGACCTCAAAGTTCACCTAGTTCCAACCCCCCTGCCATGGGCCGGGACACCTCCCACCAGACCAGGTTGCTCAAAGCCCCATCCAGCCTGGCCTTGAACACCTCCAGGGTTGAACCTTCCACAACTTATCTGGGCAACCCGTGCCACTGTCTCACCAGTCTCAGAGTAAAGAATTTCTTTCTAATATCTGATCTAAATCTACCCTCCATTTATTTTTGACAAATCTTCATAAGCCTGTTTTATTTGTTTTATTACAGTCACCCATTTTTTTTTAAATTTACATTCAAAACACCCTGTAGATCATAATTCCCACTCATTTCAATATAACCAGCTACACATTCAGAAACAGGCTGAATACGAATCCAAACCGCAAATCGGAAGTATAAAAAGCACTGGGGCCTGTACCTCCTTAAAGTATCTCTACTCAGATCTCTCAAAGTGTATCAGCACCTACTCTGAGTTACTTGTGCCCAGTGAAATATATGCTCATATGAACTGTCTAATCATGTCTTTCTGGTAAATCTAATTCCAGAACAAGAGCTCTGAGATGCCATCACTGATGGCATGAATGCTTCCAGTCTATTCAGAGATCAATCAAACACATTATCTTAAAGCAACTACAGTGGATTATGACCCTTCATGCAGTTACCAAATTTTAGCGTGAGACAACTCAGAAGCAATGTTAGAAATCATGCCTTACACCACTCAGCTAGATTTGCAAGATCACGTCTGTCAAAGTGCTGAGTTTATTTATAGGTAGAAGTGGTGAACATGGCTTTGGGGGAATGATCATTACTGAACACTTTTTTAGGAAAAGCTGTCTCTAGTGAATGAGGTTTGTCCAGCATAGGTAACTGGCTAGTTGTCATATGCTACGTAAACACTGTGAAAACCACTTAGGTGTTTTGAAATTACATTTGAAATGAACTTGAAAGCAGAAAGTCTCTGCGTGTTCATGTTGGGTTATCTCCTACCACTGCTATACATCAACGTTTGGTTAAAGTTTCTCATTAGAAAGACCAGAAAAAGTATAGATTTCTGATCCTTATCTACTGAATGTACTTATGGACACACACATGTTGCTAGAGTGCCAGCGCTACAGATGAAAATTCTTACAACCAGGAAGAAATACTTGACGCCTATCAACTCCAGGATAACTGTTTGAAAGAACTTACTACCATGAACTGCAGTCTTACCAGCTGGAAGTGGTTTTCATCCTGTTAATAAAGATTGTATCTGAGATATGTGGAGATGGCTCTTCTGTGATTACACTGCTGTTGGCCCTACAAAGGAAAGTACTATTTGACAGATTAAATATATAGCTGACTCTAGAAGCTAATACAAAGTATATTATTATTTATTATTTCTCTCTGGTATTGTTTTGAGGCTCCAACCAGGACTGCAAGGGTCTTTAAAATTTTTTTTTTAAAATTGTGTATACACGAGGGGAATATTTGTGCATAAAGACTACAATCAAAATAGATAGAATATGCAAAAAGAACCTGAAGACAGCAAGAGTTGTGCAACATTACATAGTAGATCAGTTTTAAATTTTGAAAGAGCATCAAGATACTCAGAGTACTTGCAGAGTTCCAGTTCAGGAGAATGAACTTTCCAAAGTTTGAAACATCCACTTGGCATTGCTTTAACATCAAACACATTTGATTGGCACAGCGATATAGACACATGAGTTCTGTACCACCTATTTATTTTTTTGGGAATGGTGACAGTATGTATAGTATGTGTGCTACATGAGACATCTCCAGCAGCAGACAATATAAGAATGGGAAAAAATTTATTGGGTGCCATCCCAGAACTGCACATTAGTTACATTATATCCCCAGATATACGAATTGTTTTTTTTTTTTTGTTACAAGACTATTTAGAATAGATGTTATCCTTCTCCTCAGATATGACCATGCAGAGCAAAAGTCTTAGGATTTTGATTGCTTTATATGTGCAGTACATACAGACGAGTACTTTTCTTTTTCTTCCCTGCCTTTTCATAGCTAAAGAAGGTTGTGTGTAGCCTGTGGCACACACACAGACTAAGTCTGGTTTTGTTGCAGGTAGCACTGAGGATTAGATCCTTTTAGGATGTGAAGTTATGCCTATGCTATTACAAAGTAACACAGTTATACCTATGAACATCTGAGAAGGCTCTGTCCCTTAATCTATGGATAGAAGTAATAATGGGGAAATAACATGGCCAAATGTCACTAGTTAACCCTCCTGTCCCAACCACTGATTAGTCCTTCTGAAAGGCTCCAAATACTTCTCCCTGCTAAATGCTCTCAGAACGTTCTTCACAGCTGCAGTAATCTAAACCAGAGCACAAAAATTCAGGTGAGAGAGGAGTAAATAGAAAATAAATCTCTTCTCTTCCTGCTTGTGCACTTTGCATAAACCCAGACCTTGTTCAAAATCTACTCTGACCTGGATCAGGATGATAAATAAAAACCAACCTTTTTCAGCAGCTGAAGAGTCAATAACAGTAAATCTTCACTTATATATTATTTTTATTTTTACCTGGGTCACGCTCTTAATTAGCAATATATTCATGATGTGTCTTAACCATTACTATAACATAAAAATGAAGCCAAAACCAGGAGATCAATTTTTATGACTGAGTTAAAGGAAACTTTATTGACTTGTGTGTTGTGTTTTAATTTTTGTAACATAAGAAAAAATCTGTGGATGTTAATGAGGAATACCAGAGCTCCATTACAAAAATGAAAAGAAAGTTATGATGCAAGTCACCACCAAATTGATATCACATTATCAGTAAGTTCATAGCTCTCAAGAAAGTAAACTTTACATACACTGAGCCAAATAAACAGACACATATTTGTTGTGGGTGGTTATTTCCTGAAATGTTTGATAGTTATTCTATTATCATTGTATTTTTGGTGTTATTCTGCATCACTGCCTTCTTCATCTCTGATTATAGAAGGTTGAGAGGGTTGCTCATGACTGAACACAGAATAACATTTAATCTCTTTATTCCAAATTTGCATAAGATTTTATACTTCTGTTCTCCTGCTCAATGAATTTAAGGAAGAAGAAGAGGGCTGAAAAACCTGTTCAAAATTAAGTGCCCTTTTAGTTTCTTTATCACAGTAATGAATTTTTGCAAACTTCATGTCGTAAGACAGGAATAGAAGCAACCATATGTACTTTTTTTCTCTTTCTAAGTGTATACCTATACACACTATATATAAAACACATGCTGTAACATATTTATTGTGTGCAGAGATGTATGCATGTGAGTGGAGGGGGGGGAGGGGAGGGAATTAGCATTAAGAATGAAATATTAAGTTCCTCAAATGTCAAAATTTAAGATAGTTCCTCAGTTATTGACTAAATCACAGTGTACATTTTGAGTATGATTTTCAAATATTCTTGGTATCAGTTTAAACCTGTTCCTATGAAAGGTAATGGAGAAATTCCCAACAGCTGTCATAAGCCCCTATGTACTTTTTACATATAAAATAGTATGCAGTAGTAATGTACAATATTGGCTGAGAGCTATTTTTTTTCCTTTAAAGGTTAAAAACTTTACATCACCAGAATGGCCATAAGATAAAAACAGGCAAAAAGAACCCCAAGCAAAACCCAACCCTTTCCAGCCCCAAGCTTCCAGAAAAATACTATGAATGTTCATAGCTAGATTAAATCTTTGACTAACTTTTAGCAATGAGTCTGACTTCCGTTAACTTGGTTGCAAACTCTAAACATTTTATTAATGTTGTCATTTCTATGGAACGTATCTTTTTTTTTTTACATCTGAAAGGAAGTAAACTGAAGCTACTTGATTTTCAAATTTGTGAGTCATTCTCACCATCAGCCTCCATAAAATTAACAAACCTGACATGTACAACAGGAAAAACCAACCTTATGTGAGTCTGGCTGAACCTAGTCAGCCTAACCAGCATCCTCTCAACCAAGTACCCACATTTTCAGAAGTGTTTTAGATGTCCCAGGCTTTGGGTGCTGAATTAGAGCCACAGCCACACAGTGAAGGTACGACTGCAATGGGCAGCTCAAGGGGCACCAGGAAGGGAGACGTGTCATCACAGCCAACGTCAGCAAGAGGTTTCTCTCAGGTGCAAATAGGTCTTAGTATTTTTCTGCCTTAATGACAGAGGAGAAATTTTGTTATTGTTCATCTTGCTAGCTCATGTGAAAAGGGTGGTACCAATGAACTGAATAAAAGGAATTACAAAAGCATAAGAAAACCCCAAAAGGGTAAGAGCAGAATCCCAGTAATGTTTTCTTTTTTTATATAAAGATCCACTTGAGGCCATTGAGCTAATTTCAAAGTACAATATTAAGAATCTCGTAATCTATCATGCAGTTCTTCATAGTAGAAAAGAAAAGGTTGGTTCAATAATCAAATCCCAAGTCAGCTGCTGTGATTACTGTGATTCCTTTTTTGCTTGTGATAAAATAGACCCTTTCCCTTTGGGGGTTGTACAAGTCCGAATCAATGAACCAAAATTGGTTCCAACACACCAATTTTGGTTCATTGATTTCCAGGCCAACATTCCTTTTATTTGCTAGACAAAATCTCACAATCTATCAGTAATATCTGAGGCCCTTTTTGTTTGAACTTATTTCAAATGTTTTGTCTTCTTCTCATTCTTCTTTTATCATTAATTGTTTCATGTTACTGTTACATTTTATAGAAGCCCACTTCTCACAGCTCAACACTCACATAAGGTGTATTTTGGGGCTACAACACTGCAAGTCATAAACCGTATTGAACCTGAACTGGTGTTACAAGCAGGAGCTTCTACTGCTTAGGCAAAAAATATAAAATTATTCTAAATAGGTAACCATAGTAGGTTTTTATCTTTTATGAACAAAATGGAACAAAATTACATGCACAACCAAGAAAGATTAAATTTACTATTCCAAGACTACTATTGGGAAAAGTAGGTACATTTTTAACTTTGGTATGTTCTAGACGTGCATGAGCACATATAACTCAATATTGCTTTAACTGAAAGACTTAATTGGAGCTAAGTCATACAGTTCAAATGTGTATTTTGCTGAGCTTACACCTTTTTAATGTCATGTCAAGGTAAATGGAAAAATAATACTTTTCTCAGAACACAAATGGATTTTTTTTTCCCATTACAATGGCACATATGAGATTTTCACAATGTTAAAGATGAAAAGTCACAATTGCTTGACCCATTTGAATTTTAGTATGATTTTAGTTTTTCCTCTTTATAAAAATTTAGTATTCCCTTGCACTATCACAGCAAATGTAATAGTTATTTGAAAAAGTTTTTGTACCTTGTATATGAAAATGTGAGTGATATCAGAAATATCTTTCATTTTGTGGCCTGAATGTTCTTTTTTAAAACCTAAAAGGCTAGATAAACCTGAGTATGGCAACAGAAATGAACTCAAATTCCATTTTAAATCATTATGTGTAGCTGAATTTAGTTTCTAAGTTTTATCTGTTTTGAAATGTCTTTTTATTTTGTTTCAAAAGAACTTCAGAAGAAATGTGTGTCTGATTCAATTATTGCTTTTAAGAGAATATGGAATTAACAAAAGGCAAGTGATCACACATTGATGAACTTGAACATACTTATTTCAAAGGATAACAGAAAGATGGGCATCTGGTATTTTTAATGTATTCAAATTTCTAAAAAGAAGTAAAAGGCTCAATTCATTGTACATTACTTTGACTGGTAAGCCAGGAATGCTACACAAAATGGAAAAATTCCTTTTCTCCTTGTTATTTCTCTGTTTTTAATAAGTTTTATTTCACATCCTGGCTTTAGTCCTAACCAGAGAGAGAATATAGCATAAGTATCTCGCATTTTGAAAAACTTTGTGGCTTTTTTGCATGCTTATTAAAATGGATGTTTTAACAGAGGCGATAGATGTGCATCTCCCATCTATTTCATTGGACCTATTTTTCCTTTTTTCCATTCTCTTTATCCTTCTACATTCCCTCTTCATTTTCTCATCCTGGCCTGATTCAAAGCTAACAGAGTGAACTGACTGACTTCCATGGTTTCACCGAACTCCAGGATGGGACCCTTAAGTAAGTGTTAATGAAGAACCGTATGTCTGCTTTTACTTCATGCACAGCATCTGAGCCCTGCATTGTAGATATGACTTCATTTTAGTGATTCTGAGTGTTGATTTTGCTTAACAACCCTGGCTAAGGCACTCTAAACTTACTTTTAAACAGTACAATAAAATGAGTTACAAAAATAAGCACAATGAAAGAAGTAAGAAAGGAAAGAGAGAGAGTACAAACGAGGTTTATGAAAGGACAGGTGAAATGGAAATCATAATAGGAGAGAAGAGACGACTGTTTGGCTAACAGGTTGCCGAGAATAAATGAGCTTTTGGAAGAGATTTGAAAGAGCACATTGATGTAAGAGAATGAATTGAAAATGGGAGCTTATTCCACAACAGACAGGCAAGAAAAGAAAGAGCGTGTGAAGTCAGTAAGGATGAGAGAATTAAAATTGCCTTTATGTTCTTGCTTTTTGCATCTCAGCAAACAACATTCAGCAACCAAAGGTTAATAACAAGTAACTTGTCATAATTGCATAGCTCTCCTCCCAAAATGGCACAGCAGCAGCAAGGCGAAACATTCACGCTTGCCAGCTATGACATGCCTTGATAATTCTAAAGTAGTACCGAGAAAGCTAGAAATAGATTAATAGAGAGCATAGCAAATGGAAGGAATGATAAACAAGCAGACCACAGACTATAACCAAAACCTGCCCAGGAAGAGTGACAAAAAAAAAGAAAGGTTCACTGCTGTTACATGAACTCCGACAGCGTATTTAAAGGCTGTTAATATGTGTGAGACAGTGGCTACAAACATTGAATGTCTTTAGAGAATTCGTTTACTTACAGCAAGTTCCTCAAAACTGTATCAGCCTGTTTTCCTGACAATAGCACTTTTGCCATTGTGGTCATTGTAGCAGAGCAAGGATTAGGACAATTTCGGTGCCTCATGCATCGTCAACAGAATTGCCGCACACTTGTTGGTTACAGAATAATTATTAATGCCGGTAATACTTGAAACAGAAAGAACATAGCTTGATACTTCTGATATAGACCTGACCTTGTTACAAATAGTACAACAAATACTACATGCATCTTATATGAAAGCTACGTACATCTTGTATGAAAATAAATAATGGAGCCTAAATGTCACTATCAGGATTTTTTTCTTCTCAGTGTTGCTCTTCTCATCGTAGTTTTATGCCTGAGATCTAGGCGAAAAAATCAAGTAAACATGGTAAGCGAAGACAACTGAACTGATTAAGACCCAGTGTGTAAACAACCGCCGTGCAGCACACTGCACCAAACACAAGATGTATAAGATGCAGAACATGTAGTTTGTGCAGAGGGAGAAAAACAACCTAAGCATCACCGTGCTTCATCTCTCTTTTCCCAGATAAATGTAGCCCAAAGATTTCTGGGTAGATGTTGGAGTGTTTAGGGCAAGATAAAATCTACATAATATTCACAAATTGTGCAAAAAAGTAATAAAATTCTTAGTTTGACATTGTGTCCTGTTAGAAAGATGTACTGCTTCTAGAAGTTGTTAAATACGTGAATTTTTGTAAGTCACTTCTTTTAATATGGCAAATGGGTTTCCAAATAGCTGTATGCGGTATTTCAATTTCCCCTGGCAAGAGCATTTTTATTTTCCTTCCTGATATTATTATTTTCTTGATGCGGTGATAAATTCTCTGGATTGTTGCCTTACAAATATTTAAAAGAGAACAGAAGAGAATAAGCAGGTCTTTACAGCAGAACTATTATTTTCTAGGCCAGAAGTATTATTTCCGAGACCCCATTAAGACATCAATAGGGGCACGGTAGCCCAAGAATCAAACCCTGACAGTGCAATAAAGCAAACTGATGGCTTTTCTCCTTCTCTCTTCTTAAAGCAAGGATGTTATAAGATATCAAATATTGCAGGAATTCCCCAGACTGGTCCTGCCTGGAGAAAGGAGAGCAGCTGTGCAACATGAGTTATTCTTAACCAATCCCTTTTCATAACATCTTCTCCCTTTTGTGTCCCACCAGAACAGGTCTGTCATTTCAGATGTCTTCTCTCAGGGTCTAGCAGACACAACAGTGTCAAGAGCTCCTTGCCTGTGAAACTGAAGGATAAGCGTTAAGAATCCTCCTTCTCCCTTTAGGGACCTCGTCAGTCATTTGCAGCACACTTCATACCCTGCCCATTGCTAAGGCCAAGAGTTGGATTTTTTTTTTTAAACAGAAGCAAGAATTTGCTATCCCTTAGCACCAAAAATCGCACAACAAAACCCTTGGTCCACTGGTGCCGTGGGTAAAATTCCCATTGGCTCAAACAGAGACAGACTTTCACTCCGTCTCCCATTGTAACAGAAAATCCAAAAAGAGCACAGTGTCAACCACTGACAACTCAAGTCCACCCATAAGAAAGTATGAATAGTTTTTCATGTAACCAGCTTAGACAAGCGGGTGAAAAGGCATATTGATCCTGCAGAGTTTCAATTTTAATGCAGAGTTTCATCCAGAGCAAAGAAAACTCAGACTGCATATGCTTATATATTTTTCATAAGGACCATAATATTTCATTATGAAATTTTTCTCTAGAAAGTAGCAGACAATACTAATTCATTGTAGAGAATGACAAATGCTTTTTTTTTTTTTCTGTGTGATTCTGTGCACCGATGTCACAGTATCAGAGTGGAAATAGAAGAGGAGTGGTATCCTGTGGACTCATTTCAAAATTCTCTAGGCAATCTGTTTTCTTTTTATTTATTTGTCTACAAATAAATACAATTAGCCATAATATTCTACTGATTTCTTTGTTGTTTTTTTTTTTTATTATTATTATTATTTAGTCAGTTTCTAGTGTGAATTTGTCATTCTAAATACAGCTTACATGATATTTCACAAAACAGTGATGGGAAATGGTGATCCGGAAATGTCTAAATTGTCTCTTTCTGTTCAAATGACAGATATATAATAGAATATAAAGTTTGTACAGTTAGATAACTGGATAAGAATATGTGGTTTGGTGAGTTGCTTTCTGGGTTTTGGTGGGCTTTTTTTCTTTTTTTTTCTTTTTCCCTATCTGTTTTTTCCTACATATATAGAGAAAGTCTTAAAAATGTAAATTAAAGAACTCAACATATTTGTGTAACACAGTTAGTGAACAGTGTTCTGATCCGTTGTCTTTTCCAGCTAAACAAGAAAGGCTATCAGATATTGCGTGATGTAGGACAATACATCAAGCAATGTGATGGCAAGAAGGATGACCCGGGAAACTACAGGCCGGTCAGCCTCACCTCCATCCCTGGAAAGATGATGGAACAGCTTGTTCTGGGTGTCATCTCAAAGCAAAGAAAAGAAGGTTATCAGAAGCAGTCAACACGGATTCACCAAGGGGAGGTCATGTCTGACTAATCTGATAGCCTTCTATGATGGGGTGACTGGATGGGTGGATGAGGGGAGGGCAGTGGATGTTGTCTACCTTGACTTTGGCAAGGCTTTCGACACTGTCTCCCACATCATCCTCACAGGCAAGCTTAGGAAGCGTGGGTTAGATGAATGGACAGTGGGGTGGATTGAGAACTGGCTGACAGATAGAGCTCAGTGATGCAGAGTCGGGTTGGAGGTCAGTAACAAGTGGTGTCCCTCAGTGGTCAGTACTGGGTCCAGTCCTGTTCAATACATTTATCAATGACACGGATGAAGGGATAGAGTGTACCATAAGCAAGTTTGCCGATGACGTGAAACTGGAAGGAGTGGCTGACACGCCAGAAGGCTGTGCTGCCTTACAGTGTGACCTGGACAGGCTGGAGAGTTGGGCAGAGAGAAACCTTAGGAAATTCAACAAGGGCAAGTGTAGGGTACCGCACCTGGGGAGGAATAACCCCATGCAGCAGTACAGGTTGGGGGCTGACCTTCTGCAGAGCAGCTCTGTGGAAAGGGACCTGGGAGTCCTGGTGGACAACAGGATGACCACGAGCCAGCAATGTGCCCCGGTGGCCAAGAAGACGAATGGCATCCTGGGGTGCATCAAGAAGAGTGTGGCCAGCAGGACGAGGGAGGTCATCCTCCCCCCCTACTCTGCCCTGGTGATGCCACATCTGGAGTACTGTGTCCAGTTATGGGCTCCCCAATTCAAGAAAGACAGGG
Organism: Vanellus vanellus; assembly: GCF_965231255.1. Lineage (NCBI taxonomy): Eukaryota > Metazoa > Chordata > Aves > Charadriiformes > Charadriidae > Vanellus > Vanellus vanellus. The sequence goes on from NC_138907.1 coordinate 16,762,633, forward strand.
ATCTGCTGGAGGGGGTCCAGCAAAGGGCTACAAAGATGATTAGGGGATTAGAACATCTCTCCTGTGAGGAAAGGCTGAGGGACTTGGGTCGTTTTAGTCTAGAGAAAAGAAGATTGAGGGTAGATCTTATTAATGCTTATAAATACTTAAAGGGAGAGTGCCAGGGGGATGGGAACAGTCTTTTTTCAGTGGTGCCCGGTGATAGGACAAGAGGTAACGGGCACAAACTTGAACATAGGAAGTTCCATCTTAACATAAGGAGGAACTTCTTTACTTTAAGGGTGGCAGAGCACTAGAACAGGCTGCCCAGAGAGGTGGTGGAGTCTCCCTCTCTGGAGACATTCAAAACCCGCCTGGACGCCATCCTGTGCAACCTGCTGTAGGTGACCCTGCTCTGGCGGGGGGGGTTGGACTAAATGATCTCCAGAGGTGCCTTCCAACCCTGACCATTCTGTGATTCTCTAATACAGTGTTATTCCACATCATATTGATGTGTTTCGTACATAGAATGTGCTGTAATCAGTTTTAAGTTCACAAGAAAATCCCGAGATCATTTGAAAGAACCATGGTGGAAGTATGTGAACAAAGCAACATCCGAAGGTCAAAATGTATTGCTCCTTAGTTGCATGATCTCTTCCTAATGCTTAAGAGAGAGCTCTTATGCTGCCTAACCTACATTCTCTAAAACATGTTTTTAGAACTTACGTCAGACTCTGAATAAAGACGTTACATCATTAATTTGAAAAAATGCCTCGCTCCATGCGTGATATAAAGTCAGGATATAAGGCACCAGTGTGTATGTACAGCACTGAACTTACTTAGAGTAACAAGCAGTTACAGTACAAGCAACATCAGACAGTAAAATAAGGTCTTGAAATTTAGAAAGTCATCTGTGGGGTTCCTGGCTAAAATCACTCACTCTTTAGGAAAAACTTAAGACTCGGTAATAAAAGGAAAAGCCCTTCAGACCAGCTGGTGGCAGAGGTCGCGCAGGCTCCCTGCAGTCACCCCTTGCACCAGGGAGACTTGGGGGTGATGGGTGAAGCCTGATGGAGAAGAGGCTAAGTGGTGCTCAGGCACACAGGATCCCTCTGCATAAAGAATGCTTCACTGTTTAAGCAAAAAGGATTTAAGAGTACTTCATTTTGCAGAGGCAGCTGTAACTGGCCTTGGGCTTTGCTCCAAGATATCCATTTTGTATCAAATACATAGTGAATGCAGAGTTTTTAAGGAGTTTGTAGTCTTTTAAGGTAGTGTTAGGCCAAGAAGAAACGGAACAAACAGGTTTTCCAGTCCAGTCAGTGCAGGCACCTTTGTAATCCTCTTTCCCAGTTTTCCCAGATACATATATAAAAATAAAGGACTACCAGTGACTTGCAGTGAAATGGTTCAGACCAAGGAATGCCTCTGAGAAACAGCTCAGCTGGGGGGCAGGAGATGAAGGTGTAGCGGGGGACACACGACCAGTTTAGATGTAACTGGTTATTATTGATTATATTTCATTTAATGAATGGAAACTCTAGACAGATAATAGAAAGTGTAGACATCATTCCCAGACCTGGTTAGGGACAATAAGCTTCTCACAAGAGATATTGAATAAAAATAATTATTTCTTGACATTTTCTCTCCTTCTTCAAATGTCAAGTTAATTTTTTCCAGGTTTTTACTTATTAATGTGGCAGATCCTATCCATCATGTCATGCTTACTGGTATTTTGTCAGCAATTTAAGCCAGAGAGATAACTCAAAGTAATCACATTAAATGGTCAAATGCAAGGTAGCTTTTAAAATATCTTGGGTTTAAAACTATGATTTTCTCAAAGTTTTTAAAAACCTTTTTATTCTATTGCAGTATTTTTTTAGGGACTCAATTACTTATCTGATGAGCTTTAGACATATTATCATAATCTTTTCAAGAGTGATTTTCATGTCAGGAATTAAATACACAAATGATCCATGAAAAAGAAAATTTCAGTAAATCATTGTCTAGTTATTCTTGTGGATCTCAATTATTTATAATATTTTTTTCATGTAATATTTATGTCTGTAGATCACAATTAATCATCAGCTTTTAACTTCTAACTATAGCTAATGCTTCTGCATACCTTTTTTTATGGAGACTGGGCACTCTCCTCATGAGACTGCTGTATGATATGACTTCATATAACGGTACACATCCTTTACCAAATATTCAGTTGTTTGCTTTCTTGGATTGAATTTTAGAATGAAAATTAGTAACTAGATCTTCTAACCCTGAATTTCTCACTTGGATCCACTGGTGGCAAGGGGAAAGTCATTAAAGCTGTAGGTATCTTGCCTCTTCTATTTCTAGATAAGGAAGCCAGCACTTATTAGAAGAATTATTTGCTGCATAGGGTTAACTGAGAAATTAGCTATAGTATATTAGAACGGTAAGAGAGCTAATCTAACGGTTGTTCAGTTCATCCTGACAGTCGTTAGCAGCTTGTTTTAGGTGTACTTTTGGATTTTCTTCTGAAGCTGGTTTCTAACTATACAACAAGGATGGAGTAATTCTAACAGCGAAGCTGCATTTAAAAAAAAGGAAGATAGATTTATAGAATAACCTTTCAAAGCTAGATTTTACTCTGCATAAAAGAGGATACTGACCTAGACATACCGAGTGCACACAGTTTGATGCATCTTACGACGTGAGTCTGGGGCACTTTTCACATGCCAGGTCTGTACAGAAGATGACTAAGCAATGTAATCACATTTTAACACAGCAAGTAAAATGTGTGGACTGCTGCATTTTCTTGAAATACTGGCAAAATCAAAGTGAAAAGTGTTATGGAGCTGTTTGCTCACCTTTGACACTCCACCTTATGGGTACCTTTCTAGCTTCATAGCAGCCTAAGGAAAGTGCTTAAGCCTATGTATGGAAGAAATTAAAAGATACAGTTAGCATTTAGAATTTGGAGAATGTCCAGGTGATGTTTGAGAGTCTGTTAGACCACTTAGTTGAGGTATGCAAGCAAGAAGAATCCTTGACTAACAAAAAAAATCATCATGTCTGTCCTTACAGAAACTAAAGCAGAATAAAAGAAAAATTGTCCTCATGTAAAAACAATGTAATGCCACATAGTTAAATCATGGACTGCTGACAAGCCATCTTACGTAAATGATATATATAGGACAATGAATGTGCAAGAGATTCATATAGACCAAATATAGCACTCAGACACCCTAGATTTGCCTGTGTAAAATCCAGCACTTTGCAATATAAAATTAAAGATGAGAATAACTAGCTCAGACACATAAATCAAAATCTCAACAGAACAGCCAATTCCTATTCAGTCCAGCTTGCTACAGCAATTTCTTTATCCACAGCAAGACAATGTCTTGTAAGCTACAGTTATCTTAGTCCTCACCCAGCTCTTCTGTGGGTTTGGAGAAATGCTGGGAAAAGAGAGCAGGCGGCGTCAGCAGAAATGCAGAAACATTGATCTGAGTACTGGTAGTATAATTCAGACAGGTCAGGAATGTCACTTTCAGAATCTGGAAAATAGGATACTAAAAAAGAAAAAGAAGAAACAGCTCCTTTTCCATTTGATGATAATGTATTAGTTATATTTGGTTTTATTTACGGTCATATTTATTTTTGGGCAAAGGCATTAATCATAAACACCTACAGGATGCGATGCTTTTGTCTTACTACAATATCCAGAATCTTTAGAAGAAAACTGTGAATTTAATGCGTTTGGGTGAGAGAAACTGTGAGATTTTTATATGTTTTGGATTATCTAGCTCTCTGTAAGAAGTGTTCTCAAGTGTGTATGTGTTTCTCCGTGCAGCTGTTTCTGACAACTAAGTGATGAACACTAAGAATTCCAGAACTTTTCAAATGCATTTGCTGTCCAGATTTTTTTTTAAATTCCTTCAGTGAATGACTCTTAGTTAACAATAAGTTGATTATCATAGTGATCTGTGAATAACAGCAGTTTCTAGTTGTTTTTTTGCTTGTCAATTAGTTAGAGAGCTGGCAAGCAACTGTGCAAATAAAATTATATTATTCCTGCATACTGATTGGACACAATTCAATAACTAAGAATATATATGTAGTAATTTTTTTTTTCTTTTGGTAGTTAATAAAATTCAAGCTTTCATACTGAAAGTCTACCTTTCACAAGTCCCCATGTGAAGATGGCTCAAAGTTTTGACTGTTCATGGGAAGCAAGCGTAAATGAGTAGCAGGAATATGAACCTTGACTTGTAATTTACTGCATGGAATAGGAGGAGTATTAATTAATACATTGTTCTACAGTTAAATCTGCAGACACTGTACACTGGAAGAGGTACCGTAAGTCTCAGAATTTGGCCATGTAATAAAATGTGTGGAGTGTGGGGGTCTTTTTTCTCCTAGACGTTGACGACAGGGCAGATAATGATACTTTCAGGAAAAATCCAGAGTGATGGAGAAGGGGAGGCAACGTGGAGGGCACGTGGGACCTGGGCAGCAGCATCTCTGTTAAACGTGCAGCCTGAAAATAGAGCTCTGACCAGTTTTCACAGTAGAAGGCATCAAAGTGCCATTGCAGCCGAGTCCCACGAGGTGGCAGATAGGGACGAAGGGTAAAAGGCGCAAGCCCGGGCTCCTGCCGGATTGCACCGCCCCGCTGAAAACATGCGGGCAGGGGCTGGAGTCCATATCCCTCAAGATGTAACAAGTATGCATACTGCCTCAACGAGGCTCCCAGCTTTGTCAGGGGTCGGATGGCGTGGGGTAGTCATCCATTCCCTCTTCTGCGTTGCCCAGCATCATTAATTGCTACTTCTTATTTACTGCACTTTTACAAAACAGTAAAATTTAATCTTAAATGCATTTGTGCCACTGAAACAAAACATGCTCAGATTCACAATATCATAGACTGTTTATTCTGTGCTTTTGCAATACATCTGATTTGCGGAGTAGCTCTTTCTCAAAGTTGATCAAAGCCTAGGGCAGCCCGTTTTCCTTTCTTTGGCTACTATGAGGGCATTTTTGTAACAAGAAGCCTTCTTCCCAGAATGTCATAATTGCCGCAACCAGTTTCTTTTCATTATGCGGCATTTCCCCTCCATGAATATATCGCTTCAATGAATTCACAAACCAGCTCTGTCTGGTTCAAATCCATGAACCTACACTTATGATAAGATAATGAATGCACACTCATCAAGCAGAACCATATTGGAAGTGCTGTGGGCAAATGAACAGTACAATAAATTTTGTTAAATGAAGATGATGTATTTTTAGAGGCATATCACTTCTCAGAGGGGTTTGTTCACTGATCCGGCCTCAGTATGTGCCACAGAAGGAGGCTTTTGGTCTCTGTGTGTTCAAAGAGATAAAGTAAAACAGAAAATGTAAATAAAGGAAGTATTAATGAATGTATATATCAGCATAGTATTTAATTAGTGACAGTTAGGAAAGGACACAGCAACGTACAAAACTGATTCAAACTGCTTCAGGGCAGGGGGGTTGGAACTAGATGATCTTTAAGGTCCCTTTCAACTCTAAACGTTCTATGATTCTATATGTTATCATAAAATTTTAATCATTAAGTCATATAATACCAGGCTGAAATTTAGGTGGTTAAAACAGCGGCACAAAACATTAGGTTTATACATGTAGTAAAGGAACATATCTGCAAGTTTTAGTGCCTTAAACCACAGAAGCCAGGAGGCTTTTTTCCCTGTTAGTAAAAAAAAGGATAAAATAGAACTCCCTACCCCTCCTCCAACCAGCGGATAAAAAGTACTTGATGTATTGCTGTGTTATTACCACTAATACTGAACAGCAGTGAGTTCTCCAAGTAGTCTTATGAAATATGTACTGCTTCATATGTAGGGCAGATTTAGAGAGAATATTAGGAAGAAATTTTTTACAATGAGGATGGTGAGACACTGGAACAGGTTGCAAAGAGATGCTGTTGATGTCCCATCCTTGGAGGTGTTCAAGGTTAGGTTGGATGGCGCTTTGAGCAACCTAATCCAGGGAAAGATGGCCCTGCTCCCATCAGGGAGTTTGGGCCAGATGATCTTTAAAGATCCCTTCCAACCCAAACCATTTGATGATTCTGTGTGATTATTACGTTAAGAAAACATGATGATTTGGCAAGGGGTGGGTGGAGGAAAGGGATTGTCTCATATAGGCTTTCAGAGTCAACTTCAGCTCTAGTTTGATTACTCACGATACTCTCAGATATGCAGACTCAGGATCTGGGCATAATGACTGTAAAAAGGAATGTTAAGATCAAAAAAGACTGAACGTCCACAGTCTGTCTTTCTGAGAACATAAAGACAGCTCAAAATATGTGCATTCCTCAGTAGATGTGCAAGACATTTAGCATCTCTAGGATCCGGTGAACAACAAATCCCTTGACTTTTCTCAACCTCTTGGCATAGCTTTTATCCATGAGTTCTATTCCAAAATGCTGTTAAGGCTTCCATAACACAAGTTTTGCAATCCAAGATGAATGATGGACAATTCCCATACAATTTATAAAGCATAAAATTTGCTATGTGATCTACCACGCCTGGAAAAGCTTGTAGCAAGGGTCGCCACATCTCACAGACAGACAGTGCTCTGCTTTTTCTCTAGCTGAAAATTTGTCCTGAGCAGGAGTGTCAGCAAATTGCAGGCACTATGATATATCGTCTAACAGAGGAGAATTCATTTGGGAGCAAACAATAAACTGAGTTCAAAACTCCATTGTGCTGCACAAATCAGATCTGTTACATAAGGCTATCTCTCTTAACAATAACAAGCCTGGACCAGCTGCTAAACTGCTCGGTTTAGACATACAGAAAATCTCCTTAGCTTTATACAGCTTATTGATGCTAATAAATGAACAGGAACACTTGTTCATATTTAAAATATACAGAGAAATGTAGGTCTACAAATGGAGACTGTATAGAGCAATTTTATGTACAATTTTAAGTTTTCTTTCATAAATTTGATCTGCTGCAGACCTCTCTGCTATTTTTATACTTTTTCTTTATTTTGTATCTTCTGTGTCAATCTATATGTTTTCTTCCAGGTTTCTCCTAGCATTTCCTGCCATAGAGCTATCTGACTGACTTAACACTCTAGAGAAAGATGAAAGGTGCCTTCAGGCAGCTTGGGCAAATTAATGATTTTGGAGGGTCACAGGGTCAGCTAATGCCAGAATCACAAGTGCCTGTACATACATAAAATACTGAATACTGAAAGTATTCAAAAAATGCTCTTTGGTACCATCAAGAATATAATTGAATTGTTCAGTTCAGTAAAGTTCCTATAGCTCAACCACATCCAAGAGGCCTTTGATGATCCTAGATCTGAATATATTCATATTAGCATTGGTTCAATGAGATTAAAATGGTAGCCTGTTACACAGCAGGCTCAAAGCGCAATGAAGAGTTGCACTTACCTTCCCTAAAATTCTATACATGTCTTTCTAGCCAGTGTTTAACTCGGCTTACCTCAAAGTCTATCTAGTTGTTGAAAACTATATTCTACAATGTTGATACAGGCCAACATGTTCCCACTGGAATTCCCATAGGTATCTTATCAGCCATTCATGCTTGTAGTCAGCCATAATATTCCGCTCATGCATATAAAACTCTTTTTTTCTGCCCAGTACATTTCCAGATACGAAGGCATCTTCTCCCTTGAATTGATCATAAAAAGGTCCCCCAGCCTCCCTCATGGCTTTTCACTTAAGGACAATGGGCAGCAATTAAAGACAGTAAAGTGGGGTTAGAAAGTTTGTGGGGTTTTTTGTTTTGTTTTGTGTGTGTTTTTTTGGGTTTTGTTTTTTTTTTTTTTTTTAAAGTACCAGACAGCACAAATAGGTTGCTGCAGAAAGGATACAGTATTCAGGTTATAGGTTGTTCAGGGAAGAAAGTGCCTCTTTTGTGTTTGATCATCACCTCCGAGTCCTTTCCTATATAGCTTGTTGTTTAAGAGCATATAGCAAAATAGATAATGAATTGCAATACTGAATCCTAAGAGCTATTTTACATGTAGGAGAAAATTTAAATGTAATTATTATAAAAAGATACAATAACAGCAATGACCACATTCATACATCCTTCAGAGTTGGAATGACATCTGTAACTATAGGGACAAGAGTTCGCAACCTTGTTTTATTGTGTTCAGTCTTCACAAACAAAAGCAGTGGAGAAGTCAGACCCTTGATCTGAAAAAAACGTGGTTACGGGTAACTTCAGAGTATCTGAAGTGATAATGATTCACTGAGAGTGAACTTCAGCGTTCGATACTAAGCGAGTATTGACCTTTGATATTCTAAATGTGAGGACACAGAAGCAGATATTAAAGATGAATTAAAAAAAATATGATAGATAACAGCATATAGCATTAATAACACAGTGCCGTTCTTCCCATGCTATTTTCTCCCACTATAATGAATAACAAAAGCCAGCTAATGTACAGAGAGTGTAAGATTCATCATTAAGACCCTGTAGCTCTACTTTTTTTCTAATGCTTCCTGCACCTGGAAAAAGAGCTACGTGCCTTTAAGTCAAAATGATGAACATATTTTCCAAATATTCCTAAGGAGAAAAGCTCTGGATAATTGTTTCTATTTTGAATCAAGCCCAGTATAAATTCATAATTTATAATCATACACCATCATAAGTAATCTTGAATAACCTACAACCCAGGACGGTGACCTTAAATAAATAAAATTATCACTCAGGTTGGGATAAATATTAAACAGCCATTGTTCTCCAAACAAAGAACATAGAACAGAAAAGACAACATGAACCTTTTAGATCAGCAAATGATTTCTACACCACTGTGTCAAAAGCTTTCTCTGCATACAGAGAGACTCGATGCATGCAAGTCAGTTGTCAAGTCAATTGTTTTTAACTTACATTAATCAAGAGTAGAGACTGTAACGAGCTACCAAGAAGATTTTTAGTAGCTTAGCTAGTAGTCCAGCTAGAATAATTCAGGTTTCTGCAGATGATGTTTCAATTTAAAATATGAAGAAAAACCAAAAGGCAACAAAAGCAGGGCTGGAGGACCAGGTGGAAAGGAGGTTTCAGTTCTGAGAACAGCTGTGCTCTGTACCAAGTGTTTCTGGAATTGCAGAGGACAGCAGAACTAAACATCTATCAGCCTGGCCGGCCATTCTGTGATTGCTTGAGACCATTTGCTATAACAGCCAACACAGCTTTTAGGAACAGTTGTTTAGCAAGGCAGGTAATGACATTAATAGCAATGAGAGAAAACACTGATCATTACAGCTTTTGCTACATTCTGCCCACGTAATTCCTTGCGAGGACATTTAATGGGCAGCAAACGATGAAGTGCCTGTGAAAACTGTAATTCCCCATTCATTCAAATACTGACTGAGCTAACTTCAATTCAGATGCAGCAGAGAAAATTCCTACCTTCGTTCGGTCCACTCCTACTTTCATCGCATGCTGCCATTGACTTCGATGAAAACAAAGCTGAGTCCACTGATTTGCAGCCTTTTATCACTGAGTTGCAGTCTTGATTCTATCTTTATTTCTATTGCTAACACTAGGCATTTCCTCTTCCTTCTTTTCATGGAAAATGAGTTAATGAGTTGATTAATGAAACTTGTGTTTCAGTTTATTTACGTGTGAGTTTGCATACCTGTTGCTAATTACAGTGTGATTAGTTAACTCAGAAACTGCGTTCAACTCCTGAAAGCAGAGAGGCTATGAAAGGCCAGTTACTCTCTGCCTTCCAAAAGGAAAGTTCACCTGCTACACTTGCTCAAGCCAGTCGTAACCTATGCAGACTAGAAACAGCCAAAACCTGTTGTATCTTTATGTTGCCTTTTAAACTAGGCGTGAGGTGTTTCATGAGATTTGCAGGTCTTGTTTAATTCCATTTTATCCCTGGTAATTCGTATATTCAGTATACGTGGGTGGAGAAAGTGATGCCATGCTTTTATAAAGCCAGAAATAAACTCCATTTGCTCACAGTGGTCGTGCTCAGCTGTTTATTATTTTAACTTCGCTGCCATGGACTTCCAAAACCAGGGAACTGCAGAAAGTTCCTACTAGCATTGTATATGTTTATTGGGAAATAACATACAGGATACCTATCATGTGCTATTGTCAGTGCTTCAGTATTGATTTCAGCAAGACACTCTATTTGATTGAAGTTATTTATGCTTAAATGATTCTCCTTCAAAATTGTGTTGATGAAAAAAACCTCGATGTGTGCATTTTAGGTGGCAAAAGAGACAAAACAACACTACTGCACTAATATATTCACTTAAATCATTAGCCAGTAAGAGAAAGTAATAATATAATTGACATAAAAGCCTAGAAATAATAACTCTTATAGTACTAAACATGCCTTATTATATTAACAGTAACAATGCAATTAGACTTCTAATCAATGATTTTGAAGAAGCATTTGTCAAAAAAGCCTTTAATATACATTTAATACTGTATGTGCATACCAGTGCCCTCTGCTGGACAGAGTAAGATCCAAACTGGTATTTATGATCAGGTCTTCACCCAACTGCTAGCTTGTAAGAAGTTATAAAGTTGATGTTATTCAGTAGAGAAGGTGAAGGAAATTCATACTCGGGTGGCATAATGGAAAAAAATGGTTTGGGATCCGATGTTCCTAGGTTTTGTCCCCAAGGCTCGTTGCAAGTGGTTTTGATAAGCAGCTGTGATCTTTCTATCTTTCGTCAAAGGAGTCTGCAAGCATATATGAATTTGTCTCTTTCTTTATCTATGAGCAAGTGTACACCACTACCCAAAGGATTTCACTGTGCAGGATTTCAGCATGGAATTTTATTTTCCTTTCTTCTTTAGTTATAGCCTTCTATTTTAAGACTATATTTTACACTAAGCCCCAAAAGTGGTGTTCAGAAATATTTATTAGCTATTTAACAGAACCTTCTTTACTGCTGCTGAACTAAATTTTACAGAAAAGACATAAATGCTGCCCCTACTTTACCTGCTCTGAGGATAAACAGCGTACTCTAACTTCAGCGCTCTTAATCTAACCAGTTCTAAATTCATTAAAAACTACATCCCAGTCTCAACTTTATCCCAGATGACATGCTGCTTTCAGGATAATTCATAGAGGCCTCCTGTGAAAAAAGGTTTCACTCTGCCATTCACACTAGGTTGGACTGGGGAAACCAAACAGGTCAAAGGCAATAGCAAGGAGCAAATGCATTAAGCAGCGACATGCTTGAGGTGAGGTGCTGATTCGATATTGCTACACAGCTCCTTTTTCTTCTGAATCCTAAGTTGTTCCCTTTTTTTTTTTTTTCTTGAAGGAAATATGCACCTTTCTAGATGCCTGGTCCACTTTGGCAGTAGTACTCAGCTTTTTCTCCATTGCACAGATACAAATAACCATTTATCAGCTGCTTGTCAGTAAATAGCCATAGTACAAGGCAGCAGCTTCCTTAGAGCTCCCAAATTAATCAAAAGCTGGGAGCTGCTGCCTCATCTGAGCTTTGCTGCATCCATAGGGGCAGCAGCTCATAGCTTTAGATGGATCCTACACTCCACTCGGCCTTGCCCCATTTCACTCAGTGAAACACACTTATGGCCAAAAAATGGCCCAAAAGAAAGCATTTCACATCAGGACCAGGAGGACCATACCAACAGCATTAGTCTTAGGGCAGAGATATACTGTGCCAATGCAGCGTCCCTGGTTTCTGTCAGGCTTACCTCGGGCTTACTATTTGCTTTGCAGAATGCCGTATCTGTCTGTACTCAAGCGGATGACAATCATAACTTTGAGATGAACTAAGCAAGTATAGCCTCCACCCCTCTCAGGAGGAAAATGCCATGAAATGAAGGACCAACAGGGACAAGATTTCCTTGGACCTCAGCCAGCTCTGGCTCACTGCTCCCTTACAAACGTTGCTTCATTCCTCTTCCTCGTGCTAAGCTACGCATGGATGGATATGGGTCAATGTCTGCCCGTAAATATGGGATAAGTGTGGTGTTTCGTCACTGAGGTATGCTTGGTCAGTCAGGATGCTGTACTGAGGCTGCCCGAGAGGCTGCCCTCTGTATTTCTCTGTATGAACCGATCCTCTGCTTTCACCCCAGCTGCAGTCAAGCAGCGCCTTTTTTGACTTCAGCAAGGACAAGTTAAAAACTAAGGATGAATTGAGTCGACCATGCACTTTTAAAGTGTCTATAATCAGATGCTAGCTCATAAAATTGAGCTTTTTGACTCACTAATTAACTGTAATTTCAAAAGCTACATTGTAAAAAACAGCTTTTATGGTTTGTTTGCTTTTAATATTTATTATTCCCATCTTTCTGTTAGCCATAGTAGTTAGAAACATTATAGTTAATTATGGGGGATAGCAACATGCATCTCAGTTGCCCAAATAATCAATAAAACTTCTGCCTTTTTATGTGGACAAAACAGCCTTTTTGTGTCTGTTGAATACCACTTGGGATAAGTAAACCTAGTCACTCTGGAAATGTTTGTCAGCCAGACGTGCCTCAACTGGTGACGATCACCCATGAAAATATTTGCGATTGAGCCTAATTAGTCTTCGAAGTTTAATCGTATTAAGCATCAGATTTTGCCAATATCATCTGCAACCAAGCTTCCCGCTGAAATCAGCAGGACTATCGTAACACAAAAATACTTTGTCTGACCCAAAAGGACTTGGGGATGCTTTTAACTTTCTCGCAAAATAAAAAAGACAACGCTGCAGCGGTTTATGTTCTGGACACCGTCCTCATGGTTCCCTGTGTCACAGCGGCACACATATTATAAATGACTGGACAGAGCTATTTGCCCGACTATCAGCTGTTCAAAAATAAAAGGCATTGGAAGACACAGAAAATTATCAGAAATCGATGAGAAATATGCAATGTTCTTTACCTGAGCTGTGGCATGTTCAGGCTCTTCTGTCAGGGGACAGAACAGAAGCGTAGGAGAGATCCTTTGTCCGGGAGGAGTGTGCCAGTGTGAACATCTGTGGGTACTAGACTGGAATGATGGCATACGTGACCAATTACCTTTATATGGCATTATATTTCCATGTTTGTCAGTACTTGTATACTTATTACTTAGTTATTAAATCGGGTAATAATCTGGGTACAATTCATGTACAAATATAGCAACAAAATAAAGCTCCTGTAAACGATATGAAGGACCCCACTGAGCAGTAGGTAATCAGCTCTAAAATAAAATACCAATTGATAATATAAAGAAAATTTGCAGCATCTCATAAAATTATAATCCATTTTCTACATCTTCTGGAAAGTTAATGAAAATTAAAGGTTTACACTGATTTATAAATAATCTATAAGTATTGCTTTTATTAATCAGTATGTTTTAAAAGTCTGATTTATAAAATATTTGAAATATGAAATGTGTCAGCAACTTAATATTTCAATTAATTCATCAACGCAAATGTTGTTAGAAGCATAGTGTTATTAGCAAGCTGTCACTAAAACTAGTTTCTGCAACTTTATCAAATTAAAAGCAATGATTATGGTGTATTCTTTGAATGTCATACACATACCAATAAATAGCATGCAAAATCAGCAATAAGTGATACATATACTCTGAAAATGAACATAGTAATCTCATTCTTTAGTACTGTGTGGTTATTATTTTTATTAGTTAGCTATTACATACAAATGAATAATTTGCATGAATATGCTGAAGAAACATAATATTCATGAACAGGCCTGAAACAGTCGTTTCAACAATAGTGTTTAGAGTTTTATTGCTAAATTAGCAGTAAACATTTTGGAAATCTCTAGTTTATCAACAAATATATTTTAAAACTTCAGATGTTTCACAAACTTCAGTCCTATGGGGTTATTCCTTTTTAGAAATGCATTGTTTTTACTCATTGATCATTATTTGATAATAGTCTGTCATTTATTCTTTAATTTCCCAGATAAAGATGTTGAATAACCCCCTTCAGACCTGGCACTATGACATACAGATACAAAATTTCTCAAATAACCGACTCAGTCGGGCACGAGGTTGTTTGTACACTTTCCTTGAGATTTACACTGAAAATAGAAGCTGAACTTCAGCATGAACTGGCTTCCTAATGTCATTATGCTGAGAAATGAACTGAATCAGAAATGAACAATTCATAAACGCAACTTGGCTCGACATTTGTTCACAGTGAAAATGATCTCTGAGCAAATGGCCTGAATAAAGCCTGTGGATCTCCTAAATTCCCCCCAGATCCTCAACATCAGTGATGCAGTGATTACAGAGCACAGCTGGGGTCAGTATGCTGCGTTTCCGAGTCCAAACCCTTGATTTTGTCCACTGGAGTATAATACCCTCTTAATTATACGACTGCATTTACTTTCTCAAATGAGACCTTCATCAATAGTGACTAAATGTGATGATTATTTGAGAGGCGATTGGCAGATCTTGTGGCATCATTGTTACCTCATTCCATAAGTTTCGTAATGGGTAACTGTCCCTGTCACGAAGTGGCACCACGAGCCCTGGGCCCAGCTCTGTCGTGGTGAGAGTGCCCAATGAGAGACTGGTGGCTCCTCAGAGAGTTCCCAGCCCACAGCTTCTCTGTGCACAGCTTCTGCAGCTGCCTGTCTGATGCACTTCATGAGCACCGCATTGACTTAAAAATAATTTTTTTAAAAAAAATTAAAATACATTAATTTAGTTCATATAACAGCATTACTGCAATTTTCTACAGCCATAAATAAAACATTTTAATGATACAGTTTCATACACCACGAATACAGAAATAACGGAAAGACAAGGAATACACTTTATATCATCTGAAAGCCAATTCATTAGTAGTGTTTTAGAGTAGTTGCTATAAATTGCCTTCTAGGTATCCTGCTTTCAAATTTATACTTTCTGTCAGTGCATATGGAGCAAAGGATAAAATCTGAACTACACACTTGATACATTTAAAGTGGGTGCAATCTGCACCTGCTGTGCAAAAGTTTGTACTGTTTTAAGGAGTCAACATACATACATTGTAAGGTAATGGTATATCGCTTAACCATAATAGATGTGTTTGTAGCATGTGTTTTTAAAAAACCTTCCTAGACATTTTCCAGAGGAAGAATATTAGTCATATATTGCAACTGTATCTAAAAGCATCACTCAGAATTTAAAGCTATTATTGCTAGGCACTCTACAATCACCTAAGATAGCCAAAACATAAGGATTAGTTTAATTTGGTCCAGTATGGACGTACGACCAGGTCCAAACTAGAAAAAGAGATCATCGATGTATTCCTCAACAGGTTTTCCAGCCAATCTGAAAATATTTCTTCTTTTTTTTTTAAGATAAATCACAAAGTGCGCACCAACATCTCAGTGAAGTCCTTTGGACTTAAGAGTTGATGTACTGCACGTGTACTACAGACCCATTAACAAACAGTCAAGTGAAGTGGCAGCTTCCAAGGAAAGACGGTGTAATGCTGCATGCTGTATGGCATAGACGACGCAGGCAAAATTGCAACAACCGCTAAGGCTCATCCGTCAGCATCATCCTCACAGTTGGAAAGATTCCTAGACTACAGCCCACTTAGAGGAAGGGTGAATGATGGACCATAAAACAAGGGCTGCAAGGGCTGCCACTCTTCGCATTAACCAAGCATAGCCTTGCCGGAAAGTCATTCTGTGGAAACCAGTCATTTCAGCATGACAATTCCTAGAGCATCGCTGTCACAAGTATTTCTGTTTCTGGCAAACCATACTCAGCAGCAAAAGCTGGAGGAAGATCTGCAAACAGAAGTTTGTGTATGCACACAGTAGACCCTAAGTGGAAAAGTGGTTTGTTTCGCGTCTCTTTCAGATGACTCAAGCTGAGAGGTTTTTGTTTTAATTGTTATTTTTAAAGCTGTAAAATGTTTCAGCGTTCAGCCTAGTACTGGGATTTTATTGGTACCGTATATGTTTGGCTCACAGACTCTGGAAGCACCGTCAAAAGCCTAGTTTTTTCCATCACAGCTCTGAAGCTTTTACAGCTGTTTCCTCTACTGTGCGATTTACGTTTTGTATACACTTCAATTTGACAAAGTAACTGGAAAGCAGATCATAAATACATATATAAAAGTGGCAAAATTTGTCAATAAATGTAAGAGTCTGGTTTGGAGCAAAAATAGATCTTCTAATTTTTTCTTGATGTATTCAGCAAACTTTAGTGATCTTAAAAGCCATGAGCATTGGCTAAAACTAAGAAAGGTTGTCAGATATGCAGACTTCAACCTTGACAGCGTATCAGGATTCAGACTTGCAGTCCAGATACAAGCACATAAAGGGACCCTCAGGAGCACAAAAGCCAGCAGTTCTTAATATTAATGAGGATTTTTTACTGTAGGATTAAGTGTTCTTCCTTTTTATTGTAGAATTTATAATACAAACACAAAAAGTCACCTAATATAGTACTGAAAAAAAAAGGCAAAAAAAACCATTATATTCTCAAAATGCTAACACTTTTTATAGGATTTACTTTATTTATGTAAAATCTATGTGTCTAGTTCAAGCTGCTCATCCTGTCTCCTTTCCCCTTACCAACACAGACAGACAGACACCCGCTGAATGACTGTTTCATCACACCAGTCTTGGATATTTGTCCATGGGATGGGGTGAACTGCACTCTGGAGGATTTATCTCCATAGATTACTGGGAGACCCAAAACAAGTAGTTTAAAGCAGTTGCCTGGCTTTTAAATTACATTATTTTCGCCAAAGATGAGATGAATATGCTTCGTTTTCACAGTCCTTTTCCAATTACAGCTATAGACTCCCTTTTTCTTTTCCTCAGCTGATTACCTTACCTCTGTGAAGAGGAATACAGTTGGTTTATGCCCAAAGAAGTATTTCCTGCAAGTTGCCACAAGAGGTGGCTTGACGCTGTAGTCTAATTATATACTTTGATTGACCTCCATATTTAATTTAAACAAATGGACAATAATGAAGTTTTGTCATTCTAGATTGACTGACCTTTTGGTCCTCTGAGAGGAACGCTTCCAAAGGGTCGAAACGGGAAATCAAACCTCCATCGCAAAACTTTCCTCATATTAAGTCTTCCATTGGCTGCATACAAATTCTACATCCAGACACATGGGATAACTGCAGTAAAGATAACTATGGTGTCCCGATCTACTCACACTTTGCTATTATGTTAGACAATAATATATAAAGAATTTACAGCCAGCTACCATCTGCTTTGATGACACTGACTTGCCTAGAAGCAATCTATAAGCAAAACTTTCTACTACCTTTAGTTGGCTGAAAATCTTCTCTGGTAGTTGAACCTCCAATTTACAAACCAGCCCAATTCATCTTGTCAGCAAGAGAATTCACGGCAGAGCGTATTGGTCTTCACATCTTTTAGGACATAAAAATTGTCTCCCACGCTCAGAATGAGCTGGTGGCTTCCCACAAAATAATGAGTTAAAGCCAACATTGCAGTTTTTCCACTGACTGTCCTTAAGATTTCCTGAACCCCTGTGGTTCTGGTATGGATGGCGATGCTGCTGCAGTGCCACAGGGGTGTCCCTGCCATAAGGACAGAGGCCATTTGTTCAGGGAACTGAACTTTCTCAGGTGCTGTGGTGTTGCCAGCAGAGCTAGAAAGAAATACAATTGATCTAAGCAGATAGTTTCTAAATTACTTGGACGCACTTGCCATAAGGGATAAGAATGTATCTTTTATTTGCAGTTCTTAACTCAAAAGTTATTATTAATGTAAAATAGCCTAGTGTTCCACTTTTGCTGCAGTATGTGCAATGCTCAGCTTATTAAAATGAATGACCCCATGAAAAAGCCTTAGCATTTGGCAATTTTGGAGATGTAATGAGGCATAATTAAAATAATTAAGAAATAAATTGAAAGAAAATAGTTAAATGGTCTATATGTGAAATCCAGCAGTGCCACAGGAAGCCTGCAGAAGGTCTCAGCTATCATGTTATTCCAGCCATTTCTGCAGACCTCCAAAGGTGGGGAATAGTGACTGATATTCTGCTAAACAATATCAGTTTTTCAGCTGCTGCCCACCAGAAGCCTGGGGGTGAGCTGTGAAAGTACCTCTTACATTGTTGTAAGTAACGTTAGCTGCTATGGGGCAAACACTGCCTAAAGAAAATTAGGGTGCCTGAGTTTCATCAACGTTTTTATTTGAGCCAACAACATAAATCTATATCTATGTAATCTGAGCAGCTCAGTGTTATAGCCAGCATCTCCCCTCTCGGGATTATTTCCTAATACATTGATGCATTAGGTCCCGATTTATCAACCATTTACTCTACTCAAACTGAGAACTTGCTCTGCCTTTCATGTTTTCTATGAAAGCTCTGCAGATAAGCAGTGCAGGAACTGTACAGGCAGCATACAAATAACAACTGCAGTAAATAGTCACTTGTGTAAATCTGTGAAGGTCCATAACATGTGAATACAGACAGAAAAATGGCCATTATTGTTTGGCAATTGCAAAACTCAAGCAGAAATTTCTAAAAGCAGACCAGTCTGGGAACAAATGCTTCATGAGGTATTCCCATCTTATCCCAAATTACCTGCATCATGAATGAAGTATGAGAACTAAACTGTTTCTAGTCTGTACACAGGAACATATATGGCAGGAATGAACGAAAGAATGAATGAATGAAAGTTTTAAACTCAGTGACATACATCATTAAAGGTGAAAGGAGAATAGGAAATGTGTATATGGGCCTATTTGGTTCAGAAAGGCTTAGATAAGAGTGCAGTTATTTCGACCATCTCACCAAAACACAGAAGCAATACTGCCATACACCTATACTAACAAGTTGTCAAGTCATTCTTTACATTTAAAACTGTTGCTGGTAAAACTTCTAATGACCCTCTAAACAATGTTTGGTGAAGAAAAATGCTGTCATTCAAGCATAACTATAGACATCTGTGTTCGTTTATAATAAATGACGTCATTTAACTTTATATAGAGATGTATCAGGAAAATTCCACGTAGCTGGAAAATGCAGAGAAATAATAGCCTGACACCAGAGTCAAACCTTTCTGCAGTATCATCAGCTGAGAATGCAAAGGTCATTCTCTTCTGGTATTGAGGCAGGTTTCTTATTGATTGATTCTATGCCAGAAAAAAAAAAAAAAATCAGATTAAAATAAAAAGAGTTTCTTGGTCTCAAGCAGAAATGAAAAATAGCTCTTAGGGGGAACAAAAGAAAGGCAATCAAAATTATTGTATTCTGCCAAATGCAGGCACTTTCAGCTTGTTTTGAAAGAGCCATTCATGTAATCATAAAAGAAGACTTTACAGCAGAGGTACAATAATAATGTGTTTTGTCTAAAAATAGGTCATTAATATGAATATTAGATGAGATTAACATTGCCACATAATTGTTTTGTTCTACTTTGGATTATTTTGTGCAAATGTCTCTTTCTAAAAAAAATTCAAACAACAAAGAGCTATCCTGAATGCACAGAAAATCATCAGAAGGAAGCCGAAACTCTCTCTCCCTGTATTTAGATAACACGTGGGCTCTCTACCTGGAGTGCTCCTCTGCTCTTCAACTGACAAAGTGCATTGAAAGGAAATCTCTGTCAACAATAAGGGAATCGTAATTTCCAGGATATCTATTCTGCTCGTAAAGAGCCACCTTTCAAGAGGATTATTCTTTTGGAAATAGGAGTAATATAGCACTATAAACTATGCCATATGACTGTTTTTAACTCAGCCACGACCCCCATTTTCATCCTAATGGTGTGAAAAGAGCCTTCCTTTGTTCTTAACAGTCATACCGTTTAAGCTCTATTCATACCTGTGCTTAAAGTCTAAATGATACAATTATCACAGGTATTTTGGCAATGCTTAAAATGACCTGCCTCTTTCAAGTGAGATAAACCGTACCCTACTCTAAGATACATTTTCAAAGCAAACATGAATTTAATAATTAGTACCACTTACAGGATAGGAGAATTTTACTTAAGTCCGATCTCATAATTAACAAGGCATACCCGGTATGTATGAGTTCGCCCCTATTCAGAAGGTACCCACAAAGCCTGTGAAGCGCTACCTATAATTCTGAAAGCAGCATATAAGGGAGAATTAAGTGTTGCAGTGATTTAGGGCTGTCTGTCTGCCCAGAGATAAACAACGCACTTGCACTGAAATTTTTATTTTCAGATGTACAAAAATCTAGCCCAGGATGGATAGAGTAATATTTCCTCTTTATTAGCTTGAGCTCTAACGAGTAATACCCGAGCTGTGTGTAAAATGTTGTCAAAGGGAAGTTCACTTAAATCCTTTTATGTCACAGGCTAAGATTTTTCAAGTATAACTAGCTTTTGAAAATTAGTTCACTAAAAACACAACATTCTCAGGATTCTGAATCATAACTGTAATGGATGTCCTGAATTTTAAATGGTCTGAAATTGTAAGTAGTGGATTTGTCAGAAGTATTCATTACCTCACCCAACTCTATAAGAATTACGTAGCCAGTGCCTTTCAGTGTCATCTATTTTTCAGTGTCCCAGGTTAAATTTCTGTATATTAACTTCATCAAAATTCCTCAAATTATTTCCAAAATCTGCACAAAGGTCTTGATTGCACAAATTTACATTACTTTCGTTATTTAAAAATTTAATATATACAAGCACAATCAGCAAATAACATTTTTATGTTGCAGAAGAATATTTAATTGGGAAAACTGTTTGCTTCTTCACTTCCAGAAGTCTTCTAAATATGTAGACTTTTAGATGTTTTAATTGGATACACACACATAATGTGTGTGTATCCATGTTTTTATTAGCTGGATTTTAGCAAAATGCCAACATATCAACAAAGAAATTGAATTCTACTAGCTATTCCTAGTTTTTAAAGTTTTGGTTTGGGTTTTTGTTTTTTTTTTTTTTTGACAGAGAACATTTAAGTGGTTGAAAGTAATTTGTAAGTCGGTAGCAATCAAGGATATATGTGATTATCTTTCCAAGAAATGTCAAAAGAGTTACAGTTATATAGTGATGTGTGTTGAAGTGTGGTAGTGCACATTGTCTTTTATTTTCTCATTATGGTGGGTTGACCCTGGCTGGACGCCAGGTGCCCACCAAAGCTGCTGTATCACTCACCTCCTCAGCTGGACAGGGGAGAGAAAAAGTAACAAAAGGCTTGAGAGATCAGTCAGCAATTACTGTCACAGGCAAAACAGACTTGACTTGGGGAAATCAGTTTAATTTACTACCAGTCGAATCAGAGTAGGGTACTGAGAAATAAAACCAAATCTTAAAAACACCTTACCCCCATCCCTCTCTTCTTCCCAGGCTCGACTTCACTCCTGATTTTTCTACCTCCTCCCCCCGAGCAGCACAGGGGGACAGGGAATGGGGGTTGTGGTCAGTTCATCATATGTTGTCTCTGCTGCTCCTTTCTTCTCAGGGGAAGGACTCCTCACGGTCTTCCTCTGCTCCAGGGTGGGGTTCATCCCACAGGAGACAGTTCTCCATGAACTTCTCCAACATAAGTCCTTACTAGGGGCTGTAGTTCTTCACATACTGCTGCAGCGTGGTTCCTTTCCACAGGGTGCAGTCCTTCAGGAACAGAGTGCTCCAGCGTGGGTCATCCGTGGGGTCACAATTCCTGCCAGCAAACCTGCTCCAGCATGGGTTCCTCTCTCCATGGGGCCACAGGTCCTGCCAGGAGCCTGCTCTAGCACAGGCTTCCCATAGGTTCACAGCCTCCTTTGGGCATCCACCTGCTCCAGCATGGGGTCCTCCACGAGCTGCAGGTGGATATCTGCTCCACCATTAACCTCCATGGGCTGCAGGAAGCCTGCTTCACCATGGTCTTCACCACTGGCTGCAGGGGAATCTCTGCTCCAGTGCCTGGAGCACCTCTCCCTCTTTCTTCACTGGCCTTGGTGTCTGCAGGGTTGTGGCTCTCACATAATCTCACTCCTCTCTTCAGCTGCAGTTGCTGTGTTGTGCAGTAACTTTTTCCCCACCTTAAATATGTTTTCACAGCAGCACTACCACCATCGCTGATGAGCTCAGCTTTGGCCAGCGGTGGGTCCATCTTGGAGCCGGCTGGCATTGGCTCTATCAGACACAGAGGAAGCTTCTAGCAGCTTCTTGCAGAAGCCCCCCCGCCACCAAAACCTTGTCACTCAAACCCAGTACACTCATTAACCATGGATTATTCATACTGCACAACTTGTGCCATGGTTTATTGTGTTCACAGTGAGGTAACACGAATTAGCTGAATAAAGACCACATAAACATAGATACTACAACTCCTCATTAATGCGCATTATTCACAAGCACTGCTAGTGAAAATGCTATGCTCAGTAATCATGTTTTCAAAGGGACTATCTCAACAGATGTTCAGCTGACACACTGTGTAACCCTGCACAGAAACCAGCATTTGAAAGGAGTTTTGTAATCAAAATCTTAATGCTGGAGCACTTGGATGTCAACTGCGAAGGCCATTCCTTCTAGGTGATGGCACTACAGAGATTGCAATCGCTGCCACAAAGACCTGAAACCAAAAGTTTGTCACAGGGAATTGGGGAGGGAGGGATAAAAATAAGATGGAAGGGGCACCGTTCCTGGATAGCCAAAGTCAATACTTATAAATTGCCTCCTTCTAGCTTGTTAACAAACTGCAGGTGAGTTCAAATATTAGAAGAGGAGGGACTGGAGAACTGGCTTACCCGTATTTAAAAGTACATGTCTATTTTCTTTGTGAAAACCCTTTAGCAGTTTTTTGGAGGATGTAGACAGGAAAAATGTTGACAATGGGTAACTCAATAAAGAAATGGAAGGGAGGCTTCTACCATGTCGTATCTCCATAGCAATGTCCATAAGCAAGCTGCTTAGCCATGCTCTACCAGCTTTACAGGTGACTGCTCAAATAGTTCTGTTCCTTAGCTTTAAATAATAATGCAAGAACCAATAATATCTAATTAAATGTCATAATAAATTGAGCTGGGCAGAAAACTTCATTTTATGGAGCATCTAGAAATTTCTGAACTTGGTTTACTTACAATTTGATTTTTTTCCCGCAAATTTTCTGAAACAAAAGGGTTATGGGCTTTCAAACTCTTGGTTTCTGACCTTTGAAAACATTTCCAGAGGGAGAGCAGAGCAGAAACCACACAGGACCCACCAGTCTTGCATGGGTCCCATCATAAATTTACCATAATCCTAGCACCAGAATGAAACCTGCCACTTCTCTAAATGGCAAATTCTACAGAAAATATTTTTTCTGACTATGTTTTACAGTATTATGCACATAATTTTCGAGAGCTGAGATGTTGCTTATTATACTTTAGTCTGATAATGTTTGTTGGTATTATAAACACCTGATAAGCCATCTTCTGTGATACTTGCGGACATCACTACTGTAATTAAGCACTTATATCTGCCAAAGATGGGTAACAAGCTGGAACGGTAGCTGAACAAATTAGTGTTCTAGTGTGTTTATCCTGCTGCATTCAAATGACTGCAGGTTTTTTCGCCTGACAGCACCAGCTGGGTTGGGAATCATAACCATTGTTTATATTGCAACTTAGAATTTCTAAGCTTCAATGTGCCTGATGAAACGATCACTCTTTCAGGAGGAGCAGAGAGGCTGCCTTCCCTTAGTGAGCTGACACAAGCTCCTATGCTCTTGCAGACCCCAGCTAATGCTGCCTTGGCATTTTGTCTTGAAGCTGTCTGGGATTAAGGAGTGTCACGTTAGGATAAGCACTGCCAGCATGAAGTCAGAGTGAAATTGTTGCTTCTTCTTTATGGGTTGTTCTTATCTTATGAATCGATGCATTACAATTAAATGGATCTTTTCTGATGAAATGTCTGGAAGTTTAACACTAGCAGGCCTGCTCTCCACAATGTATATTGTTATTTACACCTGTGAAAAAGAGTGTAAAATACTGACATTCCTTGTTCAACTACCTCCGACGATGCGCGGTTTTATTTGCTGTAGAGAACTCAATGAAGAATGAGCCTTTTTTCTATGGGAATGTCAGATACCACTAACTACTATGTATTCTTCACAAGTTTATCTATGTAGAGTCCTTTGAAGTTTTTGTTGTTGTTGTTGTTGTGTTTTTTTAAAAAAGAGTATGATTCTAAGGGAAAAAAAGAAAGGATCTGTTTGTGAACCCGCTGATGCTAAGGAAGGCTGGCTGTGAAGCTGGCATCTGCTTCAGAGCAAGGACCAACAAAGTGTAGGCTTGCATTTTTCATACTCCAAGATTAAAGGACAGCAACTACAGCCTCTTATATCACCAGCAGCAAAGCCTGGCCAGGGAGCGGAGGAAACTGTTGTTATAAGGACTTTGTTTTCTCAGAGAGCTGCCCCAGAAGATGCACCGAAGAGACAGAGCTACTCTTTGTCTCACTGGAAACCCAATGTTTTTCTAGTGTGCCTTCCATCTCCCCCTTGGCTCAGTAACTAAGGAGTCATAATTCAACAATAAACCTAGATGGTTGGCTTCATCAGGAGAATGTCCCCATGCTGTAAAAAGCAGCATTTTAAAGTCCAGGTAAACCTACTGAACTTAATAAGGTCATGAGAACATAAAAACACACAGATAATATCGGAGTTAAGTCTTGAAACCAGAGTGAGATAATAAATTTGAATTTTTGCATTGACATCTTACACAGGCTCCTTTTACACTCTGTAGTATCTTCTTTGCAAACAGACAAAAGAAGAAAATATTTATCAGTCCAGCTTTATAAGTTAGGCGTAGGAATTATAATTTGTTTCCTTTTGAAAATAATCCATTTCTTTCAAATGAACAAATGTAAAATCTGGATTTAAAATTTCAATATCCGTGTACATTTTGGAGCCAAAATAGCCAAAGCTCAAATAAATCAGGGACATAATAAACTAATTTTCTTGACTGACTAGACATTCAGGCTGCTGAGGCAAGAGACAGTCATTCGTACTGTTGCTGTAGCCATCTGTTTCCCTGTGTCTCAGAACAAGAATGATGCCTGATTAATGCACTTCATGCAAAAGCATAGACTTTACAAGAAGTGACCTGTAATTATTTATGAATAATTGTCTAATGAAGAAATTAGTCAGTCTATTAATGTGGAGAAAGTATCACTAACAACGTGGTTAGATCAAAAGTGAAGGCTAGGTGCACTTTTTCTAACCCTTAGGACTTAGGACAGCATATAACGTCTATGCTCCATTGGGCTTAACATTACTTGTGAACCACTGTCACTATCTCAGAAAGTCATTTCCAGACCATGATTATAGGCAGCGTTATATAAATAGTGAACCTTCTTCTTTGTGGACAAAGGTGCTTTAAAACATTTAACTTCCCAGTGCAAACTGATACGCAGATCCATGCACAGAGCCCAGTACTGATGCAGAGAAGAGCAGTCAAAAGCATCCCTTTCTTCCTGCAGCACGAGCGGTGGCCATTGCCCACACTCTCCTGCATTAAGCACAGCCTTGGAATTATTCCTATTTTGTTCTTCGAGCGAAGCAGTGTACCAATGGGCTTATGGAGAAGTGAGGAAACAGAACAGGATATATCTCTATTTATGTGAGGCTTCATCTTTTGAGTCGCAGAGCATTCTCACAGCAACAAGGATATTCAAGGAGGTGGAGAGCAAATGCAGCAAAAGAGGTGGGAGAAGGAAATAGGATAAAAGAAAAGGAAATTTGATGTCGCGTTCATACAGTAATTTCAATGGCTGTTAAAAAATTTCTCAAGCAAACCTATATCTGCAGTTACTGTGATAAACTATCACAGTATTTGTGGCATTACCCAATTAATTGCTCACGAGTCATTAATGTAGCTGATCAATGGTGGTACATTTTGCCTGTTCCTGAGACTGTTTATGTGTCAGGGTGGCTTACATCAATTCTGTTGCCCTACACCCCAGCTTGCCTAGCTGCGGTCATTAAGAACTGCCCAACCTGTCCAACGATGATTGCCAAAGTGCATCAGCAGGAGTTGTATCTGCACTGATGTGCAGACCAACCTGCAACATCATGCAACTGTCTTGAAGCCAAAAATAGCTGTGCATCCTTACCTGTGCATCCTTCATCTGTTAAGAGATTCCTTAGAGATTCTACTTGAAGGGAAAAGTCAAGGTTACCCTCCAGGAGAGGTTGTTCTGGCCGGTAGGTACAAATGGAGCTATCAGACACTATCATTGTGTGTTGATACCAGATACAGAAAGAAACCTGGGACGATAACTTGGAAGGATGGAAATTGAGTCCTTTTCTAGGAGATCTTCAGCATGGCACAGACAGTCAGAGCTGATGGCATTTGGAGTGAGAAGACAGACTGGATCCAAACTGGAAGCATGGTAATATGAGGATGAAAGTTAATAGACTTTTTTACCATAATACACATACGCTCAAGGTAACAAAATCATCACCTCCTTCCTTTTTCATCCTTCTTGCTCTACCAGCAATCTGCCATTAGGTGACAACTGGGCTTTTTCTCATTTCTAGGTTTAAAGAATAGCTCGTTTTCTTCACAACTTTGGCCAGCCTGCCAAAACTTCCAATTAATTCCAAATATAGCACTCTTGTGTAGCACGAAAACTGCTTATAGGGGCTTGAGTATATTAAGTTTCTGCACACAAGTCAAAGAGTCCACAGACAGCAATATCTTTCAAATGCAATCAAGCTGGGTGAGAATTGAATCAGAAAACTAGAATCCAGGTGGTCTATATCCTCCCATCTCAGACCCACTGAGCTATCATTTTCTCTACTAACTGTTCCTTGAAGTCAGAATTTTAGTGAAGTTTTGCAGTTGCTGACTAAAAATGCTACAAAGCGTAGTCAAGCTAAACCCAGCAGGATAAGTAAGAGTTAAGTAGGACTCTATAAAAATAATATAAGCATACACAATTGAACAGATGACATTTGCCTGCCGGTTTTCAAAGGATACTCTAGAGTGTAAGTCTCCATTTGAACACTGGCATAATATTCTTCACGCAAGATGAGATAAAAATGCTCAGAAATTATGGGTTAGGATGAAAAATAAATTCCCCAAACACCCCAAACTCTGGGGATAGCCCATCCAGGGAATTTCGATAGGGATCGCAATAATATATTCTCATTTAGGCATTCCAAGGCCTGTATTTCTTCACAGCATTTAATGCAACTTTAAGCATTTGTTGCGATTTTTTGCAACTACAGCTTTTTTTTTTTGCTCTTTCTCCTACAATTCATATCAGTAAATTGTTGTTTTATCAAACATACTGTAAAAGTGACAATTTTTCTTTTACTGTCAGATATAGAAAAAATTATATGCAAAATAATGCTTTTCCAATTCACTCATATTTTTTCCGCTGTATTATCTCAATTCTTCTGCTTTTATGCTTTATGAAAATTGCAAAAAGAAATCAACATATAGTGCAAGCTTCGCAGTGCTAACCTTTTATTGCACCGTGTTGCTTTAGTGCATTTCAGCAGGGAAACATTAAAGTCTTTCTATCAAGCGGTGGTCCTTACGTTTAATTTCAAGTTGGTTACAAGGTCAATAGAGTTGCAGAGGTGTTTCAAAACACCATTCCCTGTAAAAACTGGAGAAGACTAGCTCTTCCACAACTAATGGCCCAGCTAAAATATTATCCAAAAATCATATAAAACTCAGAGGATTAATTTACTTTTAGATGTCATGGGCCCCGAAGGACTTATTTGCTAACTAGCTCATGGAAATAATTCATGCTAGAGGTCATGTGATCTTTACATTAAAATGTCAGGAAAATAATTTCCTGGGAATCTCATTAGCAAAAAACAAAAGAGCACACAATATAACCACCCACCTATTCCAGCCCAGACTTTCATTACATTTTTCTTTCTTTATTTATTTAAATTGGATAGTTTGACTATATTAAAAAAATGTGCATTAATATTTAATTTTACAGGGTATTTTATTATCATACTTGCAGACTATTTAACAGAAAAACAAGTGGATAATTCAAATGGTTGCTAATCAACTGAATCTTGCTGACCTGCTCAAAAGAAGAGGAAGAAAACATGAAATGTTCCTTATAATATATAGAGGAAATATGACAATTTATTTCAGCCTCACAAGACTTTTGAAACTAATTCAATAGCTCGTGCGCTCTTTCTTTAAGGAGAAGCCGTAGGGAGGTGCAACCATGCCAGGCATTCAGGCGCTTTACTGTGCGCAGTGTGCACTGCTATAAATGGCCATCTTTAAAGCTGTAAAGTCAGGAACTCCAAAGTTACGAAATACCCGAGTGAAATCTGTAGTACCAGTTTTATCTGAACCCACTGTTTGGGCATATTATGCCACACTCTTTAATTCCATGAGCACATACTGGATTTCCAACAGAATGCCTGCCTCGGGGCACAATATGGATGTGGCTCCCTTACTGAGCAGCTAGTCAATATTTTGTGTTATCCTTGTTGTTTGAAGTGCTTTATTTACTGCATGCTACTCAAATCCAGCTCCGAAAACTGACATTACTTTTCCCACAGGTTTTTCTACGGTGCTCTTAAGTATAGCATTTGATTACTTCATAAATAGTAATTGCATTATTTTCACAATGTATCTGAAAAATGAGAGGACAGTATTTACAGATCGCACCTTTGAACTCGGAAGGAACCTTCTAATTTCTAAGTCACGTTGCTACAATCTGATGACCTAGGGGAGGCAAGATCTGCAGGAAGAGATGCTACTACCCCAGGACCAGACAGCTATTTACCAAGCACACAGGTTCATCTCATTGCAGCCTATGATACTGTTCGGCTCTTTCCAGTTTTTGCTTGTTCCTTTTGAGTCAACATTACGATACACCCTCCTGCCCTGTTTTTTACCCAGCTGTGTCCAACTCCCTCCTGCTGTCTAAGTTCCCATCTCCAATTTAGCTTCCTTTTGGTCCTTGTTCCAGCCTAATCTCTCATCTTTAATTGCTGCTCCTGTCTCTTGCTTCAGTTCACGCACTATGAACCCTTGCTCTTGTTCTTCCCTCTGTGCCCAGACTTTTAACCATGTTCCTACTTTTGCCAGTTTTAGGTGTCCTTTAAATTTAGTTTCTCAACCAATCATTTTTCACTCTGCAGGTCTGCACTCAGCCTCACCAGCAGCTCTACTCCAGCTGCTACCACTGCTCCTATGATTGCAGCAGTTATGTAAATCAGATGTTTTCTCACATACGTAGATGCATCTAGTGAATCGTGCAATCAATGCTCACTGCCAAAAAACTGTTTCAGAGCTAGATCTATCGTAAGACTTAGGCAGTCAAGGAGAAACTACTCTAGCAACATCTTGCCCTCTTTCCCATCTCTCCATGAAGGCATAAACTGTCAGAGTTTGAGTCTTCAGTAGTTCAGATACAGTACAGACACAGTTTACCCAATAGGCAATAACTGCACGGAAACTAGCTCATCAAAAGTATAACGGACATTTTACCCAGGCTAAAGGACCACCAGTGTGGTGGACATCTCTGTAGGGACCTGGCAAAGAATTCTGCATCCTAAGCAAGAGTCAAGGTCCTACTTTAAACAGAAAGGCCATTGAACTCATGGTGTAGCTGTTATCCCCTAAAGGCTAAAGTTTTCTATGACAAAGGGTGTCCAAAGTGAGAGTAAATCGAATCTTTTCAGGAGGTAACTGGGCCATGATTACATTATGAGAAAGATTAAGTGGTTCTGGAAAAATATTAAAGAAATACCAGAACCGATTTCTAAATCCTCTGTCCATTACAGCTGAGAAATAAAACAGTCATATTATCTCAATAAGTTTATATTATGCAACTAAAATAAAAAACATCTACAGAATTATTGCTTGAAAAACAAGTCCACTTCTATTCTGTGCACAGCAGTTTTTAAACCTGCAGAAGATTTACAAATTATGTTTGTCTCCTGGAACCACCCTTTTAAAAAAAGCAAAACAAAAAAAAATGCAGATCTGCTCCTGGAGCTTTGCTTCATACAAATAATCCTATTAAGCATTGGAAATTCTCATGTAAGGAAAAACTCACACGACTGGACACTGCCCTGTTGTGGAACCATCCTTTCTTTTCCGCCTTATTAAAACAAACATTTTATTGGAGCTGTATGTTAAAGTCATTTTTCTTCTCTTTGTGCTGTCTGTTTTTCCTAGCATAGATTCTCCCATGCTTGGAGCATAGACTAATGACTCAAAACTTGAGTCTCACTTTTGGCGTTAGTAGGGCTTCTGGTGCTATCTCACATTGTCAAGAAATAACAAAGGCGCTAGTGCAAAGCACGTTTCAAAAGTGGTTGATCCAACACACTATTTACAGGTATGATAACACGAAGCAATTGGTCTCCCTTTGTATTTTTATATACTAAGGTCTTGATGAAAGTTATTCCTGCACTACTGGAACTTTTCATTGTCCTAAAGTAGTTACTAACTGCTGAAGTTAAAAGTGATGACCTTTCTTAGGCAGCCTCTAATTCAATTCAACAAATAAAGGCACCTTTAACATAAGAAGAGACTCACAAATTACAATCACAGTCTCATGGGTGCATAGATGTTATTATTAGTAAACACTCAGAAATTTTGTGGTTGTTTTTTTTTTTTAACAAGAGCTCTGATTAAGCATTTGAGACATGTAACAAATGTTAGTGTATCTCCAAATGACTACATTATGAGTACATATTTTTGTTATGAGGATGAACATCTTACCCTCCACCAATATGTGGACTTACACACAAATACAGAATTTACTGGGATTCAAGAAGACAACATTGGCTTGAGTACAACTTAGAAAAAAGTGCAAGTATTAAGGAAATACTTGTTCGTTGTGAGTTATTACGCTTGTTTTACATGGCATAACTCAATAATGAATCACTACAGAATCCTGATCACATCTATTTACCATATTCATACACACTCATCAAATTATATTTCAATTTGATCTAATTAAAATGTTTCACATTATTATGCTTTTTAAAAATGGTGTCACGATGAAAACTACCAATCAGTAATGTCAAATCTAGTCGCAAGGATCACAGTGCTATTTCCTATTTTTTTTCTGAAACATTTTCTGTGGAGCTTCAGTAATTTTTTTTTTACTTTGATCCCCACAAAAAAAATATTTCAAACTCAAATGGGAAACTTGCTGTACTAACATTTTAAGGGTGTAATCCCCAGCAGCCTTCAGAGCAGAGCCAGTAATGTTAGAAGCATTAAATATTAAATAAGCACTGGTGTCATAAAAGGAATTGCATGCACAGGGAAAACAGCAGTTCCAGGTAATATCAAGAATTAAGGTAAAAAGATGGCAAGCTGCTGGATGACAGTAATGCCTCGGCAACTTTGGAAATAACTTGGGACTTAAAATTTCTTGAGAATACACTATGAAAGCAAATCAGAGATTAAAGCTCTGTGGGTTTCTCACACACAACTTCAGGCATTCCATGCGGTCAAAACAAAACCACATTCATGATATGGAAAATACTGTTTCTGCATCCAATCTTCATCAAATTGATGTGCAGTCTGACGGGCTGAGGCAGAGTTACGGGCAAAGACTGTGGGTAGCCAGTGTCTTCCCAAAAGACCAAAATGGACTAATGAGTTGCTGCAGCGTGTTTCATTTGCAAAACTCACTGTATAAGTTGTGATGTCAAAAAGAAACCCTCCCGCTCCCTTAGGAAAAGGTCATGATGATCAGCAAGGACAACTAAGCCAAGGAGAAAGAGAAAGCCAGTAGAAAGAGAAAATATTAAAATAAGCTGGGAAGAGAAGCAGTTGTCACAACCATATCCAGCTGAGGGAAGTTGATTGTCAGAGCAGTGTAGTGAATCAAAAGCTTGTTAGTCCATGTGTTAGAAAGAGAGGACTATGTATGTGTTAGGAGGCCACACGAAAATTAAACAAGAAATGCAGCATATTTTTTTACATTGGGAATAAATGGAACAATTTCTGCAATAAGGCAGTACTCATTTCACCTCACAGTGTCTTTAATTGAAAAAAACAATAGCTCTCTACAGGCAGAGCTATCGCTTAGAGAGTTGATGTGAGATGGAAAGGGGATTTGACAGTTACCTAGTGAGGTTCTTACTAAGAAACAGGGCAAGCTGAACGGCCATAATAATAGCTCCTTACTGCCCTTTTAAAAAGTGTGATTTGACTGTGGAAACATCTTGAAAAAGCCTTCACTGGCGGCTTGTTCTCAGTGCTGCCAGTCTTAAGAAGTAACAGTGACAGATCGTTGACAGTAATACTTAATAAACTCCTCGCTGTGGTCTTGCAGCCTGAGAAGTAGAAAGTGATATACAGAAACGTCGGCAAGAAGAGGAAATTTTATTTTCTAGCTGTTGTCATTTAAAAAGGATACTGCTGCTCACAGAGCTTGAGCCAGCCTCGTCCTTCCAGTTGCGCTTATCCACCAAGAAGTAGGCTGCAAGGTCATAAAACAATATGCGCGATTCCCTCTAGGAAGGCAGAGACGTCTGTGTTGAAATTAGACCATTCATTTCATAACACGCAGCTTTTGAAGTATAAGAGAAACTAACAGATTCGGACAGCACTGTTGGGTATTCCAGATTGCACTCCACCATCGTTGCCTTTCTGCCTCTTTGTCCCCAAAGAAAGCGCGGCCGCAGCCACCGCATGTTACATGGCTCTCCTAAAGGCTCTCAGACATAAGCGAGCTTAATCAAGAGAAGTGTGAAATCACAGCAAAGCCAGTGCTTCCTGTTTTGCAGATGGTGAGCTGCCAGAAAGGATCAGCCCGGACTTTAATTGCAAGGCTGATGAGAAAGGCAGGCAAAATGGGAAGGTGCGTGTTATAGTGTGGGTAGACCATCACGTAAGTGCAAGGCTGTTGCACAAGCGGGGCCGTATGAATCAACACACACTAAAAAGATGGCACCATCCGTGTTTTTCCGCACTCCCGAAACAGAGGATAAAGTAGTCCAGTTGTCTGCCCTCCACACTGGGTGCTGAAGGCTCAGTTCACTGAGATAACTGCTAACGGCTGAAGTAACAACAACAATCTGGTTTGTTTCCTACTTTATAGTCCTAGTCATAGCCCCACCGACACAAGGCAAACTTCTTTGCATCTGATCAAGAATCTCTTAAGATTATTATTTAAAACTTCAAAGCAACCACCTTTTTTAATTTGCCCCAGGAAGATATGGAGTTAACCAGGTGCGTGTATACACATACATTCATACGCACATGCTCGTGTATATTTAATACTCATGTGCTGGACACATGCGTACAGATCTTTATAAAGGAACAGAGATTTTTTTTTTTTCTTTAGGAATAGATTTTACCCTAAGGCAAGGAAATATCTTATGTTACTCTAAGAAAATTTCAAAGACGCAATTGTGACTTGCAGAGCTGTGTACTTCTGATCCTTGTTTCACTTTTCTACATGGGCCAGTAGTGACAAAGTTGTGCTTGTACCTATACCTCCCTAAAACTCCCTGGAGCAAGGAGGTATCCCTGAGTCTATGTTTCTTTAACGCTGAAAGAATCAGAGAAATATGATACCAACTGCCTGTCATTGATACAGGCAGAAAAGAAGTCAATAATCAGCAAGGTAGTTGAGTGAAGTACAAAATCCATATTTGACTGAAGAAGTGTTCAAAAATGCCTGAAGTATCGTGACCTTGATGTTTGCCTTGTAAAAATCAACTTCACAACCAAAGTGCGAGGAAATCAAAGTTTTCATTGTCTAACTAAAGGATGCCAACGTGTGAAACAAAACATTTGTGTAAGTGGCTGTAGGCACTAGGCATCTAGCTGTTTCTATGGGTTTTCTATATCAGTTTATATTTCTATATGGGTTATATTATATAGGTTTTCTATTTCTATAAAGCAGAAGGAAGCATATCATGTACAAGTATTTGTAAACGTCACTAATTTAAGTGATTGTTTTTATATCCTAGCTTCAGAATAAAATACACCCAATAAATAAATAAAATAAGTCACCTAGATTATGCAAATATTTTGTACCAGAACACATTACTTGAAAAACAGCAGAGGAAGTGAAATACTCAAAATCTGTGCAACATAAAGGAGATTATCTCCAAATAGAATAAATTTCATACATTTCCAAAAAGAATCTGTCTCTCTCTAAGGAGACAGACTGGAAGCTTGTAATATCTAAATACAGTACATCTTTAAGGATTTTGGCCTACTCATATTACGGTTGGGAAATCTTAAACAACACCACTTTTTAAAAACATGATCCTCTGTTATAATTGTTGCTTTCTTCAGTGTATAAAAATAAGAGGATCGGTAATTCTGGAAAGGATTGTTGACTGGGAATTCAGCAACACACCCTTATAATCTTTAGACGTGATTTTTTTCTGTAAACAGTCTGTCAAGTCAACCTGAGTCCCAGTAATAGAATAATGTCTTGGACCAAGTACATTGAAAACTAATAGAAATATTAGAAGGCATCTTTTACTCTATTGCTTTTTAGGAGCTTGAATACAGGGCAGGTCATCCTGATCTCAGTGCTTAAAGAGGCACCTCAGAGTCAGTATTCCTTTTTTTTTTTCATCATTCTTTCTGTGCTTTGAGGTACACCATAGAATCTCACTGTCATAGATTTATCATTGTCATAGATTGCAATATTTTTTATACCTGAATCTGAAGAGTGTCTCAAAGACTATTTAATATTTGAAAAGAATATTTCAAGATCCTTGGAACAAAAGTATCCCTTTCATATTTCAATAGAAAGCAGAAT
Source organism: Vanellus vanellus (assembly GCF_965231255.1). Lineage (NCBI taxonomy): Eukaryota > Metazoa > Chordata > Aves > Charadriiformes > Charadriidae > Vanellus > Vanellus vanellus. The sequence continues at coordinate 16,797,248 of NC_138907.1, forward strand.
ACTATCTCTGCAGCCCAAGATGTGGAATGCATTTCAAAATTTGCATTGTATTAGACAACACTTGTAATTCTGTGGGGGAAAATAAGGGGTTTCATGGCGTAGCTGGAAGCTAGAGTCCATTTGGACTTTCCATTTGCAAGTTCTGACCACAATTCTGTCATAGCAGAAAAGAAAAGCTTAGAAAATAACTATTCATATGTTTCCAGTTGTGTGTGTTAACCAAACTTAATTTTCTTTTCTCCTGGAATGCACAGATGTACTAATGGATAATTAGCTGGCCAGACCTCGTTATGAACCATTATATAACTCACTTTGTAAAATTCTTATACCTTAGCTCCTTTTCCTGCTTGTCAAAGAGGACAGTGGTCTGCACTAGTATTTATGTCTCTCAGATACATTTTATGATTGTCGATTTAATTTAGCCCTTCTGTGACAACTAGCTAGCATGAACTTTTAACAAAGAATAAAAATAAAGTTTGAAAGCAAACTCTGGGAATTTATCAATTGAAAAATCCTCTTTAAACTAGGAAAACTAAAGAAAAATCTATTAGCTGTTTCTAAAACAGGTGGAAGTATAGAGTCTTCTTCACCTAAAAGTTTTAACTGTATCCAGACACATCTAAAACAGGTACCCGCTTTTCTTTTTGCAATGCTAATGCAAACAAAAAATTTGCAAGGACAGGAAGCCTCACTGAGTAAGACGATGTTATACTTTACGCACTGCATGCTAAATCTTGAACAGAACCTGCTCCCCAGCAGGGATGCAAACACCAATAATCAAAACGTGCACCTGTACAGACTTGTAGCCTTGATGTACTAAGCTTGGTGACTGCTGGTTAAAGCTCTTAGAAAGCAGGCAGAGCCTCCAGGAAGAGGTCATGAAATACAGGATGAAGATTTTCCTGCTACGTTGCAGTTAACTCCCGGGCAAAAGAAGTTGAAGCTATTCAAAATAGTAATAGCATCTGGGACGTGTTTGTGACTGCAGTTGAAGTGCAGGCTGTAAAAACAGCCATTCAAAGTCATTCAGTCCAAATTTGTCCATACTTTTCCCTAAATTTAGGAATAACCCTTTATTAGATGAAGTAGGAAAAGAACGATAACATAAAAATGACAGCACTGAAAGGAAAAACTGTCAGTCAGTAGTCTACATTGATCAAAAGGACAGCTCAATCAGATTTAGCAGATGAGACTACGATTTTTTTTGTTCTCATTTTTCTCCCTCAATTTTTTTCCACAGTGTATCACTGCAAATAACTATGATTCATAATTAGCTTTTGATTACATTGCCAGAAAGGATAATTAAAATATCAGGATGCATCCCTCTATAAAGAGTTTTTCAAATCATGCTGTGATATTCTCTGGCTATCCAGAAATTTTTCTTTGACTTCTCAGTATCAGTCAATGTTTGTTGATTTCCATAAATGTAACTGTGAAGAAATCATCTGCTTTTTGGAGAGAAAGATTAACCTGAGCTACGTACATACCTGTCTACAGAGTCTTATTCTGAAAGGCCTAAGGTTAAACCTATCATGAGTTACAGAGTCACAGAGTCACAGAATGGTCAGGGTTGGAAGGGACCAATGGAGATCATCTAGTCCAACCCCCCTGCCTGAGCAGGGTCACCTACAGCAGGTTGCACAGGACAGCGTCCAGGCGGGTTTTGAATGTCTCCAATGTTACCTGAATGTCTCCAATGCTACTTGCAGTGTGCGTTATTCTCAGAGATGTGGAAAACGTTGAGTTACCAAACAACATCCTCATAGAATCATAGAATGGTTTAGGTTGGAAAGGACCTTGAAGATCATTGAGTTCCAAACCCCCTGCCATAGGCAGGGGCACTTCCCACTAGACCAGGTTGCCCAAGGCCACGTCCAGCCTGGCCTTGAACACCTCCAGGGATGGGGCCTCAACAACCTCTCTGGGCAACCTGTGCCAGTGCTGCACCATCCTCAAAGTGAAAAAATTCTTCCTAATGTTCAATATGAACCTGCCCTCTTCTAGTTTAAAGCCATTCCCCCTTGTTCTATTGCTACATGCCCTAGTAAAAAGTCCTTTCCCAGTTCTCCTGTAGGCCCTCTTTAGGTACTAGAAGGCCACAATAATATCTCCCCGGAGCCTTCTCCAGGCTGAACAGCCCCAACTCTTTCAGCCTCTCCTCATAGGAGAAGGGCTCCAGCCCTCGGATCATCCTTGTGGCTCTCCTCTGGACATGCTCCAGCAGGTCCATGTCCTTCTTATGTTGGGGACTCCAGAGCTGGATGCAGTACCCCAGGTGGCATCTCATGAGAGTGGAGTAGAGGGGCAGAATCACCTCCTTTGACCTGTTGGCCACACTTCTTTTGATGCAGCCCAGGATACAGTTGGCCTTCTGGGCTGCGATCGCACATTGTTGGCTCATGTTGAGCTTCTCGTCAATCAGCACCCCCAGGTCCTTCTCCTCAGGGCTGCTCTCCAGCCATTCCCCGCTGAGCCTGTATTTGTGCTTGGAATTGCCCCAACCTTGCACTTGGCCTTGTTGAATTGTATGAGGTTGGTTTGTGCCCATACATACTTGCAACATACCTGCAAGCAGGTGAGAACCCAGCCACCTCACACCCCTTGCACCTGATCAAGCATGCATGAGTCACCACTAACATGGTGATAAAACAGTAACAACACAAAGTTTGAGCAAAGCTTGGTGTATGTAGTGCTAGAGAAAAACATGGTGGAAAACCATCACTCGAACTCCCAACTCCCTTACCCTTCTTGCCCTTCCCTTTAACTTCGTATGTCGCCAACACAGGGGGCACTTTTTAAGAAACTGCGGTGCCCACTTCAGGACACCTTGCTGATGGGGTGGAGACCTGAGCAGAGCAGTCAGAGCTGAGTGCTCGCATCAGGATCTGTCCCCAGTACCACAGATGGTGAACAAGGGCCAGGGTCCAGCCAGGCTGTCCAGCCAGCAGCAGCAGGAGATAGGGCCAGAGACTGGACTAGAAACAAGACCTAAGGTCTACTCGGGTCTGGACACCAGCACTACTGCAACATCATTGGGGAAGGGACTGGCAGCCCCTGGCTGAGCTGGGCCATGGGGACCTGTCAGGAGGTGCCAGGGGAAGTTGGTCAGGGCCATCAACCAGGTTCTAGACTGAGGAACCCTCGTTCCTGCTGCTCCCTGACTCTGTTCATAGAAGTCCTATGACCTAGCCCTGAACACACCTGCTCTGGCTCTTCTCTTGGGTCATAGTTTTGCTCTAAAAACAGGAAGTAAATGCAGGAGCTATGAAAAGCAATAAAGCAAATGTTCTGACGCAAGCACAGATTTTTCAGAAATACATGATATTGTCAACCAGCTCTAGTTTCAGCTAAGTATCACTGTGAAAAGAATATGTCACCTGCATTAGAATTGGGTGAGCAGATTAAAGAAAAGTAAAAATAAAAATGATCCACTCACAGAGGATCTTAAAGCAAAGACAAACCTTACCTTACTGTCCCCTACCACAGCTGCAGCCTGCTTGACCTCCTTGAAGATCACGCTTCAATAGGCAGTACAACATTTTTAAGGAGACCTGACTAACTTGTTTTAAGTTCCTAGAGACACAACTTAGAAGATGGGAGCTCCAGGAAAGGAAGCATAAATGTGGTGTGAAGCAGTTTTCTGAATTTCCTACATCCAGCCTGTTCAGGGACTGAAATGGCAACAAATGTGAGTGAAGGAGTGATGAAAACTGCGCTTTTCCCTATCTGTAGAGCATAAGCTTAGAAGTCGATGCCAGATCTGCAATAGCCCAGCCTGAAAGCAAGATCCTGTAGAAACACTGCTGGAGTGTCTTGTGGCCCCTTTGCATGTTCACAGTTTAAATGGTCTAGATTAGGGATGGGAATACTATTCCCAGTATCTCTCCTATGGCCCAATATGCATGAATGCATATTTCCAAGACTAAAATTGGCCTTTCTCCCTTTTATCTCCATGCAGAGCATTATCAATATTCACATCTGATAATAGTTCAAAGAATACGTATTCAGAATCTATACCGGTGAACAAGAACTGGGCTGTAGGGACAAGTATCACCGGAAGATTACAGTATAACTTTATTTAAAAGAGGAAAATTGTTTTGGTTTAATTGAACTAGTTTGTTCGTTGCCACGCAAAACTGCTTTACTGACAAATCGAGACTTCCTTGTCACTGAACTATGTATTTTCCAGTTAACAATAAATAAGGCTTAGCTCACACAAGTGTTAGGAGGAGTTATTTGTATATATCAAGGGGAAAAGAGACTTCATAGGATGGATTTACATACTTTATTTAGCATTAGCATACATTAGGACCACTGAGAATGACTATGTATACAATGCATACAATGCATTGCATACAATGAATTAGCCTGAGAACAAATCTTTATTCTCACAGAACTTAAGTATCAGTCCATTAAATTACTGGCACTGATGGTATTTATGATATTACATATTTGCAATCCTTATGAAAACAACCAGTACAATGGATGAGCATTTTCAGTGATACAAGTGGGAGAGATGGCATTTAAAGGTAAAATAAATAAAATAAAAGGCACCGCTTATGATTCAGGAAAGAATTGTTCTCCAACACTCTTGCATTCAGCAACTTCCACATCACTGGAAACTCAGATGAACTCAGGGCAGGTATTGCTATATACATATATCCTGCCTTACCCATACATCTATGATTTGGCTAGATGGCTCTTTAGTCCAATTTAGAGAGTCATTCAGATTAATTTGCTCTTTCTTTGACCATCACCAGCATGTATGAGTACAAGTACCTAGTGTATAGATTAACTTTAAATCTAGTACTCCTGGTGCCATTTAGCCATCTCCAGCTGACCACTTACACCACTGTAAGACCACTGACGTCAACGGGCTTATATTTGAAAAGAACTGGAAGAGAGCGTGAGACCAAAAGGATGCTATTGGAAGAATATCTTTTTTTCATCATAGCATGTCTCCTCTGAGTGCTTATATGATCATTTCACTTCCCTCCAAACACACTTAGTAATAAATAGCTCACAGCATCATAGAGATGTTCTGGGTAAATGCTGCAAGTTATAAGGCAAATTTACTGCCTCATAAACTCACAGCCAAGTAAAGCTGTCATTTGCAAGAACAATTAAGTCATCATTCTGTTCCATAGAGGGTATAGAGTATTCCTGAAACCTGTAAATTCACAGAAAAGGGAATCTGGTCATATGTTCAGAACGAATACTAACATTTTATTAATATTGAATTCACTTGCAAGCTTCAAGCCTGCAGATATATTTTCTTTGTTTCCCAGGATTTGTAATCCAGCCACTATTCCCTACCATGCACACTGTTAAAAGGCAGGAGAAATACAAGAGTATCCTGTGATTTTTTTTTGTTGTTGTTGTTGTCTGGGCCTAAAATATACTCTTGAAGTCATACTAGTGAGATGCTGCTGAAAAGAGAGGGAAAAGGATCAAAGAATAAGATTGTTACCCCCGAGCCACATAAAAATCTGACATCTGGGCCTACCATAAAAATTGCTAGCGTGGCCTGAAGCTTGTCCCAATGGATATAGGATCATATTATAAAATGCTCCTGTTGCATAACATGTTTTCTGTACTTGCTCATGTAAACCTACAATAGGATCTTTACAGGTTGGCTTTTTAATCTTCAGGGAAACACAAGAGAAAACTTCACGAGGTGTGCTTCCTGAAACCCTACAACAATGCACAGGTTTTTGTGAATAATGTAGGTGCAAGTGGTATGGAAGTGTCACCTGCTGATTATGTAGTTCCCAGGGAATTAAACATCCACAAACAGTATGTATACACTGCATCATGGCAGCACAAGTCATCATTTCCCTGAGAATCCGAGTCCTATATTACCTTCCCATTTGACTGCCAGCAATAAGTATGTATATCTCGTAGACACAAAACTATAGATACATGCATTGCAGCTATCTTGCTGTATGTTAGGTGAAAGGACAACATTTGGGAAAGATTAAAGAATGAGGCTGAACTGGGCCGATAAATAGGCAAAAGCCTGGTTGTAATTTAAGCGATGCTGGCTCCGTCATTTTAACCTGGAACAAGAAGGCAGGCACAAACTGCCTCATTGTCCTCACTGTCACAAAGCTGACCCACATTTCACGTTTAATTAGAGGTGACCTAACTGGACTTCCAGGTAAGGAAAGTCAGACTAAAGCTGCCGAAACAGCTTGTATCCGAGCAACATTTTTGGAGCCACTTGGTTTGCGAACCCGAGTCCGAACTCAAGCAGAGCTCCTAAGGGCAGTGTGGATAAAGGCCTCATTCCTTCCCTTTGGCGCCACTGCAGAGTTGCGTGAGGGTGGCATGAAATTACATGATGTTTGCAGCTTCTGGAAGGCAGCCTACGCGCTATCCGGATCCCGGTTGGTGCTGCCAGCTTCGCTAGTCCTGGGAACCGAACCAGAGGTAGCAACGTCGGAAAATTTCAGAGAGAAAAAGCTGGTGTAGCTAAGCTTCTCGGGACCATAGGTTCTCTCTGAGGAAAAGTGTTATGCACCCAAAAACATACACAGAACGAATGTAAAACTAATGTGGAAAATTCCTGTCTAAAATCCTATAGAAAGTGACACAAGATTCATGTTATGAACCAGATACCAGAATACACAGCATGTTTTAAACTCTCATTACCGTTGGGGGAGACATATAAATGTACTAAAGGCCAGAATAGGCCCCTTTAAATTATTAATTGTAGTTGCCTAATAATAACTCAGTGAATAAGAAGAAAAATGGTAAAAATGTACTATTAAAAAAATATTAAAACAATAAACCATGTCAAGCGCACTGTACTTCACCAAGCACTTTTTCTGTATAATTTATATTTGTACAAGTATCTTTAAGTAAAATTACACTTTTTGCCCAATTTAGTATTTATGATATTAATTTCCAGAAAGTTTATGTGTTTTGCTGAATGCTCATTTCTGAGCACCACATTGATCCTCACCGTGGAAGTAAAGAGGTCCCAGATGTTAGCTGTATCCATTGTTGACATTTCTGTGTTTTAAAGCAAAAAGCTCGTAGATCCCTAAATGAGCCAGACCACTGAAAACTCCTGTTACACAGGGGACAAAATGCGGTAGCAACGGGGTGTTGTAGCTTTTTTAATCCCAGTGGAAACAGAATATACAGAGCATGTGGGTATCTTGACTGACTGTGGTTGCGAGCAACTGTACAGTAATTAATGACTTAACCTGATCTCAGGGTATGAAGCAAATTCTGAAGACACGCAAACCCTGATGTTTGTTTATCTGCTTGAAAACACTTTTTTTTCCAATGCATTGTTATAAGGCCATAACTCTTAGGTCTGTTATAAAATAAAAGTATTTCAGGGCTTTTTCTGATCATACTAAAAGATTCTCTATGAAACGCTGTTACAATGTTGTCACAAACATCACAAATCCAGATCGAGAAATTGGCTTTAAGCACAACATATAAAATGTGGTGGTGTGATCCACAGCAGTAAAGATGAGTAGCTAACTTTTAAAATATTTTTTGAGAATTTCACTTCCGTGCAGCTCACTAAATTCCTACTAATTATCATGCAGTTAAATGGTGAACAAATTGTTAATGTTATTACATTCTGGGCCTTGCACTGAAAGAAATGACACCATCTATCTAGTTTTGCAATGAGAATTTCTCTAACTGGAAAGGAAATCCTTTAAACTTATCTAGCAAATAGTTGCCACCAAGATATTTTCTCTTCAAACACAGAGATTTTCTTTTACATTCCTTCTCTCATTAAACTTTACTTTTTAATTTTTCACGGTTACGCTAAATGTTCTATTCAAATAAGGCAAGTCCCTTTCTTAGATGTCTGTCCTTAGTGTTTTATAAATTCCAAACTCGATTGAAAGCAAAGAACTTTTAGAAAGCAATTTCTGAGGGGATGCAACTGTTTGTCTTCAGCTAAAGCAAGAAACCAACATACTCGATTTGCCTTGTGTTCATCAACAAACTTTTCACCAATGAATAAATGTATGATAAGGTATATTCATTGTGGGAAAATAACACTTCAACAAAGAGATATCCAGATGGTACTATGGCATTTTGAATATTCCTAATGGAATTACATGATGTCTTTACCATTGATGTGAGGGTATTCTATCCCTTTGTTTCTGCAAAAAACACTTTTCCCCCTTCATAATATTAAGAACAATAAAGCATGTCTGTAATTGAGTCCAGTAATTGCTAATTAGTAACTAGGTGAAAGGAAATTTCATTATATTTTGGCTGGACCTAGCATTTGTTATCAAATGAAACATTCTAGGAAAAATGCAATTAAAAAATAACATAGTTCTTCATATGTTCAATATAATACACTCTGATTCAAATATAATAACTACCCATGATAGCACAGCTGCTCTGTAGAGATGGTATGCTGGGTTAATTACATAGTTCGAGCAACCGAAAAACAACAGCTCTGTCTTGGAGTATATCTTCTGCATAGGAGAAGAACACTCAAGCAATAAATCCATTTATCCAATCCTTTATCTATCTGTTAGACTGAGCAGGAATTCAGTTCCTCGTCCCTAACTGCCAAAGGCTTCCCCGGTGGTGACCCCTTAGTGTGCACGATGGACGGTCCAGGTCTTCCAAGGTGTGCCAACTCCAGCAGAGTCCCTGAAGGCACCACCTTCAGTGGGGCCATCACAGATAGACCAGTGCTGTGGCCTCCTGCTGTGCTATGACGGGTGCTACCAAGCCTTCTCATCACACTTACCGCTCTGGGGCAAAAGATGGGTGTTTTCAAGGAAGAAGTGCTTCAACAAGTGTGTATAAAAATGCATTCTAACAAGGTTGGCTTCCAGTGAAAAGAAATTCCACAGAAATCAAGGAAATTCCTATGGACAGCCAGGAGACAGCTGTCAGCAAGGACGACAGAAGGATATAAGGAATATGGGAGGAAGAATGTCATGAAAGGAGGAAGAGGGTACCCTGAAATCTAAGAAAAACAAAAAGAAATCAGTGTCCAGATGAGATCCAAAGAAACTGGCCTCAGCAGAGATCTTTTTCATTTCCATAAACTGGGATAGAACTGAGACAGAGCTGGGAACAACTAATTCATTGCAAGATAAAAGTTTCTGGAGCTTTAAAACATAAATTTCACATTTTAAACCCAGGCAGATAAAAAAGCTTCTGTAGTTTTCATATTCATAGCTTTCAATGGTATAATTTTCAAGTTATATGTACCTTATAGTTGGATTTAGACCACAGGCTTCTTCACTTGCAGGAGAAAATCTCTCTTTACTATCTTTTTTTTTCCTTATAACTGTGTTGCTCAGCCTTTTCAGCTGTGCTGGCTAAACTCATTAACACAATTAAAGAAAGATGATTAAAAGTACAAACGGAAAATTAGATTGCAATTTTTCATCATCCTAATTAAAAAAAAAGTTTCATATAGTGCTTTTAATTTATTTAAATTGTACCTTCATTGATCAGTTTTACTGTTCTTGGTTTAGAGTGCATATATGTAATAATATATTGTATGTATAATATACACAATGCATCGTTTTATAATTGTTATATTTTATAGTTATTTTATTTGTAGATATAAATCAGAGTAAAATCCTTTCACAAATTACTATGATGAAGCTAGCAAGACTTGTATTAGCCCCATAATACCTGCCAGGAATGTATATTATTAATATTGTCAGTACTGGCATTTTATTTCTTAGACTTTTGTTTTTTCCTTTATTAAATTTATTGGTTGTGTGAGTAGTGTACAGCTCTAGGAAGCTATCTATCTTATGCAACTTAATGATTCCAACAACAAATATAGATAAAGATATATGACAGATCCTCATGGCTGAGTGAATGAGCCACGAGTAATACAAATCAAAATCAAGATTTTCTTTACATTCAAGATGATCACAGTATTGGAGAAAAAAGGACATAAACTACTTGGATGATATATTTTACTTGTCAAAAACAAAACCAGTAAATTCCTCAAGCTACATATGTAGTGTTTGGAGAACACAGAACTATTCTGGATGGGTTGCTACTCTTTAACCAAGCTATGGCATAAATCTTTGGGGGAAAAAAAAGTTTAATGATTTTTTTTAAGTTTGTCACCAGACCAAAGGATGATTCGGATGCCAAAATGTTTGGCTAGAATATTGGGTCACAATTTCTATCAAATCACAAAAACAGTGTGAGTAACTAGTGCAAAGCCTCAAACATACATCCACAGCTGAAGATGACTAAACGCTCTAAGGCTGGACAGACCGTTAAGTGACCATTAGGCCACCTGTCCTTTTCAAGAAGGTTCTGATTTCATCAGTCTGCAACCCAGAATCACATCCCTGTGAGTTAACACTCACTCACAGTTGCACTGTGCCCTACACATCTTCCCAGCAGCTGCCACGACACCCCTCCACGTACCTGTGGCCCACTGAAATGTCTAACTTGGATTTTACCATCCAATCTCTCTCGGTTATACAAACCCCAGCTGTGTTGACGTGAATGACCTTTATCCACTCTCAAGAGCTTGAAGGTGCATCAGAAGGCACACGTCCACCAGTTAACACGTTGAATTCAGTTAACGCATCTTCTAGGAACGTTACAACAAACAAGATGAGCAACCCAGCACACCACACATGGACAAGTGGTATCGGAAGTGTCTCTTGACTGTACTTTGTGCATATGAAAGGGAAGGAGTTGGCTGTTTCACAGGCAGTGAATTAAGCTGCCTGTAATTGTACTCCCTATCTGCCTTTCCCCTATTTCCCATCTTTCTAGAGTTGGGGCCAGATAGTCAATGAATTAAACTGCAAAACACACTACTCCCTGACCTCGAGGTTAGAACTATCATAAGCACTGACTGGAAATGGCTGCAAATAGTACTTGTCATGCCCTCACTTTCCATTGGAAATCGAGTAATGACACAGGCAGCGAGTGGAAGCCCTTGCAAAGGTCACGGATTTACACCAGCTGAATCAATTTCCTACAACAGCGTTATAGAAAATCTGGGGGAGTTTTTTTCCTAAGACTTTGTTGGTTTTAACATATTTTGTACATGTTTGTTGTCTTCTATTATTTTTTTTTTTAAGAAAAAAAAAAAAAAACAACATAAAGGGTGCTAGGCAGCAGTTTGTGTGGCTGGAAAGCTGTAAATCCAGGGTCCCTTGCTGGGGCTTCTACTGCCCAACATGCAAAATCCAATGTCAGCTCAAACCCTCATTGAAAGCAGAAGTAACTGTTTCAGTTCTAAAAGAACACAGACTGAGCTCACAATGGTAAATGTAATATAATTTCTAAGGGAAATAGAGACTACCAAGCAAGTGAGCATCCTCACTCAATATCAAAAGGCTATTAATTTGTGTCCAGGCTACCAAAACATTTCAAAATATGCAAAAGGGTAGCCCCTTCAGCTGGGAGGGCAACTTTGTTCTCTTTGCAAACGTCTTCACATTCCACTGAAATTTGCAGGAGAGCCAAGAGCTTGATTCACGTGGGTTCCAGTTAGCTTTAATCTGCCTCTGGCTTGTACTGTTCAAATATTTGGATGAATAAGATTCATAACTTGGATCCACTATCAATTAAATTAAAACATAGATATAGATACAGGAAAGTAAGAGGGAAGCACACAGAGGAGAACAATATATACGTAAGTATTACCGCCGTGACAAAACCAAATAATATACTTGCTACTGTCAACAGAAATTACTTTTCTCTCAGAAATTCAGTCTTTCTATATATATAGTAGCATAATGTGTTTTCTACGGTAAGGTTTGAACTAATCATCACGTTTTTAGGGTATCAGGATGAAATGATTGCTGGGAAGAGTAATCATCAAGGTAAAGTTAAAAAAATCATAAATTGAAAGCAAAATTTGTATACGTTTTAACAGAAATTACCTGCGTCAACAGTGCTTTTTGAAAACTCATAGAAAACACATCCTGTTACCATTTTACATGCAGATTGCAGAGACTAATTGAAAACCATTCCATGAGAAAGACTTCAGTACTTTTTTCAAAAGCTTTTGTTGCTTTTTTTTTCCCTTTCCTCTTGTCCAGGGTTCTTCTCCAACGGAAAAGCTCCACTGAAAGGACCTTTCCTATTAAGGATTGCACTTAAGAACGCATTTAACTTTCACTGAAGTTAATGGGATTTAAACGGGTGTTAAAGTGCTTTTCTGAACTACAGCCAAAATTTGAAAGCAAAGCTGTGAAGTTGCTGTTTTTCAGTAACTGCATGTGTTCAGGCCTCCATTTCACAGTCATATTATACTAATTTCCCCAGGAAAGCTGAATTTCAGTATTCCTCTGGTGACTGAGTGCCTGGATGGGCAGAATTTCTGAGTAGGTTTTTAAAGATATTTGGGAACTTAAGAATACAAACCAGCAGCCAGCGATGTTTCCACTGACTGTGAAATAAGAGCTGAGGTACTTACCTGCATCTTTAAGTGCCCAAATACTTTTGACAATCTGCCTAGCAGTATCTTTGGTCTTAGGCCAAAACCTTTAAATTCTGATGAAAGTTTTGTCCCCAAACCTTTAATTTCTGATGAAAGGTTTGTCCCCAAAACTGCACAAGAATCTTTACCTTTTGGGGGGGATTGTGTCTTTCTCAACTGTTTCTTCACTATCTTCTCACCACAGTTTTGCTTATGATGTCTCTCCACCTTCCTGGGAAGGTCTTCTGATGGGAGGCACAGGTAGACTTTCCCCAGGCTACTTGTCGACGGGATTCCTGTAATGGACTAAGGTGTCTTACAGTTCTTCTCTTACTGATGATCTTACTCGAACTTACTGATGATCTTACTCGAACTTACACGCAGCCTGGCAGCTGGGGTAAGGGAGAGGGTCCGAATCCCCAAATTTTGGCTCAGACACTCCTACTCTCATGTAATTTGTCTTGAGCCTCTGTAACCTTTCTGCAAAATAGGTTATATGTTGGTCAAATCCATGGAAGAATTAAATCCACATACTTAAGGAGTGCTCAGATATTATGCCAATGGGTGTAGGTGGAAACATTTAATGTTGCATACCATCCCACGAAAGTAACATGACTACATATATTTTCCTTACTTGAGCCTACCACAGATTCCATGATCCCCTGTTCTTTACATTCATCTGTCACAGAGAAGTACTGCAGTAATTTTCATAGAAATCAGTGAAAATTTGTTTTATTAAAATTCCTAGTAAATACTTTTATTATTGTATCATTATCATTATATTATCACCATATTTGTAGCAGTATTTGGCTCCCTATTAACTCCTAGAGCAAGGCTGGAAAGCTTCAGGAAGGAAATAGCCATACTTAAAAGATATAAGAAAAGCGCCTCAAAAAATAATTTCATTTTAGGATGGGATTCATCTGTTTCTATGAAGACTCCAATAATGTCTTCCCTAACTGTGTTAGTTGCCCAAGTTGATTTTAAAATCAATGGGGATCTAGTCGATACAATTAATGAAGTCCTTGGTATAATGCATCTCATCCTGAAACACATCTAAGATAGGGTACATGTGCTCCAACACCACATTGTCCATGGAGATCACTTTGGTTCAAGTATGCACATTTATCTTTAGAAGGACTGGCATCCCCAAATTTTATTTTACCTTTGAAGGCTGCTGCTTCTCTTTTAGAGCTGAAGATACACATTTTTTCCTGCAAGTTAGTATATTTTTTCTAACGCTTTTAGTTTGTTTAATGAAAGATATTGCCTAAACCTCCAAACCTTCTTCTGCATACGCTTTTGACTGTCAAGCCTACAGCAGTGCTACCAATATTTCTCTCTCAATTGATTATCAAGGGACTTTAAGGTGATTAAGTTAGCTAAAACATTATGGATGGTCAAAGATAAATGAGATGAACCTCTTTTTTGGTCTCCCTACAAAATTCCCTGAATCTGAAGTAGAAAATACCATATGAAATAGAGTACTGTGTACAGGTGCCATGATCCTGCCTCTTCACAGAGGCCTTGCAAGTTTCTTGCATCCCTCTGGGGCTGGATGGTGTCCTCCAACGCCCATCTGTCCCACCCTGAGTTTTGTTGCACTTTAAAAAAAGGCACTTAAAAAAAAGACTGCAAAGTAGCCTTCTTACTCTTCCACTGTCATACAGTCGGGGTGTTCTGTGTTTGGTTCTCAGCCATCCACTGCCAACCAAAACAGTTCCAGGGAGAAGTTTCAGCAAAACATAAGTATTTCAAAGAACGATTTTTAAAAGAATTCTACTGGAAAATTAATTATGGAATACAGCAAATGAAAGAAAATAATGTAACAAAGATCTCATGAGAGAAATACATGTTGCTGAATTTTATAAACAATAGGAAAAAAATAATTAATGACATTTTAATAAGTTTTAAAATGTTCAGAAGCACTAGTGGATAGAAAGACTACTAGCCAAGACTAAATATTGCTCAAGCTTTAGATCTTTAGTCACAAAGAAACAGGAGCCTTTTGTATGCACTTCAGCATGGGTATCGGTTCAAAGTCAGAGGGATATTGCAGGGCAAAGCTCTTATTTTTCTATGTAATTGTTAAAATAAATCTATTTGTATGGCAACTGGAAGTATTTAATTTGTCATCCTGTCTTTGGCTGGTGAAATCTAACTTTTAGCCTGGTGTCCTGGAGTTACCAAAAGCGGACTGCTCTTGCTCTGCGGTTTGTTCCAGCGAACGAGGAATTCCAAGCAAAGGGTGGCTGGCAATGGGGGGTAAGACCCAGTACGGAGCCCAGGCTGACAGCGTGAAAAGCTGTACGCGCAGACAGGGGCGACTCAGTTGCGGGCTACGTGCTGAAGGATGTGCGTTACAAGTCATCTGGCAGAACAAGCACCGTGCACCGCTTTTGGTACACTCCGTGTCTCAGACTACAGTTACTATTTTGTGTATGGCAGTTTTCTCCCCTCCCCGCACTGCTCCATATTTTCAATCCTTGCATTGGTTCAAAGACAGAGATTTTGCAAGAATTTCAGCTGTTTAGCTGAACATTTCAGTAACAATATTCTGTTCTATTTCTGTTGGGGTTCCAGCCCAATTTACTCACTTCCCTGCACTGCCTGTGGCCATGATCTGCTTTCTGTCACTTGAGGACTTATCCAAATAACTTATTCGGTTTTATTGTATTTACTTTTTACACATGTCGCACTTGTAAATTTTTCCAAACTTCAGAAAAGATTGGGGAAACCAGGAATGCAGAACTAGCCCACAACAGTGTCTTTCACTTTTCTGATAGGAACTAATAGTTTACTTTGCTGACTTCCTTTTATATTCTATTTTTTATTCTTTTCACCTGAATGTATATTGAATGTTGGTCCTCAGCAGAAACTTATTAGTATGAAATGAGCTATGAGGTAGAAAACAAAAAGGGACTCTCATTACGTTCAGTGGAAGGTTTCCTGTGTCTGTTGGCATACTAGGAGGATTAAAAAACTGACACAGAAGTTATTTCAAGATCTAGTTGCACTTTTATTTGGCTAAATGGAACATATGATGATAAATAGAGGAAAAAATATTTTAAAGCATACTATTTATGTATGCATACTTATATCTAGTTAGATACGTACAATACAATGTAATATGTATAATATACACATTAAGCCAGAATTATTGTTTATTGACTATAATGGGATGGACCAAGGTTTTACATTTGGGAGACAATGCAGCAACCTTTTTTTTTAAGAATTAAGTATAAGTATTGTGATATCAGGCACCATTTTAAATTCCCTTTTACCCCCCAAAATACTTTTTTTCCTTTTCCCACATCGTCAGAAATGTGTAAAAATAGCACACACATTTTGCATGAACATTTGAAGATAATTTTATTTCTCAAAAAAAATATTAATGTGAAATCCTTTGCATTGTATTTGAAGAATTTTTTGCTTTACAAAACACCTTGAAAATATAGAGGATTTCTTTGAGACTACTACACACTTAGCAGTATTGCTTTGGATACTTCTCTCAAAGACACTAAACAAATTTATATTCTTTGTCTAAAAGATGTAATTCATTGCATGTGGCATCTTGTCATGGAGAGGATGCAGCACATTGCATATTTGATATCTAAAATGGCAGGTTAGCGTTGCAGTAAATGGGGGCCTGAAAGCAATAACTTATTTCTAAAGATATTTGTAAAATGCTGCAGTGACTAATTTTAAAGTCTAAAAGTAGATATGAGAAATGGATAGAAATTAGTGGCCTTGAACTCTGGTGTATCTTTTGACGTTTATTTTCTATATGCACCGTTACTAAAAGGGGTATTTTATATTTCATTGTAAAACAAATCAGTCACAGATTTGGTTCACTAAGGCAAATTCCGTATTAACACAGACACCCTATCTGAATGTACTCACTATCTGCCACGTCTTATTTAGATTATAAAAGATAAGAAGACAACATTATTATACCAGATTGATATATGACTGTCTCAGCACCCTACTGTCAAGTTTCTTTAAACCATTAGAGGAGATGAGCATTTCAGATCTTTGACTGGAGTATTTGGAGAGCGATACAGGTGACCAGTATCTCGGCCGGTCAACCACCTGAATGAAGCGCCCAGTAATGCAATACCTGGAGTAAGTTAGAGTACTGACTGCCGAGACACCCTGCTAATCAACTCTATTTCCTCTGCTGTGTTATTTTCCACCGGTGAAGCTCCCACACAATCTCACATATGCTAATAAATTCATTAGTCTTGATTGAAAGAGGGTTTATGTGCTACCAGCTCTTTCTGAAGAGTGCAGCTGGTCTTCCTGCATTCACGTGGGCCTAAACCCAGCCTGCTCTTGCTATTTCTGATAAATATTTATATAGCAACGTAAATTTACAGCGAACATTACAAACAGATCAAACACATTCTTTGCCACAAAAAGCTTAAAACAATATATATGTATTTGTCCTGGTTTCAGTTAAAACAGGACCAGTTTTGTTCAGTGACTTCGCTTCTTAGCTGGGCCTCTTCTAACTACTGAAATTAACTGCATATTGTGCAGACAGCGTTCACTCTCTCAGAGCGATAAGACCAATGTCTATAGCTGATGCCCAGGCATGGGATGCAGAGAGGCTCCTGCTTATACTTATTGCTATAACCCCCAAGGCCAACCAACTTTGGTATTTGCCACGTTGGAGGGTCGGAAGCGGAAAAGCATAGTGGGGTCCCACCTGCGGGGAGGAGCGGACAGGACAGGTGACCCAAAACTGACCAACAGGGTATTCCATCCCATCTGCCTCATGCTCAGTATAAAAGCTGAGGGACCAAAGGATCAGGGGCTCTTCCTTCAATGGCCGACGTCTGAGGAGGACTCTGTCTGCCTGTGATCCCGATCCTGAATCCAGATCCAGAATCCAGTTCCTGTCCGTCACTGAGTCCAGCCTGGGACTGCCCCAGTGCCAGCCGCTGACGTGATTGTCATCTCGGGAGCTTGATATGGTTTTGTATATATCTCATTATTTCTTTTTTTTATTATTTTATTATTAATATTTCATTAAAGTAGTTTAGTTCCTTCTAAACCCATAAGTCTCTTTTTCCCTCCTCTGCTTCTCTCTTTGAAGAGGGGTAGAGGGGAGCATCTGTCGGTCCCATCTGGGGTCCCCCAGGTCCCCAGTAGCCGATTTGGCATAAATCACGACAGTATTCCCATTGGAAAAATAATTATTAAACCATTGCAAGGAACTACAATATGCAAACAGCTTATTTTTTAATGTCAAATTCATTATGAAAAGAATCATAAACTTACAAAAGAACTGGTGTGATACTTGTTTGGGGAAAAGTGACTCCTGCTTAGACCCTGTAGGCTGCCAGGTTATGACCAAGCTACTCATCTAAATGGAAATAGTATCCTTCCTTCACCAAAGGTGACAGCTCAGTCAGCCTGACTGGAGTCAGCATTCCTCATAACTCTGAAGAGACGTAGATTTTCAACTAGTAAGAAAATATCAGTAATCATGAAACTCTAAAGAAGTATTCTATTACAAAGCAGGCACATACTCCCTTTTTCTTGTTTGTTTTGGTTTTGTTTGGTTTTTTTTTTTTTTTTTCCTCTGACTGTAGATGCTTACAGAAACGCTGAGCATCTTGAAACTGAAAACATTTGTTGCAGAAAGTAACATCAGCCTATTCAGAAACACTCTTTGGTAGTGAAACTCTGAAACTGAGGCTGGTGAGGGAGTTAATAATATGTTTTGCTGAGTGAGAAAGACCAAGACATTCGTATAATTAAGAATTTGCTCTGAAGTATTAACATAGTTTTCGAAGGAGTTCTTGTTGCTCAAGAAAACTGGACAGGTTCTTGGTTTCCTTCCTACCCTCCAGGAGCTAATCATATTGAAAGTTACTTGTCTGAATTATTCAGGTGTCTGCCGTTAAAATGAGTCAGCAGGAGAAGTGAAAGATAAAAACACAGAGTTCCTCTATGATAAATTGCACTTTTTTCCTGACTATCACCCTTTTTTTGTCTTTTTTTCATACCTTTTCAAAAACCCAAAGTAAATATAGTTCCAAGCAAAATTCATATTTGTCAAAATGAATGGAGGCAATGAACTATCATGCTTTCTGATACCTAGTATGCTTATTTCAACTACTCTGTTAGTCTTAGAAATATTACACTTTCTTGGACAGCAAACATACAGTAATACATTTCTTATTCTTCTGTGTGCTGCAACTCCGTTGCCCATCTAAGCAGAATTAGGATTGGACTAGGAAGTGACTCAGGACTAGTGTCTGCAACATAACATAAAGAGATGAGGAATAAACACAACCTGATCTCTTCCCACCCCCCACCATATAGCTACTGATGAATGTATGCATGAATATGCAGGAAAAGAGTGTCCTGCTGTTATCAGCCACCAAAGCTGATTTACCCCACATGCAAAGGCAGACCCAGGAAATTAATTAGGAAGATCAAAAATGCAGTCGTTACCTTTGATCTCCCTTGGGAAACTCTCATTTCTCATTGTCTCCAGTAATTGCAGAAAATAGATTTTCTTTTTCCCCACATAAACAATTTGTGTTCTCATCCTCATTTCCATGAACTGAACAATAACAACAAAAAATGATTGTCTGAAAATGCTCTGGTGAGGTTCTGCATCAAGACCAGGAAGGTTGTTAGGCCACCACCAGTTAGCGGGCTTCTGGAAAAGGCTTACTTTGTAAAGAGCAATCTGATCCCCAGTGCCGGTGAGAGCCAGGCCAGTGTCTTTATTAGGCTGAGACTGACTAAGGACTGAGATTGCTCCTTAACTTTCCTTAGAAGAAACTTAGTAGGTTACATCCATTTTTCTTTGGTAATTTTTGTACGTGTTCCTAAAAGATTTATGGACCGTTTTTCTCCACAGGAATTCAGATTCCCCTGAAATTTTTGTCTCTAGTGGAAGATACAGCGCTAGGATGTAAAAAGGAAAGGTGAGAAAGCAGAGGACATCCGCATAACTTCAGTATTGGAGAGCAGCCACGGCCTGCCCTGGTACTGGTAGCGCTGCCTTGCAAATTCTGTGGTGAGCGCGCAGAAATTTAATCTTTCCCCAACAGAATTTATTAGGATTATAAACCATTTATCTGTTTCATGTATTAGAAATTCTTATGCAATATGCAAAAAGAAGAAGAAAAAAAAAAAAAAAGAAGCTGAAACTGGAGAAAGAAATTTATGTATGGTTCAGGGGATTTTAATACTGATTAACTTAGACTATGGATAGCTTGAAGTGATACAAAAACTAGGAAACAAAGTTACCCAGTATTTCAAAATTGTCCATAAGTATCCAGGGAGCTGGAGGGTTATCAACATTCATCTATGAGGATAAAATAAAACTATATAAATAAATGTGAAGGGGTGGGGTAGCTGTGAAAACATAAAGACTTTGGATTTTCTGTATATTTGTGATGCACTGAATTTCAGTTAGAATTAAAGATTTATATAGTAAGTCATGCAGCAGCAGTAAAATCATTATGTAAATGTCATTTCCGTCTTCATGACAAGGTTTTCTTTAAATATGCATGCTCATTTGAGTGTTCGTTTCAGCATAGCATATCCTTACCTATACACTCATTCCACGTTTTTCCCCGGATGTTCTACTGACTGTTGTCAGGTGTTTGTTTGGAATAGAAGCCAACATACAAACTCTTCAGAACTCCTTGGCAAAAATAAGCAATGCTGTTTTTTAAAATACAAACAATGTACGCAAATTGCCAGGGCCCTGAGGACACTGCCAGCCCTTACCAGTCCCAGGGCTCCCTAAAACTAATAGAAAGGAGGTATTATCTATTTAGTGGAGCTATACATTTAAATGTGCTTTTAAATTTTACTAATAAAAAAAGATTTGCATGTTCTTCATTTTTTCCTTGAAGTAGCTGTGAGTTTCTCAACAGCACTCTCGGAATTTATGAAGAAAAAAATCCTATCCTATAAAGAAATCACTTTGGTTAAAATGATTAAATAAAGACTTTTTTGTATGAGTTGATTGCTTGCTGGTCTGCAGTGTTCATATGTAAAATCTCTAAAGATGATAACGTACTGAAAGTGTTATCTCTTAATGTGGATACAGTAGCGAAGTAAGAGTCCACAGTTTAAATTATAGCAAAGAAAAAATATATATTTAAGTTCATCAAAGCCAATAGAGTTCATTCATACATTACATTCGCTACAGTGGAAAAAATCTTCAGGTATTAAAAATTCCTGTGTTTGATGCATGCCCATCTGCAGGTGTAGTCTTAAAATAGGGCTTCGTTTTCTCAGAAACAGATTGACACTCTTTCTCTAAATATTTTTAATTTCTGAACAAAGATGGACAAAAACATTCCCCGCGATTTGATCTATTTAGCAAGAAGATAAGAATTCAACTGATACTCATATTATTCTTAGGAATGATCAGTACAAAAATATATCAGTCTGCAGAAACCTTCCCAACTGCTGTTGTTTCAGGTGCTCTGTATTTGCAGCGCACACTGTTCATGGTAATGCCATAGGTCAGTTCTGGGGAGATGGCCAAGCTGCCACCATGGCAAAGGCACACGAGGGTTGCTCTCGGTCTCTCCTGAATAAGCTTATTTTTCTTTGTTAGCTCTACAGAGAGCCCAGGTTCTCAATTTAAGCAGACAAATTCTATGTTTAAAAAAAATCAGCGCTAAAATTTCTGACAGTGCATTTTTTTCTGAAAGTAAATACCCAGCACTTTTCCTAGGTGAAATTAATCTTTATGCCTAGGCATAGCCTATACAATGTGTATCTCTCACCTCCTCCCTATTTCACAGTCTTAAATAAGGCTTAAATATTGCATAATTATTCTTTTTAACTCTCTGAGCGGCGAACAATTTCATGTTACATGAACATCCTGATGAAAACATGCCCTGAAAAATATTGAGAGTATGAAAGAGAATACAAAGAAAGCTGACATTTCATATTTCACAGAAACTCCTAAGCATTCAGTATTTGTTTTCATCTTGCACTGAAACAAAACTGAATGCTTTTAATGTTTTCATAAAACATATCTGTGTTAAAATGTCATATTCACAACAAAACCATCCTTCTCAGTTGGGTCGCAGATAATCAGAGACTTTACAATCAAACAAGACATTTTCACCTAAAAGCTTTCTAGAATTCAGCAGATTTCCACAATTTTTCAAATTCAACAAATTAGCATATTTCCAGTGTATTTTATTAGAAATTTTCCAGACAACTTTGCATGTAAATATTAATGCAGTATATTGTCAAATCGTGTTCAAACAAATGCTAGAGAACATTCATTTTCATTATTCTCCCAGCTCCACTCAAGAGATACACTGATAGCACCAGTTCCATGCCAAGGTCCTAAAAATAGAAAGCAGCATTTAATAAAGAGTAGAAGGGACATAATTTCTATCCTGGATTACCCCACAACTCTCAGTTGCACAGTAGGTGGGTGAAAGGGGCAGGAGGACACTGCAGAGTATTATCAGTTTTCTCTTACAAGGATAGACTATGGCTTTCTAAGTTTACACGGCCTGAAAGGCTAGAAAGATTTGATAGAGACTGGAGGCAAATTAATGTTTCAAAATGCAGACAGTATCTGCAGCTATTCCATTATAAGGCGTGGCTTGACCCCAAGTACTGAATTTAACCTCCCATCCATCACAGACTAATTATGTTTCCAGAAACAAAAAAGGATAATAATTCAATGTGATGTGCAAGGAAGTGACCGTATAACTGCCATTAACCTATGCATCACACTAAGTAAGTGTCCTAAAGTCCTACCACTAATCCTGGCTTTAAAGTTTTGCTCACCTATTTCAATAATACTCACCGAAGAAAAATATTTTGGTCTCCTACAAATGAGCATTTGAACATACACCACCATCATCTATGTAATGCAGCCATTGATCACACGGAGTAAATGGGGGAAAATGCCAGCATTTATGCAACTGAAATTCCTTGTCACAGCTTCACTTACATTTCCAGTGGACTCACGCTATGTTGTGTAATTTATGCCATAAGGAATATTTATTAGACTGATTTACTCCATTACTGGTGCTGTATATGCCTTAATGATGGTAATGTACTGAGTACTATTAAACTCTTATATGCTTTAATGATGGCAACGTATTGAGAATAATTTTATAAGGAAAATGAAAGAACATGTAAGCAAACCCAAGGTTGAAAAACTGTTCAAAAGAACATGTCATGTCTTCACAGACTGTTGTAAAGCAATGGAAATGCCCCTGAAATAGCTCAGGGACCTTTGCATCACACTCTTCAGCGTGCTGTTGGTATGTCCTGTGCTAGCAGAGATTCAGTAACTCAACTCCAAAGAGCTCTCCGGTAAAAGTTATTTACATTAACTACTCAACTTTCAGCATGTCTTTCCTGAACTATAAAAGGACATAGTAAAGAGAGGATGGAAGAAATTCATGGGTCTCTTGGGAGGGACACTGAGACTCCCCAACCACAGTCTTGACAGGTGTGCACAGGCCTTTGATTGCCCAGGATCGTAATTTCAGTTCCTATTCTTACAGACTCTCCTTTTAAAGATAACACTTCTAATTTTTCCATGCTTCTAAAAAAACAAAAAAAAACAAACAAAAACCCAAGCATTTTCTGTTCACTGGCTTCCTGGCAGCAACTGAGAGAGTTGGCAGGGCTTTCCCTGTGAGTGCACATAGGACCAAGACATAATCCTGTCTTTGACAATGTACTAATGAGTGATAAATTCTTTCAAATGCAAAGAAGGGAGAATGGACGTATTAATAATCTTTAAGCTCTGTTGCTGCAAACAGTAGCTGCCTGTTCTTAATTATGTAAGTAAAAAACATGCTACATCAGAAAGGTCTTTTCCCCAAATCCCTATGTCAGTTGTTTGCTATGAGCAGAGCAGAATGAATACTGCAGGCAATATTTGCAACTGTGAAAATATGTTTTTAAAACATCGGCCCTGAATTCAGTTTTACTGATGTTCATGACCCCTTTCACTTGCTTGACAGTAACACTCAAATTTGTATTTTTTTGTTTGTAAAAATACTCATGTGACCAGTTTGAGTAACTAAAAATCACACAGGTTTGAAAAAAAAGGGCAAGAAATGAACATGCTATTCTGTTTGCAGACCCCTGGTTCGATGAATAAAATGATGAATATATCATGTTCAAATCCACATCTGTTTATGGGCACTTTATAAATTTAAATAGGCTATACTTGCTTTCTGAACAGGTCACTAAACGTCTGAGTATCGGCTACAGTACGGCTACACAAGAATGAGACAGCAGAGAAAACGCTGTCATACATCACTCAGAGGAGAATCTGCTGCTGATTAAGAGCCCTTGGAACATTTATGGAGAAAAAAAAAAACCTCAGCAAGGCTCATTAGTTCAGACATAGTGCTATGCTAACAGCTGGCACACAGCTGGCTAACTCTTGCATGAGCAGAACAGATGTACATCTACCTACAAAATGGCGCAGCAACATAACAACTATCCTGGGAAGAAAGAAAACCCACTGAAGGAAGTAGAAGACACATATGAGTCCAGTTTTGGATGGAAAAGCTCTTCTCAGTTCCCTATTGGAACAGAATCAAGGTCCTTTTATTTTGGCAGGCCATCTCTCACAATGGTCAGGTTGAGATGCTTCAGATGAAGAAGGACAAATTGCATACTATAACTATGGCAGATAATCATCTCAATAAAACTGGTTGCATCTGAAGTTTACCAATCATTGAAAATGTGTTGGCAGCCAACGTTATCAACATTGTGTAATTTCTTCATCATTATATGAATATTCAAGCCTTTTGGGAATTTTGCTTAGTCTTTGGCCTTAGTAGCCACCTGTACAAATGTGTTTTGTAGTTTATTTACATACTGTGTGAAAAAGAATTTTCCCCCACAGATCTGAATCAGCTTCCTTTCAATTTCACAGAATATCTTCCTCATTATATATGACAAGAAACAATAATTTCCAATCTATTCTCTTTTAGGCTATTCTGTAGGTTTGAGGCTTGTTGGTGGGGGTGGCTTTTTGTTCATTTGTTTGTTTTTTAGGTGTTCACTCATATGGCACTTCTTCATAAAGGAAACTTTGGTCTTTTCAGTTTTTTTATGATATCCCAGCATTGTCATTGATTCTCCTCTCCTGTTCCTGAAATTTGACAATATTCTTTTTGAGACGGGCGGACAAACACTTCATCAAACCGTTTAGATGAGGTAATACAGTATTATAATATTGATATTATGTTATTTCCCAGTATTGCTTTCCATTATATTCTCTATACATCGCCCCCAAAATTGTCAGCTTTTCAGAACAGCAGATTGAGAAGGTAACTTGTAGAATCATAGAATGGTTTAGGTTGGAAGGGACCTTAAAGATCATCTAGTTTCACCCCCCTGCCCTGGGCAGGGACACCTTCCACTAGACCAGCCTGCTCAAATCCCCATCCAGCCTGGCCTTGAACACCTCCAGGGATGGAGCTTCCACAACTTCCCTGGGCAATTTGTTCCAGTGTCTCACCATCCTCACAGTGAAAATTTTCTTCCTGATACCTAATCTAAATCTACCCTCTTCCAGTTTACCCTCTATATGGTCATAATTGCTCTCAGGCTTGTAATGTAAGTTGATAGCCAGCGGTTCATCAGTAAGGGAGAAAATTGCTAACACAGCTCCATGTTATGCTCAGTTGATGTGCTTAACGTGGTTATATCCTAAATTACATCTATATTCGAATTTTAACAACAGATTTGTGAATATTCAAAAGAAAGAAAAGTTCAGGTGTTATGCAGAAATATCTACAGGGGCATTTGTGGACTTAGATGAGTGTTCAGTAAAGCATATTGCATAAAACTTACCGTATAAAACAACTCATTAAAATCCTAAAATAGCTAAAATCTGTATAAAATAGTGAACAAACAAAATTAAACCTGGAAAAGAACAGGAGGAGGAGAACTCAAGGGAAAAAAGACAGTCTTAATAAAAGGTGAACATTTTTAGTGATTCAGTTAACAGGAAACAAAAAGTAAGCTGTCTTGAAGGTTTATTACTCATATAGTAGGACAGTTCAAGGGCGATTACAAGAAAGTTTGAAAACAAGGCTTTTCCAAAGTGTATCAGGGAACTTAACAAGATCACTGCAAAATTTTTGATCTTCTTTAATTCAACTATATGAGAAAAAGAATGGCATTTGGGGCAAAAGGCGACGCTAACCTACTGGTTTTTATTCCTCATATCGAAGCAATTATTGCTTTGTGGAGACCTGAAGCCTACTTTCTCCATCCAACAACAAATCTGTCATAAACCAAGAGAACCACACAAACAGATGGGATTTTACATTCCCTTCCTTCATTCTGCACCATGTCACCATGAAGTCCATTTACTTCCATGGGGTTTGGATCATGCTTTTCCTAGGCCTTTTTCATCTTAGTCTTCCTTTCCAAAATGCAGCCTCATATGGTCCGAACAGGTGCTCTATGATTCCTGCATCCCGAATAACAAGTATCTGCTTCCAAATCTGAAGTGTTACAAAGCCAGGCATCCCAGTTCTGGGAGTGGCATTTCTTTTTATGCCCCACAGAATTAGGATGCCAAAAGTTTTATACCCTGAACGGAGTCGTTCAGTCTATAAAGGAATGAATCATTACCCTGGTTTCTCAATACTTTTCATAAAATTTATGTTTGTTTTTGACAAACGCGTTTTATGGACAACTGTAAAATGTCTATGGGTAGCAGCTACAGAGCTTGCAACAGCAAAGAATTAAGTCACTGCTACCCCTGGAGTGCTAATGAGGTAAAAATGTGCTGAATGTTCATACTTTCGTTGAAATACACATATTACGCTTGCTACAGGTGCACAATGCTAATTTGCTTTTTGGGCAAACTGTGCTCAATTTGCATAATTTTAACATCCTGAAACCTGCAAACATCAGGAAAATCTGTGTGTTTCTCTGCCTGTAGCATTAAGTCATTGAACGCCTAAGAATCAATATAAGCCCTCAGAACCAGGAGGGAAGCTCTACTGGAGTCCTGCGTTAGCTAAATTACAGGATCAAAGCCTTGAGGTATGCTAGCCCAGGTCTTTTGTCTATAACCAGCATAACCATGGTAATTTCACTGTCTGCAGGACCAGAACTATTTTTTCTGACCCAGCAACACTTTAAAATTGGCGATTACTAATGATCCATCCACTTGGAAGACATTGCTATAACCTTATCTGATAAATGCAGAACTCAAGCTAAAGAATAGTACAAAAGTAGGCAGGTTGTGGAGCAATTTCTAGCTTCCAATTTGCTTTAGCAATAACTGAACGTGATCCAGACTATTCATCTTTAAAATAAAAGCATGATATTTTTTATTACTTCATCTTTTTACCATTTGTGAAGTTAAAGGTTGTGTGTATGTTGAAATAACTTGAAATAAACACAATCGGTAGATGAAGACACCTACAGCCAAAGAAGTTTGTTGCTGAGAGGATATTTAAGGAATGGGATGTAAAATAATACGGAGAAAACATGAATACGCATCACTGAAACAGCACATCGCATCCATGACAAGAGAGGAATATTAGTAGAGAATAGCTACTAATTATTACTCACAGTTCAACCTGGATCTTTAAAACCTTCTTCAGATTATTGTGGATTTTTCAATCTGGGGTACCTGGCTACGGCAAGATAAAATTTTGTCCTATAATGCATCCAGCGACATAAGAGTTTACCAAATACATGAGAGAGAACTCGAGTCTGTTGTTAAAAATATGCAATATCTTGACCTTTTCTCCCGCCACTATGTAAGTCTCTGTGAAATCTCTGCTTTTCCTACTGCTTTGGTAGCTATGGTATTTTCTCACAAATGTACAGCTAAATCAAAAGCAGTCGTCGGCAAAGGCCATGGTCACAAAATGGCTGGAAAGAATCACAGAGAAAAAGCAAGAGTAAAAAATAACTCTGTCTATTGAACACGTCAGAGGAAGGCAAACAGTTGAAACAGCAACAGGAAAAACAAAGCATGGATCAAAGATTACATGAAGCAAACACTAATTTGGCAGTATTAAAAACACAAATGCAATTTACATCCTGACATCAGAGAAGCATATTTCTTAGAAAGAGACACAAACCTTCCAGATCCTACAGAAAAGTTTGAATATTCATATTGCGTAGCAGGAGCAGTTTCCTGGGCTGAGAGAACAGGCAGTCCTGGATTCTGGCATTTTTTGGTGTTTGCAGGTGGCACTAGAAAGAACTAGGGGGGTAGGGATAAAGTGTTTGAATGCTGCTAAGAATTTGTTTCTGGCACGTTCAACGCTGATTGCCTGGAAGGGCAGACCACAAACATCCTTAGCATTGCATAAGAAAAGCATTGCCTAGTCTGAAACTTAAAGTGAGTCGGTTTGGTGTTGAACAGAAGGTAAATAATATTATAATAAAATCTTCTGTGACTTTTTCCCTCCATCGGGACCACAAGAACAACATTAATTTATAGCAGTGGGAAGTTTACCCTTCCAGCCAAATTTGCCCTGGAAGCACGATGGGATCTGCCACAAAAAAAAATCCTGCTCTGCCACAGACCACGTGTGTCAACCAGGCACAGGAGAAGATCCTGTCAGCAGCCACAGACAGCTCTCCCAACAGCTCCTATCTACTCTCACAGAATTCCTGACTTGGGCATGATCATAATACAACTAAATGCAAATGTTGCTGGTTTCGGCCAGGGTTTGCTTCTGTCTCCACCACACACCCTGAGTAGTCAACCTTCTGTCTTCCTTGTTCTTTAGGGCTAGTGTAAACCGACCCGGTGCCCAAGTATTTACTATATTTCCTACACCTCATTACTTCTTTTTTGACCCCAGGCAATATGCTCCATCATCAAGCAATTTTGACTTGTTTCCTTGTACCTACTTGCCTTTTAATTATTTTTCTTTGTTTTTTGCTCATCATCCTTCGCCCTCTTCTTTATTTCCAAGGACTCTTGCTTTCTTAATTTTGGTTGCTTGCTTTTTTCTTTCCCTTTATGTACAGCATACTTCATCCCCAACCTGTCTCCTTTGCTGCCTTCCAATCCATCTTTCATTTGGGCCCTTGTCTTATTCCTACTTGCCTCCTCTAGTACTTTCTTCTGCACCGTGTTACAAACACCTGAACGATTAAGAAGCAACGATAACACTAAGGACTCTCAAGACAGATTGTGGGGACTAAACAAAAATAAACCGAATCAAGCCTTTAAACTAATAGCAATTAATACTGCAATTTCTGGAAAGGGCAACTCTCACTTCCCGTAGTGAAAGGTTTTTTGAACTAGGCAACCCAGCAATAAAGCTGCCCTGAAGTGTAAAAATACTAGCCATCTGGCACGCTGCAGTATTCCCTTAGTGAATCTCTTCAGCAGGTGCATCATTTACGGTTGAAACGCTGATGATCTCAACTACCTATCTGCAGCTTCATACCACAAATATTCCTCTGCTTTGATGCCTTAGTAATTCTCACCAACATTAACAATTATAGCAATTTTTGAATCAGAGTATATCTTCTGATTACTAGGAAATTATACCCTTATGAAAAGTAATATATTTTTAGTATACTTGGCACACTTTTGGTACAGCTAAGTATCTGTAGAATACTTGAATTATAGCAAGTATACTCATTTTTCATAAGTGTAGAGTGACACATTATAAAACAAATTATTATAATCAGAGATTTTCTTGAAGCTATCAAAGGGCTTGATTCAAAATGGGACAAGTTCTTCCTAGTACCCTCAGCCCGCATTAGCGGTTAGCGGGAGCTGAGGGCACTCAGCACCTTCGAGGGAAGTTCCCGCGTAAGACCCAATCCTGCAGCTGTGCAAGACGCAATTTCTTTGATTGCTTCTACTAATTTGCATACTACATCTATGATTTGGGCACACTGATAAATTACACTAGCATGTTCTTTTGTTCTGATGGCCCTACCGGCTCGCTATACATTGTTTTTCAATTTGCGAGGTCTTTGGAAAAGAGCTTGTTTTTTAACTCAGAGCCACACGCTACAGAGACTACTCAGAAGGTCTCCTAACACACAGCGGTCCTGAACACACTGATATAAGATAGCAAAGAGGATGAAGAAGGTGATGACGGATGATGATGAATAGATTTCATGGAAATTTATACAAATGACACACAAATTGCATTCATACAAATCCCACATAAATTACATCAATTCCGTATGAGTAGGAATTTAGTGAGATTTTAAAAGGAATTATGGGAAATTATATGAGCAACATTTAAGAAAGACTGTTAAATGTTAAGATTAAGCAAAATACTTCAGGGTTTAAAACAATCTCACTTGGGGATTGCAATAAAATATTAATCCCACCTCTGTGGGATTTCTTACCCATTTCTTTCAAGCAAGTGATTCTATAGACAGTTATGGGATGACATGAGCTCCCAAGTTCTTCTGGTGACTGTTCTCCACTCAATGACAACATACAACAGTTTGTTGTTCTCTTCATTTCTCCTTCTTATCTAAAGGATTGCCTATACTTTGCTGCTTAAAAACTGTTTTAAGACATTAAAAAGCAAACATTTGAAGTAAAGAAGACGTAGCAACTCTGAATTGATTTACTTCCTTATATTCGTGCAGTCAGAGGCTTTTAATTGCATGGCATTTATGTGTATTATTCTTGAACTCAAATCTGCAAGGATGGCCTTGAGACGTATCTGCTGCATCCATAAATATTTGATATCTGTTACGTCGTGCTACCACATAAAGATTCACAGAAAATTATCACTTTGTTGAGACAGGAACATAAGGGCTTCTTTTGTAATTATTAAGATTATCAATATGAAAGTTACTCTTACAATTTTAAAAAAATCACAGTGTTGATGCTCATATCAATCCCACCAAATTCTTCTATAAAGAAAATTCTACAACCTTCTTATTAACAGAGTTAATACCAAACCAAATGTGCTTTGGAAGCCAGTTGATTTAACAGTCCCCTGTTTTACTGTGCTTTGCCCCGTTGACCGATACAGGCTGTCAAACCCAAACATATATATTGAGAAGGACATTTTGCAACACTACTTTGACTTTCTTCATGGAGTGTCAGTGAGAAAACCATTGCTACATGTGTCATATCATAATCCATTCCGAAACCCATCGAAGATTCATCAACAGGGCTAGCTGATAAATGAGTTTCTGTACAGCTCAGAAGAACTAATATGGGGTCTTTCATTACAGATTTCTCCTGGCGACGTGTACTGCTGCGCCCATCAGTCAAGCCTTGTGCACAACAGGAGTTAGAACTGGTATGTGTGAAAGTGCACTACATCTTCAGCTCTGAGACTTAGAGCCATCAAACTATAGGGTTTTGTCACTAATGATGTCTTTTTAGCTGGACTTTAAGAATTTTTGAGGTCTTGGTAGCTCCTGCATTCTTCACACTACATTTTCCTCTGTGATGATTATGTTGTAGGAATACAATTATCTTCACACTCACCAAGTTTTCCTCTCGTTTAATGAAAAAACCCCACAGGCTGCTGGATATGCAATTCCTGAAAAGTAATAAAACTTTTATTCAATATCTCACACGTTTCATATATGCAGATACCATCTATATATACCCTTTGAACTATTAAACAGGTCTGTTTTTCTTAGTTCTTCAAACAATTCCATGCAATGAAGCTACCAAGCTAAAAAAAATATCTACATTCATCCCTGAATCATCCCAAGATTTTAATCTTGGGGAACAGATAGGGATCTTCAGCAAGATGTTACTTAGTACTGTTAAATTCTCTTGAACATGTTTCATGTTAAGTTTTCAATATTACAGTAAACACAAGGAAGCAGTTATGTCCAAGGAAAAACATGTGTAAACCTTGAAATGGCTTGTGGTCAGCTGAGATCTTGAACTTACCAAGAGTTCACAAATATCTTCTGATCCTCTGGTATGCTTATGCACTTTCTGATCATGTTTGCTTTCTTTGGACAAAACTACTTTTGGAGCCCAAAATCTATAACTATATGAGTCTCCAATCTTCCCTTCATGACTAGAATATTATATCCCTAAACACAGCTGATACCTTCTGAAATAGCAGAAGACTTGGAAATATCATTAAAAGCCGGTACTGGGTATAGGATCAATAAATATTTAAAATCCTCATAAGTATGCTCCTTTACTTCATTATTTATCCATTCAGAATTGGTTTTAAGCAAGTTTTTAACACCTTAATCCTCCAAAGTTAGGTATAAGCTAGCTCCAGAAATGCATTATCTAGAGAAACTATCAAATCCAATCCACATGTAGTTAGTTGCCTCTCAGTTCTCTTTTCTGAATCCAAATGTATGTCTCAGTCAAATATCTCCAGTACAGTATTTGCTTATTCGCTGCAACTAATTTTGCTGAACCATACAGTTTTGTCTCTCTCTTTTACTTCAAGATCTTCAAGTACTTCAAAATTTTCTTCAATTAGTTTGAATTGAGCAAGTGAGAACCTATGTAATGTGTTGTCTTTCTTCCAGGACAGGTCCCTCTCAATTTCTTTTTGCTTTAGATTTACCCACGCTTTCTTCACCCACAGCTGAGATTGCCCTGTAATACGGCAATTAGCAGGCAGAAATTATACCTTTCTTCCTCCATATTTCTTTAAACTTCATTAGCTCTATGCAGATACAGACAATTGCAGACCATTTCATTAGTTCTGCTATACATCTACGTCATCCTGTCTGTTCTTCGCTCTGGACTGAGTTCAAAAGGTATTACTGACTGGTTCAAAAAAATATTACCAGCTGTCCTCTACAAAACATTTGTATTCAAAGGGTCAGCTTTCTAGTGGGTCTGAAGCTCTTCTCCAAGATTTGGTTTGGTATGGAAGAATTACTGATGATAGCTCCAAAGAAGGGAAGGATGTCAAGCATATGTGGAGTGCTTATAACCAGAAAAGAGCTTTGACGTACCCCCAAAATCTAACCACCCTATTAATGAACATTACCTTGGACTGCTTCGGCAAAGAAAAAGGTTTTCTCTCTTTCCAATCTTTAAAACAACTCCTGCCATCTCTGTCCCAGAAGTAACTTTCTCCTTTCTCATATCTTTCTCACGTCTGCCCAGATAACCAGTATTCTCTGGAAGCACCTCTAGTTTGATTTTAATTGTGGTTGTTTGTTTTTTTTCCTCAGCAGAATCATTCTTATGGCTTCTACACCTCCTTGACTGGTTACTTCTTTTTTTATTAGCTCTGACAGCCATGCCAATTGCACGCGCGTGCCTCAGAGACAGCTCCAGCGTTCACTTCAGCTTGCCAAATCTCTTACATAAAATTACAACTGTTGGACAATTTCACATATGTACTTTTTAATGACTCAAAGGCACTTTGTTCTGACAATATATGTCCCTTCAAAAGGTCTCAGACTTGCAAGTTGGATAATGTACTGCATTCCTTTTGACAGAAAATATGATTGGTTTGTTTCCAAGAATATCATTGCTGCTTTTATCTCTTTACTTTTCAAAATCTATAAATATTTTGCTATAACACAGAACATTAACTTACGCAGAAGAAAGTCAGGTTTCTGTAAGGCCATGTGCTTCTTACAAGATATTCCATACATTTCTCAAGCTGAAAGACCTCCAAAGAGAGATGGTTTGGAAATTATGGTGGGGGTTTTTTTCCCTTCCTTTTTTTTTTTTTTTTTTTTTGCTGCTTCAGAATGAATCAACTATGACACCATATGCTGCAACAATTGCTGAGAATGACAAAAGAAATAACAGTCTTCTAAAACTCAACCAAACCCCACCATTAAACTAAGGAAATTGTATTCTCCCTAAATCTCCCTGTATCTTCCTGGCTCAGTGCTTTAATTCTAGGTAGGCTCCTCCCAGCCCTCCTCCCGCCATGGTAGGCTTCTTACTACAGATTTAGAGAAAAATGAACATCCTCTGGCTACTGCAGGAATAACTGAGCTGTCCCTCCGTTTGAAGGTGGAAGAATCCTCCACCTGTGCCAGCACCTCCACCATACCAGCACATCCAGGGTGGACTGGGCTTTGGCTTCGACACTCCCCATCTAAAGAGTATAAGAAGACTTACCATGGGTTCACCATAATAAAAATAAGGCCTTGGTTAGAAAATACAAATTTTTACGTTGTATTTATATACACACACTCACACTAAATACTCACTTCTATCGGGTTACAATTTTGCTCCTTTCAAATTGTGTATCACTTATTATGTTGCAGCCTACAATTTATAGAAGAGATATTTGCTCCTTGCTCTTTTTGCACAGGTCAGGTTACTAGAACTGTCGAGAGAAATTCTCACTCTACTTGAAAATAACTGGATATGGATATCATCTGGCTGAACAAAAGGGATGTCTGATTATGCTGTAAGTACTGAAGATACGTTGCATATCTAGCAAGCTTTTATTCTCATTACTTAACATGTTGCTTGGTTACCTCATCAAACTTGTCATCTGTGAGGAAGTCTGTTTCCTTAAAAAAAATAAATCATAAGGCTAATTGCTCTGGGACGGCGGTGGGAGAATGGGTTTTATGATTATTATTTTTTTTTTACACTTATTTCTGAAGTGTCAGTTCAAAACTCAGTTGCTACGTTCACACCCCGGACAACAAGAAGTACGGTCGCACAGATCATTCTCAAAAAATTCTGGGATGCACAATACTGGAGTGCTCTTGTGACTCTTAGCGTGACAAATGTCACTCTACATTTTCCAAAGTTGCCAGGACCTTGGCTAAGGCTACACCCAAATCACTTACAATCACTTAATCGCCTTTCTGAAGGCCACCGAGTACGAAGTTCGAAGGCCAATGGATAGACAAAACGGAGCATGTTTGGCACAATCAAATACTTCCCATACAACTAAACCCAACATCTTAAGAACCCTTCAATTTCTCTAATAGTTTACGACCATTTGGAGGCACCATACAGTCAGACAGGTTTAATGCTATGCCAGAAAGTGGCCAGGCTTTCCCAAACGCTTCTTCTGTGGTGGTGCTCCGGTCACTAGTCTATACCTCCATCTTCCCACAGGCTGTGCGGAATCCAGCAAGCTTCAGTCCTGGAGACAAAAATAACGACATCAACAACGACAACCAAAAACACGAGAAGAAAAAAAAAAAAAAAACAGCAAAACAAATATGCAACCAAAGAAGAGTTTCCCCGGGAGAGCCGGCAGAGGTACCCCCCCGCCCCTGGCGGTGTTTCACCACCTCATCCCCTGAAGACGTGCGAACCCCGCAGCCATCACACGGCAGCAGCTCGGCCAACGCACCGGGGGGGGGGGGGGTTCCCGCTGCGGTGCCCCCCCCCGGTCCGGCACTGCCCTTCGCGGCTCCTCTCCATCACGGTCCCCCCAGACGCTCCCTCCCACCTGCAGCGGCGGAGGCGCCCCCTCCCTGCGCCCTACCCCGCTGCGGCGGCCCGGGGCGAGGCGGGGGGGGGAGGGCGGGGGATCGGCGGGGCCGAGGCGGGGCGGGGCGGGGCGGGGCGGGGGCTGCAGCGCGCGCGGCACCGCCCCCGGCGGGCAGACGGGCGCGGCGGCGTCACGCGGCGGCGCCGCCCCCCGCTCCCGGCGGCCGCCCCCGCCCGCCGCTGCCGCCGCCGCCGCCGCCGCCACCGCCGCCGCTGCTGCTACCACCGCGCACCCGCAGCAGCGCCCGCTCCGTCGGCGAGCGGCAGAGGCAGCCCCCGGCCAGCCGCGCCTGCCCCGGCCCCGGCCCCGGCCCCGCCGCATCCGCCGCACCCCGCGCAGGTAAGGCGCGTCCGCAGCGCGGGCGGCGGCGGAGGACGGAGCCCCGAGCCCCGCTTTGCCGCGGCGGAGCCGGTGGCGGCGGCGAAGGAGGAGGAGGAGGCGCGAGAGAGGCTGGTGGGTTTGCGTGCGGCTTTGTGGAGAGGTAGATGGCGAGGAGATGGTGGAGCGGAGGTAGAAGTTAAAGGTTGGATGCGGTAATTTATTATCCCTTGCAAAGGCGGGAGGAGGAGGAGGAGGAGGAGGAGGGGAGAAGGGGGTCGGTGAGACTTAAGGAATAAAATCAATCTGCTGCATGTTTTCCCCGGCGTGAGCTGCCGCGGTGAAACGCGAAGCCGGGGGCAGCGATGGGAACGAATATCGCAATATTATTGTTATTTATCGGCGGTGGGGTGGAAGAGGCGAGGGGTTTGGGGAGGAAGTGCATTGGTAATTTGGGACATTTTCTATTGTGAGCCAGAAGAAAGAGGGCACCCGGCTTCCTTGATACGTGTTTGAAACTGTTCAGGTTCCTGCTGATGGTGTGCATTTTTGAAGGGATAGAAATTGTATCAGAAGCATATTAAAATAAATACATCTGCAGACTGGGAGGGTACCAAAATCGATCATTCCAGCCGCTTAGGAAAGAATTTGATTCTAGAAATTACGTAGAATTGAAAGGAAAAGATTAATGATGCTGTTAAGTATGCTTTTGAATTAGAGCGCTTCTCCCTTTGGCTGCAGCAAGGTTGTTTTTCAGATCCTTTTATTTCATCCGGTAATTTGTGAACTCTTTGGTCTTCCCCGCACCCAGAGACAATGCTGTCTATTTTATACAATAAGGATTCTGCCAAGGATTGTGCATGCCAACCGATCTGGCATTTATTAAGGATTTATTGACCTATGGGTGTCTCTCTCTCTCTTTTTCTGATTTGAAAAGGCTCAGTCGGGGCACCTGTGACTAAATCATAATTTTTGAAGACAAAAATTGATTGTAGAGGGGTGGGGGAAGCATATTAATTCACTGCTGAGGTACTGGATGCAATAGCTACATTTATGTTGGATTGTGTATATTTCTCGCTACATACATGTGTATACGTATATACGTTGCTGGGAGGGATGTCTGGTACTTAAGAGCCCATTTGAGAGAGATAAATGTTAATATATTGCCCTCTTTGGAGAATGAAAGTGTCCCTCTGCTTTGGAAATGACTAGACAAGACTCTGCTGTGTATTGACTGTGTGAATTATGTCGGCAGTAATAAATAAGCAATTGTGTTTTTTTTTTTTTTTCTATTATTTATTTTCTTGGGTCTTTCTCCTTTCTTTTCCAGTCTTTCAACCTCTCTGTCTTTTTTTCTTTCCTTTATTTCTTTTTTTTTTTCCTCCTTTCTTTCTTCCTTTCTCTCTTTTTTCCTTTCTCTTCCTCCTGCTGCCGTGTGTGTGTGTGTGTGTGAGTGCGAGGGGAAGGCAGGCGCCGCAGACGAGGCAGGCGGCGGGCAGGGATGCTCTCGCCGTGGGATCCCCGCTCGGCGGCTCCCCGCGGACACCTGTAGGGATCGCTCTGCCACGCACGGCGGGCGCGCACACGCACACTCACACGCGCGTCCTTTTTCTTCACACATCCCCCCCTTTTTTTTTCTCCCCCCTCCCCCGCCCCGGGCACCCACGAGGGGCTCCTGGCACCCTCCCTCCCCTGCGCCCCACGCACAGCTGCGCTCCCCGCGCAGACCCCGTCCCCCTCTCGGTGCGCTCCCGCGCAGGGCCGTCCGGCGCTCCTGCCCGCCCCCCGCACCTTGGGGCCCCCTCTCCCTCCCCGCGGCACCTCCCGCTGTTCCTCCCCACCCACCCACCGCTTCCCCCGAGGCGCGCAGTGACCAGCCCAGCCCACGGGAACGCACACACACGCACGCCCCTCCACGCACACGCCTCCAAGTCATTTCTCACGCCGCCCCCCACCCCGGGCACGCACGCCGTGTCTCACACCGCCACCCAGCACGCACCCCAAATCCGCTCCCTTCACCGCCCCCCTTCCCCTCCGCCGCAGCGGGGCCCCGTGGCCGCCCGCACCGCCCGCGCTGCACCCACGCGGGCTCCCACTCGTGCACATGGCGGCTCCCACTCCGCCGGTGCGGAGGCTGCGGGGCGGGACACGCATACCCCCTCACCGCCACCCCCCTCCTCCCCGGGTACAGCCGGGAGCGGTGGGGCCACTTCTGCCGCCGGCGGGTGCGGGGACCGACCGCCGCCGCCGCCCCGTCGAGGCGCGTAGGGCGGAGCTGTTCCGGGTGTCGAAGCCGGAGCGGCGGCGCGGTGCCGCAAGCGAGCGTCGCCCCTGCCCGCCACCGGACCCAAAAAGGCGGTAAATAGGAGCGGGGATGGGCCGGGGGGGGGGGGGGGCTCCCGCCACGGGCACCCGCGTTTTGCAGAGGAGCTACCGGCAAACCCCCCGCCCCCCCGTTGGTGGCGGCCATGCGAGAGGTGGTTCCTGCCCTGGTGGGTTGGGGGGTCGGAGCCGAGGGGAAACCCGGGGGCTCTCCGGTGCCCGTCGCTGCCCGGGCACGGGTGGCCTCTGCCCGCGAAGTTTGGGGGTTCTCCTTGCCTCCCTTTCGCTGCTCTCGCCCACCTCGCGTGTGACAAATAATAAAAATAAACGTGTTGACATTTAGAGGGATGAAATTAAATATAAAGAGAGAGTAGGAGGTGATTTAGCGGCTCGGAACGTGTCAGGTGCAGGCAGCTGAGGTGCGTGCCTGTTTTAAAGCAGGTTTCGCCCTGGCAGGCTCGTCTCGGCCCCCCCTCCCCACGCACAGACACGCACCCCCAGCCCGGCAAAGGGCTCGGCACCAGCTCTGGACGTGATACCCTCCTGCCGGCCAAGACATGGGAGGGAGGTGAAGGGGAAGCAGTGGGTTGAGGGAGGTGTCGGAGATCCTCTCCTCCATCAGGAGAGATGTGCTAATACACACCTTCCAGAAAAGATAGAGCGGCTTGGGGGAGGAAAACAGCGAAGGGAGCCGCTCTGCCGAAATGCTTTGAATGCAGAGACCTCTTCAGAGGAAGGGAGTGAACTGTGGCGTATGTATTCTTTTTAAAATGAGGAGTTGTCCTCTTAAATTAAGGGCAGCTGAGTAAACACACATAAAATACTGCAGCCCATTTCAGAGGACTAACACCTGGGATTAGCTGATCTGCATTGTGAATAATGTCAACATCTGAGCTGGCTTGAATTGGATTTTCCCTGCCATAACGGAGAATATCGGCAGCAAAAGAAGCCAGGTGGCAGAGGAAAATGCAGTTTGAGATTTTCAAAAAGCCTTCTGAGAAACCATTGCAATTCTTCCTCGCCCCATGAAAATAAACCAGTAGGTGTGCCACGTACAGTGAAGCCTGCCAGTTCCTGGTGGGAGCTCAGTCCACTTTGTATGTGTTTGAGCTGTGTTGGAAAGAACTAGAACTGGGCTTGGTAGCATCATCTGCATTAATAGGACCCTATAGCATCACAGGTGCTGGTATTTCCATAAATAAATCACAGTAAGACAAAATGCAGAATAAACACCTCCTTTTCTTTTTAATGCCGTCCTTGTAATAATAAAATAGGCTACTAAAATATTTGAAAGTTTTGGAAAGGTAAGTAGTTTACCTATAGATTATACCATTAAAATGTGATGTTGTACAAAGCATATACATTAAGATTTAGGTTTAGCGCTGCAAGTTATTATGATTCCTCAGTAACTCCAAAATTCCAGCAGCAGTTCG
This sequence comes from Vanellus vanellus, assembly GCF_965231255.1. Taxonomy (NCBI): domain Eukaryota; kingdom Metazoa; phylum Chordata; class Aves; order Charadriiformes; family Charadriidae; genus Vanellus; species Vanellus vanellus. Next base: position 16,836,121 of record NC_138907.1, read on the forward strand.
TTTTCCTAATGTCGAACAGCAGTTGAAATGAAAAATGAACCGCAAACGTCCACCATTGATCAACTTTATGATTTAACATGCTATTAGTCGTCGTTTCTTATTATTCTGTTTCGATTCCTTGCAGATTAGAAACCAAAACGATAGAGGAAAATCACCCCCCACCCTCCCCCCGGATCTTAGCCGTGGCCTTTTGCAAGCGAACAGAAGAGGAGCTGTCAGGCTTTGCATGTCAAGTAGCCACTCGGCTGTTTGACAGCTTCTGGGTTTCAACCCCATTGGGATTGAGGCAGCGCAGGAAACCATGAGCGATGAGTCCTGTCGTCTGCTGACGCTGCTCTAGCACCATGGCAGACAGTCCCTGATCTGACAAGAGGATCCGTCCTAGGGAGGCAGCGCTGGGATCGGTAATTGGCTTCCTGGGAAACTACAGCTGGCGGAGAGGATGTAAAAAAAGAGGCGCGCACGCGCGGGGATATTGCTACAGTCTTGCCGAGCTGGTGGATCCGCTTGGAGGAGGGTTTTGCCACCGATCTTGGTTTTTCTCCCGGTTTGGTAATGTTGGCTTTGGGGAAAATTTCTGCTGACTCACCCGCCCCTGGACGCCTTTTGGGAAGCCCGGCCGACCAGTGAAGAGACCCAACGGCGCCTTCCCTGCACCGCGGGTCCCTGCCGGCGGCCCCCGGCCACCCCTCGCGCCCGACCCCATCCCGCGGGGCACCCGCAGCCCCCCGCCCCGGGGAGTCCCCTGTGGCCACCCCCGTGCCCGGGGCGGGGGCCAGCACCTCCGAACCTTCCAGCGCGGCCGGCGCCCGGCAAGATTTTACCCTGTCTGCCGCTGGGGCCCCAGCGCCGCCCCCGGCCGGCCCTGCCGCCCTGCTCGCCCGCCCCAGGCCGCGCAGGATGGGGGCGGCGCTGGTGCGGCGCGGGGGCTGCCTGCTGCTCTGGCTGGCCTTGCTGCTGGGCTGCTGGGCCGAGCTGGGCAGCGGGCTGGAGTTCCCGGGGGCGGAGGGCCAGTGGACCCGCTTCCCCAAGTGGAACGCCTGCTGCGAGAGCGAGATGAGCTTCAACATGAAGACGCGCAGCTCCAGCGGGCTGGTGCTCTACTTCGACGATGAGGGCTTCTGCGACTTCCTGGAGCTCATCCTCACCCAGGGCGGGCGGCTGCAGCTCAGCTTCTCCATCTTCTGCGCCGAGCCCGCCACCCTGCTCTCCGACACGGCGGTCAACGACAACCTCTGGCACGCCGTCGTCATCCGCCGCCACTTCAAGAACACCACCCTCATCATCGACCGGGCCGAGGCCAAGTGGGTGGAGGTGAAGTCCAAGCGGCGGGACATGACTGTCTTCAGTGGCCTCTTCTTAGGGGGGCTGCCGCCGGAGCTGCGGTCGGCGACGCTAAAGCTGACGCTCTCCTCCGTCAAGGACCGGGAGCCCTTCAAGGGCTGGATAACGGACGTCCGGGTCAACTACACGCAGGCGTCGCCGGTGGAGAGCCAGGAGGTGCGGCTGGACGACGAGCAGAGCCGCCTGTGCGCCAGGGAGGACGTCTGCCTCAACGGGGGCGTCTGCTCGGTGCTCAACGACCAGGCCGTCTGCGACTGCTCCCAAACGGGCTTTCGGGGGAAGGACTGCAGCGAAGGTAAGGTGCCATTTCAGCTCGCCCCACCGCCCCCCTCCCCATGGCTCCATGGAGGGGACGGGTATAGGAGGCCAGGCCTGCATGGAGTTTCATCTGTACGAGTGGATCTCCCTCCCCATCCCTCCCCGTCCCTCCCCGCTGCCGCGTCCCCAGCTCCCCTCTTCCCCGCCTTCCTCTTCTTGCCCCCCACGTGTCTCTGTGGCCGACCATGGTGCCATCACTCTTCTGTTCTCTGCGAGGCTGGGTGAGAGGAAGAGGAGGAGGGGGTTATTTGGGCGTCTTCCAGAGGTGGGATGCGATTTGGGAAGGTGGGTCCTGGGTGCCGGGTGTCACCTGGGAGGGACGGGGGCAGCCGGCATCACGCTCGGCCAGAGTCAAGGGAGGGGACGGGCACGTAGCTGGTGAAAATTAATTTTGGGAGCGGGGAAAGCGATGCTGGGGAGAATTTTGCCGGATTGAGTGCAAAGATGGCCTGGGTTTATTTTTGTAGGGTAGGGGAGACCCCGAGTCTGCTTTGCATTGGTATTTGCCTCTGCTACATCGTTGAAATAAAATCGGTGATTTATTTGTGAATTCCTTAAGTTGTTGCCGGGGAAGAGGAGGATTAAATGGAGGATTACGTTTTTACACGGATGCGAACAGTACTGCTTTGCAATGTATTTAGCAATTCCCTATGCCAGTCGGACAGGGAGAATACAAAAGGGCAATAGGGAAGTAGGTAGTCCAAGACCACAAAATTACTGAATAGTTTTACCAGGGAAGAGGGAGCCTAGAAAAAAAAGCAGTTTCCCGAAACCCATCTACAAATAAATCACTGGGGAAAATATGATTCATATTCAGTGCCCAATGTTTTTGGCGAGTGGAAGGAGTGTGAACATTTACTTTGCAGATGCGCGTAGGACTCGTTTTTTATTATTTTGCTAGTAAATGTACCATTGCTTGCAGCTCCTTAAGTATAGAGAGTACATATGTTGTGTACCTAGAACAAGTATAGGTATACGAGTGAAATAAGAGGAAATATATCGAAGGAAAATACAATCTTCATGTCAAAATTGGAGAGCAAAGACATAAGTTTAAAATGTGAAAGGTAAATATAAAAAGGATATTATCAAGGCCAAATGAAGATCTTCACTGAGTGGCTGCATGACATTTATGGCTGAATAATTTGCCTTTATAATTTCTAGCAGATTTCACTCATTATAAGAAAGCAAGCATCATTTGTGACTGTGCTTTATTATGTAACACCTTCTGTCCTTAGTGTCAGTACTCAAAACGCTACAGTCATTCTGCATCCTGTTTACTTTATCAGCTGTTTATCTCTCATCTGCCATTCGTTAAAAAATTCAAACCCTATTAACATTTTAAAATAATTTTTTAATAAGTAAAGAGCAAATGATAGTTTCAGAAAATGAAATGTTTGTACTTTCAATAGCACGCAGTCCTAGAAACTGTAAACTGAAATATCTTTTATATTAGGTGAGATCATATCAATGGATTTAGTATTTGGATGTAAATTTTTAATACGTGGTACTACATAGTATATATGTATGTAAAATACTGAGTTGTCTTAGCATCTTTCAGTTAGGCCCTATTAGAAACCAAAAAGAAAATGATGAGGTGTAGCAGCTTGGTTAAAGCAACAATAGCCATTTATATATTATTATACATTTATATACCCTTTACATTAAAACATAGTTTATGTATTTTAAGTTATTTTGAACATGTAATATTTGTATGAAAAAATTCCTATAATTGCATGTAGTATCAATCAGAGAAAATCTTATCTTTACGTAATAATAACATCAATATCTATTTTAAGGAACATTTTAATGTTTAGATTGAGTGTTATTGAAATACATATGTATGTTTATATATTTTAAAATTTGTATACAGCTTATAAGAAGATGACATGCAAAATAACATTTAGAATCCCCCAAATTTAGGGTAAAATGCTGGCTTCATTCAAATGCTGGTAGTTTTACTGATGACCTCAGTGGGATCAAGATTCCCCTCACGTGTCCCTTGACCACCAAGAAGCCTTATAAAATAGTAGCAAGACTTACAATTTTAGCATACTCTCTCAACAGAGGATCATAAAGTATTTGGATTATGATTTCATTTGAAACAGGGAGCAACATTTCCACTGATAGCAATATAGATGGAACTACTCCTACAGTTTATATCTGTTGATTAAGAAAAGATAGTAACTGAAATTCACATCAGTCAGGTTTTGATGAAGGGATCAGTAGCTACGCATATGTGCTGTCAAAGATACTGAACTATTTTATAAATGATTCAATATTCTAAGAAATAGAAGAGGCAGAAGGACAAGTAAAACCATCATGTCTGCCAAGGAAGAAACCCTGGCTATTGTTGCTTAGTTCTTTATAGCCAACAGAAAATTATGCTGTTGGGTTTTGAGCTTTTGTTCCGGGAATGTGTAAATTTCCCACAAAGCTTAGGAAGAGATGGCCATTGCTGAAGCATGCAGGATCATCTCAGACTGCAGTCATCTGGAGGGGTCTTGAGTTTTCACTCTTTTCTTGTCCTACTTTTTGACTAAAAATGGTTCTGATGGAAAAAAATTCTCAACTTTCCATTTTTATCTGAAATTGTAATCACAGGTCCTAGTGAGACCTGTTCTTCAAAGGTGAAAGGTGGTCATTACATTTTATTTTCCTTGGATTTTTTTATAATTTTGGGGGGGACTTGTATTTAGTGTGCTTCTGAATCTCTGCAGTCTGGTAAGGCAGTGAGTCCCACAGCATAATGAGGACTTTAGAAATCAATAACAACAACAACAAAGAAAACCCTTCCAAAATTTTCCGTTCCGACTTGCACATTTGAGAGACTAGAAATAATTGATTTAGAGTCAAAGTTTCGAGCCCTAGGATGCAATTTTTGATTGCACTTAAGTTGTTTTCAGGAAAAAATGCAGTGGGTTTTTTTCAGATTTTCATCTTTGAAAATCACATTAATTTTTCATGAAGTAAAATTTTCTTATGAAAATTAAGTATGCCCAAGTTTTTTTTCTTTTGGAAAACCCATAATAATATAAGTTATTCCCAGTAGGCTTAACTGTTCTTGTACCTGTCTAAATCAGGAGTAGCTTCATTTATGTTATCTGAACACACCAGTGTAAAACCAGTGTAAGCTAGGAAGGAATCAGATTTATTGCATTCAGTCATGCTCTTTGTTTGAATAGGATCTAAACTCTCTTCAGTGGGAAGTTTGGCATGAATCACGGAAAAAGGACTGGAGTTTTGCTTGAGTACCAAAGGTGTGCAGTCTACAGCACAGAAAAAGACGAACTGTAGCAGTTCTGCTGTTGATTAGTCCATGTGCTTATGAGTAAAGACTGTAAAACAGCCTTCTAAAAGAGAAAACAAAATCTCTATTTAGTACTGAAATAGGCAAAGGAATATTATTTCATGTAATAATAGTGACTCGGGGGAAGGAAAAATACACAAAATTATGATAAATTTTGTTAGGAATAAGACTAGCATTAAAATAAACCCTGATTGCCATATCAATTTTCTCATAAGTTTTTGACGTACATCACAATCTTCTATTCAGTGGAAATTACATTATACCTTGAAATGAATCAAATTGGTATGGCTGATTCTATGATAGGGAGAGCTGTTCATTAAAAAGACTGATCTTTAAAATCAAATCTTTAGTGAATTAAGTCAGGGTCCTAGAAAGTAGAGAGAATACATGTTTTGTATCAGTGAGCCTCCATATTCCTCTTCTCATTTTGCTCCTTATGTTAAAATTTCAGAACAAAAATCTATTTTAAGTACAAAATTTATAAAATAGTGACCCTCTGGCTTTAGACAAAAAAAAAAAAAAAAAAAAATTGCCTTTCATCCTCATCAAAATAACCTTATCCAGTGTCCTGGCAGAGAAAATAGGCAGATACCACTGAAGAAGGAAATAAAAACCACGTAACACGCTTTAACTTGGGAGAAGTTTCTCACTGTCCTCAGCTTCTTGTCACTTCATGCTCTTCTGCATTTCTTTAGCTGTCACTGCTTGAAAAAATTGCATACAGGATATTTTATCTTTTTAAAATATAGCTGGCCTACTTGCCTCAATATTAGTATATTATAGAGAGAATTACTCTGTGAATTCAAAGTATTCCTGTTTAGAACATGTTTTATTTTAACTGTTCTACTGAGTTTCTGTTTTGTGGGAAAAATGAGGACTGTTCATGCAGCTGTTCGCTGTAAGAGATATTCTTTCTTGTCAGATATTCAGGAGTTGATGCCAGCTACGGTTTGAACTGTGAAAGTGATTTGTTAAGGAAGCGAATTCCAGATGTCTCAGGCTAGCCAGCATTTAGATTTGTTTGTTTGGGTTCTGAATATATTACATCAATCTTTGTTGTGCATGTTTGCTTCTTCATGTTAACTTTTTAAAAAAGTCATCCAATATTTATATCTTTTTGAACAATTTCATATTTTAATTCATTCAATTCTCTTCTGCCTTGATTAAAACATATAAACATGTTTTGGCATTAATTATCTATTGCAAGATATGTGAGTGCAAAGTGATGCTCTGAACTCATTGAACTATTTGAACTCATTGCCTATACACAATCTTAACAGAGTAGCCACTGTGGTCCTTTTCTTTCTTGAATTGTTAGCTAAATATACTTTGAGCTAGTAAATACTGTGAGCAAAACTTTCCTTTTGATTTACACTTCAGAATCTTTATCTATAAGATGCATCTCTATTACATGATCTGTATTTCTTCTGCATGCTGAATTTCTTGTCAGTGCCAGTGAGCGCCGGGGTGATGTTGATTTAGGAGGAGGGCTAGAAAACCACTAGAGATTGCACTAAGGCTCTGTTGTATTTACAGATGATGTGATTAATTGAACAATAAGTGTTTTAATTTTATTTAATATTTTCAAACAGTGACTTTGTCAGGGTAGAATCTTGAGGGCAGATAGTCAATTAATCCCAAAGTCTTTCAAAACTGTATGAAGTCTGTGCCTTTCGCATTTAGTCATATGATAACAGAATCCTTATGTCACTTTAAAGCAGAATTTTGCATCATTTTTCTAATGCAATTTGATATATTATTTTGTTTGCCAGGATTCAGCATTATAGGATATTGATTTCAATATCTGCCTCATGTAAAATCACAGCAATTTAAATACTGTGTCACTGGTAATTAGGAATTGGCAGTCTGTTTTATAGTATCTTCTAAGAAGGTTACTTGTTGAATATTGCTAATTCTTTCAAAATGCTGATATTGAAATACTTCCAAAAGACCACTTACACATATAGCATACATCTTAGTACCCCAGATCAATAATATTTTATATAGTGAGGTTGTTGCTTCCCTTTGTGCCTACCAGAGGTGCAGGGTCCATGTTAATTTCAAGTCTGTAATGCAAATGACAGAATGCTAATATACTAGAAGAATTTACATCTAGCAGCATAGGACCTTGTGTCACATTGGTCATATTCATTCAGAATTTCAAAATTATATAATAAAATTGTCTATATTTTCATGTAATTACATCTCGAGGCTTATAGGCATTTTGGACCAAATGCACTTGGTCTTTTTTCTCAGCTGCAGGTTGCCTCCCTAGGAGTCTTTTAACAGTAGATGCTAGCCAGGGAGTTGTGGGAAAACATGTGCATTACAGAACATATAATTTTACCCCATCATCATTACCAAGCTGATGGATGGGAATGGGGAAACAGACTGGCAAGTAAAACCAGTTCCTGATAGAAATAGCTTTATGTAGAGGCTAACATTAAGATATGCAGCTTTGAGGATTTATGCTTCTTTTAATAAACATATCAAAATTGGCTGGTAATTTAAAACAAAAAGGTTCATCCAGCTCTCTTGTTGAAATTAATACAATGTTTTGTATTCCAGAAAGCTTGATGTTATGTTGAGAAAACATGAAACCATATCAGCTTCTGGGAATATACTTTAGTTTATTGCGCTGTAGTTGAAAATTGTATACCTTCATAAACACCTGATTTTACAGAATAGTGAAGGGCATTCTGAGGTTTTGTGTACTATGTTGTACCCGAGGAGTAAATTGTAAAGACCAAAGTATACTTCTTTCAGGGAATGATTTGGTAGAACGTGACAAACATAACTTTAACTGTGCTGTTATATATAGAATTCACGAGCAAAGTCAGGGTACATAGTATCTTTGATGCCTTTATTTAGTTCTATGCTGACCAGGGATCATATTTTAATGTTTTACAAAATCATTTTGGTTTTCCCCACAAAGGTGTGCACTTTCTGAAATGACACTGTCTCCTTCAGTACTGTGTTGATGGTACCTGACTAAGAAATAGTTCTATGTGGTGGGTTCATGCTCATGTCTAGTCATTCTCTTGGATCTTGGTGTACTCAGTAGAACCAATGAGCACTTCAATGCACAAAATACCTGTAGTAACTAAAGATTGAAGTAGGAAAAAGCACATGAATTTTCATGTGACATTGCCTTCTTATTGACCCTAACCAGTTCACACCACTTCTCCAGTTTGGTTTCTGCATCTGTAAAGTTAAACTAGTGACACTCCGTACAGGATTTTTGGTAGGATTTTCTTCCTGGCTGTCAGGCACTTGAAAGGTCGGAATTTGTATTAGGGACCTAGTAGGGGAAGTCAAGACTTGAAGCTCCCCTTACTGTAGTGTAACCTCTTTAGTTGACAGAACTGATACTTATCAGCTGGCTTTGAAGTTGCCACCACTCCTACTGCCTATCTATCCATAGCTGAGTGTTCAGAATGTGTTTTTTCTTGTGCACAACTGGTCTGCCATTACATGCTTTCCATTAGTCTGACTACATACTGGAAATGATGTAGCTTGTCAACTGCCAACCACTTTGCCCTTGGCAATTCAGCTCTTCTCGTGGTTGTAATAGTTCCCATCCTTTGCAATGTTATGACACCTGTACAAAAGTCATCCTTATTACTATAAAAGAATCTAAGATTTGATGTCTGAGGATAGTGGAGAACTCCAACTCCAAGTCAACAATCGTGTAATTTTTGAAAAGTCTCATTCTCTTTCATTTTCAATGAGAAATTCTGGGGCGAAAGCGGGAATTGGTCTCAGGCATGCCTTGTTTGAGCTTGTAAAGAACTAAGAGACAGAGGTATGCTGGCAGGTTTCTGTGAGAATGGATTATATGGTAGGATTTTTGATTTCTTTAATTCTATGGAGTTGTTTATGAACCTGGAACTATTTAGTTAGGTCCCAATAAGCAGCAAATTTGGTGCCTCATAGATAGCTGAAAAAAACGGGTTCTGTTTTCATTTTCCATTGGAAGCAATTTGAAGTCCCATTGTCTCAAGTTTAGAATTAGGGCAAACCTCATAACCTGCTGATTCTGAACTTATTATTCAAGTGGGAATATGAAAACAGAGAAGATCTAGGGCAAATTAAATAACCTGCTGATTCTGACTGTAGTATTCATATGGGAATATCTATAGAGAAAAGACTCTTCATAAGTTTGTGTATTTATTACCACCACCATCATCATCATTATTTATTAATTTAATACATGCTTCTGAACCATGCTGTAAGAGTAAAGTTATGTGACTAATTTTGTTTTACATTTAAGGGACTCTGTAATTCCTGGAAAAATCGGTTTTACCAAAAAAAAAAAACGGGTGGTATATTCAATAGAATCACTTTTGCAGTTGCTGCCACTACAAACTGTGAAAGAGTGTATTTTGCATAAGTAAGTGCTGCATACCAACAGTGCCATGTAGGTGTGCAAGTTGCAGATTGCTTTTAGTCTGTGGCACAATGCACCAGGTCTTGAAATGAAAAGGTTTGACTTGTTGGTGATTTTGTCCAGAGAAAGGGCTTCGTGTTGCTTAACGACAGAGAAACTAGACTGATTCTTCCCACAGCGATGTCTTTTTGTAATTAAGAGAACATGTACAGCCGTTACAGAGGTCACTGACATTACACTATGCAATTGGAGATGTATGTCACTGTTCCAAAGTTTCAGAATCACATCTTAATTTCTGATACCAAATGACCTTCGTGTTGATCTTCTTTCCCTTCTATGCTTTTTAGCTTTAACAAAAGATTAAAAAAATGATGTTTTTGTCAAAGGAGGTTTTTCCATTAAGAAAGGATTCCTTGAGAAAGATTATATGTATATATTATAAATTATATGTACTTTCTTTTTAAGACGTGTATAGAAAATCACAGAATTAGTGAGTAGACATGGGTTGAAGGTCTGTATCTCAATACTGTAATTTTCTTTAGAAGCTTATCCTGACTCTTCTCTGTTCCCAAAGGTGACAACAGAAACGTTCACACACACGTGTCAGCATTTGTACAATGGGTGTCTAGGGGACAACCATGATGAATAGCTTTAGGATAAATGACAGTCCTGTGATGCAAAGATAATATTAATTATTAATAAAAATATGAGAATTGGGCCCTAATGCTGGTAAAAAAAGAATACTCTATAGCCGTTTCAGGAAATACGTTAACTTTCCTGATTCTGAATCATACAGGAGTGATAAAAGTGATCTAAAAAAGTTTGAATTCTGCTGATTGTGATGCAGTAACAGGCTTATGTTTTACATTTATAAAATCATTTTTACATTTTACATGTGTAAAATCAGACACTTAACCTGGAAGGTCCAGGGATGAGAGGTGGAGAGGTTAATGAGATACTGCATTTCCATCCCAGACTACGCACACTGCTATGTCTAAGCACAATGAATTTCAGGTGACTATCTATAATGGGGTGGACAGATGCTTCATATGACATCATCCCCTAGAAAAGCAGTGGAATTTCTTTGGGGAGTTCCCAGGAACGTTAGCACTGACAGAGAGGTTACTAGTTTTGCTTATTTTGAGTTTGCTTTTCATATTTTTCTTCATTAGAAGAGAGACAGGTGAAAATGGAAGTTATAAACCAATAGCTGTATGTTACGTGATTTTTTTAGACTATCATGGGGTGATATAAGAAAGATTTGTAAATAGATTTTTCGAAGAGCTGATTAATGCTCTCCTGCTACATCCTTTTCAGATGAATGTTGCTGAACTTCCCAGGAGCTGGTTCTCTGGGAAGTTTGTTTTCTGTGATACTTATTGCAGAAAATTAATTTCTGTAATACATTGCAAAGAATTTGGGTTTTTTTAGAACGTATAGTTTTTCAGAGATAAATTGTGGACTGTCATTCAACATTAGACAAAAGCTTCGTCTGGTTTGGTTAAGCATTTATAGAAGAATTCTGAATACAGATTTCATATTCTTACATAAAACATTCCTGCTTAAGCGTTATGAGGAAGACATCAGCATTTTCCCACTAGCTCACCAGGAAGAAAATATGATTTGAATATATTTCCTAATTTACCCCAAACTCCGTTAGTTTTTCATGAATGCTGTCTCAGTTGTGGTAGTTTCCAGTAATTTCTGGGGGTTTTGTCAGTGTTCTTGCTCAAAAGCCTTTGGAGGAGCAGCTAGGATGAAAGTTACACAGCCTTGAACTTGTGCTTTTTCCTCTATGGTAGTTAAACAGCTGAGTCTGGCATTATAATAAGTTGTGCACTTAAGCCGTGCAGCACGGTTTTTATTTTTGTTTTCCACATTGCAAATTTTGAAACTCAAAATTTAAACAAATCACCCATCAGGTTCGAAGTTACGAGAAAATATTTTCATGTCATCTTGTTTTGAGGTTTTTGTAAGGAAGAAAGTTTCAGTGACGGAAAAAAGTGAATGTAATGGAAGTTTTGACCTCCTATTCTTGCAAGTCTATTTGAAAAATTCTTAAAATTCAGAGGGCTTATCTTATTCTGTTATCACCAGCTTGATCCCATTCTCTTAGCTATGATTGCAGTCTTTTAATAACTAGGGTCTTTCTTGTGCGTTATAAACACCTACATCATTCAAGTTTGTGGTAGGAGCTGATTAAACAAATCTCTGCTATTCGGTCACGTATTACCCATTGTGATACGTGAGTCATGCTGGTGGAGTTTGTAAATCTTAAACCACAGAAGCATGCACAGTAATGCAAGTGAATAGAATTTCCTTGCAATTACTCCCCTATTAAAAAAACAGAAACATATCTGTTGGAAGGGGATAAATAGCAGTCTAAGTTGATGGCACCACAGGAATTCAGAAGCAAAGCTACCTCCAATGAGTGGTGGCTTTCATCTTTTCTGTTGCTTGTGATTAGGGGTAAAACTTGTCTTGCCATATTATTCACACTTGCGTGAAAAAATAACAAAAAGCAGTTAGTGATGCTGTGTCTATTGTGACAGAAATATACCTAACTCAAAAAGCATGCCTCTGAGAACCTAGTAATATTTAGGTATTTTGATGTTGTACTTTAATATGGGCTCATAACTCCTTGGATAGCCTAAGGAAGAAGAGGTTGAGTCACTATTTCTGGAGTTATTTAAAAGACGTGTAGATGTAGCACTTTAGGGACACGGTTTAGTGGTGGACTTGGCAGTGTTAGGTTTACGGTTGGACTCGATGACCATAAAGGTCTTTTCCAAACTAAATGATTCTATGATTCTGTGAAATATATAAGGTGAACCGAGTACAGGTTTTGATGTTACTCAACTTTGCTATTCCTTAGCTTCCTTTTCAGAAATTGGAAAACTAGTACATAATTATGTCTTAGAAATTTGGCCCTCGCCCAGTCTGAGCTCTCAGTGACTTAAATTAAGCTTTCAAGTGTTAGAGAATGCAGAAGGCAGTACTAAGGAAATTAATTAACTAATGGAATTGGAAGAGAAAAATGTCTTTAGAAATCATGTATATTGTTCTGGAAAATATTTTAAAAATATTTTCCTTTTGTAGGTTTGTCACATTTAGTAGAATCTCTGTCAATTGATGGAGTAAAATAATTTGTCTCAATACTCCTTTCATGTCTGTGTAAATCAGGATTGATACCTCTTGAAGCTGCTATATTAAGCCGATGTAAAATAAGGGTAAGATCAGAATTGGGTCCTCTGGTTAGAAAAAAACCCACAAAACATAAATCTTGCAAGTGTATTAATATTACAATATCCCAAATCCTCAAGAAACAAACAGGCTTAACCTTGTCCACTACTATGTAATATTACTTTGTGATCTTTATGGAAGTTTCCTTTGTCATTCAGATGCGCAGAAACATTTTGCCAGCACAAAAATGACTGGCGAGAAGCTTTGCTTCCTTGTCTCCCTCACCTATATGGTAACAGTAATTACTTATTTCACTCTTTAATTTTTCTGTATTTATAGAGGTATAATAAGAACTGGCAATGCAAATTTCCCTTAGAAAATGAGGATTTAAAGGCTAAAAAAATTTTCCTATTTTAACCCACTGCCCACTCCCATTGCTGAGATGACCTATCCTGTGTTAAAATGCTTGCCGTTTGAAAATAGACTATCACGTATATTTTTCATCCACAGGTTCGAATCAATCTTCACACTCCTTTTGTTTTTCTTCGATACCCATTTAGCACACAGGTTTTTAAAGCACAGCTCGGTATGGCCAGTTTGCTGCTTCTCTAATCGACCTAAGTCATTTGTGTCAGTCTAACATGTATGAACATACTGTACTCAAAATCTATGCGCGGAGAATATTACTAAGTTTATAAAGTAAAGCACTTACAAGCTGCAAACTGTCAGGACAAAAGCTACTGCACAATTTTAATTTAATCTGTTTCTGGGTGTCCATTATGAAACAGTCTTTAATTACATGATCATATACCACTTTTTCCTCAAGCCTCCTGCCTCTTTCAGTGTGTAGTCTGGATAATACGTTCTTCAATATTTTGTTTTGTCCTTGCTGTTCAGTGTGTAGCCCAGAGCCTTATTTATCGTCAATATTCAAACCAGCTCTGAAGAGAAATTATTAATTTTTCCCTGGGCTTTTCTAAGGTTTTTATAAGTAGAATGTCTGAGCGGCTGCACAAGTATTAAAAATTACACAAGGCCCATGTAAGATGACAGATGCTGTTATCCCGGTCATAGAAGAGAACAGGCACGAGAGACTGCAGGTACAAACAGTCACTAATACTGAGTGCACAATCTGAAGTTTTGCTGAGTACTTTGCATATAACACTACATACGCTAAGCATCCACTCTAACTTCAAAGCACAGCTCACACTGACTTCACGTTACAGCTTTGAGTCATCAGCGCTGCGTATTCTGGGATATCCAGCAAGGCACGCTCCCTGAAGATGCGAATGTCCTGAATGGCATAAGGAATGACCACCCAGAAAATGCCTGGCTTTAAAAACTTGACCAAATTCACACGTGATTTTTAGGAGAGAAAGGGATAGAACATTTTTTTCTTCAAGGCAGCATTCGCCTCTCCTTGGTACGCGGTCCCCCCCTCTCCTTTTTAGCAAGGGCTCTTGTATTGCAGAGGCAGGTGTACTGCTCACTGCCACAACAGCTTTCTTCATTACTCGGTCATTACTTATTGCTAAGAATAGACCTCTTCTGTGTACAGAACAAGTTAACGGAGGCTCTGGAGAGAATTGCATTGAACTATGTAATTAAAGGCTATATCATAACATCCATGAATCAAGTGGATGGGTCTCATTTACGTAAGAAGCCTTATGTCTCAGAGCTGCTATTTTTGACTTTGCAACCTAAAGAACATTCTTTTAAGGTAGTAAAATAGTCAGTGTGTATAATTTTTTATAGGTTTTTAGAAGTCTGCTCCCACTCAGACATCCCAGCCCCAGCCATTGTGTTTTCTGCACTTTAATCAGAAAGCCTCCTTTCCACAGGGCCCATTCCCAACTTGCTGATGGACTGACACTTTCCGTGGGTAGCGGGGCGTAGCACAGGCTGCAGAGTTTCCAGCAGGGAAGACCTGCTGAGGCTGAAGTTAAAGTAGGCAACCACAGTCCACGCAATCTTTCAGGAGTTTCCTGATAAAATCTCCACTAATGCCCTGCAAACATATTTTTTGAGAAAGTTTGCAACTTGAACAGGTTCTGGTGGGTTTTTAAAGGATCGGCAAAAGGCTTAACCCTGAAAGTCAAGTTACTTCTGCCCAAATGCTTTTTATATTTCTGCTTCAAAATAAGACTAAAGTCAAAAGGAATCAGGATGGAAATGAAACTTTACTTAGAGTTCCCTTGGGGAGTTACTACTGCTAACATAAATGTCAGGTTTTCACTTGAGATGTTTTTTTGTCACTAAATCAAATGTATTTTTTTAAGACTGAAAAAAGACAACTTCCTTACTATACTGGGTCACTATAATTGATCTTCCTCTGTAGTAAGTGTCTTTTAAAGAATGAAAAAAAAAAAAAAAAAAAAAGAAAAAGACGCAAAATAGTTTCAGTACCTTTCAGAACCATTTTCCCAAGGAATTAATTGAGCTTTTTAAAAAAAAATATAAACATTGTATTTGAACATCTGATTGTTCAGTGTTGCCATTAAAAAACTTTGCCTAAAAATATTTCTTAATATTTCTTCTTGTAAAAGTTTTACGTGAGGAATGGTATAGCCATAATACAATATTCTGTACACAAGGCCAGAAATGCAGTGTCAGTCTTTGACTTGACCAGCCAATATTTTTAAGATAATTCTGTTTTTATAATTTTATTGATGTCCCGGGAACTTTGAACACACCTTTGTTATTTTTCTCCTTATTTAGAGACTGTTATTTTCTCTACTTATAGAATTAGTTGCTCTTTCTTTCTTTGTGTATTAAAAATTATGAGGATTTAAAATATTTAGTTTCCCTTTTCCTTTCCATGATTTATATTATACCCACTATATTAGACAATGTACTATTTTGACTATAAAGCTTACAAATAACAAGCTATTAGGACAGGAGAAGGTGAAGACAGTGTACAGTCACAGTCAATTCCCAATACATTTCTTTATGATCACTTAATTCACAGATGGCCCCACTGTATTTGGTTGGATTATTTGTATGACTAATTTTATCCCCTTGATCTCCAATATAAATTAATGTATATACAAATATGCTGCAGATAACCATACTTATTTTAATAATAAAATATGCCTATTTGCAAGCATATGATTATCCTGTATGTTACCTCATGGCATTTAATCACCTAGTGACGTTTTCAGGAATATTAATTATTACTCCCACTGATTTAAATGGAACTACGTGTGTTAGAATGAATAGAAAAGTTTTTAAAAGAAAAACGTTCAGTAGTCCAAAAAAATTGAAAATCATGGTTTAAACATAATCAGATAGAAGCTAAACTGCAGAATCATAGACAACCAATTGATGTATTTATATTTATAAATTTTTAGAGACAACCGTTCATGTCTTTCTGTATTATGTGTTGTGCCTAGTATGTAATCTCATTAGATTCATCTTTAGAAATGCCTTTTTATGAATAATAATGAGTTTAAGTTCAGATGTCTGTATGCATATAAATTTCGTTCAAGCTCACTGTATGTGTCTTTTACCACCTCTTTGTTGCATTTTCTATGAAACAATTGCAGTGCTATTTCTTTAGGAAAACTTAAATTCTGGAGGAAAATAGTACCAGTCAGAAATCCCAGGCCTATGTAACATCCCTAAAGGCTGTTTGTTGCTAAGCAGTGATGGGAGTATAATTTAATGCGCTCTGATTTTACCATCATTTAAAATATGTCCCTAGCTCAACAGTGCTCCTCTGCAAACTTTTTTTTTTCTTTTGAAACACAGAAGATAGTATAGAAAGAGTGAAGCAAAAGTTTACTAGCCTAGACTGTAGGATATAAAAATTTAAATGTGTTGATGTTTTGACCATCATTTAATCTAGTACCTACACTTACCAGACTACTCAAGGTATCAGCTTCTGTGATCATTTTGAACATTCATGCATTTCATAAACTTGCTAAAACCTCTTCTCAATTTAATAAAATTCTAGAAAACAACCTGTCCTAAATGTAACTTTATAAAGCCTCCTAAATGAAAAAAAAAAAGTTTATTTAAAGACAATACTTCTCTTGTGCCGTCTCTGGGATTTATATCAATAAGATTAAAAAATAGGTAGTTTTCAGCATTTTTAAAATTGATGCAATTGTAATTTTATGTCAGGAATTTTCCTTCACTTGCGAAATAGCAAATGAAGCTGCCCGCTTTAAGTGAAACAGTATAGCCACTGCACCTAAGGTTACTTCTTTCTCGGATCTGCCCCTATACACATGGGGAATCGTGCTGCAGCTTGGTCCTGCTACAGCGGTTTGGGTAAAAGAAAAAAATTTCTTGGGAGGACTTTGTTACATCCAGATCATTTGGATAGAGCAGTTCTTCGGGCAGTTCTGCCAGTTGATCCAAAGAGGCAAATAAAGTGTTCTGATAGTGAGCATGCAGTAGCCTAAGGGGAGCCAAGGTCTTTGCCTGCTCAGCTACAAGAGAAGTGGGCACGTGACTTTTGCTTACATGTCTTTGAATTTCCATCTATATAGCTGTGATTGATTCCTGCAAGCATTACTGATTATCAATATTCTGGCCTGAAAAAATATTTAAGGAATTTATTGGAAATATTACGAAAACTTTCAGTGATTTGGAAAATATTTTCTCTGTTTTAAAGGAGTCTATTTTCAAAGATAAGTAAGGTAAAATTTGTCTCTGAATAAGTCTAACACTGTACTACGTCTTAATAAAAATCATAAAGTTTTTCAGCTGAGCTTGGGAACCGGACCTCCATTTTCTTTGAGTTGGTAGCATCCTTTTAAATCAAATCTTGGAAAAACGCTTAGTACTGAAATGTTCATAGCTGTCAAAAATATTTTTAGGAGTTGCTTTCCTTTTAGCCGCACTTCAAAACAGGTTCCTGAATTTATTTTTTTAAAGCATTTCAGCTAAATTTCAATATGATTTGGTGTTTTCTCTGACTTCATGCAAAAGAGAGCCAGGAAAGCTGTTGATAAAAAGAGACTGGCAATATTGTTGAAACAAACCTTTGGTTACCAAATAAATGGTATCAGGAGAAGAATGTAACAAAAATATCTGAAATGTTATTAGTGTGTCATGCTCAGCCAAGTTTCAACAAATTACTGGTTAACGAATGTGTTGTGCACTGCTTGCCTTCCTCCAAAAGGTGCACAACAGTCTCGCCATGAGTCTCATCCTACACTTCTTACTGCAGGATGTTCTTACTGTAGTTTTTGCTTGGTAAGAACTGTATGATACTTATTATATGACCAGCTGTAAGTTCTCCTTTGAAATGTTGGATTCCTTCAGAAAATCATTTTAATTGTGATAGTGACCTTTGGTTCTTGGGTTTTGCAGTACGGTTTTGCTTTTTGCAGAATTTACTGCAGTTAAGAATTAACACTTATTATGCAACAACCCTTTTTTAGCTTTGGACCCAGATATTATTTCTACTTTAAAAACTGGATCCTTCATAAATGATTACATCAGATGAATGGTAGACATCTGGAAGCATAAAATGGAAAAAAGGAGAGATGAAGGACTAAGAAGTAATTAAGTACTGGAAATGGATTTGGGATTGCTATTTTATTTTCACAATTCTATTACCAGTTCTTTATATATCTCAAGTATTTAATCTCCCTCACAGTTTTTCATCCATAAAATAAGGTTAATAATATTCACTGTCTTCTTACCATTCCCTGCCTATTTTTTTTTAGTAATGTCTGAGATTTCAGAGCATAGTTTGCTATATTCCTACCAATACCTACTACAAGAGAAGTGGGTCTTACTTATGGTTTTAGATGTTATATATTATATACAATATTGAGCTGTAGTTGAGATACAAACTGAGCAAAAGTAATGAATAAATTTTTTGTTATTTAGTGTTTTCCAGATTGCTTTAAGGGAAACAAAGTTGCTGATGTACTCGTACATATTCTTTATAAACATATGTTCTTCTTTGGGATAACCTGTTTGGGCCTGGTTTGTGGTTTATTTCTCATAGCATAACATGGCAACGAGATCTGTTAACAAGATTAATATATCCTTGAGTAATGATGTTTTTTTATAAAGGGGTCCTTAACAAATGTACTGTCAAGAGAGTCTTAATTTTCTCTCCTTTGCAAGCGAAAGCAAAGATGCTTTTTGGAAATGAACTGAAAGCCTACTAAAATACACGTAAGATTGTATTTTCTCAGGATAAATGTCAACTGATAAAAAGAATTTTCTTAGGCATACTGCACTCTAATAGTACTTGCTGATGCTATTGTGTGAAGGATTTTAGAGCTTTCTGGCAGAAAATGTTTACAAAATGTCATAGAATGTAAAGCTTTGTGCTTGCAAAAAGGTGTAAGGGGAGAAACAGTGATTTTCATTACTACCTGGTTACGTAAAGGCTATTCTGAACAATACAGACTGATTAGCTAGTGAAGAGGAGAAAAGCACTTTCCTAAGTTTCTAGCCTTTTGCTTCTTCTGCTACTAGGAGTTATTCTACAAGCATAAGATGAATTGGTTCATCTATATTTGAATTGAAATGAAGATCTGATTCTCAGCAATGTAACAGTGGAATAATTCTCCTCGGGCAGCCTTTGAAAGCGATGGGAATATTCTTTCTGATTTCAGAGATTTTTGGATCCAGGAGTTTGGTTCTACCTCAAACTGCTTGAGCTGCCACCTTCATGGAAGTTAGTTATTGTTGTACATGAAAACGTATCCAACTATGTTGCTTTTACTAGCTATTTATAAAAAAGTTTATGCAGAAATAATTCTAATCATCATCATTTGTATGATGAAATAATGTTATGAAGGCGTAGAGTATATGTAACTTAAATGCCTGTAGCTATAACATTAAATGTCATGAAGGTCTCATGAAGATATCTTTAGATAGTAGACTAACAAGTAATTCACTTGTTTTTCATGAACAGTAGATTTATGTATTGTAAAAGGATGGATAGACTGGGAAATGTCAAAATGACCATTTGAAAGTATATAACTTGAACTGAACACACAGTCCAGCTACACATTGTTTGCCATTTCAGTAAAATGACCAAATAGAGCGTATGTGACACCTGTGTCAGAAGATGATAACCTACTGAAAAATGCAAAATCTACAGGAAAAAGAACTGGTTAAATATATGTGAAAGGGAATCATAGATTGCATTCCAGCTCCTTGGTTATTAGATATCACCACATACTCGATGGTCGTGCATAGCCACCCTTGTGCTAGCTACTTTTCATGAGTACATCTGCATAATATATTCAGCTGAACTGTACAGCTAAGCAAGGCTAATAAATCGGATCACAAGAAAAGAGTGGTTAGACAGAAGCTCTGTCCAAAGACACAGACAAAATCCCAGAATGGGCAATCCACAGTGCTGACCCAATGTTCTTGATTTCAGTTCAATTTTAAGTAGAATGACAAGGGGTTTTGAGAGAGCAAAGCACTTTGGCTAAATGAAATGTCAGCAAGTCTATGATTGCAGAAGGGAGCATGGAGAATTCAGACCTTTAAATCTGTGAGCAAATGTACCAAACGTGTAAACTCCTAATTAAAGGAAGAAGTAGTGAAGTATTAGCTATCTGTCATAAAAGTAAATGTTTAATCATTAATGGAAAATACAAAAGGAAGAACAATAGTAAATGGACCAGTCATTCTAAAATGTTGAACAGATTACTGGAGTTTGAAACACTATATTATCGAGTAGAACAATGCTAAAGTGTTTATTTTATCTTCAAAATCTTTTTATTCTGACATTTTAATTTTGCTACGTAGAGAGGAAATAGAGTCTGTAGCTTTGAAGACCATGTTATTACTCTGGCCCCTCCTCTGGAACAAATAAATCTTTATTATAATTTACATGTGTCCTCAAGCATATTTTTAAATGGAAATAGCTGTAAACATAACAAGATTTTATGGTGCCTTCCGAGGTGCAGAGTAAATAGAGGAAGGTTTTTTTCCAAAGCACTTACTTCTCATGATGTCTGTAGGAATTTGCTGACAAACTTTCTTTTGTGCCTTTGGTTACTATACCAGCTCCAAGAAGCAATCTGACACACTGCATAGGTATTTCCTAATATTGCTAAACTATAGCAGAATATATTAAAAAATAAGATGCCAGCTCTTTTGTGGTCCATCGCCAGACTACATTACATGTGCATCACAGTCCTTTCCTTTGTCTTTCATTTTCATAGCTGTGTGTATGCTGCCAATATAGGATCACTGGAGGTAGCGTACATATTTAATTAAATAGTTAATGTTGTATCTGATACACCATTCCTGGACAATAAATAAATTAATCTTATTTTGAAATATCTACTAATCTCTCTCAAACTGTTACATTCCAGAAATTTGAATATTGTATTTTTTTACTGTCTAATAAGATTTTTCTGTGCCAAAAATCTGTTGCTACCATTGTAAGTACTTCAAGGTACAAGAAGATCAGCTATTTTCAGTAATGGTCGTGGACAGGAGACTACAGGTTCAGTTTCCTTAGAATAGTATAAAATATATATTTCCTTTGGGGGAAACATATGAAAGTAATTTTTCTTCTCTATTTAATCTATTTTGCAAGGTACACTGTAGTGCAATTCTATTTCAGCAAATGTTAAAACAGCACTTTTTTTCTTTTGGGAAAGTCATGCATTTGTATTCTACTGCAATTGCTTGCTTATGAAGAAGATGTCTGGAGTTTGGGGGAATGTATCAAGTTATTTCTGTGCAGACACTATTCATCAACAGAAATTTGGGTGTATTCAAGTAAAAAATGGCAGTGAGAGAGACAAGATTATATGTTTATTTAGGATTTCCTTGTGCCTCCCTTAAAAGCCCTCAGAATATATGTAGATTTCAAGCTGTGAAAAAGATGGCAGAATGGTCATTAGATTTGGGACTTTGAATGCGGATCAAGAGATTTTGTAAATTTCTTTAAGAATAATACCAAATTGGTGAGTGATGTTTAAATTGCACGTGTCAGCAATGAAATACATAAATCTCCGGTTAGTTTATCTTAGCAGAAACTTTGTGTCATCTTCTCAGTTCCACTGAGTAGTAAATTGCACAGTGCAATTTCATTCAAGGACCAGCCTGAGATAAAATAAAATCCTAAAGGTTTTACACTTGGCCATTAATTGATGATAATGTGCTACCCTTCAGATATCTCAGTCCTGTAGTTCCTATATTTGGGGACTGAATTTGATTTTTTAAATTCAGTCTTCTTTAAATGTCAGTGGATATGAGTGTCATACCCAGTTTCTGCCTGGAACTACTTTCTCATAAAAATACTAACAGGTTTGGTTTTATTTGCTCTAATCCCTATGCAGAGACGTTAAGGAGGATTAGGTTATTTTGGGGTGAAATATCATTTTATTGTATTTTTAGAAATTTTATTATATCAAAATCTTTCATGAGCTACCTGACTTAAACAGCATGACTGTCAAAACTTTCTAAGTATGCTCAGGAACTGATATTTTTTTTCTAAGTCCTCTTGAGAGATCCCATTCTCTCTGTGCCTGAAGGAAGCCTGATGGACTTCTAGCTTGTGCCATATATGGTATTTGTAGGTCATTCAGAATATTAGAATTCATGGGTTAGTGCACTCTGTACTAAATACATTTTTAGCATAAAATCTTAATTGCACCTAAATACCTGAGAATTTTGCCACTCACGTGATTGGTTTGTGGAATTGGTGGTATGGTTTCTCCTGTTCTAGTGCATGAGAGCTCTCTTGGGCCAAATAATGACAAAAGCAATTTGTTGTCATTTTTGCCCCTCATCGTCTCAAATGCTTGAAAGCTGTCTTAATTGTTCTTTGCATTTGTGTTACTCCTTCTGGTACATGCATGTGACAGAAAGAGAGAACAAATAGAACTTAAATAGATTGTTGAGGGAATGTAGACACATATTTTTTATTCTTCAGTATCCCTCTTAGATCTAGAATAACATCTAAGGTTTTTTAGTTTGTTTCCACAAGGACCTTGTTGATTTGACTCCTCCATGAAGGAACATTATTTTCCTGAACTCCTCTTTTTGACAAGCCAGAATATTTTTGTTTGAATGAAACTGTGTTTTATTTTTTTGAGAATAATTTCTTGTTAATGAAATAGCAACGGAATAAGAAATTGTACAACGTTATTGACAATGCTTTTTTAATACCCTACCAGATACACACCTTGCAGTGGCAGCTATATTGCAATTTTCCACCAAAAAATAGTTCTCAAGCTAAGGATTTATGTTCCATTTGCAGAGAGACAGTATATTCAAAAGTAAAATTTCATATGAAAGAATTACAAATTATACATAATAAAGAACATTCAAAGGAGAATTCTTATAAAATACATGTGAAATTGAAACAAGAACTTTACTTTGTGGAGCATTTCTCAATGAATATGATAAGTTTGTGCTATGAAAAGATAAAAATTCATATAAGCAGTTCTGTGAAAAAAATGAAAGAAGTATCTACCTCTTGTTATGGAGATAAACTAGACTTCTGAGTGATAAAGTGAAGGAGGTATTTTAAGCCCATTGATTAAAGGTCAACGTAGAAGCTGAAGAAAATGAAGGAAAACTACCACTCAGGTGTTCTCTTCAAAGCAGCAAAATAGGATTCATGTTTCTGTAAGAGATGAGATTGCTGGAAATGCAATACAAGAGCTCTCCAAGGGGTAAGACCTTCAAACTGGCTATTTCAATGAGTAGCCATTCCTGAGGAAATTATCAAACAAATTAACCATATGGCCAGTCTGGAGGATGTGGAAAAAATAGTAGTAAAGCAGCAGGATGCAGTTGGACTATATATTGTTTTACTCAGAACAGGTGCTTTCACGTTATATTTATGTAGTGACCAAGACCTAGTAGTTGACAGTAATGTTAAGGTCAGAATTTAACAGCACTGAATTTATCTTACCTTGGAAAGGCTGGTCTTTCTTAAAGGATATCCAGAAACTTAGTCTCTGAATAGGCAAAGATTGTTCTGCTTTATGTTTATTTGGCTCTCAAATTTACATTTGTCTCTTCTTCTATCTATACACGTAATTTTTATTTTCTCATTCCTCCTGTTTGTGCTCCTTTTGCTTATTCTTGCATTCTCTCTTTTCTTTGGCTTTAGGAATTAAATAAAGCAGCCAAAAAGGGACAAGTCCAATAACCTTACACTTTCTCAAGCTTTGTTTTTCCAAACAGTATGGTCAGACTTCTGAATTTGTGGATCAGAGCAACCAAACAGGATATCAGCATATAAGTCTATCACAATAGAAGGCATTTGCCCTCATTTCAATCTGAACTGCAAAATAGTTTTGGCTCTGCGCCATGTGAAGTGTGGACCTGTGTAAAGGTGATTATTTAATCTGAATTGAATACCTACATTTTGGAAATCAGTAGTTTCTATACGTACTGCAAGACCAGTATCTCTAAGAGGTTCCAATTTGTGTTAATCTAATGATCCAACTTGGATTTTATCTGCCAAAAATTTCATGTTCTAGGAAGATACCAGATGAATTGGTCCAGGTTTCATTACAGCATCACTAAGGGCCATCATGTCAATGTAACCATTTGTTGAAATGCCTTGCTAACTTTGCTACTGGACTATGACTATGACTATCTGCTTCCTATTGATTCTGTTCACAATTCCGTGCCAAAAAATGCTGTGTAATCTGTTCAGCACTTCTACAATCTGCTGTTGGTATCTCTGTGACTGTCAGCTGCCCTCATTTCACTGCAAAGCATTACATCCTCCTTCTCTTTTACTTCACATGCCTTTCCAATTTAAGAAGATATACCTGTTACTATCTACTATTCTTTTTTTTAATGAATATAATACTCATCTTCTGTTGATCACGTTTTCCAGAAATGACAGGATGTCTGAGGTTCTCATGCAGTTTCCTTTTAGCATTCCCCAGTTATCACAGTGTCTGATTTGCATTGCTGATTCTTTTTTGATGTTGAACCACATTCCATTAAAATTTCCTCCCTCGGATATTTCATTCTTATACTAAGTCAGAATTACTCATATTCCTTATTGAATGATATTTAACACAGTGTTAAAGATAAGGAAATGTACGTAGCAATCATAATTGGGTTTAGATGGCCCATATTACTGCAGATGGCCTCTACACTTTTGAAGGGTTTATAGGAAATATTTTATTTCTTTACAGTCTCCTTGAGTGCCCTACCTCTCACCTTACTGCTATGTCTTCCTGTTTCTGTTCCTTACAACCAGTTCCTTTTCCATCTCTCCATTTCTTTTGTGGTGGTCTTTTCCAATTTTCAGTGCTGTGGGCCTCTTCATTTCAGCCTTCCCAGTTTTCCCCACAGCCCATGTTTTCTATAAAGGTGTGAGTAAGGGGTTTACTATTTAAGGAGCTTACTCTTCTTTATTCAGTTTATTTATCCTTTGCCTATTTTTCACCTTCAGAGCACTGTCTCTGACCTTTGGCCACTCCCTGTAATGATTGCATTCTCACCCACAGCGAAACCTTTGAAGTTGTGCATGAAGAAGTAAACTCTTTCTACCTTAAGGAGGAATTTCATTTAACTTCTTTTTATTGCTGTCTCCTAAGGTGGGATTTAGATAGTTTTAACGTGGTGGTGTGTTGTAATGCTGCCTCATGTAATACAGAATACATGTCATGAAATATATATGATACAGTTTCTTATAAATGTACCTAGAAGGTGACACAAATGGAACAGCAGAGCACCAGGACCTCCTGCTCAAAATTGTTAAATCAGTTCATAAAAGAAATCCATATGCAGTATTACAGAGCTCTCATGTCTTGTAAGTCAGATTGAAAACAAAACCGAATACAAGTTATATTGGAAAAGTTTAAATTAAATTGCCTACAGAAGCTATTTTGGGTGCCCAAGTTTGGATTCCATACAGGAGCAGTGTGTGTGTGTGTGTGTGTGTGTTTTCTAATGCACGCTCTGTAATGCAGCTGCTGTTGTTTCTTGTCCTTTGAAGTGAGGTTCAAATGTGCAGGCAAAGAAGCCTCACCAGCTTTGCAGCGGATAGAAAATGCTCCAAGATAGACAGCTGCCTGGGACTTCCATGAAATGCAATTGCCTGTGAAGATCAGCAGATAAAGTGGATGCAATTTCATTCTAACTGATTCTGAAGGCCATTCACATTTGGACCTGTGGTCAAAAAGCTAACTTTGCTTTTATCTTACCACTCTATCACTTCAGCCATGGAGAGGTCCAACTGAGCTATTAACAAGAAAAGCTAAGGCTTGAGTTGGGGTACGTTTTTTCCCTCTTTAGAACCAAAATAGCTGTGGAAGTAAAAAAAAAATTAGTCCAAAAATCAAGGGCAAAAAGTAAGGAATTAATCAATTTTCCTTACTAGCAACACATTATACATCACCGAGAAGAAAATAAAAGCAATGAGAAAAGGTCTAATGATGTAGCTTATAAATTGCAGATTGCCTGTTTGTGAGACACAAAAATCGATTGTAGTCTGTAAAGACTATAATGGTATCGCTGAAGGTTTGGAAACACTGTCTGTCATTAGAATTCATGAGGGGATATATTAGCCTTTCCCTCTGTAAAGATTTTATGTTCATCATTTGACAACATGGAGACCAGGTAGCCTAGCTCAGCTGGTAAGTAATTCCGGCATGAGGCTGAAGCTAGAGGAAGCTGAGGAGCTCCTCATGACAGAACTTCCATTAGCTGCAACAGTGCTTTACCTGACGTTTCTTGTGGAAGCAGAGGATTTTTTGTTCTCACTTTTCTCATTGCCAAAGAAAGAATGAAGGGAATGATCTAACCCCTAGCACAGAAAACATAATAAAAAACTAAACTCTGTTTCTAACCTGAGGTAATTAAGGAGGAAGATAGTGAAGGTCCTTCAGCATCGTCTAACAAAGAAAGGAAGCATGGCAGAGCATTGCGTGCCTAAGCTCAGGAGCGGAGGAACACATTTCTCCTTTTAACATTTCATCTTCTTTACTTTAACCTTTAATTACATCAGTGACTCTATATATGAGATGGGAATTAGAGCCTATTCTAAACTGTGAATTCTAAAACCCGTTTCTCTATAGGGATAAATAATTTATACAGGCTTGCAAACCAGCAACTTAATGAGCCCTTATGCATGTAAACAAAGTTATAGCTCTTCTTAGCTACTGCAGAGCTCTTCAGTAAAAGTGTCTGGGGTGAAAAAAGGCAGAAGTTGTATACAGCTTCTGGGATCTTACTTGGATTTAAAAAATGGTGATCCTGCAGTAATTGTCTTCAGAGTCATTAAATTGCTGTTTGACCGCTATGATGATCTGGAGCCATCAAATACATGCTTAGACGGTGATCATCTAATGCTATTTCCTGTATAATACTAGCCAAACAATTCGATCTAGTAATTTCTTACGGAAAAATTCGAAGGGATGTAGCTACCATGTAAGTCCAAGAGTTTAAAAGTGAAAAAATGTATTTAATTTTTTTCATAACTAAATATTTGTCTTAGAAACTGAAACAGGAATCAGGCTTCAGGAAAACGTGGTGAGTAGAATACAGAAAACAATGCGTCTTTTTACCATTCACATATTTTACGGCATGTCTAGATGATCCTTACTACTGTACTATACTAATAGAAAATCCACTTCAGAAAGCATTATGTTTTCTTTTGTTTTGAAGCACAAATTTATTGCGATATGCCTACTGATTAAAGTATGCTTACACATAGCTAAGCTGAATGGATTTTTTTTTTTTATGAAGTGATTCATCATTAGAAAATTATTAAGAATTTTAATGAAATACTCCCACAGAAACATGTCACTTGCAACAAAGATTTCATCAGAGATAATCTCGTCTTAGTTTAGAAAGAGAGCTGTATCCCTGCAGAACCAAGAGTTTAGCGTCTAGAGCATTTACCCCCAGTGCCCTGTTTTTTTGAACAAATTGTATATATATATACATATATATATAAAAAATTTTCTTTAGAATAAATTATACCTACATGCATCTCATATCAACACATACAAAAATAAACATATACAAAGATGAAAGGGACCTGTTTTTCTTCTGGGTGAAAGCAAGCTGTAAAAGTCTTTACATTTTTTGCTTGAAGTTAAGTTGAAGTATTGGCTTTAGTTGCAGAACATTGGAGAGAAGATCCTTTAAAACATAGTGTATTATTGACCATGTTCTTCTGACAATGTCATATGCAGGGTATTTGCACTTCATTGTGGTATTTATGAGGATGTCTTTTTCTGGAGCTAGATACATTATCAAGGTGGCTGAAGTGACCTGTCTCTCCCAAAGATTTTAATTTTTCAATGGGCAGGCAGCAACAGATAGGATAGTGTGCCCACAAGCTGCAAAGCCCTAGCTCCATTCCTCATAGTCCTTACAGATTAATTCACAATAATGCATTTATTGCCTATTTTCCTGTAGTCATAAAACAAGGGGGGGGGGGGGGGGGGGGGGGAGAAAACATCAGAAAGCATCAAAGAGTCAGGAGCCTCCTGTATAAGTTTGTTTTGAAAATAATTTACATATATTTTAGGCTTATGCAATAAGTATGTTTAAGCCAGTGTCTTTATAAATTAATGTCAGGACATTTTATTTATCGCTTGTGTTGATGGAAAAACTCCATGAGGGATGCTGCATAGGTCCTGTTAACTATTGAATAGTGATTTCCTTTAGTGTTTGTGATTTGCATTGAAAGGCAAGATTTGAATGAAATATACATAAATGTGTGTCACATTTTCACATGTAATTACTAAAGTTTCAAAATCAGTTGACCCTAAATAGATCTTTATGCCTATTATTTTCTGATTTATCTGACGTATGTTAACCAAATCGTGGCCACATAAATATTGCTTGAAACGTATGAATGCTTCTGGCAAGTAAGAGGTAACCTTCTCCTCATGCAGCTATCAGAAAGTAGAAAAACCCCTTGATTTTCCCTTTTTCAGAACATGTAGACTGATATTAAGCTATAACACGGCTGCCTTGTTTCAACTGACTTGCTTAAATGAGGGATACACTGCCCAAATGGCTTGGGCCTTGACAGTCTCTGGGAGTCAGCAGGTATTAAAGAAACGAGAGTCTTATTGACCATTTCACGCATAAGCCTGGAGCTCTAAGTTATATTAACTAACAATGATATAACCATTACTATATCTTTACATTCATTAGTTTTTCTGACCACTTTGGGACTGCCTGTTACTCATCTGCAAAGGAGAAACCGTTATTTCCTGATTTTAAAAACGTTACATACACAGGTTTTAATTTTGAATTCATGTGGTATAGTTAAAGAGACACTCAGATATCTACAGTATCTGAATGAGTTAGTAGTTAGGAAAAGCTGACAACTTGTTATGTTGGAATTTGGTATATTTATGCCATTTTAAAGATTATTTTTTATAGCAACATTGGCTCGGACTCTAACAATTTGTCTTTCATAACATTTTCTAACTGAAGGACTTGAGACAGAAATATCCCTAAAAGGGATATATCACACACCCAATCCTTTTTTCTTGAAATTAATACAAAATTGTTTCTGTCATAGCAGAACATTTAGGGAACTAAACCTTGCTTAGACAAATAGCTGAAAGATGCCAAAGTAGTATAAGGAGGAGTATAATGAATAAGCACTGCTATTGTTATGCCACAGAAATATTAATCCATGGCCTCAATATCAGCATGTCTTGAATCAACATGCCACTTACAAAAATAACAATGTATTAGGGCTCTACTGAAAGAGTTGGTATTTAATTGTGTTCATAGATCAAAAAGCACAAACACCATAACAACAAACATGTGAAATCTCTGTATTCTAATGATAATGGTTAGCTTTAGCTCTCTGTTTAGACCTGCTAAATGCTGCTGAGTGAATTACTCAATACAATGATGAGAAGTGATTCAAGCATTCTGTTCTCGATATTAATTTTCTGGATGCCAGCAGAAGTTGTATAATGAATAAAGGAAGAAGTGCATTGGCATATACTCATACCTATCAATAGTAAATTATAACTTTGACAGCCCAGGAGTGTTAGGAGTAGAGGGTCAAGTGGCTGCAGTCCCTTAACAAAGAGGAAAGCAGACAAAACAGAATTTCTTTTTAACGTGGCTGCTAATTTCAATGCCTCCTTTTTATTACTGATTATATCCTTTGAAAACTGAACAAAATAATGAATTAGTTATGTAGAGATTAGGGATGTCATTCTCATGGAGAACTATTTTATGGGAAAATAAATTCAATGCCTGACATCTGGAAGGCAAAAAAAATGTTCACTTATTAAAGTTATTTTTGTCAGTGATGTTAAATGGCAACCAAAGAAAAGAAGGTAATAGCTCCACTATACACAGGAAAATTCCATATCCTTCTTAATTTTGAACGTAAGCATATTTATGTTTATCTTATTTCATCGTAGTTTCATATTGTATGTGAAAGAAAAGGTATAATGATGCAAATGTGGATGAGAACAAAAGTGGGAGAAGGACAGAATGAATTTAAGAATAGAGCAGAAATATGCAAAAAAGTAATACAGGGAAGGGGAAAAAAAGGAGTTCCATATGTCTACAGAGCAAGAATATGAAAGGAGAATTGTAAGATGATGAAAGAAAAGGTATGGACTTCTGTGTAATAGAAGGTACAAAGAGGAATATAGTAGAAGTGCACTAAACCGAAAACATGTAAAATAGGGAAAGTAATAAAGAACATTACAAATAATGGACCAGATTCTCACCTGGATAAATAGATCTAGCTCCATTAATTTCAGTTTTAGCTATACTTACTGACAGCCTGGTCTACACTAGCAATCTCCCTGTGGTAATTAAAACAAATCATTGACTTGAAGTAGATATAACTGAGCTTTTTACACCTCTGCAGTATCTAGGATGGGTGTGGCTTAGTGTTATGTGTCTTCCCTCAAGGTGCACTGATATCCTTAAATTAAAGTAGTCCCCCAAGCCTGTGCTTCCACAAGCACAGATTTCCCTTGGAAGCAGCATGCTTAGCAACACTGGTATCTATGGCAGTATCTACCATGTACGAGTCTAAATGTGGAAGCTCTTTCCCCTTTCAGAGTATTTTTATGACACTACAATCCTGCTGCCTCCCACCTCCTCCAGCTTCACAACTTGAAGTTGGACCACGTATAGGCGCACAGGAGACCTGGTCTGATGACGGCGGCGCTTTCCCTCTGCAAAGACCTTGCTGCCCATATTGCTGCTTTGGGATCATGAGGCCAGCTGTGAGGAAGAAAGTGTCTTGGTGACAGGCACAGAGGCCACTGCCACTGTCCCAGGCTGACCAAAGTTCCCAGGCACCAACTGACAAGACCATATTATCCCCTGAACCTGGGTTAACCTGGGCACAGTGCTTTCAAAGGTAAAGCCCTTTGAAGCTCTGCGCTGGAAAAAAAACTTTGAAGCCCTGTGCTGGAATACCGTGCACCATCTTTACCATGAACAACAGTGGTGTTTTGGGGGATGAGACTGCACCCTGTCTGCCTGCAGAGTGGAGATGTAATGTCCAGGCGTAATTCGGTCAGCTCTCCACCAGACTGCAGCTGACTGAAAGCCTGCTGTGCATTGCAGAGCGTCTCTGGGAGCATGGGAGAGCCTTTTCATCCAGGCAGCAATCATGAGGGCTGGATGCTGCAACGCATGTGGCATCTGGGAGGTCTCCAGCATCCACAGCTAGCGATTCCCGTCGAGGGAGGCTGGCAATGTATGTACTCCCAGCTGTGGACCGTCTGGGTAGTACTTAAGAAGACAATTGTTTTTTATACAAAGATAAATCATTTTACTTTCAAAATAGGAATATTCTCAATCCTTTCTCTCTCAATCCTTTTCCATCAAGAGCGGTCGCTGGCTCCTTTCCCCTTGGCTACGGCTTTTGACCCTTCTCCTCCTCCCTGTCGATCTCTCAGCAGTTGTGCCCTCCCTCATCCCCCAAAGCCTCTGTTTGGGACTTCGCCATCCCATCCATCCCACTTCAGCTGTTTCCCCGTGTTCCCAGGACTCTCTTTTGGCTCTTGGTGCCTCTCCCATGCCCTCAGCAGCTGTCGAGCTCTGCCCCATGGAGCCTCTGGCCCCTGCTGAACCGCATGTCTCTTTCCTTCCCAGGCCTCTGCCCTCTGCCTGGGCTTGGAGCCAGGATGCTTTCTCCTCTGCCACTCCTGCAGAGCCAGCCTCTGCCTTCGGCTCCTTCCCTGGCCTCTGCTCATCTTCAGCAGCTGGCGCCTTCCTGCCCCCACGCACCCCGCGCCTCCCTCCCGCCTGGCCTCTGCAGGCCACCCTCATCCCCCTTCCCAGACCCCAGGCCCTGTGCCTGGAGCCCCGTTTCCCAGTCCTCAGCAGCTGTTCCCCAGGCACCTGCCCCCTGCATGGCTCTCAGCCCTGTTCCCCCCTCGCCTGGGCCGCAGCAGCTGTTGCTCGCTCCCTCAGGCCAGGCCTCGGCGGGGACCCGTCCTCCCCGGCCAGGGCTCAGGGGGGGAACGACAACAACATTCCTCCCCGGCCAGCCCTGCTCCTCCCCAGCCCCAAGGCCTTGTTCCCCCAGCTCTTGGCAGCTGTCTGCCCTGGCACCGGGCCTCTGCCTCCGGTTTCAGGCCCCCCTCGCGGCCTTTCCCTGCAAGCATGGGTGCTGCTGGCCAGGGACACCGAGTCTGGGAAATGGTGTGACCGTGGGTTGACTGAATTCCTCACATCACGCTTCATTACTGGGACAGCACATCACAGCGGCGGCAAGCAAGTTGTCAAGATGGCCTCCAGGAACAACTGCAAGTAGGGGGACAGTGTGGTCCACGGTAGAAATGCTGGTAAAGGGGAGACCAGCGTGACCTGTAAGAAAATCTGTGATGTGCAGTGGCCAGCCTGGCCCTCAGGATTAATTATGGCAGAGGCATTGTGCCCATACGGTGAAAAGAGCAGCCAGAACAGCTGTGGAGTAAGCCATGGTTTGCTGCAATTGCTCCTCAGCAGGAAGGACCTTCTTGTGGTAGATAAATAGAAAACTGGCAACCACCAGTTGCTGTTCCAGTTTTGGGCAGGAAGGAGGTCTGCAGCACCCGCATGTACCATTTTGCTGCCAGCGCTGGCACGGCCTGCGGCATGCGGAGAGGGGAATGGGCTGCGTGTGCTCAGGTGTGAATGCTGCAGTGGGCTTTAGTTTTCTGCCTCACACTAAGCAAACTGCTTGTTACTGGGCAGGGGACTGGACTATGAGAGAGCTGCCATGCAGAAAAAACTTCCAGCTGCTCCCACCAACCAGAAGATGACATTTAAAGATAGCAGCAGTCTCCTTTTCTGACCCACTTGTTTACCTAGTGAGCCATGTCATGTTATTGCACCACCATAAGCTGCGAAAAAGGATGGCATGACCAGGATGCTGATTGGGGTACAGGACTGGTGCCTCAGTGTTCAAGGATGTCCTTCTGCCGAGTCATCAGAGAGGACCCCCAACTATGGCAGCAGCCTTGCGCAGATGCTGTCCTTCTCCCTCTGGTACTCCAGGCACACCCTGGGATGGAGGAACCAGGAGTTCACACTGGCTGGCAGTTCAGTCAGGACCTCACTTCCAAAAGTGACATCAAAACCTAAATAAGGGAGTCTGGACTGGTGTAGTAGTTAATGTCTCCAGAAACTCCACTTTCATTTTTTTAAACTTGAAGAAGCACCACTCCATTTCGCTCTTGTGCCTAGCAGCAGCAAGTCACCTGGATGCCTCTTGGTGCTGCCTCAGGGTACTCTGCTAGCAAAGCCCCAGCCTCTTCCCTCCACAGCCAAAAAAGTATTGATGTTTTATTTTGGAGCCACAGGTCAGACTGCCTTAGAAACGTTTCTGGGAAGAGACACACCTACTTTGAGCTTAAAGAACAAAAAACCAAACAAGATAGAAGAGGAAAAGAAATTAATAGGATAGGAATGAAGGGCCAGGACTGGACGCAAACCAGGATCGGGTGTAGATTGCAAAGGGGAGGAAGGTGAGTAAGGTTGAGGCACCTTGGTGGTGAGCTGAGGTGTTTGTTGTGGGTCAGTTTGGAAGTTTAAGCAGCAGTGGTGAGGTAGTTTCAATAACTATCTTTTTGAAGAACATTCCCTGAAGGGGGTTTCCAATGTTGCTGGGCAATTTTGTGGGGCATAAGTATTGCGTTCCCTCTGCACATAGGTTCAGCTTCCTGCTTTCCCATGATGTGGGACATGAATTAGGGAGAGGCTTCAGCTTCATCCAGAAAGAAAACAGTTTCTCACACAATGATGCATTCAAGACCTAAATCGTCACATAATAAATGGTTATGAGTGGGGGACTCCCTGCAAATACTCAAGCGAGTTCTGATTTAAAATGCTAATTTAGGTGTCTGTGGTGCGTGATTTAATTCAGTGAAAGATCTGATCCTATCTCTAAAAGAAATGAAAGTAGCTGAAATCCATGTTACAGCATTCAGCTGTTTTTTCTATACTTTGCTGTATTTGGGGGAAGCAGGTATTGTGGTTTGTGTTTTTTTTCTTTCTGTGTGCATCTGCCTTTCATTAATTACTTCATAGCTTCATTATCTGCTACTAGATACACTGTGTAGGTGAACAAAAAAGCCCTGCACTCACATGCAGACCCACGTTTGTCACTCTGAAAAGCAATATCCTTCAGAGAATGCCATCTGATTCTGCTGCAATGCAGTGAGTGACTGGATGGGGTTAAAAGCCTTGCACACAATTCCTCCTAGATGGTCATTAATCTCCAGGAAAGGCCCTGTGTCTTAATTGCTATTGTATAATTAGTAACCTCTTCCATCTAACCAGTGTTAAGCTGAAACAGTAATGTGCCAAGTCACCATCATTCTCTCTAAATGAGGATCTAGAAGTACTGCTCTAAACAGTGTGTGACAGTGAAATTATTTTTTTTAAATACTCCTCTGAAAAATACTAAGACCAGCACCATCAGTGTTATAAGGCCACCTCTGAAAAACCGAAGAGCTGCCACAGATCGCTGCGGCATAAGTGACTGAACAAAGTAGTCCCCAAAATTGAAAATGTAAAGATGAGCAAAGTCTGTCAGGCTTCTTATGTAACGTATGTTGTAAAGAAGCCTAAAATACCACTCAGTAACTATCTCTTGATTTAGAGAGTGTGGAGCTGAAAGTAAGAGAATACTGTATTTTAATACAGCTGTGAACCTCAGGGCAGCCAAATACAACTAAGCTTGAAGAAATATATGTATTTTCCTTAGTATCCATGGGCTAGATATCTGAATATTTGGTATGGGTTTAATCGATAGCTCAGTGTCAATGGTAAATTGATTCAAATTTTCCTGTGGTATTTAGTATCTCTGTCTGGAAGAGGTTTCTGTCCTGATAAAAATATAGATATATTCCGTAAAACCAAAATTCAGATGTAGAAACATTGAAATATTTGATTTTGATAACAAAAAATTGTTGTATATCAATGACTTTCAAGAATCATATTCTAGTAAATCTAAAATATTATGCAAAACATAACAAATTAAAAATAAAGGAAAAACAAATTCAAATGAAGACAAAGTGTTTTTAAGAAATTCTTTGGATGAAACTGCACTTTCTGAGAAAAAAATTCTTCTCAATATTTCACCCCCCCAAATAATTAGCATTCAACTAGCCAGATTCTTATCTTCAGTATCATTGTGAAAAGATTCTAGAAAACTGATAGAGCTAGCTGCCAGGCTGAATAATCAACCATAAATAATAGTGAAATTGTAGACAGAAAATTCACTGAATGTGTTTTCTTCTCTGACACAACTATAATTGGCAAAACAAAATTAATGCAATAGAGATGAGCATCTGTTTTGCTTTAAGACAGTCTTTTTCCTGGTGTATTTTTCCAGGATTTGTGCTGGCACAGATGACCATAGGATCAGGCCCAAAGAATTACTGGGTGTGTGTGATTTTGTGTAGTGCTGAATATCTATTTGAACACTGTTGTTCAAGAAGGGATTAATCTCTAGTTCTTTCTTTTCCTGCTCTTTGCCTGTGTTATATGGTTAAAATGATAGAGGATTTCAAAAAATAAAACAAATCTTCTCAGCTGTCTCTCTTTCTGAGAAGAGCTTGAAAAAATCAGATGAATCAGCAAGCGGTATTTAAATAATTCCTCATTTTATTCAACTGCAATATCATATGGCATACTTTGTGCACTGTCAGTTAGTGGATTTTCATAAATGTTCATGTCCAAAATAGAGAGGTCAGAAGCTCTACCACTCTCAGTGCACTGTCAGAAACTTTTTTTTACTAGTTCGTTTTCTACTTATTAAATCCTCTAGACAGAGGCATCTGAATCTTTAGCACTCAGTAATAATTCAAACATAATTCACCTTTACTTTCCTGCTTTGCAGAAGCTTCTCAGCGCTTAATACAGATTTTCCCTCTTCTCACAGTAATTTCCAATATTCCATAGTATCCTTTTTGGGGGGTTTTGCTTGTTCCCTATGGCCTAAAAAAAAGTTAAGATTTTGAACATTCTTTAAGTTCAGAAAGGCACTTTTCTAAGTAGTTCCACCAAGCCTAATAAAGCCCTGATCTCTGTGGAAACTTTAGCTGCTGTTTTAAAGTAGTTAATAAGGATGAGAGAGGACTCTATAATTTCTACAGTTGCTTTCCACATTTTCACCACCTTGAAAAACACATCTGATGAGCAACACTGGTACAAGTCCCAGGACAGCAAACAAATTCTGTATTAGAGAGAAAATATGGTCTGTCTTTAAGTTTGACAAGTGTTTTATTAGTGTTGTTCCCATAATTTTAAATGACCCAAAAGTACTAATGGAAAACCAATGAGAAAAGAATGGACATTACAAAGAGAAAACGAGGAGTGAAAAGGAAGGCTTCAGGCACTGGTTCTTTCCAATGAAATTCCTTGGAATTCTTTAACATTTATACTGTATTGCTTTGATTGCTCGTAGTAATTTCAGATGAGCCTTAACGTCTGTTATATAATAATTTAGGCAGTGCAAATGTAATGTAGGTATGCATACAAAACCAAAATTCAGGCTTCTGGGTTACAGCCATGTTATGGAGATTCATGTTAGCATGGGAGTATTTAACTTCCACAAGCAAATTCAGATGCTGTAGAATAATTTTAGAAATTTCCTTACACATTATTAAAAAAAAAAAAAGACAGACAATGTGGAAAATCAGAAATTTGGGAAAAAATGTTTATCAGTAAAAAGTACATTGTTTTGAAAATCTTAATCTCATGTATCTGCAATGGTTTTCTTAATTTACTACTCTTCCCCTGCTAAAAAGCTAGTTCTGCAATTAAAGAAGTTTGCACTGAGACTAAAGGTCACCTTTTTAATCAACTGAGCTTTTCAAATTACTTAAGGCTGTAATTCTCAGACTATTTCCACAGCAAACTCTTCCAGGTGATAAAGGGATATTTCTATTGGTCAGATTCCAAGCACTATAATTAAAGAATGCATTTCCAGATATTTTTTCATTAAGCCAATAATCTTTCTTCATCTATTGCAGCTGTTTCATATTGTCTGGGTTTTTTTTTTTCAAAGTTCTTATACATGATCTTTTACGCTGGGAGTAAAAGTTAGGTGGTAATCAGATTTTTAAACTATTAGGAGAAATATAATAAAGAAAAGAGCCTTGAACCTATAATTTTCAGCAAGGGATTTTATAGTCATATTCTTTTTCCTTAGAGAGGTTTATTTAGTTAGAAATAGTCTGGAATACGGCTGCTTATTTCACCTTGGAGACAGAAGACTGCTATGATTGCTTCATATCTAACCTATTTATTTGAATCAGTGTATTTAAAGAGGTGAAAACCACTAGCGGATGAGGGAAGAAGGGTTGAGAAAAAGGTGACTGGATGAGAGCCTTAAGCAATAAGTTACTTGTGGAAGGGAAAAAGGAATTGATCATTTGCACCTATCTGCTTAGGACGTTTCCACTTTGCCTTCTGGGTTTCTCCCTCCTCTGTTCCGCTGAGTGTTATTTGTGTATAAATTTTAAATTCAGGAGATGTAAATGGCTGGTGCAGAGAAGAATTGGTTGTGTGGAGGAAAGCGAAGAATCTCTTGCAGGGATAACAAAAAGGTAAACTGTTATAATTTGAGAAGACAATAACTGGCAAACAGGGTAGTGTTTTGTAGCACTGTTTTTGACTATATCCCTTCAGAAATGTTTTACTGCAAAGGTTATGAAAAAGGCTGAAGAGCTGCTTGGTCCAGGGCTGCAACCTCCTTCCTTTATCTCTAGGAAGGAAATCTGGCAAATCAGAGTTTCACAGATCACTGCCCATCAAGAACCGGAGATTACAAACAAAGGCATGAAGGCACTTCCTTGTATTTTCCTAAGTGTAGAACTTTTAGCAAGAACACTAGTAGGCACCTCGTGCTCGAGCACTTAATGACATTTAGTATTCTTTGATGTACCATTTTCTTGCTGTGCATTTCCCTCTGTTACCCAGAAAATAGAAAAAGTCTGGAATTCACTACACAAATCATTATAATGCACTCAATTTGATTCATTCCTGTATACATTTATATTATGTCCAGAGTCATCCTTGTTGTTTTAGAACATTAATATTCTTCAAAGAAATCTGCCCCATCACAGTGAGTGACTGGCTGGGGTTAATGGCCCTTGGCACAGCTCCTCCTAGTTGGCCATTAATCTCCAGGAAATGTCCTGTGCCTTAATTGTTATTGCTTAATTAGCAACCTCTTCTATCTAAACAAGTGACATATGACCTGAAATAACAATGTACACAGCAACAGTCATTTTTTCTCTGAGTGTTTGAGCTACGCCATAGGCAGATTCTGTTCAAGCAAAGCAAGGCATGGGGAGTACATATCTATTCAAGTAATGTGGGATGTGACGCTAAAATAACGTTCTGCAGATATTATCATTAGTAAATGTCTTCTATTAGATTTCGGGGATGTCACTAGTTGAAATCAGTGACTAACCTGATGCCTGAAATTTAAAATGAGAAAGGCTGTGTTTGCCTTATTCCTCATACAATTTACTGTTCCATATTTCTAATTGATACTGTCATTACATTTTCAGTCTGTCAGTGGTTATCCATGGTTTTAATCACTGCAGGATCTGTATAAGCGCACACAGACAAACCCAGAGCACACTCCTACATGGAATATAAACTTGTGTTTTTGCTTAGAGCCTGGGTCATAAGAATTTGTTCTCTGCGCTCTTGGCCATTAACAACTTCTCTGTGTGCTTTGTTTCTTTTCCCCATCCTTTGTCTACTTACAAATTGCATCTTTTGATTGTAACCCCTTATAGCAGAAATTAACTCTTAAGTGCGTGCACAGTACTTCGCCCACATAAGACTTTTGCACACTCCTGGAATATGTTGTAGGGAGACAATGCAATACAGTGTCAAAGGAAATTTTAGAATTTGAAAGTAGACTTTCATCTTTGCAATTGACTTTGTAAATAAAATATAAATGCTTTATTTGTTGAAGGTAGAATATAAATATGAATGGTCTGTTAATATATCAATTTGCATCTTCTAAAATTTGATACTGCTTGCTAGTAAGATCTCAACTCGTCTTATACTTTTCCATGTGACAGAGTTACATTACACAAGTAGTCTTGACTGTTTTCTTTTTCTGTTTTGGGGTTTTTGTCTTTTTTGGCTAAAACATTAATATTAGGTGTTCGTTATCAGTGTAATTCAAACTGTTGAAGTCAATAGAAATAGATCCAATGACTTACAAGGGCTCAGATTCATGGAAAATATTTTGTAAATATAATAGTTATGGATTTCGTTATCAAAAAGAAAATAAATTACTTGGGTTACAAGCTGGAGAAACTCCATGTATGTGGATGGTTCAGCATATGTAGAGTTTGAGTCCTGTTTCAGTAATAATTTTTTCACACATTTTTTTGAATCATCAAATGGCAGCCCAGCTGTTCTACTTTGCTCTGTAATACCACTGAAATTCCGACTGTCCTAATCTACATACACTATTGCCAATGCCCATCTGCTTGCAATGCAGAAGAATAGCTGAAAAAACGGGGGGAGAACAAATAGAAATCTTAATAAGCTCATTTTAGCTGCGCTACTGGATTTTGTGAGCTTCCATGAATTTTAAATACAAATAGATATTATACATGTGTCTAGTTTTATTACAACATGGTAGTAACAGAAAAATTGTGGAACCTAAAGCTGAAGCTGCTGTTGTCCTAAGCATGTACTGAGTCATTTAGTAGCTGTGCATAATTTATTTTAATTCAAACTGTGGACAAGTTTTTCAGCTAATTTGAACTAGTGGACTTCTGTTGCTGATTGGCCTTCAAAATCTGTTTTACATCGACTCACCTGTTTATTTGCACATTAAAAAAAAGTTCAATTTCCTTTAACTAAAGTGTCTATCAAAAACACTCAACAAAAATGTTATTAAAAAACATGTGAGCCTGTTCTTCCGAAGTCTATGTAAAACTTCTGATAACTTAAAAAAAGAGCTAGCAAGACCAAGTTCACCTCATAGCTGAGGACTTACCTAGCTAGTTTTGGTCCAAACCAACAAACATTAGTGAAAGTTATAAATGAATAAAAAACCTGTAGAATTTATGGGAGAATATGCGCAACAGAAATGCATTCATAATTTACCATACTCTATGAATGCCACGGGAGTAATTGTTTCCTTTAAGTACTTGGCAAATACTGCTAGTATCCTTTCAAAAAAGTAATTTTCCACTCCGAGAACTTCTACTTGTAAGCACTCATGGAAAGAACAGCCAGCAATACAATGCCTTCTCTGCAATTCTCCCTGGCTCCATTCACGTAGTCAAGGCAGAAGCTTTAAATGCAGAAGAAATGAACAGCTGTTATCAAATCCACAGATAGATGCGGAAAGATCATCTTCTCATGAGAGCAGAAGTTCATGGTTATTATGTAGTTGTAATTGTTAGTTTTCTGGTTTGCATCTCTAAGCAAATCCTTTTTGTAGTTTGAGGTAAAGTTTTACAATCTTCTTAAAAAAAGCCTTGTTAGTTAAATAGGTCAGCTGGCTTCAGTGCCAAAACCTGCAGAATTTTGAGTATTCTACAGCAAATGAATACATTATCCGTAAGATAGTTCAGTGATATACATTTGCATATATATGCACCAAATTAGTAAGTAATATGGACCTATTTAGTAAGTGAGAGAATAGAGATGCAGCCGAACTAATAGATAATAGTTTACGCAACCATGCCTGCAACTATGGTTTATTGTCTCCTGTTCGTGTAGTTTCAGCTTGCTGCTTGTCTGTACGATGTATTAATGAGAATCATCTTTCTGTTCTAGAAAGAGCTAACTTTTCAGTACAGTACTGTTAGATTCTTTTTCCCATTAGTTTCTCTTAGGTGTCAAAAATTTTAAATTCACATCACAGAATGTAAATGTCATTAAAATATTTATTCATAATTTTTAGTATTGGTATTGTGATAGAATTTAGATGTCACCTTGATGCTTTCTTGGTTTTGGGTTTGTAGAAGCAAAAAGTAAAAGATTATTGTAACAGCTTTTCTCTTAAATATGGATTTGGTATTTACCATACATCTCCGTATTTACAATATATCCTAAGTTCAGTGAAATGGAATTTAAGAAGTTCTGCATGATTTTGCAGAGTAGTTGACATTTTTTCATCAGAGGATAGATACTTTTCTCTCTGAAGAAGCACAAAATGCAACAACATTCTACGTAATTTTTGCTGTTTTCAATATACTGTGTAAATTAATCGATAGAAACAGGCTTGTCATCATACCAAACAGAAAAATTGTCCACATCCAAGTATACTATATCTACAGCTGGGTTTTTTTTGTAGTCAGAAAGGTATATAGCTCTCACTTTTATGCATACTAGGCTAGGGCTCGGGGAGAAAAAAGCTATTGGACAGCTGTGTTCAATTACCAGTATCAACTCATTATAAATAAGTAAATACTTGTACATGTGTAGAGTGTACCTCATCAATACAGTTATTCGTCAATACTTTTGTCTGTAGCTACTCTGCTTACATTTTCCAGAAAGATGCTTTTAAATTCAGTTTTAGTTTTGGTTACCTTTTTTTTTTCTCTCCAAACAGAATAGCACAGAGAACTTGTATGTTTCTGATGAGATAACCATTCTTTATGTGTCCAGACTTCATGAAGAATCTTAAGGATGAATGTTGTATTTTCTGCTCTGTGTTTGTTGCTTCTTTCAGATCAACCCTGCCTCTCAATATTAAACCCATATTCAGATTAGCTTCGTGCAGAGCATCTGTCAGTTATGCTCTTTCCCTTCATCAGTGTTTTGATACTTCTTGAAGTTTTAAGAACTTCTGCAATTTAGTCTGCTTTTTAGGAAACCATATATTTTGAATGGTATGTGAAAGTAGAGGCATTTTTTTATTTAGAGTTTTTAAATTTTGTTTGTTCCAATGCAAAATTATGTATTAGGGCAACACAATGTAGTTGTTGTATAGATTTGGGAAAAGAAGTTTTTTCCTGTCTAAAAATATTTGCTATAATCTGGTAAAGTTACATTAATAATACAAAAGTTCTTGTCCAGAAGTTCTTAAAGGTTGTGTGGCTATAATGTGTAGAAAAGTACTGAGATAGAAATATTTTTCTGTATTTTTCTACAAACCAAATACAAATTCATAGGACAGAATGCAAAGAGAAAAGGAAAAAAAATGAGGTAAAACCATGTGTTAAGCTCAGAAACACAAAAGCTAGAAATGGCACAAGCCTTTTTCCATCCATTGGTTAGCTTTTTGAAAACTGGATCAGAAAAGTGTAGGCATGCATTCTGCTGTCATATGCAGAAGAATTATGAAAATGCTGTGTGCCAGTTCAATTAATTAGTGACCTACAGATGCATGCAGAAGACATTCTTTAAAATGCTTTTTAAAAAATGCATAACAGAGTAAGGTATTATTTACCATTTTACAAGTACTTTTAGAATATCAAGTCAAAACATTTAAAATCATTATTTTAAAAAAATGTTTTCATCAGTGGGACTTTATTTTCAAAGATGACAGCTGGACCAGACTAATTCCTTATATACCAGATCCAGTGGTAACTAATCCTATAACTTTG
The DNA here is from genome assembly GCF_965231255.1 of Vanellus vanellus. Classification (NCBI taxonomy): domain Eukaryota; kingdom Metazoa; phylum Chordata; class Aves; order Charadriiformes; family Charadriidae; genus Vanellus; species Vanellus vanellus. The sequence goes on from NC_138907.1 coordinate 16,878,632, forward strand.
TACGTATTAAATACTGTGTATAATTGGATCATAAGGTTGTGGTTAACTCATTTGCAAAAATTAGCAAAGCCATAATTACTCACAAAAAATGTGAACATCTCTTATGTGTATACTAATCAAGGATATGTATGATGTGCCCCAGGATATGCACTACTGTACTGCACGATTTATACAATTTAATGGATACTTGGCATTATTTTCTATGACAAATTGTGAAGCAGAACTTTGCAGCATTGTAAATATACTACATTTATACTTCTTGGAATCTTTTTAGTCTCCATTTAAACTGTTTTTATTACATTAAAAAGAATTCCTTCCACATCGCATATTCTTAAAATGTTCAATATTACGTTTTTTGAAATTGCATATGTAATTGCATACTTTAGAGTACTGTAGATTAACAGTTCTACTGTATGATTTGAAATGTTTCTTGCTGCAAATCATAAGCTCTGTTTAAGTTTGAATTAATTGCCCTGTTATCCCTTATTGCCTTCTCACCATGGACATGGAACACAGCTAAGTGTTGCAACTGCAAGTCCACCTCTGTTATTTAGTTTTTATTGCTAAATTTAGAAGCTTATTCTTCTTTTATTTGCACAAATGGTATAAAAAAAGAGCAGCTCCACTGCTTAATGGTTGAGTTAAGGCAATGTCCAAAGAGTTTTAGGAGCTTACCCAAAGTCTGCTGAAGTCAGGGAATTTCAAGAGCAGAAGTTAAGAAAAGCAGGGTGTATCTTTTTTCTGTGTTGTCATGTGTTATGTGTAGTTTTTTTATTTTTCTCTTTTGACTTTTGCCCTCACTGAATACTGCTTTCACCTAGAGTGAGAAACGAGGCATAGTTATTTTAATGGGTTTCTAATTCACTGGTGAATTCTGAGTCCCGTGTTAATAAGCACCAAACCCAGACAAAATGATATTTTGACCCAGAGAAACAGGGAGAAATAGTGCATAAAAATAAAAAATAAAAATGATAATTTTAGATAAAATAAAATAAAAATGATATTTTGACCCAGAGAAACAGGGAGAAATAGTGCATAAAAAAATAAGCCAGAACATATGTAACAAAGTGTTACTAGATATGCTGGTACATAACTCTTCAGTTAATGTTTAAGTAAAAAAAATAAAAAGATAAATAAATATATTCACAGAAGAGGGAAAACCCCTCTGTTTATTGCCAAGCAACAATTCCTTTTCAATCTACAACTTTTGTTTTCTGTTATGGGTGAAGAAAACTCATGAATCGTAAACAGCAGTGTTGAATCATCAATTAAATGGAACTGCCTTGACTATTTATTGTTATGTTGTTTTTCTCGAACATACTTCTTGCCAACCAAAAAAAAATTTCTCACATGCTCAAATAACATCTAGTACATTTAAAGTAATTCTAGAGTTCTGTATACCTGCCGTCACTGTAGCATCGGAGCTTCTCAAATGAACTAAAGCAAGCAATTTATGGATTATGGATTTTGGTTATAGTAAACAATTTAGTGGCCATTTTTATTTTTTCTGGCAATAAATACAATAGTCTTTAGATAGCTCAAATACTTGCTAGCATCCTCTAATACTCATCCTTATAGTCAGAACATCAGATGGAAAAGTCATTTGCCCTAAACAGCTTCATGCAAGATTTTTAAGGTGAGGACAACTTGTCCGGATAGACATTGTTCAATCTGAAACAGCACATCATTTATCAGGGAAGAAGCTTTCAGGCTGGAGTCTTGTGAACAATTTGAATCTTTTCTGACTCATGAGTTCCCAGTAAGAGAAATTAATTAAGAAATGCCACGTTGTTAAAAAGATATATAGAAATATATATCTCTTAGGTACATATAAACCATTACTTACATAAACTTGTCCATCTCCCCATCTGGACACTAACGGATAAAGCATGGTTAAGTACCAAGCCACTGCTAAGATAGAGGTAATTTTTTTCTTGGAGCACCTACAAAATAGTATGCCCTACTGCAAAAAAGATTCCAAGTATGTGAACTATAATTATAAGCTACAGCCATCACATATTGATGGATGAAATAGTTAAGGGAAAAAAATCTTCAGGATACATCCATCTTTCCCACTAACATCCTCTCTGTTTTATGAAGATACAGCTTCAGCCACTTGATATCTATGTAGACGCTGATCTCAGAAAAAGAGCAGTATGAACAGTGCAGTTGTCAACTGACATGAGGCGAGGTGAAGTGGATGTCATTTCTGTACTTTATCTTATGGTATTTTATTAGATTCCCAGTGGCGTGCGACAGACCTTAAAAATGGTAGGAAAAAAATGAGATTGCTTCTAAGTAGCCTCGAAAAGATTTTTGGTTCTGCTGAAGAATAAGAAAGTGTTGAAAGAAATTGATTTGTGAATTTCATGCTGACTGATATTACTGCATGTAATAAAGTAGACTATTTTAATTACATCCTGGGATGATGTAGGCTATTAAATAAAAATGTTAACGTCTTCCTAGCAATGGAAGCTAAAACTGTGTACAAACAAATATAAGATCTTGATGATGGAGACTCTTGTCTATTAAGGTTGCCTACAGGTCTAAAGCACTGAGGATTATAAGTGTGAGTTATAAGACACCCTCAGTTGTCAGGTATGGATTTACTTACAAACATTTTAACTTCTGAAATGTAAGTTTAAGAATTGTATGGAATATTCTTGAAGAAGATGTATTTTTGCTAACATTAAAGGTGAAAAAAGCACATTTGGGAAGCTTAAAGAGATACTATCATCGTATGACTAGATGGGGAAATCTTCATCAAAATCCATTAAATTTGAGATATGAATCTAACTCTTTGATTTCAGTTCTGCTGATGATGATACTATCTGCTGAAAGCCTAGCAAAATCGAGATAATTGAGTTTTAGCAGCACATACTCATTATTTAGGAAACTAGCATATTTAAGACCAAAGTCTGGCGCATGTTAATCTAATGGTAATCTGATTTAAATGATCACATTTTGTTCACTGTAAATCAAATTGTGAACATTTTTAACCAAATACATGGTAAGAACTTATTATGAAACTCATGTTCTGATAGCACTTGCAATTGATTTGCAAAAAATAAATTTCTTCACCACAGAATGATGCAAAAATATAGAAGGAGCCTGATTTTGATCTCAAAATGGTTTTGAAACACCATGTACACTCGAAGAGCAATAAACCTCTTTTTCTTTTTTCCCCCAAAATATGGCATAAATGAAAATGAACACATCCTTAACTCATATAAGTTGTTGTGGGTCTATTTCAGTGAAGCAATACAATATTAAGTATGATGTGACCTTTAAATACAAACAAATTCCAATTGTCACATACAGTAATTGTGCTGTTTTTAAATAAGCAATGAACTACTGTGATTTACAGAGGGTGTTACAGTTGTTTTTTTAAATTCGTTCTGAAAAATGACATATAAACAGGGAGATGGGATTTTTCCCAGATGCACCATTTTAGTTGTGATATACATGTTTTAAAAGTTCTAGTATCACCAGAGTTTATCTGGCTCAAATACCTGGTTTATATCATTTTGTTAATTGCAGAGCTGCCTTCAACTTCACACAAATATTATCCTGTGCCAATATATTCATGCTGGCAGAAACCTTGCATGCAAAGGAGCCAGAAATATAGAAAGGTCCAAGACTGTTAATTTTTAGAGCCATTCATGAAAATTCCATTTAGCAAGGGAACAATGTAACATACGCAACAACTAGATCATCCCCACATCTACTTCCTATTTATTCCATACTTGCACTGCCTTGACTATTGTCGATATAATACCTTGCAATTTATGCACTATCAATTTAGTAATAAAGTCAAGCCCCAAATAAACGCACGGAACAGTTTGTAACATGTTTAAAAATGCTGATCAAACATCATAGATTTGATGTCTTCGGCAAAATGGGCTGAATATTGACAGAGCCTATGAAATGTGTTAGTTTCATCTGCATATGTAAAGATATATTTAAAATGCACTAATTTATTGTATAATTAAAAATTGTACAATAAAATTGTACAGTAGAAACCGTACTTTTGGGGGACACTATGAAAAACAAAAGAGCCTTTTTACGGCTTCAGCAGAACCTGGAAAGGAATCTCAGTACATGCCATGGGGGTACAATGTTTTTGAGGAGGTAAAGTTTGGAGAAAGAAACTGAATTAAAAGTGAGATACTGTGTTTGAATGTCTGGAATACAAGGTTTATCCATTGTTGAAGGTCTGTGGAAGGTCCTGGTTATACTGTAAGTTTGACTAATGAAAATTTTTGAAGCTGGAAAACTAAGCAGTAAATAGAAATGTAAACTGTTCTCTGGTGTTTCAAGACTCTAAAGTAGTATATGATAAACTTTGTTTAGGACATTTGAAATTGTTTGCTGATGATCAGATCTGGAAAAAGAAGTTAAATCTCAAATTAGAGCATTACCAGATTATTTCTTTGATAGTTTAATGGGCTAATGGACAGAGGTCTGTTTCTTGTTTATCTTAGTAGCCAAGCCTGAGTATTCTCAGAAAAAAACATTGAGGGAAAAAAGCTTGTAAGCATGCCTAATTAAAAGGCATGTATGTAATCACTTCGCTAAGAAAAGCTACAGATGAGCTTTATCAGATTTTAGCTGTTACAGATAATTCAGTGTTACAAGCTACCATGGAATAATCATTCTGACCTAGAAATCTACGGAAGATTTAAGTTAAGGCTGTGATACACCACAGCAGAAATTGAGGAACAAAATTTATGCATTTCAATCACATTTCCTCACTGAAAGTGTCAAACCTGGGAATGCAGAACTGGCAATAGAAATGGAAATGAAGGCAGTCCTACTGAGCTTGAAATTATTCAAGGGTGGCAAGTTTGTCAGTTTTACAGCACACCTTCCAGAAGTGTTTACAATGCTAATACATTTATATAAAGAGAAACTTGTGATTGTAAAAAACTGCTGAGTCACATTTTGCCTTCACCGAAGTGGAGCAATCAGTCACCAATACAGATGCGTTGCACAGTGTAATGTGAAATTACAGATCAGCTGGACACATCCACATGTGTCCAAGCAGAAAGATTGTTAATCGACACGTCGAACAGCTGTTAAAAAGAGAATGCTATATGTCATAGGAAAAAGCTGGAAATGGTTCTTCCTGGTAAACAGGCTTTTCACGAGTGAATGTGAGGAGAGTTGCATTAGAAGCTATTAATGTGCTTTTTTAGAAAATCATGGAATGGAATAAAAATAAAACACTTAACCTCTTGGCTGCGTACTAGCAGTGTTCCAAAATGATTCTGTGATAAAACAGGAGATTCTCTGTAAAAAAGTAAAGCTTAAAGCGTGACAATTGATAGCCGTATGACACAACCAGAATTACTGAAAACCTTTTTTTTTCCTGCTAAATTGGCAGAGTTCTGTTAATTCTTCAAGAAAACAAAAGGAATCAATTTATCCTTTTTTTTAAAAAGTTGAGCTATTTAGGATACTGAAATTTAGGAACTGAAACTACAAAGAAAAATATTTTATCTCACATTAGAAAGGCATAAGCACTGTATCAGGAAATGGAAGGCTTAACCTATTAGAAATGCTCTCTCCGAAGAAGCTATTCTAAAATTCCCCACCCATTCATAAATTACTGTTAGAAATAAAAGTGCTTTATGATCTATTTGGGTGTAAAACATAAAATCAATCTTTTTTTTTTTTTGGGGGGGGGGAAGCACAATGCATTTTCTTGTGGAGTATAATTGCATATATTATACTGTAACTGGACTAAGACATTCTTACAGTGACATCACCATAAAAGCATCCTGTTTTCTTGGAGAGTAGCTGAGAAATTTATATCAAGCAAACCTGAAATTTATAAAGGTTGGAACCATCAGTATTTAAATATGAATTTAATTATGATCCATGAAACTAACTGGACAATTAAAACAGGAAGACAAAGTAGAAAACAAAGCACATAATAGATGTTGAAATATATCTTGTTTTAAAATAAAGTATTTAGAAAAATCATGCCTTGTTATGCAATTATAGGCCAGTTGAAGGCATAAGATCCTCGTCAGTGCCAACGCCTAGTGTCATCATATACAGTAATATAGTAAAATCCTACACTAATGTCTTTTATGATCTATGCATTTAATCTTAAAAAGAATTATTAAAAGTTAATGTTCTATTTTAATGTCATAAAGGAGTTTGAGCACTTAGGTTTTAAAAAAGAGGAAAAATAAGAGTACTGTCCCCTGTCAGTGCAGTCTTTGGTAAATTTTCTGATGCTTATCTAAAAGTTCCCATATATACTTCCTTCAGTAGCGTAGACAATAATCTGAATAATGCAGCCAAGTCTTCTTATATTAGTCTTTGATTTCTGTGTTTATTGTGTACTTTCAAGGGATGATGTGGGGGCAGGGTTGTGTTATGACGATTTAAGCAGAAATAGTGTCTCTGGTATATGCTGTATGTAAATCCAGAAGAAATGTAGGCAGATGAATGCCTGCATTTTAATTACTTCTACAGGTAAATTTCTCCATTTCTTTTATCAAGCACAAAGCGCACCAATTTTTAATTCTCATTTTCCTGTGAGAATATTGAAGTGTGAATGATTCAGGATTCCCAAACTGTAGAAACTTGAACAGAAAAAAGACGTCCTGTATTTTATTTCCCAATTTTATTTGTGTGTTTTCATAGTAACTGGCTAAATGATATGTCTTAGTACTCTTACATTTAATTTTCTTTCTTCTGTTCTTTTACAAGTCAAAATACTATCCATAGTCTATGTCATTTATGAAAAAAAAAAAAAAAACCAAAAAACATTTAGCTCATTTTTGACAGTATTTTTGCAGGCCAAAAAAAAAGCAAACAGGAAAAAATTTTATCTTCAGATAACATTGGATCATACAGTTTTTTTTCATTCATAGCAGCCGTCTCACAGTTTCACACTGTGTATTGACAGACGTTTTAATTGTAAAGGAGTACCTACTTTATCTAAATGATAACATGCACAAACAGGATACAGTAAGTAGTGTGCAAAATCAAAACCAGCATTTAAGAAGATATGTGAAAGTATAGACTACCTTGTCAACTTTATTTGTCACTCTCCTTTCTTCTCAAAACTTCGAATAATATTAAAGCATAGAAACCAGGAGAATATGCTGTCATATTAACTAAGCTTTGCTAATTTTCTGCATTTTCCTGGAACTTTAGCTAGAGCTATAGCTAGGTTGGGCTTTTGTTGAATGGAAGCAGAAGTGAAACTTCTGAGCTTTGTGAGGAACTAAAGGTTTTAGCACTCATAATTAAAAATTTGATGGGAACCAGCAGTGCAGCTTTATAAAATAACAAATGCTTCTAGTGCTCAGCAGGTTTCATGTCTGTGAGAAACACTGTTTCATGGGAACAATGATTATCTGATTATCACTCCAGCCTCCTCTCTGTGTAAGTCTACTCAAATTCAGTCATTTGACAGATATGGGAAAGGCAAGAGCCTCAAACCTGTTACTGATGCCTCTTCTTCCTTGTGACATAGCTGCTTTTCTCGCTGGTCACCAACATGATCATAGACTGCAGCTCTTTTTAATGGTCATTGTGCATATTTTTTAAGTTATTCAAAAACCCCTCTCTATCTCTCAGCCTGCTTTTTCATGGTGGTAGAGATTCTGTGGAAATTATGGCCTTGTTTTTTTAATGTTTTTGAACAAAACCTCAAAAAAAGTAGAGAAAGAGAAATATAAAGAAATAAATCTTAAAGTTTGCTTTTAAAATTCTGAAAGTGGATTGCACCATCAACATTATTTATTTATTGGATAAGGGCAATTATTTTTAGCAACTAACATAGGCCAAGAAGATGTGAAATGCTAAACTTTACACATTATTTTGCTTATGTGACATTTTTGTGTCAATCCACATCCTCTCAAATTAGGTTTAACAATCTATAAAACCATTCAAATAAGTGATTCAAATTAACCTACAGTTCATGTTAGCATAAATCAGTTAGAAATATAGTGAGAAAATATTTGGAACCACAGGTTTTCCTTGTTTTCTTTTCATCATAGGAAAATGATCTTACCTGTTTTCTCTTAGTTTCTTCATTTGTTAAATGGGCCAGATATAGGGATGGATTGCTGCTGGGTATTGCTCCTGAAAGATATTTAAATGCCCAACTCATAATCCTAAGCAAGAACTGGTTTTGCACATGGAGTAGGTTAAAGACCTTGCTGTTATGATGGAAAAAAACAATAAAGCAACTACGCTAGTTGGAAGTTGCGAAGACACCCTGCAACATATTTGCCTGCAAACATTTGAAACTCCAGCTTTGACCTAATCGGTAAAAGGAAATTGTCCTTTGTACTTTTTGTAAAGGATTTGTTGGTTTTATTTTTCAGAAGCTGTGTCTCAAGCTGGAGGCTGGGAACCTTATTTATTTCCCTCCCATTTTTGTTCTGAAACCATGCATATGTTGAAAAGAGGGAGCTGAAAGCTTTTGCTAGGACTTTTCAGATGTTCGCAAAACAAAATTAACCTTTGACATTTTGCTTAGGCTAAAAAATGAAAGACATTTAATCTTTGTTGTTTAGAGTGCAGATGGTTGAAAAATTGTATTAATAACAAAAAAAGTATTTTACTGTTTGTAGTGCTGCCAGTGTGGATACAACAAATAAAACCTAGGGAATTCAAACAGAGTGAGAAACAATACATGACTTGAAATATTAGATAATCCATGACTGAGTACACAGAGTAGTTTTAGAACAAAATGAAATTTAATACCAGCTAAAGCTATAAACCCCATTGTCTATCAAATTGAACAGCCTAATGTGTCTAGGTTTAAAATTTTAAGAGAAAAAATACTCCTGTAAAGCAAGTAAGTTACTGATAAAAGATGTAGGTGGTGGTGAAAAAATTCCCCCATCTTCCCCTCACCTTTAGCATTTACCAGTTCATCCCTGAAACACAATACCAGATTTTTTTTTCCTTAAATCTGCTTGTAAAAATAATAATACATTTTTAATAAGGCTGGAATTACTCCAGTTATTCTGCCTCCTCCAATGGTTACAGTTTCTCTGGATGAACATCAGTGCAAACATTATTAGAATGGAGCCTATCAATCGTTTTTCTCTCAATCTGGGGTGTATTCCTGGACTTTTTGATGCTCTTTACAATCACAGGCATTGTACATGAATTGCTAAATAAACTCAAACGTTCAGACGTGTAAGTGTACATTAGTTATGACCCTAGCTAATAGGGGAATTGACTTTTATAAATAGGAAGTTATTTTGCAATGCAGTAGCAGATAACATACAACAGCACCATTCCTGTAGATCAGATAAGAAAAATATACATGATATACTTAATGGTGTAAGTCCATAGAGCTTCATCCACTGCAGAGGAGCTAGTATTGGAGCTTCCATGAATGGCGTACATAAATGATAAGTGGCCAATAGTATAGAATGGGATGCCTAATTTGTAGGGAGAAATATGATGACGTAGCTAAAGAGAATGTCAGAAGTAAATGTAGTAAAGAAAATACTTTTTTTAAAAAATGTAATTTTCAAATTACAATTTTGAGTTGTTTTTTTTTTTTAACCAAATTGTACCAAACTTAATGGGTTTTGAGCTGAGTTAATTTAAAATTTACAATAGAAGAGAAAGGCAAAGAAAACCAGGGTCACTGAGAAGAAAAACAGAAGGTTGGCAACTAATGAGCTTGATTCTGCTAAGGGACTAAAAGATTTATTTGTCTTGTTACCAATAGAAGAAACAGAAAGTATCATCCCAGAGACAGTTGCATTTTCCTGAGGGAAAGAAAAATGCTAAAGACCTTGCTGTTATGCTGGAAAAGACAATAAAGCAATTACTCCAGCTAGAACTTGCAAAGCAATAGGCCCAGGTGAATTTGATTACTGAGTTCTGTAGGAAGTAGCAAGAAAAATGGTTAAAATTTCAAATACACATTTTTGATTCATAAACTCATAAAGACAAGAGCTCTTATGAAGGTCATCAACTTAACTGACATTACACACAGGAAAACATCAATACAATGAGTATCAAAGGAAACAAATAATGACAGTTTAAATGGCAACATATTAAAAATTTTCACCAGTAACAACAGGCAGCTAACTTGCTTCTCTATAGGGTCCCAAACTCTAATATCCATTTACGACAATTGAGAAGATCTGTCATTTTTCTCCTGATAACTTTTGCAATATGATGCATGCCTTTCAGTACAAGATTCAGAACACCATGAAAGTTATTAAAACTTTAGCAGTAGTCTAGTATCTATTGAAAGAAATACAAATCTTAAAAAACTAAACACCTTAGATGTGTGATTATTCTCCTATATTATTCAGCAAAATGCTGATTTATACATTCATGCAGACCTGCTGCAGAAATGGCATTACAACCTAAGTACCAAGAACAATAGGAAATCTTGTCCTTTAGATAAGGAGTTTAGAACTAACTTTGGCAAAGTACGAAAACCTTTGCCTGTAGATGATGAATTCCTTTTGGATGAACTTATTATTAGAAGCAAAATTCTTTGTTCAAAACACATGAGGCAATCTATGGTATTTTAGAACTATAGTAAGACACAAATACTGCCAGCACAGTACAAAGGAAAACTTTAAATATCCACATCTTTATATGAGAAATAAATAGATTTTTATATGTAATATATATATGAACTCTTGTAGCTGTTGTGCACAGAAACAATGTTGCTTTTTGAAGTGCAATCTACAGAAAAACTGTGAGCACTTTAATGTAAAGTTTGGATTTTGCAAAAAGCAATAGTTCTAGCAACCTTTGCTAGTCCTATCATTTCTACTATGAACATTGACAAACAATGGGTTTGTCTGTTCATTGAGCTTCCATTTTTCCATGTAAAGCTAGAAAAGTTTTTACAGGACAAAGTAAAGAACTAAAATGTGGATATGAAGCACAAATGAGTGCATCAGTCACATCTGTAATTTTAATCAAACCACTTTATTTTAGAAGATTTATAGAAATCTGTTGACTAAGTGAAATTCATACTGTACAACCTATATATTATTTAGTTATTTTAATGGTTCTGAATCAACCAAAATTTATGGTATAATTACTTTGTACAAAAATAATTATCCTTACCGCATGCAATAAACTAAGTATTGTCTGAACAGAACTCAGCATACTTTTAAACAGACAACGAATTTTTTTCAGATGGTTAAGCTGCTTGTGTTACTATCTTTACTAGAGATATTTCTTGGTATCAATACATGCAATAAAAACATGGTCTGAACATTTTGGAATCGTAAATCATGGCTCATAATCTTCCATCTAACACACCTGTTGTCAGTTGACCCTACACACAGCTACACACTAATACAGCCACCTACTCACTTTCTCCCGGCAGGACAAGGAAGGGAATGGGAAAAGCAAAAGTTAAAAACTCATGTGTCAAGATAAACACAGTTTAATAAGTGAAGGAAAGAGGGGAAAAAACAAGTGATGCAAAGGCAATCACCCCACAAGCAGACTGATGCCCAGCCAGTCTCCAAGCAACAGCTACATTTGAAGACAAAACCTCCCAGTTTTATTGCTGAGCATGGCATGATATGGTATGGAGTATCTTTTTGGCCAGTTCAGGTCAGCTGTCCTGACTGTGTCCCTTCTCAGCTTCTTGCCCACTCCCAGCCTACTCACTGGGTGGCAGAATAAGGACCAGAGAAAGCCTTGGTGCTGTTCAAGCACTGTTCAACTGTAGCCAAAGCATTGGTGTGTTATCCATACTGTTTTAGTCACAAATTCAAACCACAGTACCATATGGGCTGCTACGAGGAAAGTTAACTCCAACCCAGCCTGACCCATCACACAACTACAGTCTTTCTTTGGTAGGTCATGTGCATGTATACTTTTGCAGGTATTCAATTCATTGCATAAGCTAAAATATATACTTTCTCTGCCACAAACTCAAATCTCTCAATGCATGTTAAAATGCTTCTGAAATAAATAGCAAAATACACTGTTTCTTTATTGTCACTTGGTTATTAGCTTCCTCATCAGGTGCAAGAGTATCCTGCATAGGTATTTTAAGCATTCAGTCTTCACATTTCAGATTATTCAGGATCTTGATGTCCGTGAAGTACGTGAATGAGCATGGTGTGATGAACTGCAGCTTGATACTTAACAGAACACTGGCCAGACCCAATCTTACCTCTATTAGAGGTTTCCTTTAAGAAAGTGTGTAAGGGCGTATGATGTTTCAGAAGACTGCAAGATGGGGAACACAGTGCCAAATTTCAGAATTGCAATTAAAAAAGGGCCAAGTCTAGTTTGCCAGCTTAACTTTAGTTCCTGGAAGACTTTGCAACAAATATTCAAGCAAATGATTTGTTAGCAGTTGCAAAGCAAGGAAGAGATGTAGTAGACATGTATTTGTCAGCAAAAATTACATTAAACCAATTCTTCAACAATTGTTAGAGATTGTCAAGAAGCAGCAGATGTCATGTATTCTTAAATAAATCTTTAGGCACTGTCTAACATGACATTCTTTTAAGCAAGCTAGGAAATCTTGGGCTAGATTACGTTTCTAAATTGCTGGTAAATTGCACACAAAGTTGGCTGGATAACTGTGCGAGTTATCAATTCTTTGGAATCAATTCTCTGCTGCTTTTCTTTAATCAGCCTGGATGGTAGAGCATAGACCAAGTTTATTAAATCTGCAATAACACAGAACTGGGAAAGAGAAACAGTATACTCAAGAACAAGCTTTGAATTCAAAATCACTTTGACAAATTAGAGAAAAGGACTAAAGATATGCTAAAAGTCTGTGGAAACAAGCGGAAGGTGCTAGGCGTAGGAAGGAATTATGGACAGCAAAAATATGCTGTAGGAAAAAACTGGTGAAATACTGTTTCTTTGGAAAAGAATCTGTGAGCCTGCATGTATCACTTTCTGAACAGGGGTCAGCAAAGCCATGAAGTTGTAAAAAAATCTAAGAATATTGTAAATGGAAATAAAGCTTGTAAGACATGGCGAAGTAATTACCAATTCTGCTCAGTGCTGTGCTCCAGGCTGGAATTCTGCATCCAATTTTGAGCATTGCTTTTCACCAACAAAGTATACCTATGAAATAAAAAACAAAAGATTTGAGGTTATGTACCTTACAGGAGACATGACTAAGGAAGGACCTGATGGCAAAGATCGAGTTCATAAAAGGGTGGTATAAAAAGGAAAGAAATAATCTGTTCTTATTTTGGCCATGGTAGATAGGATAAGAAATAATAGGGTTAAGTTGCAGCAATTAAGAATAAGTTTAATCATTAGGAAGAAATTTCTAATGGTAAGAATAGTGAAACACTGAAATCAATGTAATGGGAGTGGGGGATGGGAAGACATTAGATAAATAATACCAGGATTGACATAGACATAGTTTGTCCTACAGTAAGGCAGAAAAATGCTGGATAGTTCTGGTTTTTATGAGGATTAATTGCATTGATACATCCCTGGAACAGAGTGAAATATCCTGCGTAACAGCTGGTGGCCACGAAATTACATCTTCCAACGCAGTAAATGCCAAAGACAAAATGTGCTAGTAGCTGTAATAATTCAGTATCTGATTCTTTGACTTTTAATATAAAATAGTTTTGCCTTCAGGTTAGAAATTTATTTTTTTTTTTTTTTTGTCTTCCTTACTCCCAGTAGTCAGATAGTGGGAAAATTCTACTTGTTTCTGCTTTGACAAACCCCACTGGGTGAGGGCTTCAGCAGGAGTTTGTTACTGGAAGGAAAGAAGGGATAAGTCAAAGGGTGGTGGTGGTAGAAAAAGTGGATACGTGGCACTGGTTTTCGGTAATGATTAGAATATAAGAAAAGAATCCAACAACACAAACCATATTTCACATTGCTTGGTTTGGACTTTACAGGATCATCAGTAGCCCAAGAAATGACAGAATACAGTCTGAAACAGCATAAACCTTTGTTTAAACTTTGTTGCTTCTCCTGTCTCTGCTTTATAGATCCTATAGTGAGATAAAGAATTCAATGAGGAAGTCTAAGTGAATTGTTTGTGTTTATCTCTTTCCTTATGTGGCTTGATGTTTTGGCACGTAATGTTAATGCAATGAATAATATGTGGTGCTTTTGTTGTTCTGGTTGCTTTTTGAAGACCCTGTAGTTTGGACCCAACTGAACTGAATATTTCTTTTCCTTATTTGTCTCCTGAGAAAGTTTTTCTGCATATATAACAACTTTTCTTCTCTATTACGCTTGATAAGAAGAGATTTTTTAACTTTCCTCTTGGTGGAAAAAAAAAGTAAGTCTTCTTTATTTTCTTCTGTTTGCCATTTTGTCCTTCATATTAAATCTACAATTCTTTCTACAGGAGACATAAAGCCAAATGAGAAAAGGGAAAGTCTACAATAAATTAAATTGGCACTTGGGAGGCATTTCCTAAAAATAAGTGCATATATCTGGAGCACAGAAAATTCTGATCTTTTTCTTGCCCACTTATTGATAGTAGCACAGCTGCTTTTTTTTATGATAAAAATTGCAGAAATAGTAGTCTAAAAAGTACTATTGCTAAAAAAGTAGTCTAAACTGAGGAACATCTGGGATTCTTAGAATAAGCAAGCATTCAAGACAATAAACTACTTCCATGGGCACTTTTCCTCCTTAGTTTCCTAGCTGAATAAAATGAGGAGTTCACAAATTCTCATCACATTCAGCACTGCATATTTTTTTTGTACTTAACAAAATAGAGTTTTAGAATAAAATCCACCATCTAAAAATTGTAGCAATTTTCACAGACGTTATGGTCTAGAGTAGCAGCATTATACACAATTTAAACAATTTTCCTGTTTCAATAAAATACTGTATGGCTCATATGATTCCTGCCTGATCTTTCATAAAAGTTTAAGTCTGGACATCACCTACATGTAGACAAAAAATTGTATTCCTAAGCCTAGCCAAATCTTCTATCTTGGCTTTTATTCTTCTTTTTTCCTGAATCAAATTAAAATTCCCCTATTGTGTTTTCTTCAGCTCAGCTATGAGTGGTAGAAGTCCTAGATGCACACGTTTACTTGAACTGAATGACCCTCACATCAGCCTCGAGCACCACTTGTGCTTGCATGGAAACATTTACTACCAAATTTTCCATCTGCTTCATGGAGGCATTTGTATGTATAAGCTGCTGAGGTCCTTCCATGAAAGACACTATAGAATCACAAAGAGGTTTTATTGCTTAACAAAGTGTGGAACATCAGTGAACTAAAAAGATTTCTACCTGCAAAGATATGAACTCAGTGCTCAGAGCCTGAGTATACAGAATCAGCTGAAAAGGGAGAGTCACTTTTAGTGATCAAGCTTCAAAAATTAAAAAAAAAAGTAGGTGTAAGCAGAATGAGCAAAAATTAACCCTAAGATTAACCCATTTAAGAGTTTTTTTTTCCCCAAAACAAAGTACTAAGTTCACCTGTAAGAGTATAGGTTTACGACAAGATTAAACGCTTTGTCTTAGCACTCTCATTATTTACTAACTAATTATTCTGTGAAATCCGCATTGGACTCCTCGTGGTATACCTGTAGCTGCCTGTAGAGATAAAGACCCTTTTTTTTTCTCTTGATACTTGTTTACTAATAGTCTTGTGAACTGTCATTTCCATCTTTTTCATAACATCATAGCTATCTGATTATTTTTTGTGAGGAGTGGCGCTTGTGTCTTAAGGGATGAAAATGCTATTCCAGAATCTGGTTTTTCAGGGTACTGTGTAACTCCTGCATGTTTTTTTGAGGGCTGTATGATTTATTTTTTTTTATTATACATATGAAGTATGAGTATGATTGTACTAGAGTTCCAGAGTCTACTGAAGTATATTTTGTAACCCTGTAAAGGAATATAGCAGCCCTCAAAATCTCTTCAATCCTCTGTGTAGCACAATGAATGTAATTGCATATTATATGTAAGTTCATATTCACATTATCTCTTCTAGAGAGGGTCCTCATCAGCAAGGTAATGTGTCCTGTTTTACCATACAGTTCATCCATTTTGGTTGTTCAGTTTCTTTACAAGTATTTTTCCTCCCCTTCAAATCGCTCTTAAATTAGCTGTTTAATGTTTTATTCACAAACCAACATGTACCAGTGACAGAATTTGTTGATACTGCATTGGAAATCAAATCTGGGCATATGGATTTGCTAATTTCTTAGTGAAAAGATGTGTACTTGTCTAAACTACTGATCTTATATCAATCTTGATTCACATGAACAGCGTCTGTCTAAGTCAGTGGGAGCTGCTCGTTAAGTCTGAGGTCAATAATACACACATATTACTATGCTTTCCATGGCAGAACAGGCTTCCAGAAAATGTATTGACTTGGAATCATTTTGTTTGAGGTATTATTGTTGGTAAGATTCTCTATAAGTTAATGCTGTGTTTTCCAAACCAGCCAAGTGCTTTCTGAACAACTGCATATGAGGTACTACTTCACACTGAGGAATGGGTGTCATTTTTATCTTTGACTATCAAGCTCAACTAGTCTAACTCTGACTGGTAAACTGACCTCCAGCTTTCTGTTATAGCTATCAATAATTCTGCATGCATTGCGCTAGAAGCAGAATGAACAAAGACTTCAAATGGTACAGATAATCACAATCGTGTTGATAGCTTGCACTGAATATATTTAGACTATTCTTTGAAGGGGGAAAAAGGCAATTATCCATTTTTTTCTATCAAAGCCTGGATTTACAACTCATTTTTTAATAGAAGATCTTAAAAAAAGACAAAACAAAACCCAAACCAACCCATCTTGGTATAGTTTCTTTCATGTGGCCATGAGATACACTCAAAGAGATATACAGGAACATGTCTGAAACAGCAGTACTGTTTCCTTTAAATGGCCCCAGTAGATATATTTGTTAAAGAAAAATCAATACAGAAAGAAAAATGAATCACTGCTCCTGGGGAAAAAAGATGCTTTATAATTGTTCAGAAAATATTTGTGGGAGGAATGACTCCTGGAAAACCTCCCAAGGTCAGTGAGATCCATGACATTGTGCTGAGTAAGTTACACTCATTCTTGTGCACTCAGTTTTCCCAGAAGAAATTGTTATTCTTTTCCTTCTTCTTTTCCCTTTTTTTTTAATCTTTTCCATTGTTGTTGTTGTCATTGTTGTCGTCTTCTTCTTCTTCTTCCTCTTCTTCTTCCTCTTCTTCTTTTTCTTTGATTGACATATAGTCCTTATATTTGCTAAGAAAACTACCAAATTCCAGGAGGGAATATCCAATTTACATAACTGAGTGGGATCACTTTTATATGTAAATGATACCAATATGTGTGTCACTGTTGCACAAAGATGACTAAACTCTCTGTGCAAACTTCTGCCTTTAGGGCCCAATCCTGTAATCCAGTTGCAAAATTCCAATTGACTTCAAATTTCCAGTGGGGCTTTTATTTAATTTCAGAGAAGCATAGCTGCTGTTAGTGGTACATGGTGAACTTCAGTTTTCCTTCGTACCCACCACTGTTTTCTCCCAGCATGTGTGAACTCTGTTCTTCATTTTCTGGAGAAGCTGGGACTTAGAAGACACGTGTTGTTTCTACCCAAATTAAATCTGTACTCCACTCTTCACTGGGTTGGACTTATGTTCTTTAATGTTTGTGACTATAACTATTTTTTACAATATTTTGACAAATGAGAAAAAATAGCCGACACTTGAATGAGCTCTTTTTTCTAAATGCCTTTCTCCTTTTTTTATGCTCCAAAGTGTATGCAATTGAACGATGCAATTCTAAGAGAAGAAATCCCAATTAAAATGCGTTTATGAGGGTTTCAACCAGAGATTTGAACTTGTGTTATAAGGGACTTACACCAGTCTGTGTAAATTTAAAGTAGCTCTCTTGTCTCAGTGGAGATTTACATAATCATATCTTCCATCAGAATCTGCACTTTCCCATTGCATACTCACTCAAATCAGTTTAGGCGAAAAATTTATTTGTCTTATTTTAATAACTTTACTATCACAAATCATATCTAAATATTTGGGTATGTAGTTATTCACAAATGAAACATATGAAGATGATTTCCTGTGATAGTATCAACATTTTCTGTGTTCCTTTTTCTTTGTCTTATAAAATACTGGTTTGGACAAGCAGCCTTGACCTAATGTATAATATACAGCTTGGTGAAGCAACAACTATACACTAGAGATGGCACTAAGCTCATTTTAACTACAGTATAAACCCAGATCTTGAAAGCATTGTGGTAACTTCCATTACACTAAAAGCTATTGATTAGAAATGCTTCTCTGGCAGAAAGAGGGGACTCATGAACTCATTGTGTTCCAATGATTCACCGTGAGATCTCTATGGGAGTTGCAGATGCCAAGTAGCAGTACAGCAGATAAAGCATGAAAATCAAGAAGCAATCCAGGTCTTATCCAAGCTGTATAAAATAATGAAAAGATTTCTATCCATCTGAATGGGTTCTAAAGAAGATCCCATTGTATGTCGTAAGAACTGTTGCTGCCCAGTTTTTCTATTCCACTTATTTTTTACTACAACTTTGCTTGTTTTGATTATTTAAATTTTACACTTCTTATCAGACTACTTGTTACTGAAGACAGAAAAAGCATGTAATGTAGGACATTACATAAAGGGCATGTCCTTTTTATGCAATTTGATTGTAGTATTGGTTAGGATACATCTTTTGCATGTCTTTTAAATGCATGCAGATATCACTGATATAAGATGTAAGAGAGTAATAACATCAGAGTTGTTTAAACCTTGTGCCAATGCCCTAAACAGAAGTTGTTGTGTTTTAAAAATTTGGCCCACTACAGGAAACGGTGATAACTCACTAATAATGCAGACTGCATAAAAAATGATAGTTGTCAATATTGAGTGTTAAGAAGTACATTCAAAGAGGTAAAAGTAAAACACTTGAGACCTTGATATTCTAAACTATGTTTGGAGACAAATGGGTTTTTGGGGAGGGAGAATTGGTTTGCTTTAATGGGAGTAAAATGAGGTGACTGTTCTACATGCATTACAAACATGTTTTGGGAAATGTGCTTTGGATTTTTTTCTAAGAAGCAAATTATTTACGAGCATTAGATGTTCTTCATAACAGACACTTGGAATAAGTATACCTTTCTTAAAGCAAGAAGGCATTTGCTATAAGCTTTAAAAAGCAGAATGAAAAAAGGGATCAAGCACTGTTTAACTTGGTATATAAAGAGGCTTTGCAAATGAAAATAATTTGAGTTACGTTGTTATTAGCCTTTGTACAGTTCTTATAATTCTGTTTTGAAACAAACTATAATTACAGAACAGCAGTTCCTTGAAATGTTTTCTTTAAACAAAACAACATATAACAAATTCAAAATCCTATTAATCAATACTGCTTTTTCAAGTTCATAAGCATCTTCATATGCATGAGTCTTTGTTTTGTTGAATTGTAAGGAGACTTTTACTGAAGTTTAGTGTTATCTGATGTTTTTGAGGAGTTCTGTGATAGTAAAGTAAATTTTTTTTCCTATGTGTGCATATTGCTTCTGTTTGGTTTCTGTATATGTCAGTAGCTGGACCATAGCACATCATTTATTGTTCACTATGTTGGCTGTATTCATTACATTTATACACACTTTACATTGCATAAGGTATTATTATTACGTGAATGGATGTGCATATGCTTATGTAACCTATGTATTCAATATATACTCATAACAATTCTACCTCCGTCAAATATTAATTTCTCTCTTAGTAGATGGTCAGTTGCTCAGGTTATTTCTTTATTCTGAAAAAGTGATTGAAAAAAATATGCAGGAAATGTTTGTGGTTTGCTTGAGAGTTTTCTTAACTTGATTAAGCACATAGGTTATGAGATACACAATCCTTGCCTTCATGATTATAATTCTGTGAATTGCCTAATGGTGTAAATACTCTGCCAGGGAGAAGTTTTAATTATGGTTTAGATGTAGGAGTTTTTCCACTTTGGGAACCTCAGAATTATTCCTCCTCTTCATGAATAAAAACTAGGAAGCAGGTGATTTGTGTGCTCGTTTTAATAATGGGCCAACAATCAAACAAGATTTCTGTTATTCACTGGGATTTACCTTACAGAGAAGGATTTCCCCTGTAGGACAGTTTGCTTAGTCCACTTATTATTAAAATTTGGTTTTAATAATATAAGAAATACTATTTTATATCCTGCTTACGATGTAACCTCAAAAGAATGCTATCTAAGAAATACATTCAGAACGCATTTTAATGGATGTATTTTTTCATATTACTCTACCGATAATATTTATGTTTCCTCAGATATTTTCTTCTATAGCTCTACATTTAGATGTTCTCATTAATTTCCTTCTAAACTTCTACTTGACTCAGTCCCGTGAAAGGTCATTACAATATTCCCTACTGTACCCTTAATACGTACTACAGGGCAGTACACCACAGAGACAACTTTTTGTGTGGAGTTACTATAATTGGCTCTGATAAAGTTTTACATTAGAAATAGTTCTTCACTAAAGAATCCTATGTTGATTTTTCTTGATGCCATCATCTTTGTCATTCTAACCAATTTGCCAGCTGTAGAAGAGCGGACAATAGAAAAGATGCTTTACCAGTTTTTCATGGGCAACATGCTTCTGTGCTGATGTATTATTATAGATGAATTACATCACAGCATAACTATACAAAAAATAATCTCCACGTGGCCTATACTAAAGGTAATGTAGGTTTATAAAAAAATGTAAAACAAGTAAAGGTTAGCATCAGAATATATATCGAAGTAATTTCTTTCAGAAAGCAACAAAGGTAATAAGGAAGACTTCAAGAACTGTCAAAGGTGACATTATAGTGGGCATCTGCTACAGTACACCTGACCAGGAAGAAAAAGTGGATGAGGTCTTCTACAGACAGATAGGAGAAGCTTCGCATTTGCAGGCCCTGGTTCTCATGGGACACTTCAACCACCCTCATGTCCGCTGGCGGGATAACATAGCAGGATGTATGAAATCCAGGAGGGTCCTGGAGTGCATTGATGATAACTTCCTTTTCCAAGTGATAGCAGAGCCAGTGAGGAGAGGTACTCTGTTGGACCTTATACACCAACAAGGAGAGGCTCATCGGAGATGTGAAGCTCAAGGGCAGCCTTGGCTGCAGTGACCATGGTGGAGTTCAGGATCCTGAGGGCATAGAGGAGGGTGACAAGCAAACTCACGACAATTGCCTTCAGGAGAGCTGACTTAGGCCTCTTCAAAGATCTGCTCAAAAGAGTCCCATGGGATAAGGCCTTGGAGAGAAGAGGGTCCAAGAAAGCCAGTTAAAATTTATGGATCACCTCCTCCAAGCACAACACAGTTCCATGCCAACAAATGTGAAGTCAGACAAAAATGACAGGAGGCCTGTGTGGATGAACAAAGAGCTGCTATCCAAACCAAGACACAAAAAAGAAGCATACAAAGGGTGGAAGCAATGACAGGTAGTCTAAGAGGAATACAGACACATTGTCCAAGCATCCAGGAATGAAGTTAGGAAAGCCAAAGCCCAAATGGAATTTAATCTGTCCAGGGATGTCAAAGACAACAAGAAGAGCCACTATAAGTACATTACTGACAAAAGAAAGACCAGGGGAAATGTGGACCTGTTGTCAACAAGACGGGGGATCTGGTGACACAGGACATGGCAAAGGCTGAGGTACTGAATGCCTTCTTTGCCTCAGCCTTTACTAGCAAGACCAGCCTTCAGAAATCCCAGGTCCCAGAGACAAAGGGGAAAGGCTGGAGCAAGGAAGAGGTGCCCTCGGTGGAAGAGGATCAGGTCAGGGAATACTTAAGTGAAGTGGGCATACATAAGTCCATGGGACTTGATGGGATGCACCCACAAATGCTGAGGGAGCTCTGATGTCATTGCGAGACCATTCTCAATAATCTTTGATCTATCACAGCAGCCGGGAGAAGTACCCAAAGACTGGAAAAATGTAAACGTCAGTCCCATCTTCAAGAAGGGCAAGAAGGAGGACCAGGGAACTACAGGCTGATCAGACTCACTGTGATCCCTGGGAATGTGATGGAGCAGCTAATCCTGGAAACAATTTCCAGGCACATTAAGGGTGAGAAAATCATTGGGAATAGTCAGCATGGCTTCACCAAGGGTAAGTCATGCTTCACCAACTCCATAATCTTCTATGATGTATTGACTGACCTGGTAGATGAGAGCAGATCACTGAATGTTGTCTACCTGCACTTCATTAAGGCCTTTCACACTGTCTCCCATAAGATAATCATAGAGAAGCTGCTCATGTACAGGCTGGATGAGCAGACAGTGAGGTGGCTTGAAAACTGTCTGAATGGCCAGGCCCAGAGGGTGATGATCAGTGGCACGAGGCCTACTTGGAGGCCAGTGACTACCTGTGTGCCCCAGGGGACAAGACTGGGTCTAATCCTGTTTAATATATTCATTAATGATCTGGATGATCGAGTGGAGTGTACCCTCAGTAAGGAAGAGAACCCTCAAACTGGGAGGAGTGGCTGATACACCAGAAGGTCATGCTGCCATCCAGAGGGACCTCAGAATGCTGGAGAAATGGGCTGACAGGAAACTTCTGAAGTTCAACAAGGAGAAGTGCTAAGTCCTGCATCTGAGGAGGAACAACAACATGCACCCATATATGCTAGGGGACACCCAGCTGGCAAGCAGCTTAGCAGAAAAGGATGTGAGGGTCCTGGGGGACACCAAGCTGAGCATTAGCCAACAATATGTCCTTGGGGCAAAGGTATGCTGGGCTGCATTAGGCAAAGCATTGCCAGCAGGTCGAGGGACGTGATAGATACTTCCCCTCTACTCAGTGCTGGCGAGGCCACATTTGGAGTACTGTGTCCAGTTCTGCGCTCCTCAGTGCAAGAGAACCATGGACATACTGGAGGCAGTCCAACCAAGGACCTCAAAGATGACGTAGGGACTCTCCTATGAGAGACCCAGCTGAGAAAGCTGGAACTGTTTAGCCTGGAAAAGAGAAGGCTCAGGATGTGTCATGTTAATGTATATAAATATCTGAAGGGAGGGTGCATAGAGGTTGGAGGAGGGCTGTCTTCAGTGGTGCCCAGTCACAAGACCAGAGACAATGGGCACAGTCTGAAACACAGGAGGTGCTGTCTGAATGTCAGGAAACACTTTTTATTGTAAGGGTGACCGAGCACTGGCACAGCTTGCCCAGAGAAGTTGTGGAGTCTTCAACATTGGAGATATTCAAAAGCCATCTGGACACAAGTCCTCAGGAATCAGGTGTAGGTGGCCCTGGTTGAGGAGGGAGGTTGGAGCAGATGACTTCCAGAGGTCTTTTCTATCCAACTGTTCTGTGATTCTGGGATATTGATTAAACTGTTAGGAAGAGAAGAACTAGCTCTAACTTGGGTTTGGGTTCATTTTATAGATGTCCCCAAAATGTGACTGTCTTGAAACATCTACTACCACTAGAAATTTTAATTGTGCAGTTTTGAAATAGGAACAGTCACAGATGAAAAATTAATGTAGCTAGCTATAATATGCATACAATCAGGGTTTTGCGAACGCATGTCAGGTACAGTGTCTCCTTGTCAGGAGCCACCTTTTTCACCTATTCTAAACTAATGCCTGCAAGTTTTTTATGTCATTTAGCGGCCTTATAAAAGTTGCAACATATATATATATATATATATTTGTGCCAAGAAGGTGACTGTTTAACCAATTCATATCAAAGCGATTAATGAAAATCAAGAATTGTTCTAAAGCATCTGTTTCCTGATTGCAATGTGTGCAAGTACTCTGTACACCTGGCAGCTCAATCCAGGCATTCACGTGGCTACAAAAGAAAATATTGTTGCTCAGTTCCTGTAAAATCTACAGGAAATAAAAAGAAATATATTGATTCTTACTTTAGCAAAGGATGGCCAGTTTTTAAGTGAAGAAATGTTGTTTTTTTAATTGTAAAATTTCTTGTAATTAGTTTCATTGTCATTATCTGTAGCTACTAATTAATCAGAATAACATTCGGCATTAGCATTGAAATGATTGTAGACTAGTAAAGGAGAAAAGTTAAGTTATTTAAAAAAATATAAAGATATCTATTGTGTTCACTCGCAATCACAGATAGCTGTGATTAAATTTTAATTTGATGTCAAATTAAACACTCAGTTACAGCCTGCTGACTTCCAGAGTACAGCTCCACTCGCTTCAGAGGAATTTCCCATTTAAACAAGCAGCAAGTTTGTTCTGTACCATTCTAAAGGCTTCCAAAGGCAGGTTCAGCTCATCCACAAAACGAATCACACTAGTAGCCAAGCAGATTTTATGATGACTAGCTAAAGAACTATACAACGAAGTGATTTTGAACATTGTTGCTCTATTTTTGTGTACAGTGCATCTTCTACATTTTTAGCTGCTAACTCCGAAGAACACTTTATACCAAATCGTCTTCAGCTGCCTGTGTTAAAGTCAGAGTATTACTATACATTCCTCACTTTTGTATAAAGACAGCGTGTGAATATAAAAATATGGCTAGCTTTGCATGCAGCCCTGTTAATTTTGGTGTTTTACTAGTCTGGGAAGGCACAAATATCCAGCTACAGATTCAGGGCCTGAGTGAATATCTCAGATGGGCAGAATGTGCACTCATATGTCATCACCCTTTAGTAAGTATTATAAAGTACAAATATTATATTTACACAGCAGAGATTGTGAAAGTGTAGCTAGCTGCCAGTTCAGCATATAATACAAAACCAGTAGAAAAGTTTTCGGAAGCATTGTCTAAAAGCTATATTCTTCTCATGGACAAAAAATGTGATCTCTCCTCCTTTGAGTCTCCTGCTCATGTTATCCATGGGATCATCACCTCTTTAAAGCTGCCATCCAGTTGGAAAATTACTTCTGCCGTTCAACCACTGCACAGCACTTTTACTCACTGTCAGCTCAGCTAATCCTATTGTATTAATGGGTCTAACAGACCAGTTTTGCTGAAAGGATGATTGGACAGGGATTTGATTTCTTCTGATAGTAACCGGCGCCTGATTTTGCAGCTTCTTGTATAGACGTAATTGACTACAGAAAGCAGAGTGCAACAAGGAATCAGATTTACAGGGCTAGGTTCTACTCTCATGTACACCAAAACAAGCACGAATAATTCTGAAAACTCTTTATTCCTCATTTCACATCTGTTTCTCAAGAAGTTGTTGAAATAAGTTATTTTATGAATTTTTCAAATGAATTTCAAAACAGTTATTCTTAAAATCTAAATATCTGTGTCACCCTGCATCACTTTTATAAAACATAATCTATTCTTGGCATTACTCTCTGCCAACCAGAATAGTTAATTCTGTATAAAAGGTTGTGATAGGAATATCCTCAAAAAATATTTTCGTGCCATGTACCCAGCAGGGCTAAATTGGAGAAAATCCAAAGGAATAATAATAGTGCTAGGACGAAAAGAGACATTATGGTAGGATGTACAGGCCATGTAAAGTGGACTGTATGCGGTCAGTCCTTGATTCTACTTAGTCTATCCATTCTCTGAGATACAAAATAAGACCCCTAGTAATTACAGGAAGATGTCTAAAAGCACAAGTAAAGTGCACAAATCCCAAAAATTTTCAATGGAAATAAAATGTTTCCAGTCCAGATAAATAGTCCCAGAGGCTAAATGGAAAAAGAGCAGCAGTTCTTCAGAATATCTGGTTACTGAGTGAAATACATAAATTTTTGTGTTTCAATTTCTGCTTATACATGGAAATTAAAACACTATGGAGGGAGCGTGTTCCTTTGACTTGCCTTCACTTACGCAAATGACCTATTGCTCCTTTTATTATCTCTATTATTAATATTACTAAATTCAATTATTAAAAAACCTTTGATTCCTGGTTGTGGTTACTGCAGCCGTGACACAGATGCAAGAACACTTGTCCCAGTGACTGATGCAAATTTTTTTAAAGCATTGACATATTGCAAGCAGGTCTGAAGTTTAGTACATCTGAGAATAGCCAGGCCCATTTTGGAGAAAAAGAATTAGATTTAATGAGGTGGCAAAATAAGGCCAAAGTCAAATTTCTTGGGATTGTAATATAATTAAAAATCAGTCATTTTTATATCTACATCATGATCTCTCCCCTGAGTCAGTCCAAGTTTATTTAGAAGTATGATAAAAATTACTGCAAGAAGAGGACAAGTAACTTTCCAAAAATGTCAGTTTTAAGAAGTAGTTGAGAAAACGGAGATACAAGTATCAAAGATGTGCTTATTTTTTAACTACTGTGACTCCAAAGAAGCATAAATCTGTTCAGATGTGTAATATCTAAAAATGTGTAACAATAAAATAATCATAGATTAATAGCGTTAAACTAAAGCAATGTTGAATTATTTCACGTTTGACATACTTGTGATGATAAGTGATAGAAAAGTGATAAAGCTGCATAGAAATCAAACAGCACAAAAAATTATTGCCTCAGAGTATTTATTTAATTATGTCTTGATTTTGAGTCTATTTGTCATCTGCAGAAAACTGGAGAGGGTATTAGAAAATATTACATGGTGTAGAAGTAAATTGGGGCTGGGGGTATTTTCCCCTTGGGAACAATAGTAATGATTTGTCTGAATGATTATTTTTTTTAACCCATTATATTTGAATTCTTCATGGGAAACATTTCTCAATGAGCTCTTTCTGCAGTTGATGCAGAGATTGGTTCTAAGAAAACAATTTATTTGAACATTTTTGTGTTTAACAGGGTGTCAAAGTATTTGCTGCTGTTTATGCTTGGTTTCTGTTCTCATTTGGGTAGAGAAAATTCATAGATTCATACAAGTTATGGCCAGAATGTACTGCTATGAAAATATCAACCTGACCTCCTAAATGGCAAAAGGCAGAATTTCTTCCAGTGATTCCTACAATGCAGCCCAAAAGCAATGATTGATATACAGTTTCTGTTAGACAAAGGCTCTGTCTTAAGACTTCAGGGAAGAATTTCCCAGTATTCCCAATGATTATTTTATCTTTCTTGAAAATTTTCATCTTATTTTCAGTTTGAACTTTTCTGACTCTTGATTCCAGCATTTGTCTGGCTGAAAGGACTTCCAGGTATCAAGAACCTTTCTCCCGACATTGATAGTTACAGACTGGGTATAAGACACTTCTTAATCTCGTCTTTGATTCAATAGATTGAGCATCTTAGGCTTTCATTGTAAGACATGATTGCTGAGTTTTCTTAAGATTTTAATGCCATGAATGACTGTGGAAAAGGTTTTTTTTCTGAAATTTTCTGAAATATTTTTCATTTTTTACTTCTTTTTAAATATATGAGCACTGGAACTAAACACAGTAATGGTTTTAGTTATGCCACGAAAAGTAATGCCATTTTCTATTTCTGTTCGTTATTTCTTTGCCTGTGCATTCAAAGCTTGCACTGCCTCCTTAGCTGCTGCTTCACACTAGGAGCTCATCTACAGTAGCTTAACTAAAATGATCTTGTCATTATTTCATTCTCAATGCACTTGGGATATATAGCACTGTCTAGGAAAGGTGGCCTCACCTACAGTAAATTCAAGGATGTTAGGAGAATTTACAGAGGTGTACTGAATTTTGGCTGATGAATTTGCCTTGTACAAAACTGGCAGAAACATCTAACTGTGCCCTAATGATCCTCATTTGGCAAAAAGCCTCTTCCTCATTTTTGCTCAAGACAGGTCGTCTGTGCTCCTGACAGTATCACACCTTTCTCCTGAGTATTCTACAGGGCATTCCAAAAAAGAAGGGATCTTCACAGAGAGGTAGATAGAAAGTAGAGCTAGAACAGAACCAAATTCCTGTTATTCTGAAATGTCTCCCTTCCACCAAAAAAATCACTAGAGCCCCTGTTATATTTCAACCCATGTCACTGGAAAGTCCTCTGAATGGACCCACCCAGAGCTGTGTGGAGTCTGGGAGAGACTGTGCATCTACATCGAATTCAGACCTTATTGGGCCATGGGGAAATGTAGGAACTCCTGGGCCCTCTTCCCTAGATTCTGGTGGATTTGCAGATTTTGCGGATGAATCCCAAATTTTGTTCCACAAAGCCCAGTGGTAGGAAATCTTGCTTCCCTGTTTACTCAATATTCAAGCAGAAGGCTGCAACAGAATTAGAGTTCTGTACTAGGTATCTTTATAATACATTTCTAATTATTTTTAATTATGGTCAATAAATACAATCAATATTTACAGTGGTTTTCAAAAGTACATTTCAAAAAATTGCAAATAGTCCTAATGGAATTTGTCAGATACACAGCACTTGAGAAGACCAATGCTAATAGCCACAGATTTTCAATGTATTGCTTTAGTTCATCGTTATTGAGACTGTGACTGTTCATGCTGTATAACATACTTTATAAGATGCATCATGTTTTCATATCCTTTCCAAATATTTTCTTTTGAACCACCTGTTAAATAAAACGATTTCTCTAATGATTTGAGAAACTGATGGGACAGGCTAAGTTACACTATCCAAGAGATGCTGGGTACAGTCCATAGAATAAGCTGCCTCTTGAAATGACGTTTTCCAGTACAGTATTTTTAAGTAGATAAATTTATAGAGAAGTATGCCTACACATTATTCTTTGGGAAAACAGACTTAAAATATCATATCATAAATTTCTAGCCATTGTTTTTTATTGCAAGACACCTGCATAAAAATAAGCTTTATTTCAGGCTACTTCCCCACTACTCACACTACTGAATATCTTACGAAATTTTATAAACTATTTCTGTGGTATATTATACTCTTCATTGTTGCCAAATGTGATTTCAAACTATAATTTTGATGAGGAAAAAAAACCCTATTAAAATGCCACTTCTAATATGCTATTTCTTATTATGTTATTTCTAGAGTGCTGTTTCTGAAACTTCAAAATACTAATGTACTGTTTCATCTGTTTATCGTGAAAATACTGTTCTTATATAATTTTCAGGACAAATATTGTGCTCTGTGTGTGGCTAATGTGTAAATGTTCTAGCACAAGAAAAAATATAATAGCAGAAACAACCACAAAACGTATAGTCACTTTTTTTAAAAAAAATGAGAGTTCTGTGAAGCATCATCAAATATTAAAATGATTCTTGAATTAATACAAATATCCTGTAAATCATGATTCCCATTATTATCTCACTGAATCATAGTAATATGCTAAAATAGAATTGGTTGGGCTTTTCCTGCAAAAAATACGGAGCAGATTCTGTAGCAGATTCAGTAGGGACAGCCTGAGACAATTCATCTGAAGATAATAAGCCAGATTTAAAGCCTGTGTAACTTGTACAGTTCTACTGATTTCAACTGTGTCACTCCAGATTTAAATCAACTGAGTGTTTGGCTTGATATGTGCAGTCAACAGATTACACCAGTAGCACTGAGAACAGAATTTGGCCAAAGGAATTAGGTTGTAAACGCAGAAATTAGCAGTGCAATTTAGTATCGTTGTTGTTGGGGGTAGGGGAAGGCCTAGGAAATAAGCATTTGCAGTGGATGAAGACCTGTGTAGTTCTTCAAGTGAGTATCTCGGTGCAACGTTAAAACAGAGGACTTTTCACATCTATTAGAAGTCAGAGTGCTGAAGAGAAAGTTACCCGTCCGGCCAGTCGTGCATTTGCTAGTGGAGGCTGGATGGCTGTTCTGCTCCTCTGCTGTTACATTGACAGTTCCTTTTAGCCCCTTGTCTCATACCTAATCCGTGCATTGGTGAAAATTATTGGTACAATCAGCTGGTGAGGAAAGGCTATGAGCCGTTCTGTGCCAATACCTACAGAAACTAGATGGCGGCACTTTGGGTCTTGAAAGCCTCTGGTTCCACCGATGCCAACAGAGCTACTCAGTAGACAATAAGGTCCTCCAGGTTGGATGGATGTAAATGTGTGTAATTCAGACTATGGGTGGCTAAATCATCAGCAATGACAGAAATGTGTAATACGGCTCTACTCCCCTCCAGGTGCATAAATTTTACACCCCTGCAACCATAATGACATAAATACAGTTAGT
This sequence comes from Vanellus vanellus, assembly GCF_965231255.1. Lineage (NCBI taxonomy): Eukaryota > Metazoa > Chordata > Aves > Charadriiformes > Charadriidae > Vanellus > Vanellus vanellus. The sequence goes on from NC_138907.1 coordinate 16,908,603, forward strand.
CCTGATTTAAATAAGGAAGATATTGTTCCCTCCAAACTACAAAATTAAGATGTTGATAGTATACATGGCTTTCAAAGAGTTGTTCCCCCCCCCTTTTTTTTTTCTTTCCTGAAGTGACTGGAGTGAGCAAAATGAATAATAAGCAAAGTTAGAATTTGGGTCTTCTGGCTTCTTAGTCTCTGTTTAGAAGAATAGGCTGTGCCAAGAAAATGGGGATCAGGAAAGTCAAGCAAAGTGTTAGTGATCTGGAAATATATCAGCCGTCACAAAAACCCTACCTTAAATAAATAATAGTGCTCAATGCTAATCTAACGTAAAAACCTTGTAAAGTACTATAAAGAAGCTGAACTAATTTTTTTCTTAGATTGCAAAACTGTTGAAGATGGTTTAACTTACTGTGACAAAAACATGTGGAGGAATGAATTTGCATTGTTGTTGACTAATGTATCAGGGTTTGGCTATATACACTGTTTTATTCACCGAGTAAGAATTCAACACTTTCAATTTTATTTAATTCAAAATGTTTTGACAATATAATTTACTATCTCTTAAAAGTTTCACCAATCAGACATTTAGGGGAAACTGCTCAGCTAGTGTAAATCTTTCTGCTGACAGATAGGGCCCAAGATATAAACCAAAATATGCTAAACCCTATAAATAGGCAAGTTTAACCTTCTGACACTGCCTGTGATGTCATTTTCAGAATTCTCCCTTTGACTGACTTAATGAGCAACAGAAATGGCCTTTTAGCATGTTCACGTGTTGGTTTTAAGTAATCATGTTAAGCTAAATATGGCCACCAAAAAGGATGCCATTGCACTATTGGTATTGCAATATACCAACCCGGACTAGATAAAGGAGCTCAAAGTTATCCTACAATTGAAATAACTAATTTATTTTTCATTAAGTTTGGAGGTTTTTGTACTTAAAGAAAGGAAATTACTATATGCAGTTAAAGGAAGAAGGCTCTTCCAGAAAAGTTTAGCTGTAAGTAGCTATTTCTAATAGTCCAAATATCGCTGTAATTTACACTGCATATAGAACATAATATCTTTATCTTGTGAAATTGGGTGCTTTTCATTTTCTCAGTGAACTTTATTTGATTTGTTGATCTTCAGGTATTTACTCAAAACAGGCATAGTGCTTTTCATATTTTTTTTTTCTTTTCAGCCTTTTGCTTTCCTAAATGCATGAAACAGTATGTACCCTTTGCACTTTCATAACCAACTAAAATTTAAGGCAGTGAGATTTTAGAAGTCTAAATTTAGACTGTGTGCATGGAAAAGGTGATTTATAATGTCTTAAGCCAAATAACTTTATCTGGTCTGATCTATGAGTATTACAATTAAAAACTGAGAGACTTAAACCCTTAGTATTCATTTTTTATAGTAGTCATTATTTTTAAAGCGGTAAAATTTTCAAATTATTTATTGGAATAATGTCTGGTTATGATTAGATTTTGTGACATTAACTTACAAAGGCTTTTCATTACAAAAGTGACACGTTCTGGCAGGAAATCGCTATGCTTAAAGGGGTATCATTGAGCCCAGTTCTGTGTAACTCGTTTTATTGACTCCTGGTTTACAATATATCCAAATTAGTTGAGATTGCATTGCTTAATGGTCACATGAAAAGGTATTTTCCTGTAGGAAGACTCCATGAGAATTGACGTGTAATGACAGAACTGGGCTTCAATTTGCAATTGCCCCTGCTTGCTGGCTCCCCACGAAGTGTTGGTGGAGACGGCACAAACTGCAGGAAGAGGTCTCCCAAGCAGTCACACCGCTGTGTTGTCACCCTTCCCCGTTTCTTTGTTGGTTTCGCACAGTCCATCTCTTTGACTTCCGTGTTGTTTTTCCTTTGCTATTTTACCTTTCCCGTTTTCTCTCTTCCCTGAGACATCTTTGTACTCTCTCCTATCCTCTCCCCAGTAAAAATCATGATGGGCAACAGATGCATACTGCCGCAAAATCACCGACTTAGTGAAGGAGCTGAGGACTGTAGGACTAGCATGAGTACTAGGACACTGAGCCTGTTTCTTAACTTTAAATTCTGTCCGCTTCATTAGCTGAGGCTCAATTCCTAGTCCCCTCTAGCTTCGTAGGCTTTGGGGGAACCTTCTTTCCCATGTCCCATATTGATGTTGGGTTGGGGATAAAAGGCCAAATTACTGCTTGTTGATAGCAGCCTTTACTTAGGCAAAATGCCTTTTGATCTAACCCAGGGGCAGAACCCATGCCTGAGATTGCTGTGGCCTTTGCTAGCTGTACCAGGCAGAGAACTGATTGCTCTTTTAAGATGGGCAAGTTTCTGATGCTGACAAATGCTGTGGGACCTGATCCTACAATTCTGAGTTATTCCACCCATTTTAAGCGACACTTTTTCCACACTGGATTCAGAGATCTGACCCAATGACCAGAGTGAGTGCCTCAGTAATGAGTGCAGGATCAGCCATGCTGCCTGTGGTAGCATCTTCACAGCATATTCCAAAACTTAAATTATCTTGTCCGATCTGTTTAAAATCATCTGCTTCATACAGGTCAATAAGGAAAATTCAGAATGGAACAGTAGAAGCAAATGAACTTAGAATCCTTATCACAAATGACTGATGGCTTTAATAGTTATAAAAGTCTTACAAGATCTTCTCATTAATGGCTAACAAAAATTGAACTTACAAAGAGCTGCAGTAAATCCTGTACAATTTTTGCACTTTGGAAACAGTATTGTTTTATTTCATATCATGTAAATTTTGTTAAATAGAGGAAACACCGCTTCCCTGGTGCTTTTGTTTTTCCCTCTGGATTGTAGCAATGGAGCACTTGCATGTTGTGTTTGATGCCTTGCATGATGAAGACATGCAATGGCAAGTTCCAGTCTGCATGCTGCTTAATGAATGTTTTCCTTTTCTCTCCTTCCCTGTTATGTGCTTACAGAAGACAACTATGTGGAAGGTGGGTGCTTTCTACCTTATTTTCCTAAGCTCTTGTTTTTCCCTTCTGTTTAGTGGTTTTTTTCCCTTCTGCTTAATGTTATTAAAGTACGCATATCATTCAGTACGGTAAGTTGCATTTTTTTACCCATTAAGGTATACAAGTTTATTAAATAAGTGTGATTTCTTTTTTCATACAGAACACAAGCAAAGCTCCGTTTTCATCTTGGATATATTGGTGTAATTCCAGAGTATCCCCACTGAAACAATGGGATTTATTCTTATATGACTGATATCACCCTTCAAAATCATTCAGGAAATTTGGAGAAGCACTGGTTTCTTCTCTTGTTCTGTATGAAAAACACTTCAAGAAATGATTTGTTTCATTAGTGTGGAGCATAAATCCTCCTCATGAGAATGTAATGCATGTTAAATACCTATCTTTTAACTGCTTAGGAAAATGGAAAGCGCTTTTCTCTTTAACACTACAAATCTTGCTTACTGTAATATCCTTTACAGCACAGAGTTTTAGGAAAAAAGCTTTTCTGTCTAACTTCTCAACATAATGCACTCTGCCTTTTGGACATTGTGAAAGAAGCAGCATGTGATTTTAATAATAATGTTGGTATGTAATTAAGTCCCTTTAAAGAAAGTATGGCACAGGGCAGTGGAAACTAAAGCACAATGCCATCTAGCCTGAATATTGGTAAGTAATTCTACTAGCCGGTAAAACATGTTGCGTGCACATATCTCATAGTTTTAAAAGTACAGAATATGCTTCGCAGATCAGTTATTGCTGCAAACCAATACTGTCTTTTTTGCTTATAAGCCAGAAGGTGCAGGTGCTTTTTTTATGTACAAGTGCTTTTAAAAGTCTCTCTGGGCTGAATCTTTGCATACTGGGTTATCTGTCTGAAAAAAGTTATTTATCTATCTAAACTGAGCGATAACTTCTATTTTATTCTTTCCAATACTTGTAAAACTATTCTTAAATCAAGGACTTTGTAAGCTAACTCATATGCAAAGTGACTGCCCTGGCACAGCTCTGACCCAAGGTCCTGTAGTGAGTCACTGTGGGGCCTGAGTTCATCCAGGATTCAAGTCACTGTGGGCCACTGCCTGCCTGTTCAGTGGCAATTTTCTGAAAAAGTCTGGAAGTATCGGTACCACATTTCTCTGTGCTACTGTATTCAAGGGCAAAGAGAGGTGCTCAGATTTAGCACATACACAATGCTGTGCAATTTTATTAAAATATCTGTTACCAGTAGGAGAAAGAAAATTTAAACAATTCTGATGCTTTAATTGTGTGCACTGTCATGCACATACCTATCAATACCATTTCCTTTTCATTGTGAAAAAAAAATGTATTCAACAACACTGGGATAGGAATTCTGACTGAAAAACATAAAAGCCTACAAATAAGTACCTAATCTTGTATTTGATCTGTGCATAAAACTCTTACTGATGTCAACATGAGTCTCAAATGTGAATTAGGATCGGTATAACTAGACAAGAAGGTTCAATTTCATTTCACATATTCATTTATGCACAGCAGTACAAGATGAAGCCTGGATAACAGTTAATCCAGACTTTACCTGAATCTAATTCTTAAAACTGCAACCTTAAATTTATTCCAACAAAGGTCTGGATACTTATGCATACATTAAAGTTACAAAGGATGTATATGTAAAGAATGGAAGCATAGAATGGTGTATCCAAAGCAGAATTTGGAAACCGAGCTATAATTTTTCATCTTTGATTTCTGTGATATCTGAGCATCTCTGTAAGTTAGGCTGTGTAACGAAACAGAAGGATTTAGTATTCACAGAGTTAATTTTGTATATATTGCTGGTATGAAATGGCTGCCTTTTATTCATTATACAAAAATTGTGCTAGGGTTGACCACGCCCACTGCAGGTTTACCATGTTTAAATTTTGGTTTGGCCTGTGCTCTGCATGGAACTCAACACACCAAGTTATGAAAATATCCTATCTTCATATCTCCTTCCACTCTCCCATCCTGTGCCCCTTAACTCTCTCCTCTCAGAGCCAAGCTCAGTATAAAGGCGGTGTCGATCACACATGAGGCATTCTCCTAATTCACAAAGAAAAGTCTTTTATCATTCTGCTTATGAAGTAATGGTGCACAGATGAATATTTTCAATGTATGATACGCCTATACATGGCTAGTTAAGGCTAGAACTTTCCATGACTATCCATTGCGGTATTCTCTATTATAAGCAGTCTGTCATTTTGAAAATCTAGTGGTGATTACTATCATGGTAGATCTGTCTCTATCACTTTAAACCACCCTGTAGATTGCACAGGTGCAGTCACAGTAATTCTTCACTTTTCCATAGCCTTCATCCATAGATTGCAAAAATATAAAGTATTATGTGCTTTTGGCAAGTAAGTATAAGTAACCTCACTCCTTCAAAAATAAAGTAACATTGAGTTAAACAAAATACAGTGTCTTGAGGACTAATACTAAATTTTTTAATTGATAGATGTTTGGTTTGAGCAGTGTATATTTTTAACATTCACTCGACTTCCTTTTTTAGTTGAACAGCACTGCAAGTGACTCTTAAAATTCAAGTGGTTTCTATGATGTTTTCAAGAGGCGCTTCTGCCATTTACGTTTTTTTCAAATTATATAAGAATCATGTATTTACAACTGACCAATCTCCCATATCATTTTAGTAAAAATAGTAGCTATCCAGCAGTGGTAATCTCCTGAAACTAGGCCTTTTGTTGAGGTCCTTATAGCTATAAAGATCATATTTAAATGTAAGCTAGTAAGAGATTGCCTTCTTTGCATTCCCTTAGGAGACATGACAGCGATTTCCTTCATACCTTATAAGAACTGAAAATGCTCACATAAAGTAGCCACTGAAAAGTCACAATTTTGTTAAAAAAAAAGATGTAACATTTGACTAGTTTCACTTTCCCTCTATCGAATACAGTTAAGGCCAAGTCAAAAGTCTGAGATTTCTTACTGTAGTTGACAATACAAAAAGTTAAAAGCCAAAAGCCAGGTTAAATAATCACACTTCCAAAAGGCCACGCAACAAGGGATCCAAGCAAGGTTGTTCAGCATTAAAAGAATGAAACTTGACCATAGGTCTTTATACTTTGTGTATTCAGCGTGCCTCTCTTGCGGCAATGCTTACGGAGAAGGAACACACATGAGAACATTTCTACTCCCACAAACTGTGAATTGCAGCACAGCTGTGTGATGTTTCCCAAGCAATGCGTATGTCGGCATCCCTTCAAGATCCCACTCAGCTTTCATTTACATTGCTGTAAGCCCCAGGTAATCCCACCAGCTGCAAGGCACTGTATTTGGAAACAGAATCTATTACAGAAGAGATGGGGCACGTCAAGCCCTTCAGTTTAACTATGCATCTAAGAAAACATAGACATTAAAAGCACTAATTCAGCAAAAGCATTGTTAGTCTATTTGGAACATCAGTTGAGATTTGGAACTGATAAGATATGAATCCTTTAAGACTGATTGCAGTTAGGAGTATCTTCTTTGAACTCCCCCAAGTACTATGAGTCATTTGTGCACCTAATTTTCTTTGTGAATTAGAAATCACAGGAACTCTCTAGGAAGTCTGCTTTCCAATAAAGAGCAGGATATTTTATTGCACACCTTCTTTGTGTGAATTAATTTTAATTAATTTTAAATAAGAAAATAATGTATCACTTTTTATAGTGGTTGGAGAAGAGGAGCACATTTAATGCACAAGCAATTAGTAACTTCTAGAATGGAACCTAAACCGGCTAAATTTAACAAGAATAAGCCTGTTTTTTAAACCAGACATAAAATGAGAAAAACCTTCATATTTCTAGAAATGTGTTCTCCCTACATCACGTTATTCTCAGTGAGAATATAAGTATCATTTTATTATCATGAATTAAAAAAATGAATATTTTTTGTTAAAGAGTAATGAAATTTGGCTCTGGTTGAGTGATTATCGTTATGGACATCTGTTTTGAAATGTCACTAGATCTATACTGATATGATCAGATTTCATCTCACAATACAAATATAAAGCGAAATCTATTTCTTACAGGTTTATGAAGTAGCTGCAGAAGCTGTCACTTAAATTTTCTTTATTGCTATGTATTTTATATTACATATGTAATGATTTGCCTTCTCTGGAACAAATTCATTCTACTGTCACATTTCACACAAATAAGGAGACATCCCTTGCATTATCATTTCAATGTGACGAAGAAATTTTATTTAATTACCTGAAATGCTCATTTTTATGAGGGGAAAAAGATCAGACCCAGCCCATTTTTCAGGTTTACACTTCTTCAGGTTTTTAACATCATTTCACATGTAGAGGACAGGAAGTCCTCCCAGCAAAGTGTTCAAAGCAATGTAATCAAAATACATAAAGACAGATGGAATATTAAAGGAACTGGTTGGATTTGAAAGCATTTTATTGTTTTCGGTCATCCCAACTACTGCACAGAAGAAATACACAATAAAACAGCACCCAGTGTTTGAATTGCAGTTTTGTTACTTGTAGCCCAAAGCATTCCAACCAGTGGTTGAAAAATGCTCTTTGATTTCCCTGTGATACAGACATCTCATAGGAAACAGATGCCTGTCACAAAACATTTTTGTCACTGTGACAACACCACCTTCCCGTGCTCCCTTGTTCATTGCTGACTGTGCTCTTGTTTCCCTTCAAGGTCTGGCGCACCTGATGATGGGCGACCAAGGTATGGGCTCTGTTCCTTTTCCACTCTGCTTTCATTGTTTCTTCTTGTTCTGTAGCTGCTTTGAATCCATCACTGCAAATGATGGGCAAATGCTTGAAAGCTGTCTTTGGCTGCAAATAAACACATGGTTTCAGTCACATCTTTTCTTATTTCATTAATTATTTGTTTTGTTTGTTTGCTCCGTAAGCTTTTGTCCTTCCTGCCTCCTCAACTCCCCCTCTTGCAATACAATAACTGAAAAGAGGTGAGAGAAATAAGAAGGTGATTAAGAAAATTTAATGTATTTATCAGAAAATACAATTATGGTGATTCTATAAATGGTAAATGAAGCACAAGAGCACTCTTCAGATAGCTCCTGAAAGAAGATACTCAGCTTGTCACATTGTACACATTGAAGAGTCCATTTACATTAATGCATGGCTGATTGGAAATGTGTAGAAAGCACCTGCTCCTGGCTTCTGGAATGCTGAGAGTACAGTCTTACACCCTAATGAAATCAGTGATTTTTTTTTTCCTCCTAACCTATTGTCCATGTTACTTTTGTGTCACTCTTTCTTATCTAAGCATGGGTAATTTCTGTGTTTCTCTGCATGTACATGATTGGAAAAAAATAAACTAAAACCTTAATACGACATTGATTGCATCTCCATTTGTCTCCAGACACTTACCTTATACTTTGTCTCTTCATGTTCAGGTACTAGTGCATTTACATATACTCATGACTCTTACTGTTGTTTCTCTCCTCTTCTTTATTCTCTTTTTGTCTGGAAATGCTTTCTTCATGGAACCATTTCACCAAATCCATAGGTAAAAGTAAAGGTATTACATGATTTTCTTTATTTTTAATGCCATCAGTATACTTTAATGTATGTATAAGTAATGCAAATAAATGTAAATCTTTTTGCACTGATAACATGAGGTAGGTATATCTTTAAAGTAAATATTTCATGGATATCAAGGTAAGGAGAATTATCCTAAAGTACAGGCTGACCTTTTTTAAAGCTTGTCTCCTGGTTTTGTGAGAGTTGTAAAGCTTTGGCAGTGATAAAGGAGGCTACAGTTATAGAAAGCATTCAGGATGAAATAACAGCCACGTTTTGAGGTATGCATTTTTCTGTTCTCAAAGAATTGCAGTCTAAACCACCAGGCATAGAAAAACGCATGATGTTGTTCAACAGAGACTCTCGAGATAATCTGTCCAGGGCCAGTCCACAGCTTGATGTAAGTTTTAAATCTGAATAGCACTGACTTCAGCAAGTCTCTGCTATCAGCTGATCACATTTGCCCTGAGATTTTCCTTGTATATTAATCACTTTGATTATGTCTGAGACAAGAATGGGACAAAGGAACAAGGAAGAATGAACACCAAAGAGAAGCGGGGGGTTTATTTCAGCATTTTTTACTCTTTATCTGAAGAATATCAGCCGTGTTGACTTTCTTTCTCCTGGAGGGAACATGTGCAGTAGGGTCAAGACTTTTCCTGTGTAAATAAACATCAGGTTTTGCTATGAGGATAACTGTTCACAGACATCACATAAATATATATTTTTATGATAAGAAGCTGGTCATTAAAAGCCATTAAATCTGTGTTACGTATGATGAATAATACAGTTCTATTAAGCATTTGTCAGGGTGGGCTTACTCTTGGTATAAAGCAGAAATCCAATCTGCATGGTGGTGCTTTGCTAACTCGTTAAATTAGAAACAGCCTTCCAGGTTCCTTGGTGTCTTGGCTGATTTAGTGTTTCCACACCTAGAAAGTTCATGTGATGAAAAGACTGTAATTGCAAACCTGTAGTTTCTCATTCTTCTTCATATCAGACTCTGGAGAAACAGTGTACCTGGTTATAGGTGGGATACAATTTAAAGGGTTGTGGGTATTCTGGAGCTGTAAATCTTCTTGCCTCAGAAAAGTTTTAAGCAAGTAGAATGAAAAACAATCTACTGATTTCTTTGGTTTATAGGATTGTTTTGTTTGTTGGATAGCTGATCCTTGTTATGTTTTTCTTAACGGTACCCTGTATGTATGACTTCCTTATTACTTACTATTACTATCTTATTCCTTAACGGTAGATGTCTTGGGTGGAGTTACCTTAAAATGACATTTTATAGTAACTGAACTGTGACATTATAGATAATTTTTGTTAATATTAAGGAATTATTTTTCTAGATTATACAGAATACATGATGTAGTATGGAAAACACTGAAGGTTTTTTGTAGAAAAGGATAAAATAATAAATATTAATATATATATTATGATTAGTAGTCAATCTGGAAACAGATTTTAGCAAAACAAAAACTTTGCAGGTATTATGCAATAGTTAGATATTTATACTTTTATTTTAAAAGGTTTAACAATTTTATTCACCAAGAAATGACCTTGGATATATTAGCTACATTGAATGTTTAATGATGTGCCACGTGACATAATTTAAACACCAGTCAGCAGTCATCTAATCATTTGACTACATTGTTTTTTTCACATTTTAATTTTTTATTAGATTTATCCCATTTGTGTGGGAATGCTGATTATTATGTTTTGATAATCACGATACTTCTGCAAAAATAACTGTATATGTGTTCAAATGGATGGAAAGGGTTTACATTTATACAAACTCCAGTTGCTTGTAACAGAAAATATCCCTTGATATTGAACCACATCCTCAACCAGGGGAAGATGGCCTCGTTTTATTGTCTGTCCTGAAACTACACTAATATTGGCTGTTGAAAAATGTGACCTTGAAACAGTGGTGATAACACACATTTGTAACACATGCCGAGGTAACAAAATAGGAGGGTGATGGAAAAGAACGAAGGGACAAAAGAGGAGCTCAGCATTGAATTCATTTGCACCTATTTCTATCTTTCATTAATAAGTTCAATTCCTTTAGAGGTAGGTAAGGTCAGTAACAAAAGTGATTGCAAAATTCTGAGTGATTATATCATGAATTAATTTATCTTGGAAATATAAGCAATAGAAAGCTTTTAAGAAGCTTTACTGTGCAATTTACCCTATATATAAATGGCTGAAGTATCACCATCTTCTTTAATTGTGTAGATATCCCTTGGGATACTGGAAAAGGAAAAGAAAACAATGTACCTTCAGAATTAGGACAGGATGTTGACGGGGCAGGGACCTGGTGTTGACAGAGGAAGGAGGAGTGAGGCAGCCTTTCCAAGTGGGCAAGCATTAAAAAATCCAGTATGATGTCACTGGACACACCTGCTATTTGTCATTGAATTATAAATATAAATTGGGATACTCTGGATAATTTCCCCAAAAAGATTTTATTGAAGCTTTATTAATATTAACAAAGCTGTCTCTGTCCCTTAGAGAAAGGCAGAAGCAAAGCTCAGATGTCACAGTGCTGAGACATCTGTCAGTACTCAAGGTCATGTAACTTGATATATGTACAAAACCAGCTGCTATAAAGGAGGATATAACGTAAAGCCAAGAGCCTATATAGAAGTTTGTCTCATAACTTTAGAGCTATACAAAACTTGTTTCCTGATCCATTACTCCTTGTAGAGGAGCCTAATTCTAGGAAGAGCTGCAAGCTTTTAGTCGTACTAGCATTTGTTTATTTTCTGATAAGCATCATAAATGTTCAGAAATACTCAGGAATTCCTTTTTTTCTGCCCTGGAAATCACCTACCTGTATACAACTTTAGCAGCTGTGGTGGTGAAAAAGCATAGGCAAGGTAAGGTTTTTAAATGGGGTCCACATTTTTATTAGACCACTTGAATATGCTACTCAGAGCAATTGTTTGAATTTGAAGCAAACCTTGAAAACTGTTGCTCATAACAGACATGGAAAAGGATTTGTTTGCCCCAAACAAATTTGTGCCCAGACAAATTTGTGCCCAAACAAATTTTGTCAGCTTTCTGCAACTATTGTAGTTGGTCTAATAAAACTACCATTTCCACCTATAGGCCCTACCTTGTCAAAAGTTAGTACCTCTTGGATTTCCCATGCAGAATTATTTTGTGATGAATAGTAAGACAACCAAGATTATATGGCAACTAATGTAAAACACTCTGTTTCTTTATTTCCCCCCCCAAAAATCCTCTCCTCTTCTCATTTTCTTTTGATAAGCAATGAAAGGGATTTATAATTCAGTTACTGTAATACAGTGACATGTATTACTTCCTTTTTATATTGCAGTTCTCTTAAGCCTATGCATATTTTTGCCTATAGTTAATTTCTATGTAAATAACCTACTTTTGACTATATATATTACTCATTCTATACCTAAACACTATGTTCATATTCCTGTTCTGTTACTTCAGAGATTATGTGCAGCTTTAAATCGTACTTGAGTCACTCAGGTCCATAACAAACTATTAAATGGTATCTAGCTGAGCACTAAGTGTTTCTACCAAAAGACTGATAGTGCAACTGCAATTTATTCTATTAGATTACAGGCTTTTGATGTGCTGGTATTTGGTATACTGTGTATAAATGCTGAAGAAAGACTTCAGAATGTCAATTTATACATGTGTCAACTTCCTTGCTATCGTACAATATCTGTAAAACCAAAGTGATGCCACTGGGTATTTTTAAGAGCAGAATTTGTTAATTATCAATCAGACAATTCAGTTGACAGCTGGAAAAATGGGGCACTGAAAAATGAAAGTAATTTAAATAAAACTTTAAATAACCACGAGCATTAAAATGGTATGTTGTAGCTAAGTAATTATGTAGTGCTTGTGTCATACAACACAAATACCACCTTGTGCCAGTAACCTCCCCTAACAGCCAATTATGTGAAATTCAGTCATTAACCTCAATGCGACCGCAAGTTCATTTTATTGTGATGACTTTTATTTTTGCTCTGTTTTCAAAGAACTAAAATAGTTTTGGCCTCTTACGCTCTCTGATCCTCCCGGGATTGTTGAAAAGCCTTTCCTCATCTGCTTTTGTGTGTACTGCTTCAAAGTGGGTCTGAAAGCCACGCACCCTCCAGCCTTCCTCGACCTGAGCCACCAATCGTCCAGAAGCTGTGTAAGTGCTTTGGTACAGCACTGAGCTCTAGCACAGCTTATTATTTTTGGCTCGGTGCCCTGTTGACATGGATTCAGTTACATGCCTTCTCAACTGCAGCTGGCTTTTGCCTGGCAAGCGCAAAACATGGACGGAGGGCTTTCTTGACTCTCTCTACTTGTTCACATAGTTAAATATCCGAGGTGATAGCAGCTTTTTTGAAAGACTCGCTGCTAGAATTGAACTGGGTTAATTCGGGAGTTTTACACAGTATGGGGTTGCCATTCTTGGGTAACTGAAATTATTTCTAAGTGACATTACAGCAGCAGAATGGATAACCTATGTTTCCCTGCTCAATCTCATAGTTGCTTCTACTGATAAAAAAGAATGAATCAATAACGTTTAAAAATTTATCCTCTATTTAACAAGTCCCAAACATTCTGAGATAATTCAGAGCATGATCAGCACAAGAATTTTAAAAATATTCTATATAAAATTTGCCTGATTTTTTTTTAATGAGAATTACCTTTTTAAAGAAATTAGCGAACTTTAAATATAAAGCTCTACGAAGTGCTCCAAAGGGCAGTAACTACACATCACATCTGTTCTATAGTGACTTTTTTTCCCTAAAGAACCTCATAAATACAGCTAAATAGTGGCTGATGTTCACCAAAAATACTGAAATTAAGTTCTTGTGTGTAACCCGTGCACATATGCCTGTACATATGCCTACACATATATGTTCCAATAAATATTTATACTATCTTTATATTTTTATGGTTAATCTGTTCAAATTTTTGTTCAATATCATAATGAACCATACATTAAATGTTTTAATCAGAAGGGTGATATCTTTATGTATTTAAAAGTTGTGGTGCATTGAAGCAAATAATTTACTTGCACTTCAGTGGGTGATACCTAGCAAGCCTAGAATATGGGATTTGGAGCTGCAAATTCATCTTTATGTTGAAATGTGATCAATTAATGCTCCCTAAGGAGAAAAATGCAGCAGAGCATGACTGTTGGAGAAGTTTTCTGTCTGAAGTACATGGCTTAGAATAAATCCATCAACATCAGGACCAGAAATGCAAATTCTGTCTTGAGACCCATGAGCCCAAAATTATATCCGAGATAGCTGAGTCCTGATCAGCAGTATGAAAAGAAATTGTAAGGACCTGCTGTAAAAATCAAGAAAACTGTATGAAGAAAGGGGAACACGTTTATTTTGAAAATGTTATTTTCCTGACATGTCACCCCGTGATAATGTCCAATCCATGCCATGAGTTCTAGCACCTTTCCACCACCAAAATAAAACATTTACCATATTCTGAATCATTCCGACGTCACTCAAAATTATCATGTATCATATATACATATGTATATATGTCATAGGTCTCCTGTGGATTCAAAGGAAAGAAAATAAATGTGGAACTATGAGGGATTTTATGCAAAAAACCCCGTTATATTTGCAAAGGTGTAGATTTCTGCTGGGTCTGGAAAGTATCACAGTATAAGATAGTACATATTTTAGATTTTGGCTTCCTCGACACTAGGCTCCACTTCTGAGCATAGATTTCTCCAGAAGATGGGTATGCTGACAGAGAGCCTTTCAAAATAATATTAAAGCTATTTTAAGATGAAGAACATATATTTCAGGCCAAAAAATTGCTGGGGATTTATTGAGGGTGGGAAACAGTAAAGCTGTCACTCAGAAGAGGTAAAAAAAAAAATAAAATAATTGAGCAGGTAAGCAATGAAGAAATAGGAAAACTAGGCATTTCTTGCCTTAAAATTTCATTTTATGTATATATAAATATACATAGCAACTGAGAATTAGAAGCTGCAGTGATCTGTGTCTTTTTCGCACAATGATATTCCATGGGAGTTTCCTTCAAATTTCGTAGGCATTTCCAAGAAAACAGATTTCAGAAAGGTGTATTCCTTGGATATCCTGTAGAATATCCTGGAACCTTCTCCTTTACACCTTCTTTTAATATCTGATGACATTACTGAGCCAAATACATTGTTAGAGTGACACTAAGGATTACAGATTCGCTATAGGGTTGCATTACAGCTAAGATTTTCCTAGGATAAAATCAGTCCTTGAAATGTACAAAAGCAGCTAAACTAATCAGCCCAACAGACTCTAATTTCTGTTATTTCAGTGTAAACCAAAAGTAATTGGAGATTATTGTACATCTCATAACAGAAGTCTCAACTGCCTTTAACATTAATCCAATCGGAATTGTGCTCAGTGGAGTTTCACCAGTTCAGTGGGAAGAAATCAGAGCCCTAAGGAGGAGAATTTTCAAATATCTCTAAGGTTTGTCTACATGCAAGCTTATTAGATTCAGGAGTAAACTTTATCACAGTTTCTAAAAACAATAAATTTATTGAAAGTGAAGAACCCTTAGGAAAACCAACCTAAAATTGTACTGATATAACTGAAAATATGGATTATGCTCTCTAAATGCACATCATAATGATGTTTTTCCACCAAGAATGACTCCCCAGAAAAGAATTGAAAAAGATATTTAAATAGTCTGGTCAGAATTGATTGTTCTTTTAGAAGAAAGAATGCTGCGTACAAAATTTTTAACCTACACTTCAACCCTACAGTAATTTTCTATGGCTGTAATAATATGCCATGCTACTTAGAAACAACAAAAATTTGAATTATCCGGTCTCCTTTAAAATCTTTTAATTAAACAAAATAATTTGCACTGATACTAGTAGTATGTCTCTTTCCTCATATTCAAAGCCTTCTATAACCCTGTCATTCTTAATTGCTTGAAGGTTGCTTGCTGTCTTCACTTCAGGGGCCACCCAGAGCAATTAAGTATCAGTAGAACACTGAAACTGCAATGGACTGGGAAATTCAGGAGCACAAAGGAGAAAACTTTTAAAGGAACTAAGTATGGACCATGGACTTTGCTATGAAGTTTCACCTTCACTATTCTTTTAATGGTTTTCATACATACCAACCTGTTATCCAAATATCTTTTTTCCAGACTTGGGAGGAAAGGAAAGTGATTGAATTTTTTTATTGAATTCATTTACTCTAGTGAAAGAAGTAATTTTTCCCCACTTACATCAGCTATATTTGTTTTTTTTTTTTTTTTCTGTTGGCACCCACTTACGCTAATTTTCTGATTAGCACACCATTTAATTTAAAGACAGTTTTTGTAACTTGCTAATGTCACTTAGAGATTCTAGTACATCTTGTGGCCTGCTTAAAGTAGACATTTGTTCCTTAAAGAAGGGAAACATCTGGACTGATTCACTGGCACCTTCTCTAAAGCAGTATAGAAGCAACCTCAGATAACAAGAGGCTACCAGAGAAACTGGTAGGGTGCACCTGGCACTGTTGGCATCACAGCATTGGCTTGAGTAGCCTCTTTATACTGAGGGTGGGAGGAAATAAAAGCAGCTGGGTCTAATCCCTTTCATTTGCCTTTGCATAGTCTTCAGACAGAGGGGAGTCTGCTTGGAAAGCAAAATTCAGCAGTAAGTGAGTATAAGCCTGTAAATTTTTCACTGGAGTTACTATTTAGTTAATAGGTTTGTCCTGTGTTTCATATCATGAGCTGTTGTTACCCTGTTTTCAGAAGGAGTATCTATCCAAAGGAAAGGAGGCTAAATATCTTCCTATGACCATTAATATTCTGCTTCTGAAGTGTAACTGTTGGCTGCAAACCCTAAGACATTGATGCCAGATACATTGATAATTATGTGACCCCACTCCCACCCAACAGTAACATTTCTCTCTAGGATTAAAAATTAGAAATAACTTACCTGATTTCCCACTTCATTGAACCTGAGTATCTTTATTAGGAAGAGCTTGGGGTATATCAAAAAGGTGCCAGATAAGTGCTCGAGAAAAGGACATCACAGACATTTTACTGATAATACGAGCCGGTCCTTTGATTTTCGCAGTTAATGGCTCTGCTTAACAACTTGGTCTTTCAAGGTACTATGCTTAGTATTTGCACAAGTCCATAAGAAATCTTCAAAAAAAACCCACCAAGCTCAGTTGCAGGTGTTGTGGTTTAGGAAAACTACCTTTGAAAACTATGTTTGCATGCATATGAGATACTTAATGTTGTGATTTTACTATTGAACCTGTGCAAAACAAAGCATAAATTAGTTTGAGCTAAATGCCTCTTTGACAATGCTGTTTTCACTATGAATGGATGTGTCATTTAAATGGATATTTGATATTATTTGTATTAACTACAACTACTGACTGGTTCTTATGTAGTTTTCAATTTTAAAAGAGTTATTTAGATGTAATTATATTGAACTGTAATACTGGTATATGTTTACATCATCACAAAGATGATGTGGGAATTCAAAGACATTCTGATTCTATTTTAAATTAATCGTCATATACCTAAACACGCTCAGATCATTGTGGGACAAGTAGTGAACTGGTGCTTTCATCCCACCTGAATTACTTGTGCAAACTATAAATTTTGCAGGTATACTTCAAGGTGCTTATATCATTATGAACCCTCCAACACATGTAAATACAGCCGTGTCTGTGTCAGTCACAAACTGATTTTTTTTGTGTCCTTAGCAAACTTTTTAGCCCTATAGTTCTCTGCAATAGATCATTCAAATAAAGATACTGTCCATGACTGTAACTGTATTATAAGGTTTGGAAGAGAATTTAGACTTCAGAAAAGCATCATGTAAAAGTGTCTCAGTGCCAGATTGGAGCAACAAAGGTAAACTGGGAAATTGGTAATTTTACGTGATTCTTGTACAACATATTCATCATAGAATTGGTATATTCATACATATCCATACATCCTATATGAGTCAGAGGAAAAGATCTATGGCAAATCTATATTCTGCACATCACATAAAGCCACCTGAGTCCCACTGTTACGTCTACAGGAGGGAGCTGTTTAGACTCCTGTGAAGAGGATATATTCCTATATATTCTTGTATTCCTTTTGAAAACATTGAGAAGCACTGAATACATAGAGTAAAACACAGTTAAAAGTCTTTCACAATTCTAAAGGACAAATTCCTCAACAATTTTTTTTTTTTAATAGCCTGTACACATTTAACATACATACATGTAGCTGCATTCAGGACATAGGCACATACACGGATAAATAAAAATGCCCTGAAACCATTCAGTTCTATGATACTTCATGAGTTTACCTCTCAGAAATGCCACTATCTCAGGTTTTCTATAATGCAAATATGTAATAAAAATGACTGCCGTATCTGCATCCATAAATCACTATCATGTGTCATTTATTCTCTCTTCCAGGAAAACACATGAATTTTATATTTATTCATTGTTCTAAAATAGATGAGAGAGTTATGCCTTGCGGTGTCCCTGAAATAGTCTTGTTAAAGAAACAGGATTTTGAAAGTTCTATGTTTATTCAGCTGTTATAAAAGTAATACAAAAGTGTAATTAATATTTTCCTTTTCAGAACACCTAGAAGATCTGTATATCAGCCCTATAGCTTTTAATAAGTACATATAACTCTCAGAAATGTACATATATCTAGGTCATGCTAATTATCCACCTTGGGAGGCAAGAATGTGGCTATACTTCTCTACCTAGTTGGCATACTCTCGAGACCCAAGTCAGAAGAGCAGGCTTCAGAAAGTCTAAAAATACATTTCCTAGGTTCTTAGCCATTAAACTGCTTAAAGAGGAGGTCTCTCATGTACTAGCTGACAGCCTGTAATTTGTATGATGCAGCAAATAAGACCACATAATCAAAAACAACCCTTCTGGCCTTGAAGCCTGTGAATCACATGTAATACCAAAATCACTGTGGTAACATGTAAAAAAAAAAAGACTATAAAAAAGCCACCTCAGTTTTATTTTACTGGGAATAGTTTTATTGCATTTCTTGTGTAGATGGAATTATGGACCAGAGTCCCCCAAAACACCCAGTGAAGCCCTAACACTGGGTTAACTGGAAAAACCATTGAAAGCATTCCCTTAAATCAGAATGTAACATGAAAACTGAAGCATTTGCATGGAAAAGCTTCAAACATGTATGGACGTGTGAATCGAAAGGAGATTAATCTTTCTCAAAGTTCAACATTCTGCTGTGATCGCTTATTTTGAATACTTTAAATTGAGTTCTACACTTAACAATCCTGAAAATGACATTGTTTATGCCATTCAGTATTTTTATTTTATACAGACTCTCATAACACATTTACAACAGAGTATGGGGGTGTTCCAGTTAGACAGTAAGAATTGAGGTTACTGTGTTATACAGTGATTCCTGTACCAGATAAACCTGGGCAAAACATTTTTCTGAATTACTTGTGCAGCAAAACTGGAGGTGTTCATTTTTGCTCTTTGCAGGGAAAAATGACTATACAAAGCTGACAAATTCAATGAGGAACAGAAATAGTGATCTAATCCAGAAAATTCTATATACCAGAGGCTAAAGCAGTCCCATAAGAGTGCTCTGAATGAGGCAGAAGGAAGATTCAACCTCCAAAACCCAGAGTTTTAATTTAAAGACTGAACCCAGTGTTCTAATATTTAGTTTTTCTTTCAACCTCACCATTCAAATATATATTCATCGTGAGTTAAGTAGTCATCTTTAGTTGCAGTATGCTCACACAAAAGGAAAGGATGGAATCATAGCAGTGAAGGACTTATTCTACATCACAATTATCTTTATTCATGAAGACTTCAAATACTTTCTTAATCTTCAGTTTTACTGTAGCCAGGAAAAGATTATTATTTGCTAAAATTCAAGAAGACAAATGGGAGTTTGTAGGTTCTCCCTGAATATATGAAAAAATGGGGGGGTTATTTAATTCAACGAAGTTAGAATATTTCTAGTCTAAAAGCATTCCAAACTTTTTTCTGATAATACATGTTGACTATTGGAGAGACGGAGGAAAGCCAATTGTTAAGGTCTATCTTCTACGCATTATTACTGATGTTCAGTTTCACACCTTGTAGACAAACAGACATTGGGTTATTAACATCCTGTTACTGATTGATAATTTATTAATACAGAGTGTGAAATATACGTACAAACAGCTGAATATGTGCCACTGGGGATAATAAAATAGCATATTCACTTGGGGGGATGTGTGTCTATGCTACAGTTTTTATTATTTTATGTGCTAATTATTCAATATATAATGTGGAACCATCTCTGTGTGTAGTAAACAGGAGGCCTCTCTTTTACTACATCTATTCTCGTTTTCTAATCTGCCTTTGTGTCCTTAACAAAGCTGGAACTTACACACCCATCAGTACACTTGCTCTGTGGGGAAAAGTCATAGGGAAGTGGAAAACTGGACATTTAGTCTGCTCACGTCAGGAAAAGCTGAATGCTGTTTTTCTGTATCTTTGGACTGCATTCAAACTGTACCAGTGCCGCCCAGAGGAACAGGCTTCCCATCCGCCCCCATAGTTTTTCCTGTGCTGCTGGACTGTGAGCCTGGGGACTTCAGAAGTTCTGCGAGCATCTTCCTGCTTGGGCTCAGTGTCATCCCTCAGAACTGGCAGCATCTGGTACTTTCAGATAATTAATTTAGTGGAAGTGTTTGAGAATAGGGCATATTGAAATGCCCTATCAGATGCTATCATATTTTTGAAGGCTGATGTAGAGTAATTGACAGGGAGGAAAAAAAAAAAAAAAGTCCCAAACTAAACCCCAAACCTTCCAGCAGTTGTAATTAGATATTTTCTGTTATTTATATTGGATTGGTATTTATATTGGTTTGTGGGAAAAAAACCCACACAAACTGTTTTCCTTTATGTTTGCAATATACCTATATTTATTTTATCTTGTGTTGCCTCTGTTTTTTAAGAGTCTCTGTTTGTCAGGAGAACTGATGAAGGCCTGATGCATTCATGGTTGCAGAACGTCTGTCATAATGCTGAGGGACAGAGGAAAACCTAATTGGCAGTTAAAGCATGAATTTTCTATACCTTAAAGTACAGTTCTCAATGACTGTTTTGCCCTTAGTGCATCTGCTGACAGTTTCAGCGGGTGTTTGAGTATCAGCAAAGTGCGCTCATGACTATTGACATGCCCAGACATGTTATCCATGCTGAAAAAACAGCTTTCCAGTACTCTAAAATTGCTGTATCTTTGATTCAAAAGCAAGATTAATTTATTTTTAGGAGCTCTGCATGGAGCCCCACTGATTGCTTCAATGTTTAAGTTTATTGTAGGTTTTTTTGTCTGTAAATAGGTGGTAAGAATAAAACCAAGCTCACAGTAGTGCCAGTGAGGATGGTTTGGGAAAAGAAATTTATCAGTAGTAGCACAGAGCAAGAAAGAAATAAGAGAAAACGTTGAATGTTGTTGCTGGGTAAATTTCAGTGTGCACTGTTACCTAAATTAGCACCATATTTTTCTGTATTTCAGTTTTCTTTAGAAGCTATACAGGTTGTGTTTGGGCTGTTTTTCCTTCTGCCTTGTTTTGTGTCTGTGCGAGTGTGCGTGTGGGGGGGTGTTAACTAAAATGAGTAATGAACAGGGTTTCTGTGCTCTAAGAACAAAGCCACTGCCTGTGTGGAAATGGATGAAATATTAATTGGATTATAGGTGCACTTAATTATCGTGCACTGAAGGTGTTCAGTTTTCCTATGATCAAGGCGTTAGTGTGAATATGGACTGAGAGAAAGTCTTTTTTTTTGTGCGAAGTAGAAGCCTCAGAGAACATGAAGAGAGTGAGTAAAGCTGACTGGAACTTCACTAAGACTTTATGTATCTCTTGTCCCTCCTCTGTTTCCTGAAAGACAGTGTATTTCCTTACAGTGCAAAAATTTATCTTTCTTTTGTGAAGCGCTTTGCTAATTAAATACCTGTAGCACCTGTGAGATGCTTGCAGTGTGGGAGTACAGCGACTTTTGGCACAAGGTAGTAAGAGCAGCCTGTTCTGGGTTACCGTGTTCAAAACTTTCCCCTGAAAAGCTGAGGCGTTAAGTAGAAAACTAGACGGGCAAACTTCAGTAGCCTGACATTTAAACCTCTTTCTAGATGGATTTGAAAACTGCCTGTGTCTGTGAAGTCTCAATAAGGCCAGGAAGGCTCTGAAGAGCTGTAGAAATACAGGCATAAAAGATTTTATTATTGCATTCTTTTCCCATGCTGTCTGCATCTCCCCACTCTTAGGAGAAAGGTAAGGTAACTGCTCCAAAAGCATTAATACACCGTAGCTGTTTCCTGCAAAGTATTTTCTCCTAGGACCGACTGTTCTAGTATTCAATAGGCCCAGACAAACCTTTACTAAAACCAACCACCCTGTCCACTTTGTTATTTATATGGCGAGGTTCAGGAAGGGGATGAGAGGTTTAGAAGAATGGGCAGTGGAAAGAGCTGTAAATGTGGGAGTGGACCCCAATTAAGAAGTGCAAAACCCAGACCTGGCAGTCTTTCAGTGCCACAAGGTCCTTGTTTGGCTTGAGAGCACAGAGAAAACTGCCCGAGAGACCTGGAAGACATGCCTAATGCAAACTATCTGGTGGTTCATTTAATCTTTAAAAAGAAGAACCCTGCTTATGCATTTCTGTCACTTTTGATGTATGATCAGAGTTCAACAATGCTTTATTTTTGTCAAAGACATTTCAACTCCAACGCTTTCATATCTTCAATTTTCATAATTGATTTGATAACAAAATTACTTATATCAAGTTCATGACAACATTTTTTTTTTTGAGAAAAGGCTTCTTTCAACCATCCTCCTCCCTTCATTACTATATTTTAACTTGTACCTCTGAAAGTAATATTAAATATTTAGGCTATAGGATTGATTTGATCATCACCTGCACATCAGCAAAGAATCTTTTAATATACAGTGAATTAAATAGACCTGTGTGTACTTCAGCATATGTGCTTTCAGATCAGTTGAGAAAGGTGTTGTGAAGTAGATCTATATCAAGAGAGGAAGGCTAATGAAGACAAAACCACAAGACCTCTAAGTCTTTAGTAGAGGTCTGTGATACTTGCCTGACCGGATTAGGTCCATTGGCAAAACAAGGAGCAGAGTGCTCTCACATAATCCAAGAGTTTATAGCGGTGGCAAAAGAAGTAAGAAAAAAACGTAAGACAGGAGAAAGAGTTTACTGTGTTTGCCTCTAAAATAAGCAAGCTGAAAGTCAAAACCGGTTTTACCTCATCCTTTTACACCGCTGACTTGTAAAAAGAGCTTCTGTCCATTTACCAAAATTTTCATGAGGTTTTGTGTAGGTTAGCCTTAAATAAAGAGAAATAGTTGAAACGATCTCTGACTCTCCAAAATGTAAACATTTAGGGATAGCTGTTTATAAGTTTGAAGGTACCTAATTCTTACGTGTGGTATTAGGTACTTCTAGATGCCTATTCCAAAACCATATTATTACAAGCTTAAAAGACCTTGAAACACAAATGCTTCAAATATAATAGTAGAAGAAAAAAAGAATGAAGAGGAGGAGGGAATAGGTAGAGTATGTGTTATTCCATAAAATAATGTGTTTGAATATAATGCCCAAGCATTTATATTCCCCCTAAAGAAAGATGTTGAATTTTTTACATCTAAACATGGAAAAAGGAAGAAAAAAGAAAAAAAAAAAACCAAAAAAAAACACCACCAAACCCTCATTGTTTGTTTAAGTCTAAAAATTTATGAGGAAATGGCATACATACATTACATGCACACAAACATTACTTACATGCATTGAGATGTCAAATAATCTGAAACAGAAGTAGCACTATTTCAGAGCTACTTCTTTTTGTAGAAATCCAGGAGCAATATCTATATAAAGTGACTCTGGAGCACAATGCAGCATGCTGAATATGTTTAAAATTTATCAGCAAACTCTCTTCAGTTATCAAGCTGGAGAACATTTATCCTATTCATTATTGACATCTCCCAGAATTCTTTCTATGGTTTTGTGCAAATAGCTTGTCAGCCTTTTGGCAAATAGGGGTGATTTTCAGTAACATTTTTCAAATTCTTCAAATTGAATTATACATCCAGAGGCAGTCAATCTTTCTTACCATTAATTTTACAGGAAAGAAATCCTTCTGTAGTGAAGGCTACCTCTACAAAGGGGACTGAAGCACTGCAATGCTTACAGAGGTCAAACCAAAGTGCTAGAGAGATCCTGCCCACCAGAATTCACAACCCTTGGCTTAGCATGCAGGATTGTTCTACAATGCATGGAAAAATATTAAGTGCCTTTGGGTACTGGGGGAATTTTAGTACTAGCAACTCTTGTAACTGGAAGAACTGGATGAACAAAGGATGTTTGGTCTAAACTGTGGTTGTCACAATCTACATTGTGAATTTGCAGACATCTTAATTTTGGCATTGACCATGATAATGCTAAGAAGGCACATCTATGGCCGTAGCCCTCTGTGTGTTTTGGCAGCTTCTAGCTTTGGTTTGTTCTCTTTGACTTCAAATCTGTTGAAACTTTCTATTTCAAAGCAGCTTTAAAAAAATGTGTCTATAATTTTAATGACAGTTACAGACTGTTAACCTGACTTTAGTAACTCATTAAAACATTAGCTATATTAACATTTGATTAGTATATAAATACTGAACAAGATCTTTGTTTGGCCTTTGACCTCTCTTTTCTTGCCTATTGAGAGTGTGGATAGAAGGCCTAAAAAATGAAGATTACAGAACTATGTGAAACCTTTACATCATAGCTGACACCAAAGCTGGGAATATCCCTGGGCTGTAGCATGGAGCCTTACTTAAGCACAGAGAGTGGAGTCGCTGCCATGCAACAGGTTGATCCAGCCCAGACAGCAGAATCACAGAGGGATGGTATAATCCCACATACACAAATCTTTTATTGTTACTGCCTGAGACACACTCAGAAAAGATTTAAGGTTTTGATCAGCCTAGAATATGTGGGGCGTAAAATTACTTGCCTTCCAGTACTCAGAAGTTCAGGACTCATCTGCTGTTATAAAAGTGTGAAAATTGAAGTGTGCTGAATGAGGTGCTATGCAATGCATTTAAGTTGGCATATCATATTGTAAAGAAAAGTCTGAGGTTCTCTTTTAGCTATCAGATGTAGCCTTCTGCAAGTGGAAAAAGGTGAGTTTCTAGAATTACGGATCAACTTGCAATGATTTAATACTTTCCTACTGTCTACTACGACTCCCAGATCCTTAAGAAAAAAGTAGACAGTAAATTATCTATGGCCCAGCAATGTGCCCTTGTTGCCAAAAAGGCCAATGGAATCCTGGGCTGCATAGGGAAGAGTGTGGCCAGTAGGTCGAGGGAGGTTATTCTCCCCCTCTGCTCTGCACTAGCTTTAGCAGGGGAGTTGGACTAGATGATCTCTAGAGGTCCCTTCCAACTCTGAAAATTCCGTGATTAAGAAAACACTAGTATAGAAGGTTGGACTGGGGCAAAATGCCTTACAAATCCATTGAGGTTTGCATATAGATTATATTATCAAATGTCAGCTAATACCTACTTTTTTGTGTGACAAACCCAGCTCTTATTATCAAATTCTTCATGTCATCATCTAGTTTTCAGTTGTCTTAAAGAAAGAATGCACATATAGCTGTGAGCTTAAGGTCAATACGTGATCACTTTTCCACTGTTTTTTATATATCGAGATATAGACAGAGATGACAAAGACAATATTGTTTTCATGATTTTACTTCTTTTGAATCTTCTGCTGAAGTTCTGCTATTCCGTGTTTTCTTTGGAGAGAAGGAACAAAACAACCGATGCCTTATGTCCCGGTCAAATTGTTCAGCTGCAGGAAATACTCCCACTTTCTTGAGCAGGAGTTCAGCCTGCAAGCATGATGCAGAATGAAATTTGGCAGGTTTTCTATTAACCGCTTTATTAAAACTGGAGCCAAATTTTCCAGTTGCTGAGAGTGGCGAATGTAAGACTGGGAAGGCAGGAGTAGAAGTGTAGGCAAAGATATGTCAGGCAGAAAGTCCGTTGAGGTTAAGCAATGAAGAAGCTGTCAAGGATAGACCACAGGCACCTTTCTACTAAGCAGAAGTCCTCAATAGGCAGAAGTTGCTGAACAGCGCTGTTGCTACCTCTGTGGTGAATTCAAATTTTGGCAGATCTGTTGATAGGGCACAAATATGTGAAACCCACTATCTTTACAGTGAGAAAATTTTTCATAGTCTGTCTCTTGGGAATAACAACTAATTGCTCTAAATTTGTAAGGGAGGAGACAGGAGGACTGTGGTATTTATTTTCAAGGTATCGGATATAACTGTATAAAAGCCACTCTTCTACCATGAGACCAGGTATTACGTCAGCTACTAATTTGCTTATGTGCTAAGTTGTGAGTGCGGCTCTTATCATTGAATTGCTCATAGAAAAATGAAAAAAGTCCCTACCCGCTCTCCTTCATCCAGCCAACAGATATTATTGGCAGGCTGATATGGTAGAAATTTGTTTTGTGTTCACAGTGATAGTAATGAAACGGTCATCAATATAGCTAATATAACTATTGATTTGATATTGCTTTTTTTTTATTATTTGCATTATTGCTTGCCATGACCTTTCTGTCTTGTACAGTGCATTCTCTCTTCTCTACTTTTAAGAAATGAAAATATACGTCCCTCAATCTATGCCTTGAAATAGTGAATAGCTGCTGAAGGAATGTTTTTTAACTTTGCGCTTTGATGTAAGACTTTGAGCTGTGGTGGGTTATGTCATTAAAATATAGTTTAAACTGTGGGATAATCTGGAAACGTGTAGGATTTTTAAATGTTTAGAATAAATGGATTTATCATCTACATGATGAAGCTGTAGTTTGACTAGTATAAAACTCAGTCACTAATTTTGTGTTTATATAAATTCCTTTTTGAAGCTTTACATTGAATTAATAAATTTAAAATCAGATTACTCAGATACCTCAGATCTTCAAATATATTGACGTTTTTCCTCTGAGCTTTATGGAGTAGCCTTAATTTTACTTTGAATCAATAATCCGGCTGTGATCTTGTTCATTAGTTAAACTCTGTACAGGCAATATTCTAGCCTCACTGAGTCCATGGCAAAACTCTTATTGATTAAAATGAGGATGGCAGTTAAGCCTTATTATTTTTCAAGATTTAATGACATACATCTTATAGAATTGTTAAAGAAGAATTATAAACTTTTTTCTTTTTTTTTAATGTGAAATATATAGTAAGAAAATTGCCATTTTACGTAGTATATGCAAAAGCGCAACAACCCTAGTCACAAAAATAGAGTAAGTCACAAATTTATGGTAGAGAATAAATGAGATGATATTGTGGAGTTATCAAGTTCAGCAAGTATTATAAATAATTTCTTAATCAAAGATACTAAGCAGTTAGTGTGAATCACTATTCAAATCAGAATGCACATGAAGATACAATACTATGTTATTTAAAATACAGTTTTAATATGGGCAATGCTGAGATGAAATTGCTTGCGGAGCTGGGAATATGTTGCTAAGATAAATTGCTCGGAATCATCTGACAATTGATTCTTGCTATTCATCATGCTCTTTCTGAAAAAAGTTGTAGTCAATCAAACATGGCTCTGCTATATGATGCAAGGAAAAGCATAGTTGTGCTAAGCAGGTTTTCAACGTCATTAAAGCTTTGGTTGCTATAAACTATAAATGTTTAACTATTACTCTTCATCTGAATAACTTGTATCTTTATTTTTAAAGAGATATGGGTTTTAAAGGAAAAAACATGTGATTTAGATGTCCGAGTAGTTCGGTCTTAAGGTATAGGAATAACAAAATGCGTTTTAGGCCTTGCAACCCAAACCCAAGTTGCTACATTCGACACTTAGACCTTCTCCATTCAGATTTGCTGTGGGGTAGGAGCAGCAGCTCTTTGACTAGCATGGGTGGGTCTTGGCTATCCAATTTACAGCTGCTTCGACATGAAATCCTAGCAGTGATGTCAGGTCAGCAGTAATAAGGCTTTCACGGTATTATCTTTGAATGGCTAGAAGGCTGTGGATGTCATTTACGGACTTTCTTTATTGTTCTTCTCTACATTGTGTTGAAGATTTTTTTTCATTGCATCGCTTTGAAGAATGAGTTTTTAGCCACGCATTTCTAAAACTCTATGTTTGTGTGAGCAATTGGAGGGCAAGAAAAGGGCAAAGGAGCCAACAGGTATATTTTATGAAACCTTGTACTGTTTCATAAGTTCTACTAGGAGCTAGGATCTAATTCAGCCCCCATCGAATTTGGGGCCACCTGAGAGATACTGATGCCAAATTATGCGTCTTTGAATGTCCCATTACTGCATCAAGGGATTAATGGGAAACAGTGCTTCTTGAGGGAGGCCCTTCTTTGTGGCAGTGCAATGTGAAGTGCCAGAGAGCCTATTTGCCAACTTGATGCAATGCAAGGCTTTCTTTCATGCTGCGGTAAGTCCCAGAAAGCTGGCTAAACTGTTGTAATAGTCCCTTTTCTCTTATCGGAGTCCCATGGAAGGGTGTAGCAAAGCTGGAAAAGTGCTGTCTTGTGCTTATGAGACATGACGTAGCATTTCTCTCTTCTTCTTTTTCCTCCCTAATGAAGTCACTTGCAATTCAAAAAGTGCTTAGACGAGAAGATGGTTCCTCAGATGATCCTGACTTTCTGTTCTGTCCTTATTAAGACTATATTCTATATTTATTAAAAACATACATCCATGCCTTCCCTAGTCTAATTATTCACAAAATCTTAGTTCTACTTGTTATTTCTGAAGAATATGAATTCTATTGCTGACATTTGCTTAAGAGACATGCCTGTTAGTCACCTTAACCTACAAACCAAACCTTTGAAACCAAACTGCATCAGGATGTATATTTCTATTACTAAGTCCATGCCTGAGGTCATAAGCTTATACCCTAATTTGGGAGAAAAAGAAAATGTTCTTTTTTCGATGCAATTTCATGAGGTTACTTGCAGGTTTTCTTTATGTTCACTAAGCCAGTATTGTGCATGTTGTGACATCCTAAAGGTCATTTAAAATATCTTTCTCTAGATTTTTACAAGCTGTATGAAAAAAAAAAAAAAAAAAAAAAAAAAAAAAAAAAACACAACCCCCCCAAAAAAAACCAAATGAAAAATAAGACCTCAACACAGTATTTGAAAGTTTATGATTCATTATAGTTTGCATACTTTCATTTAATTCCCTTCGAGATTTTTTTTTTTTTGGTATGATTTTTTTTCCAAATAAGAAATGACATCTGGGGGAAAAAGAAAGAAAGAGAGACCAGCCTCTGTGCAAGAAATCTATTATAATTCTTTTTTTCCCTCTTCTCCCTGTGCGGGTCACAAAGATGGAAAAAAGTTATTGATCTAAGCAAGAGATCAATAGGCACAGCGATTCACAATTAGACATACTATAGAAAATGAATCAAATTAACCTGGAGCACTTGATGCAGTTTTGCCTGGTAACCTTGCTCTCAAGCATGTTTTAAGTTTAATAAATTATATTTATGTGGTAAAAAAGGTTGTCTTGAGAATTGTTGAAGATATACTCTCTAGGTTGCACTGTAATCCCCTTTGTAATCACGTATTAGTATAGCTTTCATGCTTTGAGATTATAGGGTTTTATTTCAAAAGACCATGGTCATACTGCTTTTATTAGTTTTACTTCTAAAGGTCATGTCACAGTTGTCAAAAATAAGCATAGATCTTAGTATTAATATTTTAAAAGTATATTTAAAACACAATGACGGCAAAGCTGATATTGTTACTTTCCCTATGGTAATTTAAGGTTGGGGAGCTTTACTGATTAAACCCTTCATTTTAATTTTAAACATTTGCATTTAAAAGGTAACTTCTTTGACTGGTAATAAACGAGGCATTGGTTATATTTAATAACTCCTATGCATTGTGGTGTCACAGCAGACCCAATGCTGTCACATTTAGGATGATAGATTTTATAAAACTGTGTTGCATAAAGATGAACCCTTTTGTGCTACCTTGCAAGGTTGCCATGGTGATGGAGCACTGCTTCATGGGAATTTCACTTTTCTGGTAATGTTAGATACTGAACCCAAAGCTGCTTCTTTAGATTGTTCTTAAATCTCACTTTTAATATGGTATCGTTTTGTAGAGACTTATGATTCATCTTTTTTATCTTTATTTTCTCAGAAATATCTCCTATAATGCTGTCATAGCTGAAGTACTAAACATGTTAACTTACCAAAGGCTGAGCATAGCAGACAATCTAAAGAGTTTGTTATTTTATGTTCCATGCCGTTGCTCAATTTTATAAATATTTAGGATATGTTTTGCAATTCCATACTTTGTCTGAACTATAAAAAGAAAGATCTCGGGTATTTATAGACTATGGAAATGTTTTTATCATGGGAAAACATTACAGACAATATGCTGTAGACAGATAAATCCTGTCAATATTTTTAAAAATTATTTTGTTAGCAAAATGAATTTAAATCTTAGATGTATGGAAAATAATTACAAAATTGTTTTTAGATCTGCAAATAAAACCACAATTGTTTGTGGAGTTATCATGCATTTCTCTGTAATGTGTGATGTATTTTTATTATCCTGCATAAGTAAGAAATCATGTGGGAACTTCAGTTGATTCTGACATTCATAAGCCAGTGATTTTCTTTATCTTTACAAATAAAAATGACTGACGTGGAAATCCTTACTCCCTGCCTTAAGCAC
The DNA here is from genome assembly GCF_965231255.1 of Vanellus vanellus. Classification (NCBI taxonomy): domain Eukaryota; kingdom Metazoa; phylum Chordata; class Aves; order Charadriiformes; family Charadriidae; genus Vanellus; species Vanellus vanellus. Next base: position 16,938,875 of record NC_138907.1, read on the forward strand.
ATATTTCTGAATGTTTGGCTGTGGATTGTTCACTGTGCTGAATCAGCCAGAACTATAATATTCTCAAGATACAGCCAACTCCCTGACATATGGCAAAAAAATTTATACATGAATGTAAGTCGTACCATTTGGTACCCAGTTGGAACTCCCTAGCTATGCTAATGAAATTCATGCAACAGGAATATTTTTCTGGAGGAAGGATATCTTGCTGTTTTCAAATGAAAACAGATAAAATAAAATGCTTTCCCAAGGAAAGTGTTGGAAATGGCTCTGCCTGTTCTTTTGCCCCATTCATATTGAATGTTCCCCCAGAGTACTGCAATATTTGTTCAGAGCAACTAGGAGAGAGACTGGCAAACGTTTCACAAGTGACTGAGCCAACTGAGAGCGGGTGCTGGAAGATGTGAGAGCCTCTTCCTGGGTGCCTCTGCGTGGGGAAAGATGGCACTGTGCTCAGTGTGCTAATTAAACAGGCTTCCCTTTCGCTCTTGCCTCCCGTTTGAAATAATGTTGGAATAAAGAGAGACTGAAAAGGCCAGAAAAGGAATTTCTTAGGAGGAACGGAATGAAATAGGGAGAAGAAAAAGTCTTCCCTCTAATTCCAAAAATTTAGACAAATCCAGTGGAGAAAAATCCCTTCCTTTTAAAGTTAGTGTTTAAACCCATCTACAAACTGTCCCGCTGCCAGTGAATCTTCCACTGTATGTAAACTTGCATGCTGTCCTGTTTGCTAAACTTTGCACTGATAAGATTTACACCGACCCTTTGCGCTTGCTGTCTTCCTGCCTAAAATTAAGTAGTTTTTAAGATGTTTGCATTATGTTGCTTACGTGAATAATTAGAAGCTGTTCAGCAGGCAGCATGCTAAATATTCTCATTTTTTTTCTTCTAATCTTCTAATTACTGAGTAGAGTTTGTAGATGAAGAGCAAGAACTTTTTTAAATGCTTCCTCACTTGAGTGTGAGAGTTCTTGTTTTGTTTTGTCACTTCTGTTAAGATGTCAATGTGCTGTGACCTCACCAGTTTTAACTAACTTTCCTGTTCCCCAAATAGTAGGAATTATTAATAATTTTCTAAGAAACAAATTTAAACTAAAATTTCAGAAGTATCTTTTTATGGAATATGTTAAACTAGCACTACTTTTGTTTTCATATATTGTAAATAACTTAGGCTTCAACATTTTCCTCCACTATCTTTAAAAATGTAATATGATTTCAGTAAATTGGCTACAAAATTTGTAATTAATAATAGAGCTCATTACTATACTTAAAATCACTTCTTCAGTATCAGCAGTACTACCAGAGGATAGGGGACAAGCTGGTGAGGAAGGCTTCAAAAAACTCTAACGCTTGTATTACTGTGCTTGTTCTAAATGATGGTCATGAGTCCCCACTTTATGTAAATGTTCATCTATATATAGAGCCTCGCCTTCTGAAATACCTGTTCATTAAGAGAGGACTTTGTCCTTCTGGCAGTCTGCTAAAATATTGATACTGTCTCTCTCTGAGAGGGACTGTTCCCCTGATCAATATGTTCAACATATGAAATGCATATGACTTTTTATCTACTGGAGTCAGATCCTGAGCTTTCTTCTTCTTCACAATACAAATTCAGACAATATTTTGGATAACAAGCATCATCAGCAGAAAATCTTCTGTTGCTATTGGCTCCTCAGTTCTGTCTGATACGGAATGATTATGTAGGGAAATGTACAATGCTGCAAACCAGAGAGAAGATAGAAAATATTTTTAATAATCAGCAGTTTCGTTACTGTCATAAATTATTCCCAACTTTTTTTTTTAACAGAAGCATTTTTTTCATATAAATGAATAGTAGAAAAATCACTTTCACTTCAGATACAAGCTGTACCCAGGGATCCTGTAGTATTATCACTGCAAATAAAATGCAGTGACCCTTAGTTTGCAAAAGGTTAAATACTTTGATAATACTTACATTTTTGTATATTTGCTGTGCTGACTCACTAAAGTGTGCACACGAGTTCTTTTCCTCTTGCCTCCCTCCCTGTAATAAGTATGTCATACTCTTCAAAAAAGATTGCTTTCTTCACCCCCTGCCTGACAAGGTGCATACCAATTTCATTCCAAAATTTTACAATAAGCTGATCGTTCACTTTGAACGTGCTGACAGGTATCTTGAGGAAGGAACGTAGCAGGAGACCGCTAGATACTTCTCATAAGTAGCACTAAATTGTAGGACTTTTTAATTGCACTTTAAGAACTGTATACTATTGATGCATTTATTTATTCAAATATAACACTTAATAGTGGAGCTTAAGAAACTCACGTGAGCACCCTCATGGCTGAAGCTTGTGTAAGGAAGTAAAAAGGTGAGAATCAAGAATCAGATTTAGATAGCATTCTCTGTGAATGAATGTTTTCTTCATGTAGGTATCTGAGCATGGCTCAGTAGTAAAGCAAACCAACACCTCACAGGAGACAATTGTGTCCTTTCTTTCATATAACCTTAAAATAAGATCCAAAAGATGAAGCTGAGTCAGAGAAATGGCTTGTAAATTTGCCTGGGATATACAATTATTTTATGGTACCTTTTGAAGTTGTTGGGTTTTGATTTTGATGTGAATGAGAAGTTTGACAGATATCACTGTCATTGATAATGTGCTCTGAAAAGTGATTGTATATTAATAAATATATTGGAAAAGAAAACGAAAATGCTGCTCAAATTATTCCCATTTTTTTAATGGGACTGGATGCTTATATACTCCTGTGCAAAAAGGAGACCAAAATAATAGCCCTTTGAAAATACGGTCATCTTATAGTCATTAAAAAAGCCTCATGAACCAGATTTTTAGGTCAGTGATTTGGGTTGGATTTTCAAAAATCTGTTGCTTGTAGGATAAAAACTCCAGGTTCACCAGCGTACATTGTTTAAGCATCTGATCTTTCACCCTGTTGCCATTGTTAGCATCTGTACTCCGCACTGATGACAACTAGACTAAGGGTGGTCAATCTCAACTTCTGCTGTAAGTTGCACTATAAGAACTTTGTGATTTGTTTTGTTATTTTTTAAATGCAGCACTTCCAGCAGAGCTAAGACCCTCACATGAGCACTGTTATGGTAGAAGGTTGTGTAGACAACACATATGTGTCTTTAGTGTCTGTCATCTAAATACTTTTTTTCTTGGATTGGCTCCTTGTTAATGAGCATTTCAACAAAGCTATAATGCTTCGGGTATGTTGGAGAGAACCCTGTAAACCTTACCACCTTGCTCCATGGAGCTTTCGTTAAGTTAGGTAGGTTCTCTAAGTGCTGATGTGGTTTTGGAAGTATGCCAAGGAAACCAACTGAGAGTTTTCCTGGTTCTTTACTAAGTAATGTACTGATTTCAGAGCTGCTTTTCTTACTTTTAGGAATCAGGACATCATAGGTCCGTAACAGAGCAACAAAATTTTAAAATCTTTATATTTGCTTTTTGCCTTTGTGATCAAAATATGGTTTCTACTCTGCGGGAGATTCTGGGTTTTAAAAACTTTCTTTCATCCCATAGAAACTGTTTTTTCAGAACTCTGCGAAGTAACACATTTTGTCAATGTTGGCTATTACTGAAATAGTGTTGATGTGAGATTCATTGAATCATAATCAAAAAAGGATATACAGCTACAAATCTGGATGCAATCTGGAGTCTTCTTGGGCCACATGCTCAATTTGAGCATCACATGTGCCACAGGGACTTACCTTATCACATTTCATTGTAGAATTGGCTTCTACGTTTGTAAAATATATCCTGGCCAGAGAAATTTGCTAGTACACCTGTAAATGCAGTATAATATAATATATATTGGAATTTTTTTAGAGGTATATGACATTTTTTCTGGGAGACTGATTTCTTGACTGGACTTAAAAAATAAGTATGCTGTAGTCAAGGAGAAGTCACCTAAATAGCCACTATGGGTAGGTAAGAGGGGGACTCCTGAGAAGTCACTGAAAGTGTATGCAGAACTTACTCATGAGGCTTAATTTAAGGGTTTTTTAGACCGTGAACCAGAACATGCAGTGGGAAACAGTTATATTCTGTCCCAGTTTAACACTGACCCACATTCAAGGGCAATGAAAGATGGAAGGATAGACTATTCCTAAACTGTTTCTGAAAGTTATCCTTCAAGGGAAGAAACTCGACTTTCTAATTGAGCATTCTTTCCTCCTCCTCAAAAAACGTTATTTACTTTTATGATACTTTTCCTTTATCGTTTCATTACATTTTTTACATTATTTTTGTAGTATTTTTGTTATAATTAATTATATTAGTATATATTTCTTTATTCGATTACTATTCATAATAACTGAGAGAATGTAAACATTATAAATTCCTAATCTCTCTCTTCATGACTGTGGGAAGATGTATACCTTCTTTCCAACAGTGCAAAAAATATATGAACCTTGTGACCCATATCTGTATATGTGAGAGATGTGAGACACCAGTCATGTTTTCAGAGTGATAAATATTTTTTTCTAAGCACTAAATATTTGCGTGCTTTAATGTATTTAGCATACTGTTGGACTGAGTTTATATTGGTAAAACACAGTAACAAAAGCAGTAGATAAATGTGATCTTGCCTCTCATTTTATGGTAAGCAAGAATTTCTACCTAGCTATAACCAGTTTCAAGTGTCCTCTTGTAATTGCTGGTGCAGATACATTGGGCTTGTTTTCCAGGGACTGTATGCTCTTTATTTCCCATCTTGGTCCCACTGAAAATCAGAGCAGAGACTTCCTCTTTCTCCTTTCCTCCAAATCAAATTGAACTCAAGCATGCAAGGACAAAATTAAAAAAAAAAAAAAAAAATAAAAAAAAATCAGTTTTCCAAGATCTTTATGGCCCAAAATAATTAATCTAGTGTATCTTATAATTATGTCTAGCTACAAAAATAGAAAGTAATACAAAGCTATTTTTTCCTAGTGCCAAAAATGCATTGAGGTCATTTCACATTTCTTTCAAGGAAAGGTCTGTGTTATTTCTTTGCTATCTGGAATATAGTTGTACTGATTTCTTGGCAGGTATTTTGACTGAGTCCTGTTAAAAAACAAGATAACGTAATACGATCCTATGATTTGAAAAAACTGTTAGTATCATAGATTTTTTTACTCCATGTGCTAATATGATGAAGAAAACTTGCAGACTTTTCCTGTTAGCTTAACCAACAGATGCTATAGCCAGCTGCAGAGCTACTTCTGATAAAAAGGATTTGAATTGACCATGACATCTGAGTACGTTATTCAACTACATCTAAAACACTGTTTGCATTAACATCTACCTCAGTAAAAAAAAAACAACCACGAACATAGCTTTTACTTTATTTCTTAGTATACATTTGGATCTATAAAGATAACTTTTCATTTCTAGTCTATGGACTACATTACTATTTTGATGAAGCGATTCACAAATACTTTTCTAGGACAGCTGGGATTTTTGGCATGTTCCCTGCTGACAGTGCTTAAGAAATGTGTACCGGTACCCAACATTTTACATCTTTTGAGGTCTTTTTAGGATCAGGCAGTTGCAGGCAGACAAGGTGTTGCTATGGAATTCCACCTGATATTGAACAATCTTTCTTTCCCTGTGGCACAATGATATTACAATATTCTCTTTTTCTCAATAAATATTTAGCCATCTTAATTTGGACTTTTGGACTTTTGCTAAGACAGCTATATGTAGTGTTGTATGATATTATTTCAAGTCATGCATATTTTATTTATATCTTTCCTAACTTGAAGATCCACAGCCATATGTTTCAGGCATATATCAGCAGGGCTGAGCATCTGTTCTCTAAAAAGATGAGGTAGTTTTGGGAAAGCTGCAAGTGATAAAACCGTCTTCAAATCCAAATTCTGTACATCTTGAATGACCGGCACATTTACTGAGTGTAACATACAGCAGAAATTGGTCTTCTTCCTTCCCTGCTTAAAACTTCCATGTTGGCTAGCAGGATGGGAAGCAATCTCATCCCAGATACGGTCCTACGTTTTAAGAAAGTATGTTAGAGCTAATGTAGTGGTCCAGGTATAAGTAAACTGTAGCTACAATTTTGTCTCTCACACAGCCGTTCATTCTCATTTAGAGTCTGAGTAATTTCAGGGCTATGCGGCCAAACCTAAACGTCATTGGATTGCTGTTGTTTAAAATTGTACCCAAAACATCACTGTTCGCTATTATCACAATAATATTTATTATGAAAGTAAAATGGTGGAAATTGAACTTATTGTAACTACATAAAGAAGCATTATATGCTCTGTTAGTCCCTCATCTGGGATACATAGGTATCTTAGGCTCGGACTTGGCTCAAGAGGGGAGGAAGAAGTAACCATGACTGCCTCTCACACAGAAGTGTGTGGAAAAGTGCAGGGTCAGAAAGGAAGCTGAAATCCCATACACCATCACTCTAAGTAAGAAGGAAGTTGTAGAAAACCCCTATTATTCCCTAAGATGTCATGATTTAGTCCCTGTTCAACTGGTTGGACAGTATAGTCAAGTACTCACCCTCTGGATTTGTGATCCTACGATAAAGATGGCTTTTTCAGACATGAGCCAGGCAGTTTTTATAAAATTTGGTTCTGCCTTAACATAAAGCTACTTTAATAAAGCTTTCATCTCTACGTACAGTATTTAATTGTATGTTTATTTTTATTTGCTTCAGTTATTTGTGGGAAATTAATGCATTCCCCAGATTTTTTGACTAATGCTAAAGGTGTACTCTGAAGAGAAGCCTGTATATCAGAGTTAATATTTGTCTCATTTACTGGACTTTGAAGCCACTCCCTTTCATGAAAGATATTGTCAGTTCAGCATCATTTTTTTCATAGCCTGTTATAAATCTTTGACCAGTTTTCCAGAGACGGAGAGAGTAGAAATCATTTAAGACAACGTACTGTATTGTATTTTTCAAACAGACCAACTTTTGCAAAAGCAGAACTCAAAACACCACAGGAGATATGAACCATGCAGTATAGCTGCTTATTAGATGATGTGTTAAAGGAAAAATGTTCATTGTCTTAGTTATATATTATCTAGATTACACGTTAAAGAACTTTTCAATTTAGGCATTCAGAATATTGGGGAAGCTCTTTTAATGCATTTTAAAACATTAATTCGGCCACCATTTCTTCTCAAATTTTCCCAATTCTATTCCTAGCGATTTTTGCTTCAGGTGAGCCTACATGTGTAATGAATATACAAAACACCTCTGTATTGGTTTTGTAATATTAATTATCTGCCCTAGATGGTCATGATTTCACTGAGAATGTCATTGTAACTCAGATGTGTAGCTACTGAGATCCAGATCAAAAAAGAATTAGAAGATGTGAAATGTTGCCTAAAGGTTGGGGTTGCTCAGATCCCAAAGAGAAATTTCACATACTAAGTTGTATCTAGAAATGGAAGTCAGGGCTGATCACATGTGGAGTGGCACGCAAGAGGCCACTACACTCAAGCTAGCTAAAAATAAATGCATAAAAGAGGAATAGATGGGAAATTCCACACTCCACAAAGTTTAAGTGACCTGATATAGTACAGGACTAGGCTCCAATGTGAGATCTTTAAAGTCTGTAACAGCTTTCTTATTTTAGGCATGGAAGGTATCTTCTTTTTCCTTCTTTTTTTTTTTTTTTTTGTTCTTTTTAGTATATTCTTGTAGTGTTTTCTCAGAAAGTAGGATATCAACTTCAATGCACTGCTAACTAGCAGGATACGGTATCTCTGCATCTCAGGTGCAGGCGTACTTAATTTATGGACCTCAGATCTATATGGTGTTTCAGGTTAGTTAACTGTTCATGATTTGCCATGGAATTGGGTTGTAACAGTCTATTTTTGCTAATTTTTTTCCAAGACCTGATTCTATGCTAAGTATTTAAAAGTCAATTATGATTCTTGATCAGAGTGAAACTCATGAGATTCCCAGCTAATCTCTGGGCTCCTCGTTTTAGTCCTTTGTCTTCTAAGCTCTGGGGTTTGCAGCTTTGTTCATTAGAGTTTGATGTTTATTGTTCATAACGGAAGTTGAGATTATTATGCACTACAATGAGGAGAATCAAGATTATCATTGGAAAGAGTGGTCAATTTGTGGGTCTTGAGCTGTGCTCTAGTGCAGATTTGGTTTGAGCATGGCTCCCGTGCCGGGCTTTGTAACACAGCTGATTCCAGGGCTGTGCCGGGGAAAGCTGCTGGGTGACTTGAACACCCCTCTCCCTGCAACAAAAAACAACCCCAAACTAAAGCTATCTAGCTCCTTGTCAGAAACAGTTTTCTGTATGCAATTTGTAATGTCAGGAAAGTTGGCCACTGGAGGACTTCAAGTACTAGGGGTCATCACCAAGTAAAGCACTGTCGATTGTGATTGAAATTATATACGTGCACAAAAATTAGGATATTGTCACTCCCTGTCAAAAGCTACTGGTTTCCAAAGACAGGTCCACAATGCAGTGTGAAAAAAGGTGAAGAAAAGTTAAAGGCTTTGTGCTGAAAAATAAGGGCTCTTGTAACAAAAGATATATATACCTGTATGTACTTTTGCATAGTGGTATGCTCACAGGACTATTTTCTGGAAATTAACTGTGCTTTGGTTACTCTGAGCTCAATAAAGGAGAGTTAGAGAATATTAAATGGAGTATGTTCTTACTTTAGCAGATAATTTGAACTGTCTCTGTGGTTTTTTACATGATAAGGAGATACACTTTTTCTTTAATCCAATGAGTCCAATGTCTTGATGTAAATTATAGCCTCATAATTCAATAATAAGAGAACTATTAAAGGGAATATAAAATCCTGAAAGACTGATTTAATATTGGAATTGTTCACAAATGAATTTGTTCCCTCCTCTATCCCTTTTATTCCTGAATTTTCAGAGAGGTATCCCAACTATTATCACTGAAAATGTTACTGGACTTCATTCGTAAGGGCTTTTCAGAATTGGAGTATCTTATCCTTTGCTGAAAATATTGTGGACAAAAACAAATAGGGGATTTTTCAGGAAGAGGGCTGTACAAAAAATACTGTATTTTCTGTAAAAGTTTTGCCTGTTTGTTTTAAACCAGTTTCCTCTCTGATTTAAGGCCTTCTTAGGGAAGAGTACTTATCCCTTTTTACAACTTACCTGATAAAGTGACTTTTAAAAATACAGCTCCTTGTCTCATATAATTAATGATCTATATATATGGTAGGAATTGAAACAGAAATCTGGATGGAAAAGTAAGTTCAAGTATCCGTGATACAAAACTATTAAGGTTTTTTTTTCTCATTGGTATTCCAGATAGAGAGTCATGCCTAAATACCTCGTGAAGATTTAAGCGAGGGACCATTTGACTCTGCTTACAAAATTGTCTGGGAATACCTACATTGTGAAAAAGATCAGCAACTACTAAGCTATTATATCGGGATGATAAGCAAAATATCATATAGAGGTACTGGCACCTTCCCAGAAACAACAGGCCCAGACTGAAAAAAAAAAAAAAAAAAAAGCCTGCTTTTCTGGAAAAAGCCTAGCTGGTTTAGACACAAGAAATCAATGATGCAGATAGTTCCTTCCCATTCTTGACTCGATAATTTGCTTTCAGCTCAAGGAGCAGATGGGAGATACATATATATCCTACATGCATCACAGTTCGTAAAGGTTTTTAAAAGAACTATACTGTGGTGTTTGAAGCTACATTTTCCAGGACCAGAATTTCTGTTTCCCATGTGTGTATTTTACCTCTCATTGTGAGAATTTAATGTACGCCCAGAAAGTCAACACCTTTAATCCTCTTCTGGTTCTTATGCAGACTTATCTGATACCTTAAAATCTGTTTGTTTTTTTTTCCCCCAGATTAGTAACTCTCGATGAAAATTTTTGAGTTCACATCATGCATATTCCAAGTAATTCCAGAAGTAATCGTTAAAAAAAAATCATGCTTCATATTAACGATTGCACATTGATGATGAAGGTTAAATTTTATACTGCTGCAGCAATTCTAAAGCATAGACTTTTTTTCTGATCAGGCCCTAGTCAAGACTTACAGCATATAACTCTGGGATGTAAAAGTGAAGAAGAAATATTAAAAATAAGAAATGTATAATTCTGTCCCAGTTTTAGTATTGAATCTGTCACCCTACCAATACTAGGCATAGCCTTCAGGCTGCCAGCAAAATCTGTATCGGCTATGAAATTATTGATCAATTGGAATTATTTATTGATAAAAACTGTTCATGACTGCTTTCAAAATCTTCAAAAGTTCTGAGTTTAGGAAAAGACTATTGCTGAAGTCAGTGTTATCTTTGCGTCTCTGCTGAGGTCAGGGACTAGCTGTAGGGTGTCAGTTAGCAAAACCAGAGCATAGCAAAGGTCCTGCTCCCAATTTTTAACAGGAAAAATAGATACTGCTTGTTTTTCTTCTCTTTAATGAAGTTAATTATTCAGTACAGATGCCCTGGTCGCCTCTTGAACACTAACTTGCCTTCCTCCATCCCAGGAGATGCATACGTTTTTACTATCTCAGAAATCTTCCAATTGTAAAGGCTGTCTATATCCAGCTGCTGTGAATCCTCAGTGCTTCCACAGAAACTCATGAAACCCAGCTTTCCTGAATTGCATAACTATGCAACACTCACTAACCTCTCCAATCATTTGTCTATGTGTTACAATTTCAATAGGAACTGTTTCCTGCTGTGTGTTTTTACAGTGACCAGAACAATTAGTTTATCAAATAGCTTTTATTTCCAATATTCCATATTTTTTTGTGTGTGCTTTCTCAAGTTTATTTACAAATGTGGTACATCGATGTTATTTTAAGGTAAGTTAGTATGAGAAACAAATATGAAGCAAATTAGTCTCTCTTCTTGAAGATATCTAAGTCTTAATTTTTTTGTCCCTTAGACCATAATTTCAGCCTTTTAACCTCAGAGTAGAAAATAAATGTTATAAATTAGTTTCTGTTCTGCAGACAGGAAGGTGTGACGATCTATAACTGGCTTTGGGCTTTTATTAATGGCCTCTTTGTTGAACTCTGAGGACATGGTTCATTGAGAAAAGGCCAAATGTTAGTAGAAGAGCAGGACTTCATGTTGCTTGGAAACAAAGATGAAATGATCATCTTTTTCCGCAAACTGAGCAATAACTATGAAACAGCAGGGAAAAAAATGGCACTTTTTTTACAAAACAGAAAAAACTTTTCTTGTTTAGAAAAAAAAATGGTTGCTTTGGTTTTTGAAATTACTATAATGTTCAGATTGAGAGAAGAGTATAAATACCGTACAGAAATGCAAACACTTCAGCTGCAGAGCAGGCTTGTACCTTTTTTAATAATTATGATTTCAGCTGGAGTCTCTGGGTCTGCCCCAATTCACTCTAGCCGACTGCCAAGTCATAAATATATTACAGCTTTGTTGGCTTCTATTACAACTTCATTGACCTTTATCTCAACAAAAAACTTTTTTAACTGAGGCTTTTTCTACTTTCCAATTAGACATGTTCGGCAGTTTTCCCTTGATATATGTCTGTGGCGCTGCAAGTTGGTGTTTAATTTCTTTTAGATATAAAAACAGTGTAAAATTCTGCCAGCTGCACAAATGGAAAATGAGGATTCCATTTACAGAAATGTTAAATTAAAATGACCATTAACATGAGACAATCAACCTTCATAAAATATGCTATCTCCCTTGTCCCTAAGGGACAGTGAAGTAGCTATAGTGGTCAATTATCTCTTCATAATGACCAATTCATTGGTTGTTGACATTTAATTAGATGTACAAAAGAAAAGCTGTAGTAAAAAGTACACAAACAGCAATAATTAGGTTCACTTCATTCTAAAAACAAGACTTAATTGAATTTTAACCTTGTTTTTTTCCTTTAATATATGAACTTCATGTAAATTCGTATTAGCAAGTTTCACGATATCACAGCTACGTTGTCCCCTTTTTTACAGCAGAAACAATCAATGATATTTTTTTTTCTCCATCTTTCTTCTATTTCTTTTTAGTCTAAAGGTATAGTACATTACAAGTCAGAGGAAAAAACAATAAGTTTTGTGGGTTTCAGTTCTATAAGACAATGCAACTTAAGCTTTTCTCATAAAACATAGGAACTGCAATCTCTATACAACCTACTATACATCTATTTCTGGCTGCACCCTTTCTTCTGGTAAAATGGAAGGAAAGATAACTTGGGTGCCAGCGCTTTTTGCTTGCACCGCCAGGGCTTTGTAGTCTTCCTTGATTCTGCCAAGTTTCCAGCTTGCATGTTCCGGTATTTAAAGGGTGGCTACAAAGAAGATGGAGACTCCCTTTTTACAAGGAGTCACATGGAAAAGACATGGGGTAATGGGTACCAGTTACTCCTGGGGAGATTCAGATTGGACGCAAGAGGAAAATTTTTCCCAATAAGAAAAATCAGCCATTGGAATAACCTCCCCAGGGAACTGGTGGCTTTCCCATCATTGGACACTTAAGATTCAGCTGGACAGGGCGCTGGGCCATATTGTCTAGACAGTGCTTTTGCCAAGAAAGGTTGGACCAGGTGATCCTTGAGGTCCCTTCCACCCTGGGATTCTATGATTTTGTGATTCTATTGAGTAGATACATAACTGCTCTTATAAACAAATCAAGCTTGTTAACTTAAGTTTTAAAGTACAAATGGTCAGCACAATATCTATAAATCTTATGTTTTAGTCAGCCTTAGTTGCCTTAAATCTTATACTTGTTTTTTACTAAGTTGCTGACTTTCTACATTTTGTTGACTTCAGCTGATGATGGATTTGTTTATAACCTTTATAAAATCAAGTCACAATTTTATATAAAAGCTTGTTATCTTTACTACTGTAGTACTGGAACAACAGCCACAGTTTAAATGTCCTACTGAGACAGATAAAAAATATTCCAATGAACAATGAGATTGCCCTAACCTTATTAATTTTTGTTCTAAAGCCTCATTTTAAAAGAAAATATTTTTTTTCTGTGTAAGTACATATGAAGAAGTCCCTAGTTCTTTAATTAGCCAAGCAGTAAAAGTATCAGAAATAATTTTAGTCCTATTTTCATACTGTGCCAAGATTACCCGAAGTCCCGCAAACAAACTGCATGGAGGACACAATGCTCTGCCTCTCTGTGAGCTACCCGTACTCCTTACAGACCCTCAGAGATACTCCGCAAAAGATACTACCCCCATGGCACTGGCTCACCTTCACAAAGCTCGGTGCCCATTTGCTCGTAAGAGGACTGACATTTCAAGATGTCTGGTACATGCAAATAAGCTTTGCCACTAGTACCTTCTGCAGTGACGGAAGTTCTGTTGAAGTGGAGCTTACCGCATTCTCCCACATGAAGTAGATGATGCACCTAAAGTACTTTTTTTTTTTTAATTTTTTTTTTCCATTTAATGTGATTACGGCTATTCCAGTGCTTTTTTTCTGGGTTAAAAAATGTTGCATCACTACCTAGCAAACCTGGCGTGAGCAAGGTACCCAAATTGAATAGATAATAATAGGTGCAAGGAGGTCCCTTAATAAAATCAGAAAAAACAACGGGATTAACAAGCAGGACTTTGTCATTGTCATCACATAAGAAGTCTACCTTGCAGGTCCAAACAAATACTTTTATTATATTTCCACATGCTGAGTGTTAATTTATTTTCTTTAATGTTCTGAGCACCTGAGCCAATCTGCTCTATATTCCCACTGGGAAAACGGCACAGCTTGAAAGAAGCAATGGGAGGACAAAAGCAACCTGTTCCTTTTCCTACTGATGTGGCTCTGCAACATCAGGCTTTTTTCATGCTTTTTGAGAGAGTAGGCTCTAAATGTCTGTAATCTTCTCTTTCTCAATCTGAGTAATTTCTACCTAGAATGACTAGGCCATCTGAAAAGTGGGTTAAAATTCTTCTTGAAGCTGGAACTTTGAACACGAACAAATGAACTCTGTAATCATTATAAACAATTTATCATAGTGGGGACTGCAGTGATCCTCAAAGCATGTGCATTATACCTCTTTCTTTAAATCTCATCCTTTTAATTAGGATCACATGAATTAAAAATACTGATAAGTGAAATATTTTTCTTACAACAGGAATAGAAATGCATGACAAACCTGATGTTTACAAAACAAACTCCAGGAAAGGAGTGATGTGTTACAGGGACAGAGTTGCCAATCAATAAGGATATGCATGGAAGAAATTTCAGTTGTATCATAAACAGTAAAAAATGACAGGGGATGTGGCTAATTATTATAACACAAAGAATGGCTTACTGACTTGAATGCTCTTGGGATGTGATTTCTCAATTAAATACACAGCTCAGGTTGCTTCATTGTCACTTGGAAATGTCATTGGTTTCTAATCCAATTAATAATTATTCAAGGATAATACTTTGATCAACAAAGTCTGGAAGATAATGCCTAAAACCAGGAAGGTTCTTCCCTTTGCACAAATCTGTCCGGTTTCCCACCACATCCTTAGGAAATACTGTTACTCTGTACTATACCTGAGTCGTTGTAGAGAGAGGTCAACCTGCAGCAACCCCAAACAGTAAAGCCATTCAAGAAAAAAGCTTTTATTCCATATTCAGAATTTATACAACTCTGACAGTCTTCTGTGAAATTAAAGATAAAAATCCAGAGGATCATTTAAAAATATGTCTAAGGCAATAATGTTAGAAACTGATCAGACACTCCTTTGTTAATTCATAAAATACCAAAAGTAATAGTGATCAGGTTACACAGACATTGTTTAGAAAAATGGAAAACTAAACACACCAGAAATAGCATGAATTTTAGTTCAGACTAGCAAAAATTTGTGGTTTTCTCTTTACCATTTATATAAATACTCTGTATAGTCTGAAATAGAATTTGGAATTTGAAAATAAATAGGATTTTTTTAAATGGCTGGTTCTTATTTTGGATAATATATGACTTTAAAGCTGTGTCTTGGTAAAAATGTTATCATCAACAGGGCTTACTTGAAATTGTTTTTGATTTAGTATCAAATACATACACTTTATCATGGCAATTTGGGATAAAAACAGATGAAACTGTGACATTTCCCATAGGACAGAAATCTGATTTGGTTCATGTCTGCTGAGAAGATTTTGCATATTTTTTTCTTTTTTTTGTCTTTTTTTTTTTTTTTTTATAATTTTGGTAATACTCTCAAAACAAGTTTGAGATTTCCAAATGGAATACTAAGTAGCAGGTTGAAAACAATTTTTCCAAGACAAATTCTGTTAGCAGTGATTGTTCTTCTAGAAAAACATGCAAAAAGATTGGTTTAGGTATAGCAAGGTATTTTGTAAAACGCTTCTTTTGACTAGCTGATGTTTGTGGTAGAGGAAATAACTTTTAGAGAATATGTGATGTGTATTCTTCTCCAGTGTCACGTTCACTGGACCGGTCTGCAAAGTGAAAATTATATTTCTGCATGGTCAATTCAGCTTATTAAGGAAATTAAAGGTTAAGCATCTGTTATGCTTTTAAAGATGAAATAAGCAGGTATCAATACAGATACCGTCTGTCTTACCTGAAGGTATGTGACAAAATAATATTCCAAAAGATATTGAATAAAAATGTTATTGAAATTTGCCTGCATTTTTGTACTTTCATAATCTGCTCTTAATCAGAACACAAAGTATTTTAA
This sequence comes from Vanellus vanellus, assembly GCF_965231255.1. Classification (NCBI taxonomy): domain Eukaryota; kingdom Metazoa; phylum Chordata; class Aves; order Charadriiformes; family Charadriidae; genus Vanellus; species Vanellus vanellus. The sequence goes on from NC_138907.1 coordinate 16,954,499, forward strand.
ACAATAGAAATCTCAAAATCTGATCTGCTTTCATTATTCTGTCATTGAACAGAAATGTAAATCAACATTTATATGTTGATGTAACAACATATTATGTCATGTTGTAAAATGTTACAATCAGGTACGTTATTTTCTTGATTTTAAAAAAAAGTGGATTTAAAGTGAGTTCTAAATGCAAGGGTAGTAATGCATTAGCCTCTGCTAATTGAGGAAACATGAACATGAGTTATTATATACTAATTCATCAACAGTCAGCTAGCATCCGCTGCTGCAAAATGAAATCCTGTGATACATGTATCAGATTGCACCATTTTAGGGCAGGTGAGATTAGAGATCACTCAGAAAAAAAATGTAGCTATTGACAAAAAAGGTCATGATAAATTTTATGATTATCCTGCGATTGTGCTATTCCTTTTTTTCAATGTTTTTGTGACTATAACAAAACAGCTGTTGAAAATGCTGCCAGGATAAAATCTGATAATACAGGTAGTTGTCATCCTCCATAACTGACTTTATTTCATCAGAATGTACATCTTCAGTATAATGTAGTTAGTAAAATATATCTGTATTGAAAAAAACAGTAGAACAGTGTTAGCAAACAGCTTAGCAAAAATACAATTTTCTGTACTGCCTTCTCCCATCCTGTTTACAGCCATAGTCTGATACCCTGTATCTGTATCTGGAGACATAATATGAGATGCTTAGCAGTCAGCCAATTCTAGATGCCATACAGAATAATGAAGTCAGACAAAAGCTTAGTGAAAGAAAGACTAAGCAGCGAGTTCAGACAAATTGAAACAAAAGAAATAATTTGCATGTGCCATAGCATTTTTAAAACTAATACTGTGATAGCCAAAACCTGATAAGTCTAATGCTGTAAGGATACTACCTCAGCTCCTTGGCCGCCTCTTTTGTGTATTTTACTTCTGTGCTACAATGTGGTACTCAGGGTATCTCAGGAATCTGGATGTTTTCCCTTGATTTTGGTCTTTTGAGGAAATCCACACTGGCAAGTGGCTGCCCGTGTGCATCTTTTTGCATGAAGTGCATCTCCAGTCTTCATTATACACATTTACTGACGAAACCACTTTGTTTTACGTTTTTAAAAGACAGTTCACAGGTGATCTAATAAGGAGAAAGGCATGCCACTGATTTAAGGAATCACAGAAAAAAAGGCAAAATTCTCATGTGATAACAGCACATCGGCTGGAACCAAATACAGCTTTGATATAATTGCTGGTTCCACTTATTCCTCTGAATAAAGCTCTGTCATTTAGGTGATGTTGACCAGTTAAATGTATAATTACTGTAATCGATCAGGATGTTAAAAAATTAAAACATGTTCTCTCCCTGTATATATTTGGAGTATGTTTTTTCACATTGAGTAATTACCATTAGTGGGTCCAAGCGGGATCCTCAGATTAGGTACAAATAAATGAATAGTTGAAACAAATGCCCTCATTTTAAATAGGTGCAGACTACTAGCAAAATCTCTAACTTGATTAATCACAGTTTTTGCTGAGCAAGCTCAGTTCTGCACAGCTTGAGGTAGCGGTCAGAAATCAGAGGATGAGCCAGAAGAACAGAGAGACCTGGGCAAGCCCTGCCTCTCTGCCTTTCCTGGGAAAGGAGTTCTGGTACAAGGCACAGAGCAGTGGCAGGTACCCGTGAGGAGCCACAGCAGCTGGCAGGTTTCTGTGCATCAGGCTAGGGGATAGGTAGGCATGACAAGTCCCCTAGCACGGTTCCCAATCCAACATGCAGGTGCTGAGTCTCAGCTTTAGTCCGAGTTAGTCAGCCTGCATTGGTTTCTCTCCGTGCACTGATACCTGTGTACTTGGTGTCTCTTATTTAAAGCTACCTCAGGGGTGTTTATGTTGCTTTCCAGTTGCTGCTGTGATGGTTATACAACTGTGGAAAAGAAAAAAAGGGGGGGAAATGGGTGAAAAGAGGAGGAAGAGGAAGGGAGAAAAGAAGAGAAGGATGAGATATATGAAAGGATGGAGAGAGGGAGAGATTATTTCTCGATATCTTGATACCCATCTAAGTGATCTCCTCCTAGGAGACTGAAAAACAGCTAGAACAAGATCTTGAAGGACAGATGGCATAGCATAACTGCTGAAAATCTGTTCTTATTTCTCTGATTCAACCTTTGTCCAATATGTGTGTTACTGAAAAGTCGTGGACTGCAGTTTAACTTGGATATAGTTCCCCACTCATTGTGTCACGAACATGCAGTTCTAAATGTTGTCGGAAGCAATTGCAACCAACATAAATTTAAATCTGAAATTAAGATGCAACCATTGAATATTGGTTTGTGGTTTTGGCCACAAATAGCTATATTGGTATAGTGGATTCATAGTCAACCATTTTCATAGGTAAAAGTCGAGGGACGAACTTAAAAATTCGTCTGTGCAGTCAAACTGGCCTCAAAACAGATGTGATTTTTCAGGCTTGCAGGAGTTTTTAGTGCTACTTAGACCAAAAGTTTACATATTCCCTAAATGATCGAAGACATTTTCCTAAGAATGTTCTCCAGAGAAGTTGTATCCAGCTAAAGGAAAGGATGACCAGAAAAACAGACGAGCAAAAGCATTTTGCAGCAGCGCTGAACAAATAAGAGAGGGATGGTGTGTTCATGTCAAGTTCAGAAGAAAAAAAATCTTTTTAGGGGTGGCCAGAAGCATCAATCATGTGATATTTTGCTTCATTAAAATGACATATTTTTCTTGTCTATGTCTACTCAAAACTGCGAGTCCAGTTCATTCAGTTCAGTGGAACGCACAAAGTTGAGACCGTAACAGGACAACTTCTGTTAAAATGACTGTCTTGATGTTATATTTTTCAGAATAGTTAAGAAGTAGAACAGCTTGTGTGGTAGCAAGCTCAAGTAAATGCTGTAAACATGTTTTCTGTAATTGAATCTTATTAGCTTTAATTCATATTCTACATAATTAAGCAATTCTTTTTTATAATGTTGTATCAGTCAAAATCATCTATTTTTAATAAGTGTCAAAGCAAAATGAATCTAACACTGTTTATATAACTTGGCAAATAATTTGGTTTTGTTTCAGGGTGTTTTTTTGTTTTTTTTTTTTGAAGAGGATTTATCTTGACTGGAAAATATTATTTTGAAATAAACACTCTTGCTTTGACATGAGTTTGAGTGACTTTTCTCACTACAAGGGAACTTGTAGTCATGCAACATGCACTAGAAGTAATGGTTATCTGAACTGGAGAAATCATGCTTGAATTATTCCATAAAAAGTCCAGGTCAGATTGCTTTTTTACAAAGTCAACATTTTTCTTGTACTCTTCCCATTTTCCGTCCTCCATCTCGGCTTTCATTTAAAATACAAATCAACTAGACATTAAACCCACTGAAACAACCTGTATCACCACTCTTAAGAGTTCATGACTTTAAAGCTAGTAACAGTAAAGTCAGCTTTACACTAAAGGTGTTAGGTTTGCCAAAGCCACTTGTCAATAACCAAAACCTTTTTTTGGGATATATGACAGCTTTTGACAGGGAACCAGTCTAAGAAAGAACAGTCTTTGTTCACTATTAAGTAAGTAATAATCACATTACAGCATTTTCTTGATACTTGCTTGGGAACTCTGAATGTAGGACTCAGCGGAGATTTGGAGTAAATTTCTCATTTTGCATCAGTAAAGCCAGGGACTTGAACATCAACCTCCTCGTGTAGGATGTGGAGTAAATCTTGCATGTATCGGAGCTGTTCTACTTTCCAGTCCCCTGGGAAGTCCAGAGGCTATTTTGCACTGACTGGGTGCATTTCAGTACTTCTGAAGTAGAATGTCATAAAATTTCACTTAGAATTCCATTTCATGTCTTATTCTTTCATTATTTATATGGGATGATATATATTTTTGACTGTAAACTCTATTTAAAATATCTATTTTTAGCTGGAGATTTGAAATTTAATTTTTTAGCCAATTCTAATCTCCACTTTTTTTTTTTCCTGAAACCAATCAAGAAGGAGCTCAATAGAAAATGTGGTGAGAAATTTTAAACATCTATACAAATTATTGTGAATGACACTTTTGCCTGGGTCTCCAGACGCAGAGAGTTTGGCTAGATGACATGGAGAGTAAAAAAACACTGCCCTGAAACCTTTTTGACATGGTATCTTACCACATGGAAATGCTGAAATTTAACATGTTTTGCAATGGCAGGCAATTCTTCATTAATACGCCTACACAGGAGCAGTGCATACTAAACGTTCTGGCTTGCTGACAGGGCTATATTAATACAAAATAGGAGTCTTGAGATAATTACAGTTTTGTATGTGGAACAGAGAAGTGTGTGAAATGGATCTTTCCTTAGATAGCCAAAGAAGAAACAATTTTCTCCTTTAAATGTATATTTAATCTTAATAAATGGACAGCCAGTGAATTTAAGATGGTCTGCTATACTTTAACTATGTACAGTATTTAGAACGTGTAATTGGGCTCTTGCCAGTGTAGAAACATAATTTCCCTTGTTACAAGACAGATTTTGAAAGGAATATGGAAAGACTTAAATTAGCAATGGAAAAAGTTGCAAAAGTTTCTATATGGAAAACTTTAGCTCAAGAAATCCTCAGTAAATATCTTAAAGGGTTTTTTTTTTTTTTTAATTAGGAGGAAAAAAAAACCCACAAAAATTTAAATATAGAGATGGAAGAAAAGAGTAGGCAACCTTGCTGTAAAATCAGTGGAGTTAATGTTGGCAGGAAGTTCTTGATTCTTTTCCCTTTTAATTATGGGATAGATTTTCTCATTAGGCTTCTCTATTTAAAGCTAACTATAATTGGCTTATGTATTAAAAATAACAGTGACAAACACAGATGAGGAAGCATGTTTGTATGGATGAGTACTTGAGAACCAAAGCTCTTGCAGAAAGTAACTCAAAGAAAGGAATAGTTGAGCCTCCTTTGTTACAGGTGAGGATAAGAAACACTTCGTTTCTTCTCATAGAGAGTCTGAGCAAAAAAACCCTCTCTAGCTAAGCGTACCTGGGTATTGCTAGGGTCAGAGGACTGTGGTATGGAATGCAGCGGTTTACTTGAGTTGGTTTACTGCTGTTGATTTTCAGGCTTTGGTTGTAAGGGGAGATGTGGGAGGCTGATGCGATGTGTCCTCTGCCCTCTACTCTGCAGGCCATCTTCCTAGCCTGGCAGGCAGGCTTCTGGGTTTCTCACTGCCTAAGGACTTTCTTTCTGGTTGCTGATAAGCCCATGGCTTTAAACAGCTACCTCATAGTCCCTTCTCTGCAACCTCTGCCTACCATCTTGGTGGTGTGTGCCAAACACATCAGGACGAGGTGTAGTCCTAGGGTCTTCTGTGGTCTTGCTGTCACTCGCTGCTCCTCTGGGTGGTGGACACCATTGCTAAGTGGGCATGAACAGGAGGTATTTTAAAGGTATGCCTGGGATGAGACAGTCTGGTGACTAAAGGCACCACTGCCCTGGCCCACATCCTCTCTAGAGTGTGTCTTTCTGGACCGTTGCTGTGGGGATTGTTTCTTTTTTCCATCTGTCACATTAAAAAAAAAAGAAGTAACTCCAAGAAAAACCTCAATGATATATATTGCGCCAACAACTTGCTGAGGTTGTTGGCGCAATATATACCTGGGAGGTTTTTATATATATTTATATATATTTTTTTATATATAAAACCAGGGAGGTTTTTAAGGTACCTAAATCCTAATGGGTGCCTAAAATCTAATTCCTTTCAGTGGTAGGTAGGTGCCTAAATAGGAGGAATGCTATTGAATATCTTTGTAACTCAGTCCCTCTTTGTTTAAGTATAGGTAATGGTCAATTACCTATAGCAGCAACCTTTCTTTATAAAATGAGCTGTTTGCATTCAGTCTGGTAATAGCAGTCTGCTTGTGTTGATTTGTTTATGTAAGTTACTATGTTTGTGTTGCTTTGCAATATTTATTTAAATTGTGTTTCCTTTGAGTGTGATGGGTAGTACTGGTTTAAGAACATTTGCGAAACCACTTATTCTCAATTTATTTCCTCCACAAAAATTGTTTTTCACTCATTCAACCACCCACATGGAACTTTTTGCCCAGGGAAATAATTCACTGTGATTACCAAAATTTTCTTTAAAAAAATAAATATTTATGAGTAAACGAAAATATACAGGCATTGCCTATACGTTTTTTTTTTTATATAAAGACTTCCAAACTCCCAAATTTGTTTCAGAAATAATGAAAAATTTCAAGAAGCAACCAAAGTGTTTTCCAGGAACATCACTCACAAAGTCCAAGCACTTAGCAGCAATAACGTCTAGCTAAGGATGTCCTAATTCTCACACAATCTGCAAACCGAATAGATAATTTGTATGCATAAAGAAACATACTTAATCACAACAATCTAAATCAGCAATGAGTCATAGTTAAAAGTATAATTGCAGTTTTGATTTCAGTATCAAAATATTCCTAGTTTTTAGTACGTGACAAGTATCTGATGACAGCTATTTAGATCAGAAGTTCCCTGACTGTTCAGAATAATGCTACATAGGTACCCTTTTTTTTTTGTAATCTAGGGAAAATAGAATATTGATCACTTGCCCAATTGTGTTATCAAATTCACATTTCAAATCAATAAATTCGTGTGTGTGTGTGTGTATTTGCTTTGGGTTTTAGATTGGTCTGGTTTTAGAATAGCAAAATTGTGTCAGACTTCATACATCTTTATACTTTATGTATGTCAGATAAATGTCAGTTGCTTACAGAGCAGGTGGAGGGGCAGTGCAGCTATAGGTAGTAACACAATCAGTGTAACGGGGCGAGCGGGTGCAACCTCTTGTTCAGTAAAAACACACCTACTGCACACTGCTGCAGAGGTAGGACGTGTTCAGCATCCTAAATATCAGCTTCAACCCCTTAACCTTAAGGGCGTGTTTATTAACCACAGAAATATACTTAGGTATTTTAAACCACTAACGACCTATTGCTGGCCGCATTCTTTTTTAATAATTGCATTGATCTACATTTCAAAATCATTTCCTGATTGCTTGTGGGTGCCCAGTCTGATATATGTTAACCCCGTTTTTCAGCAAAGTAAAGTCACTGCAGGTCCCTATAAAACCAAGGGGGAAGGAGGCAAGAAATGAGCACCTCTATACCGAGCTGTTAACGTTAACCCCAACGTTGGTATTTCAGCCAGTGCCCTATGTGTGTTTGTAACTTTTACAAAAATTGCATTGGATCCCAAATTCTCGGCTCCACTCCATGGCTTTGTATTGTTCAAACATGGCCAGCACGGGGATGTTCTAAACCCCAATTAATATATACAATTTCACACAATATGTTGAAATAGACAGAAGGAGAGACTGACCGAATGAATGAAAGATGAATGATTTAAATGACTAGATCTCTAAATATGAAATAGTTTGCATGAGAAATACATTAAATTAAAGAGAAAAGGTAAAGAGTGGAACCAGAACTGTAAATTAACCGTATCTTTCTGGCACCATACAGACTTCAGGTATTATTTTCATTAGTTGCACAGCTTTGTATCCGACCATCAAGCCTCTGAACTTCTGTAACTGGTTATGCTCTGAAGAGCTCTAATGAACTGGGGCTAAGAATTTGTGTTGTGCTTTTGCTTTTTATACTGTACAGTGCAGTAATTAAACAATTGTTTTAATTTTACAAAACAAAAGGTGTTTCATGCCTAGTAAGTTGCAAGCTTAAATACCTCATGGAAACTTGTGATTTATTTATCTACAAATGCTTAGCTGTAGGTAACTGCCAAAAATGCTGATGCCAACTGAGCGGTACCCTAGCAGAGAATCATTACAACAACTGGTTAAAAACCTCAAGGCCGAGAGGCTCATTTCAGTTTCACTTCATTTTGTACACGGGCCACTGTTGTCCCGTTTCATCTTTTTAAATTCCTTTAAAGTATCAGTCCCTTCACGTTCAGTTCCTTCCGGATAACTTTTTTTTCTCTCCACTAAGCTTTTGAGTGTAGCTCCACTACACTTTCAAGTTTAGTTTTTCATTGAGTTTCCTTGCATTTTCCAGAGAGGTTTCCATCAGACTGCTTATTCAGTAAAATTAAACAGGGCTTTAGGACACTGGAAAACAATCACCTGTAAAGAAGGTGTAAGTGGGTGGTTGGGGGTTTTTTTTGTTGTTGAATAGGGTATGCGTTGCCACTCCAAAATGAGATGTTAAGTCTGCTGTAAGAAGTGTCAGCGTAGCCATACTGACTTCTTTACATGTATGACCTTTTGGATTCAACCTTGTGAAAGTGTATCCTCCAAGACCAGGGCAATGCATTGATCCCCATGGTCCCCTCTCCCAAAGAAGAACAGAGTAATCTGAAAGGCACGTGAAGAAAACCCAGCTTGATTAGGTTTGTTACAAGACCAATCACGGAACATTGGCAGGGATGTAAGAACTGGGAATGCCACAATTCATTATTCATAACACACATCCCTCAACTTAATAAATCTTGAATACAAACATTATAAGCAAACCATGCTCTCCTTCAGCTGGCTGGGTTCCAGGGTCATTCAGTTGTACCTCAGAATGCACGTTTGTCAAGAGACTAATTTAAATATTTTCTGATTAGTTTTACAGTAGTAGGTATGCTCTATTATTACTAGGCAGAGATTTTCTGATGATCCACATAGCAGATTTTAAAATAAAACTTTAAGACTTTTAAATTTTCCCATCCCATTAGACCAATGGAAGGATAGAAAGGGTCACCTCTGAATCTGGGAAGTCCTTAGTAAACTGAAAGTTAAAATGCTTGTAGCTCCTAATGTAGTCTGGATTAGAGAATAAAACAAACTTTGGTTTAATGTTTTGAAATCCTCATTGCTAACCAGCCACTTCTCTCTGTAAATGTTTCTTCCATTTTATAAGAGGAGAGGAAACAACTGGGAGGTTCTTAAAGTCTGAGAAGCTGAGCTGTGATGAAAACTGCCATTAGCACTTTCACACCTGATTGGGAGCCACTAAAGGCAGTGCTGTTCCATTGACAAAGCAGTGTCAGCCTGTCAGTTTGGGATTTAACTCCGGCCTTTCAGAGCCGCTGTCCTAGAAGTGTGGAGAAGTTAAATAAGAACCACTGACTCTGTTCCAAGCATCCTGGGTTTTCATTGAAAGATTTCTAATGCTGCTGAAGAGAATCTCGTGTGCATCACCTTTTGCCGTGATTCCTGCAAGCTTGAACAATTTCTGTATTTATGAAGGTGGGTTGCTTTCTGTATTTATCAGGTCCATTCACAGCTGCCAAGAAGAGCGCCAGCTTGGAGCTGCAAAGTTGTATTACTCTGTTTGCATCCCTAAATAAAATCCGTATTAAGACTATCAACTAATTTGTAGCTTCTCTGGCAGGCGGTAATGACTTTTTTGGACATTGTTGATAGGAAATAGAGTGAAGCAACCAAAGCTTAGTGAGATGAAAAGCTTCACGTCCCACTGACGTCTTGAGTGAAGGTAGGCTGCCAATATTTGAATTAGACTCCTTCTCTCAAATATATTCATCTTTGTTTTCAACAAAGGTAAAATTTTCTGGATAAGACATGCTCCCTTCTCTCTAATTTCCACTCTGTCTCGCAGCTTTATCCCTTTATTCTGGGCAAGGTTCTGTCCATCACTTCTATATTCCCCATTCAAAAATCAGTCTAAAACCTACTGCTAGATCAGGGTTTCCCCCTCTCTCTCTGGTTACTCGTGGAATTTCTCTAAGAGGTTTGATGGGGTGAAGTTTCGTATTTTTAGGAATCGGCTGCTTCTCAGCGGCAGCATTGCCCTCTGGTGGAGGCAGGATTCTCAGCGTGGGGAAGGGGGCTTTCCTGCGCATGGGCTCTGCAGCCCAGGGAAAACAGACCACCTTCCTGTTGGGGACTGATGCTCTTTAGGTGATGTGGGTTGGTTTTCTAATTTGGATGTAAAATGGCTTCTCTCAGAAACAGGACTTCATGTTCCAGTTTCACATGTTGTGAATATGAATGCACGCCAAGAATCGAAAGTTTATCTCAGTGTTTTCTTCTTTTCCCCCATATATTGTTAGTACTTTCAGCTCCTACTTGATTTATCTTCTAAACCCTTAGGTACAAGATTGCCCGTTTTTTTTTCTTCTACCCAAATCTTTGTGTATTAAAAATAAGATATTAAAGCTACGTTGCAGACTCTATTACAAGGATCGTAAAAAATCCAAACTTGCATGATCTTTCCCCTAATTAGTATTCATGTAAAAACTATGCCATTAGTGACCGCTGCATTAAGTGGGGTCTTATGGTAGATGGTAACTTTAAAAGTGTGAGAAATCTTCAGTGTACAGGGAGAGTGAGTACTATAAGCAAATGTCTTAAATAATACATGGATAAATAGAGCATGAGGGGAAAACACTTTCCAAAAGACAGAAAGACTCTTTGCTGGCACCATTAAAATTACTTTTAAAATATGCTTGATTCAAACCTCCTATTTCTAGCTTCTAGCTGAGCTAGAAATGCTATAGTCTGAGCCCAAGTAACACTCAAGGGATATAATGAAGTTGGTCAGCAAAAGAGATGTAAAATAACTCTAAATCATGGGGGGCGAAAAAGGACTCTGGAACTGAAGGCTTTGGAAATGGAATGTAGTTCTCTGTGCAACTCAGTAATTAGGCTACAGTTGGTGATGATGATGATGATAAGTCTCTGATGGCTTCTTAAGTTTCCCGCATATATATCCAGTTTAAATGAGAGACCAGACCTTTGGCTGGGGTTTTGAAAGAAGTAGCGAATGATTGAGAGGCCTTTGGAGCCCAGCTCCTATTTACATACATTCTGTTGATTTAAAGTTTACAATTTGTCATAGTACTTAGTGCTTTAGTTTCCCTCTGGTATTAATTTCAGTCAGTTACAGCATGTATTTCTTCTTGCTGGCTGACACTAGAAGAATATAATTGAATTCTCATTTTTCATCAACTCCTGGGATACTGGGCAATACTCTATGCCTAATATTTTGTCCTGAGAATAGTAACAAGAACACGATTACACAGCAAATAAAATAGTCCATTTAAAGACTTTTCATTTGTGAGCTTTCCAGCAACTGTATTGTTTGCACACTTAAGAAACCTTTGAGTTTGGTTGTTTTCTTCAGTCCACTTCATTGGATCCTTCATTTTTATGTCAAGGGAGTTTGTTGTTGCTCTTTTGTAATTCCATGGAAGAACGATATATGAAAAGCTGAGTCATCGTTATCTGCTGTGAAAAATGAGGAGGATATTAAGATATATGAAGGATTAATTAAAAAAAAACAAACTTTAATAGTCCTATTACATCTTTGTCAGGTGAAAATGTGATACTTTCAATCTGGAAAGAACTGTGGAACTATTTCGAAGTATGAAAAAAAGGAGAGTGCACAGACAGCATAAATGACATCTCATTTTAAACATTTCAAAGTTTGATTGTATGTTTCTTTTATGTGCTGGGGGTTTAACTGTAAAGATTTTGAATCACGGAAAGGGGCAAACTAAGCTGCAGCTGGGAGAGATTTGGACAAAATGTTTTCAGATTGTCTTTCAAACCCCCCCACCCTCCCTCAAACTCAAGCTATAAAGAGTACAATTAATAGATAAAATTCTTCTTTTTTGCCTTTTCTGCTATCATTCATTACTGTTTTAAAAAATGCAAATACTGAGAAGAGAGGTTGGACTGATGTCAATAGCAAGCTCATTATTGAAAAATATTTCTGTTTCGGTAATAAGTAGCTAGAAACATGATACCAATGACAGTGAAGAAAATTCGAGTTTTGATTGCTGTATTTCTACCTAAAATCTGAAAATCTCTTTATGAAAATCATAGTGTCTGTGCTTTGGATGCTTTTAGATGATTTGGATGTGGAAAATGATTGCTATTTGAATGAAGGGGGAGATTAAAGTCAGAGATAAATTCCGTTTAAATCTGAAAGGAATGATCTTAAGGAAAAGAACTAAGTCTACTTTCATGTAACAATTTTTGATGAGCCAATGTTAAAATATCAGATATCTAAAACAAATTTGGATCCCAACAACACACAAGCTAAAATTCCTCAGGTTGCCTCATCTATTCCTTTTCAGAGATAATTCTAAGCATGCATAATAACAGACTTACAACCATAATGATAGTATTAACTGTTTTCCATTATATATTTTGTTCCCATTTGATTTTTTTTTCCTTGTTCCTAATGATTATGGGATGTTTTCAGATTTCTTTACAAATACATTATCATTTCTTATCCGAGATACACTTTTTATTTAGAGTGCTTGGTTCTAAGTCTTTTTCTATCTCTCTCTTATATTAACCATATTTGGAACAAAAAGCATGAAAGCCTTATCTCCCTATTTCTCATAGAAGATTAATTGGAGTTGGGAGCAGTTGCTTGAAAGTAAATTTGCAATGAAGCTTGTTTTTCAAAACTGCTCATATTCATAAACCATCTGCCAGTTCCTCCTTAATTTACCAAAGCTTCTAGGACAATCTTTGCCTTTTATGGAAACACAAGAAAAAACAATGCTGAGAAGTTTCGGTCTGACAAGAAAATTGAAACAAAAACCTCCATAATTTTTTCAACAATATTATAAAAATCTATGAAATTAGAACAGTATTTAGGCAAAGTTTGTTTGCCATTTTGATGATTTGTTCCATATCTGTTTGAAATGGAAGCTTATTTACATGTTTCCAATGACAGAAAAATTCAACTGCGAGTATATGGATTTTTGCCTATGTCCTATGTACTCTGCTTTACTTTTTGTTTTTCCTACCTTTTTTTTCCCCTAACTACTTTGCAGTCCAGTTTAGCCCTAAATATGATCCTTCCAGGGTAGAAAGAAGAAGGGAAGTTATCTAGTAGCAGACAGCAAATTTTGGAAGAGCCTTCCTAAGTAATCTGCAGCATAAGTGACCCTTTACATGACCTCTAGCATATGCCAAGGTAAATGCAACAGGATTCTGTGTATGGAAAAAAGTGCATCCATAAGTATTGTTAATTAATTTAAGTAGTTTTTAATGGCCTCGCTTGCACTTTTCACTTTTTCAAAATTCCATATAAATTAATGTGCCTCCTGTTTCAGTTAAAATAAACTTTACCTTCTTTGATCTGTTCTGCTCATCCTCAACTTACATGCCCCTTCAATCACCTCTAGTCAGTGCAGTTCTTTATGAGCTGTTGTTTTCAATCTTGTAAAATACATCCCATGAGAGCACTTCTGTCAATGCAGTATCCTTCCTGGATTATCACTCTGTTCACTATTAATTCATAAGATTGATTCACCCCCTTCCTTGTAGAGAAATATTAACATGTAATTAAGATACAAATCCAAATGTGAGAACACAATAACAGGAAAGCCATCTGAGGGAAACAAAATCACAGCAGTGACATGTTCTAGAAGAGGGCTGCAGCTGAAGATTAATTGGTGAGCACTCACACTGACAGCAGATAACTCATGTGTTGCATTCACAGAGGGAATGAAAGAGCTGGAATCTGCAGGCTCTTTGCTGTAAATAAAGGAGACAGCTTTCTGCAGAGCAATTCCTAAATCTGCTTACATTTAAAATGATTCCTGAAGTTGAAAATAATTTGCTGCACACTATGTGAAATCTGTGTAGCTCCACTATAGTCGGGTCAATTCACACTCTCTTGGGACCTGGCTCTTCTATGTCACTTATAGTGTCAATCAGCAGCTGTGAATTCAAACATGAGCAAACTTATTAAGGTCACGCTACTGGAGCATCAGAAGGGCTAATGGTGTTCTGAAATGGTGCTTGGCATTTACTGCTCAAATCTTACGAGATGCATAAACACACAGGGAAACATTTTGTTGATCTGGAGTTGTACTTTGTGTTTATGTTTAAGTGTGTGTGTATGCATGTGGTTCTCAGTAAAACTTTAAATTTCTTGGGGCACTAAACAGATTTACTAAAAGGGAAGTAGATGGATTTTTTTAATACATTTTTACACTGTTGAAAAACAGGTGAAGATTTTTAAGTGGGAATATTGCAGCAGATGATTTGTGAAGAGAGTGAGAAAATTAAATTTCGTTTGGAAGGTTAAAAAGAAATAGTGTTAAGTCATGTGTCTGCAAATCTTAAAGACTTAATCTTAAAGATTTTATTGCATTGCAGAAAGGATCCATGCAAAGTTACTTGTGCTGAGAATATCATGGAATGTAGAGCACAATTCCAGTAACACCTTCAGAAAGTTTTATCAATAAATGAAAATGCACATATGATTAGATACTAAAATATTCATATCATTGTGGCAATGGAACCGTTATATTACAAAGAAGATAGGAGCAAAAGCACATGATGAAACTCTAATAGTTAAACCTTACATAAGGTACAACTGAATCAGACGGACACAAAATACAACCCGTATGTTGAGTAATGATTCCCAGTGAATAAAAATTCTCATAGAACATATAAGTTGCAACTAAACTTCAAATTGAAAGGTCTTAGGGGTATTAAAGGCTTGAGAAATTCAGGATGGAGTGAGAAGATTTCCCAGAATATAGAACTAAGAATGTGATGTACCAATGGCTTGGGCATCTCGCATCCCAGATAGTATTTCATTGGTGTCAGGACAAATGAGTTTAAACAGACATATGAGCAGGTTCTGCTGCACAAACAAATAATGAAAAGACATCAAAAGTTGCCTGTAAATAAGGTTCATGAACAGCCTGGTTTTGCATCCTGGTTCTTTTTTTTTTTCTTTCCATGCAAAGTTTAGTAGCTATTTTTGGGAAGGAGTCTCTCTTCCCTCAAACTTCATTAATGATGGTTGGTTTTTACCCCAGTGAGGTAGGTTGAATGCGAGAGCTCAGTTTCTGGAACTGTATTTTCCATCCAGACTTCCTGAAAGTGTGTAATAACAATACAATTGATCCCCCTTCCTCCTCCACTCCCATTCTCCACTCTCAATAACAGAATCACAGAATGGTCAGAGTTGGAAAGGACCTCTGGAGATCATCTAGCCCAACCTCCCTGCCAGAGCAGGGTCACCTACAGCCCCTGAAAGGGTAAACTTGATTGACACTCTGAAAACCAACTTGCAATGCCAGAGTGGTTGTATCAAAACTCAGCTGTGCTGTCTTTTGCAAATAACAGACACCAAGTAGTAGCAGCCATTTTATGATTATGTAGTAGGCTGCTACAACAGTGCAGTCGTTCAAACAAAACCCCCCAAAAAGGGCATGAATGAATTACACAGGTTGGGAAGACAGCTAGTAGTTGCGATATTGGGCATGAAGCCGAGATAAGCATTTGTAACCTCATACAGTTCTGTTTGATACTGCAGAGCTCACCACTCTGAAAATCAGAATCATTATGCTGACTTCATCCCTCAAGAAACACTCTGCTAATCTCTCTCAGGCTGTACAGATCTAGAAAAGTACTTCTCTGAAAAATTAAACAATTATCAACATTATCATTATAAATCCTGCCCTGACTTTTCATTAGGAATATCCTATAAAAGTGTCAGGTTTGCAGTCCTGGCTTTACAGGTAGGTTATGCAGGCATGTATTGCATGGGTGAAATAATAGTGAAGGCTGTATGTGAATGGAAACACCCTGTTCGTTCTTCCTTCCTTCCCATCATCACATTTCAAATACATCCACAAGCGGCCAGTACAAAGTTAGAAACAATGCCAGTTTGGACTGGAGATTGTATTTATCTTTTGATGGATCGTGTAATTATACCAAAAATAATTAGGATTGGCTTGAAAAAGTGTCTATTCTGTTGGCCCTTTTCAGCCATCCTTTTTACAATCATCCTGTCTGAACTAATAGAAAGTAAATAATGGTTAAAAGGTAATGAGAAGTAATGGACCTTAAACAGATTGACTGTTGATTGGGTACCACCAATTTGCAGTATTTGCGCTTCCTTCAGGGCCCTTGAGCTGTACAGCTACCTAGCAACCATGAAATCTGCTATGAGATAGTCTCATACAGAAAAAGCTGCACTTGCCAGCACTGTACTGTGATAATCGAGCTGGCAATATAGCTGAAATTGCTGTGCAACAAATACCCTTACGTTCCGCAAGATGTTAGGCTCTGTACTGTGCATCGCAGCTAAGATTATAAACCCTTGCCTCTCAAGAAAATATTTTCAGACCTCAACTGCAATTTGTTTCCATATGCAAAAGTTGCTGTGATGGTGGGGAGGAAATCTCATGCTTTCACTATGAGAACACTGCAAGTATTAATACTCTGTTTTGCTAACCTGAAATAATATATAAACCTAGATTTGGGTAATCGAGATCTGGACCCCAGCTTCTTCAAAATATTTGTGTTGTACTTCTTTGCTACGTATTTGGATCTGGAGGCTTTTCTTCCCCTGTGCCTTATTTTCTCATGTATGAAAGAAGATGATAATATTTACATACATCCCTGGGTAGAATTGGTGAAGAGGAAGGAGGTTATTTCAGTGATCAAAATGTTTATTATTTGTTATTTTGTGAAGTGATTAGGTAGAGATGGTACTCTACCTTTCATACAGTAATAAAATGGCTGAATCTTGTCATATCTGCTCCCCTGGCTCTAGCTTTAGCATTACGTCTTGTTCTAATCATATAGGGAAATGGCATCAAAAGTGCAGCGTCCCAGCCATCTGCTGAATTCTTGTCTGTTGAAAATGTGACTAGCAACCTAACCTACCTTGTTAAACTCTTTTTTCAATGCAGGAAATGAAAACCTTACTGTAGCCCAGTTTTAAAAGTTAATTTTCCCTACAATGAACCCTTATAATAAATTTCTCTAATCTAATTTAAATATTAAAACAATTTATAAATAAACCTTGTAGGTGTTTTTTAATTTGCTATAGTAGAAATTAATATTGCTTTGTCAGATATGACAAAGGAATGCTTTAATGTCCTGTTGTGGATGATGTCCTGGCACATTAACATAGTACATTATTCTGATTTTTGTCAGAACAGCTCTATCTCCCTAAAATAGAGCTTTCTGAATTTAGGTCTTTAACTGTTTTCGGGGCTGTACTGTCATCACTTGGTTATGCTCAATTAAGATGTGTTAATTTATGGATCTTTTATTTTAGATTATTTTTTAAGTGCAGTATGAGGCAGTAATACCAAGCTTAGGAGGCTAAGAAAAGTAACAGCATTGGGAGCTGGGCCATTACTGTAAAAATAATTCAGGAAAATTTATCTGATTAAAAACTGCATACCTGCTCTTATAGCATTTGTGATTATTTAGGTTTTTTTTTTAGTATTTGTATCTTTTTCCCTAACAAATGTAATTAAAGCCCCCCACAAATGTGCATGGTTTTTGATGTCTCCATTGGTTCACAAGTCTGGGATGCAGTCAGGAGGAAGATAACCTTTGCCTGATTTATCTGACAAATCGCGAATGCGAACAGCGCGACGGACAGCTCATCAAATCGGCTAAATGCTGAAGTGTTAGCATAGATGTAATATCAGACCGTTCTGAATAGCCACCTCCTCGTAATGACCTGCTTGTCCAAAAGTAATCTCGAAAAGAGAATATTGAATTAATTTGTTATGTGTCAGTCAGCCGGTTCCAGTTTTGAGCATGGCAGTTTCAGGGAACAGAACACGATATACACAGAAAGCAAAGCAGTTTTTATCTGCGGCTACAGTCTTATCCTGAAGATAACTGCTCTTAGTGCTGTATCTTCATTCAACATATTTTCCTGAGATTTTGCTTAAGAAAATTAAGAGCGTTGTTACCATGGCTTTAAAGCTTTGTGATACTCTTGGATCGAATAACACAGAACTTGAAACGGCACTAAGCGAAATCCATGATGTGCGTGCTAAAACCCTCGAAACGTGATTGTGAATAGGGAATTGACTTAGGCAGGTACAGTTGTAAGAATTTATGCAGGGATTGTCCCATTTTTAGCAACGATGTCCTCGGTAAGCTGCCGGCCGCGGGCTGGGGGTCCCCGGGCAAACCCCTGCTCCTGCCCTAACGGAGCTGCTCCACCTAGAGAAGATCACATAGGAGGAATATGCTTTTTCTTGACCTTGGAGACAACTCCTCCTGGAGTAGCTTGGCAAGCTCTGGGTCAGCGGTGCAGGGAAGATGAATGGGAGATGGGAGATTAAGGAACGGGATATTAACGATGGGAGATGAAAGCGGCCTCAGAGCCAGCTCCCTCAGGTGCCTGCCTCACCTGGCGGGGGGGGGACACAGGGGAGAGGTGACTGAGGAAGGACGGAGGAGGCTGATTAATTTCACAGGTGAGGACGGAGGGTGGGACGGTCCCACAGCTTTCAACGGGTGTCACCCAGCGCGGGGGCGGCTGCGGGCCGCGGCCCCCGAGGGGAGAGGCTTTGCCGGAGGAGCTCCGGCCAGTGCTGTGTTGAGGTAAAAACATCTTTTTTATTTATTTTTGCGTACGTGTGTGGGAGCAGCATTATCTCCCGCGGGGTCTTGAAGCCTTAATGGGTTTGTTTAGATGTCCGGGGGTCCTCATCTCTCGTGGCAAGGGCCCGGTCTGTTGTGTCAAAAGGTGGGGGAGAGGCAGCGCTGCCCCGGCCGCCAGGAACGCCCGGCTCTGGTAGCAAAATAAGCCTTAATCTCTGTGGCAAATACGCCTCGTGGGGCCCTAATTCAGATTCAGAAGATCCTTAATGTAGTGCGTTGGAAGCGGAATTCGTCAGGGACAGAGGCCCCAGCAGCGGGTATCCCGCTCCCGCCTGCGGGGGCGACCGTGGGGCTGCCGCCTGTTGGGGGGGCGGAGGGCGGCGATGGTGGGGGCGTTTCACTTCACACCGTGGCTTTGCGTTCCAGGTGGGTGACTTGAAGACCTCACTTGGTGTGGAAGCTAAATTTTGGCAGGGTAAATGCAGGCCACTCTTGCTCTTCCTTGACTTTGCTGCCTCAGGTGTGAAGGGGTTTCAGCCCAGAGGAAACGCACAACAGCTTCAGTGAGACGGTGATGTGGAACCTTTGCCCTGTGTGTGAATGCAAATGCAAACCCTAAAAAAGGATAATTAAAAGAAAATACGATGTGTGATAAACTGACATTGATTTGTAATTAATTTTTCTTGCTGTGGCTGAGGTTGATGCAATCTAATGTAACATATATTCAAGTTAAGAAATTTTAGGTAGCCAAAGATGGCTTTAAAGCAAGGCGTATAACAAATGTCTGGGCTTGTTATATACATTTGGTATATAACAAACGGATGGGTTTGTTATGTACCTGCTACTGTGTAATGTGAATGGGAGAGTGAAACCCGGCATTCATTTTCCATCAAGTGGATTTGAAATTAGCACTGCAGAGATAAATTTGTTTGGCACAGTCCTACTGTTTTTCATTTAATCTACCCTTGTGTGAAAAATGATAGCTGCTTTTACGAAGTGTCAGTTTCCCAAGTCTTTTGGAGCTCTGTCTTAATATTAATGTGTTTTGACAGAAATGGAAGCTTAAAGTTTTTGTTCTTTATGCCAGTTCTGCAAAACCAAAATTGTCTCTGATAGTGAAGCTTTGATTTGGCATGTTCAAATTTCAATTCTTCTGGAGAACAAAACTCGTCTCAGCATCAGTTTTGTCTGCAATGAAAACTGCGAAGGTCAGGCAACATGGCGGGGCTGAGGCTTGATGTGGTGCTCATATTGGGGGATCTTGCACAGGTTTGAGTTTATAAACACCTCGTTTATCATGTAGATGAATCTGGTTGTGGTTTAAAAATTATCAGAAAGCTTCTTTACTCTCAAGATCGCTGAATAAGGCTTTGGCAGAGCCTGATATCCAGGTGATCATAAGTATTTGTATCTTTTCATGTGATAAAGGGTATATTATCAACTATTTGAGTTAATGTTGATGGTTTTTATTCTGAAAATTATAAGAGGGTAAGTTACTCTAGCGTGAAAATCTAAAAATGTAAAACACTACTTCTCCCTCCTCCTAGAGGATGTATTATTTTGTAAACTAATAGCATACCTCATAGCTTGTAAATTACATTATTACCTGAGCTATCTGCATTTTCATTTTTGAGGCAGTCTAAAATGTGTCTGTTGGAAGGTTTGAACTTTTAGTAATGGAAATTCCTTTGGAGATCGATGGTATTTTGAAGAAAAATTAATAACTTAAGATCACAGAGGTTAAAAAATTATTGGGGGCAGTGGTGTAAAAGCGGTAGGCAAATCTTACACTTAGAAATAGTGACACATTTCATTCTGTGGTTTCCTGAGCTGGTTCCTCTCATTCCCACAATAGTCACAGAAAAGCTTGCTGTATATTGTAGTACCATCAAAAAAGCCTTTGACTAGGTGTGTTTGCATTTCCCATTCTTCTCCTCAAGGTATAGCACAATGTATGGGAACTTGCAGTCTTACCTGATGATGAAACTTGAAGTGATGACTAAGACAAACACTAAATAAATTATTCTGTGCTGTCTTGTTTTCCTATGGTTCATTCTCTCTCTGTGCCTGAGAGTAAACTTCGTAACAGCTGCAACTAATTCAGGAGTAGATGGAATTCAGCTGGGGATACAAAACTGTAGCAAATACTTCCTTTTATGGTGATTGAACTTAAGAGCCTCATTAGCTTATGAGGTGTGAGGACGCCAATAGTTTTCAAGGAGGGTGTTATTTGACCAAAACACGGGGTGTTTCATAAATGGCTCTGGGTGTGGCTTTGGGTTAATTAATGTGAATTAACTAACCGAGGAATCAGTGTCCATATGGCCCGTTATTCTCTTCTGCCTGGCACCTACTTCTGAACGCTACCAGAAAGAGGATTATTACAGGTAGGCACATAGTAAGACTGCTCGAGGGTACTCTTAAGCATTTGTGGCTTCCTCAGTTCTCATGGTGTAAGCAGATTTTTTTTTTATTTGTTTGGTCTATCTTATTCAGACTTCTGTTTCACAGGTGGGTGAACTATTCAGCTGTCGGAACCAAGTACAAATGACGTTCATGGGTTCTTGCATTGGAAAAGGCTTTCTTAGTTGAAGTCATAATGTTGTACTAAGTGATAATGCAACCTGTGCGATATAGTTATACTCTACTCAGCAAACATTTGAGTCAGCAGATAAATGCAGTTTGCTGTTGTGTAAACTTTGACTGCTGTGTGTTTATAAATGTGAATTTACAGTGCACTTTCCAACACTAATTTATGCTTTATGCGTGTATTAAACTGGTATATTAATCTTGGAGATTAAAGAGGACCTTGCTCTAAATCAGCAAAAAGTTATTTCCAGCTAAAGTAATTTATTTAAATATGAAAAATCAACAATTACTGAAGTGCTATTTCAAATTTTCTTTCACATAACTTGTTCTTTTTCCTCTTAATGTTTATGCGTCTTTGTAGCTGGAGGGCTATAGTGGCTGCTTTTAGCAGTATTCAGTTTGATGCTATTACTATCAAGTTGCATTATTCTTAGCATATTATGAACATAAAGATAATCTGAAAGTTCTGATAATTTGTATGTTTAGGATTAACAGTACTAAACATAACAATCATATCACATGATTATGTTGTAATCCAGTGAGCAAATAATACCAGTTAAGCTTTTGTGTTCTTAGTGAGTAAAGCAGAAATAAGACAATTTTTACTGGTAATGATAAAATGCATGATTGTGACCATTTCCCTAATGCAGATTTGTATTGTATTATATGCAGGTATAAATGGGATCCTGTCACACTGCAGAAACTGGTTGAGTCCAGCCCATCACTAATTAGGCCATGTCACTGTTCGCAAGTGGTGTGGATAAATAGGCAGAGAGCTGTAGAGCAGAGCAGTCTGACCTGATGACCATGTGCCTACGGTATACAGATTTAATGATTTCTCTTAAAATCCTTTACAGTCTTCAGAGTGACCCAGTTGACTGAATGCCTATTTGTGCCTGTGATGTGTTAGGGGCAATCTTGGAGCACAGTCTTCAGTTTGTTGATGCAGAGGAAGCACATCTGATGGTTCCTTGAGATCTGTGTACAGGGACTACTGGGAGAGGTACCTCAAAAGCATCATCCTGATCTGAAATACAAAAGTTAAGGTAGCTACACCTGCCACTTCTACCATTGCACGATGGGTTTTGGTGTTATAGACACTGTCCAGTAAACCTAATGTGATGGAAACCTGTGTTTGGTCAGGAACAGGTAAAATGGGCATGGACAATTGTTTGTTTCAGAGATTTTTCTGGCATTGCAGTTTTTGATTCTAAAATTAAGCACTTCTGTTTACACTTTTGAAGTCTATGAATACTTCAACTACTCTGTGACTATTACAGATAGTAATTGTGCAGAGTGAGTGTGTCCAATGTCGGCTATTATGCATGTGTAGTCTTAGCTACTTGAAATGGTGTGGTTCGTTCTCATGTGAGACTAAGAAAACGGTCAGGATATTGTCTGCTGTCAAATTTTACCTGTAGTCAATTTAATAACATGACTTTTTTTAAAAAAAAATCTTACCTTTTTCTATAAGTCCTGCTCTATTAATGTGCTTTTAAGGCAATTAGTCTGGGCAGCTGGGCTGTCTTACCTAGCTGTATAAATAATGCGAGAAACACTATGGATGTTAATTTTTTTTTTTTAGTGATGTTTGGCCTGCTGGCAATAGCATGTGTTAACATGAAGGGAGCAACTGCAAAAATTTAGTTTACGTTTCTTAAAGTTGATATACTGATCATAATTCTCCTGTTAATCAACAACTATTCTATTCAGTTTGTCATGTGCCCTTGATAAACAAACCAACTAAAATTTAGTGTTACCTTTATTTAGCTTGAGGCTTTTTTTGCACAGACAGCTTTGCATGGCCCTCTAAACGGTGCCCGAATTTTGTAGTTGTGACTGGTATTGAGACCCAGTGTAGTGTCCTTTGTTTTTTATACTTCCTACATAGATGTATTTAATCACTGGCTGAATGTTAACCAGATGTATTCCCTTTGTTCATATATATATGTACACACACACACACACTAGCTGTGACTTTCTTCTTTCCATATCACTTGAATAGGTGTAAATTGTTAAGCTGTAGTAGAAACCATTTTAAAATAGGAGCTCTGTTAGTCTTTTTTTAATTTTGATGGATTTTACATGTCACAGCATTTTGTATGTGTGCATGTATATAGAATTTGGCATTAGTGATATGTTTTTATGTATGTAATTTGTGTTGTCTAGTAGCATTATGGTTCAAGACCATGGGGGAGGAAATGCGCTTCCCCAGTTCATGTGTTGTTAAGGCTTTGTTTAAAACTGAATTGCTGGTTATTTGAACTCTGGTTCAAAGTCGGGTATCCCATTTAGCAGGTGTCAGTTCAGGTTAGATTTTTATTGTCAGTTTTTCCTCTGGAATGGAAATCCTTAATCTATGTGCAAGCAGGCCTTGAACTACAATGATGTTAGTAAGTTACAATTATGCTAAGCTCTAATTATGCTAAGTAGTTTATGCAGTAAACTTGGGGAGAAGAGGAGTATAGATAAGGGTTTAATGTCTGAAGGGCCAAGTTAATAAGGTCACTAATTATGTAAATATAATGAACATATTCATTCTTCTTGGAGTTTTCAAGCTAGTTGTCTGAACAAGTATGTAATATAATGCAGGATCTTGAGACTTTTGAGACTGCTGCTTGCGAGGGCCTTGAAATACTGTTTTCAGCTGATGATAGTGCAGATGCCATTGGGTCTATTGAAGTTCTAGTTGGAAATTGAGGGACAGGGTGAGCGTACTACAATCACACTGGCTTCAGGTAAATAAGGTCCTACCAGACACTTGCTCTATTCCCAGTTTAAGTGTTTAATTGTTCGGTGGCATGTGGTTGTTAAAGTATTAACTATTTCCTGTCCCCAAAAAACTTATGTTTAAAAGATAGAAAAGATAATGTACTGTGCTGAGCACAATAAAGGTTTTGTTTATTTCTGTTGGGGCTCAAAGCGCTATATTAAGCAAATCATGTGGAATACGAAACATCTCACTATGTTTGTTAGGGCTCGCATATAACTTTTTTTTACACTGCTTAAATGAAGTCAAAGCCAGTTGAGCTATAATTCACTCACTAGGTTTGTGGCAGAGTTTTGCTGTTTGAGTCATTCACTTTTATCAGCAGGAATATGCTGCAACTTACTGATGTGATACGTCGCCCATGCTAAACTTGTCCTGAGATATTGAATGCGATGGATAACACTTGGGCCAGAGGTCAGTTAAGTTTGGATTTTATTAGTTCCTTTTACAGTTTTGTCTTCTGAACTGCTAAAGGGATCTGCTTAAAAGAATACATGATGGTTTCAGCTGAAACCCTTGATTGTTGCAGTTAATTTTTCAACACCATTTATTCACCCTGAATATCCTCTCTGACCAAATTAGTGAGCACTTCATAAGGTGTAATATGCTTATTTCCACTCCAGCCCTTTGAAATACTGCCATTTGCTCTCCTTGGTTCCCCGCAGTACGGAAAAACTCCTTAGTTTTGTTTTAAATACCTAAGATACTTTTTAGGGGTTTTTACTAGCTTTGCCTGAAACTCAAATTTAGACCATCAAATTCTGCTTAACTGTCACAAACTCTAGATATGCCAGAAGTCTCTGAGCACTCGAATTTCTGATGCTTATGTTCCCTAACTGCCTTCTGTTGTGCTTCTGGTCTTAATCTGACTCACCTCAGATGCTGAACCATTCACTATTGCCAAGACTAAGACTTGTCAGAATTCAAAGACGAAGGTTTTTTTCCTCCTTGTCTGAAGGTGTCTGTTAACTTAGAGTGCAGCATCCTTCCTGGGTCTCTTATATAAATTGTTTAATTGTAAGAAGGTTCACATAAAATATGATAGGCTCAAATTATACTGTTGCCATGGAGGATTTGAATTTAATTTCAACTCCTCGGTGTGGAAGCGTAACAGCTTCAACAAACAGGATTTGGGGAGCTGCCCCACTGAAGAGCATAGGGGTTTTGGTCACTTAGGGGATAGGTCAGCAATAGTGCCTGTGAATGGTGTCCAGTCAACTGGGTTAGCTAAATTGAATTTTAAATCTGAATACTGAAAACTTGTGTGGAAAGAAAAAGGAATCAGCTCTTTGTTTTCACAGATCGTTATTTCCCAGCTCATTATTGCTAGTTAAACCCTGAATCTGGATTTCTTGGCTGTCTATGTCTGTAATTACATCTTTGAAAAACTCAGGTAACTTAAAATACTTCGCTATGTAACTGCTAGCCACTGAACAAGGAATAGATAGGAATTGTTAGAGAATCCAGAACAAAACCTCTCTCTCTTGGTGGTTTTTCCTGAAAGGGCCCTTAATGACAGATTCAGGGAGGATCTTCTTTTTGTGCATTCAGAAACTTGTCATGCTGATAAAGACTCATTGAATTGAAATGGTTTGTTCTCAACTTCTCTGAGCTCAAAGCATTATTTGCTTAACCTAAAAAGCCAAACTATTGTGGTTATGAAATAATTAAACAGCCTTAGAAAAGCTCTCTGTTTACAGAATAATCTTATTGTATAAAATAACACCTTTTTCATCCCAAATGTCATCCAAATAATTCAAAACCTAAGTGCAGTATATCAACCATGAACACTTGGCATCTATTTCACTAGAAATTGTTTATACAATTTGTTTTGCCTCTTTAGTTTTATGCCTTAGATTTTTGTCTTCAAGTGGGTATTTTTTCATAAAACTACTTTTGTTTGTTTCAGTAGGGTGCCTCTGCCTAATAGAGTGACAATCTAAATTTAAAATTGGGCTTAAGAATAGAATAACATCCTGATTCTCTCCAGCTCTAAATTGTGTGCATTATGCTGTCTGTGTCTTTCTTTATCAGGTGGGTACTGATGCATCCAGAATTTTTAAGGGGAAAAATGAACAAAAATTTAACCATTTTTAGATGCAAATATACTGTGGACAGTGGATGATGCTAATAGCTGTTTAATGTTCAATATTCAAAGCCTTATTTCTTGTTTATAGTCTTTTATGGTGTATCTATTTGTCAGATGATGGCAGATCTGTAATACAGCTGCAAAATCTTTTTCCCTTCTCACCACTTAGTGTTTAAAGAAAACCCAAACAAACAAAATACAACAAACCAACCATGAGATCCCCCCACACCTTTTGAAAAACCAAGCACTGAAGTGCATTGTTTTAATAGTAAGACAAGTTCTGCTAGTGTACTGTGCTTCTTGATAATACTCTGTTAACTCCAGAACTAATTTATTTGGTCCAAAAAGATGTTATCTGTGTTTAAAAAGGAGGAAATAAAAATAAATAAAAGCTTGTAGTTGCTCTCAGGTCCTGAAGAACTAGGAGCAACTATAGCTAGACTCATCAATTGTTTGACTTGGGAAACTAACACCCTTTGAGGTATTGGTGTTCCAACTCCTGTAAAATAAATAAAACCCCCAACACTTTGTTTAGCTAACAGCATACTTGAAATGGCTATTGGGACTCTTCCTTTTTAATCCAGATTAAAACCTTTGAACCTGGTTTATATTATAGAGGCAAATGAATGCCTGTTGTAACACCAAAGGCTGGTAGAGTTTTGTCCTCTTTCAGTTTTGTAGATTGGGGCAGATCTGTCAAATACAAAGCTTTGAATATAGTTGTTCAGCTTTAAGTATCGAAATCAACTTCAGTTATGTGGTGACTTTACAGGTCAAAACCAGTTTGCTTGTTTGTCTAAACTTACCTGGGAAACAGCCGAGAAGAGGTGGAGATTTGTTTTAAAAATCATGGCGGTTTTGGTTCCATCAACCACATGCTCTACAAACTTGACTTGAAGGAAACTACCAGACCCCAAAACCATATTCAGGCCCCATGAAAAATCAAGCAACATAGTTGCCCTCAGTGCAGTGACATTTTGAAGTAGCATAATGCGGAACAAAGCCATGTGATCACTGCAGTCTTGCCCACTAATCCACCATTACTGTGTTCTGATGTCTCGGTTTATGTTCTTGGAGAAGGCTTCAAGGATAGTAACCTTGTGCAAAAGTCTGTATTAACCAGTCTGCTGTGGCATGTAGATATACAGTGAAAAGGAAGATGCCAGCTTCAGTCTTGTGTATAACATATTAGTGGGAAAGAGGAAAATAGATTTTCTTTCTTTTGGGGGTGGGGTGGAGGAGTCCTCTGTTTTTTGGAGTGGTGTTTTCTGTAGCATCAAGGATTTATTCAGTTGTATATATTTATATAACTGCACTATATTTGGAGTAAGAGCTAAAACTAAATCAGTCTAGCATTGTCTAGGAAACAAACTATGATTCTTAAGCTTTTTATAGCTCAAGACTTTTTGGTACTGTGATATAATTGTAGCTGACAGAAAAGTCTAATCTTAATGCTCGACCGCGTTTAGATTTTAAGAGTTAAAGCAGGCTCTAAAGCAATGAAAGTTCACCTTAAAATAAATAAATAATAATCTGGAGGAAAAAAAAAAAAAAGCTAAGAAGTTTGATATGTATATGTAAAAATTGCTCTTGGCTCCAGGCATTAACTTCCCACCGTGTCTGGTCAAAAGTATATCTTCTTGAGGTCAGATAAAGTGTATTACTTGTGTAAAGCCAGCAGAGTTGTTTTGGTTTAAACTGGTGATACTGAGTTTTGATTTTAGCTCAGAGCTTTACTGTTTAAAAAACACAAACAAACAAAAAAACCCGCAGGTATTAAATTCATGCCTCCAGGAAAAAAAACCTTCCTTTGAGCTGACCCTTCCCCCTTATTTCTAGTCAAACGTGCTTATATTTATGTGACATTTAGGTGTGGAAATTGTTTCTCAAGAAATTAAGATGATGTGACAGATTACTGTATGCAACAAGGAAAGGTGGTGACATTTCTTCTTTGACAGAGAAGAGCTGACCACAAAAGTTTTATTTTAATTTATATCTGGTTATGAAACATACTTTGTTTCACATTGATTAAAAATTCTTGAAGAATGGCTGATGTTATATTAACATTGATGAAGAGCGTGCCTACTACATTTTGCATGCAGTTGCCATAGCAACTGTACTGTAGAGTGACCCAAATTAATTTTCCACCAGTCACTAAGTGCCCTGTCAGTTTTTCCTTGTGCTAGGGATAAGCAGGCTGGAAAGTACTTGTTTTTTGAAGAATCTTGCCTTATGATTTGTCTCTTGAAAGCAATAGCTGAGCTATGTTAATCAACCAAAATCTACCACCTTAATTTGTGCAGTGAAATGTGAGCTATAGAAACGCTTAAATGAAGAACTGGTAATTGAAAGGAAGTAAATGTACAATATCCCCATAGTAATTGGAGTAGACAATATAGTGTGGTCATTTGCAACCTCTGGCTTCGCACTGCTCTGCTGCTTTTATGTACAGGTTTCAAAGAACCTGTCAGTGAACGAGTCTTGACTGAGCTTGATCTGAAAAAGGCCAGAGAATGCAGCGCTCTGTATACCTACCTCTTCACAGTTCATTAGCAGGATGCTCAGTGAATGCCAGTAGAAAAAGGATTCCTTGGGCAACAAAAGGGTACAAAATGCTGATAGAGGTATGAGCTCCTTATTGCTGGTGTGTAGCTGAGTCCCACTTGAAAACAGTTTTGCTTGCATAGTTGGTTTGTCATGCAAGTGACATGAAGACAGTTGTTCCAAGTTTAAAATTACTACTCCAGTTATTGGACGCAGCAACATAGCAAGGCATTTTGGGGCTTTGAGAAACCTTGTGCAGTTTTGCTCAGTGTGTGGGACTCTTGAGGTGCATGTTTTTGCTGTTAAACCCTGAGCTTCCTGTTGTATGTTACTTCTTCCCTTTTGAATCCCGCTTCGCTGCACCACAACCTGTCGACAACCAGGATGGCAATTTGTGTATGTATTTCCCCTTACTGGATTTTTCTCTTTGCCCCATGTTGTTCTTGCTGGACTTCTATTTCTGCATCAATGGATGCATCTTTCTTATTTGATGCTCGCTTGCAGCGTGCCTGTTTGTGCGATCTTTTCTTATAGCTAAGGGTCACTTTGGTATGCAGAATGAGTGCATCCATATTCAAATACATCTTGTAATACACAAACCAGTGTGATTTCTAGTATACATTTTCATAGATAGTAGATAAGGTGCCTTTAAAAAAACCCAGTCTTAAAATGCCTTGTACACAAGTTTTGCAAATATATAGTGTAGTTTTGCTGTTAACTTTGCAATAATAGTTCAGACTTTATGGTACTGAGTTGATATGCTATCAGCTTATACCTAGGCAGTGTTCATATATGCAAATTAATAATCTGCCTTGCTCCTTTCTTCATTAAGACAGAGCTTTTACACCTTGGTTCTAAACTTTGATAGGTTAGTTGAAAAAACTAAAGGACAAAACTTATTCTCCAGGT
Organism: Vanellus vanellus; assembly: GCF_965231255.1. NCBI lineage: Eukaryota > Metazoa > Chordata > Aves > Charadriiformes > Charadriidae > Vanellus > Vanellus vanellus. The sequence goes on from NC_138907.1 coordinate 16,983,742, forward strand.
ATAAGACATGATTTTGAAAGGATGGGAGGTTCTTTTTCATCAGCTTTTTAAACGTTTCCACTGATTCAACCAAGATCAAAATGTGTTTATTACTTATCATATAGGCTTTATTTTATTAACTTTTTGAAAAAACTATGTAGAAACTCTGCAAACATACTGTTGCATTCAAACTAACACAAAGCTTTTACTAATGAAAACCTTACCTAGTTTATCCTCATTCAGAATGTTAAAAATGCGTAGCAATTTTAAATGTATGAAAAAAGTTATGTTTGGGTTTTCTGCTGTATGAATAGAATCATAGAATGGATTTGGTTGGGAGGGACCTTGAAGATCATAGAGTTCCAACCCCCCTGCTATGGGCAGGGTCACCTCCCACTAGACCAGGTTGCTCAAAGCCCCATCCAGCCTGGCCTTGAACACCTCCAGGGATGGGGCATCCACAGCTTCTCTGGGCAGCCTGTGCCAGTGCCTCGCCACCCTCACAGTGAAAAATTGCTTCCTGATATGTAATCTAAATATACCTTCTTCCAGTTTTGTAATAAGTAATTTAGCAAAAGAATTTTGCTTCAGCTGAAAGGAATGTGTGCTTGCTATGGCTTCAGCTAAGATGCGGGCGTGCTTGCTATGGGTTTGGAAAAGGGATAGTGTTAGATAGGATATCAGACGAAAGCAACAGTTGGAAGTACTGAACCATTGCAGAACAAAGGGTGGTGTAGTTAGCTAAGATAACCACAGGAGTGTAAAGAATGAAGAAGCCACAAGGATAGGGTGATAAAGACTTCAAGCCTCCCTCCAAGGAGTACCAGGAAGACCCCTGAGGAAGCATAGCTACAAGGGAGGGGGCGTGCTCGGGGAGGGGGGGGGGGGGTTTGCATTCCAAGAACTTATTGATTATGTAAATTGGGGGGTGGGTTGCATTCCAAGAACTCATTGACTATGTAATTGAGGGTGGGTTGTGTTCCGAAAGCTCATTGATTAGGCAAATTATATTCCAAGAGGAAACATGACTAAGTATAAGGAATACAAAATAAAAACAAGTGTTTGTGAAGGAAAAAATGAGCCACAGGAGGAGAAATCCCCTGTGTAACTCCCAGTGCTGTAATAAATATTCTTTGCTCCACTGAATTTGCCCCGGACTAAAATTCAATACAGTGAGCGTGTTTCTCACAGTTTGAAGCCATTCCCCCTCATCCTATCACTACTTGCCCTTGTAAAAAGTCCTTCCCCAGCTCTCCTGTAGGCCCCCTTTAGGTACTGGAAGGCTGCTGTAAGGTCTCCCCAGAGCCTTCTTTTTTCTGGGCTGAACAACCTCTCTCAGCCTGTCCTTATAGGAGGGGTGCTCCAGCCCTCTGATCATCTTTGTGGCCCTCCTCTGGACCTGCTCCAACAGGTCCATGTCTTTCCTATGGTGGGGGCTCCAGAGCTGGAAATATACAAGAATTCCTGCTGGTAATGCCTGCTGTCTTACAGCTACTGAGCTGGGATTTTGTGGTGTGGTTTTTTTTTTTTTTTTTTTTCTGAATTTGGTTTGTTAAATAGCCTTTAAAAGGGTAAATCTGTGTTTTCAAAATGAAAACAGTTGGCTGATACCAAACAGCTGTGCAATGAAAGTATGCTTATATGACCTTGAGGCTTGGGAAAACTTAACCCTTTATACTTCAGGTGTTATTTTTGTTTGGGGAAAGGTTTAAAGAAAGGCTACAGTAGGATAGTCTCACCAATGTCTCACAGAATAGTGGTGACTTGGACTTCACTGGTTAGGTGTGTACCCAGCTCCAGAGAAGAGCACTGGGCAATCCAGAGTGATCTCTCCCTTCATTGTGATATAGTGGCTTTTTAAAAAAATCCTGTTTTAAAGACAACTGAAAACATGCTGTAGATGACTAATGATATTTTGTCTCTGAAATATTTTTTTTTTTATAGAAGCCAGGTTATTTATGGGAAAAGAACTTTCAAATGTCATGTTTTTGAAGAAAAAGCTTTTTTAACTCCAAGAAGTAAGTTTTCTTTTGAGTCATGAAAGCTTGATAGGGTTTTAAGAGCTGAGCACGTATCTTTGCTTTGCATTTTGCAAAGTCGTTGCTGAGATGAGAACATCTAAGTAGCTTATTCATTTTGAAGTCTGCTTGTAATCAATATGCATAGACCAGGTAATGAAAGGCAGAGACTGACTATCACTGTGAATTCCAGCCCCCCGATCTGTCTCCTGCCCCTATAAACTGCTAAGACTTTTGACTGTCATAATAAATATTTTGTGTTCTACTTTTTCTCTGATGTATGAAGGACAGTAAGTGGACTGCATGATGCAGTTGCTTCTAATATTAGAGGACCAAATCGGTGACCCAGGATGTCCTTTCTGGTCCCGTGTTCTCTATTTCATGTCTATTGCAGAATGATAACATGATAGAGTTGGAACCCTCTAGTTAATAATTTGTAATAATCCAATCCATTTTAATAACAAAAAGTGTAGTATTAGGCTTAAAGGAGTAATGTAGTGAAGTAGGTTGAAAGGAAGCTTAAGCAAATTTTAAGGAACATACCAGATACCTGGAAGACCTATTTGAGAATTAAAAACCATGTGATTATGCTATCGTACTCTGTAGTCAAATATGGTCTTACTACTTTTGATTCCTCTCCTTAAGTGTGGTGCGTAACAACCGAAAAGATACCTGGACATCTTAGATTGCTTTTTCTCTGTGTTTTTCTCCTTTTTCTTGTGCTAAGGGAAGTTACTCTGGTGGCTGAGTAAATGCTGTTGTCAGAGCCTTTTTTCTTTTTTGCATGAGGCTTTACCCCTTTCATTGAAAGTGGAGGAGCATTACAGTAAGACTTGTAATTTGTTAAGAGATTTGACTCATTCCAAAATGGCTTTCATCTTTCCAAAAGGGCTGTTCTTGTGCAGTTCTAATACTGATCTCAAAATCCATTAACTGAGGTTATAAAAGGATACATACTGAATGGAATGCCTTTCCTCCTCTATATGCATAGCAATACATTATTTATTTGCATGGAGACTTAAGGCTATTGCATCATGATTCTTCAGAAACACTGTATTATTTATGAATCTCCAGAAAATAACAGAAGCTTTACCTCTGTGCCTCTGTTCACCTGTAACTGGTAAGCAGTGATTCTTACCTGCACCTCCAAGAGGGACACAGAACTTGAGGAGAGAAAAAAAGAAACAAACCCCAAAACAAACATCCCCCCACCAAACCCTCAAGCCACTGTGAAGTCTGTTTTAGTCACATGGGTTCCTTTAGATCTTTTCAATAATCTAAACCTAAAAAGAAGGGCCTGAGGAAGTCACAATCCTCAGTTCTCCTCTGATTCTGCAGCTTCCTGCGCTCTCAAATTCTAAATGCATGCCTATGCCTGGGAAGCACTGTGAGTTGACTGAATCTTAAAAAGGACAGCAAAAATGATGTCTCTAGTTCTTGTTTAATCAACTTGAAAAACTTGGTTCAATATGTGCATGTTGAAAATCAGTGCATATCAATATAAAATAGTGTGGTCCTTTGGAAAAAAGGTTGGGGCAAAAATATTCAAAGCTGTCCTGAAGTTTTAATAAGTGTAATGCTGATCTGCCTAATAAAGGTGAAAGATCTGAAGATTATGAAATGCTTAAAACAGCATTTATATAAGGAAAACTGGTTTTTATCCAGTTATTTCAGCTACTCTAACTTTGGGGCCAATATAGAGTTATTGGTGATAAACTCCTTCGCGTTTGAAAAGAGGATTAAGGAAAAAGGTAGGACGCACAAGAGCGTGCTGCAGTAGGGTAAATGTGTATGTGTGTCTGCACATTGTAGTGCTTAAATATTAAATTTACTCATATTCATGTGAGTGTGGTCAGGCACAGATGGAAGGAGTCGTATTTAGAGAACAAAACTGGAGTTTGTGATACTGTCTTAAGAACTTACCTGCCCTCCTGCCATCTCCAGTTGGATGATTTTGCTCCTCAGGTAGCACTTAATGACTACTGTCTGTTGCAATGGGCACAACAGTGAGGTTGCATAAATAGCCACTGAAGACTACTTAAGTACTACTGCTTTGTAATAAGTTTGAATTAAATATTGTTCAGCTGGGGGAAAGGAAGAAAACGGCAATTAAACATACTTAAGACTTACAACTAATGTAAGAATATTTATTTCTCACTGTTGCTTCTAGATCTCCTTGAGGGATGAATGTTTTTTCTTCAAGTGCAGGGATTAGAGAAGGGGGTCAGGTGTGACTGCTGCGTGACTTCATACAGAACTATTATGTTTTCAGGGAATAAAGCAAATAGTTTATTACCCCTACCTCAGCTGTAGGCAAAACATTAAACTTTAATATTAATTACTGCAGAAAAGAGACTGAGGGGTTTTTCTTCCTCCTGTTCTGTCTCCTTTCCTGTCTCCGTGCAATGGCTTGCTGGGGGCTGGCACAGCAGCACAACAAGGGATCCTGCTCAGGGAGTTGGATGCTGTGGTAACTTCAGGCTTGTACAGAGGGGAATCGTGGAGCAGGGAGGTTTGGTGAAGTTACTTTAATGCCTAAGTGTTGAGTAGTCAGATTTATACAGAGGATGTGGAAGGCAAGCTGGGAGAAGAAAAATGTTCCATGCAGAAAACTTTGGAACATGTTTACTAAGTCTTTCTAATGACTGACTATAATAGGAAGCATGTCACAGAACTTGGTACTTCCTATACTACTACAGTAAAACTGTGATGAGAAAACTTGGAAAAAGTTATGCGTGGGGGAAGTGGGTTTAAGTAGTACCTGTGGAAGAGATGCAGGTTACTTACTAGCTCTGCCAGATTTCTGCATTTTCTGCTCCAGAAATAAACACCCCTGTTTAAAACATTTCATAATTATACCTGTACACAAAGAAGTGACACTTGTTCTTAACACTAGGCTTTAGTTTGAAAAAGACAAATGCAGCAAACACATGTAATACAAGAGAAGGCAATAACAAAAGGGGAAAGGTTAGCTTTTTTTTTTTAGTTAAAATTGCTACCACTCAGGGTGGCAAGGTTTGTAGTATTTGAGGGATGACTAGAAGATTGATTAATTCAACAAATAACTATTTTGTATATGCTTGACTTGTATTTGGTTACAATGATCTGAAGAAAATTAATTTCTAATAAAGTCTTTGTAAACCCTGTAGGCTGATGGATAGGTAATGTGATATAACCTTGGATCTTTAAGTCCTGCAGCTGATGTTGAAAGGAGTCTGTCCTGCACATAATTTTTATTGTAAATATGTTCTCATACAGGTATTGATGAACTAGGGTATTGCCCCTTATGAAGAGTCAGCAGGCGTGGCTCTCTTTGCACTGTCCAAGAAGCTAAACACCATCAAGTCTGCTCAACCCTGTGAGCAATTACCTTAGGAAAAATGAGTCCTCTCTTTCATGAGGACCATTTAGGTAATTTGCTTTGTGGAGTTGCTCAGTCAGCTGTCCTGGTAAAATAAGGAGACAGCAAATGAGTGGACAGAGAAAGTCTGTAAACTAGTTTTGCTGTGGTGGCCGTCATCTCGGAAATTGGACACTGTCGCATAGACGGATAAAAAAATCACGTACCTGACCTTCAGAGGTGTCTGTGACAAAGCTACTAACTAAATGCAGAGTTTAAGAATTCAGTACCTTAACTGTAACAGTGCCCTCTCACATAAACACAAGGCCATGCCGCTTTGACGAAGTTACTGCTACCATCGGGCTGCCTCTGAAAGTTAAAAACTGCCACAACAGTTGCCAAGCTGTGGGCTTTTTCCTCTTCTCCCTGTGCAGTGGCTGCAGGTTCCTGATGGTTCCCTTAAGTAGGTGAGCTTTGGAATGAGGTCAAGTTCCCAAAAGAGATTTTTAGAGATTTTAATCTTTGTTTCATCTTAGACTGGTCAGCCCTTTTGTTGGTCTGAATTGCTGTGTAACAGTATGAGAGTTTCTGTAGGAAGAAGGGAGGTGGTACTAGTGTGCGGTGAAGGCAGGTCAACCTCTTCTCAGAAGCCACTGGATCTAATTAGGCAGTTTATGAAACTGACTTCACCTGTGCTTTGTGGGAGTTTGCTGATGAAGTTGTTTGGGCTGAGATCCGCTGACATCTTCTGAGACCTGGCTTTTCTGATGTGTACGTCTTAACCACAGAAATACTGTTATTCATCTGAAAGTCATGAGAGTATATTACTGAGAGACAGATGTACTAAGGATTGGTTTTGTGCAAATGGGGTTAAATTTGTATTTATTATTACTCAAAATGACTAGCTAGATCACTTAGTTCCTAAACATACATACAAGCTTAATAATTGCGTCTGTCATCGGTTTCTGTGGTTGCCACTATAAATGTATTGGGTGTTTGAAGATTTTGCAGATGACTATAGTTCTTCTAGAGCCTGTTTGCAAATGGCTTATTTGATTGCTAGCTGACTAGGCATGCAATGCAAAAAAGCAAGCTTTGTTTTTTTGCCTTTTTTTTTTTATTTCGTGACTGCATTTCTGAAATCAGAAGCCAGTGAAAAACCATCTACTTGTAAGTAAACATTCTGCTACTGGGGAAGTGGGTAAGAAAGAGCATGTTATTAGCCTTAAGGAATCCTGCTTTAGCAGGAGGTAATGATTGACTGGTGCTTCAAGCCAAGATGAATTACTTGTGCAGCTTGTAATTTATTGAACTCTGTGGTCTTCCAGAATGATCCAAATTGGAGTTACATCATGAATGTATTTGGCACCTGTTTTTCTGTGGAAACAGGAGCTCACCTTAATGTCTTCACCAATGGGTTTTTCTTATGAGTTACAAATCCCTGTTGTGTGAGCAATTACAGAGACTAAAATAAATACTGGGTTCACTTGCACATTTACAACAATACTGAGATTTAACTCTGAAGGTTGTAAAGTTCATTAGTAGAAGCTCATTACGCAACTGGATTCCAATTCTCTTCTTCCTAGACCATACAGCAGAAGCTGGCATTGCTATTTTGTGTGAAGCAATTATATTAAGATACATGGTACAATGAGTGAAATTTTCTGCTAAAATAATCAAATGAAAGTTTATTGTCGAAGTATGGAGCCTGCTTATTTTCTTCTGGTAAAAGCCATCATTAGTTCATAAAATGCATTCTTAAATGTAATGTAAACGAAACTAATTTTCCTCTGAAGGCAGTAAGTCTCATAGTCTTCCATTTTTAAAGGCCTTTTGGAAGGCTGTAGAAGTAATAAAACATAAAAACTTTTTTTGTTGTTGTTGTTCTGTTAGCAGCTTAACCACAGAGCACATTTAGCTATGCCATGTGGTGTATGTAATTTGTCGCTGGGTGGTGTCAAGATACAGTTCTTTGTTGGAAGATAGAGAACTGTGTAGAAATCCCAAATTGTGTTTTTTATCATGACAGACCTTATGCGGTTAACCACAGGGGATCAGACTCTAAACACTTGTATGATTCACTCCAGTACTTAGTTGCTCTTCAGATATTTATATTTTTGCCTAAAAATCAGCCCTTTCTCTCTTGCCTGTAAAAGTGTTTTCCATGTATCTGAATAGGAGGGTTGTTCTAAAATTGATTTCCAGGCACTATTGAACACAAGATTTATACATTTTTCAATAACTGTAACAACACATCTGCAGGACTGGCTTGTTGAGATTTGTGAATCTACAGTGAAATTTCTGGTGCTCACAATCCATTCTTGATCCCGATGCGGGGATTGTTAGGAGAAGTGCATAGGTCCTTAAATCCTCTTCATGTGTCTGTCTTGGCAATATCTATCCCAAAATGATCCACAGTATTTCTGGGACAATTAATAGGGGAAAGAAATGGTGTTAATGGTTTGAGCTTTTTTTTTCCCCTATTAAATGTTAGTGCACTAGTAAGCAAAGTGAAAAATATTTTCTGAGCTCTGGAGAGTGGAAAGAAAAGGTATGTGAAGGGGCTAAGATAAGCTGCTGCTTCTTTTTTTCCAGATCAGTTAGGAAGTAGGTGTGATGTTAGAGGGAGTATGTCCCTGGTGAAGTTTTGAAAAGGTAGTGTTTGAATAGAGATTTGTTTTTCTTTAGATGGATTATCATACAATATTTGCAAACTTGCAACTTCACAGTTCAATATGTCATTGCAAACTAGTTTTGTAAAATATATTTGCTCGGAGCCAGTTCTGAGCTAGCTGCTGGTGGTGTGCTCTGAGGAAAAAAAAAAGCTAACTCCTGAAAATGAAATTTAGGAATCAAATATTTTCAATATGACCTCTTATTAATGATTCTTTAAAGTGTTTTCTGTATGCAGAAAGTGAACTCTAAGGCAAAATCCTCATGTAACCTCTGCAGGGTAAGGATCTTAGACCTCTAACCAAGTCCAAGTAGTAAAAGCCGCACAGAAAAGCTGACTTGTGAAAATTGCTTCTTATTCCATTAAGCATCCTGTGGCCATTTACAAAGAAAGTGCTTAAAGGGTTTTCCAAAAATCCACTTCTCATTAATCTTGCCAGAAACTCAAGTGCAATATTATTCAGGGAGTTTAAACTGTGCCAATTCCACAATGCATACAAATTCACAATAAAGGCCACATACAGGAGATAAGTGAATTAAAGTAACAACATGAAGTTGTTCTGCAAGAGATTTGATAGTTGCATGACCAGCTAAGATAGTAATAGGAAAAAAGGACTGTGGGAGTGCCTCTTTGAGTTAGTCTCTTTGCCAGCAAATGTCTGTAACCATGCAACAGTGTGTTTGTTTTGCACCAGAGGTTTCTATGTTTTTAACGCCATATTCTAGGCTGCAATATCTAATTTAAGAATGACTTTGTTAGGCCAGAGCAGAAATGTCTCTAGGCTAAGCGTTTGGTTTCCTACAGGATGTTCATCATTAGTACCCCAGGAAAAATTAAAGGATAAGTATGTAGTGAAACTTCTTGGAATATGGTTCCAGGGTATAGTGTTCTATCGCTCAGGGAAAGGCATCTTGAACCACAGAGGATGTTTTTGTGTTTAATTGCATCTATTGGGTTTTAAATCAATGAGAGTTTCTAGACCATTTCTTGATGCCATCTGAACTTTCTGGAACCATGTAAACTTCTGCAGTAAGAAATTCCATGGTTTAAAGATTTACAAAGTATGTATTTCCTTTTGTTTGTCTGTCTTTGTGGAAAGTTAAGGTCTACAATGATAAATAAAAACCTAAAATTACAGTGTATCCCAGTAAGAAAGCAAGAAAGATCAAGAGCATAGTGAAGCTTCTTTATTCTTGCAACCATAAGAAGTAGATTGTGTCCACCATACAGAATAAAAAAAAAAAAAAAGGTTTATAGTGTTAGTCTCCAGGTAGTGCAGTAATAATGAACACTAAGTTCATGCAGCACTAAATGTCTGTAAATGCTGTCATCTGCAAGTTTTACAACTGAAATAGAAGATAAGCATGAGGTAGGAGAGACTAAATTAAATACAAGCTGAGAAAACAATGGAAAGTACCGCAAACACTATTAGTATGCAAGTTTTTGAAGGGGTTAGCTGGTTTAAAAGGTGGTTCTATCTTTCGCTTCTCTGAAGGGAAATTTGTCTGGAAGGTACAAGGAGAGCAAAACTGCAATGAAGATATGAAGAAAAAAGTAATTGAGGCTTTGAGGAAAATTCTTCTAGTGTCATAAAACTCCTTTGTGCTACTTCAGCTTTTCCTGCTTGTGAAGATGTACCTAATCGCAATCTCTCATTTGCAACCATGTTATATTAAGAATTAAGTACATAAGTTTTCTCCTGCTTAAGTATTAACTATGGTTAGATACAGACTCCGTAATGAAGGACTGCAGGTGAGCTTCTTGGTTTGAGCAGTCAGATTTGTAAGCCATAAACTTTATGGAGTAGTGGCTTAAAAAGAAGGCTACAAAAATAACAGACCCTTTCTAAGTCAGAGAAGACCAGGGAGACTATTGTTCTGGCTTTAAAAGGTGAAAATTGTTCGGTGAATTTGGTGCAAGGGAATATACTAAAAGCTTATTTTCCAAGTTTACTTAGACCCTGATTTTTAAGAGAATCGCATAGAGGAAAAGTTATTAAAATGGCTATTCTGCGGTAGCTACCTTGAAGGTGCTAGAAATTCATAGAATCATAGGGTTGGAAGGGACCTCTGGAGATCATCTAGTCCAACCCCCCTGCCAGAGCAGGGACACAAATTCTTCAGGAGGAAAGTAGGAAATCAATATCGGAAATAATTTTTTTAAAATAGAAAATGTCTAGTGTTTAATCGAATCACTGTTCAGGTTCAAGAACTGTTGGCATGCCTGGTGGGATTTTGAGATACTGGGATACATACTTATAATTCAGTATTGATTTAAATGCGAGATGAGCAGGGGGAAGGGGGAAAAGTCCAGTTGTCATTAGCAGGCCTTGCTTTTGTTGAAATCAGTAAAGTTGAGCAGTTTGCTTTATTATGTGCAAGTGTTGGGAGACTTTGAAGTACTACTCTGAATATTTAATTTAAACCTCAGATACTATGCCAAACCTCCTCCTATAAAAATGCTGCATTATTCCAGGCCTATAAGGATTTTGTACGTGAGCTGTACAGAACAAGATGGGAATTTATTGGTATAAAGAATACTGTCACTCCATACAGGATAGTTAAGTATTATGACATTTAAAGTTTAAATTTAAAAACTTTGGGGAACAATTATTTGGAAGGTTCTGTGTTACTGTATTATTGGATCATCTCTTGGAAATGCCGACCCAATGTTGCTCAGAAATTGTGATGACTGTCTTCAATCTTGGGATTAATTTTTTTTTTAGTGTATTCCTTTGCCTTTGTTCTTTGATTAACCTTCAGAGTCTTTGTGGGTTTGGTTTTTTTTTTTTTTTTTTTTTTGGCACTGCTTACATCATGTTGCCAGAAGGTCTGAAAAAACTAACTGCTAGGCTAGCAAACGAATGATGCAGCACAGTGTAAAAGGAGGCGGGGGAGAACAGCTGTGATCTCTTGTTGGTTTGAAGCACTCCTGTTGCTAAGCAAGTACAAAATTTTTTTCACTATCCTTTTTTGGTTCATGGTCATGGTGTGAATTTTGGTTGTCTAGGGATGTTCGCATTTCTTTCCGAGAAGGACAGCTGAAAATGGCTTGTATTCCCTGTTTTGGAAAAGAGTGTAGAAGTGAGGAAATGGAATTTGTTTCTTGGGTCCTGCTGCTGATGTGTTGGCTGAACTTTGGCCCTTGGGATGTGGCTCTGCTGAGAAAATGCAGAAGTAGGCATTTTCAATGTATGTTTAGATTATCGCTTAGGGAAAGCTATATGGAATTAGATTTAATATGAAGATTCCCTTGTAGGGGAAGTTGCAAGTATTTCTTAATTTCTAGTTTGAAAGTCATTACATATAACATGCAATATTATTTCTGTGGCAGTCTTGAAAATGTTCAGTACATAGTCCCTGAAGAAATGTAGGCTTGATTCCCGATTTATGTTAACCAGCTGAAATCCAAGGTTTGAATCTGCACTTCTCAGTTTTCAAACCTGTGTTACCTTCAAATGTCCTTATGTTCCTCCACGCAAGAAATAGCAAAACTCATCAGTGAGAATCTTCAGTCTATGTGTCTTTGAGAGACAAAAAAAAAACCAAACCCTTGACCTGAAGGCTAAAGGAATGTTGGTAGTAGGAAAAAAAAAAAGCCTTCATTCAATTTTTTGAGCAGTTAAAACTTCATTACTTGTCTGTAATGTTAAGATGTTTCCAGGTGTGTTGGGGTAGAGTGGGGTGAGGGGATGGATGGATGACAACACTCTGGGACTGCTTTTTGTGTAAGGCATCTGACATTGGACTTACTTGTTTTCCTTTTAGAGATTTGGACAATGACTGTGCTGATAATAACGTATTTAAAATTAATAGAAATGCAAATCCCTTCAAGTGGTGTGTCACATGTTCAACTCTCTGGAACTAATATATTAGATTTGATCTTATTTTGAAGAGTATCACAGTACCAAGCAGTATAGCAGCAGCTTTCTTTTAAGAGATGCCCAGTTCAAAACGTTTTTGGTGAACATGTGTGTAACATGTTTCTTGTGTTCTGTCTTCACTTCTGTTTTCCAGTCCCCCCCTTAATCTTGTCTGTCTCTTGGTTTTAGTTGTCTCAGTGATTTTTATTTTTCTCCTCTCTTGTGTATATTCTGTGCCTGATCCCTTCTTTCCCACTCTGCTTAGTTTAGTTCTTATTTATTCCTTCTTTGTGTTTTTCTTCATATGTGGTTGGATGAACACAGAGCTGAAAGAGGCTGGACAATAGAAGAGATCCTGTAGGCATCTTTCATTGTACATGTGAGTGAAGGCTGATGGTAGGAGAAGGAGGTGAAAGACTACCTTGTCCTGCTTTTTCCTTACTTTACCTTGCTAGATTGTTCTTGATTTGTTTGTGGAGAGTAGTGTATTGCTGTACTCATCTACAAATAAATTGGGAGAAGTTAGTCTTTTACTGAGAGGACAGGAAGGGCGTATGAAGAGAAGTGGCTAAGGAGAAGCTAGCTGAAGATGAGAAATACCTCGGGGAGCTGAAGATTGGAATGGATGAGCAATGATGGTATGGTTAGTGGAGCTGAATTGTAACTTGAGGAAGAGACGTGATGGTGTTTGGAATATCTTGGTGTTTCCTTGGATACAGGGTACTGTTAAGCTGCACAATGACAGTGACCTATTGGGCAATCTTTGTTCATTCTTGTATCGTAACCCTGCCTTTTTGTTGCAATCCCTTTTTTTTCAGGACTGCTGCAGGTAAAAAAAAAAAAAAAAAAGGTTTTGAAGTGAATTAACTGAAGACCAGCTGTGTGCATTATCTACCTAATGCATCCAGCTTCTTGAGTTTTCTTCCTAATTTGAGGTTTATTTTGCCTGTGCCCATCTTGCTCTCATGTGCATCTTATATGACATTGATTCTCAGTTGTTCTCCTGTTTTTGAATGTTTGTTTCACAATTTGTTACTGCGATGAATTGTTCATCTTCAAGTGGCTTAAAAGTAAACTGTTTTAGATTAAGGTGAGGCAGCCATTCTGTGTGAGAAAGAATGGTGCAGAAGTATGGAGGTATGCAAACCCCCATGCTTGGCTAGTGCTAGGCGAGTGCTGTGCTGAACTGAGAGGCTCCACAGCTCGCTTACTGAAGTGCGCAATTTTAAATGCTGTTGTAATGCATTACCTAGTTAATGCTGTTGTAGTTCCCATTTTAACACAGTTGTCAATGTTTACGGCAGTCAGGCCAGTGTGCTTGTTGTTTACATGTGTTACATTCTTCAGTTAGGGGGAAACAAATTATACTGTTCTTAAAAATAGGTAATTGCTTCTTATGCCTAATTGGGTTTTAGAAACTACAATGCAGATTTGATTGAAGAAAGCTTGAGTGTGATCTGCAGTTGGTTTCCAGAGATACACATTTCTATGAAGTAGAGCCATGCAGCATATAAATTATATCATCACTTGTGATGTGATTGGAAAAGAGATATTTGCAGCTATTTGTAGTGTTTAAGCGTTGCAGAATATGCTGGTGGATTTTTTTTTTTTTTTTGTTATTAATTAGTTCTGTATGGAAATTTTTGCTCAGTGGCTATTGGGGGAAGTTGGTGTGAGAGTAGTGGATACAGGGGATACACCGGGTCAAATGAAAAATCAGAAATAACTGTGTAAGGTTAATTGAGTCCTTAATGTTTTTAAAGTGAAAGTGAAAACGTTATCATTTTTTATTATCTTTCAGAAATTATATCAGCAGTCATGTTTGAAAAGATCAATATCTTTTTGGTTTGTTTTTATTGATGAAAACAGTTTGGCAAAACTGTAATGAACTTCTAAAATATTTTGTCCTCAAATGTGTTTACACTTTTTAAAAGATTTTGGATAACAATTCTCAACTTTTTGTGTGGTACTGCAATGACAATTACATCTGTTGTATTCCACAGGATTACTAAATTGTGGGCTAGTTGTTTTAGTCAGATACTAAATTTTGACTTCAGATTACCAGTAAAATGTTTTATAAATAAATAACAAATGCTGGAAGGTGAATTCTCTTCCTTCTTCTGTAAATATGTGTGTTCCAGGAACATGTGTAACTGGTAGTTACAGGAATGGGAACGGAACTTGCCTTTTTTTATTAAACGACTGTTTAGGAATTGGTCTTACTTTCTGTTATTCCTCCAATACTGTGGTTGGAGAATATCCTCAAAATGCAGTAACTCTTACAGTCGCAATATAACTGCAATATTTGTTATTTCTATCAGCTCTGAGAAAAGACCACCCTTTCCAGTAAGTATCTTAATACACAGTGCCTTATCAAAACTGGGAGGGTAAGAAGTAGAAGAAAAAATTACTCTAATAAACTGGAAATTAGCAATATTGTCTTCAGATTCTTCATTTATCTAATTCCTCATGCCAGTCTGCCCAGAGTCCTTCTATGTTTCATTTAAAATTCCATATTTACTTCCACTGTTTATAACTGTAAGAGCCAGAAATAATCTTTTGAGAAGTTTATACTTGCAGCAGAAGAGCAAAAGGAAGAAAAATATTTGTCTCTTATGGTCCTGTTTGTTTATAAATATATAAAAAAAAAATTATATGTATTAAAAATGGTAGAAGTCTACTTCTGTCTTCCTTCAGAAAAATAGTTGATTAAAGCATGCCACAGCAGAGGAGCATATTAGAACTGATCATCCAATTCCTGTGGAGTTCAGCTTCCTGACACTGTCACTCAGGTTCCCAAGATGCTCTTGAAAATATTTCCTTCCAGTACTTTGCTGTCTACCAAAGGAAGCACTATGTAACCAAGGGAAGCACTGTGTAAATTTGGTTCCAATAATTGCTTTGCTTTCCCTTGATCTCCCCCCCCCCCCCCCCCCCCCCTTACTATCTAGGAACTCTTATCAGACTTCACAAATAAAGCTTGTGGCTGGTGTTTAGTATTTGTCAATCTTCTTATGCAGAATAGATAAATTATGATTCTGTAGTGCTGTTGAGGAAATGTGATATTTTTTGACAGAAATGTGTTTCAAAAGTAACTTTAATTGTCGTCTTTAGAATGTTTTATACTGTGTAAACTGGCAAACCAGAATTCTGTGCAGGGTGAAAGGGTGGGCTGTTAGAGACCAGTCCCTGCCAGCATAACTCTAAATGGGTTGTGTACTACTCCAAGAACAAGAGTCTTTTCTTAGTAGAAAAGACGAGTGAAGTTGTATGTTTAAAGATCTCAAGGTGTAACGTAATCAAGAGTTAGGTTCTCCTCTTTCTGAGTGCAAGTACACGGTTCTGTGGAACAGCAGCCAGTAGCTGGGGAGTTGGAAACACTTGGAAAGAGGGGTTTTACATTTTGCTGCTCTTAATGCAGAATAAGCATTTTTCTTCAAGTATAATCTGAAACATAATTATATATTTGTATCTACAACTTGTATCTCTTGCCTGGTGCCCATTTTCTTATAGCTGGTAATCTTTCCAAGACTGGTATTTAAGCTTTGTTCTTTGCAGGTGTTGCTATCCTTTTCCAAAACCCAATTTTCCACCTGTTAAGGTAATCTAAAGATATTAAGGTTGTTTAGAAGAGCTGTTGCGCTGTCAGGGTGAACACAGAACAAAACTGACATGAACAAGCAGCAGTATTTCCTAGGCTTTCTTGTCTGCTTTCCTTGTAAATGTGTATCAACAGTGCCTTAAAAAAAAAAAAAAAAACAACCCCAAAACACCTGGTTTGAGGTTCAGGCTGTTTGACAAAATTCAAGCAAATTATGAAAGTTTGCACTTAGCATCCAGCTTGTCCATAGGCTCTAGGTGGTTACTTTATCATGGAGTGGCTGAGAACTGATACAGGTTGCCTGGACCTGCCTTGAGCAGTTTTGATCAGATGATCTCCAGAGATCTCTTGCAACTGATGTGATTCTATGTGCAACTGAGTATTTTAGCTTTCAATATGTTTGTTATTGGCTTAGTCCGATATTATTGGTTGTAAGGCCAGTCTGCAGCATCGCAGGTCATAATGAATAAAACAGACACAACATTAAGAAAAAGGTTCTTGGTGAACAATTTTATTCCAGTTTGGTAAATTAAAATAGAATTCTCCCTTCGGGGAAAAAAAAGTGTGCCACTTCATTCAAATATCAGTGGCAGTATACCAGGTCATTCCAGGTATTAGTGAAAAAATTGGCCTCTCTGCAATATTAGAAATACAATTAAACTTGTCAGTACTTGTGTAATACAGAATTTTCTGTTCATACATCACATTGTTTTGGTCAGCCTCTAGCATTTGCAGAGGCTAGTTTGAGACTAATCTTCATGGTATGGCTGTGGTGGAAGTTTCATGAGTGCTGTAATTATTGAAGAGAATGTCGCATTTAAATAAGATGTTGCTTTTCTCATCTGAAATATGTATTTGTGTGATGTTAAAAATCCTTGCTCAGGAAATAAGTGTATCAGCACTTGACATATGGACTCCTTGCAATTTTTAGTGTATTCGGAAATTATTTTACATATAACTTGCTTTGTATTGTGCATGTTGTTGTAAGGTTTAATTGATTTCAGTGCTAAGATCTGGGAAGGACTTGGGTTTTTTTATTTTTTATTCCTTTCTGGAAGGATATATGTATTTAAACTCTACTGCAATAGAGGAGGGGGTATAAATAACAGATTTTTAAGAGGTTCATTAACGAAACACTACCCTCATCAGGATTTTTTTTTTTTCTGTGGTTAAATTCCTACAGTTTTTATATATGTTTTTTGGTACCCACTAACTTGACTGGTTGGAGAGTTTACATGTGGATAGTGCACTCAATCTACCTTAACACAGGCCTCTTTATAAAGTGAAGTTGCTTGTAAATGTTTTCAAGCAACACAGCAATCTTTTTGCTAGGAAGAAATTTCACGGAGAGCCCTATCTATTACACCTAAATAAAAACAGGAAACAAAGATAGGAGGGGGGGAAATAGGTAATTATTTCCATGTTAATGTAACTGATGTCTGTAAAAATAAAGCTTATGTGGTTTAAAATAGCAGTGTATTTTGAAATGAGGATCTTAAAGCATGTGCTTGCATACACCTCTCTAGAGAGCTCTGAAAAGAAATTGAGATCATATTTAGCTGTGCATTAATCTGCATCTTATGATTGTATTAGAAATTGTTGATACGTTCAGACTGAACTTTGCCTAGCAAGCTTCAGAGGATTCATTGACTTCTAAAGAAACTAATAGAAACGGTTGTGTGTTTGTGGGGTTGGGAAGGCATGACAAGTTTTGTAGAAAGGGTATTGCTTTTTTTTTAAGATAGAGGCGGAGAGAGTGAATTGAGTCCTTGCTGTAAAACAGTTTCTGAACAGAACAACTTGGGAAGGTACCTCTCTGCAGGGTCATAGTGTTTTTACGAAGGCAGAGATGTTTTTCAGGATTAGGGTTGAAGTTGTTTGAAGTTAAGCGCAGTCAAGTTCTGTGACAAAATGTCCAATGAGACTTTGCTTTCCTAAATGCCTGGTAAGGAGGCAGTTTACACTGTCTGTGAGGAAGGCTGTAGGGCAAGCTGTCGGACACTGCAGTGCCACAGACTTGATTCTCAGCCGGGGTAGATTGGTACAGCTCTAGCAAGGTGGCAGATCACTGCAGCTTCATATCGACTGAAGATACCATTCAAACTGCTGTTGCCTTAATTGCTTTGAAAATAGAGATCACTTTGTGTTCCTTGTGTTACCTTTAATGCTTTAAGACATGCTAATGGTATTAAGGAAAAGTAGTTCAGGAGAAGGCAGAAATCTGGAGGTGAGCAGTAGCCAAAGGCTGTATAAATGTCCGGCTGTCAGTCTCCCTCCGTTTCTGTAGACGTCCCACAATGTTCTGCTCCATCAGTTTACCCTGGTTGCAGCTCTTCAGTAGAAGACATGAAGGGGACATAATCTGCGATTACTGTTGTTGAAAATAGTGCCAAATTTTCCAAAGTTTGTAATGAGGTGTCTAGAGCTAGCAAGGCAGGCTACTATGACTTCCAGCTGAACATTCTTCCCATAAGGTGCAGTCTTGCACCTTATGAAACTCTCACCTTAGGAGGGTTTTGGTGACTTGGTTATTGAAGTGGAAAGATGTGGGTAGGCAGTGGTACTGTGGTGATGCAAACCAGAAGGTACTAATAATTTTAAAAATCCTGATTGTTATCATGCAGAATAGATGCTAATTGCGCCTCAGACTGAGTGCGTTCCATTATGGAAGGCATTAAATCCAATGAGGCCAAGGGCACGCATGTGTGTTCAACTATATTAGAAATGTATATTCACACAGCCAGTTTTATGAATAGCAGATGATGATCCTTCAGGGTTTATCCTCCCATTCAAAGGGTATTAAGATTTTTGTCTCTGATTACTGTACAGTGTTGTTTTTATCAAGTGTTACTACTTTGTTAATACCTATTGAGGCTTGCTCGTAACTTCCAGTATGAAAAGAAATAAAAATATGAAGAGTTTCCCTGTAGGACTTCTTGAAATATATCTAAAGCAATTAGAAATGGCTTTTTCTTAAGACTTCCTTTCTTGTCCTTTTTCAGTGGAGGAAAGGAAGGACTATAGAAGGAAAAAGATATATTTTTTGTTTGGAACCTTCTGGTCTGTGACTATATGGAAAAGTAAATGGTTCTGTCTGATTCAAATACAGATTTATTGTTGTATTATTCTAGGGTGTACATTGTCCTGTGTAGTTATGAGTGCCATATTGCTATTAGTAGTGCAAGTGCACTGCAAAGGTGGGTATGTATGTGTATATAGATATATACACACCATATAGAATGAATTACTTCCTTGCTGCCGAGCTCTGGTGCTGCTTCTTGCTACTTAAGTCATCTTCAGTAAAGCTGATAGATAAAAGTGCATAATGTGATTAAACATGATTTGGGATCACTGCAGAACGCTTGGTATACAATCAAATGCTCTTATAGTGTATACGAGGGTAAATTATAAAAGGCTAAGTCTGAATCCTTATTGTAATTACTTAATGGCTATAAGAATATAAAGATAGAGTGCCCTTCACTTAACTATAAAAAGTGATTTTAACCACTTATTGAAGTGTTCAACACTGGTAGACGGCAAGACTTGTGTAGCCAGCTCTGTAGTTGTGTTCAGTGCCAATGCTATGGGGTCTCTTGGTTTTGTTTCTTTATCAGATTCTTAGGAGTCGGGGGTTTAAGTTATGGGCTATTAAAAAAAAAAACAAACATAGTCCTTTAGTAAAAATGAATCAATGATTTTTATTAAACGTGTACATCTTTGAGTGAAGAAAGTCTCTTTGTCTGTTATGGGTCTTCACTGGTACTTCAGCTGCTTGCTTCGCTATGTTGGATATTAATTGGTTCGGGGTTTTTGGATGCTAAACGGGCTACTGTGATGGAAGAGCTAGAATATACTCTGTTTTGGGGACTGCAGGGCTGAAATCAATTACTATATTGAGCTGTGATGAAACATCAGAATTGTTATTGTTTCAAAGGCAAGCAGAGGTTTTATCACTGCTGCCACCATGAGGTGTTGAATAACTGAGGTAATTTGTGCAAGACATGATAAAGGAGGTATGAACCTTCTCATGGCATATGCTTGTTGTTTCTTATGGAGAGGAACTAGAAATCATACTACCAGTAGCTGTGCTATACTGCTGTTTCCTCGGTTTCTTGTGGATGATGTTAACTCTAAAAGCTGCCTTTTCTTCCTTCTGTGATGAATTGTAGTCAGATGACTTGCTATTCAATCACTATGTTGATTTTTGGTTTTGTGCAGCTTAAGGAGAACTTTGGCTCAGCATTGACAAGGAAAATAACTTTTCCATAGACAGGAATCTGTTTCATATAGCTTGCTTAGTTTCTTGTGATAACTTCTGTAGTGTCAACAGTTCAAATGATACAGCGGTCAGCTAAACTAGCTGAATTGAGAACAGAAGTAAAATACAGACTCTTGGAGTGTCTCTTACACAAGAAAATCACTGCTAGCTGTCAATACCAGTGACATGAAATTTCTTTTTTTTTTTTTTGCTAGGTAAAGGTTGTACTGTTTAATTTATACGCTGTACCCTAGAAATTACAAAGTAGCTAGCTGCTATGGCTTTGTGGAAACAGACACATGCTGGTACAGGCTTTAGAGAAGTCTATGAGAAAGTGGATGGGGTGCTGTATTATGAAAGCTTCACTTAAATTGCTGCTCAAGTTGTCTAATAGCTTATTTCTGCAATCTGTACTATGCTAAGTGGAAAACTAGTGATATTAGCATGTATTTTGGTAAGGTTTTATTTTTATCTTTGCTTGTATAGTGTTGAAATTTAACTTTGCTCCTCTTAGAGCTAGATCTAATTTAGAGTATGAGCAAAGAGGAAAGGTACAAACAGGCCAAATCTTTTTTTTGTTTGTTTTTAATGGGTCTTGTCTTCATTGAGTCTTCTTCTATAAGAAAGTTTTGGAGAGGATCCGTGACTCTTGGAAGAGTCCAGACCTGAAATAGAATGAAATTAGTGAGCCTTTTGCCTTACTGTTGAAGGGTTTTTGTGTGCATACGGAGGTAGAAGAGAGCAGGAGAAGTACCTGAAGCTGTGAAGGTATGTGGAGACTTCTGTATGGTCTGTTATCTCCCGCTGCCAACATGGAAGGAAAAATTCATCTGCCACCAGATACATAACACTACAACACTGCTTTACAGTATCAGGAAGATTTGATGTGGTGGAGGATTTCTGACTGTAAAACCAAGGTTTCTGCCCCTTCTTTAAAGTAGCAGGGACTGTGGGAGGTCATCTAGTCCAAGCCTCTGCTCAAAAAAAGGTCGACTAGATAAGGTCAAGCTGTTGGTCAGGCTGATAAGCAGAGACCTTGTGGATTAACCCTAGCCCGTTACAGAAGCTTGCAATTGCCTCTTCTCTGAAAATACGGTGTTTCTTTTGGTCTAAATAGAAAGCGTTTATCTCCTTTCTCTTTGCATTGCATTTTCCAAACTTATTTTACTAAATTTATGGTAAAATTGTTTGCCATTCATACTGTAAGTCTTCTGTAACACTTCCCTTGCAACAATGTAATCCTGTGTTTATACACTGCATACATAGTTTTCTTTAGCCCAAACTAGTCAGTTACTGTACAGATGTTACATCTAAATGTGTTTTGGAAATAGGTTCACTCTGTGCAGCCTGTGCTGTTGAATATTGTCATAAAGTTGCTTTTTCTGCCATGAAGTACTTCGAAACATTAAATGTTTGCTCTCAGGCTTTTTCTGACCAGCTCTTTTGCTCTAAAGGTAAAACAGAGGAGGTTATTCTGAGGATGTCCTGCTGAAAGTAGCAAATGAATCACTTAGCACTGTGGTTAGCTTATGTACGTTTGTGTATATTCACGTATGTCCTTGAAAATTTTTTTTTTTTGGTAGGTAAGGCTTTCTTCTTCAAGTCTAACTTTTATTTAATCAGACTCATTTCATTTACTAAAATCGTTCAAGGTGTCACTGCTGCAAGCCAACTCTTTATTTTTCTCTTTGGTACAGTAAATAATTGATTGGGTTTTTTCAAGTAAGAATAGAAAAATAAATGAGAAATAATGTTTCCCTGTACTTAACAAGTAAATATTAATAATCTCAATATAAATTTTCATAATCTGAAATTGCAAAGTTTACCTGTGGGGAATATTAATGATCCACTAGCTTCTAAATTTGCTTGTAAGGTAGAGACCAATTTGCCTGGAGTTGCTTTTTGCGCAAAAGGGAAAAAAATCAAGTATGTTCCTTGACTTCTTCAGCGTCCTTAATTCTGGTATTACAGTGTAATTCAGCTGCAGTTTACTGGCTTCACTGGAACACAAAGGTAGATACAATCTGTGACCCAGAGGCAGTTGGCATTGATAGCCAATGCCTTTCATAACTTACCACTACATCAATTAGCCAGTATAACGTTTTGTTTCTTCTAGAATTAATCTACGTGCTTTCAAGAGTGATCCTTGAAGACAGGCATTTGAATACTTTGTTAATTAGCATCTGACTGAAACATTGACAAAACAAAAGTGTGTGCGTTTGCATTCTCTAAAAGTGTTATTTGAAGATCTGATTATACAGTTTTTAATTGCCATATCTGTTCAGGTAAAGCATCTGTAAAACTTCCCTTGGAAAACTATGTTTGATTAACACTGACTAAAGGCCTGGCATCGGAAAGCCAAGTGGAGTTTAGCTTTTCATTGAGAGTTCCAAGAATGGTACAAAGAAGCTTCCCACAGTGCCTGTCGGTCCCATCTGGCTATAGCCCTGGTGCTCTTAAACGTTCACTTTGATAAATGCTAAAAGTCACCCAGTCTCTGCATGTTTGACTCAAAATAATTGCAGTAAGTCTAACTGTATAAAACAATGTTCATGTGTGTCTGCCTGATGCTGTTCTTAATGCAATTAAAATGAGGAGAAGATACAACTGTGAACAGGGCAGACCGTGGTGAGCAGTGCTTTAGCCCAGGAGGGAGGGGGATCAGTGTTAAAACTCTGACTGTGGTTTATGCGTGATGTTAATTATTGATAGGCTACGGGACACTAGTTCAGAACAAATGCAGAAAATGAAATAGTAGCTAATCCTATGCTCCTCATAGGAAAGGATTAGAAAATTTCCCTTGGACTAGGAGTTTCAAAGCATGTATCTCTGCATATTTGCCGTGCTGGCCTCTGGCATCCAGCACCATCCAGTTCTATTTCTTTGTGCTGGGTGAAAGTTGGGAAGAAAGTGGGTATTACTTTACCTGTAGTTATCTGGTTGCTAAAAAGCATCACTGAAACTCTTTTATCAGTGGTTTTGTTAGTGCAAGACTAATATTTCCCTGTTCTTCTGTCTGCTTTCTAACTGACACAGCTTTATTGGGTCTTGGGGTAAGTCATCAACCTGCTCTTTGTTTCCATTTCTACTTGTACAGTAGAAGTAATACTCCCATTCCTTAAAATCATTTTGAGTGACAGGCAGTAACTGATATAGGCATTAATGTGTTGCAGAGATGCACACAAATTGTGCTGCAGAAAAGTATTTCAAAACTGAGCCATTGACCTGCGGTGTCATCCAGGGATTTCCAGGTTGTTTTTATACTGTTGTACTTCCACTGGAAAAAACGATCTGAGAAGTAGGCAAACAAAGTTTGTTCCCTGTTTTGTTCCACTGTTCAGCTGCTACTAGTTTGCTGTGTTATTTAAGCCTTCTGTGCATAAGAAAAAGTAATGTGTTCCTAAAACTGCAAAGTTTTGATTAAACCTTCCACACTAAGCCAGGTGCCTGACTTTGTTTGGAAACAGCTCAACAATGTGTTGTATCCCTTATAAGAAATATTGAAATAATTGTGTGAGAAACACGCTCACTGTATTGAATTTTAGTCCGGGGCAAATTCGGTGGAGCAAAGAATATTTATTACAGCGCTGGGAGTTACACAGGGGATTTCTCCACTTGTGGCTCATTTTTCCTTTACAAACGCTTGTTTTTATTTTGTATTCTTTATACTTATTCATGTTTCTTCTTGGAACATAGTTTGCATAATCAATGAGTTTTCACAAGGCAACCCATCCTCAATTACATAATCAATAAGTTCTCAGAATGCAACCCACCCCTGAGCATACCCGCTCCCTTCTAGCAGCACGGGCGCTATGCTTCCCCAGGGGTCTTCCTGGTAGTTGTCAGAGGGAGTCTCAAAGTCTTTATCACCGTATCCTTCTTGTGGCTTCTTCATTCTTTACACTCCTGTGGTTATCTTAGCTAACTACACCACCCTTTGTTCTGCAAGTTTCGGTACTTCCAGCTGTTGCTTTCATCTGATATCCTAACACTATCCCTTTTCCAAACGCATAGCAAGCACACCCCTATCTTAGCTGAAGGCGTTTTTTTTTAAATACTGGGGAACTGTGGTCAGAAGGCTTCTGGAAAAGTGTGAAGGAACTTAAGAGGGCACAGTAGAATAGGCCATTAGCAGTTATACTTTCATTTCATACTTAAAGATTAGTTCATATTTTTAACTCCAAATACAAAGTCAAGGTAGAGCTGAGGCATTTAAAAGAGTGGTGGGGTGTGTGGGGAAGACTTTAGAGACCTGCTGGTTAGGATTTTAATTTTGGTTAATTCTAAATGTTAACTTGCCCATCCTGCTGCTTCTCCTGCTAAAATGCACTGACTGCTTCATAACCTCCCAACCAGCAAAGGCCTGGGGCAGTAGGGCTGCTTTTTTCTTTCTACCTGCTGCCCGGTGGTGATGATTGCCTTGCTGCAAATTTCACCGGAACGTGCTTGCAGAGCCGGGTATGGCTCCAGAACCATGCCGCGGTTCTGGGCACTGAAAGGCAGCTTTAACGATCCCTTCTTTAGCCTGTGCCTTGGGAGAAGATAACGCTGCCTCCCACATGTACTTTGAGATCAGAAGATGAGCTGGTTTTTGGCTGCAGCACTGGCTCTTGTGAGCAGGGGTGAAGGGATTCAGCCTCAGAATATGAGATTAGAGCACTCACTTGTGCCTGTGCCTGAAAATGACACTGCAGATACTCTTGATCTTTATGTTTTACTGATTCGCTTTAAAAGCAGCATACGTACATCAGAGTCATCGATTGTACTCACCAGAATAGTGAGCACTTAAAGCAGTTATGTTTGGCAGTGTGTTACTGTTTGTTTGGAGGGGGGGAAGAAACAACACCAAAATGAACAACAACAAAATAAGAGAGATCCCCTTCCCCCTCCAAACTGCAGTCAGGATAAGATCCTTAAAATCAAGCAACCCCTGTTTTATCCTTGTTAGCTTGTAAAAATACACCTTCTTTACCACTTTCCCGAAGACAGAACTTCAGTTTCCCAGAAGTTGTTCCGAAAAATGCTGAAATGAGGGCAAATCTATCACTTAAAAACAAACAAACAAAAAACCCTACCAACCAAAAATCTTTAGAATGTGAAAAGGGAGGCTCAATCCTCAAGATGGTAAATAGCATTTATAATATATTGGAGGAATTGCTGGCAAACCAATTGGGAACTTCTGTTTTACCCCCTTAGGGTTGTTGTTTGGATATTCCATAGTATACTTCAGGAATATGCCTGTCCCTGCGATGGGAACTATACCATGCACCTCTAACACCTCCCCACTGAAAAGATGTGTTGAAACAAAAGATAGTTACAGGTCTTTGTGTTTGGTTTGGGTATTTTTGTGCAATTCTGACCAAAACCTGAGACCAGTATAAGAAATATAGCAGCCTGAGTGACACACATTCTAAATGATGAAGTAGGAAAGAGTTTGTCAGATGGTGGAAGTAATGGTTGATATAACTGCCTGTTCCTTTACAGTCAATAAATAGGATACCTATTTTAGTTCCTCATCCTTTTTGAGATTTTTCTTCTCTGTTACGCTGCACCTGCAGTTTATTGGCTAGATCACTTCACTCTGAGAAATAAACCAGTGTTCATTTCAAAGCAGGTGTTAATAGTTATGTCTGATCGAAAATTGTACTTCAGGTGTGCATGTAATTGCAAGCTGAGGGAGCTCTGCAGCAGGACACAGACACCAGTTGTTAGTTGTTCTCTGTGGAGGCAGTGTCTGCGTGTGGGCCATGATGCTAAGTTTCTGTAGTTCTTGCAGCAAGTCGTATATGTGGTCACGTACGTGTGCCCCAAACCTTACGGCGTTGCAGTGTGATGGCAGTAAGTTTTCTTTTGCTTGTATGACTTAGCAAATACTGATTCTTTTTATTCTATGTCGTATCTCTCTTTTTCTTCATGAACAACTTAAAATATATTAATTTGTAGAAAAGTATTGACAGAAGTTTACGCTTTCTTTTTTGTCATAGTAAGCCTGGTGGCTGATCCTGAAGGATCGGGTAGAATTTCCTTGTAGTCTACAGCAGCTGGCTGCAACAGGCCTGTTTCCAGGCAACTAGACCCTGTGGTTAGTGGCGTCTTAGTATCTTCATTGCTGAGGATTCATTCAGCTTAAGGTGGGAAACATGCTGAATTACAGATAGAGAAAAGGTAGGTTTCTGGTTGTTTATCAGATACTTGATTGTATTTTTTTTTTTTTTTTTTTTTTTTTACTGGAGTACAACTTTTAAAAATTGTTTTGGTTTTGCTTTGATGTTAAGTGTAGTTGGATTTTGCCAAGAAGCAATGTTCATCTTTCAGCTAACTCAAAAGATGCATACGCTTATATCTACCTATCTATCTGTATACACACATAGAAGTAGTTAGTTGGCTGGGATGAGAGAAGGTCTTACAGAAAATTGTCATCTTGGGCTAAACAGCCTAATTCGTGCTTCAGTAGTGTTTCAGTACAAATCAGAATTGAGGCTTCAGTATAATAACATACTAAAATTATTTACTTGGCTTTTTCAGCAGTAGAGGATAAAAGAGCTGTTTTAAAGGTTGTTTTCCGTAGGTGTTCCTGTTGAGACTGATAGGTCAAAAAAGGAGGGGAGGTGTGGGAGGGTGGACATGGATGGACAGAAACACTGAGTGACAGGTTGAACAGATATGGCCTTTGTCCTTAAAGCCCTTATTAATTTTAATGTATCCCTTAAAATAAGAGTGGTAATAAATTTGGGTCCAAGTTTGTCAAACTGAACTAAACCTGTGCAAGAAGGAGGCAACGAGAATGAAAATACCTAGGAAAAGTAAATTATGGGTCTAGAACAGAAAGGCTATTAGAAATTCCCTACTATTGTAGAAGGGCAGGTGAGAGTGTGTGTGAATACAGGTGCTACAATGAAAAGGAAGTGCAAGTGGTCTTGTATGTTCAGAAAAATTGAACTTTGGACATCAGTTACATAGCCCATCCCTATAACTACCTGGCTTTTCAGAGGCTGACCTGTGTTGTTGGATTTTATTAGTGTCTTTCTGGCTGAACAGTGACAGGAAGTAACCACTAGACAGCAGTTGACATGCATTATAACACTTTTCAAATAAAAGAGCTGACCAAAATGTGTGGAACCCTTAAATCATATTTTGGCATCTGATGAAAATCTGATTTCTCAAAAGAAAACTGCGATGACCTGTAACTTCTGCACTGTGATTCATATGCTGTAAGCCCCAATTGATTGTGACCTTTTTTAATCTTGAGAATTTTACTTTGAGAGAAGTTTAGTGTTCTTTAAACTTCCACTAAAACTGTAACGTTATCAGGAAGAGGGCATGTTTCTTGATCGACTGTTGACTATGAGGAATACTGGATGGAAGTAAATGAAAGAAATAATTATTTTTCTATTGGAAAGCTAATGTCCGTTGTGGTGTGTGTTTTGTTTTTTTTTTTTTTTTTATCCTGTGATAGGTTTAGCAATGACTCATCAAGCTAAAATGTAAAAACACCATGAGTTATCTATTTCTGGGTAAAACAAATCAAAGAGAATCTACAGCCAGATTTTGGGTTGATTTGCATACTTTCCCTACCCCATGAGTCCAGTGAGATCAGAGTTTAAATCGGGTCAGCATTTGGACTAGTTTTTGGATAGTTCATCAGTTAAAGATGGGTCTTGTCAGCTATTATATGGAAACCCTGGTGCTGGGTTTTACATGCTCATGAAAAAGCTGAAAGGGCTTCACGACTTCTTAGAAGACTGTTAGAACTCACTGGAGTGAGCCTCTGTAATACAAGAGGGTGAACACACATTTTCAAACTTTTATCCACAGAGGCATCTGTATCCTGAACTCCTGTTTAATAGCACAAACGGGGAGGGTGTTTAATGACTGTGCTTAGATCGGAGATCTTGCTGGAGTGCTATGAAATGGACAGTCCTCAAAGTAACAATCGACTTTAGTATGTGATGGAGCTGATGGCAGGGCTGTCATCTCAGTCCCAGAAATGACTGGCGAGTTTGAGGTGAGCTTTTTCAAATTATCTTCTTCAATAAATACCAGTCTGAAATCTTCATGGAAAACAAAGTCACATTTTTAATATAAAAACAACTTGACATTTTTCAGTATACTTTTTAATGAGCATTGCTCTGAGCTATCTTATAATGAAATTTGCTTAAAAGTAGAACAGGCTGGTGATACTTGGCAGAACGACATGGCATATGGTAAAACAGTTGCGATTTATTGGCAAGCGTTCTCATTTTGGAAAGAGTGGCTTTCAGCACAGTGGACTGTCTCAATATTCAGGCCTTTAAGAAAAAAAAAAAGCTGCTGAGCAGTATACATGGGTTACTTCAAAAGGTAAGGCCTTTCAATAAGAGTAGGACAAGAAATTTTCTATTTTATTCTGTTTTACATGTAGCATCTGATTTTTGTCTAGCCCTTTATCCCATTTTTCACCATTTTTAGAAACATCAAAGTACTCAGTAGCTTAAAGATAAGTGAGCATTTTTAACTTGTACAAGATGGGATTTCTGGATCTGGCAGACCCATTTTTTTCATTGTAACTGTCCATGCACTTACATGTGGATTTCTTGTACTTGACAATATCATGCAAGGTCTACTGCTAAAGTTATGATTGTCAGGACCATGTCATTTTCACAGGTAATTAATGACAGAACAAGAGGGAATGGCTTCAAGCTCCAACAGGGTAGATTTAGACTGAACATTAGGAAAAAGTTTTTCACAGAAAGAGTGGTCAGACATTGGAATAGACTGCCCAGGGAGGTGCTTGAGTCACCATCCCTGGATGTGTTTGAGACGTTTAGATGTGGTGTTGGGGGATATGGTGTAGGGGGGAACTTTCTAGAGTAGGGTAGATGGTTGGACTCGATGATCCCAAGGGTCTCTTCCAACCTAGACAATTCTATGATTCTATATGGTTGTGCCTGTAGAGTCAGTAAATGAGTGCAGGAGGAGTTACCGGGATTGATTTTACAGCATCCTTACACAATTCCAGTTGCATTTAGGGTAGACATCTAACTATTGCTGGTGGTATAGTAAGTAGTAATATCTTCTCATTCTCCTTGGCAAAAACAGTTTCCTTTTGAGAGACAGCCTGGTCACAAGTGCCAGTCTTCCTTCTAATGAGTGAGCAGTATGGCTCTTGCTGCCCTCGCACAGGTAGAGGAGAGTTCTTTGTAGCCATTCTCTAGATTTGTGACGGAAGGCAAGCAGGTGACATAACTATGCTTGATGATCCTAGAAGAGTATACCCATGTTATCTCTTTGTGACCAACATGTAGGGCTACTTCTCCGGTTAAAATCTTAAAAGTGTCTGGTTGGCAGCATTCTAGTTTGCTTGTTTTCTCATTCAGCATGATCGTATTTTTCATTGAATACGGGGCCTTAAAATGTGTGTGCATGTGGGCATATCAGCCTGGATACGGAGCTGAAAAATGGAGTAGTGAGCATGCAAAAAAATGAAATGCAAAGTATTTCTGTTCATATTTTGTTCAAAGTTTATTAGACCACGAACTGTCAGTATTCTCCAGCTGAACATTATGAGTCTCAAGTATGTTTTTACCTAAAACAAGGTGGAGGGGGAACCCAAAACAAGGAGATGGCTTTTTTTCTGGAAGACTTTAGAAATACACAATTACTTCAGGATTTCCCATTCTATTAATTTACTGACATATGGGAAATAGGAAATGAATTGCTAAATGCCCTGCGTCGGGTCCTGTTCGGCATGGCTTGCTGTTCTTTGTGTGTGCAGTCATAGGTGAAAATTCCTGCCAGTAGCCAAAGAAGGATTGTGGTGCTGCTACTGTTTCTTAGTGGCTCTAAGAAATAATTGAACCGAAGTTCTCATGGTGGGAGTGAGGGTGTCGGTTTTTAAATGTGTACACTTTAGGTACTGTTTTCTTTGTCAGAATTCAGTGTTGTAATAACACATAGGACCTGGAAAAGGGATTATATAAAGCTATTGGATTATTAATTTTTTTTTTTTTTTAAGGGTATGGCAAAGCTGAAATACCACAGTTCTCTCAGAGGAGAGGTCTGTCACTAGTGGCGCATGTTCAGGTCACATGGGGAAGGGATGGAGCTACTCTACAGGAAAAGTAGCAATTATTTTCACAGTTTGGTCAGATGTTAACCCATATTACAGATATCTGGCTATGTCCCAAACTCATGGGATCATGAATTATTAGTCTATTTTTTTTAATGAAAGATTCTTGTCCTTGTGATTACGGAGCATGAAATAGAGCGCTCTGAAGAGTAACTTAGAAGGCAGAGCTTCACTAAGGCAAATGCCCTTTGAATTAGGGGGCATGGCTACAAGCTGGGTCAATTATACTGGTCTGCAGGCACGTGTGTAGAGAGGTGAGATCTAGCAAGAGTCAAGGAAAGAAGTAGAGTCAAGTCTCAATTATCCTCACTTGAACTGGCTGCTTTTTAACTAATTAATAACTCTGGATCAGGACCTTAGTGATGATATAATAAAACAAGCTTTCAGTGTCTGTGTCACACACATTCAGTCTAACCCTCATTTTTTCACAAAACTAAGAATGATTGGTCCCGAGTTGAGTATATGGTGACTGGGTAATACACTGGGAAATATTTTTTGTTTGTTTTTAGGAAATGTCTTGTATTGTAGCATACCAAATATACAGTTACTGAGATTTGCTAAATACCCTTATTGCTACATCCTTTCAAGCTATCTTTAGTATTTAAATGACTTTCTAATTTTTTAAGGAAATAAATTAATAGCTTTTTTGCCCTAAAAATAATCAGTCATTGTTCTGTTGTGTGTATGTGTATATGTGTATATATTGCTGATTGTGTAGATATAATTGAGAGGTGTCTGTGCCAAAATGTCAATGATTGCCTTATTTGGGCATTTTGACCAGAATGCTACAGAAATTGTCTTATTTTTTTCTTTTCTCTTGAGTGTGGGCAGTGAGATGGGTTTCCAATTAGTGAAATTTATAGGTTAGTTATGATTCATCTCCTGAAATCAGCTACACAAATTGGAATTGTTAGTACTGGATGTTTTCCACTAAAATCTTATGAATTTCTGCCTAGTGTTTGGCAAGGATATTGTATCTGTTGTCCAGATGCAATTTTTCAGTGTGGGCACGTGTTGAAGGCTCTAAATCTTGAATGTAAGAGATCAGTTAGGACTGTACTTCGATTGACATATATTAGACACTGAGTTCATATGGTTCTGTAGGTGGTGCAAGTTAGATGATGATATCGTAGCAAAAGTAGGGAGGGAAGATAATATTTTGTTGACAGTTGAAAAGGCAATTAAGTGTGTAAGGGCTTTTTTTTTTTAATTGTGGAGCAAGTGTTATTTAACATAGTTTGAATGTGATTACATCATTTTATTATAACTCTCTGACTGTGGACAGTGGGGAATGTGTACTCTATATGCTGGCCACTGCATGAGCAAGAGGTGCCACATAGTTCCTGCCTGAAAGAATTTCTAGTCTGTAGCAGCTCCTGGTCCTGTTACTGACACTCAGTTAAATGCTAGATCTATTGGCAGCGGTAATGCTCAGGTGAAAATAAGTAGCTGATAATATGTTGATAGCATATGATGATTGACACTTTTGGATTAGTCTGCTTTAATTAGCTAAATAAGGTTTCTAAAAGTTTTTTTTAGAACCATAATTACATATTTTTTGCTTCTGTTATATGGTTTATAGTTGTTAATTCTTTTAACTAGCTATAACTTCCCTTGGTTTTCAGTAAGAACTCTCTTTTTGCATAAACCTCCTAAAAGGGGACAGTCCGGAAAGTATCTAAAACATCTTTTCATCTGAGAAAAGGTCAACGGTATGGGACTTTTATCATGGCTTTAGTGCAAGTAGAAGCAACTTTTGAATTTTCAAGTACAAATATGATAGCTGAGATATGATAAAACTCATTTTCACTGTGAATAAGCCAGGGGTTTGAGGAAAAGCTTATTGTGATCCCTAACTCAGAGCAACACAAAATTGTGTATGTCACCTGGTAATAATCTTCACCTGTACAGCATCAATAAGAATCATTCTGGGTATAGCAGACACCACATTGTACAAAATACCTGTATTTAGAGTATTTTTATGCGTCTTATTCCTTTCATCATACTGTGAACAGAAATGATGGATGAGAATAGTATCTATTTATCTGCTCAAATCCTGAAGTTTTTTATTCTTAGAAGAATCATGCAACTACTTAAGACCTTTCTCAGAAGGTTTTTATCATCAACATCAAAACTTGCACCTTATCCTACTGCATAACACATCGTAACAGAAAAATGTATTTTAAAGTCAACCTCTCTTCTGATATAGCCACAAGAAAGATCTTTACACGAGCTGGGATAACAAGAACCCTTCCAACAGGTGATTTGAACTGTCAAACGGCCCACTTATAAGAACAGTAACCCAGATTCAGTTTGAAGGCAGAGGTTTTGCCATCTCCAGTGTACATCTACCACAAAGACGGAGCTTGCAAGACCCCTCTGCAGGCAGCCTTCCCTAGTCTTTCCTGTATAGTTCTTTCTAGCATATCCCATAGCCCTTGAGTTACAGCTACCTTCTAGATATCCTAAGAGGTAAGTTTAGCTCTTGGGTAAAGGAATGAATTGCATCCAAGTCTTGCATGGGTATTTAAACCCCCGAGTTTGCAAAAGTGAGAAAAGATTTTATTATTTTTTTTTCTTTCTCCTCCCCTGTCTGCTTAGTTTTATATTCCTTTGTGTTTGTCTTGTTCTAAGACCTAAACTGAGCTGTTTTGGCCATGGCAAATGTAACCAAATACTTCTCTTGGGAGGTATGAGAGGAATTTTCCCCTTCCCCGTTTTTCAGAAAGAGTAGCTGGAATGAGGTGAGAAGGAGAGAGAATTCATCAGTGGGTTGGTGGGCTGCTTTAATATTTTCATTCTTTAATGTTTTCATTCTTTGTAGCTACATTGTGAAAAATGATCAGATCTGTTAAATGTATGTTTTGTACCTGTTTGGCTTTATTTAATCTATTAGTATATATTTTACTTGGCAAATGCTACTGTTTTAGTCAGTGTTGGCTGTCTTTGTTACAAGATTTCCCCCTGCCTCTGTTCTCCCAAAGCAGACTTAGACACGTTAAGGCAGCTGCTAAAGGGAGAGCACTAATATCATTGAGAGTGTCTGGAGCAGAGAACAGAATCAGGATGGGAAATCAAACTTCAGAAGAGAACAGGTGATTGTCCCTAATGGGGACAAATAAGCTAAAGCAGCTGTTTGTATTCCAAAGTATGGGCCTATAGAGGAAAGCAGCTTTGTTACTGACTTGGACTTTCAGGAAAAAAAAATGACTGAGTTGAAGGGACTGAAGATACATTGTGAATAGTTTGTATAGAATATTACTTCTGTTAAGTGGGGAATTTAATGGCTAGGTCACTATAGCACTGGCATATAAATGGACCTGGGGAGAAAAATTCTGAAGCTTAAAACTGGCTTTTTCTTAGACATTGCTTAGCTCTGGCAACTGAAATAAATAGAATCCTTGATACAGAAGAAATTACTGTGGTCCTTCAGCTTTGGCCTCTGGAAATGAGGCTATAGTTATACACTGTACAGAATCTGTGTTGTATTTACATGTTTTCAGTTTCACTGCCATCAATGTCACTGTGTAAGACAGTCATTTTGGGGACTATGTGACAAAAGGATTTTCATCACTTGTTTAACCTTGGTCAAATGTTCTAGTAAATCCATTTTTTCTAATCTTTGTATTAGATGTATGCCCCACCATTATGCATGGTGAACTTCATGATCCTACTGAATGTCAGCAACTATAAATGTAAAAGAGCTAAATAGTTAGAAAAGTATGTCTTTTGATCTGCAGAAGAACAAAATATTCTGGAGAGCCTGTTTTGAAAAGCCAGTGGCTTAAGATTTAAGCTTTGCTGTGTAATCTTCCTTTCCTACTGAAAGGACAAAGAAATCCCTAGAAGTGAGGTACTTCAGTGTAATTGCATCATCATTCTGTGTGTGCTTAACCATGATGCTTTTCCTAGTATGGAGAAGCAGCCTAATAAGAGAGGCTCTCATCCCCTATAAAAATAATAGAGCTTTCTATATATAGGCTGAGATGTTAAATATTTTTTCTGTGGCTATACAAGCCTTTTTTCTCTATCCTCGTAGGTCTAGCTTTGAGCATTTAATGTATGATAAAGATGATCTATTACTGTTTCTTGGTAGGTAGTCTATTGAACGAGACTGAGCTAGGAGAAGATAATGTAGCAGGACAACGTGTGTAGAAAGACTATGGTCTTTCTGTGTTTTTTATTACTTTTGAAAAGCTGATTATTAATAGATGTGACTGTACTGAAGATCTGTGCAGGCTCTTCTTTCTTATGAATGGATGAGGTTGGATGGGACCTCTGGAGGTCATAGTGTTCAGCCCCTCCGCTCAGGAAGAGTAGCCTAGAGCTGATTGCTCAGGACTGTGTCCACGTGGCTTTTGAGTATCTCTGAGGATGAAGACTCCACAACCTCTCTCGGCAATGTATGCTAGGACTTAGTCACTCTTACAGTAGAGCGTTTCCTGATGTTCAGACAGCACCCCCTGTGTTCCAGTTTATCCCCATTGCTTCTGGTCCTGTCACTGGCCTCCATTGGCTCCATCTTCTTTACACCTTCCCTTCAGGTATTCATACACATTAATAAGATCCCCCACAAGCCTCTTCTAGGCTTAACAGTCACAGGTCTCTCAGCCTTTACTTCTATGAGATGTTCAAGTCCCTTAATCATTTCAGTGGCCATTCGTTTGACTCTCAAGTAGCTCTGTATTTCTCTTGTACTGAGGAGCCCAGACCTAGGCACAGCATTCCAGGTGTAGCCTCACCAGTGTGTATAGAGGGGAAGTACCACCTCCCTTGATCTCTGCTGACAATGCTTTACCTAATGTAGCTCAGGATACCCTTAACGTTCTTTGTGGTAAGGGCACCTTGTTGGCTTGTGTTCAAATTGGCGTCCACCAGGACCCCAAGTCCTTTTCTTCCAAGGTGCTTTCCAGATGACCGTTCCTAGCGTGTGCTGGTGCATGGGGTTATTCTTCCCCAGGTGCAGGACTTAGCACTTCTTATTTAACTTTGAGGTTCCTGTAAGCCCACTTCTCCAGCCTGCCAAGGTCCCTCTGGATGGCAGCATGACCCTCTGGCATATTGGCCACTCCTCCCAGCTTTGTGTCATCAGTAAATTCATTGAGAGTGTGCTCTGCGCCATCATCCCAATCATCAATAAAGATGTTAAACATGACTGGACCCAGTATTGCTCCCAGGGTACACTGCTAGTTCCTGGTCTCCAGCTAGACTTTGTGCCACTGATCACCACCCTCTGGGCCCAGCCATCCAGCCAATCTTTAGTCCACTCGATGTCTGCTCATCCAGCCTATACATCATTGTGAGGATACTGTGAGGATACTATGAGGATCTTAAGGGAGACTGTCAAAGTCATTACTGAAGTCCAGGTAGGCTTATGTACATCTAGAAGTCCTGTTTGCCTTTGACATTTCTCACCTGATTCAGCACCAGGTGGGTTTTGGCTTTTCTAACCACATCTCTGCATGCACAGACAGTGTCTCTGTGTCCCTTCCAGATTACTTGTGTGTCCCTTTTGCATACTTCCTTTCTATGTTTGAGTCTCAAAACATTCATTCGTTTCCTGAATATCTCAGATTGTCTGTGGTGGACATCTACTTTTATGCACTTCTGTTTGTGGATACAGATAGAGTATTCTGTGGTGTCATACGTGCTTTTATATTATACAGAACTACGTATTCGACTGTTCTGTTCCCTTTCTTAAAGGCGAGAAGCTGTGGCTGAATTCCTACGAGTCCCATACCATTTGCACTAACCTTACGGATGTTATGCGCTGTACGTTTCATGAAGAAACACTTCAGATTAAAGAGCAGCTCCACACTCATACTCTTTTAACTTTCGAATTACTACGTTTGCTTAGGGGTTTGATAACATTCAGAAATCTGTAATGCAAAAGGTAGAATTCAAGAGGTGTTAAGCATGTAGTCTTCCTGGTTGGCTCTTAATAGTCCTTTTAATTACCCTTTGAAGTCATATAAAGTACAGTCTAAAATGCAATGATGTAACCAAACTTCCTAATGTCATAAAACCAGCATCTAGTGACTTCATCAGAGTCCAGTTGTGGAACTTGTAGCTACAAGGCTGAACACTTATGCAAGTCTATACCAGTATATAGCACTGAAAATGCTGTTTTCTGTCCACTGCTGGGTGATAGTAACACAAAAGTTAGTTGGTTGCTGGTGGGTAGTTTGGTTTTTTGGTTTGGGTGTTTTGGTTTTTTTTTTTTAAGGCTGGATAGGTGACTTTGTGTCTGTGAAGATCTTACTTGAAGACCTAATCAACTTGTTAAAAATTCAAATCCTTCCCAAGTGATCCATAGCTCCCAATTACTTTTCTACAAATATTGTATTTTTTTTTCCTCATTTAGGTTCTGCTTAATGAGAAATTCTTCTTTAGTATCAGAAGTCTTGGCATTATTTATAGGATTGCTATATTAGAGAACATTGTCTTTGGGGTAATAAGCACTGTTTATCAAGTGGTTAGAAGAGTATTACACTTACAACTTCAATGTACAGAATTATGCTTTTACAACTGATTTACTAGGAGACTTTTAAATACTTATAATGAACTTTGGCCTGTTGGGTTTCTTACATCATTTAAAAAAAATACATTATAAACTAGATTAATCTGTTTTTTGTTGTAAATACTTATTTCCGATGCTTTTTTTTTTTTGCGTTCTGCTGCATTAAGGTTTGTTAATAAACACACCTGCAAAACACAAAATACATTATCCTATTTAACTCATCCATATGATGTAAGAATAAGTGCTAATCAGTCCTTCAGTAATTTGAGACAGCCTGATGGTGCTGGAAAATTTGACAGTATTACAGATTTCACTATGGCAAATACATAGTAACAATATTGTCCCTGTGTGTTGTGGTTTGACCCCAGGTGGCAGCCAGAACCATGCAGCTGCTTGCTCGATCCCCCCAGTTTGGATGGCGGAGAGAATTGGAAGAGTAAAAGTGAGGGGAGAAAAACCTCATGGGTTGAGATAAAGATAGTTTAATAGGTAGAGCAAAAGCATGATGTTGTGTGGCATGGACTTGCCCCTCTGGTCAATTGGCGTCAGGTGTCCCAACTAAGTCCCCTCCCAACTTCTTATGCAGCCCCAGCCTACTCGCTGGTAGGATGAGCAGAAAAGGCCTTGACTGCCTAGCAACGACTAAAAACACCGGTGCCCTATCAAAAGTATTTCTCATCCTAAATCTGAAAACATAGCACTATACCAGCTGCCAGTAAAAAAGTTAACTCTGTCCCAACTGAAAGCACTACGCTGTTATCTTTTTTTGTGTTATTTTTCTTTTGATTTTTAATGTACTTCTAGAAGCTTCTGAAGAATAGAAAAAGTTTAAGAACAGCAGTAACAAAATAGTTCTAATAAAATAAGGTTAAGTACTAATTTGCTGTTTATATACACGTGCCATTGCCTCTTTACACTTAGTTATTGCAGTGACCAATTAGTAAGACAGTGGATTTAGATGTGGTTTTGTGTTACTGGCGTATATAGGCATGACTTTAATTTACAAAAGCTGCTGCTGGGTGTTCAGGGCAAGAGAAGGTGGTGTGAGAGGTGCTGCTGAGATCTGAAAGTCATTACAGTAGAATTCACTTATTCCCTCTGGCTTAAGAACTTATGAAATAACTAAGTTTATCTATAGGCTTTGTCTGCCCATCCTAGAGAAGTGGTTCCCTTTTATGAAATATTTTTATTTTGAATAAATTAGATGCTAACCTTTACACTATAAATACCCATTTATCTCAGAGGTATGAATCCAAATAGCAAATCACTTTTATTACTAAGTATGCAGTAGTTCTTGCTTACAAAGCCTGTGGGTTTCAAGAAAATGTAGGGGATTAGTAATGGTTTGATGTTCCCCCTTCCTTCTCCCAGGTAGCACTCTTAAAATTAATCAGTACCTGATTCAAAGGCTGAAACTATGAATATGTTATAAAGGTTTGTATGTACGTGCATAATTGTAGTAAAATTAACCCAAATGGCTTCATTTCAGCGGGCTAGAAAAAAAAAATAGGTGGAGCTGGAAGGTCTCATAGGATCCCTCTATTGTCAGTTGGTACTTGAACAGTACCCAGAGGCTTTAGAGTTTAGCATTACTGTATAGTTACTGAAACAGCAGAGAGGTATGGATTAAAAGCTGCAGTGCAATGTCCGTAGTGAAGTTCAGTTTGTTGTGGCAAGCAATGCAAACGGCATGCTGTCTAGTCTTAAGGGATTCCACCCAAAGTTAAATTAAGCTCAGGGCAAATTGTCAGCGTTTTTTGCTTAGATTTGGTTTGGGAAGAAAGATCCTTACAGGGTCTATGAAAGAAACTCTGACTGGAAAAAATAAGACTTCCATTCCCTAACCCCCCCAAAAGCTCTATCCTTGATGACCATAAAGCCTTCTACATTTTTTAGATGTAAAATGTTAATGAATATGTGCTTTGAGATGGTTCCAGTATAACTTTAATTATTCAGTATTTACAAGTCTGATTTTTACGTGTTAGCCCTAAACTT
This sequence comes from Vanellus vanellus, assembly GCF_965231255.1. Taxonomy (NCBI): domain Eukaryota; kingdom Metazoa; phylum Chordata; class Aves; order Charadriiformes; family Charadriidae; genus Vanellus; species Vanellus vanellus. The sequence goes on from NC_138907.1 coordinate 17,022,097, forward strand.
AATTTTTGCTATCTGACAAATCATTGCCTTCCTGATTTTACAGTCTTCACAAGGAGGAATAATAATTTCTGAAAAGCTGTAAAGTATAACCATGCTATCTGGAGCTATTAGATTTTTGTGTGTGTATCTTCTAGAGAAGATAGCAAAAAGCCTTTTGCAGATATTACTGATGAAGAAAGAAAAACAAAACAAAGGCCTCCCAAGAATTAGAGTCTGGACTTTGAACATGCTGAAATAAAGCTTTAAGTGAGTAGTAAACCTGAAAAAGAGAAAAGAGGCCTGAAATAGAAGTAGTGGTGGACTTGAAATTAGATTTGATTAGCTATAATGATAGGGCAGTATAGAAAAGCAATTTTGAGACTTGTGTGTTGCTGAGAGAAGAGGCTATTAATCTTTGTCATGGCTCTAGACATAAAATACTGAAACTTTAATGCTTTTCAGAACTCTGCTATCCATAAACGTTTAAATATATAAGAGAATAACGGACAGAATCTTTCCAACAGGTTTTGAGACAGATTCTTTTTTGGTCCTTATGTTTCAGTGAATGATAATCTTCTCCAGCGGTGTATCTTAATCGTGGGGGTGCATCTCCAAATCACTGTGTGGTTATGCTACAGAAGCATTATATATGATCTTGCTGATACTCAAAATTTAAATAAAACCTGCTTACCCTCAGTACCAGGGAATCTTGCTGTATCAACACTGTATTTGTTACAGAGTGATTTGAGTGACTTGATTGCACTGCTGATTTACTCGGAGTCTTTGGAATTGATTTGTCGGTATAACTTGGCACAAATTTAAATCTCTATATTTGAATATCATACTTCACTCATTTCTGCCAATGGAGTAAGATAGCCTTTTCCAATGAAATATTTTAAATACCTGGTACTCGTAATCATAGAGGGTGTTTCTTCATAGCTCATTTGTTTTATACAGGCTGTCACAAGTGAATTGCAGAGCTTTCATTGATGGAATATGTTGGACCTTATAACTGAGTTAGCTGGAGAATGTACAGAGGTATTTTTGCAGTGTTTTCAAGAGAGAAATAATACTTTCAATTAAAACAACAACCATATCTGTAAATTAATGCAGAACTAATTTATGATAGAATTTTTTTTTAAAAGTAATAAAGGTTTTAGCTTACAAGTAGTCAGTAAGCCTAAGTATCTTTTGTTCTTCATAAGAAACCTTGAAGTTGGCTGAAATGGTACCTTTGTAATGTTGGGCGAGAGAATTTTGGTGTGGGAGTTAGGGTTGCTATCCAGTTGTTCTACTGTGAGAAAGAAAGTAGAAAGAAACTTAGAGAATTTTTGAGTCTGTTAGGAAGGCATGCTGATGGCAAACAAACTTGACTAAGTCCATTAGCTATCTAATCATAGTGAGACCCCACCTGGAGTGCTGCATCAAGTTCTGGGGTCCCCAGCACCAGAAAGACATGGTTAGAGAAGGTCCAGAGGAGGGCCACAAAAATGGTCAGAAGGCTGGAACACAGCTCCTATAAAGAATGGCTGAGAAAGTTGGGGTTCTTCAGCCTGGAGAAGAGAAAGCTCTGGGGAGACCTTATTGCGGTGTTTCAATATATAATATTTATATATATAAATACTATATAAGGGGGCTTATGAGAAAGTTTGAGACACACTTTTTACCAAGGCCTGTAGTGGCAGGACAAAGGGCAATGGTTTTAAACTGAGAGAGGGCAGACTTAGATTGTACATAAGGAAGAAATTTGTGATGAGGGTGGTGAGACACTGGAATGGGTTGACCAGAGAATATGTGACATATGTGTTCAAGGTCAGGCTGGATGAGGCTTTGAGCAACCTGATCATCTGGAAGATGTCCCTGCCTATTGCAAGGAGGTTGGACAATATATTTAAAGGTCCCTTCTAACCCAAACAATTCTATGATTTTCAGAAAGGATTCGGCAGCAAGAGTCTTGATGTCATGTTGTCCACTACTGTTAGTGTAACCCTCTTTTTAAAGTTTGTCTTGTCACCCCCTCCCACCTACAGGATATCACTCCTGTACTGACATCACCCCTGTACTTCCCAAGTTGCCACTAAGTACTGTGCTTAGTATTTGATATTTGGTTTGTTTTTATATGCAGAATGGCCTTCTTAAGCAGGCTTGATAGCTGTTTTCATATCACTATGCCGACCTTACTGTCTTTATACAGCCTCATTAAAGTTACGAATTGCTTTTAGATAGTTATGCTTTGTTACTGTGTTTAAATTAAATATTTGTGATGCCTTTATGGATATTAACTTAAGTATGAAGCTATAAGATTATCCTCTAAGAAAACAGACACCAGAATAACATTTATTTAAATGAGATATCACAAATTACTTGTTTGTCAAGTTTAAGTTGGAAGGTGCTTAAATCCACAAGTAATGGCAAAACCAAGTAGCCTTACAAAAAGCAGAACTTAATGATCAGTAGCATGAGGGATGGTGATCCATATTTCTCATTAATTTCTGAAATGCCATTATTTTCTTGAAATTGTAGCCCTTTCAATTTGAGGGTATTTTTAGAGGTAAAGTTTTAACAGCTTGTTAGTCTCTAACAGTGAGCATGTTTCTCTCCTTTCTTCCCTTTGTGCCACTTGCAGTGTCCTCCTTTGCTTCTCCAGTGAGAACTTCATCCATACGGTTGTTTTATAAGTAGATGGAGAAAGGGAAAGAATTTTCTTCAGTGATAGGCTTGTACTCAATCTGGTTAAAAAAAAAAAAAAAATCACAATTGCTCTGGAGACAGCAACTAGCTTAGATGCACAACACCTCAGATAGGTTGATTTGTGTTGCTGGGGGATTTGATTTCTCTCAGGTCAGTTCTAAGCTTTCCTGTTGATTTGAGTAGCTTCATGTCTTTGCACCCTTTTATGATTCCTTACTGTATGAGAAACCTCTTTGCTGTGTTTTGGCATGCTTGCATGTCAGAACAGAGTGTGGTAGGGAGATGCTCTAACTATTATAATTGAGCCACCTCAGGTACCAAAAGCTTTCTAGCCATGACAGCATGGATCTCTGCATGATTAATTTACCCCTGCCCTCATAAGCTTTGCAGTGCTGCGGTCGGGTTCATCAGCAAGATGATTCATTTCTTCCTTTTGTAGAATCTGGGGCTTACAATGCTGTCTTTGCTGCAGTAAGATGGGTCATGCTAGTAAAACCAAGAAGGATGCAAAACAGAAAGCTTAAGTTTGAGGAACCGACCTACTCAGGAGCTGTAACGACGCATCTGTTTGAAACTTGGTAGTAAGGGAGCAAAGAAGTTGGGTGCTTTCTAACTGGGCAACACTGCTACACTGGCTTCTGTAAGACAGGCAAACTGGTATGATCAGTTTGTGTTGCAGAAAATGAAGTTCTCTTTCTGCATGCATAGTCACGTTAGGCTTCAGGGAAACATGTTTTTGTTGAAACTTAAGGGTCTCATGTCAAATATCTGAAGATTATTTAGAAGGATTTCCACTTTACAAACAGCTTCTTAGCCAGACTGGGAAAAATGAGTGTGGTTTCTCTTCCATCTCTACAAATTCAGACGTGTAATAATTCACTTTCAAATGTAATTCTGAAATTCTCTCATCATTACTTCTTAAGGAATTATAACAGCATAAGTAGAGGAACAAAACTTCAGTGTATTAATGTTCCACAAAAATCTTGCAAAGTTCTGGATGCCAGATAGTCCAAAAAATCCTCAAGCTAAAATTCTGTTTTAGAAGATTAAGTTAGACACTATGTAAGTATTTATAGTTTGGTTATATGCCTCACTATTTTGTTTGCATGAAGGAAATTGATTTTTTTTGTGTACTTACTATTTTATTTCACTAAGCAATATATATTTGAGAAGACATGCATCGAGCAAACTGGAAAGAAATGTAGTCAGTTCTAGTTTTCTTAGGTATTTGATTCTTGGGAGCTACATTCTGAACTATTTCTGTTAATTATTTGTAAAGCAAGGGATGAAACCATCTGTCTCCTCCTGATTAAGATTTTTTTAGGACCAAAAGCATTGAATTTTTATTTTTTTTTTTTAAACAAAAAATCCCTGGAAAAAACGCCTCCTCTGCAGTTCTGATTTAACAATGAGTGCTGTGTAGCTGGGCATCTGCTTCCTCATTCAGTCCCACTAACGGCATTGGTAAGGCTATTTCCTACAGATCTCAAAGGGCCTGAATGCTGGAATATGATGTTAGAAATAAGACTTACTAAGTATGTTTATTCCTTTACTTTCTATATATAAAACATTATTTCTGTGGAGCTGTTCCTGTCATTTCAGGCAAAATACTAGTTTAGTCATGCAGTCTGTACAGACTTGTTTCTTTCTGATATTTTTTTATTAAAAAGGAAAAATAATTTTTCATAGAAAGCTGCCTAGTTGCTTGTTTCCCAAATTCAGAAATTTGACAGCTGTGAGCAGGATAAAAACATGTCTAGGTCAGATCCTTCCAGAGAAAAAAAAGTTCCTTCCTAAAAAATATGATTGCATTAAACCAATACAGAATAACTTATAAGAACTCTGCTAAACTACTAATAGTCACAGAATTAAAGCATGCCTAAGGGGTTTATCATAATAAAGATGGTAAGTAGCAGAACTTGAATTTGCCTGGCAACAGACTACGTATTACTTGTATTTTTATTTTTTTAGGTGGTATGAAACTAAACTTCAGGTTTTTGGAAATATTAGTGCATTGTCTAAAATGGGATTAAGAGGTAGAATCGGTATGAAGAAATATTCTGTTTTCATCTGCAAATAGAAAAGAAAACACTGATGTTAACTGGATCGGACGTGGAGCTTTTCAAAGTCTGACTCCTTTTTCAGATCCTTGGTTGGTATGCTTACTGTGAAGCTACTGGAAATATTCTTGCATTAAAGACTGGCTGTTCTCTGCCATGTTTTTAAATGACATGTTGGCTAACCACAGAAAATTATGTGGTTGATGGATTCTTATTATGTTCCCTCACGCTTTTATTCTTAACAGTAAATTATCGAAGAAGGGTCTCTTTGACTTTTAATTCCTAATGCACAGCTGCAGTGAGATTGAATATATCTATTGATGAGTTATTTTTAACTAGTTGGCAATGACTTTAAAGCCAGAACATTGAATTAACAGAGTAGTACCTTATTTTTAAAAACAATGAAGTTCCTTCTACGTTTCTCCATTATCAGGAGGTGTTTATTTCAAGAAAACTATACTGAAGGTTTTCTGCAATGAAGAATTAACATGAGAAGAAAGGGAAAGGCAAGGCTGAAGGGGGAAAACCGGAGCAGTTGTGTTGGTTTTCTGCGTGGTCTCTATAAAGCCTGGCTGGACAATAGAGAACACTGCAAGTTAACATCTTAGTGAGTGTTTGAGAAACTTGGACTGTGGGGTTTTTAGTATTTCTGGCTACATACTTCTGACTCCCCTATTTTACTTGGTGTTTCCAAATCGCCAACATTAGAACTTGCAAGAGAAATGCTGGGAGGAGGATCTCTGGATTGTCGGTGGAAGTTTTCAGGAACATGTTACTCCTTTCTCCTCAAACACTGTGGAGTCCCATTGAAGCTTCATGCCCCTTTGATTGTAAATCCATGAAAACTCAAGCTGATGGCAGAAACAATTAGCTTCTGGTGGTAGCCACAATGATTTCCTGTAGCAGCTTCCTTCTGAGTGTTCTGTCGCAGTCAAGTGCAACAAGCAAGATGAATCAAGGTAATAATCAGATTTAAGGTTTATACATGGCAACATCATTCTGGGAAGCTTCCTTGTCTTCCCTATCAGCACTTGTTACAGTGCCATGTAACAAAAGATGTACTAGAATATTAGTGATGTACAGAAAGCATGGGGGGGAGGGGTTGGCAACCTAAAATTCACATTAGGTACTTGGAAAAATGAGCTTTTCTCATTCTGGTATCAAGCCTGATTCCCACAAATGCCTTACCTCTTGTGTTTGCTTTTCTTAATAAACACATCCTTTTCTGTTCTGCTAAAGATGCCTACAAATAGGCAAAAGTAGTTAACTCAGTGGTGAGGTGAGGGATATTTTAAACATAGAAAGCATAACTTTTCCCCTCTTATCCCCATACAGTGAGCAATTGTGGTTTTGGCAAAAATATTTCTAAGACAGATATTTAAGGCTAAACATCACCTTGAGTTTGTAACAGCATTAGTGCTAATTGTAGTACCCACTAACTGATGAGCTAGCAATAAGATTGACTAAATATTGCAGGTGATCGTAGGAAAAGGTATATTGTAAAGATGAAATTCTTGCATTTTAGAGGGATTTTGTTGAGAGCTGCTCTCAAAGAGGAGGTCACTTGAGCTTGATCTCTAAATGAAAACAAATCAAGCAGTTCAGAGGAAACTCTTTCTTGATGACAAGTAGGAGGGATAGCATAGACTATGAGGGCAAAGGAGCTTGTGCAAAATGCACTTTCAGTGAATCTGAGAAGGTAATACCTTAGTTCAGCAGAGGAAGATTTAAGTATAGATTTTGAAAGAAGAAAGTTGCACGTTACAGCTAATGGATAGACTATGCCTGTGAACTTCTGTGGCAGGTCTTTCTCAGTAGCTCCAAAGATAACTGCAACAAAATAGGTGCTGCCAAGTATAGATAGCCAATTGAAGAGTAACTGGCAAATGTTGATTTCTAGCATTTGGTACAGTTCGTAATGTAACTTCAGTATTTTGTGTTGCCAAAACTTAAAACTAGTTTCCATTCTCCTGTGGTGTATGGCAAGAATACCCTTTCAAGTGTTAGGAGTTCAAGCAGATAAAACCTATTCATTTATAGCTTTGTAGGAATGGTGGAGAAAGAAAAGCATGAACATACTGTAGAATAAGGACTGTAAAATAGATCCAGGCATGGCTGATTGCTCTTCAGTTGACTGTTAATGAGGCATGCTTGCACAGGTACCTCAGGTAGAAGTTGAGTATTCTGAATTGTCACTGATACATCTGTAAGAAGTTCTGAAGGCTTACAGCATCTGGAAAACACTCTTACACAGCTGCCTTTGACAGGAAGGTTTTCTGAGTCATTACAGAACTAATTATTTTAGGTCTGTGGAGTAAAAGGTGCTTGGGGTATTTTGAGTTTTTTTTTTTATTATTTATTTTATTTTCTGGTTTGAAACACTTAATTCTGGACTGTAAGCCTGTTCATTTATGAACTTGAGCAATCTCTTTTTGATGGGCATCTTATGGGGGTTTTTATTATTAAATATGCAAAAGCATACAGAAGTTTGGGAATGTGAGTGTGTCTATTCATTAGAGTATTTTAAGAACATGAAATATGCAGTCATTTTTCTCAGCTACTTAATGCCAGGGAAGAATGGCCGTTATCCAATTTCCTAATACCTATAGTTGTATTAGTTGTATAGTATTTAGAAGTACAACTTAAGAGCTTTGAGAGAGACAAGTGTGGAAATGGACTGATCTTTTCTTTACTGTCCTGGAAAAACTAGTTCTTAACTGTCTTGCAAAGAATACATGGCATCCTGTAAAGTCATGCTAAACCAGCTTTGCTTATATCGGTGTTCCTCTGCGGGATTCATTAGTGCCGGTTCTGGTTTTACAACTATGTGATTCAGTTGATTTCAGAGCAGTCATTCCTGATTTTTCATTTCTATAAGTCATACTTTAGAGAAGTCTTTCTTGGGACAACAAGGACTTGCCAGAAAAGAACACTTTTAGAATCCTGCAGAGCAATTGTATTTGAATAAAAAGGTAATATTATGAAAAATAAAGCTGTTGCACACATGCAGCAGTTATCATTTGCTTTGACAGTATGTTGGGGAATGGATTCTCTTAGTGCACATTACTCTCAGGAGCCATTTTCCCTTTCTTGCTCAGTGTATTTAGAGCACTGACAATGATGAAGACTAGCTGCACCTCACCTGACTCAGAAGGTAAACTATTAGTTGCTTTGGAACACATTCCTGTTTCCAATGCATTGTTGACTTAACTGTTACTAAGGCTACATGTGAAGTTATACTATTTTTTTCCCTGTTTGCTTTTCAATATGCAGTAGAAATCCATCAAAATGTTGGTGAAGTGATGATTGCCAATGTGTCTGTCAGTGGGGAAAATAAAAAATGGGGTCAGATGCATTTCATGTCCTGTTCCTTCTCTAAAGTTGCTGCTCCCTTAGTTTCTACTGTTTCACTTTACTGTTAGCTGGTCAATCCAGTTTCCCCCTTCTATATGTGAGTATTCATTCTTCCAGTGCAAGGGGTAGGGTTGTTGGGGAGAGGGGGTGTGGGGAAGGTCCTTAATGGCTTTTATGGTTCGTTTAAGTAGGAGGTTGAGGAACAAAAAGAAATGCCATATCCCGGTGAGACACCACAAGTCTAAGAGCCCCAGCAGAGCATGTGAATAAAGACCATGAAGAGATGAGAGCAGCTGTGCAGTATACCAATTTGTGAAGAGTATCTAAAGTCAGGGTTATGGGAAGGGATGGCTGTGGAAAAGTACCCTTCAAGGGCAGTCCAGTGGTTGCTCCCTCCATTTTGTAAGCATGGCCTGGAAAAAGGTGCATGTGGAACTCTTAATCTTGTTGCAGTTGTGGCAGGGAACTCTGCCATCACAGAGTGTGGAGAAACCAGAAGTCCCTTTTCCCCCCCTCTTTTTTTCCATTAGCCTTAGCTTGAGCATATGTGTAAGAGTAACTAGACAGGTAGCCTACTATGCAAGAAGTATACGGTCTTGTAGTATTTGGTACCGAGGCACAGGATTTTTTTTATATTCATACTGCCTGCACTGAAGGAATGTATTTTGATGTACAGGGGGATTTTAGAGTTATGTTATCAGATAAGGTTAGTGACTCATGTACTAAAACGCTGACCACAAAGGTTTCATTCTTGCAAATCTTAGATGTTTATATGTAAATAAATACATAAGTGCACACATTTGTATATAGAAAGATAGCACGGAAAAGCTTTTAAACTAAAATACAGATTTTGTTTTTCAAACCTATCACGTGGATCCTGAACTGAGTTTCAGGTTTTTCAGTGCTTATTTTGTTGAGCTTAATGAACTCTTTACTGAGTAACAGAAGCACTTTATCATTCATAGGAAAAGTTATATAAGTTTTAGAACCAGTTAGTATTGATTAAGTTCTCAGTATCTAAACTGTGTAGTTAGTTCAGAGAGTTTGAGTGCTGTTCTTTCACTCACTCCAAGGTCCCTCTGAAGTCACTGAACGCTGCTGTGTTTCCTTGGATTGGAAGATGAGAGAGAGCAGGACAGTTTGGTATGGAAGGAACATGGTATTTGGCAGAAAGCATGGGTCACTGGTTCAGTTGTGGACATGACATGCTCCTTTATAGGCAAGTTATGTCAAATGGTTAATATGGCTGAAACAGAACAGGAACTGTCAATTCTAGCCACGCTTAATTCTGTGTTGAAATGCAATCAATATAGTTGTGTTTTACAGCTGTGTTAACTGTTTATCTGTTCATACTCTGCACATTTCTGAGTTGGAGTACAGTAGTTTGCATGACTTGCTGTTCTGATTTCTGAAGGGCTTTATAAAGGGATTACACTCTTTTAGACCTTTTTGCAGGAATAGTAAAGCATTTCCAAAGCTTCTCTGAGCGCATATACTAATGAATGAAAACAAATTTCTAACACCAGGTTTTGCTGAAGTCTGATTGCTATTTTCCTTCAAATTCTACTCCTGTTGAGAAGAATCACTGATCTTTCTGCCCGTGTTCTGCAAAGTCCAGTAGGATTAAAGAGAATTTTTTCACTACAACCACTCCAGTGTAGATAAGTTAGATAACCTTGATTAAAAATCGGTTTGGGATGAACATAAAATATATCAATTGTCTCTTCTTTCAATGCTGTATCTTGCAATATTTCAGAGTATTTGGGTGTCACTGAGTGTGCAATAAGAATAACTGTAGAATCATTTAAATTGGAAAAGATGCTGTGAATTGCCATTAAAAACAAAATCCCTGTAGTTCAATCTCTTAGAAAACCCTTCATTTTTATATAATAACTGGTCAGAATAGAGAAAGTAGAGGGTAGAAAGAAATACCTTGTGATGAGCTATATGTACCATTGTGGTTCCATTGTGCTCATCAGCATCATAAACTATCTGAAGGGAAGGGAGGAAATAATAAAGGCAAATCTTGGTGGTGGCACAAGTTACTTCAGGTAGTGAAAACTAAAGCTGAGACACGAGTTCAGTGTTTCATCCCTGGACACTGAACAGGTAGACGAAACTGTGTTCGTAAATGGCAGCTAGTAAGAGAACCTAGACGGCAAGAGAAGGCAATGAATGATAGACCTTGAACTGAATCTGATTTGACTTTTGCCCATCAGGAAAGGTAGGTCTTAGAGTTCTAAACTTGTTTGGAGCCAGAGTTAATATACAGTCAAAGTTCAGATGTCAAGAAAAAAAGCAAATAGCATGGTAGTACCAGTTTTGCAGGGAGTAAAGAGCAAAGCAGGAAACCTAATCGTGCAACTGTATACGGTCACATTGCATTTATGTTAGTGCAGCATAGTTCAATGTGTCACCTCAAAGACGTTAAAGTTAAAAAAAAATAAAATGCAGAAAAAGGAGATAAGGTATTGCCTGGCTGCTTTTTTTTTTTTTTTATTACAGAGAAAGTAGCAAAGGGCATCAAAAGAAACCTGAAGTAAAAGCTTGAAATAAAAGGTATTCTCTTTTCCAATAAGCAATGAAACTTGGTATCTTTCATTGTCATTGTGTGCCTTGTGATTACCAAAAATACAGATAAGTTTGTGAGGTGCTTAGAGAAGTTCTTGAAAGAAAAGTTTTGTCTACGTTGATGAAAAACAAAGGTATTAATGAGCACCAGTCAAGAGTTTTGAAATTGTGGCATGTCAAAAGGATATGGTTATGGGGAAGTACTGTTCTGCAAGTGTTTTGATTATTGATTTTTATATTTATTTGAGTATTGCTATTCAATCACTTTAGCTACTGCAAGGGATGCGATCTGAGTTTCGGTGCACCTTTAGGTCTGACTCACTTTGCTGCTCTTGGATTGTAAACTGTTTTCAGTGTGCTGATGATCTGGGTTGATAATGACTATCTGAATTACTGCCACGAGTGTTTCCTGCTATGCTTGATGGGCATCTGAGGTGTGTTTTTCCTTAAGCTGTTCACTGTAACTTTTACAGGCTGTTAAATTCTTCAAAGAGAAGGACTCCTTTTCTCTTCTTACATGGGCAGATTAAATCTAAGAGAACCTGAGCAGCTCATCTTGCATCTTCCATGCCGTACTTTTGCAGGACCCTACTGATTACTTGTATGTTGGTGTGCATTTGATCTTTTTGTTGCTTTTTACATCTTTTGTTCTACGTTTTTGAACGATGTAATTATTTTGATGCTTTAGCAGTGTCTCCTTTGGGAAAGTGAGAAACGGAGAAGGAGGAAGAAAATATTCTCAACAGACTTCCGAAAGGGAGAGCACGAATGGTTGACTGGATATGTAGCTGACCATTGTCAAAAAATCTTTGCTGGAGTTAATGAAAGGGAAAACAGGAAAGAGAACCAGTGTAGACTGATGGCTCTCAGGTGTCTTGTGGATTCCTGCATTTTAGGTTTCAGAAAATAACTTATGATGTACAATAAAATAGGCTGTGGACCACAGGGATGTTTTTTTCCTTCTTACAGAAAAGTAGTAGAGGGCACTTTAAAAACAGGCAGTAAAAGGGATTTTGCTGCTGTTTCATAGTATGAATTTAGAAGCAAGATGGAAGAGATTTCTAGGAAAATGACACCTCTTTCAAATATTTTGATAATTCTGTATAGGAAGAATGGCTATTCCTTTTGTGCAGCTTTTATTATTGTAATATAGGGATATGTCTTATTTATTTTATCTCTATTTTTATATAATAGTTGCCAAATTCTGTGTTGGAATTTTCTTAAGTAGAGAATAAATAGCCATTTTTTAGAATAGGAGCTTAGGGGTGGCAGAAGTGTATGATCCATGACCTAAGAACAAAACTGAGCAGAACTACTTACTTCTTGGCTACTAGATACTTCACATATCATAACCTGAACATAATGTTTCTCTGCAAGTTCCAGCATTTGTGTCCCAGGAATCATGATGGTGATGCCTCACTGAAAATACAAAACAGTCAGGGTTTATCACAAAGATGTTTGTGCAAGTAAAACAGAGCTGTAACTGCGTCTATGGCCTATGGCATCACTTTGAACACAAATATTTTAGTTTTCAAGTAGGAGCGTTTGGAGAGATTTAAATGAAGCTGTGCTGCTTACCCAGGAAGCCAGGATGACTTTTGAAAAAAATCATTAAGGAACAGGCTTGGCAGATAAGTGCTGGCCCTATCAGAAGTAAACAAGAGGTGGTTTGGAAGCTGATGAGGGAAAAACAAAGAAAAGACCAAAAGTTTTCTTTCTTTAAATTTCTCTTCTACATAATGGGAAAATCTTTATAACCAAACAGACCCAAACCATGTCAGGGTTTATGGGGTGGGGGGAGGATAAATTCCTTCTCTAATCTGTTACATGTCAGTCTGAGTTGTTTAGAAATGAACTAAAATGTAGGTAAAGATAAATGGAGAGTGAGCTGACTTCCTTCTTTGAGGAATTTTCCCATTTGGGCAGTTAATCCCTACTTTCAGTTCAATACATGTGTGTAGCTGCTTGGAGAGTTGCAGGCAGTCACTACAAGAGTGTTATGACAACACCTTCTCCTTCCTGGTGATCCCCTCACCTTCAGAGTTCTCTATTGCATATATCACGCTATATGACTTGCTCTATTGTAATATGAAATAGGGTCAGTAAATTTAAATCTGTTGTGTCCCATACAGGTAGAGGATTTAGTAGACAGTTTCTCCTCAGACTAGGCTTGCTTTGAAAAATTAAGGGAAGCTATGAATGCTCTGTACAGGATGTTTGTCCTCATTAGTTTCTGGATTTTACTGAGTTAATATAAGAGTAGGGTTTACAGGATTAGCCTGCTTCTGGCAGTCTAAAACTTCTCTTAAAAAAGTAGATACTGCATTTAATCTTCAGCTAGTTTTCTAGAGTACTCTAAATAAAAATAAATTCTCACCAGTCTCTGCGTGATTCCAAAGCTATTGTGATATACTTTCTTAAACTGAGGAATACATAATGTATAACCCTATTCTTTGTAGATGTTTCCTGGACACTGGTAATACTTGGACATTTTACTTGCATATGGGTTGTGAACATGTTGTTAACACTAGTATGTTTTTTCCTGATGTGCTGATGTGGATATCATTGCTACTTGCCTTTTCCTCTTGGCACTTTGAACACAGTGAAATACACTTGTTAATAAGCCACGCGTTGAGATTTGTTAGTCTGATTTTTTGACCAGTAAGGCTTTATTTTTTTCCTAATTGAGAAAAATGGTGACCCAAATATGAAGTTTGCAATATAAGAAACATATTTCCTTTCAGTGAAGAGACTTAAAGTTGGGTTGTTGCAAAAAACTTATGGGCAAAAAAAGTAAAAAAAAAATTGCTTCATGGGGTTATTTAAAGCTGAGCTTCTGAAAAGCACCTAAACTAGGAAAACCTCTTTCTTGATGTTTAAACATGAACTAGGTGATTTAGCAGAGATAATATTTGAAAGTGGTGGAAACTAAACTCCGAGGTCTGGGAATTAAGAGTATGCCAACTTCATTGAAATCCTATGGGTTTCTTGGTATAAGACAACATGTGGGGAGGACATGAAAGCAGGGTAAAATTTTCTGAATGGTAGCAGTTATTTTCCTTCCCTTCTACTTACTGTAGACCAATTGAAGTGTTTTTCAGGAGAAGTGCCTTGGCAAGGTGGTAAAATATGAATAATTGGGTACATTTCTACACAGATGTAGCAAGCATACTGCGGGATTCCAGGACCGGAGGAGCTTGATTGAATTCAAACTGTAGTTCTCAGAATAATGACTAAAAATCCTGTCAAACAGCACTCTTCACATATTTATCAAAATAAAGCTGTGAGGCCAAGATAACCTCCCCCATTTCCTCCAGGAATTAAAATAGGCAAGACAAAACCTTCTAGAGAAGTCTGGTGGTGTGTGGTATTGTGCAGCTTCTCCAACCCAGTGTCAGAGGTGAATTTTTTTCTGAATTTGTTTTAACTAGTTGGAATTTATTCAGCCTTGAACTGAATTTTTAAAGAAGTTATCTTGTAAACAGTAGACTCCTGATAGCTCTCTAATACTTGTGTGAAGATTATCCCAAGGACCCTTACAGTATAACAGTGGAATTTAGTCTTGCTAGAATTTAATAAAATTAGTGTTGAACTAAGCAGATGACATGGCATTAAAAAAAATGCCAGCAAATATAGGAGCACCTTTAAGCCAAGGCTTTCTAAAGAAAAAACATCGCTTCCCAAGACATCATGGAAGTAAGAGTTTCATCTAATGTACGTCCAAAGCCTACATGACTCTTAAGTAAAAGTATTGACTATAGTGCTATCAAAATACCAGACCTTCTTGCTATCAGTAAAATAGTATTTTATTTTAACAGCTTGAACATGCAACACAGGGGAGTAAATAAAGGACAGTTTATGCTAGAGATACAGCAGGCATACATTGCTACATTGAAGATGTAAAATGTCTGATTCTGGAAATAGAGAATGAAAACAAAACCTAACGCATAAAATCAAGACTAGGCTTCATTTCAGAGAAAGGCTAACAGAGAATTACTAGAGAAGACAAAGTCTTACTGGAGAACAGCAGCTAAATTTCAGGGGGTGGCTGGAAATCTTCAAGTGATATCTGAGTGAACATAGCTTCGGGGGCAGGTGAGTGTAGTACAGACCTTGTGCTTGTAGAAATTCAATATACTTCAAATAGTTAAACATATGACCATACTATCCAGTATGATGCAAAAATTGTGGGCTTTGCTATTTTAGGCTCAAGCGGTTTCTTATTGTTTGTTTTTCTGGAAAGCCTTGGCTCATCAAAGGTGTTCTTGCCACCTTTGTTTTCTGCTAGTGTCTTCTGCTTAGACCACACGTGAGTCTTTTGACTCAAGTTTGTCTTAAATACTCTGAACTAATTATTAAAATATTAGAAAACACTAATAATTCTGTTCTATTGCTAATAGCTACTATATAATAGTCCTAAATTATGGTGTGCTATCTACTATATTTAGAACTTCTATGGGTGTCTATAACACCACCAAACTTTAGCCATAGATTCAGTTATTCAAGAATAAGTTTGCATTTTTATCAGTGAGCGTGTGTCAAAGTCAGTCTGGAGTTGTACCTAACTCTAGGTTAAACATTCATATCTACTGCATTATTTAAAAGTCAAATTTTTTTTAAAGGATTCTCTTTCAGTGAAGGTAAGTCTAGGCATGTAGCAGCATTGGTTTTCAGGTGTGTGCATATGTATGTATATTTCAGGTGCCACAAGAGAGTTGTATTTTCACTGGGTACGCTGGAGTTCAGTGATGTTTGTTTCCCCCGCAGTTTGCAGATTTTCCCTGCAATGCTCAGTTCTGCTCTTTGGCTCCGCCAGGTTTAAATATCTGTAAGCTGAGGCTCTTCCTTTGCAGCTGTGTATTTCCCTTTTCTACCTTATTCTTAACCAATTTGAAGGCTCATTTTGTAGAGACCTCAGCCTTAGCCTGATTTCCCTCAGGTTTCCTCCTGCTCTACAGCCAGTACCACTTTGATAGGTGGAAGGGATCTATTACAGAGGAGGTTTTATACATAGTCTGGTAAGCACCTATTTTAATCCAACAAACTACAAGTTCTGGTCACCAAGCCCTGCAGCTTGAGCCACTTGTTTCTATTCTAATGTTATGTAGACATTTTTTTTCAATCAGTCGTTTCAATTCACCCAAGAATTTACTAACACAGATCCTGTTTGTGGGTGCAGAATGCTCTGGAAGTTTGGTTTCAAATTTAACACTCTGGGCATATTAGCAAAAGATCAGTCTGCCTGTTACATAAGGGTTACATAGAACTAGTCCCTTTTATACCCCTCTCTATCTATCCCTCCTTTGTTCCTCCCCTTCCCCTGTGTGTTCCACCATCAGTCTGCATAGCATCACTGACACACCACCCACCCCCAATATCCTGGACCCCCAAGCTTACACCCTTACCAGTGGCAAAGTCCTGGGTTGCCTGCAGTTTCTTGACAGCCCATCAGTTAGTGTGGCTGACCCAGGCTTGCTTCTTGCCTGTCAGGTTTGTGTCTTTGTTTTGTATATAATCTTACTGAAATAAGCATTCCCATGTACCTTTACCAACTAATGTGACTGATCAGGTTTGGTTTTCTTTACTGTCTTCCTTATTTCTACAATCAGGTTTGTGTCTTAATATGGTTTTGTTCATGGCTTCCTCATTCTCATTATTTTTTGCAATGAAAAAGCCCTTTGCCAGGTACTTTTAAAGGATCAAATGCTCTTCTGCCACATACCCTTACAACCTTCTCAATACCTTAAATGAAATAGTTATGATTTGAGACAATTTAGGTTTTACAGTAACACTTGTGCAAATCTGTGGCTATAGATTGGGCTGTAAAGTGTGTGAGTTTTTTCTTTTTGTTTTCTTTTTGTTGTTGTTTTTTTTTTTTTTTTTTTTTCTAAACACAGGATTTGAGTTGTGGTCTTGCAAATCTCAAGACTCCAATTTTTTCTGGAAATTATTTGATCCTAAAATTCATGCTTTCGGTCCTAAACTGTTGAAGAGCCAATAGATTCTTTGAAGTGCTTCTAAATAATATATTAAAGCAGAGAAGTTGGGTTTTGGTAGCTCAAAAGTTGAAACGGAAAACTTACTCCTGTCCCAGTGATCATAATTTTTTAAAAGTGGGATTTTAAAGGTTCAAGTACATTTGCAGTCCTGCTTCTGTGTTTATAACAGATCTGAGCTCTAATTTTGTATACCGTTTTAGTAATCGCTAAATGTTTCTGTATTGCACATGTGCACACATATCCGTGACCATCATAAATGTATGCAGCTTGATACACAAGACTGCATTTAGGGGGTGCTGTTCTAGTTTTGAAATTACAATTTAATTGCCTTCGATGTTCATTTGCTGACAATGTAAATGATTGTAGAGTGTATTGAATTAATTATGTTCCTTTAATTGAACAAGATCTGCTTGGAACAACATAAAATTGTATCGTATTATAAAAAAAGCCCAACACTAAATACCACATTATCTGTACAGAAATCATGAACTACAACAGTCCCAAAGATTTGACTGCAGGGTTGTGTTTTACCCCAGAATATAGTTACTTTCTAACAAGGGTCTTTCAGTCTTTCTAAGATGCAGTGAACAAACAATATCAGAGTTAACTTTTTTTTGGTCTGGGTATTTCAGTGCTTTTTTTCATATTTTATGATTATGGAAATACAGTCTTCTGGTAGAATACAGGATTTTGAATGTTTGTAGAACCTATACATCCTCTTAAAATTATATCATAAGCAGATGTAATGTGCTTGTGGGAGCTCATATATGCAAAGTCTGGCACTATGGGTATTCCTATATATTGAAGTGGTTATATATGTATGGCTAAAACACAGCTAGGAAGAGGTGAGCCCTCCTCCCTGCACACCTGGGCTTCACACAGATGAGTTGAGCACCAGACCTTCTATGGGAGTGAAAGGTTTCTATCCTGTCAAGTTAACATCTTTTTTTTTTTTAAGAGTGTAATTTTGTTTTATTTTTCTTATTTTGACTTTTAAAATACTTTTGTATCTGATTCTGGTAGCATGAAGAATTGTCTGTAATAATGAAGAATATACAAATAGTGTATCTGTAACAATATTTAACAGAGAGGACGGGGTCTTCTGAATCAGAAAGCACCATTCTTAAACTCTTCACGCATTACATATTCTGAAATGAGCCAAATCCTTATTATAATTGGATAGAATTGTGAGTATGTTGTTTCAGGGACTTGAATAATTATCTCTTTCAGGGTTTCACAATGAAGATTTTTAAAGGGAAAAAAAAAAAAAAATCGAAGTCTTTTTGGTCAAACTAAACCTTCATTTGCTAGGATGGCAGAACTGAAACTGCCCCTGAGTGGGTCTCGCTAAGTTGCTCTTATCAGAGAGAAGTCAATTTTCTTTCCCACCAGTGTTCCAACAGTCTTCATATGCATCTGCTTCTAAGAAGTATTTTTGACAGATGGGGGAGAGAAATGCCATTTTCTCATGCATAATGAGGTATGTAATATTGCACACAGACCTTTAAATTGTCTGTAAAGATTTATCTCTGATCACGGCAGTAAAATACCACCTTATTTACAATTAAATGAAAAACTCTATTTGTCACTCTTCCAGCTAAGTATTTTAAATGTCACAGATCAGTTGTTTGCTTCAGATTCAACGGTTATCTGACTTAGTATCTTAGTGTTTGCAGGGGGGGAGCAGGGAGCATGGATGACAATGTGATAAAAGGAAGCAACGTTAAGGTGTTGAGAACTTCAGTCTCCCATTAAAAGCCAGAAGAATTGATGGCACTCAGAGGAAAACTTTTTAAACAGAATAAAATTTGAAATAAAAAACCCACTCCCAAAACCAATGTAGTATGGTATTTTGGAAGGCCGTGTTCTGTTCTTGCTGATTTACTCAGTTACAATATGTAACTTAACAGAGATCTTGGATATTTTTGCACTCCTGAATGGTGTACAATCATCTTTATGGGTCATGAACTGAGTAAACAAGTGAGAAATACTGTTCAAATAGTGCTTTTCTGAGTTATTGGTTGACAAACTGAATTATGCTGTCTATGCCACATCAACAGTGAATTTTATGTTTGTGTTGGGGAAAGTTTAACATCTTTTTTTCAGAATGGCAAGACTTGAGCTTTTTGGCCTTGCTTTCAATTGTTTAAATTTAGTGACTTTATTTGAAGATGGGGAAAAATAATTTTACAGTTAAAGCTGTACAGTTAAATCTTTGCTGGAGAAGTGACCGATTCTGAGTACATGTGGAATTGGAAAGTCTTTGGAAATTAGCTGATCAGACTTATGCTAAAAACATCTTCAACTTCTCTACATTGAGGCTAAGTTTTCCAATCGGTAGATTTTCTAGCTCTGGCAATGATATTTAGCTTGAGAAGCATGCAGTACAGTAGCTCTTCAACCTGCTTTTATTCATTAATGCTCTGTACCTGGTAAGGATGTCAGCAGCAAACTTCGTAGTAAACTTGTGAATGTGAAAGCACATAAAGTAATTAGCTTTAAAAGAGCATAATGAGAACATTATAGATTATTCATTATTGAGGTGATAGCGGTAACCAGATGGAAATTATACTCTTGGAAAAAATGACCACTTTGTAAAGGAGCTTGCACGTGGGTTTGTTTCGTTCAGGTTGCGGCACACCTGTCTCTTCTAACTTGGGGATAGTCAGCAAAGTCCCTCCTGAGGGCAGGTGCACCAATGCAGAGAACTCGTGTGTTTATAAGACTCAGTAAAAGTGTATGTCTGTATATATGTAGAGATATATATGCATAAAACATGTTGTGACAACTTGTTAAATGAAGTTGCAGGTTTTGTTGAGCTTTACGCTCCGAGCTTACAGAGTGCGTAGCAACTCAGTGGGGAAAGGGGCATGTGGGCGAAAGCCGCAGTATCGTTTGCGTGGTAGTGGTCACCTTTTCCTGCCCATTCCTGCTTCTCCGAGTAGGAAACGCTTTGTCAAGCCTGTGCAGATATCTGTGATTCAAATGTTCTGCATGTCAAAAGAGCGTGCCAAAGTAGTTTACAAGTGCCGGAGAGTCCCAAACTGGTTTTGTGACTTAGGTCAAAATAAATGATTGTCAGAATGCTAGAAAACAGGTAGCTGGAAGGCATGCCTATATGCAGATTCAGGAATCATTCATCCTTGTGTAAATCTTCCTCTAAAATTGTTCAGACCTTGAATTAAATCAAGTTTAGCAGCTTTGATTTTTGGGATATGGAAGGGAGATGTTTAACTACTTGGAAGGATAACTGTGACAATTCTGTTGTGGTTTTTTTTTGTTTTGTTTTGGTTTGTTATTTGTGTTGTTTTATTGTTGTTGTTGCTTTTTAAGAAAAAACCTACCACAACAAACCCCCACAAAACAGACACAGCGAGCCCCCCTTCTAATTTATAGCAGTTAACGTAGTGATCTCTTGTAACTTAGTGGGGTGTACATAACCATCATATTCCGTCGTACTGGTAGCTGAAGGGTGAACCCAAGCTTGTACTGAGCTTGCTGGTCCTGATCCAGTGCCATGTTCCTGTTACCAGGAGTACTTGTGTATGAAGTGCTTGGCTGGACCTGTGCCAGAATGTGCTTAGCATAATGTAGAATGGCTTCCTAAATTACTACTGTATGACAAGTGTTAGTGGTGAGAACTTAGCAGTGTTTGTCTCTTGGGGGGGTACTGGGGAGCTGAAGAGAATGAAAATGATAAGACAAATTAGGGCAAGAGAGGTTCACCCAGATGTTGCCACTATTATGGTTTACCAGTTCTCCCATGAAATGTTCATGGTGAAATAATGGCTCTGATGCCAAGTGTGATTTTATTAGAGACCTGCTGAAATACTTTCATGTCTATCACATAACCTGAAGTCTACCACTTGCATGGTTATTCAGAGCTACTCAAGATAACAAGAACGAGGACATGAACTCTTGCACAAAATCAGATACCAGCTAATGAGTGTCTAGCTAAGAGAAGATGTTGTCAGATGAAATTCTGATCTAGAGTTTCCATGGATTTGCAATTAGGGTTTGATTTGATAATAAAATCTTAAATATTTAAAACTTAATTATAGGAAAACAGTCTGCAGTAATCCATGTAGCTGCCATATTAGGAAAACAACAGTTAATATACTAATATCAAGAGTTCACAAAAATAATTAAATAAAGTATATCCTAAAGACTAGAATCTAAAAATTTAGCACCCAAGAACATCTTTTTGTGTCTGACTGAGAGGTTGAGGTCAAACTCTGCAAGCAATATATAATGACAAGTGGATATTTTTTCTAATAATGACAATGTATTTTTTTTTCTACTTTATTTTATATACACAGTAAGCTGCAGATAGTTTGCAAAATTTATAAGCAAGCCAAGCATATAAGTACATTAAAAATCATCAAGCACGAGCCACTGGTCACTGCACTTTTATCATCGAAGGTATATAATGTTTTGTTCTGGTAGCAACTATATACTAATTGTACTTTTGTTCCAGTCAATGTTGTTTAGCAAAATAGATTAAACTGCATTTTCATGTGCACTGAGGAAATCACACTCTCTAATTAAGGTATATATCTCAATCGGGAAATAATAGCAGGGAGAGAAAGAACTGAATTAGAAGGGAGTCAGCACTTTCTACTACCTTTATTCACTTGTTCTGCTTGTGTAGAAAAGACATTTGCAAACAATGTATTCTCACAAGCAAAAGTGAAATTTCGATTTGTTTAACCAAAAAGAGCTGTCAGTTTTATAAAGTAATAGATGGTTGTGGGCCTCTTTCAGACTAATATTCATAAGGCCTCGTGGTGCAAGTGTTGTCGTAGTGCTCAGTGCTGCTACTTTGACCACCCACCACCCACCAGCTGGAAAAAGCTGACGTACTCTGTGTCTGGCTGCCAAAGGCAGGACTGAGCTCGTGTGCCTCTACTAATTGGCTACCTGGTGGACGAACTTCAGTGAAGAAAGACAGTATTTGGGTTTTAGTGATCCTTCCCTACTCTGTGGCCGTTGTTTGCAGGCTTCATAAGAAACTGGTATCTTTGGCCTCTGCTGTCTGTCAAATTCATCTGAAATGGGTGATTAAATTCAGAAGTTTCTGAAATGGACCTGGCAGATGTCTGTATAAACAGCATAATCATACACTTTCATTTTTGGAGAAGGCCAGGATAAAGTAACTGAATAGAACTCTAGCGTATATAGAAGTTGGTCCTGATATTTATGCTTTCACAAACACTAAATCCTATGCAATTTTTGAAACTTAGTACCAATTTGCTTATGCAGGTAGAGTTAATATAATAACAATGTCATATGCCTGCTGAAAGGGTTTTTATCTAATGTTTTTTCTTTTGCTGATTGAGAGACAGGCCATCTGCCACGAAGCATTCCACGTTTGTCTTTAGCGTGCCACCTGCAACTTTAAGCGAGACTTCGAAGTGAGATTTAGTCTGTCCCATCTTCTCACATACTGGATTTCTTAAAAAGGAAATAGGAATCTTTTTAATCCTCCTAATGTATCTGACTACTCAGATTTTTGCAGATGAATCTTCAGTTGCTCCAAATGGTTGTAGCTTCATACTGGCAGGTTATCTTTAGCATGGGTTACACACATGATCAGAGAAAGCATCTTGGTCAGGTGCTATGCTGGAGAAACGGGGATGAAAAGGGATATTAAATAAGCGTCACAAAATTAAATAATCCGTTCTAGCACTGGGTTTTACTCTGAATTAGCTGAACATAGATAGATTGGAAGTGTATTTGTATAGGTAGGGAGATCAATTTTTGATTGAAGATGTGCATCCGTATTCTGGTGCTTGAAATGCAAAAGCAGCTCCCAGTTTTGATAAACCATGCTCTAATCTAGATAACTTTGAGGCTATGTGAGAAATGAGTATTTGTACAACATGGTGTCGTGTCTGCATGGCTGATTCTCTCTCCTCCCCCTCTCCCCCATACTTGGCTTTTTTGAGCATGTTGTCAAGACCCTTTAAATGAACAGTAGGTACAAGTTTACGATTCTGAATAAGGGAGTTCTAACTGCTCTTGCAAATGTGCAGCCTATATTTGGAGTGATATGGTTCTGAGGGGGAGCTGAGTGTGATAATTAGCAGGTTGTTTAGCACTTACTATGATATTCTGAAAATGCCTGCCTGAATGGAAGCTTTATGAAAGGAAAACATGAGAAATGCCAGGGTGCGGTTTGCAAAAAGGAAATCGTGATTCTTTTGAAGCTAATGGAAATGGTATTGTGGATTTTAGAGACCAGACTCCTTTAATTCCATGTTATTTTCAAATTTGTTGGATTGACAGTCCAACTAGGGCAATATTCTGACTGTCCTAGAATATTAATAATAGTAGTTCCACCAGAATTTCATAGTGGAAAAACATGATACTTTCTCGCACATAAATCGGTTATCTAGAATGCTGTATGGGGGTTGCGTTACTGTAAAGCGTGAAGCAGGCTGTGTGACGTGGGAACAAACTGTTGGTAATGAGTAGTAGTTTAAGAAAAGCACTGAGTAGCTAGATCATAAAGTATAAATCTTGCTCTATTTTCTTATCTGTGGTTGTTATGTGCCTAACGAGATTGGCTGCAAAATTAACTTTCAGTGAAGGCTACATAAAATAAACAAGAACAAAGTATTGTTAGATGGGTGAATTTTATTCAGTGTGTTAGATAGTATTAGTATGTGGCTTTTCAGTCTGATTAGAATTTTAAACATGGCTGGGAATTAAGAACAAAGAAGAAATAGTTACATTAAAAAAGGGCTCCAGAGCAGCTTCTTAGAAGAGCACACTTTGACCTTGAAAAAGATAAAACCAGAACAAGTGTAAATAGAAAGAAAATAATCCTGCTATTAATACAAAGTACTGTAACATTGTTTGTAAAGGATAAAAGCAAAAGAATACAGAAACAGATAGATAAGAGGGCCATATTCATAGTAGCCAGACATGTAGATCTATTAAGAAGACATCATAGTATAATTAATTTTAAGATGATAAAGTTTTAGTTTGAATCTGTTCTAAGCTACTATGAAAATAAAGAGTTTTAAGGGCCTGGAACAACTGTCAGTTGGAAATTTTTAATGAAATATTTCCCAATATTCCTATTTATTTTTTTTTAGCATCTTAAGTACCTCAGTTTAGAATCTTTTTAAATATGTACTATATCACAGAAATACTTTTCACTGGAATTACTGCAAAGAATGCAAGATTACAAAATGAGGAGCAGCTCAATTATTGCAGTAAACAAAAAGGAAACTTACAGCCTGAAACTTGTTGTTGCAGTGAAGATCATTCCTATGCTTCTCTGAGGAGTCAAAATACACGTAACAAAAGCATATATTGATTTCATATAGCCGTAAATAGGGGGAGTCCCTCAGGTTAAAATATTGACTAAAGTGAACATATTGAGTTGGCTGTCAGCATAAAATGAATATGTATTTATAGGTTACCTTTGCTATTTTGTTTGGGTTTTAGAGAAAATAAAACATCTATGAATTAGCGTTTTCCTTGATAAACTCAGTTTGATTGGGAAGCAAATGCATGGAAAGAGGATCCTAATTTAAACATGATGACAAATACTACATCTAATCTCTTTTACCTGGTTTGTGGGCAAAATAGCTCCTGGGAGTGGTGCATTGAGTAGAATATTTGTTACGATCTGTTTCTATCTTAAAACTGCTAAACTATTCATATACATGGTATAGTCATAAACACTTTATCTCATCTTAATCTTAACTATTTTGAATATCTGAATTTTAAGTAGCGTAGAATATAATGCAACAAGTTGATACTTGGGATAACAGTTATTCAGAGGTTGCATGTTTCGTTCATTACGTGTCTGTATTGTCTTTGTAGCAAAAAACATGTAAAACGGGTAAGATGATTATGACCACTGTGAAGATTGTGTATGATTAGTTAAGATGATAGCCTTTTGTTCTAAATGCATCAAATTCTCTAGGTATTTTAAACCAAGTCACTACAAGCTATGAAGAAAAGATCTATTTGCTAACAGTGGTGTATTCTAGACAACTTTCCTCTTATGTTTTTTTGCTTTTAACTTCCCCCATATGTCTTTGTGTGAACTCTGAAAGCTACAAATGGTTTATCTTAATTTTTTGGTAGAAACTTTGAATTTAGGCTGCTAGTTATAATATTTCTATAGCCACAGGTGAGAAGTAAAAGGCTGTTTAAAAAAAGAGATGTGTGCAAGATAGTGTAGTTGATGTCATCAGCTGATGTATACTTTGTGGTCTGGTTGTTATATCATCTTGCAGTAGCAGTACTAAGTCACAAGTGACAACTTTCACCTAAGTAGATTTCTCTATAGGTTTTTCTCCTCTGTAGAATAAAATAGTTTCTTATGAAAATTTAAAGGAGAGTTAAGAGCTCAGCGAAAGTTGTGCACCTGCTTTCTCCACCCATATGTTTTGCTAGTAGATTTTATTTGAATTTCTAATGTGATGTTGACAATGAAGGATATATTGCAGAATCTCATGCTTGGCTTTGTGAAGACTGACTGAAGGTTTGAGCTGTCAGGTCTGGATTTACCAGGCTGGTTACAGAAGCTTGTGAACCATATTTTCAAATTATCTCAAGTTGGTGCAGCATGTGGTCCCACTCAGTAGAATGTTGTTGTGCTCATACAGATACTCAGCTCTTGTGTTCAGATCAGATTACTACTTAGCTGGTTTTGTTTTTCAGGAAAACTCAGACGTAAAATAGCGTACAACCTTGGTAACATCTGTAACATATTTGGTCAAATCAGGTGATGTTGGGTTTAAGCCCCTTTAAAGGTATTAAACGAGAAATGTGTGCAGCAATCCATTGCTTCCAGTAATGGATCTCTCGATTTTTAATTATGTGTGATGACATATCAAGTTCTGAATTTTTGGTGTCAGTGTAACCATCGAGCTCAGCCATAGCGAAACACAACACCAGAAGCTAAAGTGTGTGTTCCTTTGCTAGACCATTACTCAGCAAGTAAGCTTAAAAAAACCATCTGAGTAGATAAATGTGGGCAAAAAGAACCGTGCACACAACTCCAATACAATGCCCTGGAAAACTTGTTTTTCCCTTAGGCAGAAAAAGTCTGA
Source organism: Vanellus vanellus (assembly GCF_965231255.1). Classification (NCBI taxonomy): domain Eukaryota; kingdom Metazoa; phylum Chordata; class Aves; order Charadriiformes; family Charadriidae; genus Vanellus; species Vanellus vanellus. Next base: position 17,047,828 of record NC_138907.1, read on the forward strand.
AGCCAGGACTTATGTTTTGAGCTACAAAGTAGCTGTGAAACTGTAATGGGCGGCAAGCCAACTTGTCCATTTTATTCTCTTTTCAAGAAATTTACTCAAGTTCTTGTAGTATTTACTTTTAATATTAAAGCAGAAGATATAATTTTTTGTAATGGTTAATCTTCTTAAAATACTTTGGCTATATGGAAGTAATAAAGCATCATGGAGACATAAACACAAAATTCTTGCTTGCAGATGTGGGTGTTGAATAAATATCAAATTAGTTCTGGCTGTGAGTGTAAAAGTAAATATTCCTATCGCATACTGAACACTCTGCCAAGCATTTTCTTGCAAAACATTGCTGGAGGGAACTTTTCTATTGATTCTTCATATTTTTGCTTTTAAAATTTTAAATTCAAATCAGTAATTATTTTTGGTAATTTAACTTAATAATACCTCTTAAATTGAATGATCATGAACCTTGTGCTGTCACCTTCAGGAGTCTCTTCAGAAAGAAATTCCTGTGGGTCTTCTAACCTTGCTTTTTTTCTGGTACAGCCTATATGCCAATGCTGAATTCACCCCCATATTTATGCAAAATAAAACAGTGCAGCTTGTCTGGAAGAAAAAAGTATTCAAACTTAATTTACTTGATCCTCTTTCCCATGAAGTGATTTAGTAGTATTATGAAACATCCATTAAGGCAAAAGATTATATTTCTCTTATGTCAAGCATGAACTTTGTGGGGTGTGATGTTTTCAGGTGACTTCAAGTTGGAGATCAATTATATCATCAATATTCAGCTGTATTTCATAGCAGTTTTACTCTTGAATGAGTTTGTAATGGGGAGGTTTTCCAGGTCTGCACGTAGCTGTTGCTTGGAGAGATTTGACTACTTACAAAAAAGCCAAGATTAGATAACATTAAGGTAATACTAATTCCTTTTATAGACCAATGTTGGATGTGATATCCAAGGTGACTTTAGAAAGTCAGCAGAATATCCCATTTCTAGACTCGGTGGCATACCTGTAACAGAGCAGGGGTCTATTAGAGAGGGGTGGTTTAAATAAATAACTTCTGGCCTTCTGAAGATCAGAATTTAGGAATTTTCTTTAACAAAGCCATTTATATGCTGTTTAGATTTGCTTGTTAGATAACAATTTTTGTCTTGCTTTGCTTTGGTTGTTGAATTTCTAATGATACAAGCCCATTTTCTGTTTACCTCAAATGTGAATAAAATATGTAGTGAGAGTAGCTACGTGAGTTGTGATGACCAGGATTATGTTAAGTTCTGGAAATATCCGAACATAAATATCCCAGAGGAATACCTATTGGAGAAGCCTTTCCCTGCTGTTTTGCTCTTGATGTAGCTGAAAGAATCTTGAAATGTAATGAAAACCAGACCCAGAACTCCAGAGTACAGTGCTTTTCTTCAGAAATTGTATAAAAATTTGTCAATACTTTTAATTAAAATCTGAAAGGGCGTTACAGACAAAGTCCATCTTGAAAATTTGGAAAAACCTGTATGTATGCATTGATGGTGTGGATAAATTTTGACACAATAAATAACCTTTTCCTGGTATTGTTACTTGTTTATGATAAGGTGACTTCCATTCTTTTTAAAGACAATTTTCTTGGCTTCTACTTGAGGGCTGAAAGGTGGTTCTCAAGCTTGAAAAGATGACTAGGGAAGAAGGGGTACTATAAGATCTACAAAATCATGGATTGCATGTAAATGGTGGGTGAGAATTGGCTGCTCGCTATCTCTTACAACACAATAAAAAGCATCATACTGGGGGTGTTTGGTTTTTTTTCCTTAATGCAGTAGCAGATATGTGGAAATCCTTGCTGAAGAGGTTTGGTGATGCAAGGAGCTGTGTAAACTTCAGGATACCTGGTTAAACTGCTCATAAGAGATTTCAATTGAGAGATTCTAAATAGCCATTAAACTTAAAAGTTCCATGAACTTAGTGTTGTGGTTTGGTCTGGGCTGGCCACTAAAATGAATGACAGATGCTGTCTAACTTCTCTCCCAAGTGAGAGAAGAATGAGAGGAACTTAGGAGTTGAAAAGAAACTAAACTTAAATTACTCTAATCAGAAACCTGAAACACTGGAACAGGTTGGGCAGAGAGGTGGTAGATGCCCCATCCCTGGAAACATTCAAGGTCAGGTTGGATGGGGCTCTGAGCAACCTGATCTAGTTGAAGATAACCCTGCTTTTATTGCAGAGAGGGTGGACCAGATGACCTTTAAAGGTCCCTTCCAACCCATACTATTCTATGATCACCGAAAATTGAAAGGAATCAACTTGGGGAGCAAAGCTCTGTTGCTCTTAAATGAGAACTGCAGCACAGCTGCAATAACTATTTTTTCAGATGAGTACAACAGCATGTTTTAGACTCCTACATAAAACCTAGTTGGTGTTAGCACGTTAATTGTAGTTATTTGTAACTGTATGCCGCCTGAAGGAAATTCATGCTTAAACATTTTTTGGGTAGAGATCGCAAGAGAGTGTGTTCTTGACTACTTAAGTGTTCTTTCCACTTCCACTCATCTGTTTCAACTGGGTGACAGCTTTTAAGTAGTTAGAAATTACTGAACTCTGAGACTTCCATCTCCAAACCACTTGGTGTAGAAATTGAGCAAGTACGTTTAAACTTTCCTAGAAAGAAGGGGAATCAGGCGGAGTGTCTGAACTTGTCTACTACAAGGGTAAGAATCGCACTTGTTTTACAAAGTTCCCAAAGGTAAACAATGTTCAGTAATCACCATTCCTATTTGCTGAGCCGAGGCTCAGAAAGGAAAAAAGGATGCTTTTCGAAACTAGTGACTGAAGCATTTCATGTCACTGGGGATATATAAAATGCAGAGTTTTGCATTGTTAGCTGTTATTAAATATAATCCAGAGTTTAGTTTGTCAATCAAAGATTTGTTACAATCTTAAGTGAAATAACTCATGGGCAAGAAACAGAAGCCAAAGAACTAACTTGAATTTTGTTTTGCAAAATCTATTCATGCTAGGTGGAGGTGAGAGGGATTTCCTGGGTAGCATCTGTGCACCTGAAAACGTAGGATGTTGAATCGCACAGAAAACGTGCTGTTGATTAAAATTAAGATAATGCTAACGTGGAACCTTCAGAAAATAAATTCAAATGGTCTTTAAATAGAAAGTAAAAATAAATAACTTGTGCCAAATAACAAAATAGGCAGCATAGCTTCAGGCACCAGTCCTAAGCATAAAAACACTGTGACTATGAATGCTAAAAGACTTGCTCCCTAGTAAGTACTTAAAGAAAATTGCTTTATTGCGAATTGGACTCACTGCTGAATGATCATACATGTATTTTAACTGAATAGAATATTCTTTCCTCTTGCATATGCTTGTACTTTACCATTTTTGGTAAAGATACTATCCTGATGATCAAACTTTAAATTTATCCACCACAATGGTGGTATTACAGTCAGCCCATTCTCACAGATTGACATCTTAAAATATCAGCATAATTGCAGCATATTTTCCTGTTACAGATAGTGTATCAATCTGATTTTACCAGTAATGTCTTCCTACATTTTGCATTGAAATCTGAAATCAGAAGGAAAAGAGCAGGTTCTTGGCTCTTCTTCCAGAGAACTTGCAACTTGTGCATGGTTGTTGCAGCATCCATTAGGTTAAGTGCTAATTCTAATGTCTTAAAGCAAGTAAGAATTTGAAGAATAATTACAGAAAAAAAAGAAGTATCAAAGATTTGGTACTGACACATTAAGAATATAAGCCTGTTTTTCTGTTAAAGATCAAATTGTGCTGTTGGCATGTGAATCTCTCAAATCACTGCACACCTATCAAACAACACATTCCATTTTTGAAAAGGTAATTTACTTTCACAGTTAACTCCTTAGAGACTGTACTAAGTAGTTACAACACACACATAATAAGAATGTTTATGATGCTGTAGAATAAAAATATCCTTGTTAAGAAGCTTTCAAGTACGAGAAATCTAAAAATGCAAATTCATCAACCAGAACAGGATTTAGCTTATAGGGTGCGTAAGTACAGCATGAAAGAGAAAATGTTTCTGATGGCTGCAGGTTAACTAGAAAGTTTGCATACTTTAGCACCTCTGCACTTGCAATGTTTTTGTGCTTAATTCAATGGTATTTAAGGTCAAATCATTTACTGTTTGAATCACCTTTAGATAGCTAACAGATGCATGTATCTAAAATTTTGCAATTTCCTGTCCAGTTTCCAGTGTAAAATCATCAGCGATTCTGTTGATGATGGTAGATAAGCACCCTGACAAAGGACTTAGGCCAAAGTGACAGCTTGCAAAACTGTCACAACAATTCATTAAAGCATTATTAGCAAGTTAGTCTTCGGTCATCAAATTTACCATAAGCTAATGTATCTTTTTTGTTATTTTGGCATCTTACTACATTGTTGCCTTCCAACAGTAATGCTGTTGGGAGGTCCTTAAAAGATGCAGTCACATATGACTTGGTGTCTGTGACTAAATTAGTACCTGGCTTCCTTCTTTGGAAATACAGGCTCTTGCTTATGGTGTAATTTTGAAATCCAAGACACAATCCTTTGTCCCTTATGTCCCGTTTCATTTGAGTAGTAGAGAAGGCAATCTCAAGCTGAAGAGATTTGGCACGTTGCAAGGTGGTGTTTAAAGCTGTGGTTTCTGTTGGTGAAATGTATGTAATACCATCAAAAGTGGGAAATTGCTTCTAGTAAAATTACAAATACGTAGTTCTTTGGTCTGAAAAAGTGGACTTCTGTTTTAGTGGGAGAATCCGATGCTCTATAGCAACCACAAAGTGAAATCGGCGGAATTACCTGCACTTCTACCAGATTCTAGAAGAATGCAAGATTTTCATGCCATGAGAAACTGCCATTGTATTTACCTTTGTAAAGATTACTTTAAAAGACATTTTTATATTTAAAAGAAAATGTGTAAGAATTCTTCGATTTAGAGCTGTAGCAGAGTTATTACAGAATCATAAAGGTATTTTTTTTCTTAATTAGCATAAATGTTTGTTCTGAATTCAAACACCCAAGCAAATGCAGAACATGGACTTGTGTATATTGCAGGTGCCAGCCAAATAAGAGTGTCAAGCAGAGCATTCAAACCAAACCATCTTCTTATTATGTGGTTTAAGAAAGACCTGTCAACATCAGACATATGTATGATCTCATCCTCCTCCTAACCCTTCAAGAAAATAAAATCTCTTACATGCAAATTTCCTTATGAAGCTATTTCTGCAGTAAGTAATTCACTTGCATTAGTGTTTCAATTCAAGAGATGTGACATGTGATCTTGCACCATGTCTCATCAGACCAGAGTAACTGGAAGCAACGGCAAGTAGAAGTGACAACTCTTGCCAGACCACAGAAATACAGTAGTGTTATATGCCGGTAACAAGGACAATAATTTTTGTTTGTTGGTTTGTTTTAGATTTTTACCTCTGGTTTGATACAGAGTAAACGAATTCTGATTTTTCAAAATTAAGAATGATTCTGCCCTCAAGTTTTGGGCTTTCGTTGTAATAACTCTAGATTGGCACTGGTACTTAGTAGGCATAGCAATTCTATTCACAATGGGAATGGAATATTGATATTATAGCATCCTGTGTTACAGCACCTCAAAGTCACCATGTTGGGGAGAGAGTGGGGAAGGGGGAGTAAAAACACCAAACAAACTTGTTTCTTATAGGCTTAAGTAGCTGTGGTGTCTCTATTACAAGTTGGCAGTGCCTTCTTGTGTGAAAGAAGGTAACAGGCTGGAGGGAAATGGGAGAAAGACAAAATGAAGCATCCTTGTGCAATAGTACTTGTGTCTCAATTAGAAACAGTGAAGTCAAGTGGTGCAGGGATACTGAATGGGAATAGAGAGCCTGCCGGTTTTAGCCGTACAGAGAATGAGATGCTTTATAGCTATCTTGGGATATTATGAAATCATGTATTTATTTTATTTCACATTGTTTGTGGTGTTGGAGTATCCAGAAACCCTATTAATAGACTATAAACCCCTTTTCTCCCACGTATAAGTACATTCCATCCTCTTTGAGGTAGAGACTGTCTTCTATTTTAAGTGTAATAGAAGAATAGAAATAAATGGGAAGAGCTTATTGGGATATTAAGCTATAGTCTCAGTACCCTGCATAACCATTGTCAACTCTGGGTCTGATTTTGCAGAGGAGTTGCTTGGAATGCTACAAACACCTCTCTTGATGACAGTGTTGTGGTTTAGGCCAAATCCACCACTGGGGACCCGAGGGACCCCAAACGGGACCGACAGATGCTCCCCTCTACAAAGAGAGAGGCAGAGGAGGAAAAAGACTTATGAGTTTAGAAGGAACTAAACTACTTTAATGGCTCCCGAGATGACAATCACGTCACCGGCTGGCACTGGGGCAGTCCCCAGGCTGGACTCAGTGACGGATGGGAACTGGATTCCGGATCTGGATTCAGGATCGGGATCACAGGTAGACGAACAGAGTCTTCCTCAGACATCGGCCATTGAAGGAAGAGAGAGAGTGACCCTTTGATCCCTCAGCTTTTATACTGAGCATGAGGCAGATGGTATGGAATACCCTGTTGGTCACTTTTGGGTCACCTGTCCTGTCTGCTCCTCCCTGCAGGTGGGACCCCACTATGCTTTTCCGCTTCTGACCCTCCAGCATGGCAAATACCAAAGTTGGTTGGCCTTGGGGGTTATAGCAATAAGTATAAGCAGGAGCCTCTCTGCATGCCATGCCTGGGCATCAGCTATAGACATTGGTCTTATCGCTCTGAGAGAGTGAACATTGTCTGCACAATATGCAGTTAATTTCAGTAGTTAGAAGAGGCCCAGCTAAGAAGTGAAGTTACTGAACAAAATTGGTTCTGTTTTACCTCAAACCAGGACAGACAGTGAAGATGGTAAAAAAAAAAAAAAGTTTTGGCAAATATTGTAGATGATATGTCAAAACAGATTCCCATTTGCTGCCCTTGTAGAAAGCATTGATTTTATTCTGTGTGTTCATCACTCTAGAGGGGAATTATCTAAAGAGAATTGGAAGATCATGGTTATGCAAAGGCCTTCCTAGAGTAAGGTGAGCAGTGGCAAAAATAAATGCAATATTGTAGACTGTTTCGTGGGCAGGTCAGAAATGATAGCTTCAAACAAAGGTATGGTTCATCCCACAAGGGGTTTCAAGCATGGGAGCAAATGGCTTCTTTTTGAAAGTGTTTTTTATATTTCCCCCAAAAATGTGGTCCAGGTGATAGGCTAAGAGGATAACCTTTTTGACAGGAACCTGGGTTTGCTGTACACAGATCACATTCATCAAACCTATGAAAGGAGACTTGTGATTCAGAGGTGAGTTGATGAAAGAAACATTGTATAAAGCTGAAAACCATACAAATAGATTTAATGTAGAAGCATTTCCTGCTCACTCTTTACAGAGTTTTCTTGTGTTAGTGGTGGTTGTCCTTAGACTTGGAAAGCAGTCACTACCTTCTCAATATTTTTTGAACAAAAAAAAAATTACCAACTTTTCTGACTATTTTTTTTAATTAGACCATACTCTGACCACTGAATGGGCATCTGAAAAGGGGAAAAGGATGATAAGGTCCTGTTCCAGTTCTGCAGTTTGTTTTTTTTTGTTTGGGTTTTTTTTTGGTATTGTTTTGATTTTTCCAAGCTCAGAAAGGTCAGGGTTGTTCAGCTTCCACTTGGCCTCCTTCTCTGAACAAGTAATCCACATTTCAAACACATTAGGAAGTCTGGCTCTGATAAAAGGCATTGAAGAGAACAACAGAATTCTAGCACATTACTCTGACTTGACTGCACCAATTACAGGACAGGCATGAACAAAAGGCAGTAATGCTCTTGGGAAGGAGGCTTCCCCATATGGATGTGTGCTGTAGCTAGTTCTTCGCTGACTTTACGGTCCTCTTTAAGTGATTGGGAGCTATTATGTTTCTGTATACAAGCACAAAAGGCAAAATTTAAAGAAAATTGATGTTATCACCTTTTATTGTTGGGATTTAATTACAAGTCAATTACAAAGGCTGTGCTAGACCTCTAATGTGTGAATGAGATCCCAGGCAGGAAAGGAATGGGTGCAGATTTGGGTTTTATGGGTGTGCTTCATGGTTAGAGGATTTGGGGGATGGAGGTGGTTATGAGTGTTTGCTAGGGACTGTAGTTACAAGGTAGCTGTTAAGCGAATGTAATTTTGCTGAAGAATACAAACTGTTCATTGAACTTTTGGTGCAACCAGATGAATCTGTTGCTCATGCGTTGGGTCATGTCTGTATGCAGTTAGAAGAAGTTAACAGACTTGTTTGTAACGAAGTTTCTTAAATCCTGTGGTTTTAGTGTAAATAGAGTACATGTAGCAGCTGAGACACAGTCATCTTAGTGACAGAGTGAACCTTTAACCAACATAAAGTGAGCAGAGAAAAATGACGCTGAATCTACTTGTGGAAAAAAACCCTATCTAAATTACTTGAACATATACTGTGAAAAGTAAGCAACAGATGTTAAATTTTATTTTTTTCCCCATAATTTGTTAAGTGTTCACTTATTGTAATGTTTTTGAAAGCATGGAAATACAGTTGGGCTCTGGAGAATTCATTCAGCGTTCTCTATTATGTAGTAATTTTAATTAGCTATTAGAGCAGGGATATTTTTTACGTTAATAGTTAAACTAGAAAAGCAATAGCCTATCATAAAAATGTTATTTTTTCTAATTATAATATCTGAATTCTTTTAAGAGTGCTGTTTAATTCTTTGTTTACTGTTACAAAGGTTACTTTAAAAGAAAAAATATTAGAACGAGTCAAGTAGGAGAAGAAACGCCCCACAACCTAACTAACTTTAGCATTGTTAAAAAAAGAAATGGTCTTGATAGACTTTTTTTTTCAGGAGATATATGCTAGCCTAAGTAGAAAACAGGTTTTCATACTGTACCTCTGTTATTAGACTTCAATGTTCTCTATTATTAATTTCAAATACTGTTACAGATTTTTTTAAAGTGCTGTACTGGAAGACGATTCTGCTGTGATTTCAGATTAAGACATGTAGTCTGCAGATACTCATAAAAGTATAGATCAGTCTACAGCCATTCGCGGAAGAAATGGTGCATGAACAATACAAATTCACAGAGGACCCGTGAAGAGAAAATTACTGCTGGAAAATGAAAGCGAGGGAGAAGAAATGTGGTTGAGGCATATGAGGTTGAACCTCGCTCTTCTAATAATATAGAGTTTTGTCATTTATTATTAAGGCTCTAAGAACTTGCCAAAATTATTTCTTCATTAGGGTGACAATCATACTTCAACCCTCTTCTCCCTTCCTCCAAAAAAGTTTGAGAAGTGCCAATTTATTTTTGTGTAGTGTCTCATCTTTTAAGTGAATTATAGCTTTTACTTTTTTTGTGCTGTATATGGCCCTAGAATAATAAATAATAGATGTGATTTGCCTAAAAGTAAAACTGCAGCTGCAGACACAAGTGATTGCAAAATCAATGTTATGGTGCAATATTTCTTATTCCTTTTTTTTTTTTTTCCCAAAAGATTTGGAATGCATTTGGGGTCTTTGAGTCAGCTGAGACACAGATGGAGCCAGTCAAATGTGGAGCATGGCCAGCATTCCCAAGAGTTGTTTTCAGTCTATTTTCTAGTCAATAAGTTTCACAGGAGGAAAAAAAAAGATGATAGCAGTGATGGTAGTGCCTTCTCTGCAGAAAGCAGAGAGGAAGGAATATTTCCATGGTGAATTAAAATGCACACATTGCTGAGCAATGAAAACGAATTAAGGCAAATTCAGTAACTTCATTTTAAAAGCAACTGTGAGCTTTAATTGTCATAAATTCAGAACTAATTAAAAACATGTTGACAAAAATTGGACCAACAGCTTGTCATTTTCAAATCTAAGTGAAATGCAAAGTGCTTAGAATAAATTACCAGGTCTGAATTTAGTTCTTAAGTTTAGTGCATTTGCTGCATGTAGGGTATCTCAGGATATTGAAAGTATTCTTTCTGTATGACTGATATTCTGCAGATAAGCTCTGGACTTGGCACCTAAACTTTGGGATCTGGAGTCTTTCTCAGCAACTGGGTCTAGATGGGTGATTCAGTCCTGTCTTAACTCCATGCTGGGTGAGAACTAGGCATGTTCCATCTCCTGTCCTCCCTCACGACATGTAAGGAGGAAATAAATCTGGGGATGTGGACTGTCATGTGTAGCTCTAGGAGGTCCAGATGGGTCCCAAGTCTGGAATATTAAGTAAACAGGACCACAAGATGTGCTGTGGCACGCAACTGCTCCCTCAGTATGTTCCCATCTGCTCTGATAATAACTAGGTATAATGTAATGTAAAAAGAAATACTAAAATCCCCAAAGGTTAACTATTTCAGGATTTATAAGTTACCAAAACATACCTTCATCTGTTAGTTAAATTAATGTGGTTCTTGAATATAAGATTAGTGTTCTTCCAGGGTGGATAAATCTTCTACTTTGCATCTTCAAAATATTAACGTATAAAAGTTTGTATATGTGAGGTTGTGCTACAACTTTCATATGACCGCAATGTCACTGCAGTTAGTATTTTGCATCTTTCTGCTCAGTAAAAAGATAAATGCAGCTCTGACATCCAGGACTAAACTCTGCATTGATGTGCACATACTTAAAACGTGGCATAGGTGCCGCAGGGTGACTAACTGCAGAATTCAGAAGTGGGATTAGGCATTTTGCTTAAGTGAGGTAGTGTGCTTGTGTGACACTATATGCTGCCAACACTGGACATTACTGCCACGCAAATGTTAAAGATCTTGAAACTAGAATAAAAAATACAAAGGCTTTTATAAAGTATAGGCTGAAATGAATGTCCTTTCATCTTTACACAACTTCAATAAAGCTCTCATGACAAATCGTAGATGTATTTTAAACTACAACCCCAAATAATTAGCAGGGTGCTCTAGGGCCCATCCTGATGTAAGGTGTAAATTTGGAAGGCCTGCATGTGTAGTGCAGTGACTGATAGGATATAGCATAGAAGTAAGTGATTGTTTTCCTTTTTGAAAGGACTCAATGACAAGCATGCCAGTGTGGGATTTTGTTCTCTGAACTAATTAATTGTTTATAATTGAAATTTCCTGAATGACTTTGCAGACTTTGGCATCCTGTGGTGAGACTTTTGGAAAATGAATGAGAACTACATACACAGCTAGTAGAAAGGCAGAGGAACAAAAGCATGTGTAGTGGAGGACTGAGTAAAGCTGTTCATGCCTTCTTTGCTGGTTAAAGGTCTAGGTTAATTTCAGAGTAAATTTAAGAGTCTAACAAAATTCCAGCCTGTTTTCCTTTCTACAGACTGAATTGCTCAACTACTGCCCTGAATAGAGTAGAATAACACAACGTATCACCATGAGGTGATATCATTCCATGAGGAATGGTTAAGAATTTAGTCCATTAAGATATCAACTACGCTGAATTTCACAACCCCTTATGAAGGATAGCACCCCTAGCCCTAGGATTGCCAATGAAAGTTTGGAGCCTGGCTCTGAGAAGTACTGTGTAATACTGTCCAATAGAATTACTTGAAGTCGGCTATGGCTAATATAGAAATCTGCTAATACTCTAGAACATCTTACGTGATGAAATTAGAAATATGTTTTTATGGTTTTGAGATAATACGATTGAGAAAAGAAAAAGTCAACTCTGAGTTTTCTGTGAATATACGATCCAAATTTCTTGCTTCCAGGATGATTCATTTAACTTTGAAGAATAGTTTCACAGAATGAAATGCATTCCTCTCTGTTCTAGTCATTTTAGCTCACTGATTGAAAAGTGTTAAGCTCATATCCAAATAATCTAACTGAGCCTCTCTTTTTTTTTTTTTTTTTTCAGACACATATGTGGTTATGTGATGGCTTACCATACTCGAGTAATGGTGGCTAATTGTTTATTATCTATGGAATTCATATATTGGGATACATACAACAACTTTAAGGCAGGGCTGTATTTTCTCTCACAATTATCACCATAGCTGTTTGCTAACTTGCTGCATTAAGTCTTCATACTCAAGGGCAGGAAATCCATTGAGTTGCTTCAATTGAGGTATAATGAATACTTTGCTTATCTTTTTCATGACAACAAAATACTTAACTGAGAAAATTCAGTATAACAAGATTCATACAATAAAACATTTTCCAGGATTCTGTTATGCTTATGTAACTTGGAGTAATTGACCTTTACTTAATGAACCTCTCTGTGGTGCACCTTACTGCAAAAATAATCAAGGCGTATACTTTTAACATTTGTTTATAATGATCAACAGTGCATTTGCTAGTTATGTATATTTAAAAAAAAAACATAGACGCCTTTCCAGTCCCTCTTACTGATGGTACCTTGTATACACTGCAAGGGCCTGTGGTAGCAAGTCCTTAGTGACTTTTCTTTCAGTTACCATGGTAACATTGAACTATCTCTTTAGCTGTGGAAAAGGCATCAATTTTTTTTTTTTTCATTATCAAGAAAAAGTGTGTTTCTGTTTTAGAACAAGAAGAAAAAACAACCATAGGTTTTTCAGGAAGAAGTAACACCACATGAGCTTGTATATTCTAAAAAGGATGTTTTAAAATGCTTTGGATTTTTTTTTTTTTATGTAAGTATGTAAAAAGTTACTGAAATGGGGAGGAAACAACTGATGTAATTGAAATCCTTTAAGAAAGTCTTCCCTGGTTATAAACTATATGTAAAAATATATTTTTGTGTGTATATATATTCATATGTATATAAATGGGAATTAGACTGTATTGATGTAATAAATTAAACTGCAAAGGTTCTGTAAATAATGAAGATTATCCTTTTAGTGTGATCCACTTCAGATTTTAAAAAAATTAACTGAGTGAGAAAAAAAAAACAAAACAAACCCAACCAGGTTTGTATTAGAGCTGTGCTTTAATAAGCCTGTTATTTTCATCTGAGGGGTATGCTGCCTCTACCCTGGACAGTTTCTTAAGAATAAGACTTGGGTAGAGTAGAAATGTATAAGAACCCTTTGAATGTGGTCTTGCTGTAGGGGAAATGTTAAAAGTAACACAGGAAATAAATATTCTTGTGACCACATTGCTTAGAAATAAGACAAAAATATACTTGAGCTATCAATGGTCTTTCAAGCTGAGAAGATGTTAAATCTTTTAGCCCAATTCATTTACATCAACTTCAGAAAATATTGATAAAACAATTCATTTGCAATTTTTTTTTTCTTCAGAACATAAAGATTTGTATCTGGTAATTATGAAATTGTCTTGGTGATGGTTATCAAGGCAACATGATAGTAAGCAATTAAAATACATAATCAAAACTGAGCACAGGACAAAATCTCTGGCTTACTCGGCAGTATAAAGCCTGAAAGCTTGCATTAATTCCTGCTTGCCTTTATTATATTAAACATTTTTTTTAACTTGATGAAAGTCACATTGCTCCTAATTACAACACAGGTGCTTTTGCGATACTTTAATAGAAAATACTTTGATGTAGCAAACCAAGGAAAAGTCTATATAAGCTACCTCCAGCTCCATTGCTTAAAAAAAGATTTGTGTAGTCAGCAAAATTCCACTGGTTTTACCAGTGTCTGACAAGTTCACCCCATCAAGGTTCTTAGTTTTCTTTTTCCTCTTCTAAACTCTCTAAAATTTGAGTTTCATTTTTGTCAGTTATGTTGCTAATAGAAAATAAGGAAATTATTGACTCAGTCTGGGGATAATTAAAAATAGGGATTATCTTTTTTTTTTTTTTTTTTTTTTTTTCTGATGAATGATACGAAACTTGGACTAGTAATTTGATGTGAGTGATAGCTGATCAGAAACACTTTTCCTATCTACCAGGAAAAAGGTCAAACCTCAGTTTTCAGTGACTGATATTTCTTTGAGTACCTGTCCTTTAAACCATCAAGACTTGGGAAAGTTCTTCTCTTTAATAATAAGCCATCCTTATTCCAAATGCGCTATTTCTAGGGTTGGGTATTCTTTTTCTTATTCCTAATATAGTGTGGACAGTACCCAATCCTGTCCTGCAGTGGAAAAAAAAAAATGGATGTTTTTTTTCCCAAATGTAATCCTAGAAAAGTATGTATCTGCATAAGATACAGAGTCCTGGCAAGTATACTAAAGATCTTTGTCTAATAAATACCGGTCTTGCTTTAAAAGGCTGGGATTTGGGGTGATAACGCTTGGCCAAGACATAAGCTTTTGTTCCTACAGGCAACTATGTTTTCAGTATTTTTGAGGAACTACTCATCTACTTCAGGAAAATGTTCCAAAATTAGGGTTAGTTTTTAAGAATATTTTATTTAGTGCATAGTCATTAGTTACTCTGCCTAAATATTTGTAGACAAAATACTTAGATGCAACTAATACTTGCATCTCACTTCAGAGTAGATTGTATTAACTTCTGGGATATAATAAATCCACTGGGCCCAATGCTTGAATTAACATAATAATTAAAGTTTCAGCACATTGTTGTAGGTCACAGTAAGAAAATGTTTAATCTTTCTGCATTCATCTATGTACATTCAAGGCATTGGGAGGTCTACAGAGACTGAATTAAATTTAAGTGTATCAGAAATGAGCGGAGTGTTTCAAGAAAAATGTGAAAAGATTTAGCTTTGTTGGGAGCTGTTCATAATTGGTTTTATTCTAACAATAAAAAATACAGCAGAATTGGGTCACTACTCAACTTACAGCTCATTTAAGGAGAGAAAGCTGTAGGTGTATAGGAGCCAAAATACAGAATTATCCTGCATCTGCCCTCTTGGGGATTTGGGGTTGGTTTGGTTCATAGTTCATTGTCTATGGCCAGCTGTGACTCCGGGGAAAAAACATCCAAGGTGCTGGACTGGAGTGAGCAAGCATGGGCTCTCATAGGTCAGGTGAAAGTTACTCCTCTGTTGGGGGTGGTACAAAACTACTAGAGTGTTAAGGCAATGAAAGCATGCTTTTCCAAACATAATGCCAGACTTAAAAATTGATTACATTAAGAGGATGATTCAATGTGGTTTTATGAGTCTTGAGTGCACTAGCACTACTCACTTGCCAGGGAAGATATCTAGATGCTGATTATTGCATCATCAGAAATGGGTGAAGATCCAACTTCTTTTGAAACCACTTTGGAAATCCAGGGTAAATTCCTGAATTTCAATAGAATCTTTACCAGTAGTTTTTTCTTTCTTCTGAAACAGTTCTTTGCTATTACAGGGGTAAACACATTTAGTCTTTTCATTGGTTGTTTACTATGAGAGGAGTCCACTTGACAAAAAACAAACCAAACAAACAAACAACAGAATGAGTGAAGAAAAGTTCTCCATTGTTTGTATTATAGTATTCTGAGGAGCCAGTGTAGGCTGCTGTTCAGATGTGCTTGGACCTGCACAAACAGGCTCAAAAAGTGGAAGATAAGGAAAGAAAATAAAAATGGGGAGACTAATGTTGCCTAAATCAATCAGTCTGTTTCTTGTATGGCAGCATAGAAAAGTTGCTTATTAACTCTGTATTGGGGAAACAGGGAAATAACTGAGAGGGACATAGCAAGATAAAACAAGAGGTGCATGAGCTGCCCTTAGATACATCAAACAGTCATAATTTTGTGGCTAGCAGATCGATGAATGCTGCCTTCTTTCACTTATGAAATGGAGATGCTTCAATGTACATATTGTCTCCATAGCTCCAGACTAATGTACAAACAAATAATCCTTGAATAATAAAATAAGCACATTATGCTGGAGTTAAAAAGTGCTTTACCTCTAAATTTCAGTTTAGGAATCCAATGAAAATGAACACAAGTAGAGGAAAATTAGGAAAGAGTGGACAGGTAGTCTGCAGATTTCTTGTTTAATGATAATTAAGCGGAATTTTAATGCTGGACATATTAAAAGATTTACAAGGGTACCACTGTTTCATTTGAATACTGAGGTATAATATTGCCTCGATCGTACCGAGGGGTGGGATTCTAGTACACTTTAAACAGCTTCTTATTAGTACCAAAACTGAATGTTACATAGATTGCAATTTAAACTCTTAGCAAATCTGTAGTGATTTGGAGCCTTGGGGAGAAATATAGATAAAAATTACAGATCTTTTTCTTGATTGACAGATGCAGTAATTCCATTTCTTCCCTGGAAATTCAGAAAGGTTTAAATAGTTTCATGAATGTAATAACTGACCTGATGTTTCGGTGATGAGTGCTAGTGTGTTTTGTGAAGAACTCTTCAATTTTAATTAATTTTTAAGGTATCCAGAGTAGTCATTTGGTGACTTTAGAAGTCTAATGACATGTACTGAGAATCAAATGTCTTATGGTTGTACATAAAGGGCTTTACTCATTTCCTCAGAGTGCTATAAAATGAAGGGAGACTTTAGAAAAGAAAAACTGTGTTCAGCAATCCAAAGAAAACACTAGGTTGTAGAAGGCTGAATTACTAGCTTATAGAACTCATAGTGCAACCATTTGCTGAATGCATAGTGATCCTGTCACTCTGGCTACTGCAGCATGGCATTTTCCTAATGCAGTAAATGTAAGACCTAACCGGTCTCTGGGGCTGTATGTCTAAACAGCTGTGCGGTAATTACAGGGGACCCATGAGGCGTGGACGGAGGGGGAAAAAGTGGAGGTGGCTAGTAAGAGTATTTGCGTTCATATTATGATTTGAAGCAAATTTTCAGTTATTTTATACTATACGGAAGAACAAAACTTTGTCTTATTTCTTCTGAGAGGAATGGAAGGTGTTTATTATATTTAAAGTTTGCGTAGAATTTTTCCTACACTGCAGCGCTTTGTGTTCAAATAGTCAGTCCAGTTACGTGCTTTGCTCCTGACTCCTGTGTAGTTTTGTGGGGGACCAACAGTCATGTTCGAGCTGCGCAGGAGGAGCCAGCCTGTGGCTCCTGCTGCTGTTGACACAGGCTTCAGTCTTGCATTTTTTTCCTCATTAGTTAGAAGATGGAAACTTGTAGAGAATAGATGTCAGTTGCCAATAGATGTCAGTTGCCAAAACATTTGGTGCCAAGGATGCAGATTCCATTCCTTCTTCCCCTTCCCCTCCAGCCAATAGCTCAATGGAGTACCAGCAGATGTGGGAAACCCAATCTTCATTCCTTGATACATAGAAAAACTTTAGACCCCGCATACATATTAGATTATTAAAAAAGGAAGAGCAGCCAAATCTGAAAGTTATGTACAGTGCTTGTCAGTAGAGTATCTCACCTTCCCTTTTGATTATCCTTTGTAAGATATGCTAATTTTTTTTTTCAATTGTGTTTTTTATGTAAATGTTCTTTGGATAATTACTTTGTTGTTGTTTTTTCTTCATATCCGTAAAGCATGAGGCTGTAAATACTGCTAAGCTCCTGTGCAGCAAAAATAAATATTGAAATATGTTAGGCATGTATTTTAGACAAGTTCTTTAAGAAGTGAAATTTCTTGTTACTATTTAATGTTCCTAAGATGAGTCAATGTCCCTGACAGTGTCACTCTTTCTGTCTATATCTTTCTTCTACCCTTTCTATCACCTGAGAAATGAGATCTTAAGTTTTATGTTAGATGCATGTGGTGATGCAAATATGTCAAATTAGCGATGACACTGTAAGTCTCTTGCATTCTTGGGTGTATTTATTGCATAAAGAACAGGATAAAGTATCAGCGGTGGAAATATGCTGTCTTCAGTGGAATTTACCAGCGGATAGCTTGGCCCAGACATGACAGCAAATCTTTCCTCTAAAATGTCAATACAGCACTAAAGTCCAATTATTTTTATATGCTCCTAATCTTCTTTTGCCTTTATGGTGTTACTGCAGGCTTCTATAAAAAGACTATTGGTAATCTCAGTAGGGAGGCCTCCTTATCAAGCAGTTTCAAAGAGTTATGACTTCTGAAAAAATACAAATCAGTAGGTAATACCGAATAAATAGAAAACGAGCTAGTCAGTCTTCAAAAAACTAAATGCATAACATATGTAATACTGATCATTTTGCTACTTGTAGAAGTCTTCTTGGATTTTCTCAGATTTGATAATGAGACTTCGTGATAGTTAGAAATCTTTTATATTTGTACAATGCATGCATAAAATGGTCCCTTAAAGATAAATTTAGTCGTACCTCTTGTATATATTCATAGCTGAAAATAAGAGTGCACATTACTTAAGACAATCTTAAAAATATTGTCAGGCCAAGAAACCTACTTATCACTTTTTAAAAGTCTTATAAAAAAAAAAATGGTATCAAGAGTAGGTCTTGAAAGGCTTATTTTGATAGAGCTTACTGGTAGTATGTTAGAACATAATTAAACTCTGTTAATGACTACATCTTGTCCAGTCCTGGTATGTATTGTAAAGAAGAGGAAGTGTCAGAAAGAAATGTCTTCTGTTTAATATCAGAAAGCTTACAGTTGTTACTTGAAACTTCTTAATGTATCCATCAAGTTTCATTAAATTGTTTCCTCTTTTATCACCTGATGGGGGTAAGGGAAATAGGTTTAAGAGCTTTAATGTTGCACTGATGTCTTACTACGTGTTTAAGTAGCTGTTTCACACTACAGAATCGGGACCTCTGTAAGCAGGCTTGTTTCACAAAGTGGCTATGCAATGACAGTGAGGTCTGAAAAGGATTAGGACATTTGTTTCAGTAATGCTTGTTTCCTAAAAATCACTATTTGCTAGGTGTCTGCTGCTACTCCTTTATAACTTGCGTTCATTAGCAAAAAATTGCTTACATGCTTTTAAGTTTGCACACAGGTAAACCCAGATTTTGAGACGGCCGCATGTGAAATAACCACGGATACTCAGATGGTAATTTACACAAACCCCTTGTGATACATTCTCCAGCCCTTGCTTATACCTACAGAGCTTGTTACCAAATAACTCCTGTGTTTCAAAATACCATGACTTAAATTTTGATTGAGGGTGAGGAGGGGTAAGTGTTAGGAAAGACAGTTGTATCCTATCAAACGATTACAAAAGTAATTGTACTTTGCTTTTTTGTTTATTGTCCTGGAAAGTGTTAATTTAAGAACCAACAATAATGCCAATACACTTACCAGTCCTCTAGCGAACAATATTAGAATACCTCCTAAATCCAGTAAAACCAGTGCTAGTGTGCCAGAAAGGAAAAAAAAAAAAAACAGCTACAGTACATCAGTATATAATATCATCTGTCAGCCTTCTGTAGATTTATTTCATCAGGATTTAGTATCTTTTCTAAGATAATTACTTTGAATCCAGTTGGCCTTCTGACCATATTCTTAACGTCCCCATTTCTATTTTAGTTTTCATATCTTGCTGCTGCACACAGAATGGAAATAAAGCTTTTTTTTTGTTGTTGTTATTAAGGCATATTCTGATCTTCAGATGTGATTGGGCGTTTCCGGTGGCCGCTGATTAGCGAGAACGCTGAGCAGAGTACAGCTTAGCCCACCTTTGCTACTCAGCAGGAACTACAGTGCAGTACGAATGGTCTCTGAAGGAGAAGCAAAGAGGGGAGTGGAGGGCAGCATTGAAATAACAGGAAAAAAAGAAAAATTTAAGCGATAGGTCCAACTGTTCCTAGGAAGCCTTAAAATTTTATTATAACAGCACTATTATAAACATCAAGGTTTTATGTATGTTGGGAAACCATTTGACTGTTTTATATGGATTTTGAAATAATCACTTCGTGATTATGTACAAGTGTTCCAGATTTGGCCTTGAATGTTTCTTACAATACATATGCAGGTGGTTGCAGTTCTGTGTAAATACTTATGGGTGTTATTCTCTGTAAAATACAGACTGTTCAACTGTCTTTATGGCCACGACCTTGACAGGAGTCAGTATTGTTGTACAAATAGTAATAATATTTTATTTGCCTCCATTCTAAAATGCACACTTTGTGTCTTTTTTTTTTTTTTTTTTTTTTTTTTTACTCTAGATACGTACTTTATTCTTCTTTCCAAAGAATATTGCCTGTTCTTACCCCAAGTCAAGAAGGGTCTGTGCTGTGCTTATCACTTAAACATTGTGTGTTGTGTTGTCCTTAGTTTTTGTCTGCCAACTACATTCATAAAGGGAAATTAAAAACTACTGTCATTATTCAGTGTATTCGTCAATTTAACATTTGGAGGAAAGTAATCTCAATTTTTCTTTAACTTTATTAGATATTAGAATTCAATGCAAACTGTTAAAAACAAGCCAATTTAAAATAGCAATATTCTTTTGCTCACTAAATGAGAAACTTCTACCTTTGCCCTCCTTTGAAAGAAAAAACTGTTTCTTAAAAATCTTATAAATTGTTTATAACTTTAAATTTAGTTTTTAATAATGAAAAAAAGGGGAAAACAAAGCAGTGTGTTCTTCCACAACCCACAAATTATTCCAAGATTTGGTGTCCAATCTAAATCCATTTTCAATTGCTTTAGAATGATGAGCTTTTTCAACTTGCAAGAACATTGCAGATTTCAAAGATGCTACTACAAACAGTTAATAAATATCTGATTGCTTTAGTGTAAATAGTTGTCTTATATAGCCTGAAAATAAACAGGAGGAGTGTATAGGGACATTTTGGGGTCCATTTTTGGTGATTCATTGGATGGGTTACATAAAAATTCATGAAGTATTTACAGGTGAAGTCAGCAGATGTGGAAAGAGAAATGGAAGATCTTTCTGATCCTGTAGCTCATTTGGACACTTCTAGTTACTGATGGTGGCTGAAGGCAACTCTGAGGTACCAAAAGAAATATCAAATATACTGGAAGAAGGCATATTGCTCCTGTTACTGCCTTATTTAAAAAAAATAAAATAAAATACACATTTGGCTTAATTATTAGCCATCTGACAGCAAATCAAGATGACAAAGCTCAAATAGTATTTTTGGTTAATGATTGGTCTGTCTTCAAAAATATTTGAGGTTCTTATATATCCAGAACTTAATCTCTAAAAGAAGTTCTTTTAATGCTTATAGCTAACATAATAGTTCCTTTAGCTTTATTTGAAGAGGAAAGATTGTAATGGGATATTAGGAATTGCTTGTTTAGATCAAACATTTCTAGCAAGTAGCAGTAGGCCATAAGCACACCTCTGCTCATTATTTTAAACAGCAGATTGCGTCAGTTGAGACCTGAAAAGCTGAAGTCGTCTTTGTTGCTGTAGGATTCTTTCATAGAATATATTCCTCATATACTCAGTAACTTGAAAACGCATTTCTTTGTTTTAAATGTGAGAGAAACTCTCTTTATTAGTTATGGTAGCATCTTCAGCAGGCTGGAAAATGTGGGGAAAAAAAAACATTGTTTTGATATTTAATTTACCATGTTTTTAGGAAGACTGAGGGTTGTCAATAGCTTCTTCCAAACAGGTTTTGAAGATTAACACAGAGATCCAACAGACTTTTTCCCAAGGTTTATATGTAGACATTCCTTCAATGATGCAATCTTAGGCACAGATTGAAAAAAGTGTGACAGTAGTTTGTTTTGGTTTCCCATTGCTGTGGCTCTTATTACCGAGAAAAAAGGTACTGTAGTACCTCTCTGATAGTAATGCAAAACTGGTTTTAAAAAATAGTTCTTTATGCAAATAGTACCATTGCAGTGGCCTTCCCTCTGCGTCTCTGGAAAACTTACTGTTACGCAAGGCTTCTGTTAACAGGAATTAATTAGGACCAGAAAATTACTTTTTGGTTTTTATTGCAACCAAAACCCAGGACATGCTGCACTAATCCTATAGTGCTGTGTGGTGCCGTAAGAGAGGTGTACAGTTGATGTTTTGGAAGTTTGTTATTAGCATTGGAAATTTTCTTTATCAGGTCATTTAACTAGTTTACTCTCTCTACGTATTATGATAAATTCATGTAATATGTTAGTTTGTGACTATTTTCTTCCTTATTCATAGAATCATGGAATGGTTTGGGTTGGAAGGGACCTTAAAGATCATCTAGTTCCAACAACCCCTGCCATAGGCAGGGACACCTCCCACTAGACCAGGTTGCTCAAAGCCCCATCCAGCCTGGTGTTGAACATTCCAGGGATGGGGCATCCACAGCTTCCCTGGGCAGCCTGTGCCAGTGCCTCACCACCCTCAGAGTGAAAAATTTCTTCCGGATATCTAATGTAAATCTAGAGTCTTCCAGTTTGAAGCCATTCCTCCTTGTCCTATCACTACATGCCCTTGTAAAAAGTCCTTCTCCAGCTTTCTTGTAGGCCCCCTTCAGATACTGGAAGGCTGCTATAAGATCTCCCCAGAGTCTTCTCTTCTCCAGGCTGAACAACCCCAACTTTCTCAGCCTGTCTTCATAAGAGAGGTGCTTCAGCCCTCTGATCAATGTATGTTCAATGTAATACCAACGAAGTCAAAGCAATCTTGAGTATTTCTTCCTCTGCTAATCCACATTTTTTTACCTACAATAATGAAAAATGAATGCAAGTCTTCTGGAAGACCCTCAGCAAGGCATAAGGTGGTACTGCATTGTCCAAGGAACAGACCAGAAATTGGGTTTTTACTTTTTTTTTTTTTTTTTTTTTTTTATCCAGGGCACAGCCTGCTTTCAATTTTCGCAATTTGTTTTTTGTGCAACTCTCCTCTGTAAGATGCAAGCAGAAGAGAGCCAGGCTGGGATGGGGAAGGAGAACCTTAACCTTTCCTGTGTCATCACTCAAACCAGAATAATTTTAAAACTGGAGTTTGCAGAAGTCCTACAGTTGGAAAGAAAAACTAAAACCACTATTTTTACTATTGTAATGTCAGTTTTTCTACCAACTCTGCTTTCTGTCAGCAATCTGGTGTAGAAAGCTTCTGTGCTTCTGATCCTTTGAAAGCTGAAAATATGTATTCTGCATTTTAGCTGCAAAGTCAGTGGGAGCCTTGAGGCCTGGAAAAGGCCTTTGGTAAGTTGTTCAGCACAGTTTTTACCTTGGTGACTAACTCAAGCCTGTATTTACTTGTCTGTATAAGGCTAGCCTGGTTTTCCAACATCTGACCAAAATCCCAAATTGAGTTTTAAGGCAACAGTAATGTTGAGTGAAACTAGTTTCTTATTCTGTGGATGCAGAAGTGTTATATATTTGGCATTTTGCAGTTTATTCTTAATTTAACAAGAATACCTTTAAAATTGCAATGTCAAACTTTGAGGTTTGGGGTGCTTATATGAAAGGCATTACCACTATGATATAAACTGCAGGACTTTCTAATCTACTTTTAAATGATATGACTGTTTGTAGGATAAAGAACTACTTATTTTCACCTTCTAGCAGTTTAGTATTTCATGTACACTCAGCGTCATTCCTAAAAACTCCTGCTCGCTTTACTCTCCCTCCCCAATTACAAATTTGCTTTTGAAGTGCATACTCTGTGTGATTAAATAAAAGGAACTGAAAATTAGTGAGGAAATTGCATGGTCTAGCCATTTTAGAAATGAATTAAAATCGCTGTTTAGCAAAATGGAGTAATTTATCACTTACCTAGTGTTCCCTGTAAGTCATTTATCATGAGTGGCAACTGTCATTGTTTTATTCTAATCTGAGATGGTGGGGAGGGATCAGAGGCTTACATCGTGCAAGTTCATACTTGTAATTGGCAACTAATTTAATGATTGTGTGTAAAATAAAGCAGGAGCTAAAAAGGTTTTCTGAGTTTCTCCTCTGCAACTGCGTCATGATATTATACATAGAGTCATAGAGTCATAGAATGGTTTAGGTTGGAAAGGACCTTGAAGATCATCGAGTTCCAACCCCCCTGCCATAGGGGGGTTGGAACCCTCCACCTCTGAGTAGACCAGGTTGCCCAAGGCCACATCCAGCCTGGCCTTGAACACCTCCAGGGATGGGGCCTCAACAACCTCTCTGGGCAACCTGTGCCAGTGCCTCACCACCCTCAAAGTGAAAAACTTCTTCCTAATGTTTAATCTGAACCTGCCCTATTCTAGTTTAAAGCCATTCCCCCTTGTCCTATTGCTACACGCCCTAGTAAAAAGTCCTTCCCCAGCTCTCCCGTAGGCCCCCTTTAGGTACTGGAAGGCCGCAATAACATCTCCCTGGAGCCTTCTCCAGGCTGAACAGCCCCAACTCTTTCAGCCTCTCCTCATAGGAGAAGGGCTCCAGCCCTCAGATCATCCTCGTGGCTCTCCTCTGGACACGCTCCAGCAGGTCTATGTCCTTCTTATGTTGGGGACTCCAGAGCTGGACGCAGTACTCCAGGTGGGGTCTCACCAGAGTGGAGTAGAGGGGCAGAATCGCCTCCTTTGACCTGCTGGCCACACTTCTGATGCAGCCCAGGATACGGTTGGCCTGCTGGGCTGCGATCGCACACTGCTGGCTCATGTTGAGCTTCTTGTCAATCAGCACCCCCAGGTCCTTCTCCTCAGGGCTGCACTCCAGCCGTTCCCCACCTTGTATTTATGCTTGTGATTGCCCCAACCCAGATTTAGGACCTTGCACTTGGCCTTGTTGAACTGCATGAGGTTGGCTTGGGCCCACCTCTCCAGGTCCCTCTGGATGGCATCTTACGCTGTTAAATTCCTGTTGTGAGGTAGAATTTTGCTTTGCACTTCAGTTTACCTAATGCATACTAGTTTTACTTGTATGTTGGATACAAGTAGTGCAGACTTTGGTGCCCAGGATTTCAGGTGTAGTGCCTTTTTGAGATAAACGATGTACTGATAGTGGACTTCATAAATAGAGACTATGGTAGTCCAAATTAGTTGGTTAGAACAACTAACCAAAGTCTTGTCATCTTTTTGCGTGCAGCATTTTCTACTGGAGAAGGGCTTGAGATGGTTCACCAGCTCCCTGAATCTTTGGAACGCAGAGATGCTTGTACAGCGTTTTTCTGCAAAAGGATCATTTAAAATAATATCAAGCCCTTGAGAAAGTATTCCTGACTCCTTCAGAATATGTTGCTCATGGTCTTAAATGTTTTGTTGTCTTGTTAGGCTGGCCGTGATTATCTTATAATGGACTTCTTCCCTAATAAAGGAGGAAGAAAGTAGTGTAATGTGACTACAAAAATTGAAATTTATTTTGGAATGCTTTCGGGAGCTGGTAACTGCTGTTTTTCTGATACTGCAACTTCATCTTTCTGCATCAATAGCAGCTCTTTTCAAACTAAAAGTTCCCATTCACAGTGTAGCTGTTTGCTTTTAATAGCCTGTGAGTGTGACTTTCATTATTTGCTGATTTATGTGTAATAAAGTCTTATCTTGTTTCTTATTCAAAGTTTGCTTAAATATTACAACGATGGATTGTGTGATGCATTTCTGGGTGTACTGACAAATAAGATGCTCGAGAACAGCAATTTCAGTTCCTGCTAGAGAAGCTATTCCAGCATGCTGTATCCTTTTCAGCATACACCATATTAATAGGGAAGGGATTTGAGTTTACATGACATGGGGCTGAGAGGGGCAGGAAGAAAAGGTGAAAAAAAGAAAGAAACAAGTGGATATTTCCTAGTTGTGGATTTGGAATCATTAATCTCATTTTCTCCCCAGACTGATCCCTTGGAATTTTCTGTGAAGACTTATTTAGAGGGCAAGGAGAATAATTGCTGGAAAGGAACAAAAGAATGTGAGAAAGGGAAGGAAGAATGCAAGATTCTTCTATTAATTTTTTTTTTTAAGTGAGATAGGAACAGAAAACTGATAGTACGTAGCAACAACAGTACTTTTAAAAAGGAATTCAATCCTAACTGAGAAACTAGAGTGTCTGTACTCCATTTGAGTTGTTAATTTCTGTTTTTATCATAATTTGATCACTTTTGTTGGTTTCATGCTTAAGTCTTAAATTTGTTAAGCAGACAGTAATCATTTATTTTCTTCAATTGCCTGCATGATTTGTTTATGTATGCAATCCGGTAAGTCTGTTCTATAGAACTGGGAAACAAATTAAGGTCAAATTCAGGTATAAAATTTGGAGAATACTTTACAGTTTTTCATCTTAAGATCCAGTGAGAGAACTATTAATGGAAGGGTATAGGCTGGCCTTCTAAAAGGGCAGTGTACTGAGAAGCCTTGTCCATGATGCATCCTGAGATCATTCCAGGTTCAACGGTACACACCTTAGGCAGAGAGAATTCCCTTTGTAAGCCATTAGTTAGCTGTTACTGCAAAGTTTCCAATTCTTGATGTTTACTCCAGAAGTAGTAGTTCACACTGTCTTATTTTATTGTATCGGTGATCCTTGTTAATGGCTTTGTCTACATGCTGGTTTGGTGCAACCAGATTTCCCTGGTTGCATTACTTTCTGAAAGACTTTATAAACAAGAAGATGGCATAATGGATAAATGTTTCAATTTTAAATTGCTATGAAACGGAGCACAAAGAGGTACATCTGGGAACATACTAGACTCTGGTTTGGCATAATTTATTTATTCAGTTCATATTTAATGTTTTGAAGATTGCACAGAAGGAACTTGGCTCTTAAGCTGATACTGGTGATATTCTATGTTTATTTTCTCTGTGAAAGTAATTCTTTTGGTAGGTGGAAAGCACTCTACTAGATTTTGTTTGTATAATAGATTGGTTTGTCACATGATGTGGGTCCTTGGAATTTAGTTAATAAACTTATTTTAAGGCTTTTGGCTTCTTCTCTATGAAAAAACATTGCAGCTCTCAGTAAATAGCTTTGACTTTCTCTGGACAATTTTATTTCTCTAGTCTATGGTCCCATTATTACTACCTAATAAGACCAGAGCACCCCATCATATGCATGTGATTTAAATGAGGCATGGAGACATGATCAAATCATTATGGAATCAGCCAGACCTGTTTTATGGTTTAATACTGCCAGGGAGGAGGCTAGATATGAATCACAGAATACCAGGTTGGAAGGGAACTCAAGGATCGTCTGGTCCAACCTTTCATGCTCTAAATCTTAACATAGTGCTTATGTAAGATCATAAAATCTGCTGGGACCTGTGGAAGTACATCTTCTGCACTTTTGATCAGACTCTAAGGACTTAAATGAACCTCCAAAGAAGTGAATATTAAAACTATCGTTGACTTCAGTGGGGGGAACAGGGCAAGTTCTAAGTAGGACTGTAGGAAATATACGCTTTCTGTATTAACGGGTGCTTTAATAAAATACGGTTCTTGTCTGAATCCTTTCTGTGACACAAATAGATCACATCTTTCTGTATTTATGCATGTCCCGTTATTAAGGATTGTAACCGCAGTAATATACAATAATTTACAGTACTTAAAATTCAGAATAAAAACATGTTAAATTCGGTTATTGGTGTTTATATTATCTTGTGTTTTTCTATGCAGGTAATTACATTTTAGTCATTAAATGAAGTGCAACACTTCATACTGGCTAGAATGACTGCCATGCATTTTTAATGGTTTCTCTAAGTGTCATTAAGTGATAATTTGAAAAAATAAACAAACCACCAGCAGTATACACAATTGGTTATTAATAAAGCCTGTTCTCAATTCACTTTTAAAAACAACAAAAGTTATGGTATGAAATGTAGCAATAGATTGTAACTGCTTTTTTTATATAAACCATTTGAATATCTTATATAAACTTTTTTCAATCTGTCCATTCTAAAGATACTCTTTCATATCAAGAGTAAAATAGTACATCTGCTTGACATTAGAGAGTTGATACAGGAGTGGTTCCCAGTATCGTGTTGTGGCTTTTCTGTCCTCTGTCTAATCAGTGAAACATTTTGACTTAGAATCAGAGAGTAACAGGTTGGAAGGGACCTCAAGGATCACCCGGTCCATACTTGTATGTGGCTTCTGCTGTATGTCTGCTAGAAATGTCTCTCTTTTTCAGTGACAAAACACAATGAAGCTTTGTAACCTGATTTCCTATTTTTGACTTTTTTTCTGAATCTTTGCTAGTTTATACTGAAACCATATGGTGGCAGAGCTGTAGCTGGTTTACCCTGTATCTTCCCATTTCATAGCCAGCTATGGCAAGGCAGCGTTGCAGTTGCAGTGTCTAATCACTTTCCAAATGTCAATGCCATATTGAGAGCAAAGATGTCTGAGGTTGTATCCAAGTGATCATGAGAGAGAGTTTTAGGTTTTTTTGTGAGGAATGCATTACTCCAAAGACTAGAGAAACGTGGAGATAGTTTATTGCTACCTCCCCTCCTTCAAATAATTTCTGTAGTATGCGCAGTTTGACCAAACTAAAATATTGTCATAGTAGTGATTATTTGAATGCATGCCATGGATATATCCTCAAATTAATAAGAAAATACTTAGTTTTGTTGAGATACTTCCTATGAAAAGATACTGTGCACTTAATCTCCCTTCAGCCATTTGAAACCAGTAGCTTTCAGGATTCGTTCTTCTGCAGTGCCAGGAAGTGCGTTTTCAGTTGTCAGATGCCTGTAGAAAAGTATTGTAGTTCTTAGCAGGCAGCATCTACTGGAACATGAGATGAGTATCTAGTTGAGTATGAAGACTGTCTCATTAGCTGCTCAGTCAAGCCCTGTGTGGCCTTTCGTCTGTCAAACTCTTTTTTTTTCTTTTTTCTTTTTTTTTTCTAGCACTGAAACTCATCAGAATAAAAATCAAAAGTTCTCTTAACTATTGATACCAGTAGTGAATTTCCTAATGCATCAAAATGTTGCTGAATCATTTCACTGTTTTCAACCTTAGCTTCCTAAAAGCCATTTACATCAGAAATCTCAATTTAATGAGTTTTACTGAAAACATAGCAACTACTGAGAAAAAAGGAATCGCTGCTTCACCTACGGCTGGAGCTTGCCTGGAGGGAGCTATTGGTAAAGCTTGATTTCTCTTCAAAAATGAGATTTTGGGATTGCCAGAATCGTAAGACATAACATCTGAGCTCCTGGCTGTCCTTGTGCTCCTCTGTGAGCTGGCCGTCTAGCAGCCTTTTAGCGGCTCATAATTACTAAAACCTTAAATGGCAAAGGAAATGTATGAAATGGAGCCAATCCAGATCAGAAATGATGCCATTCAGTCAGGGTGCCCATAATTGCACAACTGGAAGTTTGGAAGGTGATGTTATCTGGAATCCCACAGAAGGGAGGCTTCATCTTCCGACTCTGCGACCCGTGGGCATACTGTTGTTGGATTGGAACCTCTCCCAGTTATCCGAAATATGGATGTTACCTACCTGATAAATGTTAGTGCTCTGATGCATTAGCGTCCTACCCTAATGCAGTATAAAGTTTGTGTCATAGTGTTGCAAAGAATTCTGAAGACCTAATATGTGAAACTCAATCCTACAATGTAAAAATAGCCAATAATGGACATTTTTTATTTGGCGGGTGAGCAAAAAAGATAGTTTGGCAGGAAACATATCCAATTAAGGTTTTTATCCATAGTGTCTGGGTTTTTGAACCAAAATATTTTTGTAAAGTAAAATGTGATGTTCAGTTTTGGCACTTATTTTTTCCAGTTTAAATTTGTAAACAAATGAATGCTACTTTGATGCAAGTCCAAGTAGTTTGTTTAAAAGTTGAATGCTTCAACATAACTTAAAAAAATAAATCTGTTAACACCCGAAGCTTCAGATTCAAACTTTCTTTACAGTTTTGTTACTGAAATTAGTGATTAAATTAAACCCCAGATTCATTAATTCTTTCCAGAAATGCCCCAAATGGGATCTCTCCCTGCTGTGAATTTGGGGGAGCTTCATACACTACTTGATTTTGATCAGCTCACGTGCCAAAGTGATAGCATAGTAAGGGGGATGGAAGAACTACACCTTATCTAACGCTTGTTTAATTACCTTGTAGGAAGATTATTAAATATACCAGTTAATGCTTTTCTCTCCATAGTAAGCATTAGTCAGAACACCTCTAAGAATGTAATTTTTGTCCAGAATAGAATTTCATGTTAAAAAAAAAAAAAAAAAAGACAATCTCAAGACTCTGGCTCTCCTGAAAGTGGGAGGGTGAGACACCACTTCTGTTGGAGCCTTATCACCATGCGATCACTTGTACTCATAAGCATGACTATTTAGGAGTTCCTCCCCAGAAAGGTGATTGGGTTTGTCCGTGGAGGTGCTGACTATGTAGATATTACAGCCCTACAGAAGTCTGGTTAGGATGTAGCACATTATGATGATACCTAGTTCCTACTGCATATTTATTCTGTATGGTGAATGGCCAATACAGGAAGCAGTCTGTGCGCTGTGCGCGTTCAACTGCTCATTGTAATAGAGGAATATTGCTTAATCTGAAACTGGAGGCTGGGGATTTTTGTCTGGTTTTTGTTTGTGTTTTGAGACATGTTATCAACAGATTGCAGGGAAAAGCATCCTTAAGGGTGCTCAGAGAGGTGATTTTTTTTAAATGTATTTTTTTTTAAAGTGTTTATTTACAAGTAGGCTTAGGTTGTGAAATCCAGCTGTGGCTCTCCTGTTACAAACTGATTTCTTTTGTTTCGGGCAGTGTACTGCTGAAACCTGCTTTGGGCTGTATACAGACCATATTTAGAGAAAAAGTCACTTTGTAGGTTTTTTGGGTTTGTTTGGTTGTTTTTTTTTTTAATATATATGTAATAGCCTAGTAGGATTTGGCTGCTGCCACATAAAATAAAAAGAAAATAATTCCGCATCAAATCTGGGAGATAGCACTTCAAAATAAATACAGACCAATGATTTTTAATATTCTTATTGCAAAACAAAGTTAAGCTAAAATGCAATCACTTTCTGGAGTTCTAGCTTGAAGTTACTTTCCAGCACTACCTGAACTTACTATGCTCTACTATCTAAACAGAAGCATTCCAAATATCTAGTGTCAGTGTTAAGGCATAGTCTACTGCAGGGGGGTTGTAAGCAGATGACATGGAAGAACAGAAGACAAACATGCCCAGGGACTTTAAAAAAAAAAAAAAAAAAAAGTGTTCTGACACCTGTTTTTGCATGCTCTGTCACTCACTGTTCTCTTTTAAATTCTTCACACTGTTATTTCCCTTATCTGTATGTTTATACATATGTTTTTGTGCTGATGGTATCACAGACTAATGTATGCAGCTGTATTCTGGAGACAGTTTATTATCCAGAATGATGAAATTTGGCACCCTCGGGTTCTCATACTTTCATCCTTACACTGCACCCAGCATGTACAGCTTTCCATTGAAATTTTACGAGCGCTTAATATTAGCTAAACAAATAAATCTTGACTTCGTATAGCTCTAAACCCTGTACACAGTATAGGTCAGCATATGTGTTCCTTTTTAGGACTTAAGGAGAAAACATAATCTCCATATATGTTATACTTGCTTTTCTGATGAGACTGAATGCTTAGCTTCTGCTATTTTTGTTTCTTAGTCACCTTCATGATAAAGAAA